>NC_135337.1:41344820-42594820 GCF_023851605.1 Tamandua tetradactyla | reverse complement strand
ATTAGCTCATGCTCAGGGTACTACAAAATCTTCTTAAATAGAATCTCCACTTCCTTCCTTTCCTCTGTACACTTTCTTTACAATAAAACAGCCAGAGATAGCTTTTAAAAAGGAAAGTTAGATCAGATGACCTCTCTATTCAAAATTTTCCAATAGCTCAGATTTCTCTCTAAGGAAAAGCCAAAGTGTTTACAATGGGCTACAAAACCATGATATAACCCTTTATCCCCTGTCCACATCTCCCACTACTCTCTGAGGGTCCAGATTTCTTTTATCTTATTTCTTTGCCATGTCCCAGGATTTGTGTAGTTGAAACTGACTCACCAGTGCCACATATGTGATCCAATCTACAAAATGCAGGAATGAGAAAATAAAAATTGACCAACTAATTTTTTTTTAAGTCCATGACCAAAAATTTGCACATAACTGTTTTCACTCTGTTTCATTACCCAGTACTTAGTAATATGGCTACATTAGCTACAGGAGAGGCTGAGAAATATATTATTATATATTATTAATAAATATCTTATTATCTATGTGCCCAATTGTAACTCAAGATACTTTTTAACAAATAATGGGTGGCTTTTGGGGAGTAATATTAGAGTGAATTACTGAGGTGTGATAGAGAAAAACTTGTTTAGAAGGGAGGATGTAAATGGCTGGAGAGGACAGAGTGTTGGAGGAATCCAATGCACAGATGTAGAAGTCATCAAAATGATAAAAGAAGTAATGGTGGAAAACAAGGTGCTGATCCAAACTCTAAAGTTTTCAGAGAATAAAGGTAGTGAACAGGATATTGCTGGACAACATCACAACATGAAGTGGTCAAGTTTGATGGCTTGTGTCCTAGGATGAGTTCCTGAAAAGAAACTTTGGATCAGATATTTCTGTGCAGGAAGTTTGCAGATGTGTACATGCAAGATAAGCATCTGTGACAAAGAAAAGGAAATAGGATTGGGCAGAAGGAGGAATGGAATGTCAGTGTACATGAAGTCACATCAAAGGTGTCCACTGAACCCAATTCATCAGGCAACCCTGATGCTGGGGTTGTCTCAGAGTTGTCTCACCAACAAGGAAGGAGCAGCAGGGACTGGTTCTTTATACCACCTCATTGACCAGTTGATATGGGGAAGGAAGGGCATGGTTCTGGGCCAGGTTTGGGGCCATTTTCTTTAGCTAGGGGAAGTTTGCAGAGAGTAATTCAGCTGAGTCATGGCCTACCTTCCAGTCTTAGCAGCTGGGAAATTATCCCTCTCTAGAATGTAGGTGGTGCATCCAATATGCATTACAATTTGCTTCAAAAAAGCTATTTTTTTGAAAAAGACAGACAAGCCAAAATAATTGTAAGAAGATGTAGGGGAAATGAGGATACTTATCTCATTTGCAAGCCTAAATGAAGAAGATATTGTAATGAAGTCCAATTTAGGCATGGCATGACATCTTCCATTATCTACCAAACTACCATATCTACTATATCCATATGATTTTTCCATGATAGAAGAATAGTTTTCAATTGAGATGTATCTTTTGAAGAAAGCTGATCAATTTCAAGAGAATTATTCAATGTTGGTCTCAGTAATAGTTTCCTCTTTACCTGTCCCATGTCATGACATCCATGACAGGTTGCTTTAATCCACAAGCATCCTATCTTTTCTTTTGAACCAAGGGTAAAAAGAGCAACTCTGTTCCTTTGGTAGAAGGAGGTGAACATTGCCTGCTGATGAGATGGTTTAGCAGCCCTAGTGCCCTAAAGCAATGAAATGTCTCTCCAGACAGCAGCTAAGGCAAACTAAAGATGAATTGTCTCATTCCTTCTTCAAGGTTTCGGAAAATGTGGAAATTTAGAACATTTTTGATGAGGAGATTTTCAAACATCAGATCTTCTTCAAGATCTAGAAAGTATATTTTCTCCTCCTGCCCTCCCCCTCAGGTATGATTCAATGTAGATAACTGTGAATTCCACAAGATTCATGTTAATTCTGTTTTCATAACAATATACTTGAAAATGATCATATACTCTAAGAAACAGATGTGCCAATAAACATATATTTATACTCCCAATCACAAATTTATCATGTCTATCACTGAATTTCTTTTGCTGAGTCTAAAGACATTTAGGAAAATTGTAGCAGGGCTGTAATTTTGTTCTATCTACCTCCTTTTCTATGCTTGTCACCTATTGGCTGGTGACTGTGGCTGTTCTCAATCAAGGTTCTTCTCTGAGAAGAAATATTTCCCTCCTTGCCAGTTTATAGTCATTGTACAAAGTGTTTGCTTCTAGATGAAGAATTAAACAGCCTCTGCTGTTGATTTCCATAGATGAATAGCTGAAATTTCTGGAAATTCTCTCTATTCATATATGCAAAACCCTGGATACTTATTCAGTTTAGATTTCACAGTTCATTGGAAAGATGGCTGGACTGGAGCTGTCTCCATTTGGTTCACATCCAAGGTAAGTCACATACACTCTCTGAGCCTTCAGAGTTTCATCAAAAAAAAATAAAGAAACTGTTTTAGATAACTTCTATTGTCCATTCCAACTCTAAAATTCTATGCTAGACACACACACAAGTATACACACTCACCTTTGCTACCAAACAGTAGCTTCTTCAGAATTTGGTATGAAATTTCTCGGTACATTGACAATGATCAATAAATATTTGTTGAATAATTTAAAGGAAACTGCACATGTGTATTTTGCTAAATAGCAGATCTTACTGAGATACCATAGAGAGCTATTTTTTAAAAAAATCTTATTTATAGGCTTCGATGCTGTGTGCATACTTTCAGATCTACCACAAGGTGGAATGTTAATATATTAAACCCTGAAAATAGCTTTCTAATGGAAAAACCAATTGACCATTTAGTAAAGTAGTATTAGCAATAACTCCTTTAATGGCACATTTATAACAAATAGCTGATTATCACCATGCTGTGATTAAAGAGAGGTGACTAACCTTTCATTTTATGCCCTTCTGAGGACTTATGCTATATTGCTTTAGAGCCTAGATTTGTATTACTCCTGATTTTACTGAATAACTAGAAACCTGAAATTATGTGGCTTTCTTAGGAATATCCTCTGCTCATCTTTCATATATAACAATGTCAAGACACAATATTTTACTGTGGTGATACCAAATGTAAATATAGAATAAGATCAAATTTTAAAAATGAAATGACATAAACTTGAGGTCAAAATGAAAGGTTCTCATAGCTAATTAAGATTAAGGAAGGCAAATAGTATCACCTACCTGCAGGGGACAGTTGAAAATTGGCACATTGTAAATGAAAACCATGACCACACTGTAGAAGTACAGGGGAGAAAATACTGACATAATAGTTTGGCAAAGAATATGTGGGGAGTGGTGTGACAGTGACTCAGTAGGTAGAATTCTCACCTGCCATGCCAGAAACCCAGGTTAGATTCCCCATTTGCATGGGTGCTTGCCCATGCAAAAAACAATATGTGGGAATTTTCAGAAAGGGGACATATCTTTGCTGCTGGGGAAGCTAAAATTAATTGGGCCAAGGATTCTGAGTGTACAAGTTCTTTTTACAAGTCTCAAAAGGAGAAAAATGAGGGAGAAAAAGGGTTATCTCAAATGTATGGGCAAGCTTCCTTCATTTATGCTTGTGAATTCCAGCATAAATCAAAAAGCCAATAGAAACTGATTGAAGTGGAACTAAAGCCAGATGGTGACACTGAGGAGGGAAGGGTCCTCAGCTGGCACTCACTACTACCCAACCATGCTATGATGACAATGCAGGGAGTTGTTGGAAAGAGAAATACTGTTTTTCTCCCTGTCAGATGCAATTTCAATCATGGCTGACTTAAGGCATATTACAGTTTAGTAGAATTTCCAATGTGTTATTTATATGGATTTGTAAACTGCATCCATTTCCTTATAATACACAAAGGCATGCATTAAAATTTCACTAAGCTTGTCTTTTATATGAGATAATACATATTATAACTGATATTTACACTCATCATTTTCTTTAATCACCAGAGAAAGAACAATGGCTGAGGATTGCCTTTAATCTACCAGATATTATACCAGATACAAATGCACAATCTTCTGAATCATTTGATCAGTTTTCAAAACAAAGAATACAAACATGAGTTATTATCTGTCACAATAGCTTTAAGTGATCAAGCCCTTGCAATCGATCAAAATGTAGCCATTAAGCAAAATTATAATAAAGGAGAATATATGATAAAAGGATTCCTGTATATCCTGAATATTCCACAGCCATAATAGGATTTCCCTAAGGGTAAGGGAGTGCATTTCATGATGTCCCCTGGGCTCTCTAATATTAGATATCTATATTCCTGGGGCTAGAAATTAGAACTGAAACCAGTAGAATTGTTAAAGCTTCTGTGCAGCAATTTATAAGCAACACAGATGTGAAATCTATTGATGCATTTATCTTCTAAGTGCCCCAAGTATGTGGTCCTTAATCAGTGATAGTTTATTTATGCAAAACACACATACACACACATACACAGAGAGAGAGAGAGAGAGAGAGAGAGAGAGAGAGAGAGAGGTACAGAGCTAAGACAGTGTCAAAGTTCAAAAGTGTGCACTTTTTCCCACTTAAATGTTTGACCCTTGTATGATTATTGTAAAATATGTGTCCACTGAGGAAATAATAGTATGAACACAGCAATATTCCCATGACTAGTAATCCAGGTATTTGAAAGCACAATACAAAATTGAGCATTTTATGGGTTCTTCTTGATTATAAGGAACAAAGGCCAAGGGCTTAATCTCCCTCTAACAAATTGCAAGGAAACCTAAAGAGATGTCACAGTGTCAAGAATCAGTCGCACTACCAGGTCTCACAGGAAGTCAGTCAGATTTCATGGAGACTGGAATATATTTCTGATACTAGAGCAAAGAAACTACAGAGGACTCAGTGAAGTTACCTTACTGGTAACCCCTCTGACACTCTTTTTTTCTATATTTGTTCCATTATGTTGTTCCAGAATACTCTTCTCTAATCCTGTATACAACTGGACTCTTGCTATCCAATCATCCACTCCCCAAGTATTTATTGAGCAACCATTCCTATTTTAGATATTGGGAATTCATTAAAGCAAGACACACACAATCCCTCCCTTATGAAGCTCAAAGTCTTCTGGGGAAGCTAAGTGTAAATACAGTTCCAAAATTAAGGCAGTGCTATGAAAAAGAAGTTTAGGCTGCTATGAAAATAATTAATAAGTGCTTTTTACATTGTGTTTCTAATTACTTATGCTTCCTATTGTCTCCAGATTCCTTCTTTTCTCTTAGTGGATCTTACTTTAGATTCTACCTATTAGATTGGTTGATTAATTTAGCACTACCAATTTAGGTAATCTGCTTTGAGAAGAGCACATATTGTCAGGATGTCTCAAAAGCAACTGAAAGCCTGAAAGAAGGCTGACTCTTAAAAAATTGCTCATTCATTTGTTTTCTGAGTGAAAGGCACAGATAGTAAAAGGATGAGGACCAATTCATAAGGACCTGTTTGTGAGGGCTATAGGTATAGCAGCGATTTTGAATCTTCCATCTGAAACAGACAGCTACCTTGAGTGACCTATCCAATATTGGAATACAATCATCTCATTTGTGTAACAGTTGCCTACTTTCAACAAATTCCCTGACAGTATAATCAGGGTCCATTCACATGCATAATTTGAACAGAGAAGATATAATATTAAGAATTATTAAATTGGTAGGAGACTAAAAAGAGAAAAGAAACCTAAAGAACACATGTGTCACAGATTTAGGGAGCCCCACTACCTCTAGAGCTGAGGGAGAGAACACAAAGGCAAAAACAAACTTGGAAGTGGTATCCTCCCACATCCCAGCAGAAAATCAGACTTTTTTGGAGAGATACTGCTGAGGGCCCCTGGATGATAAAGTTCCCTGAGATGTTGCAGGTCATCACCCTGGAATGCCTGCAGAACTCACTGGAAATCTACCTAATGGGATAGATTGTTGAGAAACTTCTTACTGTGATGTGAGGAAACTAACTGGAAAACTGCCTGTTGTGCTGGTGGGACTCACTGGGAAGCTGCTACTAGGATGATGGTGACACCTTTTGGTTTGTCTTTCTAGCACACCTTACTATGGCAAAGCAGAGACATTGACAGAGTCCAGCTCCAGCATCACAAGTATGGAAGAAAGGGTAAATTTGGAGTTGTGAGACAATATATTGATAACTGGCGTACACCTAAATTTAGAGTTGAAGTTCTAGTTTTCCTTGTTACGATAATTTTCAGTTATCTTGATGACTAAGATTTGGTGATCCTTTGATTAAACCAATCTTATTTTATTTATACTTACTTCCAGAAAAATGGTTTATTCTCATATTATTGATTCAATGTGTAATGTCTGGATAGACCTGTATGTGACAATACATAATGATGGATTCAACTATTTTCTAATATTATGCATGCTCACATAATGACTTATTAGATTTATACATCTTCAGAAAGGTTCAATAGCTCAGTTTAATTCAGAAGTTATTCACTACCTACTCTGTATAAATCACTATAAAGATGCAAAGATTTAAAGATGACCCTGTTTTCTGATTGTGTAGATGAAACAAATTCATACAAAAATAACTTCAACGCAACAAAAATTTATTGTGTCCAGTCATTTGGTAAGTTTTTTTTTTGGGGGGGGGTGTCTACCATGTAACCATGTAACTTTTTATAGGTATAAAATACAAACCATGTAACTTTTTATAGTTACAAAATACTAAGGCATTAGGAACCGTGTAACTTCTTATAGTTACAAAATACAAAAGCATTAGGTAGTTCCTCTGAAAGTCTCAAATATTCTTTGTAAAAAACTGGGATTTCAATTGTTATTTGACATGGGATTATTCTTTAGTAGCTGAATTTGGGGAATAGTAGATAAGCAGATAAAATACAGAGAACAGCTTGAGCAAAGAATTGGAGGAAATTGTAAAAATTGTCCCGTTTGCTGTACTCAAATCAGTCAGGCTTCAGTATCTTTTCCTAAATAGATACTTGTCCTTTCTCCCCCAGTTTGGCTCTTCCTACATTGTAGAGTTAGATTAATCTTTGTACAACACATTTTGATTGCATCATTACTGTTCAGTATTTTCAAGTCCCCAAATACTGAATTAAGTATAAATGCCTTAATTTTGCAATGAAATATCCCATGACTCTTCAGTGCTTAGCCCAACTGACTTTACCTTAAGTACCTTTGTTCATATGCATTCCTTTCCCTGGAATCACTGCTCAACTCTATCAAAGAAATCCTTGCCATCTTTCCAAGCCATTTTAAAAGTTAACTTTTCCATGAAGTCAATCTTTATCTTCCAAATGGTTGAAGATTTTCTTTTTGAACGCTTGTGTGATTGGAGGTAGAAAATGGGTTAATAGGACCAATGAAGGGGCCTGACTTGTTTATACATCTCAAAGAGAGCAATGAAAGATATGAAAAAGCTATAGGCCTACAGAATCTAAGAAGGCTGGTATCAAAGTATCAATAACTAGAAGGGATCAAATGCTATGTTTGAAGAACATCATTACCTATTCAGGAGGAAAATAGGTCCCAAACTCTCAAATATGGCAGTAGAGAAATACATACGAGATCTTCTGCTTAATCATAGAAATAGTTACAAAATACAAAAGCATTGAATTCCAGTCTTTTTCTAAGGCTTATTCTAGAAGGGAATGGACATTGCCTTCATGTCAATTTCAAAGGCCAGGGACATGCCCCCAAATCTTGTAGAATCCTTTAAAAAACTTGAGAAGATGAAACGAAAGCCAGAAGCAGATTTATTATCAGTCTAGACTTATCTCATTATTTATATCTCTTCATTCTTCCAGGGCTTCAATGAATAGCAAATTTGCAGTTGGCATCTATGCTTGCACTTATGGTGCTATAAATCAAGCCCCAAATATCCCACATTTTAGTTTTAATGATCAAATGTAGGCAGTCCTGGGTCTTTAAGAAGGCTGTTTTTATTATCCAAGTGATAAGCTTATTATGGAAACTGAAATGCAAGTTAAATTCCAGAAAGGTGTGCAAGCAGGATTGGACAAGAGGAATAAAATGGTACAGAAGACCACAATCCCATTCTAATTTCACTATTTATTCCTCAGAGTCGCCTGTCTGTCTTGGCACACTATTGAAATGGAGTGTCTAAGGAAGCTAGATTCCTTGTGCCAGAAACCACTCATTTTGAAATAAAGACTGCTGTGGCACAGCAGAATTATATGGCTATATGGTCTCCGATGACTTGTTGTGGATGAGGCATACTATATACCTCTCACTTTCCTTTCTTTCTAGAGAGTTGGGCTTATTGAAGTATAACTGATTTTTCTTTATAATATGTCAAACTGGCATTTTATTGATGTAGGTAGTGGTGTAATACCATAATACTTTTGATGTGATTTTATACTATAGTGGGATTTGGTGGGAGAGTTGCTAGCTTAAGAGTTCTTTTTATTTTTTCCTGTTTTAATGTACAACAATATAGATTCATTTCCTTTGGTGCTTAATAGAACAACATATTTAGGTCACCAGTGAAATAACCTTTTTGAACTTTTTTGCTGATTAGTCTCTGTACCTTTTAAACTTGATTTGAAGAAACCTTAGCCAGTCATTTAAAGCAAAATATAACAATCCCCCAAATCACAAGCAAAGGAAAAGATAGCATTTTTATTTTGGGCTTGGGGGATAATCATTCTCACTCTTAGTTTTACTTATTAGGACTTCTTAAGGACTAGGAGCATTATAGTATGTAAATTAAACATAAATGTCAATTATAGTGAATTATCCTTTTCCTGATTATTGGAAATATCTATTTTACTCAGCCTTCAAGAATCTTTAACGTTTCCATGTTAAAAAGGAGTAATTATATTATTTAAGCTTACTGAAGAAACCTTTAGGTTTGCAGTTGCATGGAATGTTTCAACATTAACTCATCACTAACAAAGAGTGGAACATTCAAAGTATTAACAGTTAACTGCTTAACAATCAACTTAAAAGATCTGGCTTTAAAAGTACATGCACAGACATTTATTGTCTCCAAGACTGGCATCACACAAGTGAGTCTGGCTTTTTATTCTTTTGCTTTTCACTCAGGGCACCTTTGACTATGAAGAGCATTCATGCCGGTCACCATTGTCTGGCGCTTTAGAGATCTCACTACCAATGGAAGCAGCAGGAGACTCGGTTTAGAAGAAGAAACGGTTCCCAAATCATTTTTAAAGAATGTGAGCCATTTAAAATTCTTTGTATTTGGACTTGTTCTATATTAGTAACAATGTCAGTCACATTATTGTCAATGTGCTCTGAATACATACTTATTAAGGGGCAGCTAAGACATTAAAAGCTATAACTCTTAAGGTTGGCCTCCTTTTTATTCTTTGCCAAAGGGCTGTGACTGAAAGGCAGAGGGAAGGTTTTAGTTGTAAAGATCTCGGTAGCATCTAAAATCATGTGCTTGCTAAGTCCAGGAAGGAAACTGGGAAGAGGAACAGCCTGGAACTAGTAAGGATACCTGGTTTCTCCATATTCCCACAACTTTGTGTTGCAGCAGGAAATTTTAACAGTCTATGCCTTATGAAAGAGGCATTTCAAATTGCACGCTTTATTTCTAAAGTTTAGTCAGTGTAGTTGTAAAGTCAAAACTACTCTCAGGCCAGAATATCTGCAGATCTTTTGCATGATTTTTGGTAGCTGTTTTTCTGATATTCTTGATCCTTCCTATAGATTAGGCTAGGAATAAAGGATGAGGCTATTTTATGAAAATGCCTTGTTTTCTGACATCAAGGGAAGGATGGTTTTTCTTTTAAGTCAGGAAGCAGTGCAATGAAACATGATCCAAGTGTTTATTCAGAATGTGTCAGACCATTAAATTAATCCTGAAATGGTCTGTGGTCTAGGAGATACAAACTGAATTGGGAGCCAGAAGGCCTGTGTCCTATTCCTGCATTGTCTGACCCACTGCAAATGCAGTGAGTTTGGTTTCTTGGCCTGGAAGACCATAACTGGAAATTTTCGCATCTGTATCTGCTATTCTATTGCTCAACTCTTTCATTGCTTTCGTTCTGCATAGATCATACATACTTTGGGATAAATAAGATTGGCAATAGATTTCAACTTCCTTTTAGCAGACACACCATTGAGAAAAACCGCACATGGCTTATAACCCTTTGGAGGATGCTATTCATGGCAGCTGGGTCTCCCTATTATAGGATTTTGGTGGAACTTATGTTTCTTATTCAAAGAACTTCCCAAAACTATAATTTAAATAAAAAATTGTGCAATTATGCATTTAGTGCTTTTTTCCCTGCCCCCATCCCCAGAGTCTTCATTCTAAGTTGCCAGCTGTGCCTAGCCTAGTGCCTAACCTAATATGAGTACTTAATGAGTATTTCTTAAATGAAAATTTTATATATGATAAATTTAAATGGAAAATCCTCAAAATTCCAATGGTCCTAGTTTGGAAAACCTGAGAAAGGAAGAAAATATAAACAGGAAGGACAGGGGAATGTTGGCTAGTCTTTCTTTTGAGTTCACAAAGGAACAAAGTTACTACTAAAAGGCATTTTTTAAAACTTTCATATGTAGCCAACCAAGATACTCAGGTATTTTGGTAATGATACTAACTCATATTTCATACAGCCACTTGAACTCTTAAATTTATAGGTAAAATCTATTGCAGATTGGCCCTTTCACCATCAAGAAAGAGACACATGACTAGAGAATGCATGCTGTAATGACAATTGACCACAAAGCAATTTTTACAAACTAAGGCGCTTAAATCAGAGAGACATGGATTTAAATCCTGACTAAGTTATTTTAGGTAGGCTACTTAATTTTTATATCTATAAAATTTGAATCAAAAGGACTTTTGTAAGGATAACTTTAGATTTTATAGGCAAAGCACAGTGTCTAGTGTAAGTACTCAATACATGTCAGCGGCTTCTGTTATATTTAGTAATAGTAGTTACTATTATATATATATATTTGAAAAAATATTCCAAGTCTATAGGAGATGATTTCCCACTATGCCCTCTAGAGCTTGTTTGCTGTGAATAGCAAAGTCCAGATAGCCTCAATGGCCTCTTTGTATGTTCCTTTCATCTTCTAGTTGTAGCTGAAACTAGGTTATCTCTGAAGAATACAGCTTCCCCTGCTCTCAAGTTGAGGCACTTTTTGTTTCCAGACCCCAGGTCTCATGAAGCCTGGAGGTACACTGGTCCCCTCTTTGATTTTTGGTAGATTGCCTGGCTACCTGTCAATCTCAGGAGCTCTAAGGAAGTGCATGCCATCACCCTACACCATCCACTGTGCTTCCTTGTGTAGTCACATCCTTACTCCTCATGATTGCCTGCATTCACACAATGTTTTATAGCAAATGGCTCATTGTTTTCCTCTCTAGGTAATGCCTGTCATCGTTCTTGGCAACTTTACAAACCACAAAGATGATTCATCTAATGATGGCTTCCATTTTCTTCTGTTCCATTTCAGAAACCCAGTCCTGTGATCATGCCTTCAAATTTGCCATCACACATTACGACGCCACTTCCAAATGTCAAATTCAAGCATGCACCCTTCTCACTACCATGTTATTATATTTCCCCCTTAGTTTCTCTATGAAGCCCATGTAACAATTATTCAACCTCATAGGGCATCCAACTCATTGCCCCCTACCACTTTTTAACTCTCTATTATCTTTGCTCGCATCCTCACATCTGTTCTTTCTTATTAGCTTAGGTCCCTTAGCCCATCTTTAAATCATTAGAATGCCTCCCTTGCAGACTTTTCATGACTCTAAAACCCTTCTACACTCTACACTCTTATCTGATGATTCAAATAATCAAAATTTCTTATTTTAATGTGAGAATAGCAGTGAAAGAAAACGATCTCACCTCTCTACTAAGTGTTTCACAATCAATAACCTATTTCTTCACCATAGAGAGTTAACTCTTCAGCTTGAGCTCATCCCTTCACTCTTGCTCAAAGATTATGCTTCTTCAATTATTTCTTCTCTCCCTTTGTTATCTGTGTTAGAACATTTACAAAAGAAGAAAACCTGAAATATGCCCTATTATTAAAAATCCCTCCACTCTAGCTACTGACATTTCTTAGGAGATTTTTCCAACAGAACTCCCTGAATGATTGGTTTATGGTCACTGCCTACTTGTTCAAAAATATCTTCTATCACTTGTTAATGTACCATCAGACTTTTAACCCCATCCCCCTACTAAAGCTTCCCTTCATAAGATCATCAGAAAATCTAAATCGTACAAAATCCAATGATCAATTTATTTCCTCATCATTCTCAGACTCTCAACAGCTCTGAACACAAATGATCACTCCTCAGTTCATGATCATTTCTTGACTCTTAAGACACTAACTCCTTTTGTTTTCCTCCTACTCTAGTTTGTTAGCTACTGGAATGTGATATGCCAGAAATGGAACAGTTTTTTAAAAGGGGAGTTTATTAAGTTGCAAATTTACAGTTCTAAGCCTGTAAAAATGTCCAAATTAAAGCAAGGCTACAGAAATGTACAAATTAAGGCACCAACAAGAGGTTACCTTTACTCAAGAAAGGCCAATGAAGTTCAGGGTTTCTGTCTATTGGAAAGGCACATGGCAAACAAGATGATGTCCACTAGCTTTTTCTCTCCAGCCTTCTTATTTCATGGAGCTCCCCAGGGAGCATTTTTCTTCTTCATCTCCAAAGGTCTCTGGTTGTGTGGGCTTTCCTGGTTCTCGTAGCTCTGAAGCTTTTTCCAAAATATTTCCTCTTTTAAAGATTCCAGTAAGCCTAATCAAGACCCACCTGGAATGGATGGAGTCACACCTTCCTCTAATCAAAGGCTAATATCCACAATTGGGCATGTCACATCTCTGTAGAGATAATCTAATCAAGTTTCCAATATACAGTGCTGAATAGGGATTAAAAGAAAAGGTTGCTTCCACAAGATGCATCAGGATTAAAACATGGTTTTTCTAGGGTACATAATCCTTTCAAGCGGGCACACCTCCTGTTTCATTGATTATACCAAATTATTGTTTCTTACATATCTTCCTTTTTCTTACCCTAAATGTTGGTGCACACAAGACTCCCATCTCTTCTCTACTTACGAATGCATTTCAAGGCAATCTTATCCATCTCTATGACTTTAAATACAGTGTAATTCTATGCCAACTCTCAAACCTTCCTCATCACTCCTGAATAATACTTATGAGAAATCTTCCATGTAATAATATATACGAAAATAAGAAGTTCTTATTACTTCATGACATGTTCATGTCCAAATATGATCCTCCAAGCTCTTTCTTATCTCAGTAAATGGTGCATCCACATATTTATTTACTCAAGCCAATAACTTGTGTTTAATTTGATTTCTTGCTTTTTTCAGTACATCTTTATCAGTTAATCAGCAAGTTTTGTGGAATTTAACATCTAAATACACCACAATTAATTCATAAATCCCACAATATATTTTATATAAAGCAGTTAAATGCAATTTTTTTTTTAACATGGGCAGGCACCGGGAATCGAACCCGGGTCCTCTGGCATGGCAGACAAGCATTCTTCCCTTCTTAGCCACTGTGGCCCGCCCAGTTAAATGCATTTTTAAAAAGAAAATAAAGGAAAGAAAATCTGGTGATATTCTCCAAGACTCACCTCTGCTGCTTGCCAGCAAACAAAAACCCTCAAAAGGCTTCCCATCACATTGTGGGTAACAAAGTCTTCAGAGTTGGTTGTAAAAGTCCTACATTTAATGATCCCTATTACTTTTTCACTTTCCACTCACTCACACAGGATATAGTTGGTTTTCCTCAAATGGGCCAAGCACATTTCCACCTCATGATCTTTACAACTATTGTTCTGACACACGTGACATGATCGTCACATGGTTTTCTCCTTTCCATCATCTCAAATCACTGTTTAAATGTTATCTCCTTAGAGAGGAATTTCTTGCCAACTCTGTTTTAAATATTTTCTCCAACTCCAATTATTAACAATCCCTTCATTGCCAGCTTTATTATTTTATAGAACTCAACATCATCAGACTATACATACATACATATCACATATATATATTTTTACTCATCTCTTGCAATAGACTTTAGTATTCATGAAGGAGGAGATTAGTTCACCTGAATGAATACTTTTTAATACTTAACAAATTACTGTTGAATCAAATGATTGGATACTGTGAAAAAAATGAATTAAGCTGAAACGACTTTTGGGTTTGGCCCCCAAATAGTAGTTGACCAAAGCAAAAATTATGACACAGAGTTCAAAAAAGGATTAAATGACACTTATTGCCCAGAGAAAATATTTCTATTTTCATTTCTTTCTTTCTTTCTTTTTTTTTTTGTCTTTGAAAGGGAGGATAATGAACTTGGTTTCAGCCAATCAGAATTCTGTGCTGCCCTTGGAATAGCTGGTTAGAGATAATATTAAGGTTGCAAATTCACCAACTTTTTATATACCTAACAAAACTAAGAATATGTTGTATTCAGGAAGGCAATAATGAAAGAAGGATAATTGATTTCAGAAACTCCACTTTTATATTCAAGTCTGTTGCCATTGCATAGTTAACCCTGATTGGCACAAGCATATCTCTTGAAACCTGAGTCACTGCCTTAATTTCTCAAGTCACAGCTTTACCAGGAAGAAGTTTTTTGGTCAACAAATAAACCAATAAATAAAAAAACATCTATTTTATGCCCAATACTGCTCAAGGCATTAAAAAAAAAAATCAATGAACAAGATAAACTGTATTTCCAGCCTTCATCCTTTAACCTTTTTTGGGGAAAGACATTAATTTCCAAGAAATTGTGGGTGTGATGGGCCTTACAGAGGGGGAATATAGTGTGCTATGTTCAGATAATCCTTTCTGACTAAATATACTTCTTTCTCAATCCTTGAGCATCTAGGAGCATTTGGTTTTATTGTTGCTAGTATGATTTCTCAGACTCTCAGCAATTTTGGATTCTGTCCATTGTTCCAGTGTCTTAAGAGTTCAGGGTTCCTGTTCATGAGGAAGCTGTTTTCACCCTGAGCCAATTATAGTCCCAGAACCCCAACCATGTACCTGCCATTAAAAATATGAAAAGACAGACAAAATTTCTGTTACAATTACTGCATCCTGGAAACTTTTCCACCAACTCAACATCTAACTCCACCTAAGGAACCACAATTAATTACTTTTTGTTAAACATTTAATGCCTACCACCCAGTAGTGCCTACGAAACGTTATGGTCCTTCATTCTTTACTGGTCCTTGCTGATAAGATTCAGGAAGTAACAGCTTTCCTGAATCAATTCTTCCCAATTCCACTCACTCAACTGGGATGGATCACTATTGTTTTGTGTATGCAGCAATTTCATATTTCCCATAGATTATGAAATAGTGACTTCCTAATGAATTTTAAAAGGTTCCCCAAAATATGGAAAATAGAAAAAAATATGGATAATAGAAAACTACGTCTTTGATTACTTTAACTTTATTTAAGTAGGAAGAAAATACATTTATAGATAACATTAAAATGGACTTGATATGTTATGAACATGACATAGAACAGAATGGCAAGTAAGAACAAATAATCTTCTTTCAATCAGATACTTTAAAGCAATGACTCATTAATATTTAATAGATATAGACTGGAAGTTTGAAATAAAAGAAAAATATTTGCTTCTTGTATTTTATTTTTAAACGTTTTTTCAAGGCCTTCAAGACTTGCTATTTTTCAAGGTTAACACATTCAAACTAAGATTCCCACCAACCATATGATTTATTGAAACACATGTAGCCTCTTACTGAGTGGAATTGCTGAACCACTTCTAGCATACATTTTCAAATAAGTGTGGCGAAGCAAAGCAAAAATTGTGTCTCTTTTGTGAATGTGAATGCCAACTCTCCTGGCAGAACACTTAGTTTCAAAGATGGATGTACAATTGACACTGAATGGAGCACATTTAAGCTTTCTTCTCTTGTACAAAAGAAGTGAACCACATTGTGATTTTACCTTTATTTCTGTATCTACTTTAACCCAAGGCATTGTAATCTATCAGCTATAAGTGGATTTCAGAATTTCATGTGCCAAAATGGGATTGATAATTGTTTTGTTATTAATGAATTGAACCCATTATGGGCACTATGCAATGCGAACCCACTTAAGAAAAGCAATATATTGTTAAAGAGTTTACTTTACTAGAACTTAATTTGATTATGAGACATGTTTTACAATGAATAATTAGAATAAATAAAAAACTGATAAAAATTAAAAATATGTGATGCCACAGAAATTAACCAAAATTCAGGTCCTATTTCAAGTCATGTTGCATTAGCTCTTTAATAGATTTGTATCTTAACACCTATTAGCAGCATTTAAAAATATGCATCTTTATTGCACTATTTCAATTATCTAAATTATTGTTCTGAATTCTCATTATTTTTTAGAGCAGCTAACATTTTCAGAAAGCTTCAACCTAAGGTAATAGGATTTATGAGCTACTGACTTTTTATCATTTCTGTATAAAATAATATTCTTTGTTTCTGAGATTCTCAACCATCAATAATGTACTCATTCTATCTATATTAAATAATGTATAATAAGCACTATAAGAAATTCTAAATCTTAGGAAAAACTCTGTTTATGACATATATTGAATTCGCAGTATATTGTGCACATTGCTTTTCTAAATATACAAGTGCATTTGATTTTAGCTTTAATATGTTTGAAAGATATCTCTTCCCCAAAGGTCCTGCTGGTGGGGCAATATGGCAGTATAATGTGGAATTTAGTTAATCCTCTGGGGCAGCTAGTAAATAGCCAGGAGCCATCTGGTACAACTTTTGGGGGGACTTCGGTGACTGGACACACATTGTACACCAGTCTGAATCCCACCTATAACTCTGAGATCCCACACAAAACTGTAACTCTCCCAAGCCATGGAGGCCTGTATCCTTCTCCTACTGGCATGACAAGCTATCTTGGTGTTAGTTCCTAGAGGGAAAAAGAAGCCCTCTCCACTAGGAACAAGGATGTTACCTCAATGATGCTCCAATTAAAAAATTAATTAATGTAGGCTGCTGAATACAAGCTTAGAGCACAAATAAACCTGAGCAACCAGAAAAGAACCCAGAAGTTTTCCCGGTCAGAGATGGGGCAGGACTAATGAAAAATAGGAGGATTTATTAGTTGAATGAGCTCTAAATACTGGGAAAAGGGGCACACATAGCTGGGTGCCAAATCCAGCTCTTGACTGGCAAACACAGAGGGCCAAGTCTCAGCTTTGAAAAGGACTTTTTTCTCTCCTCTATTTAATTATTTATTTATATTTCCTAATGGCCCATTAGATAAAACTACTGGCATTCTCAGGCTTCAGGTGAGGGCAAAATTAATGCATGTCTGAGAGGCAGGTAACTAGTCATATCTAGGAGATAATTATCAGAAGGGCATATCATTAAGTAGTCTCTCTTGGGAGCAAGTGAAGGTAGCTTAGCCAAGTTCCAATTGTGGATTTAATCTTGTCAGATAAGAGGTAGGGCTGACAGACAAAAAAATATAATGAAATAAAATAAAATAAAATAAAAGAATAATGCTGGAGGATTTTTTGAGTCATCTGAGCTCAGAATACTGAAAAGGGAGACACATAGACCTAGTTAGTAACTCCATCTCTTGACTGGTAAAATTTCGGGCTGGGGACTGTTTCTGAAAAAGGATTTCTTTTTTCTTCTTCTTCTTTTTTGAAACTTTTCTAAGAAGCCAATTAGAGAAAGCATTTCAGTTGTCCTTGGGACCTAGGCAAGTACTGAGTTAAAACAGGCCTAAGAGACAAATTAAAGAGTCAAGTGGGGGAGATAATTCCCAAAAGGTGTATCTCCACCAAAGAAAAGGGAGATGGAGCCTAGGTTAAGTGGTAGTTCTCCTTCAGGGTATTCAGGTCCCAGGGGCTGGAAAGGAATCTAAGCTTGCCTTCTACTTCAGCAACCATCTCAACCATGTCCCTGGCAGGCACAGGTTGCTGAGAATTAAAGGCATCATATCACTTTATACCAGTGGTGATCTTCAGGCTAACAAATGCCACTTGCTGGGCAGGATAGGAAAAGCACAAAGTCAAGAGGCTTCATAAGAAGGTCTGATAACCTGTTGGGTCTCACCATCTGGGAAACTTGATACTGATTACACTCTCCTCCTGAGATCTGGGCCTTTTTGATTGGGGAAAATCTGATTGGCATCAATCATAGCTGGGGAGACCTTTCTCAAAATAAAGGTTAATATAGGCAGAGCAAGAACCAGAAAAAATAAGAGCTGAAAAATTCTGAGTGGTTTAACAGAAGCTATTTTAGAGGTTTAGAATAAATTGAACTGAACACCAAAGACTAGATAGAGAAAACCAACAAGAAAACCCTAGATAAAAGAGTGAAAACAACCTCCAGAATAAACTAATCAAGGAAATCAGATGCCTAGATACCAGCAAAAATTATGAGTCATACCAGGAAACACAAAGATATGGCCAAGTTAAAGGAACAAACTGCCAGTGCAAATGAGATACAGGAGTTGAAACAACTAATTAAGGATGTTTGAACAAATATGCAAAATCACATCAAAAGCCAAATCACTGAGTTGAGTAAGATATGTCAAAAGAAATGAAGGATATAAAGAAGATATTGGGAAGCATAAAGAATTCAAAAGTTAAAAAAAAAAAAACAAATGGCAGGCTTATGGGAATGAAAGGCACAATAGAAGAGATAAAAAGCACAACAGAGACATTCAACAGCAAATTTGAAGTAAAAGCAAGGATTAGTGAACTAGAGGACAGAACATCTGAAATCCTACACACAAAAGAGCAGATAGGGAAAAGAACAGAAAACTATAAACAAGGTATCAGGGAATTGAATGACAACATAAAGTACATGAATATATGTGTCATGGGTGTGACAGAAAGAGAAGAGGAAGAAAAAGGGGTAGAAAAAGAGATGGAGGAAATAATCACTGAAAATTCTTCACCTCTTATGAAAAACATAAAATTACCAATCCAAGAAGCACAGCATACTCCAAACAGGATAGATCTGAATAAATCTACTCCAAGACACTTACTAAGCATATTGTCAAATGCCAAAGACAAAGAGAGAATTCTGAAAGCAATCAAAGAAAAGTGATCCATTACATACAAGGAAGTTCAATAAGATTATGTGCAGATTTCTCAGCTGAAACCATGGAGGCAAGAAGGCAGTGGTATGACAGATTTAAGATACTGAAAGAGAAAAAGTACAAACAAGAATTCTGTATCTGGAAAAACTGTGCTTCAAATTGAGGGAGAGTTTAAAAAAAAATGGACAGTTTAAAATATTTTCAGACGAACAACCACTAAGAGAGTTTGTTAACAAGAGATCTACTCTACAAGAAATACTAAATTGAACACTTCAGGCAGATAGGAAAAAACAAGGGATAGAATTCTGAAGTAGAGTATAGAAATGAAACTATTAGGAAGATAAGACAGAATAGCCATGAAGCATATAACAGTGTGGATGAAACTTGAGGACATTATGTTGAGTGAAATTAGCCAGAACTAAAAGGACAAATACTGTATGGTGTCATTAATATGAGCTAAGATTAATGAGCAAATTTTGAGAGTTAAAGATGAGAACACAGGTTATCAGGAGATAGAAAGAGTGTCAAAATTGGGCATTTGATGCTGAAGGAGTACAGAATGTTCAACAGGATTGATTGTTTAGGGTCAGAAATGGAGAGAACAGTACTATCTGATGGCAGCACAATATTGTAAGTGCACTGAACAAAGAAAAATGTGAGTATGGTTGAAAGAAGTAGGCTAGGGATATGTATGACAGGAGGAAAGATAGATGATAAAGACTGGCACTGTATACTTAGCAAAACTTAGAGTGGACAATGATGATGATTAAATGTACAAATGTAAGAATGCTTTTACACGAGGGAGGACAAATGAATGTCAACGTTGCAAGGTATTGAAAGTGGGATGATGTATGGAAAAATACGATCAACACAAACTAGAATCTATGATTAACTGGACCACTGAAATATACTTCTAGTAAATGTAATAAAGGCAATATATGAAAGCTAAATATCAATAAGAGAGGGCATAAGGGAGGGGTATAGGATTCTTGGCATTGGTGTTCCTCCTTATTTTATTTTTATTTATTTATTATTTATTCTTCATTTTTCTTTTTCTCCCTCTTCTTTCTTTGTGGAAGAAATTAAAATGTCCTCACATAGATTGTGGTGGTGAATGCATAGCTAAGTTATGCATAACTAACCAGGAACGATTCATTGCTTACTTTGAATGGATTATGTGGTTGTGACTATAACTGTTTAAAAAAAAACAGAAACACACAAGTGCTGGAGAAAAGGTGGAGAGAGGTATGTACTGTTCTATATTCACTGTTGGTAGAGAAGTAGAATGCTGTAGCCTATGTAGAGGGCAGTGTGGTAGTTACACAGGAATCTAAGCATAGGATTGCTATATGATCCTGCAACCCCATTATTAGGTATATGCTTGGAAGAACTGCAAGCAGGGACATGAATGGACATTTGCAGACTGGTGTTTATGGTGGCAATGTCCACAATTTCCAATGGTTGGAGGTGGCCTAAGGGTACATTGACTGAGGAATGGAAGGGCAAACTGTGGTGTATCTATGCTGTGCTGATTTGAAAGAATGTATGGGCCCTAGAAAAGCCATGTTTTAATCAAAATCCCATTTCATAATGGCAGAATTATCCCTATTCAATACTGTATATTTGAATCTTTAATTAGATAATCTCCCTGAGATGTGATTTAATTAAGAGTGGTTGCTAAGCTGGATTAGGTGACAACAGGTCTCCACCCATTTGGGTGGGTCTTGATAAGTTTCTGGAGTCCTATAAAAGAGGAAACATTTGGAGAATGAGAGATTCAGAGAGAGCGGAGAATGCTGCAGCACCATGAAACACAGAGTCCACAGCCAGCGACCTTTGGAGATGAAGAAGGAAAATGCCTCCCGGGGAGCTTCATGAAACAGCAAGCCAGGAGAAGAAGCTGGCAGATGATGCCATGTTAGCCATGTGCCCTTCCAGATGAGAGAGGCACTCTGACTGTGTTTACCATGTGCCTTCTCACTTGAGAGAGAAACCCTGAACTTCATTGGCCTTCCTGAACCCAGGTATCTTTGCCTGGATGGATGCTTTTGATTGGACATTCCTATAGACTTGTTTTAATTGGGACATTTTCTTGGCCTTAGAACTGTAAATGAGCAATGAATTAAATTTCCCTTTTTAAAGGTCATTCCATTTCTGGCATATTGCTTTCTGGCAGCTAGCAAACTAGAACATATACCATGGAATATTGAGCAGGTACAAGAAGGAATGAAGTTCTGAGGCATGCAACTAGGTGAATGGACCTTGAGAACAATATGTTGAGTGAAATAAACCAGAAATGAGAAGAAAAACATCATGCTTCACTAATATGTACAAACTCTGAGAATTGAATCTGAGAGCATAGGTTATCAGGGGAAAGCTCATTGTAAAGGTTCCTAGGTTATGAGCTCTTATAGCCATCACATCTATTCCTGAGTGGTAACAGTTATTTCTAAATTCTGAGACACTGAGCTCTTTGTGTATAACCTGGTTGGTCCCTGGAACTTTGGGTATATCTGTGACATCTGAGACTCAGAGCTAGAGTTCTACAGCTCTGAAAATCAGCATTATCCCACACAACAACTGTTTAAAAAGTTGAGAAAGAGATCAGACTTTAATTAGAGATATGAACGAAGAAAATCTTGTTGGGACTAACATAAATCAGACTAAAGGGTAAAGGCTGATATTGACTATGTTTTAAAACCTCTACCTCTGTGTGAAGCCAAAGGAAGAGATGTTTATTTGGTGCAAAATTTATATTATTTGTAGCACACTATCCAATTTAACTTGTATGGTCAGTCTATTTGAACACCTTGAATAAGGAGTGAGATCTTGTTGGTTTTTACAGGTTAGTGTGATGCCCTGATACATCCCAGAGTAATCTGAGTAGAGAATAAAAAAGTATTTGCAAAGCCTCCTTGAGACACTGGGGAGAAAAGAGGAAACATTAAACTTCCCCACCTGGAGAATTACAGATATTCTTGTAAACACTGGGGACCACCAATTTATTAAGCTGAGCCCTCAATCCTGGGGCTTGCCTTTATGAAATTTATTCCTGAAAAAGAAAAACTAAGCCTATTTATAATTATGTCTAAGAGTCACCTCCCTGACTCTGAGAACCTCTTTGGTTGCTCAAATGTGGCCCCTCTTGAAATCAACTTGCAGGTAAACTCACTGCCCTCCCCCATTTATAGGACATGACTCCCAGGGGTGTAAAACTCCCTGGCAACATGGGACATGACTCCCAAGGCTGAGCCTGGATCCAGCATCATGGAGCTGAGAAAGCTTTCTTGACCAAAAAGGGGAAGAGAAAGGAAACAAAATAAAGTATCAGTGGTTGAGAGATTTTGAACAAAGCCAAGAGGTCATCCTTGAGGTTATTCTTGTGCATTATATTAATGTCTGTTTTTAATTTTTAGTGATTAGAATAGCTAGAAGGAAATATCCAAAACTGTTGAACTATATTCCAGTAGCCTTGATTCTTGAAGACAATTGTATAACTATATCGCTTTCACAGTGTGAACTTGTGATTGTGGAAATCTTGTGGCTGACACTCCCTTTATCCAGTGCAAGTACAGATGAGTAAAAAGTTAGGATAAATAAATAAATAAATAATGAATGGGATAAGGGGCCTGGGATATTTTGGGTATTCTTTTCCATTTTTATTTTTATTCGTATGTGTATTTTTTTCAAGTAATCAAAATGTTCAGAAATTGTGGTGATGAACGTAAAACTATATGATGATACTGTGAGCCAATGTTTGTACACTTTGGATGATTATGTGATATATGAATATATCTCAATAAATTTCATTCAAAAAAAAGGTCCTGCTATATGACAGGAATGTCTTTTTGAAAGCATCCCTGTTGTTGATTTTGCAGAAAGCCTCAAAATTCCAAGTTCAATACTGTCAGGGCATAGCATTTAGTGCTTAAGCTCCCCAATAAAGACAAACGTCATAGTCTCATTTACTCTTACTAATAAGGAGTCTCTGCTCTAATGTACTCAAGATCCACACACTCAATCTGTTCAGACTACATGAAAAAGCAGACACACGTACTGGATTTCTCCTTAGAACAAAAAACTCTATTTCTAACTCATCTTCCTATCTGAATTGATTTTATCCACTTAATTTTCTTGTCTGAATTGTCCCCACAATTAGTCTCCCCTCCATCTCACCACATCCACTCAGGTTATTTTAAACTTGAACTTGAGAGCTATTACTCAAGCCTTTAGTCCACCAGGCAGGATTTGGGCCATCTTTAGTTTATTAAGTTGTATTATGAGAACAATAATCCTTTCTCATAGTTAAATATAAAATTATATAACATTAATTGTGCTTTGTATATAGTCATGCAATCCTGTCCTTAACCCTAAGCCCTATTGTTATCTAGAAAAAAAATTACCTCTTTCTATACTAGGGTTCACACTGAGTATCCCTGATTATAACAGTGATTAAAGGCACTCCCAACTCACACTTATTTTCCTTCCTTTTTTTCCTTAGACATGAATCTCTATTAAAGGTTTCTACATGTTTTTATAAGTGACACAAAATCCAAGTATCTGTGGAAGATATTTATGACATCTTACAACTTACCTAGCAATTTCCCTCAAAAAAACTAGTGTTTTCTTTATCTTAGAAAATGTTCTTTAAATTTTAGAGGAAGATTTTTCACATAAATAAACTGTGTCAATATTTGAAAACATTAATTGGAATTTTCCAGAAAACCATGACTTCTTCCTATGCTATTTATTTTTCATCTTTAAGTCAGAAATAAACAGCAGTTCTTCAAAGTTGATTAGAAAAGGACCAGCAGAAAATAACATACTTTTATAAGAACGGTAAATTCACAGTTTCCCCCCTACCCTTCGAAGACACATGTTTACACTCAAATTTTGGGAAGGATAATTGATTGGACATTTCACCTGAATTTAATGAAGATTCATTTTATAAATTACAAATTTGTAAATGTATAAATTTTTAAAAATCGCACGTGGTTTTCTCAGGTCACTGCTCTCCAAGGAGAACAAACAGGCTTTAGATATCTTTAGTATTCTCTTAACTGTTTTTCCTTTTTTCAAACGTTCGAAATTGTCACTTGAGTTCACTACCAGGAAATCAAAATCAGAAATCCTTACACATTTAGTTGGCCTATATCCAATCACTCACCAAAGAAGGTTATTATATTTAGTTATTTAGATAAGAGCTCAGGCCAGCTGACAACTTCATTTTGGTTTTGTGAGGTCCTGAGCAGAGGAAACAAGTGAGTTCACCTTCATTTGTGGCCTACAGATCTGTAAGATAGTAAATTCACATTGCTTTTAGCCACTAAGTTCGTGGTAATTTGTTACATCTGCCATAGATAACAAGTACAAGAAGGCAGTTGCTATATTTGACTGTATATTTCATTTATGAACTAAGCCATGTCAGTTTGTATGTGATTCACTTTTCCCAAAAAAGTTTGCCTTCTATGAATTTGATATTGATATTTTTCTATAGCCATGCTGGATAACGGTAACACATGCTTTGCCTTTTTCCTACCTAGGTAAAATTTTGGATAACCATGTTTCTAAGTTGAAACTTTGGAGTTTAGAGCACAAATTTTTCTGTGTGTTGAAGGGAAACCAGAAATTTTGTGAGGAAAATCTTGCAGCAGCCCACTGTAGACCTCTGCCAAACATGTGCAGATGAAGCTACCACAGGACACCTGGATTCAACCCTTAATGCCCACACGAAGATGATGACCCTGCCTTCCCCTAGGCTGAATGTTACATGGCTATCAGAGTGTTTGTGGAGTTCAGTATTTTCTCTGATTATAGAACCTTGAATTGCCTGATACATTGATAAAAATCTGGCTTGCAGACAATGTTCTTGGAGGAGTTCACGCAAATAGAAATCCATCACTTGAGAAGCTAAAAACTGTATATAGATATACTGAAACCATCCACAGAGATTTTGATTCTGTAATTTTGTGATAAGCATATGACAACTCTATTTTTCCCTAAAAATACGATTGATTCTGAAAAATAATTAGGGTTCAGAACTGCTCTTCTAATTACATTCCAGATAATTTCAAACATTCAATTGCCAGAACAAGCTGTAAATGTGATTCTTAACCTCCTTGTTAGCCAATACTTGGACTGAACATATTACAAGAGTCCTGGTTTTCCTCCTGGAATCCTTCCCATTGGCTCAGGCTGAGCCCTTGAGCTTTACCACAGTACAGAGAGGACTGCAAATTGGGATGCTTTATTCTATGTGGTTCTGCCTCAACTCAGGTGTGATAACCATGAGATCCTGAAACAATACCAAGACCCTCTTTTCCCACTGAGCTCAAATCCATTAGCACCCCTGTGAAACCTTTCCTGCTTCCTCAGGCAGTCACCTCCAACTCTGGTTTCAAGAGAATTCTGTTTGAATCTAATCTTGATGGGTTAGAGTTAGTCATTTGTTTATTGGTGTCTCACTCAAATCCCTTGAGGACATGGTCATTGTCTTTTTAACACTTATATTTTCCATTAGCTCCCAGCATATTTAGTGCTTTCCAGAAAAGTGTATTCAATAGAAAGACATCCCCATATCCCACATGCAAACTGACATTTCTTAGTTCATAAATTAAGTGTACAATCAAATATAGCAACTACCTCCTTGTATTTGCTATTTATGGCAGATGTAACAAATTACTACAAATTTAGTGGCTAAAAGCAATGCAAATTTATTATCTTACAGATCTGTGGGTCAGAAATTAAGGTGGACTCACTTGTTTCCTCTATTCAGGGCCTCACAAGAACAAAATGAAGTTGTCAACTGGCCTGAACACTTATCTGGAAGTTCTGGTAAAGAATCTGCCTCCAGGCACATCCAAATTCTTGACAGAATTCAGTTCCTTGAGGTAGCTTGTCCACCAAGAGCCTCTCTCGGCACCTTAAGGCCACTTGCTTTCTTTGACATGTTGCCTCCTCACTTCTAATCTCTGATTTCCCCTTCAGATGCATCTCTTCTGCTTCTGGAGAATGTCCTCTGCCTGTAAGGGTTCCTAGGATTAGACTGGACCCAGATAATCTCCCGAGTTTACCTCTGAACCTTAATTACATCTGCAAGGTCCCTTTAGAGCTGTAATCCCACAGGTTTCTGGGATTAGGGCTTGGAATTATGGGATGAGGCATTCCCAACCAGACTTCTGGTTTCATTTATTCTTATCTATTTTACATTTATCACTCCAATTCATAAAGAATCCTGCCATTGTGAATCATAGATCACATGCTTGTAGAGCTGATAGGAAAGAAAATTCTGCATCAAAATGATGATGAGATGTACTACTTTAGGAAGATTCTATATTTGCCTAGGGACCTCTTTTGATAGAACAACCTCTTTTTCCCTCCAAAGAGACACACTGACATTTTGGAACCACTTTTTTCTTTGTGTTCCTGCTCCATATGAACCTTACCACACTATGATTCAAAATACACTGGATTCATGTTTAATTAACTCTGCGCTCATAACTTATCTTCCTCTTAGAAGCTTCACAGGATATTTTTTTCCATTTATATAAATACACTTTCCTATTAATGTACAAGAATGAGCATGAGTAATTTAAAATGTGTGATTCCCCAAGGATTTAAGCTATAAATTGTTTCCTTAAATGCAGAAAAATAAATGGGATGTTCAGGGTGTGTTTTCATAGAGTTTACTAAAAGAAAACAATGAACATTTAAATCACAGCTTCAAGATTCGTTGCACTTTTAAAAATGGCAACCTGCCTTAAAATACAATAGCATTTTGTGCTAAAAGCTGAAATACTAAAAAACATCCATTTAAAATAAAATCATAATAGTCTCAAGAGCTGCATCTCATCACACTCACTTCTCACCAAGATAAAGTGTTGTGTACAGATGGCAGCAGTGATGTAATATAATGTATGTCAAGAGTATGTGTTAAGATACCATTGGGGGCCAACACTTGACAGCAGCTGCAGTGCTTTCCTAGTAAGCGTGGTTTAAAAAAAATGGTTTCTGATCCACTCAGACAGGTTCTTTTGCTGAAAGTCTCTGAAGACTTCAGTATCCTACCTTTTCAATGACTTTCCATAAAGGAATAAAGACGTGAATCTGGCTTTTGATATGTATCATTTAAAGTATTTATCAATGATACATTAGTCATTCTATCCAGGGGCCCTGTGAGGTGGATGAGTTAATAATTGCAGATGTCCTTCTGACAAGCGAGAAGCTAATGTGATATAACTTTGAAGGCTTCTAAGTATCAGATGTTTTGTCTGATGGGTGAATAAGCACTGAGTCATTAGCATGACATTTGAGAGATCATTCGAAATCGGTAACTAAAATAAACCTATTTTTCTTAGTCATGATAATGGACTACTGTTCTAACCTGTAATGCTGTGTTTTAGATTTTTCTTTCCTTATTTCAAGAATTATCACTTAATAGGCATATGTTCCTTCAGGAAAGAACACAGAGTGGAGTTATAAGAGGCAGGGGTATTTAATAATAATAAATTCAAAGTCAGAAAATTTTTAAAAAGTTAAAAAATACAGATTCCTATTCCCTATTCCATGGCTAAATTGAAAATAATTTTATTATTTTTAAGCATTCTAAATGCTTAATCCCATTTTATAAAACTGACCTGCTCAATTACCTTAAATGAGTTGTCTGTACTTTTGTTTACCCCATTAAATCTTTATAGATCATAAACAGTGTACGGAACAGGCTCTGCCATTCATCTTTGCATCCCCTGATGCACTGTACATAAGAGATATTTAAAATGTATTTATTGAATAATGACAAATTTTCCATTTTCTCTTTACTCATTAGTCTCTTTCTCTCCCTCTTATCTCAAAGTGGTGGAAGAAATGAGTTCTTTAGGCCTAGCAGAGCAAATAAAGATTCTCTGCTTTAGAGTCTCTTTCTGGCTGAGTCACATTTAAGAAAGCAAGCAGTTTCAGCATTAAGGGGTAGAGTGATAATACTAAAGGCCCACTGTCATAGTTTCTCCGGGCTGCTATAACAAATGCTACAGGCCAGTTGGCTTAAATAAGAGGTATTTTTGTCTCACCGGTCTTGGAAGCTAGAAGTCCAAGATCAAGATGTCGGAAGACTTTTGCTTTCTCTGAAGTAGTGGTGGCTGGCCAGTAATTTATATTTCAAATCTACTTCTGTCAGATGGCCACAGCTCTCCTTCTCCTCCTGACTGTGTCCTAATTTCCTCTGTTTATAAGACTCCCTCCAGTCATATTGGATTAAGTCCCACCCTGATTCAATTTGGCCTCATCATAACTAATATCTTCCAAGACCCTACTTACAAAAAAGTTCATATACATGGTACTGGGAGTTAGGAAGGGAACATGTCTTTGTGAGGGACATGATTCAATCCATGACATCTACTACCTTATTTTTTTTTATTATTTATGCACTGCACAAAAGAATACTAAGCATATATTTTCAATAATACATTCGATATCTTTTCCTCATGCTCTCACTTTCATAGTTATTCTAACTCACCTTTCTTATTCCTTTGCAATAGCTCCCCTATTACTACTTTTAAAAAATATTTTTTATTAATTTTAAATTAAAAAAATATGACAAGAAAGAAACATAAACATTCTTAATATATGATCATTCCATTCTACATATACAATCAGTAATTCACAATATCATCATATAGTTGCATATTCATCATCATGATCATTTCTTAGAACATTCACATCAATTCAGAAAAAGAAATAAAAAGACAACAGAAAAAG
Organism: Tamandua tetradactyla; assembly: GCF_023851605.1. Taxonomy (NCBI): domain Eukaryota; kingdom Metazoa; phylum Chordata; class Mammalia; order Pilosa; family Myrmecophagidae; genus Tamandua; species Tamandua tetradactyla. The sequence goes on along the minus strand of NC_135337.1, from coordinate 42,565,902 downwards.
AAATACAAGGAAAACAGAAAAAAAAAAAGATTACACATACCACACCCCTTACCCCTCCCTTTCATTGATCACTAGCATTTCGAACTAAATTTATTTCAACATTTGTTCCCTCTATTATTTATTTTTATTTCATATGTTCTACTCGTTTTATGTAACATTTCCTCCGTTTGTCATCTATTCAGCCCGAGACCTTATGACAGCAACTTTTTATCCTTCCCAGGATGATTGTTCTTTTTTTGCAGACATAAAAGCTAGTTAAGCATAAAAATATACATCAATTAAGTTGTTGAAGGTGAAAGACTACTCATGTACTTCATTTTCAAAATTTGTGTTTTCAATGCCCTTCTTCAAATTCGCTTGTCTTTCTGTTCTTCAGACGTAACTAATAGTATGCCATTTTTGTGCTCAGTCTACAAGGCCAAACCTTACTTCATTATTAGTTTCAGTAATTGCATGAAGCTGAGCAGTCCTCAGTACTCACTTTGGTTAGATGCTGAAAGCAGAAGGTTAAGGGCATTTTTTTACAACAGAATCAATACAGTGTTGATCTAAACTTCTTTTGTAGCAACACCTGAAAGCAACCTTCCACTCATGGCAAAAAGACACACTTGTAATCAGATGGTCAATAATTACAGCAACTGAGAGAAATGTCATTGCTTCACTCAGAAATTGCATAATTTATTAAAACAGGGGTGGCAAAGTCACTAAAACTGACTTTCTACCCTTTCAGAATTAGTTGAATTCTAATAGAAGAAACTACAAAGGACTGACAGGTAGAGTCTTTATTACTAAACCTGGAGAATATTCATAGTCAGTTGCTTGCAATCAACAAAAACTCATATTTACTTATTCATTCACTTATACATACAGCAAATTTTTAGTGAGCTCCTATCATGTGCCAGGGAATAAGTAAGATGTATTTTTCCTGTTCCAAAGATCTCAAATGTCACTAGAATGGGGGAAGTTGTGGGTTAAGATGTAAACATATTCAAAGTTCCATATGTAAACAATGCATTTTTTGTGTACAGGAAAAGTGATTGTTAATCAATGCAAAGAAGAACAAGACTTAGTGAGAGACTTACCCATTCCTGATTCTGCTGAATGACTTTGGGCAAGTCTCATTAGGTCTTTGGATTTTAGTTATCTAATATGCCTAATGAAGGTTTGAATCTGATAAGAAAAATGAGTGGTAAAAACCTTTGCTGTGAAGATTTCCAAATTCACATATTGTGAAACAAGTTGGGGAAACTTGATGAAGTTGAGTATAAAATGGAATGGGTTTTTTTTTACTGTACAATTACTGTTCATATACTTACAAAAAATAGAATTTCCTTTAAACGTGCTTCTGATTAATTTCCCTGGATTCCATGAACTTGTGGAGAACACTGTACTTTCTGAAGCCAGATGCTTAGGCTCTTTCAAACATCTGAGAAGCAAGAGAGAGGATGATTAAATAAAGTGTGGGTGGCACGGACAATATGGACACTTCATGGAGAGAGCTTTTGGTCTTAGAAACTTTTTGAATGTTCTTCTTGAGTTAGTTGATGCGTTCACTTCTAAAAGCTTTAAGCTCACCACATTAAGTAGAGATGCTTTGAAATGCCCCCACCCCCACATTTTTTCTCCACTTCAGTTTACCACCTGCAGTCATACAGCTTCGAGGTCCTGTTTCCTTCCCAGCCTTTCTCATCTATATTGGTTCTTCTCATTTGCTGCTTGTGAATAATGGGCACCTTCCAAATATCTCATACTGTTATCAAAGAAAAAAGGAACAAGGTTTGCAAAATCCTGTTCAAATGCAATGGCACAATTTAATTTTCCTAACCCTTCGCTGCAAGGGGCAAGCTCTGTGAATGAAAAAGTATTCAGCGCTCAGCTATCGATCCCATTAGAGCTGCGCTTATACAACTTGTGAAACCAAGTCAGCTTTGATGCTTGTGGTATATTTGTATCTGTTTTAAAAAAAAATGTTTATGGGAGTCAAAATGAGAGACTTATAAATATGTTAATGAATGTCAACATTTTTAAAGACAGCTGCATACCTTTCTGAGGAAAGACTCCAACTCAACAAGTCAGCTTCTAATTTGTTACATGTACTAGATGGATAAGAAAATTAATAAGGACCAAATATTTTAGCCATGTCATCACCTTCACTTTCACCTTTGTGCTGAGGTAAATGTGAAAGCCAATTGCCTGATGATATTTTTTATTCATATAATAAGAAAAAAAATTAGCAATTTGATTCTAGTAATATTACTTGTGATTACAATAAGAGGAGATCCTCAGAACACCAGTTGGAACACTTAAAATTTTGCATTTAACATAGGCAAGACTGACTGCTGGAATGTCTGTTTGGGCAATAAAAGGCATTTTAAATCTAGCATGACACATTTCAATGGCGATCTTTAAGCAAATTATTTTATGCAAGTATAAATAAAGCAACACGACACAGTGAATTTTGGTAGGGTTAGGTGGCAATTCTGATATTTAACACGTGAAAACTTACAACCATCAAAGTAATAATGCTTCACATTTGCAATGTATTTTAAGGCTTCAAAACCTATAAAGGATTTCAATAATTTGCTTCTTTGTTCCTATGAAAAGATATTTTAAGGTAGATATCCCTATTTTCATTTTAAAGGTGATTCTCCTGATATTGGAAAAGCAATGTGCCATGCTCACATTCACACAGGCAGAAAGCACTAGAGCCAGGAGCTGGAATACAGGGGCCTCTAACTCCAAAATTTCACTTTGAAACATTAGGATACACTCACTATAAAGATAAGTGAAATGATTATTTATAAAATAAAGACCCTGAAACTATTTTTCTTCAGTTCCCTGATTTTTAGGACTAGAATATTTTGTTTAATTTTTTTCGTCTTGAAATATTCAAACTCCTTCTTCATTGTATTTTACAATGGGTAAACTCATCTGATGATATGCTAATGAAAAGCAAACCAGGTGAAGGAAAAACTGTGGGTTCTAGAGAGACTTTTGGAGAGCTTCATTGTTTAGCCCATTCAGTCCCTAACGAGCAAATTTGGGGTGTATAGAAACCTAGCCTCTGGGTTCACTAGAACCCCAATGAATTGTGCAAAGTACATTATCAGCGAAACTGGCAAGTTATTTAGCGTCTCTGCCTCAACATTTACTTAACTATGAAATGGGATTATAATGGTACCTACCTTGAAGAGTGGTGAAAGAACGAAATAACTCAATAAGTATAAAGCTCTTACTAAAGAGCCTGGCATATGGTAAACTATGTGAGTGGTGGCAATTATTATTTTTATTAATGACTATGTTTCAATGGTATGTATTAAAAGTGGTGCTTTATTTAGTTTAAATCACATACATTTAAATAAGCCTCAATTTCTTTTCTTTCAAATGTCTTCACAATATCATCTTAAAGGCTGAGTGAGATCCTCAAACAACAAAGGTAATTTTTATTAAGATTAAATAATCTGCTGGGTTGAAATTCAAAAAGATGGTCAGTGCTACAAAACCTGAGTGAGTTTTGAACTTACAGATTTTCAGACATTTTTGACCCAGCTGCCTCCTGAGTTTCAGACCACGCATTGTGTGCCCTCTTGCTTCAATAATTGGTACCAGAGCTAATAATTACATCAATCACATTGTCAAGAAACATATAGTATTTGACTTAATGGACAGAAAACAACTTATTAAGAAAAAAAAATTCTGTTACTAATGTTAATCTTCTATATTTAGTCCCTGTGCATGTATCAACACAAATAGATAATCATATCTGAGAGACTAAAACTTCTCTACAATCCATGACTCTGGTTACTGCATGCCCATAGCAAGGGTGCCCAGTGTTCTGGGAATTGAAAATTTATTCTGGTTATTTATTCTGAAATATAACCTCTCTTCTAAGGATAAGTGATTTAAAAGAAAATAGAGGGTGCACGGTGGCTCAGTGGTAGAATGCTCGCCTTCGTTTCCCAAACCATGCACCCCAAAAGGAAAAAAGATAAGCTATATGGAAGAATAATTCAATGGATAATTTTAAAGGAAAGAAGAAAGGTAGGAAGGTGGAGAGGGAGGAAAGGAGAAAGGATTGACTTAGTACCATTTCAGTTGCAAGTAACAGGAAAAGTAAAACAAACCTTGAGCGAGTTTAAGAAAATTGGAGAATTTGTAAATGTTCAAGTTTCTCACACAACTGAAGAATAAAACTATTTGGGCCTTGAGTACAATGAGGACAGTGGTGCAGATACCATCTCATCAATGTGGGAAACATGGTTGTCAACAGTTTCTGAAATTCACATCTTAGAATCATTATCTCAAGAGAATTGATTTGATTGCCTTCTTTGTCCAAGGCCACATTCTCAGTGTCTTAAATTGCCAGGGCTGTTATAGTGAATGCTGCTATAACAAATACCGCACACTGATTGGCTAAAGCAACAGGAATTTATTGTCTCACAGTTTTCGAGATAAAAGTCCAAAATGTAGCTAGCAACAGGTCATGCTTTCTCCTGGAGTCAGTAGAGTTTAGGTGATGGTTGCCAATAATCTTTGGCATTCCTTGGCTCATAGACCCATCTTTGTCTCCGTCACATGGCAGCCTCTCTTTCCTTCTTGTGCTTCTCTTAACATCTTAATTTCTGCTGCTTCTAAGGGCTTCAGCCATACTGGATTAAGGCCTACCCTAAATTAATTTGTTCTCACCCAAACAGCATCTTCAAAGGTCCTATTAACAAATGAGTTTATACCCACAGGACAAGAGATTAAAACTTAAACATGTTTTGGTGGAGTCATGATTCAATCCAGAGCACCCAGGGAAGGGACTCAATGATGAGAGAGGAGAAGAGTGGGCCATTATGATCAGCCCACTTTCAATGAGTTTCCTACTCCTGAACCAATCTGCTGGGCCAGGGGTCAGGGTCACTACTAATTTGTTGGTTTAGTTCCAACCATGTGAAGATAAAGGAGAACAGTTGCTAGAAAAGGGGTACCAGAAAGATAATCCCATAAAATTCCACTGAAATTTATTTGCTTACTTAATATTTAAATAACTAATATTTACAGATAACTTCTATGTGCTGGACATTATTCTAGATGCTGGGGGCATGGCAATGGACAAAATAAGCACACTGAGCCCCGAGAGAGCTTGCATTATTTATGTTAGAAAATATTTTGAGAACTTTATGGTAGCAACTCCCATTATTTTGCCTCCACCTCCACAGAATTTCAGCAGTCCAAAGATTTTGCTTTTTTTTACTTGGAGATAAAATGTATTCAATTTGAGCACAATGAGATATTTGGTTTCAGAAGATTTACATCTAGTCTTGGATGGCTAAAGCCTGATATGTTACCATGTGTGCTGGTTTGAAAGGAAGTATGCCCCCTAAGAAATGCCATGTTTTAATATAAATCCCATTTCATAAAGGTAGAATAATCTCTATTCAATGCTGTGTGTTTGAAACTGCAATGAAATCATCTCCCCGGATGATGTGATTTAGTTAAGAATGGTTGTTAAACTGGATTAGGGGATGACATGTCTCCACCCATTTGAGTGGGTCTTGATTAGTTTCTGAAGTCCTATAAAAGAGGAAACATTTTGGAGAGAGAGATTCAGAGAGAGCAACACTACAAAGCAGAGAGTCCACCAGCCAGTGACCTTTGGAGATGAAGAAGGAAAACGCCTCCTGGGGAGCTTCATGAAGCTGGAAGCCAGGAGAGCAAGCTAGCAGATGATGCCGTATTCGCCACGTGCCCTTCCAGCCCAGAGAGAAGCCCTGACTGTGTTTGCCATGTGCCTTCTCACTTGAGAGAGAGACCCTGAACTTCATCAGCCTTCTTGAACCAAGGTATCTTTCCCTGGATGCCTTTGATTGGACATTTCTATAGACTTGTTTTAATTGGGACATTTTCTCAACCTTAGAACTGTAAACTAGCAACTCATTAAATTTCCCTTGTTAAAAGCCATTCTGTTTCTGGTATATTGCATTCCAGCAGCTAGCAAACTAGAACACCACGTATTCCCAAATTTTCAATTGCAGTACTTTTTACCTGCTTTCTTTCTTATTTTCTTTTTTCATTATTAGTCAGCTCTAGTCCCTCAAAGAAGCTGTCTATTTTTTAATTTTTATTTATTTATTTTTTGCATGGGCAGGCACCAGGAATTGAACCTGCGTTTCTGGCATGGCAGGTGAGAACTCTGCTACTGAGCCTCTGTTGCACCACCCACCATTTATTTTTAATTTGGTAATTTATGGCTTGGAGCCTAATTTGGTAAGATTCCATAAACCTGGTCTAGTGTTATGGCAGGCAGGGTAGGCCAGGGCCGCTGAAAAGTTCTTCGCTGCTTACTAAGGATTTTCACTGGACCTCTGGGAACAAAGAGGTTGAGGGCTTGTTTGTACCATTGCAGGGAACATTACATAGGCTGGGACAGGGAATGTGCAACATGAAGGGCAGTTTTTAGACCTTAGGTGGCTTTGAGGTTGCTGGCTGCATGCCACAGATGAGAAGACCCCATGCCCCTTCCATTTCACCCCCTGAACGGTCTAGTTTTAATTCCCAATAAAGAAAGTTAAAACACTGGATAAAGAGAAGGCCAGAGCCCTCTCAGGCCCTAACAGATATGACTAAATGCCAGGTAATCTACAGGGTACTGGGACATAAAAGGCATTAGAACCAGAGTGGCAATACTTTGGAAATAGTACACAATCAGTGAAAAAGAATGAAATGAGACCTCAATGCAGTTAGGAGGAACTGGAGGGCAAAGCAGTGTGTAAAAAAGTCTTCAGTTGATTTGTTGCATAGAGCAAATGGGCCCCCAACGCCTAAACTGTCATCTATTAAAAAAAAAAAGCTGAAGTCCTATTGAAAGAAAATTTTAAAAAAGTAATTTGCCAACTTCCCATTATCAATAATGTATTAATACTAAAAATAATCACCAAAAAGATCAAAATTGTCTTGAAGAAAATTTTAAATAATGTACTAAGTAAGCCGCTGCTAATCTAGCATATTTAGTGGTTTTCAAAGTGACTGAAAAGAATATAAACTTGGAAGTAATTTCTAAATAAAATACATGTCTAGATAAAAATATAAAAACCATCCAAGAGATAAATATTCCCACTGGCCAGTTTGAAATAGGCTTTAATTGAACTGTAGTGAATGCTAACAAAAATGCTTAAATGTTTTATGTACATTTTGGAAGTTATCTTACTTTATTTGGTTGTTAAAGGAAGGATGATGCATAATCAGCATCAGCCTTTAAAAAGGAAGCAATAAGAAATACTATACAGGTCAAAATAACTTTAAATTTGAATGGCAATATTTACCTCTGTATATCCAATGTATTTTAACATAATAATGTATTTCATTATTATGAATAAATAATGTATACTTATTATACATGGAAAGAAAAATAGGAATCTTTTAATTGCATATTATGTTGCATACGGAATGTACTCAATGCATTTGTTCAAATGAGTTACACTGAATTATGCAACAAAAAAATTGTCCACACTAAATTTTTACTGACCCAAATATCCCTAAAAGTGAAAATATTTTGCATTTTGGCTGGAAGATTGACTGTCTATTCAAAATCATAAGCATCAGAACCATGAAGCAGACTATGTTTCTCTATGTGATAGTTCTGTATTTTTCTGTAAGCAAAACTCTGTAAAATAAGCAGAACTTTGGTTGCGTTAGAGGTGAGGTTGTCACAATCATTCTAGTTCATATCCAGTTGATATTAAAAATAGGGTTTTTCACGAGATAAGCAACAGGGAAATTACATTTTCTAGATTCAGGTCCCCTGCACAATTTCCAAGTGATGTAGCATCAACATCAGGCAAGGAGTTTGATTTTATGACAATGTGTTTACAAATATATTAAGGGTGGAATTTTCAGCACCCTGAATGGGATTTGAGATGCATTTCTTGCTTATCATAAGAGTGGAGGCTTCTCTATCGTGGTGTCTCTTGGCAATATGATGAAAATGAGTTCAGTGTTTATTGTTGTTCCTCTTTGGTTAAACTACCCCCCTCCCACCTCTATACACACACACAAAAACCTATTTAGATGATATTTTAAGTGCCAAAAGGACACATTAATTAAATGTTACAGAATGAATATTCCAGAAAGGATGCATTCCTACAAAAGCTTCAATAAAGCATCAATTTTGAATACTGAGAAGCCCCAAATGAAATACAATATAAATTACAGCAGCTTATCAAAACCAACATATATCCCACAAACTATGTAACAGTTCTGCATCTTATGGTCTGAAATTAAAATCCATATTTTTTCCCTAAGGTCTAGTCCCAATTGTCTTACAGTTTTGATGGTATTTTGATAGGTAAACAATAGTGAGATATTGCTTTATGTAACATGCTGTTCCCATGTTTTATACACGCCTGTTTTGTTGTAAAACTCGGCAATGCATACTGTAGTAATTTGTTCAAGTACTACAATTTCCTAAAAATGTAAAAATTAAAATGAAGTACCATGTAATCTTTTTTTCAGTAAATATTTCCTAAAGTGTTTTTAGATTAAAAAAAACAGATTTAGGAGCGTTTGCTGAAGATTATGGTGATTCTAGAGTGTACTTACAGCTTTAGCGTGGACCATTTCCCTGTGCTAATGCAGGTTTTAGAGAGATTAATAACCTCTTTTCTTGATTTTACTTGATCTTAGGTTTAGTTTATCTGATACTGTTCATATATTTCTCCATCATGTAGTCCATTTCCTATACATTGTGTTGGGTCTACATCAGTAATCAGGAAAAAAGATAAAGTAAAATGTGCTTTTCCACCTTAAAAGTGCATATCATTTTTTTCTTCCACCTCACTTAATTTTGCTGTTTGCTGAAAGAAATTTGAAAAACTACGAGAGAAATGTGTCAGCAAAAGGCAGAACCTGTCCAGCTTAGAATTAAAATTTGGACTTGATGCTCTGGTGGTTTATTTTGAGAAACTGTCGCATGTTAGGACCAACTTGTCGTGCTGAGTGAGGGAGAGGGAAGAGAGCTAAGGAATTCAGAAAATACTGCAAGACTCTTGAAATGAACGGAGGTGACAAATTAATCCATAAGCAGGCAGAAAATAAAATAGCTAAATAAGAAAAAAAAAAACAATGAGAAAGGGGGTCTCATGTTTTGAGGGAAATTGCTTTTGGAATTGTTCTTTATTCTACTTCACATTCATAGCACTGCAGTTATAACTTTTTATCCTCTACAACAAGGGGCAAAATCATCAGAATTATTTTTGTTGTTATTGTCATCATTTTTCTCTTGAATCAGAGAAACTTGGGCTTAGATCTTGGTACTTTGTACTCACTATGTAAGTCTGGGTAAGTAAGTAAACCTTCGTAATGCTCGCATTTCTCATTGGTGATTAGCTGAGTCTTCACCTTGCAGATGTTGGAAAGAAGATAAGTAAAATATATTAAACGCTGGGTGCATCTAAAACCTAATAATAAAGGCTAACTTTGCTGCAGCAGTAGCTGCTACTGCTGCTGTGGAGAATGGAGACACTAAGGGAGAGTTGAGCCCAGTCTGAAGGTGGAATCGTCATCCCAGAATTCAAGCTTAGCCGTACCAGGAAGAGCTGATGAGTGGTGAGAACCTGGTCCTGAGAATAGCCTGGCAGAGCATACTGACTTGGGGACAAGGGACATCACTGGATACCTGAGAGCCAAAGGTAAGAGATGTTAGAGACCTAGAAATCACGAGTTATAGCCTAGGGCACAGGTAGCCAAGGAGAGATTTCAGCCTTTAGAGCAGATTGATTACATGTCACCGGGAAGTTCAAAGGCTAATGATGTACACAAATAAAGGCAGTGTACTGCAGAATTAGCAGTAAACCTTTCACAACTAGGATAAACAAGCTTTTATAAAGAAATAAAGCATATTTAACATGGTCTGAAAGGATTTCAATCAGTTGCAGCTCATTCTCTTCTTCTAGAATCTCTTGCTAATAGAACAAAAGAACCTAGGATCTGCCCTCCAAACTCTCGACTACTGTGTCTGCAGTCTTCAGTGTTAACCCTGCTCCACTCTCCAATCACATGGGCTGTCTTTAAGTATCTTTAAGCACCGCATATCTTCCACATAAGGGTCTTTGTTCTCGTTGCACTTACAAATGCCCTTTCACCTTCAGATCCCAATCTAATTCCACTCTCTTAAGGAATTCTTGTCTATCCAAACACTTAACCCTTACCAACATAATAGCCTCACACTGTACTTCTGCTTTGTGTCACCTACAGAAATTTACCAAGTGACAATGTGTCTAAAAAGTTATTTAAAGTTTTTTAACATACTTGTTTTGAGGGTAGAGAGTTTGGCTATTTTATTCAGCAATCCTTCTGTCATTAGTATTTACCATCATCTCTTGCAAAAAAAGTGAGAAATTATTAAGTATTTGTTGAATGATTGAATGAATCATAATCAGATAGACGGAGTAAGAGGCTTCCAAGAATGTTAGCAGCAACTATAGATGAGGATTAGCAAAACCCATGACCATGGCCAGGAGAGAAGGAGAGGAAAAGTATCTAAAGGGAAAGGAGATCGAACCTTCACCTGTCTGCCCCTTCCTGACAAAGACTGAATCTGGATCATGCTAATAATTATTCTTGCTTAAAATTACATTGCTTCCAAGGAGACTGTATTTTTCATTTATTGCTTGCTTATGGTCAATTTTAAAATAAAGCTTACCCTTAACCCTGACATGAGGAGGTTGACAAGGGTGAGGGAGTAGAATCTTAGAATATCTGACTCTTGGTACCCACTGATTTTTAAAAAATTGTGTGGAAAATAAACGGCACACATCTTACGTGAATTTTAAGAAGAGTTGATAAATATATACAACCATGCAACCCATATCCTCAGAAATTTCCTCCATGCCCCTTAACTAGAAAACCTTCCCAAATCTCCAAGGCAAATGCTTGGCCTATTTATTTCACTGAAATAAATACATTAGTTTGCTTGTTCTAGAAATTAAATGAATGGAATTTCACATTAAGTATTATTCTATGCCTTGCTTCTTTCACACAACATAATGTCTGTAAAATTCATTGATAATGTTATATAAATCAACAGTTCATTCATTTTTATTGCCGAATAAAATTCCATTGTATGAATTTACCATTATTTGTTTTCTGTCTCTGGGTTCAGGAATTTAGACTGTTTTCTATTTGGAGTTATTAAGACTAAGGCACATATGAGAACATATGTTTTCATTTCTCTTGGATAAATATTTTGGAGTGGTATTGCTGGGTTATGGGGTAAGTGTGTCAGTAACTTTATAAGAAATTACCAGAAGATTTTACTCCCCACGAGCAAAGTATGCGTGTGCTGGTCATTGTTACATATCCCTGCTAAAATTTACTGTTGCCAATTGTCGATCTTCTAATTTTAGCCAATCTAGTAGATAGTTGATGTTATTTCATTGGGCTTTTAATTTGTCGTTCTTCAGTGGCTAATGAAGTTGAGGCCTTTTTGTGTGCTCATTAGCCAGTTGTATATTTTCCTTTTGTAGTGTCTGTTCTAGTCCTTTATACTTTTACTTGGGGGAAGTCAGGGAGGGAGTTATTTATTTTTATTATGGAGTTTAAGAAGTTCTTGATATATTCTAGACACCATGTCTTTCATTAGATACATATATTTTGCAAGTGTTTTCTCCCAGTCTGTGGCTTGCTTATTCATTTTCTTAATAGTGACTTTTCATGATCAGAGACTTACAATTTTGATGAATTTTAACTTATCAATATTTTTCTTTTATAAATATTTCTTTCTATGTCCTGTCTACAAAATCTTACCTTCTCCCAGTCGCAAAGATATTCTCCTTGTGTGTGTGTGTGTTTCCCCAGAGGTTCTATAATTTTAGCATTTACTCCTATTTTTTACCTGAATAAAATGTTATGCTTAGCAATGAGCTGCATGGATATCGAGGGGATGTTATTTGTCTGCCAGTTATTATCAACAAACCATAGTACCCCAACTCTTCTGCAGATACTTGACTTCATTTTCTCCTCTCACCCTCCTACCTAGAGGGAATAAATACTGCATATGAGTAAGAGTCTATTCAGAAAAGAAAAATCACCCAGGTAATTTCAGACAGAGAGGATTTAATTCAGAATTGGTTATCAGATGTTGAAAGAGATGAAGGAAGAAAGAGAGGAAAAGACGTTGACTTGAGCATTGGAATTATGAAACTATTATTATCCCAGAGCTGGAACGGATCACAAGAAGAAGAAGAAATTTCCAGCTCTTAGATCTCCTAGAATCTCTTGCTAATAGAACAAAAGAACTTAGGATCTGCCCTCCAAAATCTCAGCTACTGTGTCTGCAGTCTTTAGCATTAACCCTGTTCCACTACTACTGAGATGCCCCCTGGAAATAGGACAGATGAAGGTCACTCACTCCTCTCTTCCGCCTTCCTTCCAATCTCTAACTGGTACCTCTCGCTGATAGAACTTAAATAGAAACTATTTGGTGAGGGAGTCTGGAAAATTTAGTTAGTGAGTTTCCCACCACACAAAGCAGAGCACAGAAAGACAGGAATTTAGCTAAGAACATAGAAACAACTGAACTGCATATAAGGTATTAGGTCCATCTCATCAAATAGCATTTTAGAATATTCACCCTCATTGTTTTGATGCAGATGAACAATGAAAAGTAAATCTTTCTTTGAGGTCCTCCCATGTCTTTCCTAAGATTCCATACCATTTAGGCCTTGACCCAAACTAAAACTTCAGCAAAACGGCATTCTCCTCCTCTCCTCCCACAAAATATAAATCAGGACGTAGAGAGAGAAGCATCTGCTGAAGAAGTCCTGAACAAGCAGCTTCTCAAGGTCTGCTCTCATCTGTATGTGCACAGCTGGGGCTGCTCTGGGATTTGAGGTCATTTGACGCTGACTGGAGCATTCTCACACCCTGTGAGCCAGCAAGTATTTGTAGAAGGCCAAAGCGATGCTAAAAAAAACTTTTCCAAATAACTGCACTGAAGCCAAACAAACAAATAATAAGTGTGAATCAATTTAAAGCATCCTGGAAGGAAAAGCACTTCTGGAACGGCATCATAAAGGAGCACTGTAGACCTTCTCTTCTCCAAAACAACCATAACAAATTAAAAGAAAAAATTAAAAAAAATTAAAGTCTTTGGAGATTTCCCAAAAAAATGGAGAATTATTTACTCAAGGAAATGGAAATTTTTTTTACTCAAGAAAATCTACTAAATCTCAGTAACAACAGTGAAAGTCTCTGTCATTTGAATCATGACCAGCTCCCTTCTACCCACATCTCAGTGTGATGGAAGCTCTACTCTGAGCAGATAGAGCCCAAAGATGTGGTCTCCCTTTTCTTCAACTCCTAGTCTATGGCTACATTTTCTCCCTAGGAGGGGTATGCCACCAGTATTTTGTAGCCCTCCTAAGCTCCATGTTGTAGAAACCTTATTCTAGGTAAATGCATCTGAGAGATTTGGGGCTCCCTTCCTCCACCCAGCACCACTGGTAGGGCAGAAGCTCTCCCCTTGGCATGACAGGTTGAGAATTCTGAACTCCAATTATCCTCCCCATGGCTGCTGAGGATAGAGTTTCTATGCCCGGGGTGGCAAGCCAAGACCAGAGATTACTACAGGAGTGTCACTGTGAGGTAAGGGGTCTCTGTCCCCACTGACCACTTCAAAGCAGTGACACAGAGAATCTGCCCAGGGAGAAAGACAAGTCCTAAGAACAGAAAGCTCCTTGGGGCTCCCTATGAGGCTGACTACATTTTAAAAATTATAGGTATGTTGATGTTGTGTAATTAAAAGGGGGCTTTTAGTTCTATGATAGCAAAAGGTAAATGGTAGAGGAGCTAGAAGTTTAACTGAAAGCATAAGGAAAGGTGATAGCTAAGAAGGAACCTCAGGTTACAGCAAACCCAAAGGCTGGCTTTAAATACTGCCTATGCAAAAGGCCAGAAATTAGTTCATTCAGACTGCAGGATGGTATATGCTCAGGGCATTGTTGAAAGCAGGAAAGCAATCAGCTTGTCATTGGTGGAGGTTAACAGATTCCCTTTAGATTCAAATAGTTCAAAATAAAATGACTGAAAGATATTCCATGTAAACAGCAACCATAGGAGGGCTGTAGTAGCTGCACTAATATCAGATAAAGAAAACTTCAAAACAAAAGAAGTCATACGTAAATAGAGAAGAGCATTTTATATTAATAAATGTTCAATCTATCAGGCAAATAAAACAATTATAAACATAGAAACACCTAACAACAGAGCCCTAAAATGCATGAATCAATAACAGACAGAATTGAAAAGAGAAAGAGACACTTCAAATACAGTAGTTGGATATTTCAGTACTCCACTTTCGATTCTGGATAGTACAAGTAGGCAAAAGAAAAGCAAAGACATAGAAGACTTGAACAACACTGTAAAGTTAACAGACATTTCTATAACATTCCATCCCCAAACAGCAGAATATATTTTCTTCTCAAGCACACATAGACCATCCATTCTCTAGCATAGATCAATAGGCCATATACTAGGCCATAAAACAAACTTCAATGAATTTAAAATAATTGAAATCATCAAAGCATTTTCTCTACCATGAAGGAATGAAATTAGAAATTTATATCAGAAGGAAATTAGGAAATTCACAAATGTGTGAAAATTAAACAGCGTGCTTGTACATAACCAATGGGTCAAAGAAGTAATTACAAGGAAACTTAGAAAATACTTTGAAATGGATGAAAACAAAAACACAACCTACCAAAATTCCTGGGATGCAGTTAAGCCAGTGTTTAGAGGTAAAATTTATAGCTATAAACAGCTTTATTTAAAAAGAAATAAGGTCTTAAATGAATAACCTAACCATTTATCTTAAGAGACTGGGAAGAGAAGAACAAACTAAACCTAAAGCAAGGAAGGTGAAGGAATTACTGAAGATTAGAGCAGGAATTAATGAAATAGAGAATAGAAATACAACAGTGAAAATCAGTAAAACTAAAAATTGGCTCTTTGAAATAAATTTTTAAATACTGAAAGTCCTTTAGGAAGACTTCCCTAGGAAAAAAAAAAGAGAGAGGGAACCTAAGTATCAAAAACACAGAAATAAAAAAATAAATAATAGGAAATACAATGAAACAATGTGTGTCAAAAATTAGATAACAGATTAAATGGACAGAGCCCTAGAATGACACAACAAGAAATAGAAAATATGAATAGACCTATAATAAAGAGCGCAAATAGATCATTTTTAAAAGTCCCATAAAGAAAAGCCCATGCCCAAGTTCTTTCATGGCTACATTCTAATGAATATTCAAAACTAGCATCAATTTTTCACAAATTATTCCAAAAATTATGGAGGAGATGCACTTCTAGTTTATTCCATGAGGCCAGTATAAACCTGATACCAAAACACACAAAGAAATCATGAGAGGAAAACTACAGGCCAATATTCTTTATGAATCTAGATGAAAAAATCTTCAGCAAAAACTAGCAAAACAAATCTAGCAATATGTAAAGGCTTATATTTCATCTACCACGCACCAGATGCCTGACAAAGGGCATCTAAGAAAAACCCATAGGTAGCATCATACTTAATGATGAAGATTTGATGCTTTCCCTCTAAGATCAGGAATAAGACAAGAATGTTTGCCTTTGCCATTTCTATTCAACACACTACTGAAGTTCTAGCCTGGCCAATTTGAAGAGAAAAGGAAATAAAAGGCCTTCAGACAGGAAATTGAGAAGTAAAACTACCTCTATTCACAGCTGACATGATACTATATATAGAAAATCTTAAGGAATTCACTAAAAAACTATTAGGACTAATAAGGGAGTTCAGTAATGTTGCAGTATATAAGATCAAAATAATCATTTCTATAGCAATGAACAATGTGTAAATAAAATTAAGAAAGCAATTCCATTTACAACATCAAAAGTTAAAAAAAAAACAGAACTTAATTTAACAAAGGAAAGACAAAACTTAAGACTCGAAAACTACAAAAAACTTTGTTGAAAGAAATTAAAGAAGACCAAAGAAATGGAAAGATCTTTCCATGTTCAAGAATCAGAAGACTGAAATTGTTAAGATGGGGATATTCCCCAAATTGAACTACAGATTTAGTATTTTCCATACCAGAATCCCAGGTGGCTTTTTCAGAAACTGGCTAAGGGCTCTTACAATCTATATGGAAATGCAAGCCACCCAGAATAACTAAAACAATCTTGAAAAGAGAACTATATTGCAGGACTCACGTCTCAACTTAAAAATTTACTGCAGTAATCAAAACAGTGTGTACGAGAATTAAGATAGACATATGGATTAATGAAACAAAATTGAGAGTCCAAAACTAAACGTTTTGCATTTTTGATGAATTGATTTTTTGACCATGGTGCCAAGACAATTCAAAGGAGAAAGAATAGTCTTTTTATTATGATGCTGGACAATTAGATATCCACATGCAAAAGAATGAACTTAGATCCTTTCCTCATACCATACACAAAAATTGAATGAAGATGGGTCATAGACCTAAAAGTGACAGGTAAAAAAATAAACTTCCTACAACAAAATTTCTGAGTAATTTTTTTTTTTACGTGGGGTTAAGTGGTGACTTCTAGATACAACACCAAAGCCAAGAAATAAAAGAAAAAAGTAGATATATTGAACTAATTAAATAATTGTATGCTTCAAAGTACACAATCAAGAAAGTGAAAAGACAACACTACAAATGGGGAAAAAATGTTTTGAAATCATATATCTAATAAGGGACTTTTATCTAGAATACGCAAACGATTCTTAGACCTTTTTTATTTTTTGGCATGTGCAGGCTCCGGGAATCAAACCCGGTTCTCCACATGGCAGAATTCTGCCACTGAGCGACTGCTGCACAACCCATGACTCTTAGAACTAAACAGTAAAAAGGCAAGTAATCCAATTAAAAATTGGGAAAAATTTGAAGACACTTCTGCAATAAAAGATATATAAATGGTCAATAACCACATTTAAAGAGGCTTACCATCAATAAATCATTAGGAAAATGCAAATCAATGGCACAATGAAATACTAGTTAATGCCCACTAACATGGCTAAAAAGACAGACAATAGAAGTGCTGTCTAGGATGTGGAAAAATTGGAACCCTCATTTATTGCTCATGGAATTTTAAAATCATGCAACTGCTTTGGAATTCAATTTAGCAGATCCTCAAAATTTTAAACATGGATTTACCATATGACCTCATAATTTCACTCCTAGGTATATACCCAAAAGAAATGGAAATATACAGCTACTAAAAACTTGTACATGAATATTCATAGAAGCATTATTCGCAATTGCCAAAAAGTGGAAACATTCCAAATATTAACTTGTGAATGTGTAAAAAAAAGTGGTGCATCCACATGAATGTCTATTAGTCATAATAAAAAGGAATTAAGTATTGATATCTGCTTAAACGTGGATGATTCTTGAAAATACTATATTAAGTGAAAGAATATGATCACAAAAAACAACATGGGACATTCCGTTCAGATGAAATGCTCAGTATAAGTACAAGGATAGAGACAGAAGGTAGGTTAGTCGTTGCCTAGGTTTGGAGGGTTGGGGGTGAGGAATGGGAAGTGATTTTGGTGGTAGGACAAAGAAAATGTTCTAAAATTAAATAGTGGTGATGGTTGCACGAATATGTGAATATATTAAAAAAAGTTGAATTATACACTTTAAACAGGTGAATTTCATGATATTTGAATCATGTATCAATAAAGCTTAAAAAAACAACAACACATAAATAACCATGTTGGAAACCCCATTTGATTTCCATATATTCCAGTACTTTTCTTGGTTATCCTCATTTACATACAGTCTAGAAGAGCCACCATGCTGAAAGGCACCTTCTGTGTATCTCCTCACAATCTCACTTAATAACTGCAGCAACACTATGAAGTGGGTATTATTAATCCCTGCTTTCTGGATGATAAAACTGAGCCCCAAACAACTCTGGTCAGTTGTCAAGTTCACATCAACATTAAGTGCCCTAGTAAGCTCTTGGTCTTAACCAAGATGTTGCACTATCCCGAATAGG
This sequence comes from Tamandua tetradactyla, assembly GCF_023851605.1. Taxonomy (NCBI): domain Eukaryota; kingdom Metazoa; phylum Chordata; class Mammalia; order Pilosa; family Myrmecophagidae; genus Tamandua; species Tamandua tetradactyla. Next base: position 42,547,851 of record NC_135337.1, on the reverse strand, counting down.
GTACTTTAGTGCTTGGACTAAAAGGGGCTAACATCACTGGGCATTGTACACAACTTCTATCCTCCTTAGGGAAATTCCAAATACCCAGGCTAGTATAGGATTTTAGCTGGAAAATACTGTTAGCAATATAAAAACCCTACAGATTGTCATGCAAACGTTTTGACATGGAAGGAGGCATCATAAATAAAAAACTAGGCTAACTCACAGTGCTTCATGTGTTATCTTTCTTTTTAAATCATCAAATGGTACTCATTTCTAAAAATTTTTATGGGTTCTACTTTGTTATTTGTGCAATGGTGTGTGGTGTATGCTATAAACATAGAGATTAAAATATTTAACTCAATTGATAAAAAGAAATTTACAGAACAAGCTCGTGTTAATCAACAAAATAAGGGATGATGAAAAAGTGAGTCAGTAGATCATATTAAATGGTTTGGTAAACAAGTGGATTCAGGTTTGCCTTTAAATGGGTTTACTCAATTCAAACCCCTCAAAAGTGTGTGTGTGTCTATGTACGTTATATATATTTTGCTTTAAAATTATTATATATTATATTTAATTCAGTAAGAAAATGGAAAAAAAATAAAGATATAAGGATATGCCAACATCATACAGAATAATTATCTTAACAAATGAGAAGTGTGATGACTCAAGAAGTTATTATGCTTTATCCAAAGTCACGGAACTAAGCAGGTATGGAACCAGAGCTAGAATCTGGCCTTCCTGTTTGTCAGTCTGGTAGCAATGCTGCTATCTCCCATTTTAATCCCACTGGTCTGAGAACATTCATTACCTCTGGATATATTCAGCTTTTATTTATATTTGACAAAGTAGGAAAAATTTTGTTATCAAATGTTAGAGTAAAAGGAATGTTGGTTAGTCAACGTTTTACAAAGATTTATTCACTTTGTTCCAGTTGTTCTTATATTTATTTAAACATTGCTTACCTCCCTCTTTCTCCAGAGAACAATCTGTCTCTGACTCCCTGAACTGTAGAAGTTTATTTTAGCGATAGGATATAATTAAAGAAGACAGCTGAAGATTTGGGAAAGGGAGGTTGTGAGAGATAGCACTAGGACAATCAAGAAAAAGATGATAGAAACCTAAAAAAAATATATATGTATATATATATTCTCACACATACAGATTACCAGCTTCACTTAAACTTTGAAATTCCCTGCTTTTTCTAGCAATAATGCTAAAATTTTACAAGTCCCATTATCAAATATGACAAGGCAACAATTATGCCTGTAATATGACAAAACTAATCTTTACATCCTTAGAACAGACTGAATATCATCACAAAAAACTCAATGTTATATCTTAGACTCTTTGGGCATTAATTCTGATTGGCTTCGGTATCAGTACCAATTTATAGAATTAACTAGAATACAATATCGTAAATTCTATTTTCAAGAATTTCCAGTTCAGGAAGGATTGCATAACATTCGTTTGGCTGTTAATTTCTACTTATTGATATATTGCTTCATATTTTGAATACTTTTACTCCCTGACTAGATTGTTTCTCTTTCTTCTTAATCTGTATATCACTAACTGATATCTCAAAATTAGTAGAATACCGATGATACGACTTTTTCTCAATATAAATTAATTAGTGGCAATTGATTCTAATCTTAGAATCTGATGGTAAATGTGTTTTGAATCTGAAGAATGATTAATTTTACTTGTGCAATCTGATGATCATTTTTATTACATACTAAGGCAATCCATTGGGAACAGTTAAATGAAGAAACAGCTTCAGTTAAAAAAAAAAAAGCCGCGCCAGCAATGGTGGCACCGAGGTAGGCTTCTTACCCCCTGTGTGGGGAACCCGGGTTCAATTCTCGGTGCCTACCAATGCAAAAAAAAGTCATGTTGGCCAGCTAACTCCCCTTTTTTTTTTGAGGTGCCCAGATACTTTTCCCAGGAGAAATATTGTTGATAATTGATTCGTTTGTCCGTTCATATACATTCAACATCCTAAATGATCTAGGCATGTATATGTTGTTTTAAATTGCTTGACCTATTTCTCACATCCACTTTTATTAACAATGAAGTCGTTTAGCACATGAGCAGCAAATCCTGGGCCCCCAAGACATAGGTTTAATGTATATATGTAGTTTACATTATACAGTTATTATATAGTTTATATTACATTTATATTACATGTATGATATGTGACATAAACACATGATATATAGATGTGATCTGATACCATTTTAATAAAAGTTTTAATAAAATGATATTGGCCTTTAAATCTAATTTTAATATCAATATAAATAAAATAATATATGCTTATTTCAAAAAATTCTGGAAATGTAGAAAAGTATTTTTAAACATCCATATCCCCATAACTAGAAACTATGTGATGTTCATACGTTTATTTTCCTCTGCCTAAATAAATCTCTAAAATAAAGATTATATATTTATTCTTCATGCTCATCATAACTGGAATTACACTACCTGCCACAGAGTCAGATAATATAAAGATCATTTTCTAGCAGAGCAGCCAATTAACATGATGAGAAGTCCAAGGGCAGTATAAAGTTTGATCTTTATGAATTTAAAGTGGCATGTTCAGTTTAGATAGATTAATTAAAACAACCAGGTACAGGTTGTTATCTTATTGGATTCATAACTTCCAGTATTAAGGTAGTATTAGGTTTATAAAATGAGGAATTAATCCAGAGAGGTGCTAATTAAATGTAAATAAAGGCCATTATGAACTTCTCAATGGAACTCAATTGGCATTATATTAAATAAAAATTATGTCAATCAGATGCCCAGGTGTATGGCTTCTCTTAATTTTCAGCTTAAGGTTTTTCAAAGTACCATTATTGACTAGATAAATTTAATCAAATATCTGTAAATAGCTTGCTGACCATTTCTTCGACAGTGTGGAATATGCTGCAACATATCTATTTACTTTCTTAAAACAAAGGTTCATTTCATCAACAAAATGATTTTAGATTACCATCTATATCAAGCTGCTAGGCTCACTCAGAAAATTCCTGGAGAATAATTTCAACTGTGGGCCTTTTCTAGGAAAATGATCCAGGTATAGTTCACAGAATGCAAATGCATACTATGAAAAATGCTCATACTTCCCTTAGCTCATTCACTTTGGTTTGAACATATCTAAATCTATAGACATATTCAAAAAGTTTTCCATATTTATTTAATAGATGTCTGATCCTAAATTCTTTTTATCTACCATAAAAAAGAAAAAGATCTGTATGTCAGAATTGTAGTCTTGAAAATGAACAACTTTAAAATATATATATATATTTTTTAACATGGACAGGCACCAGGAATCGAACCTGGGTCCTCTGGCATCATAGACAAGCATTCCTGCCTGCTGAGCCACTGTGGCCCACTAAAAAATGTTTTTGAATTAACATTAATGAGGCTGAAAAGTGTTATAATTTGTCATTCTTCAGAAAAGTGGAGAATTGCAGTTATAATTGTTCTTCTCTGATTTTAACTAGTCTCCATCACCTAAGCATTTGATTGGTTATAATTTTGGATGAATTTGAGTAATTTGGGTTGCCTGTCTGCATATCTAAGACCCCAAACTCTTAGATGCTTACTTACTTCTCTGTAAAAAGTGTTTAGTTTTAATTAAATGAACTAACTTTCATATTTCCTTACAGCACTCATTTCCTTAAATATACGCATGGTATGATACTACTAACTAATAATATTGCATATTCTCAGCAAATATTTGTTTTTCTGAATGGAACTTAGAAGTAAGAAAATACGTAACTGTCTCCTCTCAAGGAACTTAAATGTTAGTTAATGAGGCTCAAGGGAGAAAAAAGAAAGCAGTAAGGAAATAAAGGCCAAATCAAAATCAAAATAAAAATCCGAATGTAAATAAAATCAAATACTTTATTAGGAAAACCCCTTGAAAACTGAAAGCATTAAATAACTTTACAATACTAGAAAAAAAATTATCCTTGTAGTGCGTTTCCCTCCTGTGAAAGTAGAACTAATTATATATATATATATGCGTTCTTCATAAGCCTTTGGAACTGAAATCATAACATCATGTCTGATGCATATCTTGTTATTGGAACAATGTATCAAAAGACAAGCAAAGCCAAAGCCAATTGTCTATGGAATAATACTTACAGGCTAGAATTTATGTAAAATTAACCTTTAGTTTGAGAGGTTATACATGAGATATTTTTGCCTTTATTATTTTTGACTAATATGTGTTTACTGTACTAACTCCACCAATAGAGACATTCTAGAATTTTTTTTCTGTTATATTCTCTGAAGGATTTTTCTCAGTGAGATAAGCTAACAAGTCTAATTTCTTCCAAGGCTGTAGGTCATTTTTCAGTGAGATTTTAAGCCAAATAAAACTATCAATAGAATGTCTCTAAGCCCAAGGCTGGCAATTTGGCCCACTCTTTAGACCAGAGAGAGAAATGCAGGTATGCTGTTTCCTCCAGGCTTTCTAACTTTCCCATTAACTAGAGCTTCACCAGATGAGGAAATTGCTCACTGTGGCAATTCAGAAATTAGGAAATTTTCAGGCGTAATGGTAATGTTTTATCAAAGGTTGTAGGCATGTGTGAGGTAGAAAGCATATTAACTTTGGAATCAATTAAAGTGAAGTTAAAAACCTTGTTCCTGAAACTTACTAGCTGTGTTACCCCAGGCAAATTGCTTAATAACTTGTGAAATATAAGGATAATAAGAACTACAATTTAAAGTTATTGTGAGGATGACTTCCTATGATGGTGCTTGGCATACAAAAAGTTGTCAATAAATGGTAGCTATATTCTTTTTTGATCAATTAAAAAAAAGACATTTAATGCTTTGAGGGGGAAAAAATCAGACATACTTATATGCATATATCTTTTCTGTTAGAAAAATACTTTCCCCAAATACACTATAGAGTGAAGGGACAATCAATGTAGAGAAGCAGTGCATTGTTAAAACGCAAATGTAGGATGTTACATATTTTAAAGATTTGAGTAGGGAAAACAAAGAAATCTGAAATAAGACTCTATCATGGCCTGTTAAAAAGAAGGGGCTCTCTGTCCTTGACCAGGTGTGTTAAGGACATTTGTAAATAAATCTGTGAAGTAAAAAGAAAGTTTTTTAGTTTATGGGTGACTTATCAATGGGATGGTGGGAAGCCAAGATGACTCGAAGATGCAGCCTTATTTGCAGGGAATTGCATGCTTGAAAACTGTAGAAGTAAGAGGAGGCAAAGACAGAAAATGAAGACAAGCAGATAAAAATGCAGGTCCTGCTAGAGGACATGGGGAGCCAAATAAGGGACAGGATGCCCATGGATAGAAAGACTCTTTGTGCAAGGGGCCAACAGATTGAGTGTGAACTTGGAACAGGCACTCACCAGAGAATCATAGAAGGGGGAAGGAAACATAAGCTCCTTTTCCACCAAGAAACGCATTTTGTATGTTTTTATCACTCATGGGAGTAAGATTGCCAGACTATAGAAGTTACTTAGATTTTATTATTACTATTATTAGTTGATTAGTTAGAGAAAACGGCCTTCTCTAAGATGTCTGATACTACTCGGAGCCAGGAGTTGCAAAGAAGAGTAGACAGTAACAGAAATACTGGTTAATCATGATTCTAAGTCCTTGAGATAAAAGACCAAATGAAATGTATTAGACCATTGAAATCCTTGCTTTAATAGGAACAAACATCTTGACCATTTTTCCATTTCATGTATCTTTCCTGGACATTTGAGTAGTAAGATCGCTCCCCCAACAAAAACAGAAACTTTTTATTTTCAATCTCAGTAATTCAATTAGACCCACCTCATTCACATGAATCATATTTTTCTGAACTAGCCCTTTATCGGTTGTGATGGATGTTTTGCCAGAGTAAATTAGCACAAATAAGGAAGCGATTATTTGGAAAGTGAAATGTAACAGAGATTATTGCATTGCTCATCTGCTAAAAATCCAGAAGTCATTATTTTTTAAAATCACATTAAAGTATAATCTCTTTATTTATGTAGTAGACAAATGAAAATTAAGCCCCTGGCAAACCAGGTTCGAAGAAAATATTCTAAATAGAAGCGAGATAAGAATATAAGAATAGTATTTTCATTGACAACGATTGCGAGGTTTTATTTTTAGGGGCTATGGAGTGGAACTAGCTGGAGTCACCTTGATTTAAATTTATTTCCATAAAACCACCGATATATATTAATAGTCTAATGTCAATATAAACTTTTCTAACACAAAACTATAAAGAATTATTTAGAAATTTCTATTACTTCTTATTATATTAATAACTTATCCATTATGTTGCAAACCTTAAATAAGGACGCTTTGTCATATAAATTTCCATACACCAGCACACAGAGGCCTTTTCTCTGTGAATTAAGTGAAATATTTCATTTCATCAGTGTTTCTATTTTTGCTATCTTTGCCTTTTCTAATTTTTTTTATCACTTCCCTTTCCCTTTTCCCAGCAGCCCAAATGTGCTTTCAACACACACACGCATACACGCAAACACTCATATAAATATGTATTTTTTTGTATAAGCCTAACTCTTGTTCAGAAATTTAAAAAAGAAACATTAAGGAGTTTCTATCATTTAATGAATTATAAAACTGATATGTTTCTATCTGAAGGTGGTGAACACTTTGAAAAATGATCACATTCAAAGGGTTAAATTATACCAAATTGTAAGAGCAAAATCTTTTTTTAAGTCAAGGATAGGAATGAGATTGAGTAAAAATCCATATTTGGCAAAACAACATTTATGTTTTAAACAAATAGGGGGGTTTAATATTTTAAAGAATGATTTGATTTTTAAATTCATATTTAATATTTTAAAGAATGATTTCATTTTGAATTTTAAACAGGCTCTTTGGCAATATGGTGGGAGGTGTAGGAAGGTGCATTTGGGGATGAGCTTAATAGGCAATGTCCCTATTTCTCTGTTTTCTAGATCTGTGATACTGAAACAGTGATTTTACTCCAATAAGCCTCAGATTACTCACCTGTAAAACTGAAATAATAATTGTATCATTGCATCTACATAAAAGGATTATTTTGAAAATTGAATGAGATAACAAATGACAGGTACTTAGTATATAAGTTACTTAATACATAGTAGCTATTATTATTTATTGATAACCTTCTTAATTATTTATACAAAGGACTTAGAAGTGGATTTAGAAAACTAGTAACAAAAATGTCCTTTGAATATAATTATAATTAAAATTCCTATTTGGGTAGAAAATCCTAAGTAATCTAGGGGGATAAATGCTGCAAGAATTCAAGGGAAGGAGATTCCAAAACATCTTTAAGCAGTTTTTCTAGTGGTAAACTATGACTTTACCTTCCAAATAAGGAAACCTCTATTATATTGCTACCTTGTTTAACAAAGACAGCAAGTACCTGATAATGATCTTTTATCAAATGGCTCTCCACTGGCCTGACCCTGGGAGATGAGCAAAATTTCACTCTGAAACCTTTGACTTTCCCCCTTTCCAATATGTCTTCTTACATATTATCTTTAGAAAGAGTCAATTCATGGTAAGGAACTAGTAACAAAAAGGGGTCATTTTCATCCTTCCACAATGATATCCACTCTCTAATTTTATTTTAAAAGGCCACCTGTTGGAATTCTAGCTTTGCCACTTAAAGTATATGATCTTGGGCAAGTTACTTATCTACCTTCCATTTTTTTTCATCTGTATAAGGAGGACGATATTTAACTTGTGGGGAGCTTTGGGCATTGAATGACTATTATGCATAGGTGAAAAAAAATAGAAAGTTGCTTTAGTTTGCTAGGCTGCTATGCCAAATACCACATAACGGGTTCACTGAAACTACAGGAATTTCTTGTGTGCATTTCAGAGACTAGAAGGCTGGCTTCCCTCAGGGTAGTGACTGTTCTGGTGGTGGCTGCCTGTGATCCTCAGCTTCCTCGGTTTATATTCCTGCTTTCAGTCCTTACTTTCTCTTCCACTTTCCCTTGGCTTCCAGCTTCCAGTTCCTCCCTGTGGTTCCATCTAGCTGTGTCTGAATTTCTTCTGCCTGTAAAGGACTCGAGTAATCTGAATTAAGGCCCACCCTGTTTCGGCTGGCCACGCTTTAACTAAAAAGAACATCTTCAAAAGGTTCTAATTACACTGGATTCAAACCCACAGAAATGAGGATTAAGATTAAGAATGTGTTCAGGATGCACAGAGAGTTCGGTGGTTAGAATATCTGCCTTTCATGCGGGAGACTCAGGTTCGATTCCCAGACCATGCACCCCCCCCCAAAAAAAAAGAAGGAACATGTTTAAATGTTTAAATCAGGATGCATGTGTTGTTCTATCATGGAATAGAATGGAAAGGAAGGGGAGGGGAGAAGAGGGGAAGGAAAGAAGGAAGAAGAGAAGGGAGAAATATGAAAGAGAGAGAGAGAGAATGTGAGTGGAGGAAGAAGAGACCACCTGATGAAGATAATTCTTAACCCAAGAGAATAGCTTGATAATTTTATAATTTCAGGTTTCAATAAGAGTGTCTTGTTGTATATTTTACATGTATTTAAGAAATGCTCTGTTTTTTTTTAACTTTTTTTAATTGTATAATATAACAGATATATACTAAGCGAAGAAAGAAAAAAGCAATAGTTTTCAAAGCACTCTTCCACAGGTAGTTACAGGACAGATTCCAGAGTTTGTCTGGGGCTACCATCCCATTCTCTCAGTCTTTTCCTTCTAGCTGCTCCAAAATACAGCAGGCTAGAACAAAAAAACATTTTTTTGTCATCACAATCTATGTTTTTCCTTTTTTTTTTATGCTCTGTTTTTATATTGATATTTTCCTCTTTTCTCTGCCTCATTTTAGATAAGATAACATTAATTGATTTTCACAGCAGTGGAGGAAGGAGGAGAGAAAATGGAGAAAACTCCCTTAAAGTGAGTGAACTTTAGCAGGTGATGATTCCAACCAGAATGTAGAAGTGATATTGTTGGCACATCACCCTTGGCAAGCTGAGGTCCAGGGTATAAATATTTCAAAATTATCCCAGTGTGTGATATTATTTATCCTCCTTTATCTTTTTCAATTTTATTCAGGCGTATTTTTGTTATATTGTTTATCTTTGTTCCTTTTTTCCATTTAAGAAACAATCTTGGTGTTCAAAAAAGGATGTTGAATATTGGGGTGTACACACTTCTGAGTGTTGCCACTTGAGGCAGATATAGGAACATCCTTGCTCTGTGATCTTTCAAATGCATTTTGAAGTAACAAGCAATCTCACAATGGAACTTTGGGATCCTTCCATAGATACCCAAAGTTATGGGAAGACACTAGGTGGTAATGATTGGAAATAGTGTTGTAATGTTGAGAGAGGCATTTGCACTGTTTAATGTTTGAGAACACTTAATTTTCAAAATATTTTTCAGTAAGCATGATGGAGGCACTCATATATCAGAACAGGTAATGGGAAGATAAGGATGGACACTCAACCAATCAGAACAGATGCTGCCACACCAGAGCACATTGAGAAGAGCATCAGAGCTCATTCATCCACCTCACGATGTTAAAGTACATGCTGGGGTTATTGGCGGTTAAGCTAGCCTGACTGATCTTCACTTATAGTTTATTTACCCTGTGGTCCCTAGGAAAACCAGGACCAGTGTGTCTTTTAACAGCCATATAGCAGTGACCTGTTCTTCTCAAAAGCGTACTTCTCAAAATGTCTCCTTTAATGTTAAAGTTCGAAGATGTTGGAGTCCTGGGTTGGAGACCTGGATTCAGATACCAAGTTTGCTTCTAGCTTAGCTTTGTGATCTTGAAGAAGTCGCTTAAGCTCTCCTAAGTCCTGTTTCCTCATCTGCAAAATAAAAATATTATCACCTAACCTCTAGAGCTGTTGAGAGTATTACGTGAGATAAAGTACATAGACCTGCAATAATCATTAGTTTCTAACTTACTCACCATGGTCAAACTATGACAAATAAGTGAGGAAGCATCTAAATTTTTTAAAAAAACAAACATTTATTCATGTGTTTTAAACAAAATTTGTAATAATGCATTTCCAATATAATATTTTCTACATGAAGTTTTTTGGAATTGTGTTGATTTCTTTTCCTTTTATAATCATTCATCTTTCTAAAAGGAAATAATTGAATTAAATTGCTATTTTGACAAGAATGGAAGGAAATATGAGGATCAAGTATATTGCAGCTTGTGGTTGGCTAAGATTGTGAAGAAATTACTTATCCAAGTCACAGAATAGTTCTTCATGATACAGCACTATTTATCTTCCTCCATCAGAATTTGAGATGCAACCTGTCTGACTGAATATGTACTAAATAAGTAAGCAATCCATGAGACAAGATCACTTGATTACCCAATATTGACCTTCAAAATGATGGAACCAAATAACAGAGATAGCTCATCAACATATTTTGAGAGTATTTCTTATAATTTGTTGTCTTCTGAAACCAACTCAGTGTTTTCATAATTCTTATAACTCCTATCTCTCACCTCTTGGAAAGGATACATGTCTCATCTCTAGAATTTCACCCTGAATTTGATTCCCTGCTGGGATGCAACTACAATTTACAATGTATCTGGCGTATTCTTTTGTTGTTGCCAGGAACCCACACACAGCCCTTGTTTACAGACTTTGGTTTTCATATATGTTATGTAACATAGACAACAAAATCAGCATTGTAACTAAAATTAAGCGTTCATTATTGTTTATTCAAAAATCTCTGTGTTTACATCAGAAGTTAATGTATTGCCTGTCCATTATCCTTGTAATATGCAAATTCTTTTTTGATGTCTTTTAGCACTAACAAAAAACAGGCTTGTTTCATTTAAAAAATATGTTTGCTTGTGACTTTTAATTTCTCATTCTCAATTCAAATACATAAATATTAATGATCCCAATTTCATATGCTTCAGTGGTTTCTTAGTAGCCAGTAAAAGTTTCAATTAGGTTATGTTGGATATCATTATGCAGTGTTAAAACCTTTGTAACCCTAGTTACTTGGAACAGAGCTTCCTTTTGGGGCTTGCATATCTAGGAATAAGATTGGAGTGCCATTTCCCATGAAAAGTGAAACTGACCCTTAGGGCACATAAGGTGCAAAGATTTTTCTCCTGGTTTCCAAAGAATTCAATGTTGTTCAACAGTTTCCCTTTGCCTAACAGATAAAATCCGTACTTCCTAATACACCATACTTGGTCCTTCATGGAATGGTACCAATGCAACTCTTCCTTTCTGATTCTGCATCAATATTTCAACTCTGAAATACTGGCAGATATAAGTAGAGAAAAAAACATGAAATCCATGTCTTCATAGAACTTACATTCTAGTGGGGAGAAGCAGATATTGCACATGTAAGAAAATATAGAAAATGACTCATGATGATAAGTCCTATAGAAAAAATCTAAAGCATGATGAAAGGGACGGAGAATGCCATTGTGAGGGTGGGATGCTAGATGAAATGGTGAAGGAGGGACTTTTGAACAATTTGACCTAACTGAGAAGAGACCTGACAGAAGGGAGGAAATAAGACATATGGCTGTCTATAGGTAGAGTGCTCCTGGAAAAAGAAACTACAAACACAAAGGTTCACAAATGGTAAGCTACTTGGAATGTTCGAAAATCATCAAGGAGAACAATATTTAGAGCAGAATCATCAAAGGACATGTGATCAGATTGTGAGTAAACTGAGGAATGAGAGATCTTATAGGGCCCAAAGGGTCATTTTCAGGATTTCAATTTTTCTTTGAGGGGGATGGGAATTTTGGGAAGAATTTGAGCAGATTAGTGACATAATCTGATTTAGATTTTCAGCTCCTCAAAGGTACTGCATTTTAAAAAGAATTCTCATATCTCTTATTCATAATATAAAGCATAAGTATATACTTAGCACTCCATACATACTTGTCAGTTGAGCGAATACCTCCAAGAAGAAAATAGAAAATACTTCAAGTGACTTTCTAGTACATGAACAGAAAAATCAGTTTTTTAGGAAAGGGATGTTCAACTTCTTTCTCAGAAATTTAGAACACACCAAAGGTAGGTTAAGATACTTGTCACCTTACCAAATGTTGGGATAGATGCCAGTGTTGCTTCTCTTAGGTTGCAATAATAATGGAACTCTGAAGGGAAGGAAATGTGTCATTTCATGAGGATCCACAGGGAATCGCTACCTGAGTTTACCTATGTTAATAGAGAATAAAATGAATGCTTCATTCTCCATCTATTGAAGCCAGACCATTGAGATGTGACATGCACTAAACCACCTTGTAAGGCATTTCTCCAGGTTTCTAGAAGAAATCTTTACAGTGCAGATGCTATTGGCATATGGCTATTTTTTTGTTTATTTTTATAATAGGGACACTATTGATAAATTAGAGGAATATCAAAGCCATAACCATTTGGCAAATGTATGTTTGAGTAGTTTTTGTTAAAATACACAGGGGATTTATAATTGGTGAATGACCATATTCAAAAAATATTACTTAAATATTGACATTAACAACTGACTTTGTCAGCTTCGATGCTCTAGTGACTTCAATGACATCATTGATGGCAAACTTCTCAAAATATGTGGATAGTAAAAAGCTGAAGCATCTGGAAAAAATGTAGTCAGGGTGGAACAATTGGCTGAAATTATCAGGTTAGAAATTATTAGGGATAAATGCAAAGCCCTGCATTTCAGTTCTAAAGCCCAGCTGCAAGATGGGAAAAAATAAGAGCAATTGTAGGAAAGATTCGGAAGCATCTTGATGATAAGCTTGTCAAGTAGTCAATATTGTGATTCAGCTGCCAAGAATGCTAATTTGATCTTAAGCTACATAATGGAAATATTAGTCCAGGAAATAATATTTCCCCTTTACCATGAATGGAAAAGGATTAGATATAGGGTATTATATTCCATTAGGCCTCGCATTTTAGAAACTTAGTCAAGGTGGAACACATTCAAAGGAAAGCAGTTAGAATGAAGAAACAATTCAAAACAAGGTTAACTGAGAAATAATCTAGATCTATTAAACCTGGAGGAAAAAAATGTAATGGGATGTAAGATGGAAAATTGGAAGTGATACAGAAGAGGATTTAGAGTAATCTGAGAGAATCATTGGAGCATAACGTGAAATAATGGGTTGAAAAATAGTAAGGGGCTAATTTCAGGTGAATAGAGGGAATAATTTGGGAATATTAAAAAATATTCCTACTTTAATTCACTGCTTCAGGAAGGAGTAAGTATACCTTCACCAGAGATGTTCAAAGGTTGAAAGGTCAATGTTTTTTTTTTAACCACATAGGAGAGAAGTGAAAAGAAGGTGCATTTCTTGGCTTATTATCAAGATGAGTATTCTGTAGAGTTCCTTTTGACTCAAACGGCCTATTACTTTGTTGATGTCTACTATTGTAATAAATATATTTCTCACCAATAATTGGGAGGTCTTTTTGGCTGGTGCAGAAAATTTAATAATAATGGTTCTAATGATAAGAACTATTTAGATAAATAGTTAAATCATAAATAGATTCTAATGATAAGAACTATTTAGACAAATAGATAAATCATAAATAGATTCCAGGCACTAGAGTTTACATTGGTTAAATCTAACAGCCACATTATAAAATAAGCCAGATAAGGACACTGAAGATTAGAGTTAAATATAGAACTAAGCTCATTCAGGGTCATTCAGATCCAGACCTTACTATTTAGCCTATTTCTTTACTTCCAGGCCAAGTAGGTTTGCCTTTCCTCTTATGGGTTTGTGATAAATAGACAAAAAATGACCCTTAAACAACAACCACCACCACAATAATAATAGCTAACACTTACATGGTACTTAGAATGTTGTAGGCAATATTCTAACTGCTGTCCAATGACCCTATATTACAAATAGGTAAACTGAGGTATGGGGAGTAACCTAATCATGATCATACAATCAGAAAGTGGGGAAATGGAAATACAATCCAAGACAGTCTGTCTCTACTACCTACATGCTTAACATCCATTGTACCTATCCTTCTAAGAGAAGACTTCTGTATTACAATGAGATACTTATTATTATTAGAGGAATATTATATAAAGCAGCTAGGATGGGTCAAAGCATCTAGAGTCCTTTGCAATCTGTTAGTAATTTAACTTGTGTCTCCCTCTCCTAACCATTGATAACAGTCCAGCATTTATCTCCCAGACCGAAAATTGGAAAGTAAAATCAGAAGATTGTGAGTTGACTGTTCTACAATGCCTGAACCCGGTGATTCAGACTCTTTCTGCACTTGGGTTAGTTTTATAGCTTTTTCAGAAATGTTAAGTTTCTACTCCAAATGGCGCCTGGCCATTTATTCGCTGGTAAACTCATGCACATAAAGCAAGTAAAGAGAAAGTATTGTAGTCAGCAACTGGCTTAGGTTCAGGCAAGGCAAGACTGGGATTAACCATTTTGATTACTACAGTTCTAAACTGATGAGGTAAATTTGAAAGTGAGCATCATTCAAGTAGATTTCAGGGACCAACCACCTGGACTGGTTCCAAGATCATGCAAACAGTGTCTGGGCAACTCTGGCAATGAACCACAATACTGACCTGCAATCCCTCTGCTGTTATGAACTATGCTCTTTCACAAGTAAAGGATGCCAAGCCAATTGCAACATGCCAAAATGTAAGAATTGTATAAATATGTACTAGGCTCCACAATGATCATTATTTATGGTTTAGTAATGGTAAAGATCTTTGAAAACTGCTTTTAGCAAGCCAGTTTTCTCTCTTTCTTCCTCATAGTAACTAAAACATAAAAAACATTTTCAAAATTTAAAAGGTGAGGGGCGGGCCGTGGTGGCTTAGCGGGCAAGAGTGCTTGCCTGCCATGCCGGAGGACCCCGGTTCGATTCCCGGCCCCAGCCCATGTAAAAAACAAACAAACAAACAAAATATAATAAAAAACAAGTCCCTTTCTTCCTTCCATCCTTCCTTCCTTCTCTGTCTTTCCTTCCCTTCCTCCCTCTCTCTTTAAAAAAAAAAAAAAAAAAATTTAAAAGGTGAAAAATTTCTTCAATATGTTCACTCGTACTTACTTCCACTGACTGCTGACATCAGCCATATTTCAGAAGTGCCCTGGAGATGTAACTTCTGCCCACGAATTTGATTTGGAGATGATTAACAAGGAGAGCCTGGAGATCTCAGGGGTTCTA
The DNA here is from genome assembly GCF_023851605.1 of Tamandua tetradactyla. Taxonomy (NCBI): domain Eukaryota; kingdom Metazoa; phylum Chordata; class Mammalia; order Pilosa; family Myrmecophagidae; genus Tamandua; species Tamandua tetradactyla. Next base: position 42,532,683 of record NC_135337.1, on the reverse strand, counting down.
GTGGCGTTCAGAATTTCAGTTCCTCAGATAAAGATTTCCTTAAGACCACGGAGTTTGGATGCAGACCACTTTTCAATGTGCTGATGCTTAACTGCTTTTACTTTGATGGGTCTTTGAAAGGCTTTCATTCCAGAGCAGGAGAAAAGCAGAGAACCAGCACAAACATAGTTTAAAGTAGAGATCTGAATATTTAGTGTGAATGAAATGACTGTATACCAAACCCCAAAGTAAATGTGGGAGCAGAAGATGAAGAGTTCTGTCAGTCTAAGCTTTCAGATAAAATTGCCACAAGGTATTGCCCAGAATACCCACACCTAATCATAGAAAAGGACTATAGCAAGACCGGAAAGTCTGATATAATACATTTACATTCCATGAACCATCGACCAGTGGAGTATATCTGTGAAATACTGAAGGTGCAAAGTTAAATTGCCCTTGGTTAGTTTAGAATGAAAATAGTCTCTTGTTTGTTTTATGTGATTCTTATTTGTATTACACTTAGTTGCTTCATTGTAACATTGAAAAAATATAAAGTCTATATATACAATATATGTAGGTCCAATTAAGGAGGTAACTGAAAAAATAATCTAAGACATAATTGGTGTCGTTTCCAGTTTTCCCTTAAGTGTGTGTGTTTAGCTCATAAGAAGTTGTGGTGGTTTAGCTCCATGTATTCATGCTCCAAGCTACGCTTTTCTAAGAGTTGCATGGATTAATGGGGTTGCCATTTGGTAAACAAGTATGTGGTCTTTGCCATATCCATAATAAATGAGGAAAGGAGGCATGAAAAGGCAGAAGTTTAAAAATTGTTGCTGTATGATTAAAAAATTATTTTTGAGACCAAAAAAGGAAATGTACATTTTTATGGAAGATTTGGAGGTAATAGGGGACAGAAGAATGGATGGAGAAATGGGAAAAGCTTTCATCCCCATTTGTGAGGGATTTATCTCTTCTTCAATCCCTGAGAATAGAAACATTATTGGTTAAGAAAGAAGTGTCTTTCATATTGGCACATTCTCAGGCTGCTGTCTTGTTCTCTTTTTAATTTCTTCTCAACTTAGACCTTAGACTGCCCTGTCTAATCACAATGTTTCAACTTCAGTTATATGAAAACGGCCAAAAAAAGATCTCTAGCCTTGAATTCTCTGAAGTCTAGACCCAATACATACGGCTAACTGCAAAATTTAAATAGATATCATAGAGGCAGCACATGATCCAGTATGTTTAAAACTAGATGCATCTTTCCTTCTCTTCCCCTATTTCATATTCTAACCATCCCAATTAAAACTTAATGTTCTCCTGAACTTCTCTGTGTTCCTTTCCTTCACACCATATTGCTTTCCAAATGTGCAGATTCTACCATCTTAATATCTTTTTGAATGTATACACTTCTCTCCAATTCTACTTCTATTTCCTTCATTCAAACACTCTTCATTTCTTGTCTGAAATGCTATAAATCTTTTGATCCTACTGCAAGCCTAATCTCCGATATCCATTTGCCATCCTGCAGGCTATAATATTTTGTAGTCACTATAGCTTCAAGGTTAAAGTTTCAACAAATATAATCTCCACTTATATTTCTAGTCTCATTTTCCCCATCTTCCTGTGCATACATATGTCGTAATTGTTCAAAGTTCTCTCATAGCTCCTTCCACAACATACTGCAATCATATTATTAATTTACTTCCCATTTGGCCAACTTATTCAATGAATTAATCAACTGAACTAAAAAGGAGCCATCATTTAGTCCCTAGATAATCAAAATCATGAATCGTACTGCTATTAGGAGCCAAAATGATCAAGTACTTTTATTCTTTCTCTTTTCTCCTTACTTTCTTGAACCTACAAAAAAAAAACAAACAAAAAAAAACAAAAACAAAAAACAAGGTTCAGTCTTTAAACAGCTTCTTTTTTCTGTTGCACCAACTCCTTTGGTTATTACATAAATTCTCATGACTTTCCGTATAATCTACATCAAGTGACTACCCCAAAATCTGTTGCTTGAGTTTTAGATCTATGTATTGTGCTGAGTGATTGACATTCCACTTACATGTGTTTTGGGCATTTTAAACCTAACATATTACAAATTTGTCAAATGATATGACCCCCAAACCAGCTCCTCCTTCAGCCTTTTCTCTTAGTAAATGTTGACACCATTATTTCAGTTCACCAACTTTAAAACCTTGTTGTTCTTTACTTCACTCATTGTCACATCTGTATCTATTGGTCCCATCTTCAGAATATGTCAAGAATTCAACTACTTCACAACAATCCACTATTCTTATCCTGGTCCAAGTTTCTGTTGGCTTTTACCTGCATTAGTTCACATGTCTCCTAGGTCATCTTTCTGCCTCAATATTTGGTCCCTTGCAGTCTATTCTCAACTCAGCATCCCAAACAATCATTGCAAAAGGAAATTACCTTATCTTGTTCCTTTGCACAGCACTCTTCAATAGTTTCTTGTCTCAAAATGAAAACAAGCCTTACAAGAGACACAGAGCACTCTGTAGTCTAGGCGCCTTCAATTTGCCTGCTGCAATTCTCCCTCTTTCTCGCTCAACTCCAGCCACAATGACCGTTTTGCTCTTCTCTCAACACTGATCAACCTCTGTACCAGGGCCTTTGCACTAGCTGTTATGTCTGACCAGATGCATGCCAGATAGAACATGGATAGCTTTCTACTTCCTCCAGATCTTTGCTAAATGTGACTTCCTCAGTGAGGCAAGTCCTAGAGACCAACTGAAAGCTTCACCCACCTTAGCCCCAACATTTCTCATTCTGATCTCCCTGCTAGAATACTCTGAGGTAGAAATTTTAGTCTGATTTGTTCATTGTGGGCATTCAAGTACCAAGAGAGTATCTGGACCATTGTAGACTTTTAAAAAAATGTGTTAATGAAATAGGGATTAAGTAGGAGGAGAAAGATTTCTGAATAATTTACAAACTGAACAACAAAGAATTTCCTCAAATAATAGCTAATTGACAAATCTCCTTGTACTTATCTTGAAAGAAGTGGAACATTTTTTTCTTCAATGTAGAATGAGCCTCCATGGTGGAAATAAAGGACAGAGTTCTCTGTGTTTCAAATACATTTTTATAGAAAATAAGGATCCTTTGGATTAGATTATATAATGTGTATTACAGTGAAATTGTCAGTCTTGACAAGATACTTTTAACTTGTATATTCTAAGGAAACGATCCATTATTTTTAGATATTTTCAGCAGATTATATATTTCTTAGAATCTCTGCTTAACATCTCATATTTTCTGAAAATTTTGCTTTCCTCTATCTGGTTCTGGCCCATAAAAATAATTTTGATATCTTTTTTAACCTCTAAGAAGGTTCTGTTTGTGTTCATTTCTATCTTTGAATGTTTATACCATTTGAGGATTATTGTCAAGTTCTGAGCCGTTTCATTAGACTAAATATGTGACTGATTTTGGATGTAAGTATATAATTATGCTTTCTTTATAAAAAATACATTATTTCCAAAATATCAGACTTTTAAAATCATGGCATTTGAAGAAACCTGTACTGACAGGGTAAAAACCTATCTATCACATTTATGTATATGCCTCAGGAAAACACTGCAGTATTAAGGCATTAAAAAAATCTCTGCATGCATTTTTATTAATTACTATTTTAGAATTAAGCTGTGAATTATGATAACAGTGGTTTCCACTGGAGAAAAATAACATGCACAGTCCACAACAGTGGATAAACAAATAAGAGAAACCTACTTCCCATGCATTTTGAAATTTTGGGTAAATCTTTCTACAGTTTCAGCAATAATGGTATTGATAGACCATTTTCATACAATTCAGTAAAACAATTTTTCTTTTCCTGGAAAGAAGGGCTGGGAAAATGTGACATTTAAATAAAGTTTTAGATTTTGAGCAAGTCATAAAAATACAATTAAAGGTTACACTTGTAGAGTCATGATTGATAACAATTGCTTGGTTTAACTGCATTTTATACGTTACATAAGCAGTTTAAATTAAAAAGTGACCTACACAAATATGCAGTCTTGAAAAGAAATGAAAGCTGATAGTTTTTCTTTGCAACTCTAAGAAACCCTAAGGGATTTGGAATTTCTAGAGATTTTAGAAATTAGAAGGATATATTTTGTAATGCTTTCATATGAAACATGTTCGAGAATTCGTCTTTCTTGGAATAATGTTTTTGTTGTGACTATTAAAGCATTCCCTTGGATTTTGCAACATGTGTGAAATATAGTTTATTACAATCAATTATATTGTAAGACACCGCAGATGGTCTCTAAGGATGAGTTTGTAAAATACACCCTCCTGTCTATAGATCCTCCACAATGAACAATTCCTCAAGGGAATTACCTAGTTACCTCAATTAGGAGAGCTAGTGATAGTTCCAAAACTCTGAGATAACCAATGCAGCACTAGGTGTGCACCATAAATTCTCCGTTGTCTGCGGTGGAGTTACAGATGATTCAAAGTCTAGTATATGATTTTCATTTTGTTTTTGCTTAGATTGGCATTAGCCTGAACTTGCATGCCTAAAGAAGAATCTTCTGCTTCCATCCATCTAAGGGAAGGTAACAGAAGCAAGCTAAATGATAAGGCATCTCTTATATGTATTATTATATTTAAAATAAATGAAAGAAGAACTCATTCAGTTTTGCAGAGTCTCTCGAAATGTCATTTGGCCTCCAAGTGCTTTATGGGTTGCTCAATACTAATGCAGACCTCTCTCCCATTTTACCAACTCTCATTTTTCAAATAACTATTTTATTTCTTTCTTAGCCTTACTTATAAATTCAGTAAACACACAGACTTTTCAGTAGAATTGTTTTCCTAAGAATAAATGTTTTTTTCCAATGTTCATTCTCTTCCAAAATGAATTTTTTTAAATGAGAATTCTGTGAAAATATTAAAGTAAAAATGTTTTTGCTTATAAAGAGTAAGAAATTTTCCTAATGAATTCCCTAGAATATTTCTTTAGTTACCACTTCAATATACAGTTAGTCCTTCCACATCAGGGAGGTTAAGGGTACAATGCTCCCAAGGTCTGGAAAATCCATATAGAAATATTTGGCCTCTCCTACATAGCAGAGAAGTCTGAATTTTTTCTTTTTCTTTTATGGGGTGTTTACAGTAACTTATTGTAAAATTTGGGTTAAGTTTTCAGTCACAGGCTATACTTCATACTATATGAAAAAGATATTTAAAAATACAAAATGAATAAAGAAATTTACAAAGAAATTTAGCATATTTATGGCATTGAAAGATAAAAATATGTAATACTATACAATACTACACATATATTTTATGCATTTTTGAGTTTCTAAACTTTTTCTGTGTCATCTGCTGGCCTTCATGTGTCATCTGCAGCTTGGGCAAAACACCCTCAAAATTCCCATTTAATTTCTTATGCCAACCTGTGATAGATTGAAACGCAATAGGGAAAGTTGGGATGTGGAAAGGATGAATTTATATATGAAAATGGAGTAAATGTAAACATTCAAGAAACATACACATAAACACACACACAGGCTAACAGAAAGGAAAGACAGACTGAATTAAATTGCTCATTAGAACCCTTATCTGATTTTCACTTGATTTGTCTTTTATTTTCTTTTAGTTGGGCATACTGGTGGGTAATCATTCTTGTAACTGATTAAAAAACACTCTATCTCAAATGTCTAGGCATATTTAAAACAAAAAATACATATGTAATATTAATATATAATGCTGACTAATCTGTTGGGTAATATAATAACATTTTCCATTTTCAAAATAAATCTGATTGTCATTTATTTATGCATTTAGCAAGGATAAATATGTAAAACAAAATTTTACATAATAAATTTGATTTCAAATATGCTGAAGCAACTCAATATTTCAAGTTATCTTATGGTGAACATAATTTCATAAATCTGCTGTCTTCACTAAGTCATATTACGGATTATTTTTTGTGTATGCTTGACATTTTTATGTCTGGAAACTTTTTAAAATGAGACATATCTCTCTAAAAAATAGTGAAATTATTTCATTTAATAAAGGTGCTACTCGGGATTGAAATATTCATATATAATTCCATTTTTATCACAAGAAGTTTAAATTCCTGAACTTCCCAAAAAAGCTGATATATGTGAAAAAAGAGAAAAAATTAAAAGATCAGAAAATATAGTTTTCCTTTCTTTTTTTTTGCACATGGGCAGGCACCAGGAACTGAACCCAGGTCTCCAGCATAGCAGGCTAGAACTCTGCCACTGAGTCACCATGGCCTGCCCTCCTTTTATTTTTAATATGCCAAATAAGTAAGAAGTCACAGCTTTGTTTAAAATATGAATATGGAACCTTTACATTTTCCAAAAATGAGGGGTTTAATATATGTTTGTAAGTTTTCAGGTTTTAATAATTTTATGTTAAATGTTAAACTACTAGGAAATTCCCCATCTCTACTCCAATCAATAATATACCTTAAACTCCATCCTCCCTGCTTTGTTCATGGACCTTTTTTGCCATGAAATAATCCCCTAAAATAAATACAGCATAAATTGGGATCTGAACGATTAGACATGTATCTAGATTTTTCCAATTATCTAATCAATTTGCAAGAAATATTCTTACCTATGAACAATTAATCTGTATATTCTCTATAATACCTCTGAAACTGCCATTCTTCTTAATACATTCTTAAAAGGTTCTTAAGTTTGCTTTTCCATGACAGGTAAGAATGGTTTCACTCTATCAAGTAAGCAATTTATAGAAGTACCTACATAAGTAGTTATGTACAATTATATTTTACATATTCCCAAATTTCCAATTATATGATAATGCTAATTTTTAAAAGTCCGAAGACATACATTTGCAGAAGGATATGCAGACATTAACCTGAAATGATTGTGAAAGAGCATAAGCACTACTTGTGTAAATCAATATTCTAAAGCAAGAGGGACTTGTGATGAAATTTCTAATTTTTAACAACTCTTAAAAAGGTCTAAGAGAGATATAGTAAGCAAGATACTGGCTTAATGAGGAGTGGGATTTAGTTTGTTCTCCAGAGCAGCTAGTAAATAGCCAGGAACAATACAGAACAACTGCTGGGGTCACGATAGTGACTGGACACACAGCATACCTGGTCTGGATCAGCTGGATCACCTGCGAGTCCCCCCAGAACTGTGAGTGGCCCAGGCTATGACAGCGGCACCCTTCCCTCACAGGCTGCTTCCCAGAGGGGAAGGAAAGGGACTTCACCAGCAACAAGAGCTTAGCTCAACCAAGCTCCAATTGTGGAATTAATTCACAAATTCTGACTACTAAAAATAGGCCCCTAGCTCAGCTGAACTTCCAGTAAAAGCAGAAGTCACTGGTTTTTGCCCCAGCACAGAGGGGGCAGGGCTGATGGAAAATGAAAAAAAAAACAAAAAACAAAAAACAAAACACAGAGGTTTTTTTAGATTTGAAAAGGTCTGGGTCCTGAAGGAAAGGAGGGGGCACATAGGTGCTGGAGGGACCTACAGGCAGGCAAATACCACATATTGGGCAGGATAGGAAAAATAGAGAGCCCAGAGGCTTCATAGGCAAACCTTTCAATCTGCTGGGTCTCACCCTCAGAGAAAACTGATGCAAGTGACTCTTTCTTCCTGACAGAAGGCCAGTTTGGACCTGGAAAATCTGGCTGTGGTCTATAATACCTAAGTAGACCCTTCTAAGGGGGGATAAAAGACACCACACAGGCAGGGCAAGAAACAAGAAAACTAGAACCGAAAAATTCTGATCTGTTAAACAAAACCTAAGCTGGAGGTCCAGAATAAGCTGAACTGAATGTCAAAGAACAGATAGACAAAAAAGTTATCCAGCAAGAAAATCCTAGGTAAAAAAAGGTGAGAACAATCTCCAGAAAAAACAAATTAAGGTAATTAAACACCTAGAAGCCAGCAAAAAATAATGAATCATACCAGGAAAATTGAAGATATGGCCCAGTCAAAGGAACAAACCAACAGTTCAAATGACATACAAGAGTTGAAACAATTAATTCAGAATTCGTGGAATTAATTCAAACAATTAATTCATGGAAAACCTCATCAAAAATCAAATCGATGAGTTGAGGGAAGATATAAAGAAGGCAAAGAGTGAACAAAAAGAAGAAATCAAAAGTCTGAAAAAACAAATCGTAAAACTTATAGGAATGAAAGACATAGTAGAAGAGATTAAAAAAACAATGGAAACCTTTAATGTCAGATTTCAAGAGGTAGAAGATAGGATTAGTGAACTGGAGGATGGAACATCTGAAATCCGACAAGCAAGAGAAAATATAGGGAAAAGAATGGAAAAATATGAGCAGGGACTCAAAGAATTGAATGACAACATGAAGCACATGAATATACATGCTGTGGGTGTCCCAGAAGGAGAAAAGAAGGGAAAAGGAGGAGAAAAACTAATGGAGGAAATTATCACTGAAAATTTTCCAACTCTTATGAAAGACTTAAAATTAAGATCCAAGAAGTACAGCATACCCCAAACAGAATAGATCCAAATATATGTACTCCAAGACACTTACTAATCAGATTGTAAGATTTCAAAGAAAAAGAGAGAATCTTGAAAGCAGCAAGAGAAAAGCAATCCATCACATACAAGGGAAGCCCAATAAGACTATGTGTAGATTTCTCAGCAGAAACCATGGAGACAAGAAGACAGTGGGATGATATATTTAAATTGCTAAAATACAGGAAAACTGCCAACCAAGAACTCTATATCCAGCAAAATTGTCCTTCAAAAATGAGAGAGAAATTAAAACATTTTAAGATAAAAAAAAAATCACTGAGAGAATTTGTGGCCCAGAGACCAGCTCTGCAAGAAATACTAAAGGGAGCCCTAGAGACAGATACAAAAAGACTGAAGAGATAGGTGTGGAGAAGACTGTAGAAATGAAGACTATCAGTAAAGGTAAAAAGAAGGAAAATTAGATATGACATAAAATTCAAAAGGCAGAATGGTAGAAGAAAGTACTGCCTGTACAGTAATAATACTAAATGTTAATGGATTAAACTCCCCAATCAAAAGACATAGACTGGCAGAATAGATTAAAAAACAGGACCCATCTATATGCTGTCTACAGGAAACACATCCTAGGCCCAAAGATAAACATAGGTTAAAAATAAAAGGTTGAGAAAAGATATTCCATGCAAATAACAATCAGAAAAAATCAGGAGTAGCTATACTAATATCCAAAAAATTAAACTTCAAATGTAAAACACTTAAAAGAGACAAAGAAGGAAACTATGTACCAATAAAAGGAACAATTCAACAAGAAGACATAATAGTCATGAATATTTATGCACAAACCAGACTGCCCTAAAATACATGAGGCAAACACTGAAAAGAGAAATAGACACATCTACCATGATAATTGGAGATTTCAGTTCCCCACTCTCATCAATGAACAGAACATCTAGACAGGGGATCAATAATGAAAAAGACAATTTAAATAATACAATATATGAGCTAGACTTAACAGACATTTATAGAACATTACACCCCACAACAGCAGGATATACCTTTTCTCAAGTGCTCATGGATCATTCTTAAGGGTAAACCATATGCTGGGTCACAAAGCAAGTCTCAATAAATTTTAAAAGATTGAAATCATACAAAATACTTTCTTAGATCATAAAGGAATGAAGTTGGAAATGAATAATAGGCAGAGTGCCAGAAAATTCACAAATATATGGAGGCTCAACAACACACACTTAAACAACCAGTGGGTCAAGGAAGAAATTACAAGAGAAATCAGTAAATATCTCAAAGCAGGTGAAAATGAAAGCACAACATATCAAAATGTATGGGATGCAGCAAAGGCAGGGTAAAGAGGGAAATTTATTGCCCTAAATGCCTATATCAAGAAAGAAGAAAGAGCAAAAACTGAAGAATTAACTGTCAACTTTTGGAAGAACTAGAGAAACAACAGCAAACTAACTCCAAAGCAAGAAAAAGAAAGAAATGATGATTAGAGCAGAAATAAATGAAATTGAGAACATTAAAACAATCAAGAAAATCAACAAAACCAGAACTTGGTTCTATGAGAAAATCAATAATACTGATGGACCTTAAGCAAGATTGACAAGAAGAAGAGAGATGATGTGTTCTAGCTTGCCAGCTGCTGGAATGCAATATGCCAGAAATGGAATGGCTTTTAAAAAGGGGAATTTGATAAGTTGCTAGGTTACAGTTCCAATGCTGAGAAAATGTCCCAATTAAAACAAGTCTATAGAAATGTCCAATATAATGCATCCAGGGAAAGATACCTTGGTTCAAGAAAGCTGAAGAAGTTCAGGGTTTCTCTTGCAACTGAAAAGGCACATGGTGAACACAGTCAGGGTTTCTTCTGTAGGTGGAAGGGCACAGGGTGAGCATGGTGTCATCTGCTAGATTTGTCTTCTGGCTTTCTGTTTCATGAAGCTCCCCAGGAGGCATTTTCCTTCTTCATCTCCAAAGCACTGGTTAGTGAACTTTCGTGGCTATGTCGTTCTTCTCTGGCACTCTCTGAATTGCTCCCATTCTCCAAAATGTTTCCTCTTTTATAGGACTCCAGAAACTTCTCAAGACTTCTCTTAGGCATGTCATTATCTAATCCAGTTTAACAACCACTCTTGATTAAATCACATCTCCAGGGAGATGATCTGATTAAAAAAGTTTAAGAGGAGGGAAAGCTACCTGACTCATTTCACAAAGCCAACATCACCCTCACACCAAAGCCAGACACAGATATTACAAAAAAAGAAAACTACAGACCGATCTCTCTTAGGAATATAGATGCAAAATTTCTAACAAATCATATCCAGCAGCATATTAAAAGAATTATACATCATGATCAAGTAGGATTCATTCCAGGTGTGCAGGGATAATTCAACATAAGAAAATCAATTAATGTAATACACCATATCAACAAATCAAACCAGAAAAACACATGATCATCTCGATTGATGCAGAAAAGGCATTTGACAAAATTCAACATCCTTTTCTGTTGAAAACACTTCAAAGGCTAGGAATAGAAGGGAACTTCCTCAACATGATAAAGGGAATATATAAAACACCCACAGCTAACATCATCCTCAATGGGGAAAACTGAAACCTTTCCCCCTAAAATCAGGAACAAGACAAGGATGTCCACCATCACCATTGTTATTCAAAATTGTATTGGAATTTCTAGCCAGAGCAATTAGACAAGAAAAAGAAATGCAAGGCATCAATATTGGAAAAGAAGAAGTAAAACTCTCACTGTTTGCAGAAGACATGATACTATATGCTGAAAACCCTGAAAAATCCACAGCAAAACTACTAGAGCTAATAAATGAGTACAGCAAAGTGGCAGGTTACAAGATCAACACTCAAAAATCTGTAGGGTTTCTATAATGAACAATCTGCGGGGGAAATCAAGAAAAAAATCTGTTTACAATTGTAACCAAAAGGATAAAATATTTAGGAATAAATTTAACAAAAGAGACAAAAGATCTATACAGAGAAAAATACAAGAAATTGTTCAAAGAAATCACAGAAGACCTAAATAAATGAAAGAGCATACCATGTTCATGAACTGGAAGATTAAATATACTTAAGATGTCAATTCTACCTAAACCGATTTATAGATTCAGTGTAATACCAATTAAAATCCCTAAAACTTACTTTTCAGAAATAGAAAAAGCAATAACCAAATTTATCTGGAAAGACAGGGTGCCCCGAATAGCTAAAAGTATCCTGAGAAAGAAAAATTAAGTCAGAGTTCTCACGTTACCTGACTTTAAGGCATATTATGAAGCTACAGTGGTCAAAACAGCATAGTACTGGCATAAGGATAGATATACTGACCAATGAAATCGAATAGAGTGTTCAGATATAGATCATCTCATCTATGGACAATTGATCTTTGATAAGGCAGTCAAGCCAACTCACCTGGGACAGAATAGTCTCGTCAATAAATGGTGCTTGGAGAACTGGAGACCCACATGCAAAAGAGTTAAAGAAGATCCGTATCTCACACCCTATACAAAAATTAACGCAAAATGGATCAAAGACCTAAACATTAGATCTAAGACCATAAAACTGTTAGAAGAAAATGTAGGGAAATATCTTATAAATCTTATAATAGGAGGTGGTTTCCTAGACCTTACACCCAAACCATGAGCATTGAAGAAAGAAAGAAATAAATGGGAACTCCTCAAAATTAAACACTTTTGTGGATTTTCGTCAAGAAAATAAAAAGACAGCCTACACAATGGGAGACAGTATTTGGAAATGATATATCAGATAAAGGCCTAGTATCCAGAATATATAAAGAGATCATTCAGCTCAAAAACAAAAAGACAGACAACACAATTACAAAATGGGCACAAAAGACTTGAACAGACACTTCTCAAAAGAGGAAATACAAATGACCAAAAGGCACATGAAAAGATGCTTAACTTTCCTGGCTATTAGGGAGATGCAAATCAAAATCACAATAAAATATCATCTCATGCCCCCAGAATGGCCATTATCAATAAAACAGAAAACATCAAGGGCTGGAGAGGATGTGGAGAAAGAGGCACACTTATCCACTGTTAGTGGGAATGTCAAAAGGTACAACTGCCATGGAAGACAGTTTGGTGGTTCCTCAGGATGCTAAGTATAGAATTGCCATATAACACAGCAATGCCAAAGATGCCATTGCTAGGTATCTACTTAGAGGACATGAGGGCAAAGGCACAAATGGACATTTGCACACCAATGTTTATAGCAGCATTATTTACAATTGTGAAGAGATGGAAACAGTCAAATTGTCCATCAACAGATGAATGGCTAAACAAGCTGTGGTATAAACATATGATGGAATATTATGCAGCTGTAAGACCTAATAAAGTTATGAAATATGTAACAACATGGATGGACCTTAAGGACATTATGCTGAGTGAGATTAGCCAGAAACAAAAGGACAAATACTGTATGGTCTCACTGATATGAACTAACATTTATGAATGAACTTGGAGAATTTCAGTTAAGAACAGAGATTATCAGGAGATAGAAATAGGGTAGATAGTGGGTAGATAGTGGGTAATTGGAACTCAAGTGATACAGATTGTGCAACGGGGCTGATTGTAAAAATTCAGAAATGGATAGCACAATACTACCTAACTGTAATACAATAATGTTGGAACACTGAATGAAGCTGAATGTGAGAATGATAGAGGGAGGAGGCCTGGGGCAACAAATGAAATCAGAAGAAAAGACATATGATAAAAATGGAGATGGTATAATTTAGGAATGCCTAGAGTGTATAATGATAGTGACTGAATGTAGAAATTTTAAAATGTTTTTGCATGAGGAAGAACAAAGGAATGTCAATAATGTGGGGTGTTGAAAATAGATGGTAATTAATATTTTAAAACTTTAACTTATGTGTGAGACTAAAGCAAAAGATGTTTATTTCGTACAAAATTTATATTTTGACTAGTGTATTTCCTAATATAACTTATGTGGACAGCTTAATTGAACACCACAAGTACTGGAACCTAGAGTAGGGCATGAGATTTTGTAGGTTTGTCCAGAGTGATGCCTCAATAAACCCAAGATGAATTTGAACAGTGAATAAAAAAGTATTTGCAAAGTTCCCTTGGGGGAATGGTGAGAAAGGGGGGAAATTCAACTTTCCCAAGTGAAAAATTCTTGATATTCTCACAAGCAGTGGGGACAACCAAGGCAATAGGCTGAGCCCCCAATCTTGGGGTTTGTTCATATGAAACTTACCCCCACAAAGGATAGCCTAAGCCTACTTAAAATTAGGCCCAAGAGTCACCCCCAAGGAAACCTCCTTTGTTGCTCAGATGTGACATCTCTCTCAGCCAACACAACAAGCAAACTCACCATCCTCCCTGTCTCTATGTGGGACATGACTCCCAGGGGTGTGGACCTTCCTGGCAGCGTGGGACAGAAATCCTAGAATGAGCTGAGACTCAGCATCAAGGGATTGAGAAAACTTTCTGAGAGATTCCAAACAGAGTCGAGAGGTTATCCTGGAGGTTATTCTTATGCATTAAATAGACATCACCTTTTTAGTTAAGGTGTAACAGAGAGGCTGAAGGAACTGCCTGAAAATGTAGAGCTGTGTTCCAGTAGCCATGTTTCTTGAAGATGATTGTATAATGATACAGCTTTTGCAATATGACTGTGTGACTGTGAAAACCTTGTGTTCGATGCTTTTTTATCTACCTTATGGACAGATGAGTAAGACATATGGATCAAAAATAAATAAATAATAGGGGGAACAATGTTAAAATAAATTTAGTAGATTGAAATGTTAGTGATAAATGAAAGGGAGTGGCAGAGGGTATGGTATGTATGAATTTTTTCTCTTTTCTTTTTATGAATTAATCTAAATGTTCTAAGAAATGATCATGGTGATAATATACATCTATGTGATGATAAAAATAAATAAATAAATAACATTTCAAAAAAGGTCTAAGAGAAGTGAATAACTTAATATAATGTAAATTTCATGTAAGAAAGACAATGGACAGATTTCTTGCATATACATTTCTCTGTTAGCATACTATATACAATTTTCTAACATTATTTTCATTGAATACTATATAATGGAGATCATTTCATATCAATGCATAAAGAATTTCTTGTTTCATTTTTATGGCTGCATAGTATTTCATTTCTTATTCTTTAGTAATTTCCTACTAATGGATATTTGGACTGTGCATAATCTTTGCTAATATAAAAGATGATACAGGGGCCGGCAACGGTGGCTCAGTGGCAGAATTCTTACCTGTCATGTAGAGATGTGGATTCGATTTCCAGAGCCTGCTCATGGGGAAAAAAAAAAGTGCCAAAGGGTGGTGTGGCAGTGACTCAGTGGCAGAATTCTGGCCTGCCATGCCAGAGACTCAGATTTGATTCCCAGTGCCTGCCCATGCAACAACAACAACAAAATATACATATATATATATATACGTGAAATACACCAAATATTCTTGTGCATAACATTTTGCATGTGTCTGTTGCATACTTTTTATTTAATCCTCTCAACAACTCAGTAAATATCTATCCTCATCTTCCTTCTGTAGATGAGAAAATTAGACTCAGTTAAGTGACTAAAGTGACTTGTCCAAGCAAATATGCTAAATAATAGGAAAAAATAGTATTTGGGCCCAGGTCTTTCTTATTCAAAGAGGGGACAATCTCTTCTTTCTGAAAACAAGGAAAAAGATGGAGGGGTATGTGTACAGAAAAAGGTGTTAAAGCAATTGAAAAGTCATATTACCAGTTTGTAGTTCTATGATATCTGGATTATTTGCCCTAATTCCCAGGAGCTCCAAAATGGTCATATTTTATGCATCCTTGATAGAGGGCTAGCTTTCTGTGGATACTTAATAAATATTAAGTAATGTAGGAAGATACTCATGCATAAATAGGATCAGAAATAAAAGTAACTAACTCTCTTTTTTCAGTGCACAACTATTAGTATGTTTAAAATATTCAGGTTAGAGAAATAATTATCAGAAACTTCATTATGTAGAGTACTCTAATCTCTTACAGTGCTTACGTGTTTTCTCCTGGGAAGATGCTTCTCGATAATATCTCTAGGACTTTAGGTTTTCAAATTGTTTTCTTAATATATTTCTGAATATTATACCTGTTACTGTTTAAACCTAATCTACATGAATAATTTAATTGTAGTAATTTACTCCTCTAGAATACAGAAAAAAATATTTGATTACTTTACTCTTCATTAAATAGAAGTATTCACTTCACTGGAAGAACATCAGTTATATTTTAAAACTTGTATGGATTTTTGCTTTGACAACTACCATAGCTACAATATTCAAAGGCTTGATGATCTACTACTAAATTTGAAAGAGAAAACCACAAAAAATTTACAAGCAAACTACAGAAAGATGTCAAAATTTCCCAGAAGAGGTAAGAAGTGACTGAATAGTTTAAATGCACTGTCATGACATTCTAGACACATCAAACTTAATGCGAACGAGTAAACTCATGAATTGGAATGAAGTAAGTCTTTTTTAAGGATGCAAATTAAAAAGGAAACATCAAAATAATGAAATCTGCCATTTTTTTCTCCACTGAGAAAATTCTTTACTAGATCTTAAAAACAGGCCAGATTTCTGGGAAGACAATGATAGAAAAAAGTATTTGATGTAGAAACGGATATTGAGAAGTCTCTCAAGACATTTCAGTTAGTATTTTAACACTCTTATAGGAAAAATCCTATAATGAGCTGTATTTATTAAGCATTGTTAAATATATCCATTAAATTAGAGCATACTGTAGAAGGAAAGAGGATTTATTTTCAAAAACACTGTAGAAATCAATGTCACTGTTTGATTATCTCCATTGATTGGAATAACGCCTTTTCTAAATATATGTGTGTCAGTGAAACTTTCTATTATGTTTGCAGCTATAATATTTTGTAATTGTATGTTTCAAATATTCCAAGAAATTGTTGGATATAAGTTTAGCATTTTTTTCCAAAGAATTTTTTCTTGGAATACAAACATAATGTAATATATTCATATTATTTATTTATTTATTTGGAAATCATAACAAGTTACAAATAAGGAAATAAAAATCTGCATAATGCCATCATGCGATGAATAACCACTTAATAAACTGATGCGCTTCTCCTCACATTTCCTACATATGAAATACAGTTTAAGTAAAATTAGCATGCACCTGAGCTCTTCTTCAAATGCAGATTCATAGGTTCATCTGATATTCACTAGGAGAGTAGGTTAGGCCCAGTAACCTGTATTTTCTACAAGCACCCTGGATGTACTTATGCAACCGTAAATTTGAGAACCACAACTAATGTAACTGTGAATATTCTTGATTAATAGGAGGGATATGAGACATGATTATTCTTTTTTTTCCTCTTTTTAACTCAAGCCATGAAACAAAATAATTCATTTAGACTTGGGTTACATCCCATATCCAGCACTAGCTATGAGTCCTCAGGAAAGCTTGTCCGTATTCTCATACGGCCTGAATGAAGATGACAATACTGGCAATATGTACATGAATGATTTTTGTAAGATTTAAATGAGATAATATATGTGAAATGTCATAGTACAGAACCTGTACTCAAAAATCGTTAGTCTCTTTCCTTTATTAGAAGTGTGAAGGACTTTTAAAGATCAACCAGGCTCATCCTTAATTTTACACTTGGAGCAACTCGGCCTCAGAGAAAAGTTGGTGACCCGAAGCATCAGCTGAATAGTAGGTTGGTATTCATAATAAATGATGACTAGGGTAAAGTATTCTGAGTCAAAACAGAAAAAATAATGTGTGTTTGGTGGGAAAATTCTACAAAAAAAATTGCAATAACTCTTATCCACAAACTAAACTGCATGCAGTTTGTTTTTTAACAGGGGCAGGTACAAAAGAAAATTTAAGAATTTATTATACAAACCACTTGCATGATAACAGGAATTGTGTATTTTTGGTTGAGTTTGTGTTCTTTTAAAAACCAACTGGGCCTAGATATGATGGAATTCCAGGGACTGTACTTGGAAATCTATTGCCACATTTGTGCTGAAGACAGACTGCTCATAGCCAGTGATTGCTTGTGGCAGGGATACTAAGGCTGACCCACTTTTAGGAGACATGGGACTCCATTGACAGCCAACTTTGGCTTGAGGATCACCCTTTCATCCTTACTCCCACCAAATGGCCTTGCCCAACCTTCCTTATACTGTATAGCAATCTAGAGCACTTCCACCTAACCTTCCTTCCCTTGCTCCTTCCTTTGGAGATAGCCTTACATCCTAGTCTGTCAGCTCTCCCAGCCTTTTGTGGTATTTCCCATCTTCTCTTATAGGTACTTTCTCTTATAAAAGCTTTGTACAAGTAATCTCATCTTGGCATTTGCTTCTCAAAAAGTCTGAATTTATATACCTCCCTAATCCCCACCCACTTCATCTAAACTAGAACATAATCTCCTTGATGTCAAGCACAATAATTAACAAAAACTTCCATTTCCAATACATAAGATAATGCCCATTGGAAATCACTCATCATTCAATAGATATTTATTGAATGCTACTAAGCATGGAGTTGATAGTGAATAGAAGAAGAAGTAAATTATACAAACTCAATGCTATTTTGAGATCCTTAATAAAGTTCTTTTAAATATTGTTGGAATACGTGGAGTATATAGATAGATGATTAATTGATAGATAGATAGATAGATAGATGATAGATAGATAGATATAAATATAGCATGAAGATACAAGGTGATGAAATGATATAGTCCAGTTGCTAACAAACTGTAAGCCCATTAACTTAAGTATGAATGCATTTCAGCAGGCAGAGGACTGAAGCGTGGTAAAGGGAGGTTGAGGTGAAGAGATGGGAGAGACTAAAGACTTCTGTGGTAGATTGGTCCCTATCCCCCTATAAAGACATATTCAAGTTCTAATCCCCAACCCTGGAAGGTCTGAACTCATTTGTAAATGGGATCTTCAAAGACATTATTTTGATGAGCTCAAATTGAATTAGGATGAGCCTTAATCTAGTATGACTGAAAACCTTATACACAAAGGAAATTTCGACAGAGGAATAGAAACCACAGGAGGAGACAGAAAGAGACAGATTGTCATGAGAGGAGACAGAGACTGATTGCTGGTAAGTCACCACCAGAACATTGCAGACTTTGAAAAATACATGGCTTGATTTTGGAATTCTAAACTCCAAACTGTAAGCCAAAATTCCTGTAGTTTAAACCAATCCAGTTTGTGGTATTTTTGTTAGAGCAGCCCTGACATTCTAGAACAGTTGCTCAGAGTTATTCATGAGTCAATAAATCATAGTAAATATATATATATATATATATATATATATATATATATATATATATATATACACACACACACAACAGCTTTCTCTTTTTCTATAATGTTTTTTAATTAATGATAATATTAACTGATGGTTGATGGTAAGTATACATTGTTTAAATTAATGGATCATTAAGAGAAATGCTATCATATGGATTCTAAGAAGCTTTTGACATTAAAAATGGAAACACATTGGCATACACTATAAGTACATTTAAAATGTAAAGAAAGGATAAATCACGAGTGTATATGTGGGTGAGTTCTAGGAGAAAGTGGGATTTGAGCTGTTCCTTTAGAAATGAATAACTCTTGCTTGTCTGGGAACAGAGAAAATAAATGGCATCAGCCATGCAAGTAACATGTGAGGCACCTAAGTTCTTTGTGCTGTTCTAGATATTTCTTATGATAACTTATATCTATTACAACATTGTTATGAGCTTGGTATCAATATCATTCTTTTAAAGAGAAATAAAGTGAAACTTAGAGAGGTGAATTGATATGTACAAAGTGATAGACCAATGAAATGTCTGATGACATTTGTTTTCCAAAGATGCAGTTAAGTATTTTATCCTTTCATTCTTGTTATTCACCAAAAAAAAAGGAAAGAAAGAAATAAAGAGAGACAGAGAGAGAAAGGAAGGAAAGAAGGAAGGAAGGAAGGAAGGAAGGAAGGAAGGAAGGAAGGAAGGAAGGAAGGAAGGAAGGAAGGAAGGAAGGAAGGAAGGAAGGAAGAAAAAGAAAAAGAAAGAGAGGGAGGAAGGAAGGAAAAAAGGGAAGGAAGGAGGAAGAAAGAAAGGAAGGAAAGGAAAGGAAGAGAAGGAAGGAAAAGAAAGCAAGGGAAGAGAAGAAAAGAAAACAAAAAAGTTAGAAACAATCATTGAAGTTCCACTATGTGCAAGGCACTATGTTATTTCATAGTCTGTATACAGAAATAAGTGCTTATGACCAGTGATTGTTGGTGGTTAACAATATACTTCATTCAACAAACAGGTGCCCAACCATAGTGTCCCTATTTAACTATATATAAAAAGATACCAATAAGAATCTTAATGCAAAGGAAAGGACAATAAGTTCAGTGGAAGCATATTGTTCTAGTTTGCTAGCAGCCGGAATGCAATATACCAAAAATGAAATGGCTTTTAAAAAGGGAAATTTAATAAGTTGCTACTTTATAGTTCTAAGGCTGAGAAAATGTCCTAGTTAAAACAAGTCTATAGAAATGTCCAATCAAAGGCATTCAGGGAAAGATACGTTGGTTCAAGAAGACCAATGAAATTCAGGGTTTCTCTCTCAAGTGGAAGGGCATATGGTGAACACAGTCAGAGTTTCTCTGTCATCTGGAAAGGCACATAGTAACATGGTCAGAGTTTCTCTCTCATCTGGAAGGGTACATGGCAAGCACAGCATCATCTGCTACTTCCTCTCCTGGCTTCTTGTTTCATGAAGCTCCCCGGGAGGCATTTTCCTTCTTCATCTCCAAAGGTCGCTGGCTGCTGGACTCTGTTTCTTGTAGCTAAGTTGTTCTGCTCTGCTCTCTCTGAATCCCTTTCTTTCTCCAAAATGTTTCCTCTTTTATAGGACTCCAGAAACTAATCAAGACCCATCCAAATGGGTGGAGACATGCCTCCAGCAAATCCAGTTTAACAACCACTCTTGATTAAATCACATCTTCAGGGGGATGATCTAATTACAGTTTCAAACATACAATACTGGATAGGGATTAGAAGAAACAGCTGCCTTTACAAAATGGGATTAGGATTAAAACATGGCTTTTCTAGGGTACATACATCATTTCAAACCAGCACATATGTATATATATAAAATCCTGTGAGATCAAAGAAAGGGAAGATAATTTCTGATTGGGAAGGAGGGAAGAGTTTTAGAGAAAGTTGCAGTTGGTCTCGAACCCAGCAATAACCCAAAATTAAGAGTTCCCAGAAGTACTTCAGGCTGAGTTTTTTTCTTATCACTTATACAATTTTTTGGCAAAATTTGAAGAACAGAATATGATATTGAAAACGTGGATATAATAAACCAAAACCAAACAAAAAGCAATTTGTAGCTAAGGGATTTCTAAGGTTAACATTTAAAAAATTCTCCAGAATAATGTTAATTTCATTATTTAGGCAGTTTGTAAGCAAGAGCTCATCATTGTTCCAGATGGACCAGCAGTTCATCAAAATAGGATAATCTTTTAGTCTGTCACTGAGTCAGACAAAAGCATGTACTGAGTGATCCACATGTGGAGAGCAATGTTTGAGAGTATCACAGAAAGAGCAAGGAGCCCAGAGCTCCTCTTAAAGAGCTTATGGTCCTATGAAGGAGACAAGGTGGACTTATAAAATCATAAACTCAAGTGACAGAAACATCTGCCAGATGGAAGCCCACAACCGTAAAGAGCCATTTATGTAAGTGTTCAGTATTCAGGGAAGTGGACAGGAAGAAATTTAGGGAGATTGAGGCTAAAGAAGCCAGTTGGGGTTAATTTAGAGATAGCTGCATGAAGGAATGGATTCTTTGGGCTTGGTTATGGGAAACAGTATCTGGCCATATAAACATCTTCCGTTTCTTTGTGTTATCCCCCAAGCGAACTCTGTTAGGTTGGCGTAATTATGGTTGTTTTTATTTCCCTACCTCCCCCATTTCCTTAGAGAATAGCCGAGTCACAACTATATTGACTGCATACACCATACCAAAAAAGAACTTGGGTTGCAGAGCTCTCTTCCTTTGTAGTTCCTGAAACTCTAGTGTTCTTCCTCTTTGTCTTGCACCTGAGCCCAGTCTCGTTACAACACCAGGTCATATAGAAGCCAAGTCTCTCATCTTCCTACCTTCAGTTCATAAACAGTCAAATACATTCGACTGTGTTTCCTACCCTTAAAAACCTCCAGAAAATAATTTTATCAAATAATAAGGATCCAGTACTGTGGTGGATTTGTATTGTGTCAATATCACTAACCTGAAACTACTATATTTCACAGAATTCCCTTTCCTGCATACAGTGGTTATGCAGAGGCTTTGGAAGCAGGGTGTGAAACTGCCATCATATTCATTTTATAGTTGTAAGGTCAGTGCAGGGTATAGGACTCTGTCGTAACTCAAGCACATACTCACTCATCTCCTGGCTTACCTTGTTGGTGTGGGCAGCAGCCATGCCTGGGGCTTCTCCACCTTCCATCTGATCATTCTTCAGTTTCTCCAACTCCTGGACCAAGTGCATGTTTATTTCTGTGAGGATGAGTCAAACTTCTGCAGGACACTCACATCATCCAGGGTGGAGGCTTGGAAGAGTGAGGAACTGACACAGCTGCAAGGCCCAAATCACGACTACTGGCTCATTTCTTTGGCTTGCGGTTTGTCTTTGCCACTACTTACTTCTGCCTGCCCCGTGTGAGATGAAAGACAACGTCTCATAGACTGTTAAAACAGATCCCACAATTTCATAAGAACAAAATCCTGTAATAAACCCACAAAGCCAAACATATATGAGTATACACGCATATATACCACATGTAAATGAGCATATGTACACATAAACATAATGTATATACATACATGCAAATATCTCCAATTACAAATATACTCATGTATGTGGATGTGTTTATACATTTACCTATACACATGCACTCACACAAAAAAAGTATACTTTGATACTTTGATATGGGTGCCTTAAGGTTTTTTTCTACTTGCCAAATCATTACCTTTTTAAACTTGGTATAAAAAAATGAAAGGAGTGTTCCTGGTTAACGCCTTTTTCTTCTTTCAGCTTCAGCTCATAGGACCTTTTCCTAAGGAATCCTTCCTTCATCTCCTTACAATTCTTTCGAATAGCATTCTGTACTCCTGCTTCACTGATGTTTTCACAATTTATATTATACATAAATATAGATTATCTGTATTTGTTTAAGGTAGCTTTCCTCAATAGGTGGTAAATCCCATGAGGGCGGGAACCACACCTCTTTTGTTTGTTGCCATTTTCCAGAGCCTAATACAATGCCTGCAGTGTATTCAGTATCCAATGCAAGATTGTTGAAAGAAATGAATACACACTTCATACCCTCTGCTTTCTTCATTCCCCTCCTTCTACCCACCACTGTTAGACCAGTTAATGGTACTCTCTATACCAATAACTGTTTAGCATCTATTAATTTCCAAAGCATTTACTCCTCCACTATTGTATAAACCCTTCCTCCTTTCACATCATGCTCTACACGTTTAGTCCTTCTGTCTCTCTTTGTCCCATTCATCAAGCCCCTCATACTGATTCTTGATGCATGTATTTATTATGAATTTGAAAAAGGGGGAGTTTCTACCCATATGGTAATTGAATGAACTGAGAAAGTCTTGAAGTGCAGATGCCTGTGGAAGACTGTAGAGGAGATATGCAGTTAGTGGCTGATACAGTGTCTTCACTAAAATTCCACACGATACCTACCAGAGGAATCCTCCCACTGCACTCTGCTGTGATTGGGTAATGTAACTCTTCACCTGTTTTCCTCCCAATCTACTAATTATGTTTAAATAGTTTAGCAAGCTGAATTTGCTTTTTCATTTGCAAACTATTTTTGGTGGTTGTCTTCTTACTAAACACTGCTTTTACAAATCATAAATCTTGGTTTTCATAACTTCTTTTTTTCTTAAATGAGCTTCATGAGCCCAAATTTAAGATGAAAAGCTAAATATTGATATACCCTCTCTTTCTTTGCAACTCACTTATCACAACAATTGCAGGCAACTCCAATTCATTACAGAGGAAAACATGGTTAGGGAAGTATAGAGAGAAGAGAACATTATTATACTTCAAAATATGATGTCTCCATACTGTGATTGTTAACTTGGGCCATGAAACCAGCTAAGACTGAATAACATGAACTTGTCCCAACACAAATTGTCATGATTGCGTGAATTCTTCTTGCAGCACTCAGCATCCTGCATAGAGATGGCAGAATTGATGAATTAGAATTCTGATGTTTGTTTTTTTGTTTTGCTAGGTAGGTAGGCCTAAGAATTCATGGTTTTTGAGAATGCCAATGAGAGTATGATTTCATTGGTAATCCATGCAATCTAGGATGGATAGAGAAGTAAGAAAGGCCAAGAGGAAGCAGAGCAACTGGGAGGAAATGAAACAATCAAGAAACTGAATGCTTTCATGGATTAAGAGAAAACTAGTGGGCATGAAAGAACGAGAATAAAGAAATGTCAAAGAATTGGAAAATATTGGTGGAAATTTGTGACAAAGAACAATTATGGGATCTAAGGGGATGATCATGAGTTTGAGTGAATTAAGTGGAGCAGAGTAAAAGGTCACACTAATTAAGGAGATAAGGGAATCATGAAAAGAAAGGCATGATTATAATTGCTTATTTAATTTTATCATTATTAAGCTCTGAATTCTGGGACAAGAAGTACCATGCCTATCTTATTCACCCAGTATCCCCAGTCCCTAGCACAGTGCCTGGTATATAGTTGACATTCAGTAAAAAACGGTTGGAAAAACAATAATCAAGGAATCATTTTGTAGTATTGAAGACTCCAGAAATCAGTTTCAGCTGTGCTGTGTTAAACATGCTTTCTTTGGCCGTTAAGACTATTTTGACAATTATTCCTTTTATTCCTCTGGCTTGGGGAAAGAAAAAAACTTCTCCAAACTTCATCTTGCTAAATTATATTCATCATTTGGGTCTCAGTTTACAGTAATTCTTACAGTAACTCTTCCCTCTAGCACAATGTTCTACTCAGATACCTTTATTTTGTGTTTTTATAACAACTTAGAAGCTCTCTACCCTCAGATTTATCCTACTTGCTTTAATGTACTTTCTTATTTAAATCTATCTTTTTCAATAGACTGAAATGTTAGGCCAATAAAGTATCTTATTTGTGATCATTTTCTCCACTCATTATGAAAGAAGCACAAATCAAAACCAGTAAGTTGCCATTTTCTTCTCTCCTATTGGCCAAAGGTTTAATCTTTTACAATGCCGAACTTGGTGATGAGGAAGAGAAAAAAAAAGTCAAATGCTACAGTTAGGAGTGTAAATTAGTATAATCTTTTTGAAGGGTAAGTTGGCATTACCAATCAAAACTTAACATGTAAAAACCTTTTGACTACAATACCACTGGAAAAAATTACCCCTCAAATTATACTTATATAAGTAAAACAATATCAATGTAAAATACTTTGCAAGTTTTACTTGAGACACAAAAACAATGTAAACCATTTAAATAACCATCAAAAACTGGGCTTACATTAATGATGTATCTATACAATGTTATATTCACATCAAATAGAAGGCAGTAGATAGCTGCATGTTTCTATGGAAAGTCCTGGAGATGCTGTAAAGTATGTATATTATCATTCTATCTGTGTCACTTTTAGTAGTATATAGACAAGTGTTACACAGGCAAAATATGTCATTTAATGAAATAAGAATCAAGAGATTATTTCGTGGTTCCTTTCTGAGGTAAGAGACTAGAGGTCTAGAAATGGCACAACCATTTTTTATTCTAATACTTCTCTCAACCGTTTGGTTTTTTAAAACTTTGCAGTAATTTGTTCATTTCAATTACCCCACTTCATGAGAGATTTATTTACATCTATACCTATTTTTTCCAATTTTTCTTTGGTATTTAGAGCTCTCACTCACCACAGCAAATATTTCTGGTCTCTACCACTCTCATCAAGGCTAGTCCCTAAACTCCTCATTAGCTGCTGATTCTGCCTGCTATTTCATCAAGAAAAAAGGTAATCAGTGATCAAACGGAATTATCTCAACTATTACTCCTGCTTCCTACAGCTCTCTACCAGAGCTCCCATCCTAGCATCTTTTTTGTCTACAGTTTGAAGACAAAGGACCTTCCTCTCTTTAAGGCCAACACAGTTACTTCTTTCTCTTTTAATTTTTTTTTTTTGCATGGGCAGTCACCAGGAATTGAACTGGGTCTCCAGCATGGCAGGCGAAAACTCTGCCACTGATCCCACTGCTTTTATTTTTGATCTGATCTATCCCATTAATTGCCTCCTTTCTTTCTCTCTCCCCATTGAACACTGTTTACCTACTACTTGAAAAACTCTGCTCTCTCAGCTTTGGTTATTCTCTGACTTCTGAGCAATCTTTTTCAATCTGTTAAATGGGCCCCTTCACCTTGGGCCCTTCAAAATTGAAGTGCAATATGGTAGCCATTGCTATGCTTCGGAAGTTACATATTGTATTTTCAAAAGATTTGAGATCATTGTCAATGTTCAAAAATCATTAAATTTCACATAAAATTTGGAATTTATATTTTCTCTGGAGAACTCAGAAGATATGGTGGTGACACTGTGTTCACATTGGCCAATCCTGAAAATTAGTAGAACTGAGCAAACACTGCCCCCTTTGCCAAAGTCACATACTATCCATTTTTCCAATACTTTTTACTTGAATGCAAGCTACTCCACACCTTTGTGTTACCTGTCTCAACCCTGTAAGCCAAAGAACTCTAAACATTTTGACTATGCACACCTGCAGTAAAGATATTTCAGCATTGACTCCTATATGTGTAGAGCTCTACAAATAAATTATATTCCAGCAGAATATTTTCAATTTCTGGACATTTCCTCTGATTCTTTAATACATTTACATTTTTTATTGGCATCTTGATTTTTTCAATTCATTTTTTTTTATCTTTAATGACTTCTTAAAGTCTTTCTCTAATAGTGCTTCTCTAATAGTTTTATTATCTGAAGTTTTGGGGAAGTCTAAACCTTCCACATATCCTATCTACTGACTTAACTGTCATGGGTTGAATACTTTTTATATTTTTTATGACTTTGAATTTTATGCACATCTTCATGAGACTTTTTCTATGGAAAACTATAAAATTTAAGTGGAGGGCATGTGCATCCAAAGTATGGCCTGTGCTTCTGTCAAAGTTCCAAGCACATTGTTAGCCTGAGAAAACTTTTTACATTGATTTCTTTTTTGGGAGGATTCTAGACAGTACAAGGTCAAATCATAAAGTGTTGGAAGGTTGTGGTTAGAAATTCTCAGGGAAAAATTGTCCCCATCCCCTCCCTATAAATAGTTTCTAAAGTGGGGTAGATGAGCTTCCTTTCCGGGTTGCCAATACTGTTTTTACTAGTGCTTCAGGAGTTCTTCATTCTACAGTGGTCTACCTACATCCCCATCCCTACACAGTCATTAGATGCAAGCTCTGAGCACATAAAGAACTGGCACAGCTCTCCTCTTTCTTTTGAGGTCTCTACTCATGTTCTTGAGAATAGAACTATACACGTAAAAGGATATTTGTTTTGCCGCATCTTGCTTTCTCAAGTATTCTGTAGGGAAAGGCTTTTCAGGTTTTTTAGTTCACCATATTTGCAGAAACAGAAATTCCTGTTCAAAAATTATATGCAGACCTACTGTGATATTATAAGATATTGCACATCTTATAAATCACATGCAAAACAATCAATTAGGAAAGGATGCAATAAACTTTTTAAAAACATTTTATTATGGATGTCAAAAATATTTTTGTTCTGCTTAAAATAATATTTTATTGTTAGCAGTGTAGTTGATTGTGCTTTGTTATTATTTAAAATCTTGGCTAGAATCTTTGTGAAACAATGATTAGTTCTAAATCCAGTTTATTTCAATACATAGTTTAAATGATTGCGTTGCTGAAAAGGACACTTCTAAAGGTCTAGAAATCTAAGTGGAATAAATATACCTTTATAATCATGTTTCATTTCCACGCAAAAATAACTCTAAACTTTATTTTAAAATTTACAGTAAATGTCTATCTTCTCTGATATAAAGTGATTCTTTTTCGTAAATGGTGTCAATGCTATATGATAAAACCCTTCATTTGGAAGATTTTTTTGAAAAACTGTTTAAAAATTCTGTTTCCAACCTTTTAAGGATTCATATATGATCATTTTAATATTCATTTACAAAATTGCAAATTATAAAACATCTCCAAACTTCCACAATGCTTTCTCTGTAGCACAAATTTCTTTTGAAAAACAATTTCTACCTCATTGTTAAAATGCCATTGTTACCTTGAAAGGAAAGATGAAATGTATTTTTTCACAAAAGCATTTGCTGAGATACATACTCTTGACAACTACTTTTCATTATAATAAGTCAACAATTTGGAGCTCTTGTCTTTTGAAAAATAAAACATTCAATCACTCTATTTAAAAATTTTGTATTGTGAAAAAATTTAATAGTATTTATCTTTTAGTAGAAGTGAAAAAAAATTTTTCATCTCCAAAGATGCCAAAAATGCGTTTAACAAAATTCAACACCGATTTATTTAAATACCCTCAATAAAATAGAAATTGAAGGATTAACACACCTCAGCTGCAAAGCCAATATCTTACTTAGTGAGGAAACACTAGAGGCTTTCTCACTAAAATATAATAGTGACCTGGATGCCCACTCTTTCCATTGTCATTAACATTGTATTAGGGTTACTAACCAATGAGAGTAGACAAGAGAAAACAATTGGAAGCACAGCAGTTGGAAGGGACAATTTAACAAGGTTTATGTTTTAGTCATGGTTTTAAATCCAGGTTCTTGTGGAATCCTGATAATAAATAGTAAGTGTTTAATAAATGTTATTAAATAGAATCAAATTGAACTTAACATTCAAATGTCTGAGAATTTGATTTTATTTGATGTGACACAGCTTTTATGAAACCAATTGACTGGGGGGAAAATGCCCCTCAAATAAGAAATATTTCTGGCATTCTTCTTCACTGAACATTTGCCTTTAATTGACTAATTTAAAACCTTACTCTGGTTAGTTATTTGCTCTAGAAAAGGCAAGTCCCTTGACAGCGATTCCTTTTAATTTCATTTTCTGAGTCTGGGGGAAAAAAAGAAAGCTCTTTATTTATGAACCTTACAAAACATTCTTATACCATCTGATGCACAAATATTGATCCAGGAAGGTGTTACCTCCTGTGGTTTCCCAGTGGGTTTCCACTTTGAATTTCCAGGGAACTCACACAGAAATAGAAAAGTAATGTGATGTTATACGTCCTTTTTCTAATTCTTAGCCCTGGAAGCCATAAATTTTTTACACACACAATAACATCTGCAGACATCTAATGTCAGGAAAATAAATGAAAATGGCAGAGATTAAGAAAACCCTTGGCTTTTTAAAAAACATTTTTTTAGTTGGTAGAGAAAAAAATTAGTTACTTAATTCAGTAATAATTAATAAGACTGAAGTTTAAATTGGAAAATAGTTTTTTTATGATAAATAATTATTTTAGTTTAGATGACCCATTATTTCCAACTTAGAAAATTGTGCTTTGTTCTTAAAATCTTTGCAGTTAGCTGAGAAAAGAAGTATAGTATTTATGTTCATATACAGGAACAGAAATAGCAAGAGATTTAAAGTTTTATCTAGTAACAATGTCTATTCAACAACTACTTGGCTTTTGACTAGTCACAGTTGAACCACCCAACAAGACTGTCAAACTACTTAAAATATATTTCCTGGCAAAAATTTTTTTTTCAGTGATGTGAGGAGAAAATTAAGACAAGTTCCAGTCATAGTTACTGCACATTTAGATATAGTATATATAATATATATATAGTTTTGGCATGGGCAGGCACCAGGAATCGAACCCAGGTCTCTGGCACAGCAGGTGAGAACTCCACCACTGAGCCATCATGACCCACCCAGATATAGTATTTTGATGGTCTGATGAAGGAGTTTGCCCAATGAAATGATATTGGGCAATAAAACATAGAATCCTACTTGTGATTTCGAAAGTCTAACTGCATAAATTGATGAATGGAGTGAAGGAAAATGTCCAAGCAGTTTGATAGTAGCTGACAATATGATATACCTATACAAAAAATGTTTCATTCAATTAATTCTTATTAATTAATTAATTCAGTAAACTAACCCCCTTTTCTCCCCAGACTGATAGGACATGGATCAGTTGTTGAAAACTATAGGGAGCAGATTTCTATTCAACATAAGAAAATAGTAATTACTGTGCCTGAATAAAGGATATGACTGCTTTGGGAAGGGATGAGGTTACAACATTGGAAGAGAAAAACAGCTTGAGATACAGTGCTCAGAATTCATCATATGAAGCAAGGTATTTCACTAGAACAGCAATTCTCAATTTTTTTCATATCAGTATTAAATATTATTGAAGACCCCAAAGAACTTTGTTTATGTCTGTTATATCTATTTATGTGTCCTATTTAAAATAACACAGAATTTTTAAAAACTGTTACTTTTAAATTCATTTAAACATAGAAATAAGCATAACATTTTTTGAAAAAAATTTTAAAAATTAAGTGAGAATGATACTGTTTCACATTTTTGCAAATATCTTGAATAGCTGCCTTAATAGAAGACACCTGGATTCTTATATCTTTTTGCATTCAATATACAATCTGTTTTGCTTTGTTTTTTGCACGAGCAGGCACCAGGAATCGAAACCAGGTCTCCTGCATGGCACGCAAGAACTCTGCCTGCTTAGCCACCTTGGCCTGCCCTGTATTCAACCTGTTTTGCTGTCACATATATATAGCCTATAGAAAACCATGGCATAATGTAAGGCAATGAAAGTGAAAAAGGAAAATAACATTTTGGCTTATTTTTTAAAAGTTTTACAAATACTCTAAACAATCAATCAGACCCCCAATTTTCCCAGACTACAGTCTAAGAACCACCGCATTTGAAGATAACAGAGGGCATTTCAGATATCTGATTTATCTCTTTTTTTGACGGAGGGTGGGGAGTGCATGGTCCAGTAATAGAACTCAGGTCTCCTGCATGGAAGGCAAGCATTCTACCACTGAACTACCCATGCATCTTGATTTACTTTTATTTCCCCATATATGATTATATTTAATCATGTATTTCATATATTTATCATATATATCATATATTTAATCATATATGAAAATCATATATAGCATATAATAATTTATATCATATATAAATCACATATTTTCAAATATACCACAAATATATCCATATTAAAATATGAGAATTAAACGTAAGGATGAATAATTTGGATTGTATTTTATCCTATTGGATGTTATAATCTGTGGATTTAACAGCAAAAAAATGTACATAGACGCAAATGCATATAGCCGTTTAAAGTCTGTGGAATGGATTATGCTGAAAGAAAAAATTCTGAGTTATATCTCTGACTCTAAAATTTTTTGGTGATATGATTTTAGGCAGGTCACTGAATCTCATGGCATACTTCATATAGTTGTTAGTAGGATAAAAATGGAGCATTGTTTTCATTTATCAATGTGAGATAATAAAATAGTTTATATATAGGGCAATAAAGAGCAATATCATTGACTCATATCATGTCTGTATGTCTCTTCTAAAATGAAATAATCATTTTGTAATTTCCAGTTTTGCTTTGTGCATGCTCACATCTTGATAGATGTTGGGTTTTCCAACTGGTCAGTAAATACATAGGCAGACAGTACCATGACTTTTATATATTTGGTGCAAGTCATAAGTTATAAGTTATAGACATATCCAAAGCTTTGTTTCTTATATGGGCTATAAATAAAATGCAAAATTCATTTTTTTCTTAACTGTAAGTGCCTTGAGGGCAAGGACTTTGTCTATTTTGTATATTGTTGTATTACCAGGTAACAAAATAGTCCTTGATTATAGTAGATGCTAACTACTTACTTGTTGAATGCGTGAGTGAATAAATGGCAAATTATTCAAACAATTCGCTTCTCAAGCTTGTAGTTTCCAATTTGGGTGACTTTCATTTCTTTCTCTGGCCTAAGTGCTCTGACAAGAATTTCCAATACAGTATTGAATAACTGTGGTGACAGTATGGGATGCACAAAGTTTGCCTTGTGCTAATCTTAGAGGCAAAGTTTTCAGTCTTTCCTCACTTAGTATGATGTTGGCTGTGGAGTTTTCAAATACACCCTTTATAATATTGAGGAAGTTTCCTTCTATTCCTAGTGTTTGATGTGTTTTTATCAAGAAGGGGTGCTGAATTTTGGCAACTACTTGGCTTTTGACTAGTCACAGTTGATGCCTTTTCTACATCAACTGAGATAATTACGTGTTTTTCTTTTCCCTTCATTCTCTTAATGGGGTGTACTGGATTAACAGATTTTCTCATATTGAGCTAACCTTGCATACCAGGGATAAATCCCACTTATCGTGGGGTATAATTCTTTGAAATACTGTTAGATTCAGTTTGCTAGTATGTTCTTGAAGATTTTTGCATCTATATTCATAAGAGATTTTGCTCTGTAATTTTCTTTTCTTGTGGTATCTTTATTTGGTTTTGGTATGGGGGTAGTGTTGGCCTTGTAGAATGAATTAGGTTGTGCTTCCTCCTCTTAAATTTTTTTGAAAGAGTTTGAGTAGACTGGAGTTAAGTCTTCTTGGAATGTTTGGCAGAATTCCCCTGAGAAGCCATCTGGTTCTGGGCTTTTCTTTGTTGCGAGGTTTTGATAATTGATTCAATCTCTTTACTGGTAATTGGTTTACTGAGATCTTCTATTTCTTCTTGAGTCAATGTAGGTAGTTTGTGTATTTCTAAAAATCTGTCCATTTCATCTAAGGTACCTAATTTATTGGCATACAGTTGTTCACAGTACCCTCTGATAATCCTTTATTTTAGTGGGGTCATTGGTATCGCCGCCTTTTCATTTCTGACTTTCATTATTTGTATCCTTTCACCTTTTTTCTTTGTCAGACTACATAACAGTCTGTTAATTTTATTGATATTTTCAAAGAACCAGCTTTTGGATGAATTGATTTTCTCTATTGCTTTTGTTTGTTTTCTCTTTCACTTATCCCCACTCTAATCTTTGTAATACCTTTCTTCTGCTCACTTTGGATTAAGTTTGCCCTTCCTTTTCTAATTTTTCCAGTTTTGATTTTAGGTCACTGATTTGAAATATTTCTTGTTTTTTTAAATGTAAGCATTTACAGCTATAAATTTCCCTCTCAGCACTGCCTTCTCGGCATCCCTTAAGTTTTTGTATGTTGTATTTTCATTTTCATTCACCACATGATATCTCTTAATTTTGTTTTATATTTCATCTTTCCTCCATTGGTTGCTTAAGAATATGTTGTTTAATTTCGACATGTTTATGAGTTTTCCATTTCCTCTTCTGCTATTGATTTCTAACATCATTCTGTTGTGCTCAGAGAATATATATTATATGATTTCAGTATTTTTTAATTTATTGAGACTTGTTTGTGATCTAACCTATGGTCTATCCTAGAGAATAATGCATGTTTACTCAAGAAAAATGTGTATTCTATTTATTGTGGTGAAGTGTTCTATATATGTATGTAAGATCTGTTGGTTTAGCATGTCATTCAAGTCTTGATTTACTTTATGATTCTTCTGACTAGATATTTTATCCATTATTGAAATTAGTACAATAAAGTCTTCTACTAACAATGTAGAACTATTCATTTCTCCCTTCAAATCTGTCAGCATTCGCTTTTTATATTGGGGTTTTGTTCTTTGGTGCACATATATTTATAATTGTTACATTTTCTTGGTAATTGTCCCCTTTATAAGTATATATAATTGTCTTTATCCCTCTTTCCCAGTTTGAAGCTATTATGTACCCCAGAAAAGCCATGATCTTTAATCCTTATTCAATATTGCTGGTGAAATCTGTTTTTGTTGTTTCCATGGAGATACGGCTCACCCAGTTGTGGGTGGTAACTTTTGATTAGATGGTTTCCATGGAGATGTGTCTCCACCCATTCCAGGTAGGGTTGCTTACTAGAGCTCTTTAAAAGGGAACCATTTTGGACTACCTAGTGCTCGGGGTCCACTGTTGGCGGCGAATTCGAACGTGGGGGCCGGGTTTTGGGGTCTGAGGTGGCCTCGGAGGGCCCGGGGGGCTCTGGTCGCCCCAGCGGGCGCGAGTGCGGCGCTGTGCTGGCTCCGGAGGCCGCGGCTGCTGGTGCCCGAGGGGGAGGATGGCCCTCACGACCACGGTCCGTTAGAGGAAGCAGGTCAGGCGGAAAGCTCCCCGCGGCTTCCTAAGGCGCCTCTTCAAGCGGCAGAAGCCGCAGCTGCGTCTGGAGACCAGAGGCGACTTGCTGGTACATCTGAATTGTTTACTGTTCAGAAGAGTCCAGGAAAAATGCTTATGAGAATAAATGTGGAGTCATTAAAAAGGAGCATGTCCTGGCTGCAGCAAAGGTAATTCTAAAGAAGAGCAGAGGTTAGAAGTCAGCGAACACATTCATGAAAACTATATGATGCAGTATTTTAGATGGTAATAGTTGTGAGAACACTTTTTACATATATGTTAATTTTGTGGATTATTAAAATATTGACTAGTTGTGAGATGTGTCTATCTGTATAATTTTTATCTCCAGTAAACACATAGGAGTATTTAACCTTTGTTGAGGAATTATGTTTTACTCATTTTAAGTGGCCTCTGTTTCACTTTTGTTTCCATTTTGTTTCCTATTCAAAACTGAAAGCTAATTATAAGTAGTTTGAAGAGCTGTACTTCTTAGAATTAAATTTATACGTAAATTTAGCCACAGTTGACCGTGGGATTTAATCTCTGAAGAGAGACAGCATGCAGTCAAATCTAGATACATTTCAAATATTAATATTAACCTCTTAGTAACTTTACATAAGGAATCTAATCTAATTTACATTGTGTCAACAGTTAATAACAAAATTTCTCAACTGGAAGATTGTAAACAACACCAAGGATTTTTCAAAACCAGGTTTTAAAAGTAACTCTTTTCTCTTTCCCAAAACTGAAAGATAGAGATTATGGAGAAATCTGACTTATTTTCTTCAAGTCACTTCATTAGAACTTTCTTGCATTTCATATTCAATAGCTATTTTTTTTAACCTTTTAGTTTGTAATAGTTATAGATTGATATGGAGTTGCAAAGGTAACACAGAGAGAGATGCCCTGCTCCCAGTTTCCTCCACTGCTTATACCTTACGTAATTATAGTGCAATCTCAAAACCAAGAATTTGACATTGGTACAATGTATGTGTATAATTCAGTGCATTTTATCACGTGTAGATGATTGTAGCCACTACCACAAGCAAGATATAGAACTATTCTACACAAAGATCTCCCTTGTGCTGTACTTTTAGCCCTCACCTCCTCCAGCCATCATCCCTAATGCCTGGTAACCAGTGATCTGTACTCTATCCCTAATTTTGTCATTTTGATAATGTTTTATAAAGAAACCACAAAGTATATGACTTGCAATTGGCATTTTCACTCAGCATAATGCCCTTGAGATCATCCAAGTTGTTACATGTATTAATAGTTTGTTTCTTTTAATTACTGTCCCAGTGGTATAGATGTGCTAAAGTCTGTATGGCCATTCACCTTTTGAAGGTCTTTTTGGTTATTTCTGATTTTTGGCTGTTGCAAATAAAGCTGCTGTGAACAGTCATGTACAAAAAAAAAAAAAAAAAGGAACCATTTTGGAAAAAGATTTAGAGTCACCAGAACCTATAGAACCAACAGAAGACAGAGCCCTGTGGAAGCCATTGAAGATTCCTTAAGAGAAAGTTAGCAGTTGCTGCCATGTGCCTTCCAGTTGAGAGGGAGACCCTGAGCATCATCGGCCTTCTTGAACCAAGGTATCTCTCCTTGGATGTCTTAATTTGGACATTCTTATAGCCTCGCCTTAATTTGGACATTTTCATGGCCTCAGCACTATAAACTTGCAACTTAATGAATTCCCCTTTTTAAAAGCCATTCCATTTCTGGTATATTACATTCTGGCAGCTCCTACAAACACACCATCGTAACTTTTTAACTTAAAGTCTATTCTGTCTGATGCTAGTAACCTACCCATGCTCTCTTTTGGTTACAACTTGCATGGTATATTTATTTCTATCCTTTCACTTTCTGCCTACTTGTATCTTTGAATTTAAGGTGCATCTCTTGCTGATAGCATATAGTAGGGTCTTGCTTTATAATTCATTCTTCCAATCTTTGCTTTCTGATTAGAGAGTTTAATCCATTTATTAAAAATCACTCCTGATAATACAGGATGGTATTTTGCTATTTAGCCTTTGTATGTCTTATACCTTTTTGGTCCTTAATTCTTCCGTGAATGCCTACTTTTATCTTTATTTGGTTTTGTGTAGTACCATACTGAGTGCCTTCTCTTTTCAGTCTGGATATATTTTTTCACCTATTTCTTTTGTGGCTACACGTGGTTAAAATCTAACATACTAAATATGTAAAGATCATATCTGGTTTAATAATAATTTAACATCAAAGGCATACACACACACTTCTCCTTATAACAGTCCACCCTCCTATCTTTTTGGTACTCATTACTACTTATATCTTTGTATATTGTATGTCTAAAACCATAGATTCATCATTACTTTTTATATATTTGTATTTTAGCACCTATTGGAAGTAAGAAGTGGAGTTACATAATACACTACAATAACCCTGGCATTTATAATTACCCAAATTGCTACCTTTACTGAAGGTCTTTATGCCATGTTGAAACCACTGTTTAGTATCTTTTCCCTTCAGTCTGAAGATTAACCTTATAGTCTTGCTTGTATGGCATGTCTAGTGTTTATCTGGGACTATTGTAATCTCTCCCTCATTTTTGAAAAAAAAGTCTCACCAGATATAAAATTCTTGGTTAGCAGTTGTTTTGCTTAAGTACTTTAAATATTCCAACCCACTGCCTTCCTGCCTCAATGGTTTCTGATGAGAAATTGTCACTCTATCAATTGGGACTCCCTTGTACATAACACATAGCTTTTCTCTTGCAGCTTTCAGAACTCTATCCTTATCCTTTGCATTCAATACTGTTAACCAATAGCATTAGTTATGATATGGAAGGATGTATATTTCTTCATGTTTATCCTGTTTGGTGTTCTCTGGGCTTCTTGGATGTGTTTTTTTGAGTTTGCAAAGTTCTCTAACACTATTTCTTTGGTGGGGTGGGGGGAGGGTGCATCTGGAATATCAAACCCGAGTCTCCTGAATGGAAGGCAAGCATGCTACTACTGAAGCCTACTCGTGCACCCTGTCATTTTTTTAAAATATTCCTTCCACTCCATTCTCTCTTCCTTCTCCTTCTGGGACTCCCATAATGTATATGATATGCTTGATGGTGTCCCTGAGGTGTCTTAGGATATTTCTGCTTTTCATAAGTCTTTTTCCTTTCTGCTTCTCAGCTTGACTTATTTTAAGTATCATTTTCGAGTTCACTAATTCTTTCTTCTGCCAGCTCCAATTTGCTCTTGATATCATCCCGGTCATA
Source organism: Tamandua tetradactyla (assembly GCF_023851605.1). Taxonomy (NCBI): domain Eukaryota; kingdom Metazoa; phylum Chordata; class Mammalia; order Pilosa; family Myrmecophagidae; genus Tamandua; species Tamandua tetradactyla. The sequence goes on along the minus strand of NC_135337.1, from coordinate 42,495,544 downwards.
TTTTCATTTCAGCTATTGTGGTCTTTTACTCCAGTAGTTCTGTTTAGTTCCCTTTTAAAATTTCTATCTCTTTACTGAGATTGCCATGTTGCCCATTCATTATTTCTCTGATATCCTTTAGCTCTTTCTCTGTATTTTTCTTCATCTCTTTGAGCATTTTACTTCATCTGTTTGAGATCTTTTTGTAAAGACTTTGTTTAGTATGTCCACAGTCTGGTCTTTTTGGTTGATGTTTTCTGGATGTTTATCCTCTTCCTCTGGATGAGTCATCATTTCTTGTTTCTTTGTATTTTACTCTCTTGTTGCAACTGTACATTTTAATATTGTAAAATCTTAATGCAAGGATTTATTCCTTGGGATGTCTGTTTCTTGATTTTGCAACCAGCTGGTGATAAGACAGAGGTTTTCTTGAGCTTCAGCCCCCCTATCAGGAAGGTTTGCTCAAGGTGAATATAGTGTGCAAGTTTCTCCTTTCTGGACTTCTGTCTTGTCCTGGATCTTTGCTTGTCAGCTGTTTTGGAGTTCCCCGATTTACAGGAGTTTAAATGTCCCCTCTGTTTCTCAGGAGACAGACCTCCCTCTCCCAGATTTTGACTCAGCAAGTCTTTGACCTATATTTTCCACTTCTATAGTTTCTTACACTCCTTTTGTTGTCTCAAGCTGCTTTTGCCTGAGGACATGTTCTAGGAAGAGGGGCACACCAGAGATGACTTTCCCAAATCAGTCCTTTCCATTTAAAAGAAGGCTAGGGGCCCACAAGAGAATACAGACCATCTCTACAGTGCCCTGATGAAGGCACCAGGAGTCTCATTCATAGCTCCTTGAAGATAAGCTTTCTTGGCTTGCCCAGGAAATTTGGCCCTTCAACCAACTGTCCTTCACAGTCCTGTAGAAGTGCAGCATTCTTAAGTCTCCACTGCCCCTGCCTCTGCCCAGGACATTTTCAAACAACAGTGGACCTTCCTTTCCAGGATGGGTTGAAACAATGGCTGCCCCCAGAGTAAAGTTCTTTATGATGTGAATTTACCAATCAAAAGCCATGATCAGTGGTCATCCATGCCCTGGTGTTGGGGAGAGGATTTTTACATCCTTTTCAGTCACCAGTGAGTGATCAAGAACTGGACCCCATGAATGCCTGCCATGAAAGTGGAGGATGGACCCTGGGAACCACCTTGAAGAGAGAGCAATTCACAGCTCTTTACCATAATTTATCAGCCTCTTCATCCTGCTCTTCCCTGGAAACTGTACAGTGCTGTTCTGACCTCTGGAGTTTCAAAATAATTATTTCATTAAGCTCATACTTGTTTAATAGCTGTTCTGGTGGAAAGACTGAATCCTGGAGCCCCCTACTCTGCAATCCTCTCCTACTAACTCACACTTGAGCATACCTTAGTGAGTGGGAATGAAAAAGTGAGCTGACAGTTCCAGGGATTGAATAGAACTTTCAGCCTGTCTCATCTTCTACTGCACAATTTATTTTCTGAACATTTTTGAGAAATTTCTTTATGTCCCTGGGGATGTTGTACACGTGTATTTGGCATTTTTCATGGATGCACAGCATGATGGCATCAATATTTACCATCCTCTCAAAATGTGTGTATGTTGGAGCCTCCAATGTTATTCATGAATTTCTCATAACAGGGTTAGTCAATCATACATGATGATCATATAAATTATTTAAAACTATGTTAATTTTATTTGTAGAACAGATGAGACTATGACGCAGCCTAAGCTCATAGTTTATGTTTAACTATCTCTTCTTTCTGGCATTCCATGTCATTAAATGCATTTCCTAAACCTTCCTGATTCAATTAAATGAATCATCTGCTGCTCAATTTGTCAGCAGAGTCCAAGAGTCACAAACAGTCTGTTTGGGGTATTTTGCTCATTAATAGGGGTCACATATACCCAACTGATAAAGAGATAGGTCTGTTATGGGCACTTTTGGATAAGAAATCATATGACAAATGAAAGGAAATGGTCTTGGAAAATATATTGTTCAAGGGTAAAATTAACTAAGTGGGATTTACTCCATTTATAGCAAGTCTTCAAAATGTTCTTCACTGTCTGTGATCAGTTGAATACATGTGATTCAATCTAGCAAGCTCAATTTGACAAATTCTATAAAAATACGTCTGCACGAATGACTTTTCTATTTTTTTTTGTATCGCTCCTTAACCTTATGGACATAATCATTGATTCTTTTGATCCTGTGTAATTTAATATTTGCTAATGAAAAATATAAAATTATAAGTAATCCTTGTAATGTTTTCAGAGTCAGCTGCATTTTTAAAAATGAAGTTCTTGAGAATATTAAAATCTTGAGTCACAAAATTAGCTTTCTTAAACAAAAATTAATTTATTTTAAGTAAAAACCGTGGCATTGTACATTTAAAATGTTTGGATTTGAAAAATTACTTTTTCTTATCTAAAATAAATAGGTGATGAAGATATCATTATCTTTTTTCTTTAACCATTGACAATTTCACAGAGCAGAACATCTCTCTATATTTATATCCTAGAGCTCTTTTAGTGTAACTGTTTCCTAATGAAACAATCAATGAATTGGGTGCAATAAAGAGAATAATTTCCAACATAAGAGAAGTGTTTTAATAACCTTCATAGATTTTCTTAAGCTATGAAATATTCCATAACTCCAACATAATAAGATGAAATTTATTGCTAAAGAGTTGCTAAAGGTAAGTGTGTTGTTTCTAGAAGTTGATTATTACTCTGTAGCTAAATCTAGTTTTTGGAGATGTGTACCAAGTGTAATATGAGCTGGAAATTTAGCCAATATATGGTTTATTTGATCAAGCTAGACAACTATTCAAGAAAATGCAGGTTATTTTATGTCCCTTTTACTCAAGCTTCTCCACTGATCCCATTATGGGAGAACTGCCAAACCTCTACTTCATTTTGGGCTGTGGAGACAGCCTTAAGAAAAATGTATGGGAGTTATTTGGTTGTGAGTTTTTAGTCTTTTAAGTTTTCCGCTGAAACTTGTTTTATTAAAATGGGAGAAACCTGTCAGAGAGCTGCCTCTATAATTTGTTTTATTCCCTTAGATTTGGTGATCTGCATTATGTATAAAATTTCCCCCTGAAAGTCCATCGTACTTTCTAAGCCTTACATTTTCCTGGCCATGTTTTGAATTTGTGATGACATTGTTATGGTTTAATTTGACATCTAACGTATGTTTTAGATTAGCTTGATTTTCACTTAAGGTAATATTTAATAATAGCCTGAGAATTTGAGAGTTTTTCCACCAGACTTATGTAGAATATTTGCTAGAAATGCCAATTTATGCCACACACAAAAATAATGGTGTTTACTCCTTCAGAATCTGCTAATTTGTTGTTTAAAAAAATGAATATTTTGACTGGAGGCAGGTCCTTGTCTTTTTCCTTAGTGAAAAATTGTTTTCAAATTTTACCTTTGATCAAATGCACAAGTACTCTAAAATAGATCAGTTTTTGTTTGGTATATAAATGGATGCAGGACTATAAATGTGTTGCTTCACTTTTTGACATTTTATTTGGGAATAAAACATAATAGCACAGCAAGTGGAAATTTCTGGGCTCCGACATTTAGTCTCATTTGCTTTCTTTTGTTCAAGGTTGAATTAAAACTTAGATGACCTTTTTTGGTATTTATTCCCTAGGCACAGATTCTGTGCTTTTTAGATGCCAGGAACATACAAATAATGCCCATGTTGGTCAAAAGCATTATTTAATTGTAAAATGTTACAAAACATATTAATAATTTAAACAATTGTCAGTTTTCCACTCCTTAACTATGCAAGAGAAAATTGACTACAGTGTAGAGATTGATATCAGATGATTAATTCAAGGTTACACAGGGAAGCAAAAATGAGAATTCTATGTTCTTAATAGTCTAATAATCCTACTGAGACTTTTTGATAGTTGTGATCAATGCATTGCATTTATTTAACGTTTTGCATTTATAGTAAATTATCCCAAAACTTAAAATTTAGAAGAAAATGCAGTGGAATTTAGGTATGGTCTCTATTTTCAACAAAATTAGAAGCCAGTGGGTAAAGGAAGGTGCACACAGATATTATTCAAGCGAATATATCAAAAAAATGAGTAGAAAAGTGAAAGTTATATCTGTGCCAATAGCATTTTGTCTATATTATATCTAAATGCTAGTTCAGAGGGTAAGTTTACTGAGGGCAGGGCCTATACCCCATCCTTTTTTTTGAATCTTCCCTAAGACCTATATCAGAGTTTTATTACATGCACCCATCCTTGACATCTGTAATGGATGGCTCCAGATAACCTCAACAAATTTGGAATTGTCCTCCATACAGTATGCTTGTCACTGGAAATTAGTAACATCAATGGCAAATATTCTCTAACTCACTCCAATGTATTGGCCTCCCAAATAAAAAATTCAAATCCATGACAATGACAAATTGCACATTTTTATTTATAAACAAAGTTCTTTTTGCTCAATTACAAATAGGTAAAATTTTGAGTGTTATATTAAAAGAAACAGAAAGTTAGTGAAGATTTGGTAAACTGATACACTCCACCAAAGTCGTATTTTCAAAGAGTATTTCTGCAGTGAATTATGAAGGAAGTAAGATTGTGAGTATAAAGCACAGATTGATGGAGTTCACTGAATTATCATTCCAAACTAATTTAACATTGTATACTTTTCAAATTTATTTCATCTTTATATTCCTTGAAATTATAGGCACTCATTGCCTAAAAAAAATTACCAATGCCTCCTCCTCTCCCCTCTCACAATACTAGTAGCACTTCTCTTCTTGGGCCTGGTGAAAAAAAAAGATCTGGCTTTATTTCCTTAACCTGAGTTCAAATCCAGCTTTGCCATTTATTAGTTTTGTTATCTTTGACATGTAAAACTCAACTCACCGAACTTTATCTCCTTATCTGCAAATTGAGAATAGTGACACTGACCATTCAGAAAGATTAAATGAGAACGTATGAAAAGCAGAGTGCCTGCCCATAATGGGTGTGAATTTCCTTCATGGCTTAGATTATAATAGTAAATGAGTTAACAGGTTGGGGTATGTCATCCAATTAAATAAAATTTCACAATATTCAGAAGATGGTATAATTATTGACACAAAGTAGATATTCAATGTTTTTTAAATAAAAGAATGAATAAGTGGGGGGAGCGATGGAAAAAATTCTTCAACAGTGACCCTTTGAATTATATCATTACCAGCTGATTAATTTCACTCAAACTATAAAAAGAGCAAATGGTTTTGCATAGAATTTAAGGTTTTCTATGTTAAATAACCCTCCAGAGATACAATGACCAAATTCTGAAATGTGGGTTGTTTTGTAGCCAATTAACTTGTAAACTAGTAAAAGGAGGCACTCTCCTTCACAAAGCTGATGCTGTTTAATATAGCACTCAAAAAAATTATCATAGCTTTGACTTTTCTTGATGCACTCAATTATCTGCTTAATCTTCACAACTTTATAAAAGCCACTGAAGAAACTTAATATTGTTTTCTGTGGAAGTAATAGGGGCCAACATGATAAGAATCATGTTATAAGATTATCTTGTTAGATTATGTGATCTAAACCTAGCAACAATCCAGCAAATGTTATAGATAGGAATCACAATCCTAAATTGACAGATCGAAAGAAAAGATCCAGAAAGATAACCTATGCTACATTTAGGGGCACAACTGAGAATAAAATTCAGGGCTGTTTAATTCCATAGCCCATGCATTTCTCTCTCTCTCACACACACACACATGCACACATTGTATTTTATAATAAAAACAAATAAGCTTGTGAATCTCTAGTTTTCAAGATTTTTTTGCTTTTGATGGCAACTCTCATTGTGACACTATTGCAAATGTGCCAGCTCATTACAACTGCATAAACTTCTGGCTATCAACTTTACAACTTAGCGCTCTTATAGTGATAATGACCGTATTATCTGTGATGTGATGTTTGTTTAACTAGTTTTGTGAAACCGAAAGGCCAAAGGTGACAACTCAGTGTCATCTATTTCTGAGACAACTGTGAGAAGAAAAAGAAAAACTGTTTCAAATACAATCCAAATGAATTAGGAGAGGCTAAATTACCTACAAATATATTTACCATTCTATCTTGGATGAGGTAATTCCCAGAAGAATTGTTGGAAAAAAAACTATTTAACACCAGACTTCAGATGATAAGATAATTCTTTTTCCTGTTTTTATTGCATACTTAGGCATGGGGAAAAAATCCATACATCCTCAAGCGACAAAACACAGGTTAATGTTTCTGATCATTAGGAGCGCTGGAAAAATACAAAATCACTACGTGGCACGATTGATGTTAGGCAAAATTCATCATACTTAAAATACAGTAAACTAGAAAATAAAAGCCTCCATGTTCCCCGATTAAGTAGTCATGTGTCTTATCTCATAGCCCAGTTACATGTAGCTTTCCGCTGGACTGATTGAGAAGAATGACAAAGCTGAAGGAATTTCCTGAATAAGAAAGAACAAATGACAACTATGTTATGCTACCAAGAGTAAAAAATAATTCTCTTAATAGAATCTTTGATATTGTAGAAGATGAAAATGTATCAGATTTGCTTTGAGCATGAGGATGAAACTTTATCTGAATTTATTTCCTGGAAACTCTGCTCACTTTGGGTGGCATTTCCATATAGAACATTTTAAAAATATTGATACACTACTTAGCACAATACTTTAAACACAGAGCACCCTCAATATATAATAAATAAATACTGGAATAAAAGAATGAAAAACTAAACAATCATTTCAATGAATTGCTCTTGCTTTCTAGTAAGAAATATATTTCAGGCTATGTAGTACATTTCTGATAAATTATTTTTTCCTTAGGACATGTTTTGAATGTTTTGTTCTCTTTTGTGGCAAAAGAAGCCCGTTCTGATTTGTTTTGCTTTGTTTTCTTTCTGAAGTTTGCACATGTTGAACATCTGGATTCCGTAGCTTCAAAGTCAGTTGACACAGCACGCCAACAGACAATATTTTTGCTCATAACCAAATGAGATGCATGATTGCCTTTTATCAGGCTTCTATTTAACTCGGTGAGTAGAATCAGTCTCTGATCAATAAATAACAAGTCATCTGTTTCATAAATCAGACCTGTCAAAGCAAAACTATGCCTCGTGCTGGGTATACTCTTCTGTGCTTGCTCAGACCTATTAGCAACTGGTTAATAAAAAGTCCTTCTTCTACTTTTGACAGTTGTCTGGATATTCCATTTTGGCACTCTTCAAGTTTACTATTTGTGCTTTACTATCTGTCTTTCTCCTCTCTTCTTTCCTCTTGGAGCAGAGATCATCTTCTCATTTTAAGGAGAAAGAGCTGGGATAGAGAAGAAAGAGAAAACAGAAATGGGTGTTCAGTCACCTGTTTGACTTATTTTAGATTTACTCGTTAAAATCCCTGCATTTCTTCTAGCTTCATATGCTTCTCTACCATTGAAATTCCTGATCATTAATCACTTGGGAATTCATCTCATAATTTTCTTCCTTTCATATTTATTCCTCTATAAACAACAACAATAATAATGTTAATAGCGGTGGTACTTAGGCTCAGGTGTTAACGTGGCCAGGCAATGGTGCAAGTTCTGTTGCCATGGACTTAAATCATCAGCATGTGAAATTCATCCATGGCTGATTACATCTGCCGTCGGCTAAGAGGCGTGCCTTCTGCGATGAATGATGTTTAATTTAATCAGTTGGAGCCTTAAAAGAATCAGAAGAGAGGGAAAGAGCTCAGAGCTGATGTAGACCCAGAGGTTTGGAGAGCCAGAGATGAAATTCCCCAGGGAAAGCTGTCTGAAACCAGGAGCCAGGAGGGAAGACCAGTAGATGTCCCTATGTGTCTTCCCATGTGACCCTGATGAAAGTCAGCTGCCTTTCCTCTGAAGAACTGTAAATTTGTAACTAAATATGTCCCCTTAATAAAAGTTAGTCCATCTCTGGGATATTGCATTCTGGCAACTTTAGCAAATTAGAACACAAGCTAACATTCAATAGCTTTTTTGCCCATCACTGTCTATGGCTCTTTAGGTTAAATTAACTCTTCTAATTCTTATAGAAAACTTTCAAAGTAGGTGCTGTTATTATCTCCATTTGAAAGATGAGAAACAGGAGTTAAGTTAAGTCAAGTTCACCTATATAGTGTTATAATCCAGAAAGTCCAACTACAGAGGCCATACTCCAAATCACTGTTTCTATATATTCACTCTTTAACTACTTTAATTGGGCTTCCCTTGCATCCTTTTCAATCCAAATCCAGTACTTCCTCCAATGCCCAGATTATTTAAGAAGTAATCCTATTCACTCTAGATTTATCTAATTCCTTCAGCCTTTATGGATACAATTTATACTAATTTTTCTCTCCGGGCCTCTATCTTTTGTTTTCCTTCTCTCTAATACATCTCTACCCATTTCATTCTTCATTCTGCTATGTATGATCTACTCAGAATTCAAGTGGCAAGCAGTGGAGAATATTGTTATAGAGATGGCAATTAGTGCAGTGATTAAGACCGTGTTCTCTGAGATCAGATGGCCTGTTCCACTGTATGACCATGGGCAAGTTACTTAAAACTTAATGTGCCTTGGTTTCCCCCTCTTTAAAGTGAGCACAGTAATACCTACCTAGTAGGGTTGTAATGAAAATTCAAAGAACTGATATTGGCACATTGTAAGTGCTGTAAAAGTGTTTGCTAAATGAATAAATAATGTTACATTTGTGTTGAGATTTTATTCAAAGCCTTCTATGCACTTATAAACTAAGCTTCATAATACTACTATGAAGTGATGATATTGCTTTATATTTATTTCACAGTAGGTGATAAAGCATACATCTAAGAAGAGACTTTGAATAAATTTCATGTTTTCTCACTGCCGTTCCTCCAGTCTCCAGCATTCTTACTATAAAATTAAACAGTTATTTTCCGGGGTTATCGGGCAAATCTTGTGTCACTAAAAATGTTATTCTGTCTTTTACATCAAAAGGAGGAGTTAAAGCTGATAAGCCCGTGTGTCTGTATTTTAGGGTGCTTACTGAATATGCATTGAGATTCACCCAGTGTCATTTTTGAGTACACAGCTCAAAAAGGTTATGGGATTAAACACTCTGTGTATTCTATGAACTCTGACAGGAAGTTAATTGTACCTGGCATATGCCTTTTCCCTTGTTAGCGTTCTGATTTTGGCACTATTGGGATTGTCTGTCCTTTCACTCGAATTTAATCCATCTTTGGAAACAACACAGCCCGTCTATTTCCTATTTCTTGTAATGAACTTAATTTACTACTTATTAAATTAGTCTTCTGTCTGATTCACTCCATTTATTGACTTTCCAAGTAATCAGTCACTTTAAGAAACATATGCAAGATACTTAGAGTCAGAAATGATAGTTCTCCCTTCTAAGTCATAGAAGGCTTCAGGTTTTGTTCTCTCTTTCTTTTTAATTTGGAAAACTTCAGAGTTAAAGCTGATTCCAAATGGTATTCACAGAACAGATTCACACAAATGGCTTGTGGCAGGTACATAAATATGCACTGTTTTTATCCAGTTCAATGTGCCAGAGTCCATTTTTCTTATCACTCATAGTGATGCGTTGCTACCAAACCAATTTGTTCAGTATATCTTCATTCAGAGATTGAGATTTTCCCAAATGTCTGAGTCAATGTTTTTTTTCAACGCATAGCCCTTGAATTTTTTTACTCACTTCATGTATATTGTATTTTTAAACTATATTTGAAAGTTTACATGTAAGCTACAAAGGGGCATATCACCACATTTCAGTCATTTGAGATATGGTACATTTGGTGTTTTCAAAACTGGATTATGGACATTAAAAAAATACATGGTTGTCTAGAATCTGGTGAAGATGCTAGAGTCTGGATCATGTTCTGAAAAGTAGAATATAATCAAACTGAGACATTTAGATTTGAACTAGAGGTCAAAGCAGAACACTACAAAGATTGCTTTTTTGCTGAGGGAGTTGGGTGTTTGGTTTTAAACTTTGCAACTCCTTGGCATTTCAAAATTCCAGATATATCCTTATGGCTGCTTTTCCACCTCACTTCACAGTTTCAAAGTTCATCTGATTTATTTTCTACTTTTATTATGGAACATTTCAAAATGCCAAAAAGTTTAAAGAACAATTTAGTAAGTTCTATATTCCAACACTAAGATTTGTGAAATGTAGTATTTGACGTGTTTTCACCAGATCTTTTTCATTAAAAGATAAAACATTATAGATACGGGAATCTGTTATGCATCTCTCTTCAATCCCATTTCAACCTTCTTTTTTCCTCTGAGATATCCATTTTATTGAATTTCATGTATTCCTTTCCCATCCATATGTTTATACCTTTACCACATATTTTTGTTGTCATAATCTTTATATTTTATATATTTGCATGTTCTCAAATTTAGATAAAGTATACCACATGTAATATAAGTTGATTTTGTTATTCAACATTTCATGAGCGAGATTAATCCACGTGATATGTGAAGTTATAATTTGTTCCTTTTAATAACACAAGGTAGAAAATTATATGTTTTTAAAAGCGTTTACTTATTCATTTTCCAATTGAAGGATAGTTTTATCCCAATTTTTAGCTCTATAAACAATGGTGCAATGAATGCTCTTATTTGTGTTTCCTTTTAGTTTTCAGGAGTTGGGTTATGGGCTTAAAAAGTTTACTCTGATTTTCTGCTTATTGCCAAATTCCTCATTAATCTGGCTCTATCAGTTCACATGTCCGCTATCTGGGTATGAAAGTTAGTATTTCTTCACATTCTTCCCATGAAATCTTTATTAATTCCTGAGCTCTAGAAATAATGTATTTTTTTAAATTTGCATTTTCTAATTAACAGTATCTATGAAATGAACTTCAAATCTTTGCCAGTATTTTTAAAATTGAGTTGTTAGTCTTCTGCTTTCGATTTATATAAATGCTTTATACATTTGGGATATCATTCCCTTGTTGTTGTATGCTTCATAAGCATTTCCTTCCAGGCTATGTATTTGCTTATGGTTTATTATTAAAAATGTTTGACTTTTAACATTATTATTTCTTTTTTATATAGTCACATATTTTATGGGTTTGTCTTGTTTCAGAAGGCCTTCTCTCTATCATTAGTATTAAAATGATATTCCTCTAGATTATTTAAAGTGTACTTTTTGCTTGTCATTTTTAACAATAAAATCCATTTTTTCTATGTGATATGTGGAACAGATAATCAAATGACTTAGAACCATATATTGAATAGTTTATGCTTTCTCCTTCTAATCTTAATATCACCCTCACCATGTACCTAGGTTTCATATGTGCATAATCCTGGACTCTTCATTAAGTTCTGTTGGTCTGTTCACCTGTCCCAGAATTAAAAGCACACTGTCTTAGTTACTAGGCCTTAAAAGTGTTTAGTTACTTTTAATAAAATTCCTGTCATTTTATTATAAGTATTAAAAACCTTCCTTGCTATTGTTTATTTTTTCTCTTTAGAATGAATGTTCAGATTGTCATAAAATTTCAGGAAATTGCTGTAGTGATTTTGATTGGGACTGCATTGAATTTATGGACTGATTTTGGCAAACTTGATATCTTAAGAAAATGTTGTCTTTACATCTACTGTTTTGGCATCTCTTGATATAGTTAGATCATTTATGTACTTCTACAATATATTAAGTTTTCAAAACAGGGGAAATGTATCTTTAGAATTATTTCTAGAAACTTTATACATTTCCTTGCTCTTATGGGTGATTATTTTCTATATATTCCATATGCATTTATTACCATTAAAGGGATGTTATCAAGTTGTGTTTGCTGGACACATTCATAGCATGACAATTCTCACCTGTTAGATTTACTTATTTTTCCATAACTTGTCTTAGATTTTCTTGATAAGCCATTATATTGACTGCAACAATGTATTCTCTTCTTTTCAAACCATCATACTCTTTTTCCTTCTCTTTTATCATTGCACGAGCTAGAACCTCTGACACAATGTTCACTAAAGTAGTGACTCACTAGATAGTGAATCTCCCTTTCTCAGGATCTTAGTGGAGTTACTTTTAAAACTTCATACTTCAATAACACAATGAATTTCTGAGACCCTTCCATAAGGCAGTGGTCTTTTAGAAGAAGCTGGAATATTCATTTCTAATAATAGCCTCTGTGGCGATTGGGAGAAATGGACCCCAGGAAAACACATGTTGCCTAAAGTAAAGCATTCCAGTGGGTGTGAACCCATTGAAAACAAGGCTTTTTGATGAGATTGCTTCAGTTAAGGTGTGGCTCACTTTAATCAGGATGGGTTTTAATCCTATTAAAGGAGTCCTTTATAAGAAGATGATATTTAGACAGATAAAAGAAAAAGCCACATGAACCAGCTAGAAGCTGAAATTCAACAGAACCCAGAAGAGAACAGAGAGGCCAGAAGAGGCAGCTGTGTGCACGGCCATGTGACAGCAAAGCCAGGGACTAAGATGTGACAGCAAAGCCAGGGACTAAGATCGCTGGCAGCCAGTCCCAGAGCGCCAGGCTTTGGGAAGAAAGCGTAACCCTGATGACGGCTTGATTTGGACCTTCTTTGAGACTTAAAAGGTTGAGCTAATAAATTCACAATTTTTAAACTTACCTGTTACACAGTATTTGCTTGAGCAACCAAGGGAACATCTTTGGTGTAGGGGTGCCTGAAAGTGGTGATTTTTTTACCAACAGCAGGTGGAAATCTGTGTGATTATTTTAAATTATGCTAACAGCCTGGAACTGGGCTTAAGTTGTCAAGCCCCTTAAAATACATAGTGGCTGATATTATAATAAAGTTTTTACAGGTGTAATAAGGAAGGTTTACAAGATTAAGTGACCTACCCAAGGACAAATAACTATTAAATGGAAAATTAAAACTCAAATCTTGTCATGACCTAGGCAAAAGCCATGCCATCACTACAATTATTTCTGCCATGTGAATGTAGCATTCTCTGTAACACTAAGTAATTAAAGGGTGATCTTTGTCTTCTAAAACTGTGCAATCTCATTTCTTTCATGCTCTTCCCCAAGTCTCTTCTGTGTGTCAATGGTTGATAAGTACTATGCTCTGGTAAAGATCAGATAATACAGTGATTTCTGGTATTAAAAAGACTCAAAATTTCTTGATACTTTGCCCTTTTTCTACCTGTATTGGATATATGTTTTTCAAATATTTTCTACCATTCCATGGGTTACCTTTTCACTTTATAGATTGCATCTTTTGATGTGCAAAATGATTACTTTTGTTAAAATCCAGTATTCTTGTTTTGTCACTTATGCTTTGGATGTCATACCTAAGAAACCATTGCTTACCTCAGATCACAAAGATTTAGTTTGTGTTTCTTTCTTCTTTTTTTTTAATAGATTTAGCTCTTTTATTTAAATCTATGATCCATTTTGAGTTAATTGTTATGTATGGTATAAAGTAAGAGCTCAACTTTGTTTTTTCCCCTGAGCATATTCACTTGTCCCAAAGAAATTTGTTGAAAACACTTATTTCCCCATTGAATTATCCTGACACCCTCGTCAAAAATCAACTCACAATAAATAGAAGAGTTTATTGTTAGACTCTCAATTCTATTCCATACACGTATACGGATATAAACATATCTATATATGTTAATCTTATGCCAGTACCACACTGTCTTAATTACCATAGAGTTGTACTCAATTTTGAAATCACAAAGTGTGAGTCCAGCAAATTTGTCCTTTCTTAAGATTGTTTTGGCTATTCTAGGCATCTTGCATTTGAATTTTAAGATCAGTTTATTAATTTCTTCAAAAAACAGTGGAATTTTACAGGGATTGTGTTGAATCTGAAGATAAATTTGAAGAATATTGCCATCTTAACAATATCAAACCTTCTGATCCATGAATGTCTGATATGTCTTCATTTATTTAGATTGTCCCTAATTTTTTCAACAGTGTTTTGTAGATTTCAGTGTACAAATTTCAGTGTGCTGCTTTCATTAGACTGATTACTAAGTATTTTATTCTTGCTGATACTATGAAGAATGGAATTGTTTTAATTTTATTTTTGGATTGTTCATTTCTAGTGTACAGAAATGCAATTGATTTTAGAACATTAAACTTGTATTTTGCAAACTTGCTGAACTTGTTTCTTAGTTCTAATAGTTTTCTAGGGGGTTTCCATATATAAGGTCATTAATAAGTGAATAGGGAAGTTTTGTTTCTCTCTTTCTACTCTGGATGCCTTTTATTTCTTTTTCTTACCTAACTGGCCCAGCCAGAACTTCCTGTATAATACTGAACAGAAGTGCTAGAATGGACATATTTGTCTCAGCACTGATTTTAAGGGAAAGACATTTGGTCTTTCATCATTAAGTATGGTGTTAGCAGTGGGTATTTTCAAAGATGCCCTTTATCAGTATGGAGAAATCCCTTCTACTCCTAGATTATTGAGTATTTTGTCATGAAAAGGTATTGTAATTTGTCAAATGCTGCTTTCTTTGTCAATTGAGATAATCATGTGATTTTTGTCTTTCATTTTATTAATATATGTGTATTAGTTTGCCAGGGCTGCTATGATAAATAACACACAATCATTATCTTAAACAAAAGGAATTTCATGTCTCACAGTGTTAGAATCTAGCAGTTCAACATTAAGATGTCGCCAGATTATGTCTTCTCCTGGAGACTGTAGCATTCTGGTGATTGCTTCCCAGCAATCATTGGCATTCCTTGGCTTTTAGATACTCCTGTGCTCCCATCATGGTAAGTTCCCTCTCTCTCTCTTCTGGCTTCTCCTTACACACTGGGTCCTAATTTCCTCTGCTCTTAAGGATCTTAGCCATATTGGAATGAGTGTAATTCTGACAAAATTTGGTCATATCCAAATAGACTCTTTGAAGGCTTTATTTAGAAATGAATTTGTACCTAAAGATACTTACATGATTTTGTGAGATCCATCTTTCAATAACCATATATAGTTCAATACAATTATTGGAATTTGAATGTTAAAACAACACTGCTTTCTTGGGAAAAATTGAACTAGAATAGTATATATAAAGCTGATTATATGTTGCTGGATTCTGTTTGCTGTTATTTTGTTGAAGATTTTTGTGTCTCTATTCATAAGGCTTATTTTGTTTGTAATATTCATTTTTGTGATGTATTACTCTTCTCTTATACTGACCTCATGAAAGGAATTGGGAAAGGTTCCTTCCTCTTCTTTTTTTTAAGAATCTGTGAAGAATTGATACTAACTCTTTAAATAGTAGAATATACCAGTAAAGTCTCTGGGCTTCAGCTTTTCTTATGGGAAGAGGTTTTTTTTTAAATTACTAATTCAATCTCTTCATTTGTTATAGTGCATTCATATTTTTAATTTTTCCTTGAGTGAGTTTTGCTAGTTTATATTTTTTTAGGAAAACAGCCATTTGACTTTAGTATATCTAATTTTTGGTATGTAGTTGTTCCACATATTTCTCTGAAATTCCTTTTATTTAGAAAAGGTCAGTAAGTGAAGTCCCCTCTTTTATTCATGCTTGTCCTAATATTTTATCTTTTTTTCATGCATTGTGTAGTTCAAAGTTTATCAGTGTTGTTGGTCCTTTTTAAGGAGCCAACTTCGGTTTCATTGATTTTCTCTACCATTTTTCTATTCTCTATATGGGGATACCTCATTTTATTGCACTTCACAGCTATTGCCTCTTTTTACAAATTGAAAGTTTATGGCAAACTGTGCTGAGTAAGTTTTACAGTGTAATTTTTCCAACAGCTTTCCTCACTTCATGCCTCTGTGGCATATTTTGGTAATTCTCACAATATTTCAAACTTTTTAATTGTTATTTTATCTGTTATGATGATCTGTGACCAGTGACCTTTGATGTTAACATTGTAAATGCTTTGGGATGCCATAAACCACACACCCATATAAGATGGGGAATTTAATTGATAAATCTTACGTGTGTTCTAGCCGCTCTGCTGACCGCCCATTTCCCCAACTCTCTTCCTCTCATTGGGCTCCCCTATTCCCTGAGAAATAAACAATATTGAAATAAGGTCAATTAATAATCCTACAGTGCCTTTATGTGTTCAAGTGAAAGGAAGAGTTGCACATCTCTCCCTTTAAATCAAATGATAGAAATTATTAAACTTAGTGAGAAAGTCATGTTGAAATCCAAAAAAGGCAGAGAGGTAGGTTTCTTGTGCCTAACAGTTGGCCAAGTTGTGAATGCAAAGGTAAAGTTCTTGAAGGAAATGAAAAGAAGTATTCCAGTGAATCATGAATGATAAGAAAGAGAAATAGCCTTATTGCTGGTATTGAGAAAGTTTTATTGGTCTGGAAGAAGATCAAACAGCCACCAATATTTCTTTATTCCTGGTTAGAGCAAGGCCCTGACTCTATTCAATTCTGTAAGGCTGAGAGAGGTAAAGAAGCTCTGGAAGAAAAGTTTGAAACCAGCAGATGTTTATTCATGAGGTTTAAAGAAAGAAGCCATCTCCACAACATAAAAGTGCAAGATGAAGCAGCAAATGCTGATGTAGACAATGCAGCAAGTTATCCAGATGATCTAGCTAAGATAATTGGTGAATGTAACTATGCTAAACAACCAATAATCAGCATAGACAGATACCATATAAGACTTTCACAGTTAGAGAGTTGTCAATGTCTGGTTTTAAAGCATCAAAGAACACGCTAATTCTCTTTTTCAGGGGCTAATACAGTGTGCTAGTTTGAAGTGTTATGTACCACAGAGAAGCCATGTTCTTTTAATCCAGTCTTGTAGGGGCAGACCTGTTATTGTTGGGTGGGACTTTTTGATTAGATTGTCTCCATGGATATATGACCCACCCAATTGTCAAGAAGATGTTTTGATTAGATTATTTCCATGGCGATGTAACACCATGCATTCAAAGTGAGTTTTAGTAGGTTTACAGGAGTCCTTAAAAGAGCTCATGGGAAGAGAGAGAGGGCCCAGAGCCAACACAAAAGACACAGAGATAAACCAAGAGACACAGATATTAGGACATGTTAAGCTAAAAGATGAAACTTACAGTTTTCCCCAGAAAAGATAAGTGAGGACTCACAGATGCTTAAAGCAAAAGCCACTGGAAACAGAAACTGACAGCAATGAACCCGGAGCAAGGATGAGTAGACACCAGCCACCTGCCTTCCAGCTGACAGAGATTTTCCAGCTGCCAGCAGCCTTTCTTCAAAGTCAAGGAATCTTTCTCTGGATGCCTTAATTTGGGCATTTTCACAGGCTTCAACTTTAAGTTTGTAACCTAATAAATCCCCTTTGTAAAAGTCAATCAATTTCTGGTATATAGCATTCCAGCAGCTTTGGTAAACCCAAACATGCAGCTATTGATATTAAGTTGAAGCCAATGATCATTTGCCATTCCAAAAATCTTATGGCCATTAAGGATTATGTTAAATCTACTCTGCCTGTGCTCTATACATGGAACAGCAAAGCCTGGAGGACAACATATCTGTACAACATGGTTTACTGAATATTTTAAGACCAACATTGACACATACTGCTCAGAAAAGGATTCCTTTCAAAATATTACTGCTCGTTGGCAAGGCACCCGAACTCTCCAGAGCGCTCATGGATATGTACAATGAGATTATTGTTTTTCTCATGCTGCTAACACAACAGCCATTCTGCAGCCAATGGATCAAGAAGGAGTTTCACCTTCAAGTATTGTTTCAGAAACTCATCTCATAAGGGGATACCTGTCATACACACTGGTTCTTCTGATGGATCTGGGAAACATCAATTGAACATCTTCTGAAAAGTCTGGAACTTAACCTACAATATCTCTGAAGTATATTATTGATTCCTACTCTAATATTTATCTCCTTCATCTTGTTGAGTTAAGTTAGTTTGCTCTTTTTCTTCATTTTCTTAAGTGGGGAAAATTTAGCTTTTGGAATTTAGCTTTTTGATTAAGATCCTTCTTTTTTATTATAGGCATTAACAGCTAGAATTTTCCCTCTAAGCACTATTTTAGTTGTACTCCATAAGTTTTCATATGTTGTGCTTTAATTTTCATACATGTCAAATTTTTAAAAATTTCTTTCGTGATTTCTCCTTTGACCCATTTCTTATTTAGCAGTACCTTGTTAATTTCCACATGGTTTTTACTATACCAAATTTCATTGTATATTGATTTTTAATTTAATTCCATTGTGTTAAGAGAATATACTCTGTTTAATTTCAATCCCTCTAAATTTGTTGAGGCTTGTTTTATGAACTAACATATGGGCAATCGTGAAGAATGTTTCCTGTGCACTTGAGAATGTGCTTTCTGCTTATTGGATGGATTATTCTATAGTTTTTTGTTAGGTCTCCTTGGAATATAGTATTATTCAACCTTCTATATCTTTATGCATCTTCTGCTTTGTCATATTATCCATTATTGAAAATGGAGTATTTGAGGCTTCACCTGTTATTATTGAATTGTTGATTTTTCCCTTCAATTCTGTCAAGTTTTCCCTCATATTTTAGGGCTATATTATGAGGTGCATATGTATGTATAATTATAATATATTCCTGATGCATTGATTCTTTATCATTATGGAATGTCCCGCTTCATCACTAGTAAATATTTTGTCTTCAGGTCTATTTAATAAATTTAGCCATTTCTTCCCTCTTTGGATGTTATTTGTATGGCATGTCTTGTCCCAAATCTTTTGTTTTCAACTTTTTGTTTCTTTGAATCTATAGTATGTTTCTTACAGATACCATACAGTTGGACCTTACATTTCTATCCATCATTCCAACCTCTGCATTTTATTGATTTAAAGTGCTTAATCATTGACATTTTATATAGTTACTATCTGTTCTAGGGCCTTAAGAGCACTAAAAATTTTGTTTAATTGAACTGTCTATACTGGGAACTCTCCATATGAAAAAGCATTTGTTCAGAAATTAACTATATATATATATATGTACAAGATTGTAGTCACATGGGATGAACAATTCCATCCTGACCAAAAGGGGGAAAAGAAGTGTAATTAAAGTATCAGTGGCAGAGAGAGTTCAAATAGAGTCAAGAGGCTACTCTGGAGGTTGCTCTTATGCAAACTTCAGTTTGACCTTGCTACCTGTCATAACCTGCCAATCCCCAACCCAGACCATTCCAGCCAATCCTAAAGAATACCTAGGGCAATATATAAGATTCCACAAGGGTTCCATGCACTAGATTTAAGAAAATGGGTAAAAAAGAGCAAATGAACTTAAATCAATAGGATGAAGGAAATAAATTTCCAGAAACCTACAACCTCCAGATGGGTCCCTGGGCCAGATAAGTCCAGAAACCTAGCCCAGCCTCTCCAGAACATCAGATAGTTCCATCTCCCTACCCCATATTAGTGACAGATCCTTCCAATATGAAAAATTTAGAATGGCTGTAGCCCAAACACCCCTAAAGGGAGGAATGAAAAGATCAAACGTGATGGTGGAGTTATACAGAGAATATAGGATTTAACAATTGAATATGAATGCTGGATCATCAAATTGACATCTCTTTTAGTCTCCAGAATTTTAGAGCAGCTAGAAGCAAACACCTAAAATTGTGGAATTGTAACCCATGCCAAACTCTGAAATATGTTCTACAACTAATAGTGGTGCTGTGCTTTGAAATTTATAGCTTTTTTGTATATATGTTATTTTTCACAAAAAAAGAAGAAAAAAGTTGATTGTGATAAAGTATTTAAGCCCTCTAGCCTCCTATGTTCTAGAACATCTAGAAGGAAAAACTCTGAGAGGACCATACGGTAGCCCATGACAAACTCTGGGTTCTGTCCTGTAGCTACTTGCTGAAGAGTGTTTTGAAACTATTGCTTTTTTATTTCTTTTCTTTGTATGTATGTTATACTATACAATAAAAAAGTTAAAAAAAAAAAGATCACAGTCTTCAAGGAACTTAGCATTTAACAGGTGTAAATGAAATATAAATATAAATAGTTAAATATTAATGTGAGACATATGTGAAGTCAAAAAAAATTTTAAGGGCCTGTCTTGTCTTGTGGAGCTGGACTAGCATGGATATTTAAGCACAAGTTTCACTGGTGTTTTTAGGATGAAAACCAATCAAGGTTACAGATACATTTAGAAAAATCTATCTCAATGATGACTTGTGGACGATTTTGAAAAAATGAAGCATGTGTTGATACTTCGGTTCTGAATTTATTTTCTTTAATTATTTCAGATTTTATCAGTTATGATTTTTCAAAACATCTGGCTATAGTTTTTTTTTCAGAAATATCTGGCTATAGTTTTTAATTTCCATAACTTTTAAGAACTAAATTATCATATTTTATAATTCAAGAATTTTTAGTGGTCACATAAACCAACTTAGTTTATGTACGAGGCACTGCTGCCTGGAGAACTTGAAAGACATTCTCAAAATCACATAGTTTGTGGTATTTCCAGGTTAAAACCCAGCTGTTCCTAATGGTAGTATCTTTTTTTTTCCAAAGTAAGAGTATTTATTTCTTATTCATTCATTCATTCATTTTTTTTTAATTCATTGAAATTGAGAAATCTCGAAGCTGAAATATTTCCAGATAGTGGCACTCTTTCTTTGAGGGGCTGTAACTTGGGAATACTGTACAGAATTTTATAAAACTGTGGTCAAAGAAGGTTTTTATATGACAGGACAGAATGTAGATTGCATGATCCCTGTAGAGGATTTAAAAGATCTTATCCAGACAACCTGCTACTGCCACCAGGCAGAATAATGCCCTCCAACAAGGGTGCCCACACATTAATCCCAGGAACATGTGAATATATAACCTTTGAGGGCAGAAAGGACTCTGCAGTGTGAATAAAGTGAAGACACTTGAAATGAGGAAATTGTTATGGATTATCCTGGTGTGCCCAATAGAGTCGCCTGAGTCTGTGAAAGCAGCAACCTCATCTGGCTCTAGAGAACCTGAGCTAAGGCAGCATGAGAAGGAGGCAGCCCAATGCTGTTGGTTTGAAGATGAAGGATGGGGTTACAAGCCAAGTAATGTAGGCAGTCTCTAGAAGCTAGAAAATGTAGTGAGAGGAATTTCCTTCTGGAGCTTCCAAAAAGGAGTGTAACACTGCCACTACCTACCTTAGTCTGGTGAGACCTAGGTCTGCTTTCTAATCTAAAAAATTGTAGGACAGTAAACATGTGTGATTTTAAGCCTTATGCTTATGGTGATTTGCTATAGTAACAATAGAAAGCTAATACATGCCACACATCCCCATTGATTAAACATGACAGGAACAGATTCATTACACTTATTCCAGATTTAGTTCTATTCATCAATTGAGAATCACTCATTTAAAATCAAATTTCAAAATACTACTGAAATGGAAAAACTGTGTTATGACAGTTGGTACAGGCATAATTTGCAAATCTGTTAATTAAAATGGGACTGATAAAAAGCAACTATAAAGTTTGAGTTCAGAAGAGAACAATCAAGAAGTCTTAAATATTATGAAGGAATACAAGTTTCCACCTTTCTAACTCATTCCAGGCTTTTACAGAAAGGAATCAAAAGCAGGAAGAGTTTGTCAAAGCAATCATTGTTCTGCAGTGGAGACCATGGCATGCCTTTAACCCCATTCTCTATAGGTCGCTAAAGTCCGAAGAGGTGTGCACATGTCCTGATCTGAACGCCCAGCTCTGAGTGTGCTCTACAGGTTACCGGTCAGAACAACCTTCTTAGCCTTTAAGAGATGGCATTTCTAAACGTTTGAGTTTGAGGGTCATTTCGTTTAGTTTAAAGGGCCATTTTGGGCATATATAATGTAAATGTTCGCATTTCAATGAAAATGCCTATTTCTTTCCAGAAAGATGTACAAAGACAGGTTATAAAAGAAACAAATGCTTCCAAATCCTAAAGAAACAAATGCTTCCAAATCCTCTAACTTGAAGTTTCTCACTCTCTCCTTGTTTAACGAGGAGAATGAACACTGTACAATTATATTGACTCATGCCCTGAATGGATAACTATATGGCACTTTATGCTAAGCTATTGGCCTCCTTCAGTCTCTTTTGATCTAACTTTCTACCTTTCTTGTAACCTTTATGAACAGTTGAATGATGTGTGGAAATTGAGTTTATCCCAAAATCAATGCCATTGAGTATGCTATGTAACCTCTCAAATATCATATAAAAAGGGGAAATTTAAGGTCTTTATTACCACCACAGCCGTATATGTTCTAGTTAGGAGTATTTAGCTTGGATTTCGTTTTTACTGAAAATTCGAATGCAGCTAAAAAGGTCTTAGTAAACCTCTCAACCTGGCAGTTATTACAGAAATGGGGCAGTCTGCATTGTTGTTTTCCAGTATCTGCAATAATGCTTTACACACCCATGCAATTTTTCATCAAAGGGTCTCAGAGCATTGTAGTAATGTTTATTCCCATCTCTCACTCCTTGTCTAGTGACTTTAACATTTGTAAACAAGTGGTGAAACTGAGGCTTTATGTTAATGTTAAGATTGCATATTGAATTGGTGACTGGGCTGATAATGAAAAATGACCCATATATTCACTTTTAAGTTCTAAAGATACTTTGTCACAGAGGAAGGTTTTGAAAGGTTTGATTGCTTATTCAAATTCTTTTTTTTCTTTTTTCTCTCTGCGCAGTAGAGGGGTTGAGTATGCACTAGAACTCACTTTCCCTACCTGAATTATCTGGGCAAAGAACCTGACTTACATTCAAACTCAAAGGAATGTGAAATGGGGAGGATGGGAGTGGAGAGTTTATGTTTTTTCTTTTGAAATTTGAAAAAGGTGTACTTTGCATTTTTGAAATTGGAGTACTAACTTCTTTCAGAAACCTCTCTAATATCCTTATACCTTCTATTCTCCAAGGCCTGAAACTTGCATACAAGATAACCCAATCACAGCATACATACTCAAGGACCAGGGTTATGTTCTCTATATTTAACTTTCTCTCTTCAAAGTGATGGCAGTTTGGATCTATCGAAACACAAAAAAAGTGCTCAATCTGATATATTTCTGATTTTTTAATCATCTTCGTCAAATGAAACTGAAATTGAGAAACAGTTTGAAATGCTCATAATATGTTGGCTAGCTTTTCCTGTGAACTTTTCAGCACTCAGCCTCAAATTCATACACTTGAATGCACTTCTTTTGCTTCCTCAGGAGAGGCTTTATCAATCTCTGGAACAAGAGATGATAAGTAGAAGTACAACATAACTATACTTAGGTCTGCTTGTTCTAGTTTTGTTTTTATTTTATTTTGTTCAATTCATTGGCTCCAGTTAGTTTGGTCATATTGCCATGATAAGAAGAGTTACTTGAGTTTTAAATTGATATCCTTCAATTCACATATTTTAAAGTTTTCCATCTTGTTGAGGTTATTTGTTTTCTCATATCCAAATTTGCTATCTTGGAGAAACTACCTTAGAAGGTTGGTTTATCATGTTTTTATTTCCTATTTTATACACCCTTATGGAGAGCCTTCTATTTCCTAGGTGCTGAAGATGAGTGAAGCAGATTTTGTTCTCAGGTTGCTTAGAATAATCACCTGTGGTTTACTAGAATTATAGATGCTGCCACGGAGTAAAATAACGGGGATTTTCTCCAAATCTATTTCTTCAAATAAATTGGTATGCCAGAATCTAGTGTTTCTTTTTCTTGTATGTGTGGGAAACTTCTCTCTGAAAGACTACAAAGAAGGTATAATGAGAGCAACAAATATTTCATACTTATTAAAAATGCTGATATCTGAAATGCCTATATGTCACAGAATATTATGGAAGAAGTGCTAGGACATTTTTTAATGGCTTAGTCACCAAACATATGGCATTTTATTGGTCTCCTCTATTGCACACAGTGCAAGTTAATATTTTATGGGGTTCTAGCAAACTAATGGGCAAGATTTCAAGGAATTGTGCAAGTGTGAGTACCCAAATACTTTCATTACCAAATTTGGATAAGTTACTTAAAGTACAGGGTTTTACAGCAATAGAGTCAAAGTAATTCAAATCTCCTGTTAAAAACTGATCTAAGGAGAATTTCAAATAATAAAATAAGCAAACCAAATTATTATGCTTTTGCTTGTTATCCTGTATTCAATTGTGAAACCACACCTTGGGAAATAGAGCTACCATATTTAGCAGAATTTCTTTCATCATTTATTATGATGATTTCACCATAAATATGTTTTCACTTATATCAGGCTAAATGCCACTGGGCAAAGGTTTGTAGCAAAACTGTTAGCTTTTAATTTTATGTCACAATATGCCTTTGGAAATGTAGCATGAAATCCAGAATTCTTTCTTTCTCAAATGCCTTTTAAAATAGGGCAGTGAATACACGAATCCACAGAAAAGACTTTTCAAGATGCTATTTGAAATGACTAAACATGCAAATAATACTTATGTTTTATTAACTATTCCATCATGATTGGAAATGAAATAGATATTTAAATGTTTATTCCATTCAGAAATGCTCAATTCTATAAAAGTTCATGGTATAAAGAACTTGTTCCTGAAGATCTTGGGGAAAAAAAAGCATTTTGAGAAAGTAGACATCATTTACATGATTGCAATATGGAAGTTTTAGGCAATGGGAGATAGTTTCCTGTCTAAATCAGCTATGCATTACACCAATTTCCAATTTCACTTGAAGGCATCCACCTGACTTCTGTGACAAATTTTATCAAAATTAAAAGTTTGGGGACAATGTTGTGATTGCTTTGATGGCCTTCATTCTAAACTTTAGGAGTGGATAACTAGCTTCAACATTTAACTTACAAAGAGCTACAAGCCAAAATTTCAGAAATGATCTTTTACCTATGATCGAAGATCCAAGGCTGCTCCAGAGATACTGTATATATTTATGCATATGTACAGAAATTCCTCCCACTTTTACAAATGTGCTAAAGAGATTTCTTTAATATTTCTGTATTTGAACATCAGCCAGAGAATTTAAATGTGTTCTTACATGTTTAGAGTAACCTGTTTTTGATACCAAAAATAAATCCGGGCTTTGTTCACTATGAGCACTGCAATATTGTTGTTTTTGTCATTGCTTGGGAAAAGCTTTCCCAAGATAGGAAAGCTGTCATATTTTCTACCCTGCCTTGCTGAGGAAAACTTGTATTGGAGAAGAAAGGCTGGTATTGCAAATTTCTCCCAGTGTCTGATTATGCTCTTACCATTTTCACGAGTCTTTCAAAGTGGGTTTTACTCATATTAATGTTTTTACAATCATGGATGATATTGGAGCATTCTTAGCTCCACCAACCAATTTCATTAAAAAGATCTTTAAAACTTACAAAAACTCATCTTCTGGAGAACAATAAACATATACTGTATCACCAGTGATCTGTTCAATTTTTATTTTATTTTAACCTTTCAATGTAGCCTAGAAGCTCCAGATTTTGGTTGGCTTGCATTTTCTTCTAATGATTGAGAGACTGTGTTTAACTTTTCTTTAGTATTCATTAACAAATAAACTACACGTTTATGTCATGAGATCCATTTCACTGAATCTTTAAACATGTTTAAGATATATTTCTACCTTGTGGAAAATAATGTTTCAGCAGGAGTGTAGATGTGAATTGATTTCTCATGTGGTAATTTCTCATAACCTACATAGTACAGATGTGCAGACAAGGCAGACTGAAATATACAGCAGCTCCAAAGGTTAGTCATTATTCACCCTTTACAACTTATATTATTTAAATAGTTGCTCAACACTAATTTACAAGAGAGGCTGAATTCTGTGTAAGGGATAAGTGGCAAAGCAGAACTGATGGTGGAATCTGATCCTTTGTCCCGCACATTTTAACCATGCTCCCACTTTTGCACTGTCCATTCTTTAAAGTCTTGCAAAGGGCTTATCAAGTATTTCTTCCACACTGAATAGTACTATTCTTGACACAAACTCTACAAAATAGAATTTTCTCTATCTCGGTATGTTCCCAATGTTATTTTAGCATCACTTTAGTACTTTGAA
Source organism: Tamandua tetradactyla (assembly GCF_023851605.1). Lineage (NCBI taxonomy): Eukaryota > Metazoa > Chordata > Mammalia > Pilosa > Myrmecophagidae > Tamandua > Tamandua tetradactyla. The sequence continues at coordinate 42,469,545 of NC_135337.1, read as the reverse complement.
ACTTTTATTAGTTGGTCCATAGAGGCAGCTGGCCAAATGTCTTCTCACTCAATTAGCCTGTGGCAGTATAGAAAAGTAGAAGGAGCATGAATTTTAGAATCAGACACTTTAAAAAATAAGTTTTGGCACATAATACTGGTTAATCTAAAAAAAATTCCAAGCATTTGTAGCCTTAGTTTTCTTTTCTCCAAATAGGGAACATAATAAAATAAGATCTAATTTATAAAGTTGTCATTATAATGGAATAAAATAAAATCAGAATCATGCTTGACAAACTAGTAGCATTTTAGACAAACAACAAGCATGGAATAACTGGAAATTAAAATTATTATGATAAGAATAGATACGGAATAGGATATCACGTCTGGGAAGATGGGGTAGATATACTTTGTCCTATTCTTCCCCCCTACTCATATCAGCAAAAGTCAAGTAGGGAGCTTAGGCTATACTGAGATGCCTAAATTCTTGTCAGGCCAAGAAGCAGCTGGCACTTTCATCTGTCAGATGGCAGTAAGACCCCTCGTGGTATCAGTAGAGACAATATGAGGAGGCTGTACTTCCACCCCCAACCAGCTGTAGTGAGTCACCCCTCCCATTCTCCACTGGAGCAGTGTCACATAAGGTCTAGTAGAAAAACAAGGCTTTCACCACCATCCATCAGTAACTCCTACCTCAAGGTGCAGTGGAGGCCACATGGGGAGCGGCAATGAAGTATCTCTAATGTTTCCAACAGGGAGGTATCAGAAGAGGGTGAATGAGAAACTGGAACTCCCATCCACACCCACCAATAATGAGGAGCATCTCTCTCAGGTATCAGGGGAGGCCTATTGGAGAACCTGGAATTCTACACCCCATCAGAAGTTTTAAAAAAATGGCACCCCTTCATCTCCTGCTGGAGTAGTGTCAGAAGAAGCCAACTTAAACAGAAAGTTTGAATAAATTCCAAAGTCTCATAAAATAAAAGTCAAAATGCCCAATTTTCAGTGAAAAACCACTCATCATACCAAGAACCAGTATAATTTCAAACTGAATGAAAAAAGTCAATAAATGCCAACACCAAGATGACGAAGATGTAAGAATCATGTGATAAAGATTTTAAAGCCACCATTGTAAAAATGCTTCAACAAGCAATTACAAATATGTTTGGTTTAAAAATAAAATAGAAAGTCTCACAAAAGAAATAGAAGATATAAAGAAGTATTAAATTGAAATTCCAGAACTGAAAGTAAAATAACCTAAATTGACAACTCAGTGGATGGGCTCAAAAAGAATAGAGACAAAAGAAAGAATCAGTAAACTGAAAGATAGAACAATAGAAATTACATAGTTTGAACAGCAGAATGAAATAGACTGAATTAATTTTTAATTAATAATAATGATTAATAAATTTTTAAATTAAGAATAGGACTTGTGAGCCTATAACAAAAGAACTAACATCTTGTTAGCAGAGTCCCAGAAGGTGAGGAGAAAGAAGGCAGGGCTGAGAAAGTCGCAAAGAAACGAGAAAGCTTTTCAAATGTTTTAAGAGACATAAACCTACATATTAATGAAGCTGAGAAAAACCCAGGATAAACCTAAAGAAATCAATGGCAAATTTAAAAACTAAAGGAATAAAAAAAAACATTAAAAATAAAATACTATGGGTATGGTGTAATTTCTCATCACAAATCGTGAATGCCAGAAGGCACTCACACTACATTTTCCAAGTCTTTAGAAAAGAACCATCCATCCAGGATCCTATATCCATTGGAAAAAAACCTTCAGTAAGGAAGGGAAATTCAGACATTCTCAGATGAAGAAAAAAAAAAAACTGAGTAAGTTTGTTGCCAGTAAACCTACCATAAAAAAGGCTAGAGTTCTCTATACAGAAAGGAAATTACAAGAAATGAATCTTGAGACATAAGGAAGGAAGAAAGATCATGGTAGTCTAAGAAAACACTTTCCTTCTCAAGTTTTCTGAATTATGTTTGATGGGTGAAGCAAACATTATAACATTGCCTACTATGGTTCTAAATATTTATAGAGGAAATAAATACCTAAGACAACTATATTATAAATAGAGGAAGGTAAAGGCACATGAAGGGAGCTAAAGCATCTACGTTTTACTTAAACTGGTAACATGATGGCATCAGGTAACTATAAGGAGCCATGTCTATCTATAGTGTAACACATGAAACAAACTATTTGCTCTAATATCTAGAACAACCACTAAAAGTACTGTACACTCAGTGCAGAAATGCACTCAATAACATTATATATAAATTAAAATAGAATTCTAAAGAAGTGTTTCAATAACCCATAGAAAGACAAGGAAAAAAAGGAAACAAAATTCCATTAAGTATGATATTACCTGTGAATTTACACTTTCCCCATAAGAGTAGAATCAAGGACATGAAATTTGTTCTAACCATTCTTCTGGAACATGGTACTGGAAATTTTAGCCAGTCCAATCAAGAAAAGAAAAAAAAGGAAATAAAAGATAAAAGACATTCAGATGGAAAAGGAAGAGCTAAAACTGGTCCTGATTCTGGATAACATAACTAACAAAACATGTGTAGAACTTATACTGAAGACTTCAAAATGCTGATATAAGAAACCAAAGAGGATCTAAATAAATAGAGGCAACTTGGGTACATGGATTGGAGTTCATGATGTCAATTCAGAGTCAAATATCCACTTTTTCCAAGTTGATATACTGGTTTAACAAATTCCTAACAAAAATACCAGCAAGATGGTTTTGTTGATATGGGCAAGATAATTTAAAAATTTATATGGAAAGGCAAAGTACCTGAATATCTCAAACATCTTTGAAAAAGAAAAATAAACTTGGAGGAATCAGTCAAATCAATGCCAAGACTTATATAGCTATAATAATCATGATTGTGGTATTGGCAGAAGGATAGATACAGTAATCAATAGGACAGAATAGAAAACCCAGAAATATACCCACATAAATATGCCTAACTGAAAGGTGCAGAAGCAATTAAGTGGAATGACAGAGTTTTCAACAAATGTTGCTAGAACTTTGGATATCCACAGGCAAAGAAGAAAGAGATGGAGAAGAATCTTAACCTAAGTCACACGCCTTATAAAAAAAACTAACCAAAAATGAGTCATGAACTTAAATGTAAAACTTCAAAACTTTTAGAAAAAACATAGGAGAAAATCTTCAGTATTTAGGTCTGGGTGAAGTGCTCTTAGACTTGATACCAAAAGTGCAATTAATAAAAAGAAAAATTGATAAATTGGACTTCATTAAAATTCAAACTTTTGATCTGTGAAAGACTATGTTAAGAAGATGAAAAGAAAAACTACAGACTGGGACAAAATATTTGCAAATATTATCCATCAAAGGACAGTATCTAGAATATTTAAAGAGCTCTCAAACTCAATAGTAAAAAAATCCCATTAGAGAGTGGGCAAAAAACATGAACAGACATTTTGCCAATGATAAACAGATGGAAAATAAGCACATGAAAAGACTTTCAACATTTCAACCACAATAAGATCTCACTATGCACCCATCAGACTTTCTAAAATAAAAAATAGTAATAACACTATTTGATTATTGATGGCAAAATGCAGAGAAGCTGAATCATCCGTACAATGCTGATGATTATTGTAAATCTTGACAAACAAACATATAAACATACATTGCTGATGGAAATTTAAAATGCCACTCTGGAAAACAGATTAGCAGTTTCTAAAACACTACACATAAAAATACCATGTGACCCAACAATTGCATGCCTGGACATTTACCCCAGAGAAATTAAACTATTAAACTGTGTTTATACAAAAACCTGTACACAAATGTTTATAGAAAATTTATTCATAATGGCCTAAACTGGAAATAAACCAAATATCCTTCAATGGGTGGATGGTTAAACAAACTATGGTACAATCTTACCATCAAGCATTATTCAGTGATAAGGATGAATGAACTATTGATACACACAATTTGTATGAATGTCCAAAGAATTATATTGAGTGAAAATCTTGAAATGACTGAATTATAGAAAGGGAGAACAAATTTTGGGTAGCCATGGATTAGGGAGAGTGTGGAAGTGGGGAAAACATGGGATAAATATGAAAGGACAACGTGAAAGATCCTCATGCTGATGGGAATATTGTATCTTGATTGTATAAATATTAATATCCTGGTTGTGATATTGTACTGTAGTCATGCAAGAGGCTACCATTGAGGGAAACTGGGTAAAAGATGCAAGAGCTCACTCTATGTCATTTCTTACAACGACCTGTGAATCTGTAATTATCTCACAATTTAAAAATGTATTTAAAAAGTGAATACACGATAAACCTTGAGGACATTATATTGAGTGAAATTAGCCAGAAACAAAAGGACAAATGCCGTATGGTCTCACTAATATGAATTAACATTTATGAGTGAGCTTGGAGAACCTAACTGTCGCAGGTTATCAGGCGATAGAAATAGGGTAGAGATTGGGTATTTAGTGCAGAAGGAATACAGATTGTGCAACAGGACTGGCTGTAAAAATTCAGAAATGGATAACACTATGCTACCTGATTGTAGCACAATAATATAAGTACTGAATGAAGCTGAATGTGAGAATGATAGAGGGAGAAAGGCTGGGCGCACACAGGAAACCAGAAGGAAAGATAGAGGATAAAGACTGAGACACTATAATTTAGGAATGCCTAGAGTGGACAATGATGATGATTAAATGTACAAATGAAGAAACCTTTCTGCATGAGGAAGAACAAATGAATGTCAATATTGCAGGGTGTTGAAAATAGATGGTATATGAGAAAAAGTACAATCAATGCAGGCTAGGGTCCATAGTCAACAGTAACACTGTAATGTGCTTCCAATGGATGCAACAAAGGCATTATGCCAAAACTAAAGGTCAGCAGGTGGAGGGCTATGGGGAAGGCATATGGATTCTATGGGGAAGAAAAGGAAATATATTCATATAAAAAATGAATACAGAATGGAGAAAATTAAAAAAAATTAGTTAATATTTGTGGGGCATCTTGCATGAGATAAGCAACAATCTAGGTGTTTTAAATGTACTAACTCACTTAGTACCCAAAACAACCCTATGAGGTAGGCATCTCTCATTCTCTCTTGTACAAATAATGAACTGAGTATTAAGTAACTTGTGGAAGGTCACAGAGCACTTACATGATGGAATGAATTTTGTTTTGTTTTGTTCTGCTAATTTAAAACAAAAGAAAAATTGTAGTAATAAAAATAATTATGAAAACATCATCCAGTGTCAATAATGATCAATTCATGACCTATATCATATATTTTAAATGTAAATATTTCAGAACCTATCTCTAAGAGATAAGGATCCTTTATTAAAATATAACCCTAATGCCTTTAGTACACTTATAAAAATAAACAACAATTACTTAACATATCTAATATTCTGACCAGATGTTTTAACCCAAGCCATATGACTTCAGAATGGTGCTTTAATGAACATTATGTCTCTGATGGAATTAAAGCTCTAATATCTTATACTTAGCTAAACAAAGGAACAAAAATGAAGCTTGGATTTCATACCAGAATATTTTGGGAAAAAACAAGGTTAACATGTCATTTTATTGACAAGCTAGGGTATAATCATGAATTTAAACCCAATTCCGCTCTGATCCTTGATTTCCCAGGTTGCTTTGTCTACAATTATTTTTTCCATAGTTAGATTCAGATAGTTTCATTTAATAATTATTTCACTTTCCAAGTGATCTCTTTCAGGTCTCTTTGTTGGCTGCCTTTTGAGGTTTTGTGCTGCTCCCTGGTTTACTGATCTTGAAGCACATCACCCCAGTATTTCATTTTTCTTTCAGATTGAGATTGCTGCTGGTTCTCTTTATATTTTACATACCAAAAAAAAAAATGTAGTTAAATGTCTAGTGTACGCGTGCGAAGTAACAGACTGGCATTTTTAAAATTCATGTCTTTGAAATGTTGGTTTCTATCCAAATTTACATATTCAGAAACAGCACTATATTTTGAAAAACCATTAATGAAAAACAGGAAAACCCTACACCTGTATAGCACTTGAAGACATGGTATATCATTCTTGAAGTAGAAAAGACAAGTGTCTTTAACCACATTTCACAGCTATAGAAACTGAAGCTCAGAATGCTAAAGAGGCTAATTAACTTTCTAGATGACAGAATCCAAAAGTTCTGAGACAAAACACTGGGCTTTTAACAACGTACTTAAAAATTTAACTGAATGGAAGAATGGTGACAGTAATAGGAAACATTCAAATACAATTAGAAGAAGGAGAGAAATTAGCAACAAAGCTACAGATATGATTTTGTTGAGCTGTATTAAGTCTGGAATACCTCTTAAGGTCCAATAATGTTAAATATCTATTTATTGTTGAAGCTAAACATTGAGCTGTATTTAGAGTGCCCCATCTAAATAGTTAGACTTTCTATAAAATGAAAGCTTCAAGTACCCACACAACCTTGTCCAAAGTGTGATTTTTATAACATGCATATATTTGGAAATCAATTCACATCCCTTGCAATCTACAAGTTCAATAGTAAACAAGAGTTTGTGTAATGTTTTTGTACTGAACAAAGTATTTGGTTGGTGGATTGTATAACAGCTAGACAATTTAATACCATCTTGGATTGCACAATTTCAAATGCGTTTTCCTTTTCTAGGGAGCTCATGAAAAGTATTGTTAATTGTCTTGATTATGAATTATCTAACCTCTAATATCACATAACCTTTTCCGAGTCCATTTTCAATTTGATGAACCAAACTAATAAAGTATACACTGTCTTTTGATAAGGGCTTCTAAGATTTCCTTATGAATTAAGATATTTTTGTTTGAACTGTGCTCCTTTGTACTAAGTAAGGTTGAAGAATAGGCACCTTTATCTTAAACTTTGCCTTCTGCTTGCATAATTGTCTCTTGAAACATGTTTATGTCTCTGGGCATTTGAAACTCATATGCTAGGTTTTGCTTTGTCCTCTCTTTATTACTTTCCTATTGCATTCCACTAACAATATTCTAAAGATCCAGTGTTCAACAAATACTTGCTCAAAACATTATCAGGATTAACAGAAATGAGATTTATCCTCATGTCTGAAACCACTAAAGAGCTAAACAAAATATGTGAAACAACCAAACTCAAGTCATTGGCATCAGGTAATGAAAGACAATGCTTTCTGAGAAACAGAAAATAAACAAGGTGAATGTTCTAATTGCCCCAACTCACTGATTGTAGTCTTTCCAGGTTGTGGTGCAGGTAGGGGTAAGCATTGTGGTATTCCTAAATTGAGACAGAGCTGGGAGTGTAGGGAGGGCAAAGCAGTTTGAGTTCATCGGGTACAGCACTGGAAATGACAGATATACACAGAAAAAGAACTTTGTAGATCTGCAGAAGATCCATCTGGAGGACTTATTTGCCTACTAAACAGCACAATTGTGTGAGGACATTACCTGAACATAGGGAAAGAACCATTCAATAAGATTAGAGAAAACAGTGCCCGGAGCTTACAAAGGTCCAGTAGTATCAGTTCCCAACAACCAGCTTGGAAACCTTATAATTCAGGAAGTATTGGTGAGAATACAAGAAAGATCTTGTCTTCTTAGTATGGAGGGGAGAAGATTAACCTCAAATTAAGACCAGCTCTGGCTCTATGCCCAAATCTGTAAGTGAAATTGTTGCCTTCCCCGCTACGTGGGACATGACATCCAGGGGTGAAAGAATCCCTGGCAACGTGGGAGATGACTCCCAGGGATGAGTCCAGCCCTGGCACCATGGGATCAACAATTCCAACCTGACTAAAAGGGGGAAAAGAAATGTAACTAATAAAGTATCAGTGGCTGAGAGAATTCAAATAGAGTCGAGAGGCTACTATGGAGGTCACTTCTACACAAGCTTCAGTTAGACATTGCCACTTATTATAACTTGCCAAACCCTAATCACAACCATTCCAACGAATCCTAAAGAGCATCTAGGGTGATATAGAAGATTCTACAAAGTTTCCATACACTAGGGTAACTTTCTGGAAACCTACAACCTCCATATGGGTCCCTGGAACAGATAAATTCTGAAGAAAAAAATGGGGCCCAGCCTTTCCAGAACATCACCTAGTTCCATCTCCCTACCCCATATTATTGACAGCCCCTTCCAACATGAAAAAGTTAGAATGGGCACAACCCAAATACCCCTAAATAGTGGAATAGAAAGATCAGAAGTGATGGTGGAGTTATACAGAGAAGGTAGGGTTTAACAAACAAATATGATTCCTGAATTATTAAATTGATATTTCTTTTAGTATCCAGGATCTTAAAGCAGCTAGAAGTAAAAACCTAAAATTGTGGAATTGTAACCCATACCAAATTCTGAAATCTATTCTGCAACTAATTATTGTGCTGTGCTTGAAATTTACAGGTTTTTTTGTATATATGTTATTTTTAACAAAAAAGAAAAAAGTGTTGATTCTGATGATAAAAACAAATTTATTCCTTCTAGAGAGCAGCTAGAAGGAAAAACCTGAGATGATGATATCGTAGCTCATGACAAACTCTGGGGATCTGTCCTATAACTACTTGTTGAAGAGTGCTTTGAAAACTATTGCTGTTTTCTTTCTTTGCCTTGTATATATGTTATATTATACAACAAAAAAGATTAAAACCAGCTCCAGGACCACCTAAAAAGTTTATAAGAAAGACCCAAAAGGATCAAACATACAGCAAGTAACTTAACCACATTCCAGAAAAATGCTGAAGGAAAACTTACAATGTCTGCCATCCAATAAAAAATTGCCAGAAATGCAAATAAGCAAGAGAATGTAAACCATAATAAGGAAAATAATCTGCTGATCAAAACAGAGCCGGAAGAGGAACTGATGTTAGAATATCTGTTTTGATGTTTTTATCTGTTAATTTTAAAGTCAGTAACTTTAAGACACAGCAATAGTTATGATTCATAATGAAACAGAGGGAAAAAAATTGAAAATGAAATCAATACGGCATCAGTAAACGGGGAGACAATTTCAAACATTCAACTATAAATGTAATTGGAGCCCCTTAAGGAAGTGAAGTGAAACATATTTGAAGAAGCAACAGCTGGACATTTTCCAAATTTGGGTAAAATTATAAACTCATAGATTCAAGAATTTTAAACTCATAGATTCAAGAAAATCAATAAATCCCAAACACAATAAACAAAAAAAATTAGCTACATCAAAACATATCATAAACAATCGCTTAAAATCTGCGATAAAAAAAAATCTTAAAAGCAGAGACATAATGATAATGATGACAGCAGGTTCCCTGTCCAAAGAATGCAAGCTAGAAGACAGTAGAGCAATATCTTCAAGTATTAAAAAGTATTTTTTTCAACTTTCATTCTCGAATTCTTTATTTAGCAAAAATATCTTGCAAAATGGAAATCAAATTAAAGACTTTTTCATACATGCCAAAGCTGAAAGAACCTACCACCAGCAGCTCTGCACTACTAGGAATGTTAAAGAAAGAACTTCAATCAGAAAGAAAATAATTCCAGATAGATACTTGGATTTATACACAAATTTACAGATATCAATAAACATTGTCTTGACCCTTTCAGCTCTTCTTGTCCAAATTAGTGTTCCCTATTAGATTTATCTTGAAATATATCGACTGTTTCAAGAATGTGTCACAGTGTACCAAAGCCTATCTCCATATAATGTTATCAGGATTATTCCAATTATGCTAACAGAAATCCCAGTCTGCAACAGAAATATAAGTCTTTCAGGTCATTCGTAATCACCCAAAGTCCTTTACCAATACTGATTTGTCAGACTTGTGTATTGGTAAGATCCATGTGCCAACTTGGTCAGGTGATGGTGCCCAGTTGTCTGATCAAGCAAGCACTGGCTTATTTGTTGCTTTGAGGACATCTCATGGACTTAAATCATGAGCATGTTGGATGCATCCGTGGCTGATTACATCTGTAGTCAGCTAAGGTGAGTGTCTTCTGCAAAGTCTGATTCTTAATCTAATCACCTGAAGGCTTTTAAGGAGAATTCAGAAAAGACAATCTCTCTTTCCACTTCATCCAGCCAGCCTCTCCTGGGAGTTCACTGAGGACATTCACTGGAGCTGCTAACTTGCAGCCTGTCCTACAGATTTTAGAATCTTATGTCCCCATGGTTGTGTGAAATACCTTTATAAATCTCATATTTACAGACATATCCTATTGGTTCTGTTTCTCTAGAGAACCCTGACTAATACAACTCATAATCATTTCCAATATCATATATCTTGGAGTTCTTTGAGCTCTTCCTATGCCATGAGCCAACTCAGGTATATATTTAATAACTTCCCTGATTAGTCCTTTTACTCTTTGTCTAACTGAATTTGGCTTTCTTCTAGGGAGAATGGCCTCCTTACAGTGCTAATGGACTACAGGCTGCTTTTTCTCTCTTATTCATATAACCCTGGGCTGGTGATAAGTTACGTGACACCTTGGCTCATAACTGATTAAAAGCCATTATGCATACTTTTAACTTTCAAAACCCTAGCTCCTCAGAAGTTTCTGGAATTAATATTACAGTTAGCAAGCAGTAAAATTCCTTGCTAACCATAATATTAACTTTCATGTTCTAATTTCCCAGACTTTACTCTCAATAATTAATGGCTTTAGCACCGGATTCATTGTCTTTCTCTTCTGAGCACACTGCTCTCATGTCCACCAAAGATGATCCATCAAACCCCTTGGCTTCTCATTGCTTCCATAGATCTTTCAAATACATCCCTTAACACTCGCTCACAGGCTATCATACAGCAGTGAAAAGAAATGAAAATAAATCCATGAATAACCAGGAATTCAGATTGGTGATTTTCTCAAACACTGAGGTTCATAATAGCTTAAATGTATTAAATCTATTAGTCTTGTTTAGTATTGTTCAGATTTTTAGAAAATGGATTAGAAATTTTGGAATTGTTGATATAAATTTATTGTTTTATTGTTTGCCCAAGTTTCCTTATACGTATAGAATAAAATTCCCAACTAATAAAAATGAATAGCATATTACAACTTTTTAAAAATAAAGAAATGTGTAAAAGCAATATCTACAAGAAATGTAAACACTTCTCTATACTATTTGAAATTAAATGACAAATTAATGAGCCCTGTATCCAGTAATGTTTCTAAGTAATTCTATTTACTTATGACTATAGTAGACACTGACTCAGGAATCACATTTCAGTCATGAATCATGTATGTGTGTATGAACATGTGGGTGTGAAATATTGTCTTCACTGAGAACTAAAAACATGGGCTTATATGCTTATATGAAAACACACCTTAAACCTGTGTTTCATGCTTGACTCTATAAAGTAGGCACTATGTGTATGTTATAATTACAAAAACTCTCATTACATTTTATTTTTTACTTCTCTGTATATAATTTTTATGCATGCTTTCTCACTAGACTGGATATAGTAGTTTTGGAATATCCATATTATCTTCATATCCCAATGATGCCTGGATCATATTTCTTAATGATCAAAAATATCTGTTGTATACATAAAATAACTCAAGCAACAACAGAGGGAAATATTTTTTAGTAAAAACAGCAAGAATCTATTTTTGACCATTGGGAAATAGTTCCTTTGATTGGAAAACAGCAACAACAAAAAAAACTGTCATATTTTTCAAGCTTTTATCAATAAGTGAATCGTCAAATTTTTAAGACTGAAAATACTTTAGAAGTCAAAATACATCTATGCAAAATGTAAAAGAATAACAGAACTGAGATGTAAAATAAGACTATAAGGCAATTCTCAAGAGAATGAAAGGTGTAAACTGGAAAAATTTTGCAACAGCATTACCTATACCAGAACTCTGTTTGATGCCAAAGCAGGCTTGAGGGAATGCATGTCTTAACCATCAAAAAACTTAAAGTCAAGAAAATATGCAAATTATTGACACATAAAAGAGCTAATGGACGATATAAGACAATTTTATGAGCAACATAAAAGCTGTAAATGATAAAGCAACAAGATCCTCAAACCCAAGTGATCTGCTTCTAGATAAGAGTGATCAAATTATTTCTGTTTTTCCCCCTCAGACGCTGGAGCAGCAGTGGAGGTACACCATTCAGATCTCCCTTCAAAGGAGAGAAACTGCTGGGTGTAGTTTGGCTGAGATCTTCCACCTGCCATGCTGCATTTTCAGAATCTGCCACAGGGTTCATGCTAAGACCCTGGTATCCTTGGTTTTTATTAGGCCAATAGCTGAGCATGGTATGGTGGTACTATGGCCAAGACCTTTCCGCTCCATGCAGAACTCCTTTAATGGGCAATCTTTGCTCTACCTCTCTCCCATCCACCCAACTGAGAATCTTTCTGAGTAGTGCTACTGACTGAAGCTCTTCTTACCTAATTCTTTTACCTTACATTTCTCCTTTCAAGGTGTCATATCCGCATTATGGTCTGAAGGTGTTTCCTGCCTACTTCTACAACTACTGCCTCTTTATTGTTCATAGTCAGATCCCCCCATAAATCTCTTGTACTTTTAATCTTATCTTTAATCCTTGCCATTTCTGTAGGTCAAAATTCAAATATTGCCAATTTCATAGAGTTCAACCTAATATTTTCTGAACAGCCAAGTAGTGGCTGTACTGTGATATGGATATATATATAATATGCATATGTATGTGGGTATGTATATGTGTGTGTAAATATATGTTTAATTGCCTCTTTTGTGGGTCAAAAATGTCAAATATTTGACAATTTCACTTGGCTCAATCAAATAATAGTCATGGTAATGTAAATGATACACTGTGTCAACTTATAAATATAATTTATTCATCATTGAGAATAATAAATTAATAGATTATGATTATATAATAATCTATAACTTTAATTAATCTTGGTGATATAAAAATAACAGTAAAAATGTAGACCTTTGGTGTTAGCAGTTGAATGGGAGCAAAAAGGACATACGGTTTTAATATCCTTATCAGTAATCAGAGTCAAAATGTATTATCTACAGTTTAGGAATAAAAGTGAAGCTACATTATTTATAATGCAAAGATAATTAATAGTAGAACTAAAAAATGGTGAAAAGTAAATTGGAATACAGAAAGAGAAGAAGAGGCAACATGACCAAATTCCTCATTTATTATAGTAGGAAATTCAAAGGTATAAAATTAATAATCCGGGAAAAGAGACATAGGAATATTATTTTAGTTGCTGTTTCCCCAAAGGAGCAATAATAGAGAGAAACATTGGTCAAGGGTGGGAATTGTTGGCTTTTGTGTATGTGTGTGTGTGTGTATGTGTTTAGGCAATTTTTACTTTGCGGGGCACTGTGGGACTATAAAAATAATCATGCAAGCTGAAATTGTAGAAGTCAAATCAGTATGACTCCTACAGGTTAACAGCGCTGCCAATTACTAGCTGTATTACCTTGGGCAAATCACTTCAGTACTTTGTGCCTCAGTTTTCTCATTTATAAACAGAGTATGATAATAGTTACCTATTTATAGGATGCTTTGACTAGTAAATGAATTAATGCATAATGCTTATAAAACAATTTAACAGTGCCAAAATCGTAACCACTATACAAGCGAGAATAATTATATTGCAGATAGGATTTTTGGAGAAATAACATTAAATATTGCTACCAATAGAGAGCCATTATCTATTTCCACATGTAAAATGTGAGATGACACAGATATTAAGGAAAATCAAGATGGTGTTTCCAGGAAATTTTTATTTTATTTTATTGGTACAAAGGAAACTGTAGAGATATTTGTAAAATATGGCTGCATTACAAACGCCTTCCTAGAAACTGGAAATCTGACATTAAATTTAATAACTAATAATCTGGCAACTTTTATATAAATGTTTTCATGAGGAAAAGCATAATCTGTTCCTTTCTTTGTTAATGGAAAATTTTTTCCAGATCTTTCTATCAAGTAACTGAATTAGAAAGTAGCAGTAAAAAACGGTCTCCTTTTTTCCCTTGTTCTTTTTTCCTAAAGAGAAAGAAACAAATGTCAGGCTTCAGTTTTAATTAAGCAATTAACTAAAATGTTATATAGAAAAGACAAGGAAAAAAGTTCACTTGTGTAATTTAATTTTAATTGAACGAAATAAGTTAGTGAAGACTAGCTGCTATTTCATGAGTCTGTTCATAGAACAGAGAATGCATTTTGACACCAGAGAGGGGGTAACATTGAGTCTAATTCTATTTAATTAGCAGTTTCCAACCTTTCTCAACAGAAAAGCAATACTCTTATTAAATAATACCAAAAGTGCAATGGATTTTGGCCCAAAGTAATGAAGATGTGACCTCTCCAAATAAGCATTTCCCAAGAGTGGATTCTGCATTCACCCAGAAGGGTATGTTGAAAATACAAAAAGTAATTACACGTCTTCCAGTTACAAAATGACAACAGCAGCATAGTTTCCCTCAACCACAGAAAAGATAAACATCCTCTAAAAAGATTAAACAGATTTTGACAATTAGATATATTATAGCTGTAGCCAACTATCTGGTTACTAATTGTATTTTTAGGTAAACTTTTTATTGATGTGCAGCTTATAAAAAAGGACATAAATGTAAGGTCACAGATCACTACATTTTCAATGTTAGCACATGTAAGTAATCAGGGATGAGAACGAGAACTAGAACATTCCTCTACCCCGTCACTATTATACCCCTGGCAACAGCAACAATCATTCTGACATCTAACACCATAGATTACTTTTGCTTGCTTTTGAATTCAGTGTAAATGTACATTATGTACTCTTTAAGGTTTGCCTTCTTTTGCCCCACATTGTGGCATGTAGCCAAATTTATTCATTGCAATAGCATATTCTATTTTATTTATTTATAATATTTATCTATTTTAATATTGATAGACATTTGGTTATATCCAGTTTAGAACTATTTAGGAATAGTGTTGCTATGAATATTCTTGTACAAAATTTTTGTGAATTGATGAATGGGTTTATCTTTGATACATACTTAAGGATGGAATTGCTAATCATGCATATATCCAGCTTACTTTGATAATTCCTGAGAGTTTTAATGCAATTATAACAATTTATATTTCCACACTTCTACTACATTCTACTAGCAGTATAAGAGAGTTCAGTTGTTCCACATCCTAGCCAACTTTTAGAATGAATGCCCTTCATTTTAACCATTCTGTTAGGTGAGTAAATGCTTTACCTCTTGGTTTTAATCTACATTTTTCTGATGACTAATGAAATTGAGCAATTTTTCATGTTTATGGTCATATGGATATTTTCTCTTGAGAAGAGCTTATTCTATATGTTTTGACCATTTTTCTATGAAGTTATTTTCTTTTGTTGATTTGTTAAGAATGCTTCACATATTTTGGATATTTGTCTTTTGTTAGATTTATGTATTACAACTATCTTCTTTACTTTGGGGATTGAATTTTTACTGTCTTCATGGTGTGTTCTGATAAGCAGAAATACTTAATTTGAATATACTGAACTCTATCAAATATTTTTTTCTTTAAGAGCCAATAATTTTGTGCAATCTTGAAGAAAATAATTTCCCAAAGTCATAAAGACAAGTCCTTGTTTTTTCCTGAAAGTTTTATTAGTTGACTCTTTACATTGAGATCTATATGTTCAAAATTGATTTTTGTATGTGATGTGAGAGGGAAGAGGTAGTCTTTTATTTTATATGGAAATTCCACAATGATCTAAGAAATTTCAGTAAATTCCCTGACACCAAAGAACAGAGCCACACCATTAAGGGAAAGTTGCAAAGAGCAAAATCCAAATACAGTAAGGAGGGAACCTTGGCATGGTCAATTCTCTGATGTCATCTTTTTCTATCATAGCACTTGACAAAGCTAATCACTTTCTTCCCACTTTTTTTTTTCCTGGCTTCAAATAACCATGTTCTCAAATTTCCTCCCATATCACTGTCATTCTTCAATCTCATTCTCTGTTTCTTTTTCTTCTCCCCAACCTCTTAATATTGGAATGCCTTAGTTTTGTTCTTTCTATTCACTGCCTACACACATTCCCTTGTATGCCAGTTTGAATCTGTTGTGTACCCCACAAAACCCAAGCTTTTTAATCCTCATTCAATATTTCTGGGTGGGAGCTTGTTTATTGTTTCTACAGAGGTGTGACCCACCCAATTGTGGGGTAACTTTTTTTTTTTTTTAAACATGGGCAGGCACCGGGAATCGAACCCGGGTCCTCGGGCATGGCAGACAAGCATTCTTACCTGCTGAGCCACCGTGGCCCGCCCTGTGGGGTAACTTTTGATTAGATGATTCCATGGAGATGTGTTTCAACCCATTCAAAGTGGGGTTATTTACTGGAACCCTTTAAGAGGGAACTATTTTGGAAAAAGCTAGAGAGCCATGAAAACCACCAGAACCGACAGAATCAACAGAACAAATAGAGCACCAGGGAAGCCCTTGAAGATTCCTGGAGAGAAAGCTAGCAGACATCGCTGTGTGCCTTTCCAGCAGACAGAGAAACCCCGAACATCATCGGCCTCCTTGAACCAAGGTTTCTTTTCTGAATGCCTTAATTTGGATACTGTGATAGCCTTGCCTTAATTTGGACATTTTTGTGGACCAAGAACTGTAAACATGCAATTATTAAATTCCTCTTTATAAAAGATGTTGCGTTTCTGATATATCACATTACCGCAGCTTACAAACTAGAACACCTTGGTAATCCCAGGACTTAAAATATCAGTTTGCTCTATTTTCCCAAACCCCAGACTCACATATCCAAATTCCTACTTGATGTCTTTACCTACATGAATCTTTCAAGTCCGTTATATCCCAAACTGAATATCTCTTCTTAAATTTGCTCTATCTTCAGTCTTCCAAATCCCAACTAATGGAAACTACATCTTCCACTTGTTCAGACCCAACGCACTTAAGTCTTCTTTACTTCCAACTTTTTTCAGAAAACCAATGGCTCTGCTCTCAAAATAAAGCTAGGGTATAACCACATACACTTCTACTATCCCAATATGAGCCACCATCATATGTAGCTAATAATACTGCAATGACTTCATAATTTATCTCCTTGCTTTACTAACCACATATAATTTCAAATCAGCAGCCAAGGAATCATTTACAAACATGAGTCAGTTCTTGTCATTGTCTTCTGCTCTAGTTTGCTAGCTGCCAGAATGCAATATACCAGAAATGGAATGGCTTCTAAAAAGGGGAATTTAATAAATTGCTAGTTTACAGTTCTATGGCCGAGAAAATGTTCCATTTAAAACAAGTATATAGAAATGTCCAATCAAAGGCATCCATCCAGGGAAAGATACCTTGGTCCAAGAAGGCTGATGAAGCTCAGGGTTTCTCTCTCAAGTGAGAAGACACATGGGGAACACAGTCAGGGCTTCTCTCTCAGCTGGAAGGGCACATGGCAAACACAGCATCATCTGCTCACTTCTTCTCCTGGCTTCCTGTTTCATGAAGCTCCCCGGGAGGCATTTTCTTTCTTCATCACCAAAGGTCACTGACTTGTGGACTCTGCTTTGTGGTGCTGCAGCATTGTCTGCTTTCTCTGAATCTCCCATTCTCCAAAATGTTTCTTCTTTTATAGGACTCAAGATCCACCCAAATGGGTGGAGACATGTCGTCACCTAATCCAGTTTAACAACCACTCTTGATCACATCACATCTCCAGGGAGATGATCTAATTACAGGTTCAAACATACAGTATTAAATAGGGATTATTCTGCCTTTACAAAATGGGATTTTGATTAAAACATGGCTTTTCTAAGGGACATACATCCTTTCAAACCAGTGCATTCCACCCTCTGGACCCTAAAAAAGACATGTTTTCCTTGTATAAAAAATACATTCATTCCATAGCAATATCAGAGAACCTTAAACCATTTCAGTAGCAATATACATGAGATTCAAAGTTAGAAATGTACAAACTCCTATCAAAGTTAGTTATAGGCATGGTATGTTCTAAGGCAAAATTATCCTCTGTCTCTGGACCTATAAAAACTCAAAACAGGTTATTTACTGCCAACATACAAAGAAGGAACAGTCATAGGATACATATACACATTTCCATAAGGAGGAAAGAACACAGGGGTCACTGAACCCATATAATTTCAAAAACGCACAGGGCAAAGTCCATCAGATTTCAAAGTCTGAGAGTCATTTATCTTTGGGGTTTCTGCAAGCAGCAGTCCCACCCTTTCCAAGGGCCTACACAGGGGTCTGCCTCTCTCCAAATGCAACCTTGGGGGACTTTGGGGAGACCACCTTTTACTTGGCTCCACCCTCTCCAAGCATTGGGGCTGCACCCAGGCTCTCTGCTATCTCCAGGGCACACACTCAACCCCTCCATGTGGTGGCAGCCAGGCTCTCCCCAAATCCCAAGGAATATTCTTCACCTTCTCCAAGGCCTGAGGCGGCATGACTCTTCCCCTGCAATGAAGTGGAAGGCCCATCCTCTGCATTCGGGGAAAACTCACCCTCTTTACGGGCTTGGGTGGGTCTGCTTTCCTGGCCCTAGGCTTCTTGACTTCAGACCTCAGCCTCCATGGTTTTGTCTCTGAAGTTATTTTTCCTCCAATGTGTCCCTTCTCTGAATCCCCCAGTCCAGACTAGCAGCAACTCAATTTATACAGGTCCCACAGCACTCTTGTTGGCTTTCTTTGCAGTAGCCTTGGATCATGCCCATCAGACATAAGGAGTTTCCACAAATCCTTCTGGATAACTCCATGTCCCATCCTCTAGCTTTCTCTGAAATGGCTGGGTGGTTCCACATTTGGTTAAATACTCACACAGGGCACTATTCTCTGGGATCTCCATTTCTGGAGGCCCAGAATTTTCCAGAACATCAATTTCTGGTTTCTTTGTACCCAAGAGTTCAGTTCTCAGTTTATCTCTTTCCTATCACATTTCACTATAAGCTGTGAGGAGAAACCAGGCTGCACCTTCCACATTTAATTTGGAGATCTCTTCTGCTAATGACCCAAGTTCATAACTTTTAAAATCTGCCTTCCAGTCAAAACCACTAGTCAATTTTTCCAGGCTATCTGCCATTTTAAAACAAGACTCTTCCTTCCAGTCTATAATAACACATGCTGCATTTCTGTGTAAGGCTTTATCAGAAGTGTCTTTAGAGTCCACATTTCTACCAACAGTCTCTTCAAAGCATTCTAGGCCTTCTCTATCAAGTTTCTCAGAATTCTTCCAGAATCTTTCCCTTAATCATTTAAAAAGCCATTCCAACATGTTTGGTATTTGCAAACCACAGCAGCACCCCACTCCTGGTACCAAAATCTGTTCTAGTTTGCTAGCTGCCAGAATGCAATATACCAGAAATGAAATGGCTTTTAAAAAGGGGAATTTAATAAATTGCTAGTTTACAGTTCTAAAGCTGAGAAAATGTCCCAGTTAAAGCAAGTCTATAGAAATGTCTAATCAAAGGCATCCATCCAGGGAAAGATATGTTGGTTCAAGAAGGCTGATGAAGTTTAGGATTTTTCTCTCAAGCAGCACCCCTCTCGGTACCAAAATCTGTTCTATCAAGCTTCATCTGCTTCATGGTGCTGCATCATTCTCTGCTTTCTCCGAATCTCCCATTCTCCAAAATGTTTCTTCATTTATAGGGCTCCAGAAACTTCTCAAGAACCACCCAAATGGGTGGAGACATGTTGTCACCTAATCCATCTTAACAACCACTCTTGATTAAATCACATCTCCAGGGAGATGGTCTGATTACAGATTCAAACATACAGTATCGAAATAAGGATTATTCTGCCATTATGAAATGAGACTTTGATTAAAACATGGCTTTTCTAAGGGACATACATCCTTTCAAACCAGTACATCTTCTTACAGTTCCAGAGTGGCTTTTCATTCCATTTAGTGCAAATGCCGAAGCTCTTGTCTATATGTTACCATATCCTATTCTTCACATTGCTAAATTCACTCCTAGAAAATCTGGTTTTCAAATAGAGAGGAAGCATGGGCTCATGTATAATGTTATAATTGCACAGGTATCTGTTATTAATATATAACAACTCAGAAATCATTTTTATAATCCCATTAGTTCACATTTATAGCAGGATGGCTTTGATTTGGCAACCATTTGCATAATTACTTGTATTTTGTTCCTATTTTGCTAATTGTTATTATAATATTTTTGATAATTTTGGGGTCATTTTAATCTTCCAAGGAAGTAGAAAGAAAATGAATAAAATTAAAGTCTACCAAAATTCTGCCTCTCCAATTTTCTTTCCATAATTTATATTACTCTGGTGCCTAAGCACCATATTCAACAGACAAAATTGCCAGAAGTCTAAAAAATTATCTCTAAGTTATCCTTAGTAGAAGAGAACTAACCAAATGATAGAAGAAATGAGTAATAATATGACAGGAAAGAGCAGAGTACTGAGTTGTGTTGAGCTCAGTATTGCTTTTCGAGTATGTTGTAAGGCATCAATCCTACACTGTACTTAATATATGAGATTTCAACCCAAGAAAAGCACTAAGAACAAATTGTGTTACCAAAGCTGAGATTTCTTCTCTGCCCTTTTCTTGACCTTACTCTGGCCTGGTTTATATTCAACTACAATTTTTTTCCATTGCTCTTTACTGTGTTAGTGCTAAAACCCTGGAATATTCAACAAAAATCAAAGAGAACATGTGGTGGTTTGGAGCCATATGTACCCCAGTAAAACATATTCTTAAACTTAATCCATTCCTGTGGGTGTGAATCCATTGTTAGTAGGAATTTTTGATGAGGTTATTTAAGTTAAGGTGTGGCCCACTTCTATTAAGATGAGTTTTAATCCTATTGCTTGAATCATTTATAAGAGAATGAAATTCAGACAGAGAAAAACAAAGTCATAGAAGGAGCAGCCAGAAATTAAACATTGACAGAACCCAGAAGAGAAGGGAGAATTTCTATCTCTACTTCAGACAGCCAGGTTTGCCTATGGAATTCATCAACAACCTTTAGAGTTCCCAGCTAGAGGGTTGCCCTATGGAATTTGGACTTGCCTATCCCAACAGTCACATGAAATAATTCCTACAAAAAAAGTCTCATAGTATTCATATTATATAAATCCTGTCAGTATTGTTTCTCTAGAGCACTGTAATATGGATTTTTTCCCAGGAGGGTGAAGTGTTGCTATTTCAAATAACAAAATTGGAAATGGGTAATGGGTGGAAGCTGGAAGAATTGTGAGGTACTTGACAGAAAAAGCCTAGATTGCTTTGAAGATACTATTGGTAGAAATATGGATATTAAAGACATCTCAAATGAGACCTTTGAAAGAAATGACAAATGTGTTGTAAACTAGAGGAAAGGTAATCCTTATTTTAAAGTGGCAGAGAACTTGGTGAAATTGACCTCTGATGTTGGATGGAAGGCAGAACTTAAAAGTAATGAACTTAGATAGTTATCTGAGGAGATTTCTAAACAAAATGTGAAAAATGCAGCCTGCTTTCTCTTTGTAACTTATAGTGAAATGAACTCCTGGTCACAAAAGAGACAGCAAAAAAAAAAAATGGATCTGTTCACAAAAAATTTGTCTGCTTTGCATGTAGTCCAAACCATCCAATGGAACAGATCCATTGATGGTCTAGACTGAAAGGGTCTAAACTAAAGGAAGAATAACTTCAAGGACAGACCATGGAAGCCAAGATCTGGACCAAAGAGTAATCCTCAGGCCAGGAGAATGGGCCCACCCATGTGTATGGAAAGGGTGAATCTGCCCCAGGACTTGAAGAGTGTCGGCCTTCTGCCTCATAGTTCAGGGAGAGTGTTACCACTCCGATGCTTCCAAGAGGATGGGGCCAGGGCCCCAGCATTCACAAAGAGCGTGGCTGCCACTCCAGTGCTCAGAGGTGGTAAAGTTTGTGTAGCAGGATTTTCAGACCCTGGCCACCACTCAATATTCAGAGAGAAGCTTGTACCTTGAGGGTTACAGGGAGTCTGACCACTTAGAGAGGGTGGAGACTTCACCCCAGTGTTTGGAGACATTATGGTAACTGCACAAGTTCTTGGAGGGGATGCAGCTGCCACTTCATCATGCCTGAAGAACAAACCTTTGATTCATAGATAACTGTCAGACCTTGAAACTGAATGGCATTTGGCTACAGGGTTCTGGAATTATTTGGGATCCATGACCTTTATTCCTTCCAAATTCTCCTTATGAGAATGGGAATGTTTATACTAAGCCTGTCCCTCCATTATATATTGAAAACAGATGACTTGTTCTCTAGTTTCACAGGTCCACAGTCAGAGAGGAATTATGTCAGAGGACAGACCACACCCATAAATAATTTTGATGAGATTTTGCATTTAGCATTTTTACTGAAATGGCTTATGGTTTGGGGGATGTTTTGATAGAATAAATGTATTTCACATGAAGAAAGAGCATTCTTTTGTGGGTCCAGAGGGTGGAGTGTGGTGGTCAGGAAACATGCTCTGAAAAAAGCATGTTCTTAAATTTGATCCATTCTTGTGGATGTGTACTCATTGTAAATAGGACATTTGGTGAGATCTCTTCAGTCAAGGTGTGGCTCACCTCGATCAAGATGGTCTTAATCCTCTTACTAGAATCCTTTATAAGAGAATGAATTTCAGAAAGGGAGATAGAAAGCCACAGAGGGAACTGCTAAAAGCTGAACATCATTGGAATTTGTAAGAGAAGAGAGAGACCAGGAGATGCTCCATGTAACAAGCTAAGGACCAAGGATCAGCAGCAGCTAGCCCTGGAGCACCACAATCTTTGAGAAGAAAGCATCATTTTAATGATGCCTTGCTTTGGACTTTTTCCTAGCCTCAAAACTGTGAGCAATTAAAATGCCATTGTTTAACCTGAACTATTTAATGATATTTGCCTGTGATGCCCAGGGGAGCAATACAACACATTTAAATTTCTATCTTTTGTCCTAATAGAAATATAAAATCCTACCTTTTGCTCTGCAGAAATGAATGGAATACCTCAGAAACCAACCCAAATGTTGTTGGTTTTCAAAAATGTAAAGAATAGCCCTGGAATTTAATTTCCTTGAAACTCTCTACTCTCCATACTCTTCAGAAAATCTTGTAAAAGTTACATATGTCCCAATTTGAAACTAGTTATAGAGAAACAGTAGTTTTTTCAAAGAATATAATTTGAATATATCATTCCTTCTTTTTCCATGCAATTTTTAAATTATTGATTTCCTATGTTGTATCTTCTTTAACATAAATGTATTTTTAATACTGTTAAAAACTATTTATTAGCATACCATCAAAAACTG
Organism: Tamandua tetradactyla; assembly: GCF_023851605.1. Classification (NCBI taxonomy): domain Eukaryota; kingdom Metazoa; phylum Chordata; class Mammalia; order Pilosa; family Myrmecophagidae; genus Tamandua; species Tamandua tetradactyla. Next base: position 42,446,273 of record NC_135337.1, on the reverse strand, counting down.
TGTCGTATATATTTATTTTATTAGCATTAATAAATACAATAATAATAGTTAATATATGGTACGAAATGTGCTTAAGCACTATTCTAAATCATAACATTTTTCTCTCTCTTTTTTAATAATAAGAGACTTTAAAATGATAACTTCATTTTGCTACTTCTCTCATTCTCTTCCTCCTCTTCCTCCTCCTTCTTCTCCTTCTTTTTCTTCTTCATCCCCCCTCCTCCTCTGCTGTCATCATCTTTTCTTCCTACTTCTTCTTCTTCCTCCCCTCTTCCTTGTCTTCTTCCAACTTTTCCTATTTTTTCTTTTCCTCCTATTAAACTTAGCTATTAAGTTATATGTGTTGCGATCAGAGGGACTGACTGCTACGGATTCTACTCTGCAAAGTAAATGGTGTTTTGCAAAGAGGAGCCGACTCTGCTCCAAAACTGTTCAATTTACCATTTATTAGACATATTATTTAAAATTTATGAAATCAATTGTTAAATATTTTCTAACTTTACATTTTATACCAAGTTTTACACCTCTAATAGTTTTGAGGATGTGGTATTCAGAGTACAAAAAGTAAAATTAAAAACTTATTTAACTTTTTAATAATAGCAATAAAAATATTACTAAGAATTGTATCTTTTATCAATAAATTATTTTGTTTCAATTTTAAACTATTCCCTTTTAATTCTACTCAATTTTATATTAAAATGGCCACCATAAATTTATTGTTGCTCTTAATCTGAACCATCTTTGCCCATACCCATCCTCCTTTCGTTAAAGGGTATAATTAAGTTTCTATTGTATGTCTCATATTTTTGCTTTTAAAAATTCAATAACAGTATATTAAGACAATTGAAAAATATAAGCAAATGAAAGTCTTCAATAATATACTCTTTTTAATCACATTTAAAAATTCAGAACCTTTTCTCAAATCTTCAAATTTTGTCTGCTTTGTACAACAACATGCATTGCATAAGTGGTGTACATATTTTAGGATTTATTGTATTAATTGCCTTGTTCTCTGGTTTTAATTATTTGCTTGTTCCAAGCTTCATTGCCATTTTATTTTCACTCCTTTCTATTTAGGTTATAGGTCTCTTATTCTGATATTATATAGTTATTTGAAAGATAGATATTCTATTTTTAATTTGGTAGTTTTAAGTGTACTTAAAGACTTAAATTACATGATAATCAAGGTGAATAATTAAAAAAATATTTTTTACATGTTTATCTTTTTCCATGCCAACTTCACATACTTTGTGCTTGTAGTCAGGGATAATAAAGTAAGATCTTTTAATCATACAAAATACATACATAAAGAATTTTTGCTCACTTTCAATTGCATATCACAATTATATTTACAATAATATTTTATATTTATTTCTACTTGTTTAACTGATTTCCATGCAGACCCAGATTCTTTCATTTTTCAGAAAGAAATGACCTAATCTTAAGTTCTTTATTTTGATTCCATTTCCCATTAGTTGAAATATATCTTCAAAAGTTTTTTTTAGCTAAGGAAGAGAAACAATGTGCTTTATGGATTCTTGGTTATGAAGATAGGAGATTATCTTTATTAATATTTTCCTATTATGATAGGAATAACAATTTTGTTATATGTTTGAATCTATCCCATGAATTTATATAGAAAATGATTCATTTACTTTAAGTGTTCAGAAATTCCCAAGAGAATTTAAAAATCAACACTTTCACTTGTGTGTGTGTGTGTATATACATAAGTTATATGTATATGTATTTTGGTCGGATGCATGTAGAATTATTTTTTTTTAACTTTAAAGCTTAACCTATTATCTACAATTTACTAAGAGTTTTGTTCATTTATTTTGCCAATTGGCATTTAATTTGAAAGTTCAGAAACTTCTTCATTTCACAAAAGTTTCTATTATCTCTTTGAGTATTGCTTCTCTCAATCTTACTCTTTTTCTTCAAGAATATCAATTTGCACAGATTGGATAATTTAGTCCCTTCTTCCCCTTCTCAATTTATTATCTTTTCTCCCATTATTTTCATATATTTTGCTCTCTCTACTATATTTCCAAAGGCTTTGAAATCACTTAGCCAATTTAGGTTGCGTTGTTTCTGCTTACTATCCCAAATGTAGAATTTAATTTTTATTGGATTTCTTTAACCTTTTATTAGCTTTATTTTTGTTGCTGTTAATGTCAATCAAATTCAGTATTATTTCAAATAAATTTGTTTTTCCTTAAAGCTATAAAGGCCATTTCTTTCATTGGAATTGATGTCAGGATACCAGAAGCTATTTTCTAACATTTCTTATGTTGCCTGAAACATAATAGAAGAATGGAAATTTCTTTACATCTTCTGAGTAGTGTTTCAATTTCTATGTCCAGCAGGAATATGTACAGAAGTCTTATTTTGATGCAAATTTATTTATTTATTATATTTAAAGAACATGAGATCTATACAGATATCTTTCACTTTTCTCTCTCATACTCTTCAGCTTTTTTCCCCTCCCCCTAAATCCACTCCATCAGGCTTAGAATCAGATTTTGCCTTGGTCACTTACTCTGTTGTATGATTTTAATTTATTATTATTATTATTATTACATGGGCAGGCACTGGGAAACGAACCCATGTCCCCGGCATGGCAGGCGAGAACTCTGCCACCAAGCCACCGTTGCCAGCTCTGTCGTATGATTTTGATCCAATTACTCAACCCCTCAGCTTTAATTCTTCATCTGTTCATTAAAGATGCTGCTAGTAGATCTGGATAGGACTAAGGTATATCAGAAGACTGGGTAAAGGATGATATGGTCCATATTTTAAAACTTCAACTCATCTGTGAGGCTACAGGGCTATATTTATTTGGTGCAAAATTCGTATTTTGGGTAGTGCATTTCCTAATTTAATTTGTTTTGTCAGTTTAGTTAAACATGATAAGTGCATGGAATTTTGAATAGGGAATGAGATTTTGTTGTTTTATCTGAGTCAGTGTGATGTTCCAATAAATCCCAGAGTGATATAGACAGTGAATAAAAAAGTATTTGCAAAGTCCCCTTGGGGGAATGGGGAGAATATTCAACTTCCCCCTACAGAGAATTTCAGATATTCTCACAAACATTGGGAACAAACAAATTAATAGGCCAAAACCTCAAGCTTGGGGTTTGCCCCTATGAAACTTATCCCTCCAAAGGATAGGCTAAGCCTACCTAAAATTAAACCTATGTGTCACCCCCAGAACCTCTTTGGTTGCTCAGATTGGCCTCTCTCTCTAAGCCAAATGTGACAAGTGAACTCATTGCTCTCTCCCACCCCTGCATGGCTCCCAGAGGTGTAAATCTCCCTGGCAACATGGGACAGAAATCCCGGAATGAGCCAGGACTTGGCATCAAGGGATTGAGAAAACCTTCTTGACCAAGAGGGGAAAGAGAGAAATGAGATTTCAAACAGAGTCGACAGATTATTCTGGAGGTATTCTTATGCATTATATAGATATCCCTTTTTAGTTTATGGTGTATTAGAGTGGCTAGAGGGAAATCCTTGAAACTGTAGAGCTGTGTTCCAGTAGCCTTGTTTCTCAAAGATGACTGTATAATGATATAGCTTTTACAATGTGACTGGGTGATTGTGAAAACCTGTGTCTATACTCCTTTTATCTAGGACATGGATAGATGAGTAAAAACTATGGATAAAAATAGACAAATAATAGGGGGGACAAAGGTTAAAATAGATTGGGTAGATGGAAATACTAGTGTTTAATCAGAGGGAAGGGTAAAGGGCATGGTATGTATGATTTTTTTTCTTTTTCCTTTTTTCTTTCTTTTTCTGGAGTGATGCAAATGTTCAAAAAGTGATTGTGGTGATGAATACACAGCTATGTGATGATGTTGTGAGCCACTGATTGTACACCATGTATGGAATGTTTGCATGTTAAGAATGTTTGTATGTCTGGATGTTAGACATTTGGGATATTTTAATATGCTCTTAAATTAACAATAAAACCCCATTCCAAATTTTAATTTTTGATTTCTCCTACAATCATAATGTCTCTGCTACGCAGACAAAAGTTAGGTGCCTGGAAAACTGTGTTTTAATATTGTGGGTCAATATGTGTCAATATATTGTTTGCTTAACTCCTACAAATGAAGATATTCAATATAATCATTTTATATACATTTTACACATTTGGAAATTTTTTTCTGTAGTCATGACTATGGACCATTATTAATACATGGCAAAGTATTCAATATTATAAGAGAAAAATGCATTGAAGTTTTGTGGGGTGTTTTTGCAGTGTTCACAATTGGCAATACCACTTAATGGGATAGCAATTTATAGGGTTTACAAACTGAGGTTTTCTAATAATGAAACAACGCCAAAATTTCCCACAAGTATTATCATTCAAGATGGCTTTTCACATACTTTAATAAAAGTTTTCGTTGAATTTTATTACTTGCAGTTAAAGTCTTATGCATTTGTCATCATTGCAATTTTTAATTCATTAAATTAAACATCCACATTAAAATAATTTATATATGACTAAATATCTCAAGAAAAAAAGGACAATGGGATATGAGAAAAGATGTCTCTTCTTGCTGCTACTTCCTCTTAGTGAATCACAAAGGTAATTATTCAGAAGGGAATTTAAGATAAATTGTTCATTAATTTTTCTTTTGCAGGGGGCATTGTAAATTCAAGATGATTATGACATTCAAATGAAATACTTTTATAGGATGTAAAATATTAAAGATGGTATAATCAGGTTTAATTGACTGACTCCTGTCACAAAATATTGAGTGGAGAATGGTTTTATTTCTGAAGTGGTATTTGCATCAAAAAAGTTGCAAAAACTAATGTGTGCACAAGGAGAAAACCATAAAAACTTTCAGGAATTTGATTCTATTTCTACAGCTAATATGAAGTGTTATCATTAATTAAGTAAAATGTGATGTTTTAAAGGATTCTGAATTGTCTCTATCCATGAATATATAAGATCTAAATGAGCAAGCCCTTTTCAAAGTTAAAAACCTTTCATCCAGGGGCGGTGCAATGGTGGCTCAGCAGGCAGAATTCTTGCCGGCCATGCCTTAGACCCAGGTTCGATACCCGGTGCCTGCCAAATGAAAAAAAAAAAAAAAAAAGTACACAATTAAAAAAAGGGCAACGTGGCTCAGCAGGCAGAGTTCTCACCTGCCATGCTGAAGAACCGGGTTCGATTCCCGGTGCTTGCCCAGGCAGAAAAATTAAAACAAAACAAAACAAAAAAAACACGTTCATCTGAACTCTGCATCAGAAATAATATGAATTCCTGATTAATTTCTTAGAAAAAAAATGTCATTAGTTTTTTCCAGTTAAAGACTAACAAAATAGCAATGAACATCCCAGCACTCAGAATGTGGCTCTCAACTCCACTTTCAACAAAAGAACTGGGAAAATAGGTGACCCCAGGATCCCTTTTCTACTTAAATTTCTTTTCATGGAAACAGGGAAAGTTGTTTTTTGTGTGTGTTAGTTTTTGTTTTTGTTTACAGGAGAATTCCTGTAAAATGTAGGAGTGATGAAAGAATCAGATTATTATCATTTTATAATCCTAAATGAATTGATGAATTTTAGGGATTGATCATCAATAGATGCTAAAACCATTGTGGCACATGTTAATGGGCAACTTTATAATGAATAGATCAAGCTGATAAAACCTGAATACGTTGATCAATATCAACATTGCTAAAAGACACAAACATTGCGCCTCCGAACACAACTCAACAGGAAGTCCACCACAGCGTTTATAGATTTGACTTGAAAATAAATAGCAGACAATTGCATACTTAGAATAAAGTTTGGCACATAATAGGCACTAAAGTATTTATTGAATGAATGATTATTGATTGCTGATTTATTTAATGTAGACAGCGGGCATTGTTGGAACTGTAAACACAAAATAATTCACTTTCTGTTGCTGATAACTTTATCCAAGTCATAATGACTTAGATAAGTCAAATGAAAAACTCTAGAATAAATGTATAGAATAAATAAATTTTAAGCTTTTGTGTGTCTTAGCTTAGATTGGTATCTAGATCTAGTCCTAATTCTCCCAAAGGAATCAATAGGAATTAAATTTTTCACTTCTAATTTTTTAAAAAAAATTAGCACTATTTAACATATGGCAGTATTACAGCTACATTTTATTTACATCTACCTCCTCACCATCAGGGATCTCATATTGTATCCTTGGAGAAATCTAATTGCCCCCAAAGTACTCCCTTTTCCAGTGTTTTGTTGAATTTTGAATTAAGATTCCCTATAGTAAATTGCAAAGTTGTTCAAAATTGACTCCAGGCATGCTAAGAACCCTAAAGCTTCCAAGAGACTTGGTAAAAACTAAAAGCACAATATCTCCAAAGGAAACCACATGTAAGACATATTATTCTGTGTATGTAGTTTTTGCTCGAATTCCATTTGAAATAAAAAAAGAAAGTATCATTTCCAAAAAGTTGCAGAGTCATTTTTCACTAATATTCATCATTCAAACAACAGAAGTAAAATTAAAATTAGTGGTATAATTAAAATATTATAAAATTTAACATCTTTTATGTATGTACAATACAACTTGCATTATTATTTTGTTCTAGATCACATTTGTACATGGTGATAAATGTTGATCCTGTTGCTAGAATGAAACAGCTAAAATAATTTTAGAATTAAAATAATTAAATTGCTAGCCATATGCTATAGATTTACTCTCCATTTTCATGATGCAAATTTACTATCACATTGTTTTGCTCATAAATTGATGTTTACATTTGCAGAGATTAAAGTCAACATTTAATTGATTATGAACAAGATGATTTTCAACCTTCTTTTATGGCACTAAAAATTTTAAATAGATCATACCACTTTGAAATTATAAGTGAAAGAAAAAAATATACCCAATATAGGTCTTTACTCAATATAGGTGTTAGAGGTCATAACATAATTTTGGGGGACTGTCACATTTCCCCAAACTGAGTTGCAAAAGCATTTCTAAATAGCGAAGTCAGTCTGTTTTAATTGTTTTTTTTTTCTTTTAGTTCTCATTAGAATCATTGATATTTTATCCAGCATTCCCTATTTTAGTATAACCGAGTTATCAAATCTGCTCTGAATTTGCAGGTAGCATGTGTCTGGTAGCAACCACAGTTAAAAGTTTGTTCCTGTCATCTGTCAGAGCGGATTCCAGAAAGCAATTCCTTTCATCACTTTCTTGAGATTTTTATGAAATTGAGAACAAATATAAATCAGTAATTTATTCGGTGCTCTGCACATACCTTTCAACTGGGTCACATGCCAACATTTCTGCATACGTAGTATTCTCATCAGACCTCACAGGTAAACATTATTAGCTTCGTTTCATGCAATGAAAACATAGAGCTGAAAGAGGATGAATATGTTTCCTCTTATTATAAATTACTAAATGCATGAACCAAGTATTGAACCAAATCATGTCTGCCTTGACTTTTCTTCCACTATACCACATTGCCCATTTCATTGGCAAGGGATGAAACCCAAACTGACCTTCTTTTATGCCCTCAGTCACGTTCACGCTGTCCTGCTTTGCCCATGCTAATCTCTGTGCCTGGAATGCTTCGCCCTCTGCTCTCTCAGTCTATAGCACATCTCATCCTAGAAAGACTTCTCTGACCACCAAACCTAACCTGGCCTCTGTTATAATACTGTTTCATTCACAATGCTTTCCGTAATTTGTCATTTTTTAATTTCTTACTTATTTCTTGTATGTCTTTCCTACTGGACTGAAAACTCCACAAGATCTGTGCCCACATCTGTTTCTTCACCGTCGTCACTCAGTAGTCATTCAAATAGTTTCTGTAAGAGCTAATTTAAGTTCCATCCACCTGCATATTCTTTTAAACTTGAAGACCATAGAAATTATGTAAATGATCCCCTTTCCTACAAGTATCAAATATTAGAAAGTTTAGACTCTGTTTTCTTGTTGGTTGGTTGGTTTTTTAGTGTCAGGTCCATGCCCGGCATATAGTAGATTCTCATAAATGTTTATCGAATAATTTAATAAATTACTAGGAATGAATGGATGTGTAGCTGAAAGAGGCTGACCAGGGTAAGGTAATAAGATACAAACTCAGGAACTCAGGATAAGTTTCAAATTAGAACTGTGGCATGCTTGCTAAATGCTACTACTGTGATGGTGTATGTCAGTCATGGTTTTCAAATTCATTATGCTTAAACAATTCAATAAGGCAGATGCATTGTGCATTGGCTCTACTTTCTGCACTGATAGCACTTCCCTCATTCTACTACTTTGCACTTAGACAAATACGCCTTAAGCATATTTCTGAGTGGGTCCACTTAGAATGCACAGTACAAACTTCCACGGAGAAACAAACCCAAGTGAAGTCTCTGGCATTTCTCATTAGGCCCACTGCCTGATTTTCATTAGGCCTGTTGCCTCTGTCTCATTAGGCCCACTGCCTGGTTTTTGTGAGTCTCACTGCCTAAGCTTCATTAGGCTTGGTGCCTGACTTTTATTAGGTACATTACCTGGTTCTTATTAGGCCTGTTGCCTGGTTTCTTTGGGGCCCTGTGTGCATGGGGCCAGAGCTTATTGTCATGGTTGGCCTATTGGTCCTTGAACATCTTTCCCAAAACAGTGATAACCAGAAATCACAAGTTCTAAATGCTAGATAAGAGGCACAGGTGAAGAGAGATGTTCACAACAAAAGGCCTTTTGAAACCTAGAATTATTTCCCCCTCATTCATTATAATTCATTAGCTTTTTATTGTTTGATGTTGATGTAACATTACCTTTTTCAAATCAGTACATGCCTTATAAGACAACCTTGCAGCAGAAAAAAGGGTGCCGCTAATTTGAATTCATTTGAATTGGAACAAAAAATAGTCTAAATGATGTTATTAGGTTAATTACATATTTTATTTTTCTATTACATTTATTTATTATACATTGGGAATTCAGCAATCTTTGGCATAATGTCTCTTTTGTAATTATAAAATAGAATGTAGTTTAGTGTCATTAATTTAGCCACAAGCAAGTTGGATTGATTCAGTTAAGCCATTTCAATTCAAAATCAATGTATTTAAAAATAGAAAATAGTATATTAAACACATAAACTTTTATGCTTTCCTTGAGATATCATTCAACATAATTTATATATATATATATATATATATATCATCCAGCAATAAATTTGTTTTTCATTTCACATGAGGCAATAGTATATATATATATTCTTCAGTTAATTGTTTTAAACTTCTGAATACCAACAAAACTATGAATGCCATAACATATAAATAATATTGGTGCACTTAAAAGTGCTTTGGGTATTGAACAGCCTTTTGAAATCACTTAAAATTATTGACTAATAAAATTAAATAATCATATTCAAAAGTTTAAAGTTGTCCATTTGAACACTTGGAAAAAAATATCATAATTCTTATCTGGGGAATATGAACATATCGGCCATCTATGAGACCCTACATTTCATGAAATTTCCTGTATTTAAAGATAAAAAACATTTAATTATTGAAAAAAGAGTATAACAAACAGAAGAAAGTATAAATCTTTCACATTCATAAATTAAAATAATACATTGGCGTGATTTTTGACTTAGTGTTAACAATAAGCCCTTGATTCCTTTTTAAAGGATATTTGAATCATCTTCTATTTTAGTCCAAAACATGATGAGAGATTATTTCAAAATTTCCAAATGTTTTCCTCAAATATTTTAGGCAATAAGCTGACAGAATGGAAAGAACGTTAAGCCATTACGTTCACCTGACCAGCTCTGTGGGCTCTACCTGTTAAAAAGCCCATATCTTATATACTTACTGCTAAAGCTGCCCTAGACCCGGAGAGCTTTGATCTTGAATTTGTCACTTTATTAATCACTTGCATGTGAGAATCTGACAGCCAGCAACATTCTCTCTTGACAGTAGTATTTAGATGAACTGTTCATTAAACATTTGGCCCAGAAATTATGACAGGCACGTTGGTTTGAAAGACATATTTTGGAGAAATATTTTATTGGGGAGATTCATGCATCACCCATGTCTACATGTATTGGTTTCCTTGTCAAAATATTAGCTCGCCAACATGTAGTCACAAGCTTGTCTGGATTAAGTCATATTTAAACACTCAGAAAAATAAGCACTCTCCCTGAAATTGTCTGGAAAGGAAATGCTAAAATGGGGCAATCACCTACTGACATTGATTTGGACACTCACATTGAACTGCCTATTGTAAACCTCACGGTCCTCTTAATTTAAAGAAGTCAGCCTGAAATAATTTATTCATTTACATCAATTTATCCTTTAATCATTTATAGACTGCTTAAAAGGACCAAACCATATTCCTTACAAACATCTTTCCCCTAAATAGGAAAGTGCAGTTAGCCTCATTTGCTTTGAAAATATCTGCTGCTTCTTGAGAATGTATCTTTGTTTCTGTTTAGTTTTCTACTTCTATAATATTACAAAAAACATTATTTCTGTGAAATTTAGCTTTTGACCCTAAAAATAATTTGAAATGTGGCAAATTTTCTGTAAACAGTATTAAACCGTAAAGTACCTCTCACCCTATAGTTTAATTTCAGTAGTAAGGTACTTAACATGGAACCTTGCTATGCAGGCAATGTTTCTGTAAGACTTTTTAAAAACTTTATTCACTCATTAGATTTTAAATATTGGTCACAGCATCATACTCAGGAAAGTTGGTAGCTGAGCCAAGAAATTCTTTCTGCTAGTCATATCAAAATCAAAGGTGGAATCAACTGCTAAAAGTGCCAACTAGCAGAGTTTAGATAATGTGATGACAAGGGGGGGTGCCGTCATCTCACGTGCACCTTGTTAGGTCTAATTGCATCGACGGGAACATTATTCAGAGTTAATCTAAAACAGTTAAGTGCAGGATCATCCCACAAAGGGCTTTTCACCTATTTCTGACTCTTGAGAATGAAGCTGGAGTTTAGACATAGATATACGACATTTAAAAAAATAAGAAGAAAATGAAGACAAAAAAAAAAAGAAAACCCAAGACTGATGTACCTGCTTAGAATTCCAGAGGTTGGAGACAGATTGCAGCGTTTAATTCTCTAACAAAAGCATTCCTCTTCCCTTGGCCCAAACACGTGGGCGTGGAGCTTCAAACTTAAACTAAGAGCATGCTCAGATGGCTCTGAAAATGGAATGGTTTCATAATTCTCGCTGCTTTGAAGCATTAACTGAAGCACCTAATGCTCTGCCAAAATGAATTGAACACAAAGACCATGGAATCAAATATTCAGTCCCCTCACTCCCTTCCCCACAATCCAGATTTCCATATCTTAGAACATACTCCAGGCTCTTATCTTCCACATTTCCGTCTGTCTATCAGCCCCTTCTGAAAATGCCCACTGGTGACCCCCCTTCTCGCTGAATCGGGTAGTACATTCCCCTCCACATGTTGGTCGTTGTTGTAGGAAACTCACAGCTTACTAGCATTTCCTATTCGCATCTCTCATCTCTATTTGTAACCTTCAATGATTGCTGACACCTCTATCCACTACCCGGTTCTAAAGGAAAATACATTAAAATCCTTTCTGTAAAAAGTTTAAAGAAATGTTCATGGGAAGAAAGAAGTAAAATCACAACTCCTCTCTTTTGTTCATTAAACTCAATGCCATCATTTTTTATTCGTCCTAAAAGATTTAAATAAGTTTATCATCAGTATCTTTATTCCTTGCATATATATATATATATGTAAATATATATAAAGTATATTTACATTTTGCAACATTTCTTGCTGTCTTTTGAGGATGGAGTGAGGAGTTCTCTCCTGGGGGACTTTTTCTTGGTTTGACCTAATGTAAATTAAAAATCTCCCTTTCAAAGATTCATGCCCTCATGATTATCTCTCTACTCTTCACTTAATTTCCATCGCTTATATAGTCTCAACAATCTAATTTTATATCACTCTGTGTATAGCAGTCAGCATCTGATTACGTTGGCTTTTCTTACTTTCTGAATAATTCTCAAATTCCCTTTTCAATTTTGCCAGAGCTGTTTAGAAATATTGACAGAAGTTTTGGCCCAGGCACAATAGTAATTCAACAATAATCCAAAATTCGGCAAATATTTGTTGTCCACTGTCCCAGGATTTATGATAGATGCTCAGGGACTGATAAATAATTCAGAAGATGGTGTCATTGCAATGAGGAAGTCCACAATCTTCAAGTAAAAGCAATAATCCCAGTACATACCCTAAAAAATCATAAACATGCCATATAGACTTTCAGGTTCAAAACCAATATTTAAAAATTACCATGGGTTCTTTAATATTCCATAAGGTAGAGTTACACTTAGTGGAAGCATCTACTGTGAAGAAGTATGTTTTCTATCATTGTTATTGGGGATGAACGTGTATGTGTTATCTTCATGAGATGCCCCTGAATATTGCTACCCTATGGAGATCTCCTTTGGGCCCTCAAATCCCCCTTGATTTCCATAAGATGAGCCATGGTTTCTAAACAGTTTGACCAGTTAAAACTCAGCTCAAGTAGGAAATAGAAGTGTTCCTCAGTGAAATTTGGATTTAGAACTTACCAAATATTTTGTGGATTTCAGGAAATATTAGAATAAGCCCTGAATGTATTTTGATCCATGCTGTCTCATGCTTCCTCATTCCATGTAAAATGCATCTTTTTCATGCAATTTTAACTGACTTAAATCAATCCCCTTTAGATGTAGGTGTCCATACCCCAACCCACATATGATTTTAACACGGCTCTGTCAAACTTATTTCATGGTGTTCGCAAGGCGATCATTGAAAGCTCTTCACCATAGTTGGCTTAAGTTACAACTTTAATATTGTCTTTTGAGTGTTGCTTTTTTTGGTTTTTATTAAAAGAAAAAATGCAAGAAAAATATGTCATTGAGATTGATTGTAACGGCCAGCTGTTATGATCTCAATGGAAGTATTAGAACCCTTGCCTAAGGTGCTCTGAAGAGTGCCAAGCCTCAGAGCAACTCAGCTCATCCTAAAAAGCACCACGGCCTGGAGTGAAAGCTGCAATTTAAAAATCTCCCAGAGACCCATTATTTGCAAATCATTGACACAACAAACTGTAACAACCCTGGTCCTCCTTGTCAATGCACGCTTAGGGAGCTTTTCATCCGCAGAACCTCGCATGCTCAATAACTTTCCGTAGTAAAAATCCTTATGAAATTTCTGAAGAAAATACACAACTGCGCATGGGCCAGAATCCCCTTTAAAATTCTGAAAATATACAATTGAGTAGACTGGTCGGTGTTATCATATGTTGGAGAAAATCCTCACGAGTCAAGATAAGTTTTCATGATACCGTATTGCTTAAAATGAAGCCAACTGCTATTCAATTTTCTAGCAATAAAAAACATCTGAAACATCTCTGTTGGCACTCCTTCATCTTGTTTTACTGCTGTGATCTTAAAAATAAACTAATGGTCTTCCCCTAAACTTGAGGAGAGGAAAATATCACTTAAATGTCAACTTTTTTGCCAAGTTTGACCACAAAGAGAATTTTTACAGCTGAGACATTAATTTTTAAAACAAAGGATTTATAGTGTAAACACAGAAACAGGTTTAAGTGCTAGTGGCCACAGTTGGGATATTATCCCTTAAAAGAGGGGTAAAGCTAGGCTTTGGGCCTTTAATATTTTAATACACATATTGGCCATTTACATAAAGATAATTTGATTACAGTTTATATTACTAACAGCTGTTATTACTTCTGAGCAGTTGGTGAGAGCATGAACTCAGAGTGTGGTACGGTGGAAGACTGTCTGCAACATTTTGCAAATAAGAGAAATGCTTTCTTTTGGATGGCAATGGAGTAGAAGATATAACCAATTAAAGAATAGAAATGTATAGCCATAGAAGAGAAAATTACTAATTTAGAAAATACGTAGTATGTTAGATTATTTGGGATTGAGAAAAATGGAATAGAGGAACCCCAAGATATATGTTATGGACTGAATCACCTCCCCAACCCCACCCCAGAAAGGCATATGTAGGTCCTCACCCCCTGTGAATATGAACTCATTGGCAAATTATATCTTGAAAGATATCGTCAAGATGAACTGGATCAAAGTGGTCATTAATCCAATGTAACTGGAAAGTTGAACACAGAAATAGTGGGAGACAGACGGCTGTGTGACAAAGGTAAAAACTGAATTATGGACTGCCAACCAGTTATAGCAAGGACGTTATGGGCTTTGGAGAAGCAGGGTCCAGCTGACACGTTGATGTTGGACTTCTAGCCTCTAAAACTGTGCAAAAATAAATTCATGTTATTTAATCCAAACAAGGGATGGTATTTGTTATAAGAGCCTTGGCAACCTAAGATAATATATAACTCAAGTGATAGAAGAAAAAGTTAGGTGGCAAAGGGAATATCTAAGAATGCTAAAAGGGAGAGGTGTTTATTTGGATTCTATATCTATTTCTCATACCCACTATGAGTCCATGTTCTTAGCCACCTATGTCAACAAACCTCTCTCTCCCAACAATTCTGATCTGTTTGTGTTATGATCCTTGTGTTAGCAATTAGGAACTAAAAAATGTTAACTGATTTCCTCACAGTTAAAGGTAACAAGTTATGAGTTCCAATCAAATTTTTTTTGCTTTAGTTCATTTTTTAATAGACCCATTCAGTGTACACCTAACATTAATTTCTATGAGGGTATAATAATTCAACATCAAATTATGATTTTATTATCAATTATGCTGTTATATTTAAGTCTTGTTAACATATTTTGATTTTTCAAAGATTTTTCATACTTCTGTCTCCTTTTGGCACCTAAGCAACTCAGAAAGAAAGTAAGGTATGGTTATTGTCTTCATTTTACACAGAAATCCTAACCACAGGTAGGCTAAGTTATTTAGCAAATTCTGTATATATAATTGGGTTTCATTGGTCTGAGCTTTTTCAATTGGGACATGGAAAGATAAAGATATATATTTTATCTGTATAACTTATGGATAATAGAGATAACATAGTTATAAAATAGTGCTTCTCAGCTGGGGGCTATTTTGCCACAGAGGGGACACTTGGCAATGTCTGGAGACATTTTTGATGGTCACAACTGGGGTGGGGGTGGGAGATGTCCCTGAGATCGTAGACAGTAGAGACCAGAGATGCTGCTAAACATCCTGCAATGCACAGGACACCTCCCCACCCCCAGACCCACCATGAAGTAGCCAATCTAAATTGTCAATAGTACTGAGGTTGGAAACCCTTTTATAGAAGAAACTGATGATATGTATATAGTTAATATAGCTATAGATAGCATAAATATTGATACAGATTTAGATGTAAGTATAGATATGAACACAGACATAGATGATGTGTTGACCTAGATCTAGTTATTACTTATAGTTTCCTCTGGTGAGGAAGAAACAACCTTACTCTAACTTTATCTATTTTATCGGTCTTTTGGAAAAATCAGCTTTTCTGCTTATTCTGTTTTCATTAATCTATGCTCATATCTTTATCAGTTTCTCTCTATTTTTTATGTGCATTCTGTTGCTCTTCTACTATTTCACATGGACCCAAAAAATATCTTTGGTTGATCTTCAATACTTTCGTTTCAACTTTATTTTCATTCCAAGTCCTTAAATAGCTTATTAGCATATTCACTAATTTTTAAAATTTATCCTAATTGTTTCATGTTTTGTACTGATTATTATTCCTGTATTTGAGCATCTTAAATATACTTACTTCTGAGTCTTAAAAAGGCTGTTTCATAAAAAATAATTTCACCCAAAGTGAATTTGTATTCTGATTATTAATCTTGTTATAGTTTTCTCTGAATATATTACTTCATAAGACTTGGAATTTCAATTCCTGCTTGTCTTTTTTTCCCTTTTGTCTTCAAGCTTCCCAAGCTTCTAGAGTCCAAAAAGCTGGAGTTCTGACCACATTTTGATCCTTAGCTTCAAACTTCATGCATGATGCTGTATTGGTCTCCATTATTCAACATATGCCAAATTCCCCATGTATTTCTGGGGTTGTAAATAAGGAGAAAGGAGGTTTCAGCATTTTTTCTGTGCTTCATTTCTATTCAATTTAGAATTTGAGGGAACTAAGGACAGAATAGATAATCAACGAATAATTTTCTTTCCTTTTAAAGTAATTTACATGTCACACGATCACTACGGCATATCCACTTTGAGAAAATAGCTATTGTTTTTGAACTTGAAGGGCCTGTGAATCATTTTGATATGTGTTTCCTTTTGTTTATTATATATAACCTTCAGATGTAATGCAGCTCTTTGGGCAATAAATATTGAACTAAGTGCCTTAAGTTTGAAAAAAATGAGCACATACACAAATATGAAGCCCCAAAATTTAAAGGAATATTAATTTTTTAAATCAAACCTGCAGAAAGAAAATGGAGTGAGAGTTGAGAGAGAGGAGGCTTGAGAAAATTTTCCAGATGAAAAGTCTGCTCTTATCGATTTCACAGCCCAGGAAAGCCCTTCACATTTGGGAGTTATATTTTATTATTGAGTTGAAACTAACAAGGAGAAGGTAGATCACATTACAGAACATAAAATATTTTAAAACTTTTCCTCATGCTTAAGAGCACATTTTCCTCCCTACAATTAAAAAAAATGAATTTCATGCTCACAGAAGATGGCAAACGGATTGCCCAAGAGAAATCTGCTTTCAATTTTAGAGAAGGTCAAACATGACCAGTTATAGCTCTAGTTCTTTACATGCAAACATTTTCAGTGATGGATTCTAGGCCATCATGAGGATAAGGTAAGCTCAAATGAAATATGTAATTAATTAACAAAAACTGCTATCTTTACATGGAAAGATGTGTTCAACAGTGGTGCAACTAACATAGCAGGAGTCAGCGAACTTATCCTGTAATGGGCCAAATAGTAAATAGTTTTGGCTTTGTGGGCCATGGGGTCTCTGTTGGAACTACTGAGCTCTGCCAATACAGCATGAAAGCAGCCATCAACAAAATGTAAATAAACAGGCATGTCTTTGTGGCAATAAACCTTTATTTACGAAGTCAAGTGGCAAGCTGGATTTGCCACCTGGGACTGAGCCAGTTTGCTGGCTCTTGTCATATAACTCAAATGTCCCTCAAAATAAGGCCTTGTGTGTCTTCAGTAAAGTAGGTTTATCATTTTGCTAGTCTGCATGTTAGGTGAGTGTATTTTAAGAGGTTATCCAGCTAACAAGTGGTAAGCACAGACAGGAGAACCCAATTTTCTTGCCTCCTAGTACAAATACCAGTACAGTATTGAGTGAGGATATCCAATTGCTACCAGTCTGAGAAAGATTCCAACATAATAATTTTTAAACCACTTCATACTCTGACTCCTGTGACCTTTTGAATATTATCATCACCACTTTCTGTTTAAATCTTCCCTTTTACCCAGAGCAATAGAGCCAGAAGTAATGTGGGAAACTGGCAATTTTCTGGTACATTTAACTGTGTAGGGAAACCAATACAGATAATTTTGGTCTAAAAAGTGACTATATTGTCAGTAACTTTCATGGTCTGCCTATCTATGACCCCAAATGCAAAGAATAATCACCGAATTTCTTTTGTGTTTACTGTATCATGTACCTTCTACTTATCAAAGGAGAGTAGAGAATCAATATAACGCAAGTCTACTGAACTACAGGGGGCTTTTAGATTAAGGAATTATACAGATGCATCTCTCATCAATAAAGATATCACTACAAATTGTTGGACCCAAGTGTTTGACCAAAGGACATGAGAATATATTTAACATGTCAGCTAATCTACATGAGCATTGAAGTTCTAACCAAGCTAATCATACACAAAAGAAAACAGCAGCTTAATACCAGGTGATGCCAGTGACATGGTACCAATGCCACCCTATTTTCTAAACCTCCCCGAAGTTCCCAAATCCAAAGAAATAAATTTGGTAGTAGCCTGAAGATTTCATAAGAGAGAATAAAAGATTATTTAAAACTAGATATGTTGTGAAACCCTATTTTTTCTCTGATATTTTTTATTACGCAATTGAAAAATAAAAAACAGATGTAGTATCTCACATCCCTGTCATATTAGGCCAATCCAGTCAACATGCCTCCACTTGGGAAGTTTGGGGAGAGTAGGGCACAAAGACTAAGAAGTCCTTGCACATTGTAATGCCTAACTCTTCATAGGCTTCTGCTCCCAAAACTGTGCCCCATGAAGGAAAAATGAACTGTCCAAGAATGGATATATACTAAGAGGAAAAAATCTGAGACTTTGCTTCAGTAAGAAAGCACAGTAAAAATGTGCTCTTTTTATCAGATTTATTTAGAAAATATGATGGTAGTCCCTTTTTTTATTTCACTAAGCTGACTGACAATACCACTCCAAATAATTATTGGATTTTTACTACATGTAATCTCACAAAGATTTTGTTTTATTATTATAATCCTCCTTTAAGGAGAAAGATAACATAAGTGCAATTACCAGATAATTTAGGCCTAAAACATGGTTCTATTAAAGGTAATGCAAGCAAAATCATTTTAAAATTACTTAGATTCCCCAGGTGATTGCTTCAAAACCTTTAAGAGGTGCCATTCTAAGGATCTAAAGTAAAGTGTTCGACAAAATATCTTGGGAAATAAGGTGATTATATGGATGGTTAATAACCTTCCAAACTTCTTCAACATTAATTACGGGTGTTCCTGGTAAATTAAATTGTTAGTTTCTGTAGCTAGGGAAGTATCTCTGTACCCTCTTCAAATTGCTGACAGAAAATGTACCTGGCTGTGTTACACAATTTTTATTAAGCTGATTTTATTGATTCACAAGTCAGGTCAATGTTAAAATGCAATATAACTGTTCATAACAAAGGAATTTACGTACCTTGAGGTAACTTCTTTCCACACCCTGTGGTTTATATTTCTAGATACTTGGACATGAACATTGGTAAGTGTAATTTATAGATACAGCTGCAGCTAAACTAAAATAGTGTCAAAAACTCCCTTTTAAAAATATTAACAAAATTTTTAAGTGCACATTGCTACTTTGAATAAAGACTCCATTACTCAAACTCAACTCACAGCTATGTACGGCCACATAACTAAATTCTGGAAGCTATGCTATACTTTGACAATTTCTTAAAAGAAAGCGAGTGCCATAGTTTCCTTTTCTTCTCTGTCCCTTCTTTTCTACCAGCTGGATAGTAGATGAGATTTCAGGAGCTGGTCCAGCTTAGCAGTGAGAGTGGAGGCCACACACAAGACAGCAACTACAGGGAAACCCCTGGGTCCCTGATAGTGTGGAAGCCACAGCAGCCTCAGACTGATTGGGTCCAGAACGTCACGTAAACTAGAAATAGAACACATCTTCTTAAACCACTTTTCAGGTCATAGTTATATCGATGAACACACAAGCACAAGTTGCAGAGAACTTACTCTAAATAATGTTTGGGAGCATTGTAGGTAAAGCATGAGTGCTTTCCACATTTGGAAAGTACGATTATTTAGGTAGTCACTCTTAACGGTAGCTGTGTAGCCATGACCCCTGAGGAATAGATTGTCTTCAAGGCTTCTGAGAGGAAGGTGCTGGTTAATACATTGCTTAACAGGTTTTACAGGCTCTGTTCTTCTCTTAAGTGACTTTTTTTTTGCAGATTCTATGCTTTCTTCCTGTCGCCCCCTTCCCTGCCCTCTTCCTCCAGATACCTTCTTTTATTCTCTTCCTTCTGGTCTTTGCCTTGAAATGTTTTCCTCTGCAAAGCCCACCTTGAATTTCAAATCAAAATTATGGTCTGTATTCACTCTAAAATGCATATACTATAATAAGGTGAAATTGTCTATTGAAATGCATGTCAGAGACAGTTCTTAAAGGGTAAATATTATCTTAGACA
This sequence comes from Tamandua tetradactyla, assembly GCF_023851605.1. Taxonomy (NCBI): domain Eukaryota; kingdom Metazoa; phylum Chordata; class Mammalia; order Pilosa; family Myrmecophagidae; genus Tamandua; species Tamandua tetradactyla. The sequence continues at coordinate 42,426,394 of NC_135337.1, read as the reverse complement.
CATTGTAGAACCTGGATAAATATTGTTAGATAAATAATGGATGAATTTAATTAGATTTCATTATTTTAATTCATGCCACCTGTTTTAGTTTCTAAAAGTTGTCAGAATGCAATGCACCAGAAATAGATCAGCTTTTATAAAGGGGATTTATTAAGTTACAAATTTACAATTCCAAGACCTTTAAAATGTCCAAACTAAGGCATCCATAGAAAGATACCTTGATTCCAAAGACATGCCAAATGGCACCAGGATTTCTCTGTCAGCTGGGAAGGCAGGTGGCTGGCCTCTGAGGTCCTTGCTCCTAGTGTGTTGCTTCCAGCTTCTGAGTCCAGTGGCTTCCTCTCTAAGCGTCTGTGGGCCCTCACTTAGCTTCTCCATGGCAAAACTCTGGGTTCTGACTAGCTTAGCATCTCATGGAAAGGAAGGCATGTGACAAAATTTACTGTGTTCCTCTCCCAGCTTCTGGTTTCAGATCCTTTGGGTCCTTCTGGTATTTTCCTCTGCATCTCCAGTTGTCTTTCCAAATGTCTGAGTCTGAGCTTTCTCCAAAATGTTTCCCCTTTTCAAGGATTCCAGTAAACCAATTAAGCTCCACTGTAAATGGATTGGTGACACACCTCTGTGGAAATAATCTAATCAAAACTGCATACTCACAATTGGGTGAGTCACATCTCAGTGGAAACAAGCCAATCAAAAGTTCCATCCTAGGTCTGCTTCTACGAGATTGGATTGAGATTAAAAGAACATGGCTTTTTCTGGGGTATATGATAGTTTGAAATCAGCACTCCACCATACCAGAAAACAAAAGGATTTTTCCAGAAAATTCAAATGTTGCTTGTATGGCCTTCTTTATCCACCTCTCAGAATATCATCCCAAGTCATTTAACTCTGCTGTCTTATTCTGCCTTATGTGACCTGTTTGGTCAGCCCCCAAAATAACAAAATATTTCTTTTACTGATTTATGTGTTCTTTTCTTTTTGCTAAACACTAGAGACAAAGACAAAAAATGGGTAAAACCAAGTATGTACCAGTTACTGTGAATGAGTAACCCTCCTGATTTTCAGCTTCCTGGCAGGTCAAGTGATAAGTGCTAGCAATGACAAGTGTGACAAGAAGGAAATGTAGCACTCACCATTCTTATCATTGGAAAGAAGAAAACGAGTTTCTCAATAAACTTTACTGCTCCTGAATTCCGAGAGAGACTTCTCATATGGGGCAATTTATAAACGGCATTATGTGACATAAAGGGAAATATCTTCCAAAATATTATGGAAGAGGAGCAGGAAATAAATTTTTTAGCCAGTTCTTGTAGCTGCATTTGATAAAAGTGAGAGGTTAACAAAGAAGTGAAATTCAGTGAAGGCGATTGGAGTAAATTGACTGAGGAATGGTACCTAACTTGCTGAAAGAAGAATGTGATTTATCAAAGAAATAGGTGGCACTCAGCCTCTTTGATATCTCTCCCTTGACTTGCACTTGCTATGAGCCAAGTAGCTTTGGGTTCAAGGGTTCCCTGTAAGACAAAATGACTGAAGCCCTTTTGTACTGTACAAATGTTTACGGATGGATTCGTTGGCTTTGAAAAACCCTATAAAAGTGCAAAAATTTTATTAGGAAAAGTAAGGCTCCTCAAAATTATTCTCAGCAGAATGGAAAACCCACAACCACTTCAAGAATACACCTACAGGAATGAGAAACAAACAGAACTAGCTTTGTTTTGTTTCATACCAGGAAGCCCCTTTGAACACAGCTCTTGATTAAATCATTTATTAAAGGCTTCATATTTTCAAGATATGGCAACTCAGAGAGGGATTTGCCCTAAAAATCCTTTCTGACCAGGCAATGCCAGTCTTCCACCAGGGCCACAGAAATATCAATCTGTGATCCTAAGGAACATGTATAAGAAAGTGGTTTCACAACAGTCAGGAGGAATTAATGGAAAGATTCACCTCTAATTAAATAAGTGGATGATTCATGTCTGTGGTTTGTTTAACTTCAGCCACATAACTGTTGGACATTATCTAGTAGAAATAATAACCTGTTTGACCTCACTAGAAGGAAGTTCTTAAGACCACACCCATCTGGCCCACAATAAGGCACTGATATTGTCAGCATATGGCAATATATTATATTCCTTGTCTTACTTACTCTTACAAATAAACAATTGCTAATGGTCATCTCAGAATGGGGCACCCTTAGAGGACAGCACCCCCCTAAACTTACTGAAGGCAGTTAGCTTTCATTAGTAGAAGAGCTCTGGCCATCCCATTACAAGGATAATGACTCCAAAGTAGAATACTACTATGCTCTTGATGTTCAAATAAAATCATTTGCCCTTTAAGCATGCAAAAGTTTTCTGCCATTTTGTGACCATATGAGCTACATTTTAGAAGTAAATCAACACATTGTAGTTTGTAAAGTATCCTCTAGTACTTAATGAATTTTTATATAATGCAGTTAACATTTCAACAGTGATAGAGAAGTAGAGTAAATATTAATCTCCCTAGTCAATTAATCTAAACAGAATTGTCACTCTAAAGTAAATGAAGTCTTATACAGCTTTGTTACCCTGTGTCAAAAGGAATGGCATAAACAAAATCTGCAATTATGGATTTGGCAGTGTGTCAAGCATCTCAGATGCTGGATTTCTCTGACCTTTCATAGAATTTTTTTCCAGACCCTATTATTTTGCATCAGATACATGTAGAAACACTAATCTAGTAACAGACTAGACTAGCAAACAATTCTTCTGCCAGCAAAAAGTTGGTGCATGATGTGCCTAAAAAGTTCAGTTATTATTCCTTCTAGCCTCCTATATTCTGGAACAGCTAGAAAGAAAAATCTGAGATGATGGTATGGTAGCTGATGACAAACTCTGGGATCTGTTCTGTAACTGCGTTTTGAAGAGTGCATTGAAAACTATTGCTTTTTTCTTTCTTTGCTTTGTATGTATGTTATATTATACAATTGAAAAGTTTTTTTAAAGTTCAGTTACCTTCTGTCTTTTTTATTAGCTCATGGTTAGGCTTTAATGGTTTAATGGTTGATAGTATTTATGCTTCTGTCCTGCGAGTAGCCACAAGCAGAAGATTGTGATTAGAAATCTAAGTAATCTGGGAATAGTAGGAGGCAGCAGGGACAGGGATGTAGCACTGGGAAATGTTTGTAAGCCCTGTGAAAATTAGGGGAGGGTGGGTAGATAGTTGAATATATCAGTTATTAAATCATATTTTAAAACTGACTTTCAAGGGTTTCACTATATAATTATGAATTCAATATATTATGTGAGTTTCTTATATTTGCTAGAACAAATTACCTCTGTCTTAGTGGCTTAAAAAATGCAAACTTATTATCTTTCAGTTCTGGAGGACGGAAGTCCTAATTGGGTCTCACCAGTCTAAAATCAAGGTATTGGAGGGCTCTATTATTTCTTGAGAAGAATCCACTTACTTTCCTTTTTCCAGCTTCTTGAGGCTGCCTACATTTCTTGATTCATGGTCACATTCCTCCATCTTCAAAGTCAGCACTATCTGGCTGGATCCTTCTCACACTGACACCTCTCTGTTTCCTACTCTTCTACCTCCCTCTTCCACTTATAAGGATTTATGATTATACCAGTCCCACTTGGATTGTCCATGATAATCTCAAGGTCAACTAATTAGCAACCATAATTCCATATGCAAATTTGATTCCCCCTTGCAAAGTAACCTAACATATTCACAGGTTCCAAGATTTAGGACTTGTGTAGCCTTGGGGGGAAGGCATTATCTTGCCTACCATACATATTATCTGTGTTAAACACATATATTTATTAAGTCTCTTTAGTACTTAAAACCATTCAATGTTTCATTTCTTTCAACAGAATATCATCTGATCCTTTGCACACCTATCCCAACCTACATTCTCAGCCTCATGAAGTCTAGGTTCACTTTTACAAATAGATGCTGCAGTTTCAGGCTTTTGCCTTTTGAATTTACTGCAAAGACTGCCCTTCTCTATCCTCAGGGGAAGCTCAAATATTTGGAAGATATTTGGCTGAATATCTCCCATTTTATTTTTCTGAGGATCAGTAATATAGAACTTCATGTGCATGCCGGTGTGTGATCATTAAATATATAATTACCTCCCCCTTAGATGGGGTGCTCCCAGAGGAAAGAAACTGTTTAGAATTCATCTTCACTTCTGCAGAACATAATAGGAGTCTTATCTCAAACAAAGTCATTAATGGGAAGATATGTTCTGTGAAAAGCAACCCAATCTTTTTTTTGTTTTGTTTTGATCTGATGCTGATTTAGAATATTATCCATCCCTGGGCCATCCTTCAAATGAATCTTATACAATTTAACAGCATAGGATGCCAAGCTACACAATCAAGTGTCTCATCATCATAGAAGTCTTCTTTCACCAATGTAGTAGATGCTCAATGGAGATCACTGCCAAATGAAAGGCTAAACAGACACGCGCCCAATAGTTAGTCTAGTGACTGCAGAAGGATAGGGCAAGTAACCAGAGCTAGCCAAAGAGAAGGAGCAGGAGAATGAAATAAAAATGAATAAAAAGCAGCTCCAGAAATAACAGTGCATGAGTTAGAAGAAAGAAATATACTTGCTCGTATGTTTTGGTTCATGTGGAACAGGGGACAATTCTGATCTAAAGCAGTATAAGAAAAATGAGACAAATATTTCATCTCCTTCCCAGATGGATATGCTAACATTAACCTCTTATTCAGGAAATTCTATTGCATCCTTATAAGAGAAATCATTACCTATTTTAAGATCTTGATTTCATACCTTTTTGAGGCATGTTGAAGGAAAGGGAAATAAGCATGGAAGGGAGAAGACTTTAATGTTTAGTTCAATGTACTAAGCAAGAAAATATTTGTATTTGTCCCTCAAACATTAGATCAGAACTAGCTACTTAATATTCAGGGCCTAATGCAAAAGGAAAATGTAGAGACCTTGTTCAAAAATTATTAAAAATTTCAAGATATGACAACAAAACAGTAAATCAAAGCATGGGTTCTTCCAATTGCAGGGTCTGGGCATGCATGAGCCATATGCCTAAGATGCTTACCCTGCAATAATAGCTGATTTTCAACAATAACTACCCAAATAACAAAAGATTTTCACTGAATTTCAGTAATAGTGCCTTACATTTTTCATCATACTTAAGAACTGTGGTAGAACATCATATTGACAAAAAAACTCACAGCTTTCACATTGAATTACATTTAATATTTATTTTATCCAATACCATTTGGAAAAGGAAAAAAGAACACAGACTTTGGAGCCAAAATGAGTGGATTCAAATCCCCTTTTATCATCTAATAACTAAGTGGTCTTTGGAAATGTACCTAACATCTATAAGCATTTCATAAAAGAGCAATTTTGTTTTACATAAGAGTAATAATTATCATATCTAACTCTAGGCTTTATGGGGGTTAAATGAAATAACATATGTATAATGGTAGAGGAGTACTTGACATATAGTAAGGGATCCTTAAATGTTAGTCATTATTTACTGTTCCTAATTATGAAAATAATGCCCTATGCTTCAAATGACTTGCCTGCCATCATGAAATTAGGAAGTGACAGTGAAGGAAAATCTCACTGAATAGAAGTCTTCTATGACATTTTACTGGTCCTTTTCATTAAGTCGAGAGAGAGGGAGAGAGAGAAAGTGAGATTTACTTAAAAAAAAAAAAGGGAGCCCTTAGCAGGAGCTCAGAATTCATACTGAATCGTAGAGGCATAAGATTTAACTCTATTCATTTCTTCACGCATTTAATCTGTTAACACGTTTATTGAGTGCCTGCTTTGTACAAGTTACTGCGCTCAACTTTCTTTAACACTAAAAGCTGTAAAGCTTATGTGTACTCATAGGTACAATGCACAGGCATCTGTAAATCCAGGCCACGTGAGCCATCCTGTAGGACGGCTATGGAGTTCAATGGAGTGTGTGTTCTGAAAATGGCGGATGAGAGAACTCTAGATCTCTGTCTCTCCAGAAAAGCAAGTAAAAAGTTGGCAAAAACTGCTAGAATCCAACTTTTAGCTTACTCTGGAATCCAGTAAAGTACTTAAAACATCAAGGGGAAGGCCTAATGAAGAAAGAAGCTGCTACAATGCATTTAGAAAGCTCTGTGGTGCTTAAAATTCTCAACATATTATCCCCTACGCTCCAAGGCAGAGGCAGCTGTGAAAATGGCAGCCCTCACTCTTGGTGCAGGTCACCAGTGCCAGAGGGAGCAATGTGCAGCTTATTTGCAAAGAATGGTGAATGTGAAGCTCCCTGAAGGACTGGTAAATGAGATCACTTTTGTTTTGCCTGACTTGGAGCATGCCCAGGCCTGGGAAGATTCCTGCATGGGGTTTAACAGACAGCATTTACAGACAGAAGTATTGACCCCAGCAGTCTGGGGCCAAGGATAATAGAATAAACAAGGGACATCTGAAAAGCTTGGATAAGAAGAGTTTTAGAAAGATACATGAGGGGATAGGTCTTTTCAAAACTTCCTTATATACTGGGTAATTGAGAAAGACACACACATACCCAAAGCTAGACACATACTCAGAAAAGGCTGGAGAAAAAACCCTACTTTTCACCTCTGATTGATCATTGGATTCCACGCAAGCAGGAAGTAAGAGCTGCGGCTGAGTTGTAGGCCAAGCATTGAAGGAGGAACCCAACAGACAGCCAATCTAGAAGAACAGCTAATGGAATACAGAGATCAGGAGAAGGAGGGAGGAAACGATTCTGGATGGATAGGAAAACCGTCATGGGGGGGAAGGCACTTGGGTTGGGCCACCATGAAAGCATGAATAGAATTCAGTCGGCAAGAACAGCCTGAGAGATCACTTCAGAGGGAGCAGTGTAAACAAAACAGATCTAGGAAGTAGGATATTTCAAAGTTAAGGTATTGTTGCTTTTTTACTCTATCTTGTTCTAGACAACAAGGGAACATGATTAACATGTAAATGAACACTGGTTATGTCTTGTTTGTGTTCACGTTGCTAATAGTAGAAAGCAGGGTTGGAAGAATGAATTGGGATCAGAGTTTGGTGACTTTGGAAAGACAAATTGAGAAAGGTAGTTTGAACCATAGGCAGTCAGAAGCCATAGAAACTGTGTGAGCAAGGATTAAGAGGATATTAATGTGAACTTGAAAGGGCACTCAGGCAGCAGGCTTGAAGACGACGTGAAATGACAGCAAAATAAATAAATAAATAAATGGGGTGTACTAAATGAAGAAAGGACATCTGGACAGTAAGTGAAAACATTCTGTGATAAGATCGTGGCAGTCGGAATGGAAAGGAAGAGTAAGATGTGAAAGATAAATATGAATATTAAACATCTCAAAGTAAAATAAAAAGAATCCTGAAGTGTTGCTTAAAAAAAAAAAAGTCAAAGTTGACCAAGGTATATAGTTTTGTTCTAACAGACATTTACATTAATTATAGAGATAGAGAATGCATTATGGATCAAAATCAAACATTCCTCTTCTATAATAGACATTTTGCTCTCATTATATTGGCTTTGTTTTCAAAGTCATAGTTTGTAATATTAGTTTCCATCTCTAGCTATTCTTGCATATGCCATATTCACTAAATGAGTTACGACTAAAAAATAGAAGCATTCAAAAAATAATAGGAAAAAAAGAATAGGTACTTTTTAATTAAATTAGTAAAAAAAATAAATGTCTACAAGGAGTATATAAGGTTTGTTTGATTTCATTTAAGATAGAAGCAAAGTCTCTGGGTTCTTCTTTCTTATTTTAACCTCACCTTTACAAGCACAACTGTCTCTAGTCAGTGGGGTAGGGGGAGGTGGGAGCAGAGGGGAGGTCTGCAGGCAATCATACTTCCTCTTCATCTAAGCAGGAATGAAAACTTTTTGGTGGAATACAGATGTGTGCATGTAATAAATCTCAACAGAGTGGTCCCAGAGAGATTCACAGCCCAGGATTTGGACAAGAGAGATGAAAATTATTCAATTTGGCTCTCTGCAGCCATAAAGAATTTTCAACTGAGAATGACTGAATTTAATCAGCTTTCAATTACCTACGCTAATCAACAATCCACATTGTATAAAGAGCAAATAATACAAAACAGCAGAAAAACCACCAAATTTTCATATGTAATTTTGTAAGGTCTGTGATTATCATCATGTATGTTTAAATTTAAGACAAACTTGAATATAAGGCAATTCATTTTCCCAAGTGAAAGATTTGGGAGGAGGGAGCAGTTTGCATACATGAACTTTGAGGCTTAGAAGTTGGAGTCAAATGACTTCTTAGGAAATCTAATGTATGAAGTTAATTGTATACATTTAAATGAAAATATTCTACCAAATATGCATTTAAAAAAATATCTGCACACCTGAATTTTTTTCTTGCATGGGCGGGCACCGGGAACTGAAGCTCGGTCTCCAGCATGGCAGGCGAGAACTCTGCCACTGAGCCACCATGGCCCTGCACATTTGAATTTTGTGAAATAATTTTGTTGAACTCTTTACATGACCTCCAATCATAGTGGCGTCCCCTTCTCCAGAGGGGACCTGTTTCCAGGCATCTTCAATTTTCCAAGGCACAGTTTCTGTCAAAGTTGTTTGAATTAATTCTGAATTCATATATGACGCTGTCACTAGAGATTTTATCTCCAGATAAAAGTGCCCATTCACATACATTCTAGCATTTTTCCTTTGACTATCCTGAAGCTGTATTTTTATAGTAAAAATTTACCAATTACCTTTTAAAAAGCACTCTTTAGAAGGTTTTTTACAGGGCGATCCCCACAGTTGTAACTGTGAGATGATTTATCCAAGAATAATTGCATGTATGTGCCTTTTTCTGTTAACTGAGTCTGTCATGTGATATCTGTAAAGACCCCAAACTAGCATTATTGAGGTTATCCCTGGCTAATGTTCAAAATTGTTGAGAGGCCACTCTTAATACAACACAGACTTTGAAAGAATTTAAATATATGTGAATTCTTCCATTTTTTGGACATAGATTACTCAGTTGAGAGAAAAAAAAAACTACTTGGCTTATCTTCAGGTGTAGATGGTAATTTGGGTGTAAATGGGTCTAATGATTTGAATATTTATATTTTACACTAAAGAATGTGACAAAAACACAACAACAACTCTTTTTAATGAACATCTCTAACTTTCCTTTTCTCGGTTCCTCTTTGCTAGACCCTTCCAGTGTGGAGCATAAAAAGAAGTTATTCTGTCTTTGCGAAGCCCAGTGCAAAATGAAAATGTAGAGTGCCTTGTTAATAAATGAAGAATCTTAAGGTGGTGACAGCGAGCATTAAACAAAATGTGGGGACCTTCCAAGCACAGGGCATTCTTCAAAACACCCATGAAGCAGGCCCTGATAAATAGTTCTTGTCCTGACTGTGTCCTGAGGTTATTGAAGGATTGAGTGAGGCAAGCAATGTGTAAATGTTTTGACAACTTTCAAGGGCCACCTATGTATAAAGGAGTTTACATTCTTGAAGGATTTAAAAAAAAAAGTCATCTGAAATATTCAGTCTACATTTGCTACATTTCTAAAGTACTTTTTCTTTCATTTGGGTTCACAAGCAAATTTAAAAAATTAAAAATGATTTTTTACGTGCATGTGTAAGAGAGGGGAGAGATGCAAAGTAAAAATTTTTAAAAAGCCGCTACGCATAGAAGATGGTGTCAATATACATTTGACATTTCAAAGTTAAAAGTAGCTATTAAAATTTTTCTGAGTAAAAAAATGGAAAACTACTATTCTTTATTTACATAATGTACAGATACATATGTTTTTATCCTCTAGATGCTAAGCAAATCAAATCTCCTAAATAAATCAACAATTATTTGTTAGGAGTTTAATTCCACAAAATCACATATGTTTCCCCACAAGAAAATTTTAACTTGATGTGAAAAAAATTAGATAATTTAGTATTTAAGTTATAGAAGTTTTTTACAGATGGAATAAAAGTCATTGTTGTGACTTCTCCTGTCCAACCGAGGAAGATTCAGATGAACATTTCTTGTTACTTATAAAAATAAAGACAAAACATGAATTGAGAGACAAAGATCAAAGTGAGAATTGTGATTGGTTTTAGCAGACTTAATTCCTCTGGTGGATTATCTTTACGGAACTACAAATTTATACTTCTTTAAAATTGAAAAAAATTGTAACATGTAAACCTATGCATTTTTATAATATTATTTTACTAAATGTTTTTACTACAAGCTCATAATACTTTAGTGTAAAACCAGATTGAGGGAAACATGTTGCCAAAATGTAATACTTCCCTTATTGGCATAATAGATTTTGCCTAAATAAATAGCAAAGTAAATCATGCAAATTAGGTCCATTCCCTGAAGTTGGATTCCATCATTTGTAACCAAGGAAAGGGTGTGTCTGTGCTAACCACAAAAGCAGAAAGTGTAAGATCTTGTTAAACTATAAATGACTTATTGTAGATTGTACGGTGCAACATTAATAAAAAAATAAAAGTACAAAAGTTCAACAGATTTCTCGGTGATTTTTTTTTAAGCATGCTATTTTGGATTAGCAAATGTAGCAAACTTCCCTTAGAGCAAAAGCTCTCTAAAAGTTCAAATCTCCCCAATTTGCAGAATCAGTGTACAGACATGCAGAACAACCTGACGATGTAGAAAATAATGACCGATGTAGAAAATAATGACCTGTCTGATGAAGGGCAGGCTTCAGAGCCACCCATATCCAGGCTCTGGGTCCATCGGATGCCATCTTTGAGTCTTGGTTTCCTCATCTGAAACACAGTGACAATACAAGGTCATTAAAAGACTGGAGATAACAGATTCTATCTCACTGATTCCAAATCATGAATTGCTATATGTTAACAACTAGGAAATTACTATGTATCTTAAAATTGATGGCAATATAGATTCAATGAAATGCAGTAAATATAATTACTGGTATGTGAAGGTGCTCACTCGCTGGAAATTACTTTGATTAGCTTTGTCTTATCCCTTTGTTTCACGCTCTATTTCAGCAACCTCACGCACTGCCAATGTGTCATCTACACAATGAAGATTTTCAAATCTCTCATCTTTAGACTCAACGCTTAAGCTGTATCTGAGATAGAGTATAAGCTATGCCAGCTATGTGACCATGGGGAATTTGCTAATCCTCATGCATATTGGTTATCTAACTCGTCAAAACTTGAGAACACCTTTTAAATAGGATTGTTGAAATGATTAAATAAAAAAGGGCCTATGATAAATGGGCCTAACAAAATGCTGTAGAACGAGTGGGAAAATATAGTGAAAAATGTGTGACCTTTGGTAACAGCTCCCCATTCACTAGGTTTGTAGATGTAGATGCTATTTACTTTCTGTCTCTGAACCTCTCAACTTCAGGTCCTCATTGGTAACACTGGGACTGAGCGCGTACACCCACCAGACATTCTTCCAGGTCCTGGACATTCAGGCATGATATATGTGAAGTTCTTGGTTTTATAATTAGTCTATGCCTCACTCTGCCTCCATTTCTACATCCGTGAAATTAAGAGAAAAATATTTTGTACATCGGAGCAGGCCACGGTGGCTCAGCAGGCAGAGTTCTGGCCTGCCATGCCAGAGACCTGGGTTCGATTCCCAGTGCCTGCCTAAGAGAAAAGAAAAAAAAAAAAAATATATATATATATATATATATATTACCTACATCATAGGAGTGCACTGAGGATTAAATGAGCTGATATCTTTAAGTGCTTGGAAAGTCACCAGCAGAAAATAAGATATAGCTGCTATCATTATTTTCAGCATTTAATGACCACTGTTGTGATGTCACTTTGTATAGCAGTTAGAATTCAGCTCTACCACTGACTGCCATGTGACCTTGAACTACTTATTTAACTTCTCTGGGTTTCTGCTTTATTATCTGTAAAATGAGGAAAATAGTAAGTATCTGATGATATTAGTATAGCACTTACTGTCTACAGAAGTATTTTGCTAAATCAAATTAAAAAATAAAATTGTGCTTCTATTTACATGAAGTCATAAAAAATGGGTATATTTTATTACAGATATGCATATTTCAATAAAGTTTTAAGAAGTTACTGACAAAATATACATGCTGCAGCCACACCTAGGCTAAAATCGAAATGATCCTGAAAAGATGAGTGTGGTCTTGCACAAAATTTGTGAGGTGGCCATATTTTGGATGAAGTCCATCAAAGTATGTAGTTAAGATCAACTTTAAAACCAGAGTATGCACTTATTAGGTATGTGATAAAAGAATAAATACAACTCCTACACAAAAGATGAGACAAATGAAAAATGTGCCCTTGAGTTTATCACATCACTCTTCTGAATATTAGTTTCCTCCTTTGTAAATTATGGGAATTGGAGAATTCCTGAGGCTTTTTACTTCTAAAATCTATGGGTCTATGGCTTAGAGAAATACCATGATAATTAATCAAGAGATAGAACTGGAAATATTTTCTTTTCTTTTCTCTACTTCCCTTTCTTTAATTTTCTTTTTAACTTTTAATCCCCAGACTAATTGGTACAATTTAAAGAAAGACAAGATTGAGTAATTTATCTTTGAATCATCACTTGGCAAACCTATGGCATTAAAAGCTTTATTCGTAAATTGGTATTTTTTAGTTATTTTTTAAAACTGCTACTGTCTGTGAATATGATATCTGATTCATTGAGGTTTAATTTGCTTTGGGGGTCTTAAAAAAATAAACTGCACAGCAGTACCATTAGATTCCTCAAATTTCATTTGATGTAGCACTCATTATCAAAAGGTTGATGCCAGAAATAAAGCTAGCCTCACATGCCTATTACTATGTGTTTGAGTGATGGGAGGTGAGCTAGTGCTTGTAATAATGAGAACTTATTTCATTTGAAAAATTTTAGAAGCACACTGCACAAATATGAAAAGGCTATCTGCTTATAGCTTTTTTAATTTTTACACATTTAGTTAACATTTATTCAAAAAATCAGTAAGATTTTTCAAAATCTGTGTATGGTATACATAATGAAATTGAGTTTCTTAATACCTAAAAGCATACATAGAGTTGCTTTTCTTCTTCACTCTTGCACAAAAGCTTTTGTTCATCTTTATTCATAGATGAACTTTTTAGAATTGTGTAGCACAGGTTTTTGCAGATATTTAAGACAATTCTGAAAAAAAAATGTGTCCCTTGATATGTCATCACTATGACTGTATCTTACTATTGTGTAATATAAATGAAAAATTTTAGAAGGGGATATAGCCTCATGCATGAAACAGTAAATATAACCTTGGCACTCTCTTTTTCCTTAATAGTTCCAATTACCTCATTAATATTTGTTTTCAATGCAGCAAGCAGAGAATATACTTTGTAACATCTGTTTGTTGATCGGGGTTTTCACTGAATCACAATTGGCTACTAATAGCTACAACAAAGAAAATTATGAGAAGATTGTTTCTAAAGCGCAAATGCTTTTTGCTGTTGTTTTCCAGCAGCGAACATGCTTTTGGAAAAAAGAAATAAACATTAAAGAGAGATGCTCTGCAGCCTCCCCGGCTGTGTGTGTCACATATTCTGTGAATGGGAGCATCGTTTTGTGACTGGATAGCTAAACAACTGCTTACGTGATCGATAAAGAACATTATCTTAAATCATAGCATGAATTCCCAATATCATACATAAAATCAATAAAACACACAAAGAACAGGACTGAAATTTTCCACTGAAACACTGCCTGCTGCTTTGGAAAATAATATTTAGTAGGTTGGATTATTTTTTTTGTTTTGTTTTACTAATTATGAGCTCAGTGGCAGTTTATTCTGCAGTAAATCTGCTGGTGTGAGATTAAACCTGTTATTGAACAGAGTTTTGAATCTACTGCAAGGCACTCATCACTGCTGGAGAGTGAACATTGCTGTTATCTCATTTAAAAGTTGGCCAGCAAAGCAGCCCATTTGTTTAAAATGCAATTAAGCTGGTGTCTTGAAGAGAAATTAGCAAGGAGTACTTCATTTTAGAGGCATAAGAGGTCTGTTCGTAGACACATTAATCCTGCGATTTGGGACATCGCTGCAATTTGGGACTCCGCTCCGAAAGGCTGCTTGGAACACACAAGCACAAAAGGGGAAAACTGGGTAGTGAGAAGGGTCAGTTCTGCTCTTGATCAAAAGGGGTAATATTCACGTGTTCGCATCCTAAGCCTTCAGATGGTCTCGCCTATCATGGGTACCGACCGAAGAAATTAAAAAGCAAGTTTAATGAATGTTGTTGCTGAACTGAACGAAAAAAGGTCAGCCATTTTACATATAAATGTACGTGTGGCACAACCTATTTTTAGAAGAAAATATGAAGTAATTTCACTGCTGGATAATTGTTTTTACAATGCTTAGTATTGAGTCTGTTTTAATTTCACGATGCAATGATTACTACAGAAATATTGGAGGAATATCTGCCATGAAATTTCCCAGAGAATCAGTTACCTGAGACAGAAAACTTTTTTTTTTGGATCAGTACTTTCATATTTCTTCTGAGAATGCTGTTTCTTATTCTAGGGGAAAAAGCAACTTTTTTGTGTGTGTGATGTTACCAAATATAGTATCTTGTCAAAAGAAAGATTTTACCTTGCAAAAAATCAAAGGAACCTCCCTGTGTTTTACTTATTTCCTCAGGTAGCAACAATAATAAATGATAGTACTGTAGTTAAAAAAAAAATGAAGGAGAGGTTTGATGAAATATCTTAGACAATTCAAACAATATATATATATATAAATTATGGTAATTGTTCACAGAAACAGAAGATTTCTGTGCTATCTGAAAAATCTGATTTTTGTCAACTCTGAAAAATCTCCACTTCTGCTTGGCTTTTCCTTTTTCTAAAGGGACAGGCATGTGTGAATTTGTGTACTATAAAAATTAAACGGGTGCCTATTTCTCCCAGCCACCCCCTTTATTTTAGTCTGTACTCCCAAAGGTAGTGGAATAGCAGCTGATTTTAATGTTTCAATCCATCTTACATGCTGAAGAAGCTTATGCAGTAAAATTTCAGCCCTGCAGAGCCTTCGTTGACTCAGAACAAGATCGCTGCAGATTAACTCTGCAAGAGCCAGAATTATTTTTAAAATCAGTTTTGCTACCAATCTGTCTAAAATACGCCTTGTTCTTCCTTGCCATCTTTGTCAGAATGTGCTGACTCCAACTTCACTGCTTCTTATGAATCGGGAGCATCATTATGCGTGCCGGTTATTAGAATGAACTGAAGCACATGCACAAAGCAGAAACAGCTTCTGTTTTCAAGGGTACAAGGTTGCAGCGCCCCAGGCAAATTTAATAAAATCCTATTCAAGGTGCTATAATCACTTCAACAATATTTTATTCAAATTATCCACTAACCTATCTAAGCTCCTTGAGGGCAGGGATAGACTGCATTTATCTTTGTCAACCCAGCACTAACCACAGTGCCTGGATCATTTTGAACACTTAATAAATAATTGATTTTTTTTTTTTCACAGAGAAAGTGTGGGCTGCTCTTTATTCTCCACTTCCAATTCTAATTAACACCCATCACCTTGCATCTTTTCTAAACTCTTTGCGATTTTTCTTTCTCATCTGTTGTTTATTATTATTGCTTCTTCTCTTGTTTTGCTTTTGACAGCCTCAAAGGCAGGCTCAGGGCTGTCGGAGCCTATCCGGGACTGCTTTCCTTCCTCACTCCCAACACGCTAAGGGCTCACCTCTTTTCTCTCCTTGGCTTACATTTTGCTACAATAGAAACTGGATTTCTTTCATTCAAACTGCATTTTCAGTCTTAAATCTAATGTAGACTCTCCTCAATGTTGAAAATTCTATTTAAAAAAAAAAGCTGAATGTATATTTCTTTAACTCTCTGTGAGTATGGAACATTTTCTTTTTCTTTTAAAAAACTAAATAACTATTAATTTTATAGCCACCTCATGATCTGTAAATACACTATTCTTGTTTTGTATGTTTCTTATTTGGTTCTTAATGTTTCTCCTCAATGTTTCTGATCTTTGTATATTAAGAATGTGAACTCTATGTCAGATTTCTTGAAAGTATTTTGTTTAGTTTGTTGGTTTTTTTTGAATTCAGTTTGGATTCAGAGGTTCAAAAGTTTCGCATTGTGATATCTATGTGTCTTTGCCTCTGCTATTTCCTTTCACAATGAGAAATCAGAAAAACACTCACAAATATTATCTTCTAGTTCTTCATGGTTAGAGTTTTTATATTTAACTTTTTGTTCCTCTTGAAACTTATTTTCATAATGGCCTGAGATCAGAATCTGAATGGATTTTTATCCAAATAACCAACCAATTACCCCAGCTCTGTTTATTGAATAATCTCGTCCTTTCCCCACAGATTTGTTATGCCTCTTTTATCATCCATAGTCTGTTATTGGGCTACGTGCCAGTCACCTAGAAACCATATTTAAAAGAAGATGGATGAGTGATTATGTGATAAAGTAAAGACTGGGAGGGACATGCCTAAATGTTAGAATATAGAGTTTGCTGTGAGACGTTTACCTGCCCTAAATATTCCATATAGCTCTTTGTGTAGTTTTATCAGCATCACTCAGACTGTACACATAATGCCACTAAGCTCTGCTACCCCACGCACTAATGCTTAAGTGAGGAAACAGGAAGTATGTTGAAAAATTTATTAAGTTGCAAGGCAAGCTTTTAGTCCACCATCAAAACGTTTGTTATCAAAAATATAATTGCCTTGCTTCCCACAGAGTGCAGGAAGATATTTGCAATACATTTATCTGACACAGGACTTCTATTTATCTATCTATATATGTTCTGTATATGTGTCTCTCTCTATGCACACACACATACACATATGTAAACACACACACATCCATGCACATAAACATATTCTATAGAATATCATCAGAATTGCTTGGAATAAAATGAATACCAGGTATATTTTTGATGAGGATATTAAGAAACTGTAATTCATATTCTGCTGGGTAATGTAAATTAGTACAATCACGGATAATTTTGTGGTGATATCTACTAAAGCTGAACAAAGTATATCTTATGATCCAGAAATCATACTCCTAGATATATACCTGTACGAGATGCATTTTCATGGTCACCAATGGCATGTACTAGAATGTTCATAGCTATTCATTACAGCCTTGAGCTGGAAACAACCCAAATGTACATTAGCAGGAAAATGGATAAATATGTTGCAGAATATACAGAGAATGCATTACTTTGTCTCATTTCCCAAAATTAGTATGTTTCAGAATCATTTGGAGAGTTTGCTAAAAAAGGAAGGCTGCTTTGCCCCAGTCCCCAGAATGTCTAATTCAGCAAGACTGGGGAGGCGGCGGGGGCGGGAGGGGGAAGTTGCTCAAGAGTTCGCTCAGCAATTTGCATACCTAAAAGTTCATATGATGCTGGTGTTGCTCACCTGAAAATATTTTGTTAACCCCTGAGATGTGGTCAGGAGAACGGACAACCTCCATCTATCACAATAGGTTCGAATCTCCCAGACCTGATGTTCAGTAAAAGAAGCCAATGACAAATGTACATAATATAAATGCCAATGACAGAAAGTTGGAAAACAGGCAAAATGCACTTATGGTACAGAGGTCAGAACAAAGTTTATACTTAGAGGGTAGTAGTGACAGGAAGGGGACAAGATGAATCCTTCTGGAGGGTTGCCTCTGATCTATTTCTTGATCTTGGTGCTTATTTCATGGGTGTGTGCTGTTCATTTGTGTATGGGGGTGTGTAATATATATATATAGAGAGAGAAAGCTAAAATTGGGAATTATTATATGTGTCTAATATTATATTACCTAATATAAAAGTCCAGATAACAGCATTTAGCTGTCATGTTTCCATGATGTTGGTATATTCTGTTCTAGAATATGCATTCACACAATTAAAAGTCAGATTTTTCTAAATTCAACCAAAAATTTTTAATAATTAATGAGCTGAAATGAGAGCTGCACTAACACCCAAGTCCTTCTGTTCTAAGTCTGATCAGACAAACACTTCCAAATGAAGCCACAGAGCCCAACAGACAAGGTGCAACCTCAGCTCCACCACCCACAAAATAACCCACCTAACAGCTCTCCAAGCTGCTGCCTTAGAAGGAAGTGCCAGGTGACATCTTAAAAGGTAACTTTAAAAGGAAAAGAGGAATTGACTGAAGGGAGGAAAGAAGGGAAAAAGAAGGAAATATTCCAAGAGTGAAGAACAGGAAAAGAGCTTTCCAGCTGAGGCGGGACCACATAAAGTCCCTTCATAAAGCATAAGCGACATAGAGCTCAATCTGAAAAGAGCAGAGAGAGGAGACATGTTTTATTCTCTTGACGCCTTTTCCTTAGGTAGGTATGGCTTATTATTGCCCCAAACCAGTCTCCAAAAATGGTAAAAAGGCCCAGAGGAGTTTATTAGCCTTTATACTTTGCTCCTATACTTTGTTTCCTTCTCAGGGTCCTTTTCTAAGCCAGGTTAAGGAGACAAAGGTAGATCTTTTACAAGGTTAAAGTTCCTTTCATGGGGAGACAAAGGAAGCCTTCCATGAAGACCCTAAATGCTCTCCATCCACTTTCCCTTGGTACTCAATAATTACCCTTGGCCTGGAGGTTAAATGTCTCACACTTTGAGACTTTGTATCATTTTACCTCATGCTCAGTCTCTGCAGTGCTTTTTTATTTATTTTTCAAAGATGGTCTCATGTGACATCGTGGTAGAACAGGCTAACCTATGAAAGTAAAAACTTGCCTATAAGTTTAGTGTTAAAAATGATTAGGGGACAGGCAATGGTGGCTCAATGGCAGAGTTCTCATCTGCCATGCCGGAGACCCGGGTTTGATTTCTGGAGCCTGCCCATGCCAAAAATAAATAAATAAACAAAAAGAATGGAGGGCTGGTTCCCCAGACTGGAGCCATTTTGAGGCTCCTACCTGTTTTCTCTCTTTCGTTCTCCCATCTGCCTTCTCTTACCTACTTTTTTCCTGTTCTCACCATCAATAAACCTGTTAAGCTTTGAAAAAAAAAAAAAGATTGGGGTGAAATTAAAGACATAAATAGGAAACGGAAAAAAGAAAACAATTTAACATGGGTGCCTCTTTTATCTGCTCATTTTCTGGGCATTTATGTGTAATCTAGTGGTTCTGTTCATCAGCATTTAATGTAGGAATATCGGCTTTTTCTCTACAAAAGGATGCTCTTTTTCTCATATCTACTGAAAGGGAAGAGCCGTAGAGGTAAAGCACAGCAGAAATACTAATTGCAGTTACCAATTTTACATGCCAATGTTTGGAAATCCAGATGTAAACTATAAGAAATAATGGATGTTTTGTGTATGCATCACTATAAATTATTTAGCAGACAGATCCATCGTATTATACTACATGCTGGGGGAGAAGCCGTGGGTTAAACTAAAATAAATAAATGAAAGGCGAGATCCCTCTCCTCAGTGTTGCCTAACAGCAAGCAAATGAGAGAATAAAGGAACAGGAATTTCAAGTTCGAGAGGTAGAAAAAAGTTATAAGAGGTAAAGTGTGTCTCTAAAAAGGCATTCAACATTGCTTGCCAGAGAGCCTAAAGCTGCTGAGTGGTTCAATTTTACATTGTTTAAAACTAAAATTCTCTTATCGGTGAATTAGTCTGGAAGACTTATTCTTTCATCTGTCTTTTCTGTTTTTCAGAGCCATTTCTTCTATACTCTTTCTCTAATTCTTCAACTAGATTGCAAACGTTTTTAGAAACAAGACAGATACACTTTCATTCTTAATAACAACTTACATCATTCCAAAAAAATGGTATGGACTTTAAAGATAGAGGCAAAAAATATAAATAAATAAAACTTACCAAGTCAAAAAAAAAAAATGGGACAAAGGGAAATTAAGAGAAGGAAGAATAATACAGAATCAGGGATAAAATTAATAACCAGAATCAATGTCATTAAATCTTAGAGACTTGGGGAACAGGATGCTGAAAGTTGGGTTTGTGCTTCCTAGGAGCCTATTCCAAAAGGGAAACACAATTTGCCATTTAAGGTAACAATATACTCTTTTCAGAATACAGATCTAATCATGCCACATATTTAACAACATGCTTAAAAACTTTCAATGATTTCCTATCTCTACTGTCATTTCTTCTCTGACCTCAGAAATAGGTGAGGTATCTTGCTGTGTGCCTTTATGACACAATGAAACTCTTCATCACAACACGTATTACAGTTTCACCTACTTACAGTGTTACTTACAAGCGAATGGATTCCATGCATTGCTCACCCACTAAGCCCGAGTGTAGGAACCATGTCTCCTTTGTTCCTTATCGTATGCTTAATTGTCTAATCACTGCAATGGTGATCAGCACATAGGAAAAAATCAATATGAATTTGTTAAAAGAAAGAATAAAGAAGAAGCAAGGCTTTTCTCTTATTGAAACCTGATTTAAAGAAGAGTGCCTAATAGATCTTCACCAAAGGACTGTCTATGATGCGGAAAACACCGTCCTCAATTACCTCATTACAATTACACATGGGATGGGGATATTTTCTCAAAAACATTCTTCAATGCCACACTGCCAGGATGCTAGGGCAGAGTTTCATAATAGCTGTTCTATAATAATCAGAAGTGATCTAAAGATGAAGTTGGGCAGATGAGAGTAAAGGAAGACTTTAGAACATTTATCAGATGATTCATCATAAATATTTCTTACAACTAAGCATAAATGTAGGGCAACAAATAGAACACAACAACGTCTAGATACTTTTTAACTAATCGTGAAATCAGAGCCATACTTATAATCACTCCAGCTGAGGTAAGCTTGACATTTGCTTATGAAAAGTGGGGACCCCAACCAAAACACAGGCTGAATAAGAGCTGACACTATAGTTATAAGCAAGATTAGTGGTATTTTAAATATAATTCCAGCAATAATGAAACTTCCCTTAGCAGATCTCAAATGATGATTACTTTATAAACCTCTACTTGGTGTAGACAATAGTTTCTTTTCCTGATGGACTTGGTTTTGGGAAATTTTTTTGCACATTCCTCTCTAAAATCAAGTCAGTTGAAATGCTTTAAAATGTGTCTCCTGTAAATTAAAAGGCATAGACTTTCAGAAGTCTTTTACGGTGACATAGATCTAAAATTTTGGCAATCAACAAAACTAAGTGTAAAACTAAATTTATGGGATTGGGCATTGATCAAAAGAATTGATGTTGGAAAGAATATAAATAGCTGCCAGGAAAAGCTTTCTCTCAAGTGGAAATGAGAACTCACAGGCTGTTTCACAGATCTAGTGAACTAAGCAACCTAAAATCTTTGGGAACGTGTGTTAGATATAACATTTTCTATTCTTTCAGTTTAGGTGAAAGGGGAGATGTAAGGGAAGAGATGTCCTGGAACAGGAATCATCTTGCTCATATACTAATGTAATGTGGTAAATTATTAAGGTAGTTTGTGATTGATTACCCTGACTAAGAATGTGCTTCCTCCTTCCAAGAAGGTTAATATTTGGAAGATGAGGGTACAATACTATTTGGGAAGGAGGGATGAGTAGTAGGCTAAAGCTAGGACTATCCTGGAAATCTGATAATTCTGAAGAAAAAAAGAGAGAGAGAGAGAAAAGAAGTATTTATGCAACATGAATTTCCTAAATATGGTAATAAATAGACAGAGAGTTGGGTCCTGACATGACTTACCTGCCAGCCTGATGGTAAGAAGAGGCAGGGAGTCCACGGTCCTGAGGTATCTAATCTGGCCGACTCTTCACAGAGCATGGGCTGCACTGACCGTCAGATTTCAGCCAAGCCACTGAGAATAGCAGAGAGGCCCTGGGGGAGGTAGAGCAGGGAGGGCAATCACACATAGGAAGTCCATACCTTTTGAACTGCTCGTTAGCTAGTGACTGAGCAGACAACTGAAATGAAAGGTATTTACACCAATTCGGAGCCATTATTTTGCTGTTCTTTGAAATCAGACCAGGCGTTATGCTCTGGCTAGTTCAGGGACATCTATGGTGTTCTATGTTCCAGAGGAACTAACTGAGATTCCAGATTTTTGTGCTCCAGAGCATTTGGATCTGGCCCCTGAGGGGATTGCTGATTCTCTGGAAACTGAGACTTCAGTTCGCTGATTTCTGAGGATGTCCAAGGTGGACTTCTCTTGAACACAGCACCAATAAGCTAGTAGGATCTCAGATGAGGGGGCAGCAGTATGGAAGATGAAGCACTAGGTGCCAAGGCTTTGGTTGCCAAAGCTAAGGGTTCTCATAATTGATTTTGTCACTGGCAAAGTGGGTGTCACCAATGGAGCCATCTCTATCCAAACGGCCCTTGTAGACTCAGAGAAGGTGTCAGACAACATGTGGTCAAAATGGAATGGACATTTCCCCATACTCTGGTAACATTATAATTCTGGGAATTATGTGCAGCCCAAGGAAGGGAGCAGGAAATCCCAGAATGAATGCTGTTAGAATTTTTGCCAATACTGATGAGTGGTTGCTTGGAGCCAGATTTGTCTTGTACTTCAGTGTTGTAGATAACTGTCATGCAAAGAAGCCCCAGGGGTCCAAGACCTTTCTTAAAACTGGAAACATACCACCCAATTGTTTTTTAGTAGAATAATTAGAGCTAGAATTAGTTCAGTTTATTCCGTCATTAGAAGGGAGTTGGAAGATGTATCCAGGCCTAATGACTACAAGTTAGAGGAAACAAAGGAAAAATCAAAGTGAAGTTTAGCAGCAATTAATACAGTAATTTAAGATAGGCAAGTATTTAATTTTGTCAAGGTTTTTGTGTTTTTTAATTAATTGTTAGACTGGTGCTTATAATTAGATATTTACTATGGGCATTTTAATAAAGTGCTACTCTCTGATTTAAAATGCTTTAATTATTTCCCATCACTTTCAGGATAAAGATAATAGTCTCCTAAGTGATCTCCCCACCATATTTCCTCCCTCATCATCACTCGAACACACAAGCCAGGGTGAGACATATGAATGCGAATTACATCACATCACTCTTCCACTCAAAACCCACTAATAGCTTCCTATTTCCCTCTGAACATAAGCCTTACAATGGCCTAAGAGGTTCTGCATGATTGGACACATCCCTTCTCTCTCTCTCTGTCTCCTCATCTCCTACTACTCTCCTCTTGATTACATGACCAATAGTGGCTCCCTACTTGTTCTTTCAATGCATCAATTATGCTCTTACCTCAGGACCTTTGCACATGATTTTTCTCCACCTGATCTTTCCACAGATATCTCAATGGGTGGCATTTTCATATAGTTTGGATCTCTTCTCAATTAGCATCTTATCAATAAAGCCATTCCTGGCCGCCCTGTATAAATAGTAATGAAATGCCAACTTCCATACCTCTTTGTTTCCCTTGTCTGCATTACTATTTTTCATACCACTAATCCTATTTGACAGTTTAGCAAGGTGCCTGTTATTTACTGTTTGCCTCCCTCCCAAGGAGATTGCTCCCTACTATATGCCGAATACCTAAAACCATTTTTACCTCATAGTAGGCCCTCCATGGGTATTTGCCAGGAGAAAAAAACAAAGTACATAGAAGGAATTACTATACATGCATCCATGGGCTGCTGCCTAACTCTCCAGTCTCACTTCATATGGTTCTCAATTTCAGCTACTTCAGGTCTCCCTTAAGTTTGTAAAGCCTAACATTCTCCTTTTGACCTCAAAGTCTCTGTCCTGGCTCTTCTCCATGCTTGAGTGCCCCTCCCAGATTGGTCTGTACTCATCCTATAGGGCTAAGCCTAAACGCTACTTTGTCCAAGAATCTTCCAGAGGAGTCCCACCACATCCCATCAAACATCTTCTTTGCATTCTTTACAGAATTAACATTATTGCCATTCCCATCAATGGATTATTTTTGTCTTAATGTTTATCTTTTCTACTTAACTGTAAATTTCTGTGAGGGTTTGCCTTGGACACCAGTATATTTCCAAAGACCAGCAAAGTGGCTGGGATGTGGCAGGTATCTGAAAAAAAAAAAAAAAAAAAGAATGGGTAACTGAAGGAAGTGTATTACAATAGGGGAAATTTTTTAAAAATCTGTTAGTAATTGCTTTATCTCTTAATCATTCATACTTGGTTAAAATGGAGTTGGTTGTTTCTCACACTTTTTAATTATGGGAAAGACCAGATAGCATCTTTTTTGGCATCACTGGGGATAAGAATCCTACAATAAAATATGTACATTCCATAAAAAACATATAGTAGAGAATATGAGAATTATTTCAAATTCTGGAGATTCTTCGTCATATTTATAGAAAGTAGGATTTACTGAAATTTAAATGAAGAACACAGTCACGTGGGTGGAATATCTAGAAATATCTCTAGGATGCTGGCGTCTGACCCTGTACTCTTCACTGATTGGCATTATCTTGATGAATTCACCATGGTCCTTGGTTGTAGGTATGAAAACAGCATTTTTATCAGGAAAATACAGGCATAATTAGATTCTTCTAGACTTAATTCTAATAACTAGACTCACTTGAAACTGTACGTGAACAAAAAAGACAAGTTATTAATTTAGAAACAGAGAGCATTACTTCCTGATGACTAAGGTGTTTATGTATCCTAGCCAGGGAATCAGTTTTTCAGGTATGAAGGTGTTTGGTGAGATAAATCATTAAACCAGAGGGTTCCTCAGAAGTCACAGAATGACACAGAGAGCCATCAAAAGTCCTGAGGGATGGTTCATCCGGACCTCATGAGACCCAGTGGCCAACAAGCTCCTGACTTCCGGATCTGCCTTCTCGTTTCTCCGAAGCCAACTTCCTACCTGGCTACTCCCTTTAGATGGTGTACGCTAACACTAGATATGTCATTTTCCCTAATTAAGCGGCATTCTAGTTTGTTCCTATGACATTAGAAAACATTTTGCT
Source organism: Tamandua tetradactyla (assembly GCF_023851605.1). Lineage (NCBI taxonomy): Eukaryota > Metazoa > Chordata > Mammalia > Pilosa > Myrmecophagidae > Tamandua > Tamandua tetradactyla. The sequence continues at coordinate 42,401,491 of NC_135337.1, read as the reverse complement.
AAGTGTTGTTTTCAAGTCATTTAATTCTCACAAGGCAACCGTATTCCCCTTTTCTCTAAGTGCCTGGGGAGCCTCATTGCTCAATCCTCTGGGCTTGGAACTACGTGGAAATAAATTACTTACCCCCTCCTAAGGCAATGGAAGGGTGTATAACTCACTAGGTACTACAGGGATATTTCTAACAGTTATTGTTTTATATTAACATTTTTATATTATAATGGGAAAAATTGCTCAGAAGTCTCCCTTTTCATTCTGAATAATGCCTGGTAGAAAATCCCAGTTATAGCTAGGAGGGCAGAGAGAGGTATGCATCCAAACCCATGAATACCTGTGGAACCCTTGAAGACACATTCTTTCTGCAGCGTCTTCCAAAGAAAAAAGGATCTTCTCTTGATTTCCATGAAATGGAAAATAATGAGGCAATGAGACTTGTGTGTGTGTGTGTGTGTGCAAGTGGTAAGATGTGTGAATCTGTGTGTGTATTTTAAAAGTGTGATCTCTTCTCTTCTGACACCTGGGTCACTAAAGAATAGTCAACAAACTTAGAGGTCTCCAGGGGCTGGGGGCCAGGGAGAAGAGGGAGGGTATATTTGGTGAATGTGGAGTGTGTAAAAAAAAAGAATGTTCAGCACCAAGAAGTAATAGGGTCTCCTCTCCCCCATTGTCATGCCCCCACCCCGCATTAAAACAAAGTCTTGCTTCAATATAATAAGCCTACCTAGCTGAGCCTGAATAGTAGTAATAAATGTTAACTGTCTCTTCCAGAGGGTAGACAAGAAGGACTCACTGCTGTAATAGTAGATTGAGCATGGCATCAGCATTCCATTTCCTGCGGGTTTACTCTAGGCTATTCCTCTTTCAGATGGGTGCTATCACAAATGGGCTGAGAAAGACCACAGAGAAGCTCTGTCTCTGCCCCTGCAAAGGGACAGTGGCAGAGTGGGGCACATTAAAGCCTTTATGTGGCGCCTCCTGAGTCAGACTGAATAGTTCTCAGCTGAATTCGCCAATGGATAAAAGCTCTCTTTAGAAATGGTCCCTCGATGAAAAGTTTTGGAATTCTTAGAATTACATAACCTTTCAGCCAAATCCCATTATATTCCATTTCTGCCTTTCAACTATGGGGAACGACAGAGAAAAAGCCATTCTAGAAAGAAGGGAGGGACATTTGCTCTGGAGGGGAGGGAAATGCCTTAGTGCTCTACCCTTGCAGGAAAAAAAAAAAAAAAAAAGGAAGAAAGAAAGAAAAAGAAAGTCTGGTTTTTAATAGCGGCTTTTATGAAATGAAAGCAACTCTCCGGGGAAAGTTCAGCCGCTGCTGCTGCGATTGGGAGCTCGGCCACGATGGCGGCCTCACCAGGAAGCAGGTGTGGAGAACCCCCTCGTCTTGCTCCATAAAAGCTTAGGCCAAGCTCCGAGTTATAAGATCAGGCAACGGGCAATTAGACAGTGTGAGGAGCTGTCTCTTACTGCTCCTTTCAAAGTAACCTTTAATAATTTTTCCAATCTTGTCCACAGGCCCTTTGCTGTCTTCTTTTTTTTTTTTTCTTATTTACCATTTTCTTCAGTATTTCTTTGCATTTTATCTTCAAAGAGCTTAATAGTCATTAATCGTGTAATTGGCACATTACTGCAAGGAAATTCACTACCAGTGTCATCAGGTGCCAGAAGAGAGAAATGGGGGCATGAGTAGGTTAAGTGAATTGTTCACATTCGCTGATGCCAGTACCCGGAGCACAAAGGTGAATACTCTTTGCCTATGATTCCTTGTCTGCGGCGGACCTGAGAACTGGGTGGCCACTTTCATTTAAGATTTCACATTTGAGTGCATTTTTGTTCAGATTCGGTGTGCAGCTAGTCTCCATTTCCTGGGTAAGTACAGGTCTTACACAGGCTTGAATAATGATTGCCAGAATAGGCGTTTTCCCCAACCATCACATCTGGGGCAAGGCACATTTTAGAAATTACTACTAGTAGGTGCAATTTTTGCAGAGAAAAATGCAAAGATACCCTCTCAGTAGTAATCATTTATTGCATTGCCAAAAATGCATACATATGCCAAACCACTGTCACACATAGACACATCTACACACACACAGTTCTCTCAGCTTAGGCCACTTCTGTCTTGCTCTACTTATACTGAGCTAATAGGAAAGGGAAGGTTCTGATGTTAAATTGAAATACAAAACTAGGATTTTAGTCCCCACAGCAGGGGGTTTGTATTACTTTCAATAAATACATAGTAAGAAAGAATACAAAAACTTTCATACAGATCTTTTCCCAGCCCTTTTTTCTTCCTTTAGAAAAAAAAATGACATAAGAATTCATGGAGTTAGGTGTGGCTAATAAGTAACAGTTCCACAAAATTGTGAATATTACTAGCCAGTGAATTTTTTAAAAAGAAGAAGTATAGTTTTCCCCCAATGCATTGCCTTTTTTTCATTTAAACCCTATTTTTAATTTAGGCAGGAAGGATAGACAAAAGTTTAATATAAAGTATTTAATAGCCCCAAACTGTATCATATTAAGATTCCATTCACTTCCAAGTTTTCCTGCCTTTTGGGATCTGAAAATAGATCCTGTGAAGGATTCAACAATACAGGTTTAAAATAAAACTTTGTAATTAAGCCTATTTAAGGAGGGGAAAACATTTAAATTATTTCATGAAAATAATTGTATTATCTTTTATCCCCACATGAATGGGAATCAAGCACATGAGCCTGGGATAGGCCCAAATTAATCAAAGCCAGGCTGTGGAGATGGCCTTTAAATGTGAGAACTAAAGAGGAGTAGGAAGAGTTAGCTCGGCTGACCAGTAAGTGGAAGGGAGGGGTGGAATGGACAGAGAGGAGGTGTATTCCAAAGGAGGAACAGCGTGTCTGAAGACGAAAAGAGAGAAAGAATAAGACAAGGAATCACAAGAAATCCAGTGCATCTGGAGTACTGAGCATGAGGGAGAGGGTGAAAAGAGACATTGGAAAGGGAGGCTAAAACCAGACCCAGAGGCATTATCAGCCACTTGTCTAACACAGCACTCCTTTGGTTAGGGGAGAAAGTGAAAGCAACCTAATAATTTTATGTCAACTTGTCAAATAATACAAGAAATCCAAAAGAATGTGCAATATATTTTTTCACTTAGTATTTATGCATCATGAGCCCTCAGCTGCAGGGTTCACAGGGTAATAGTCACTCAGAAGTGGCTGGTCTATATAGAATGAGGCCTTAGCCATCTAAGGATGAGTCAGCAGCCACCATCCACAGACACAGACACCAGACTTCTTGGACAATCACTATTGTATTCTCTTCCCCTTCCACATAATCCTTTGTCTTAGGACTTTAACGTCCTCACACCCCTCCAAGCCTCTAAATCCTAAAGTATTTGGCCTCCAACATGAAATATTAGTTATTCTCTGCTTAGTTTGTGGTTTTGCAGGGTCTTTGCTCAAGAGGACCTCATCCTCCTGGATGCTTGGGGAAATCAGTTAATGGTTTTTGGTTTAAGATCTGGCTCAGGTCTGAGAGCTAGGTAAAGGATTGTGATTTTTACACTGGGGTGGTGAACACAAAACTTCCAATCACTTACTGTTGTTATATGTTTGGTTATATAAGCCAATCATCTTTGTTGGTTGCTCATCTGTCTTGGCTCCATGAATGTCATGATGGTCTATTATCATTGCCATGGATCCTTGGTCAGGGCCAGCTGTGCAGAACAGGGCCTCTTCTCAGAAGGGGCAAGTACTTGGCTTAATTCTTTACTGTTGTCATCCTAAAATTTTAATAATTTTTTTATTACATTTTCAATTTTCACTGGGTTTTGCAAATTATGTAATGTTTCTGTGCCATGTTTCAGGGCCTTCAGGATACTATTATATCTCCTTTAACTTATATTCACTATGCCTCTGATGGTTAAATGCTGTTACCTAGTCTCTGCTGTTCCAGAATCCCATAGCCCCCATTGACTACAGGAAGGCCAGCTACACTGCAGCATCTTTAGTCTACTTGGAGTATGGAAGACAGTCACCACTGAGCTTCTCAGTGATGCAGTTGCCCCCTTTATTCACATATTTCCTATCGTCTTAGTGAAGCAAGCGTATTTCAAGTCCTCCTGGGAATATAGTTAGCTTGTAGATTCTTGGGTCTATGTAGTAAATCTATCCTTGCAGCATTTCTCTAAGAGGTGCTTCCTCAATAGTCTGCCAAGACAACCAGGGCATAGTCACTTCTTTTACTGTAGGACATTGGCGTTACTCAACCTTCAAGGAGCCATCGAAGCAGCATATTAGGACTGACTCCAGAGGTCCTTGCCAGGATATTAAATCCTGAGTCACAGGAGAGTGACCCCATATCAATAAATCTCCCACATCTGGCCTTATTTTCCACCTCCCATCCCAAGTCCAGCACCCTCAAGATCCTATTTCAGCACCATTTTGTAATATACTAGCTAGTCCTTTACCTCTTCTAATAAATAATTCCTTTCTTTCCACAACACAAATAGTACCTCTCCAATGGGGTTATGCTGAGACTTACCTTTAGTTATTGGTCTTAAGGTACCGAGGGAAGCAGTGAACAGAACTTGAGGAGAGCGAGCATGATGTGGGGAGGCTTTCACCTCCAGTGGGGCCTCTGAGTGACTTCCAGAAGAAGGGAAGTTGCTCCCCTCTCGCAAGAGGAGCACTTTTGTGAAGCACTTGGATACATAAAAATTCAGGGATGTGAGATTTTCCTGTGCATCAACCCAGATGTCCTCTTCGGAGATCTCAGAGTCCCTGCCAGCACTCTGATTTGGCATAGGAAGCTCGCTAGAGCTATGAATTCATCCCCTTTTTCTTTTCATAATTCTACTATTTTCACAATGAAATCCAGGTCATGATTTTCAGAACAATCTTCCCTCTAGCTATAGGGATGTGGTTCTCTAAATGTAGGCCAATATGTTTGACTTTCACACCATCCCTTAGGCTGAAACTGCTTTACATTTTCTTCCTTCAGCTTTGATAACAGTTAAGAAAAACCAACCACGTACAATTATCATTTCCGCCATTTCTCTCAAAGGAATAAACCAGTGCATTAACTTCTATCTGTAATTCATTTCACCACAGGTGAAAACCTTAATGTGTTGTGATAGCAGGCCAGGGGTTGTCACCACTGTACTCGCCAATGACAATAACGCCCTTGCTCTAAATGGCCATCAAAAGTTCTAATTCCAGAATGAATGTCTAAGCATGTGCTTCCTAAGACTAATTTCAGTACCAGCTGTCTTCATTTCATCACTTAGAAGCAGACACTGAGACTAGGGTTCAAGTTCACATAGTTTGAGTAGGAACGTGATACCAGGAAACATTGTAAGAGGAATGAGGACATAATATAGACAAGGGAGAGAAGCCAACAAAGACTGTGCTTCAAGTCAGTTATTGCTGTAGCAAGTTTCATTCACTGGGCAATTGTGGAAACAGTGTGGAGCTTGTGCCTTAGTTATCCCACTGGAAGGTTGAATGAGTGGGAATATTCATCTACCCCCTCAATGCCCAAAAGTCATTCACTGAGTGTTGCTCCCAGATGCTTTCAGGAATTCCTGTTACCTTTGTCCTGCTTACCCCCATACACACAAACAAAGGGGGCCCAATGGCAAATGAGAAGCTTCAGGCAAAAGTAACAGATTCTTGCATTTGAAAATGAGGCCTGCAGAACGAGATGGCAGATGTCAAAGAGGACACCAATAGTATGCGCTTCGGTTTTCTTTTAATTACAAAATAATGTCTCAAGACTTCATATTCATTGAAAGACTTTCAAATCTGATCCTTCCTCTCCTCTGTATTTTATATCCAGAGTTCTGGCCACATAGTTTTCTCCCTCTTATCTAATGGGTCTCCATTTCTGGTCCTTTGTCCACATTGTTCCAGCTACTTTCTTTCCCCTCTCTGTACGTCTTTTAAGTTGTCTCTATTATTCAAATGCAGATCATATTCTAAGGTCTCTATTAAGCCTTCAATGCCAGTTTGAAGGTATTATGTACCCCAGAAAAGCCATGTTCTTTAATCTTCATTTAATATCGATGGGTTGCGTCTTTTTTATTGTTTCCATGGAGATGTATCTCCACCCATTCAAGGTGGGCTTACTGGAGTCCTTTAAGAAGGAACCATATTGGAAAGAGCCAACAGAGTCCACACAGCCAAAGACCTTTGGGGCAGAAGGAAAACACACCCAGAGAATCTTATGAAATGAGGAAAGAAAGCTAGCAGAAGTCCCACTTGCCTTCTCAGCTGAGAGAGGAGCCCTGAATGTCATAGGCCTTCTTGAGCCAAGGTGTCTTCCCCTGGATGCCTTAGTTTGGACATCTGTATAGCCTTGCCTTCATCTGGACATTTTCATAGCCTTAGAACTGTAAACTTGCAATGTAATAAATTCCCTTTGTTAATAAAAGCTGTTGTGTTTCTGGTATGTTGCATTCCAGAAGTTTGCAAGCTAAAACACCTTCCCTAACTGTCTACTATCCATATTCTCTAAGACAGTTCAAGAAGCAATCATGGAGAGCTATCAATGTGACACGGGCCCTGCTATATGCACGTGGGTGCAACTATGAGAGAACTAATACGGATGGGGAAAGTTATGAATGGAAAAGAGTTAAAGGAATCACATTTGAAATGGGTCTCAAAAACTGGATAGCAGTTTACAGGACAGGAAGGGGTGAGAAATGATATACTTGTGAAATGAAACAGAATAACTAAGAACCTCTGAAGGAGCCTGAGAATGACAAGATTCCAGTGCATCCAGATGGTACAGTAAGAAGGTAAAGATGATGGAAGTGATAGCTAAAATGATTGACAAGGACTAGATTTTGCAGAATTTTGGAGTCTGTTACAGAATTTTGACTTAATAATATAGGAAAGAAGAAATGTTTTTATTAGATGAATGACTTAATCATACCCTTGTTATTGAAAGTATTGGGGATGGAGCAGAAGAGTTGACAGAAGACTAATTGAAATACTATTGCAATGGTATTTGAAAAAGAACAGGGGTGACTAAGGGATAGAGAGCAGGATTTGTATTATGTGTTTGTATTATGTTAATTTTCTTAGCATCCTACATGCTGCAGTGGTTGCCAATATTTTTTACATATTAGTACCCAAAACATCACATATATACTTTATATTGGGATTAGAGTGATCTCTTATAGGCCTTGAGGTAAAAATCATTATATATATTTCTTGTTTTATATAATTATGATTTAAATACACAGAATATCAGGGAAAATACTAAATACTGAATTTGTATAAATTCAATTAATATAGTTTAAAAAAACCATATGATTATTAATATCTTAACATATACCTACCTCTCAGTTCTCAAAAGATGTCATTGAGAGCTCTGTCCTACTGAAGGCAAGGACAGGAATTGACCGTGCTTAGAATTCCCAGTGGTACTCTGCACACGCAGTAGTACTGCAGTGGACCAAATAATGGGGTCAGAAGTAGATGGACTGTACTAAACTCTTAAAATGATTATTTATTACTAGCTATTCTATTTTAGTTGAAATACTCAGTCTTTCAGAGTCTACATTTCTCCTTTAAAAATAGAGACTGATACCTTCTTACAGAGTAAGAAAACTTATGCATAAAACTCTTTTTGGATTTTAAAGTTTTATATCCTAAGACTTTCAATATCTATTTATCAAATGAGCAAATAAACATACTGACAGTTGAAAAGTTTAACTGAAAACACTGTGACTCTCAAGAGGTTGATTGAAGAGCCCAGAAATGCTCTAGTAACTACAATTATTTTCTGGGATTTAATTGTATTTTGTTTAATTCATGAAATGAATTATGTTATAAACATTTATTTTTTTATTTGTAAAAATCTAATATTTTAAACATATGTACAGAAACACATATAAATATACTCATATATAATTTTGTTTTTTCAGCAGATATCTGTTGCTTGTGTGCTATGTGCTTGATGCTCATCTAGGCTCAGGAGACAAAAAAGTAAATAAGGCACAGAGGAGTTTTGTCTCACGTGGTGTGTGTACATGTGCTTTTATCTAGACGGTAGAGCTCAGAAATGTTCCATTACAGCTCATTTATTTATATTTAGAATCCAACATTCAAACGAAATGATCAGTTTGTATTATTTGTCCCTCTTAATTGTACTATTTTAAAAGGAAAAAAAATCTGACAGGGAAACATTGCAAATACAATTATGCTCTATCAGCAAGTGATTTGGTGGGAAAAAAATGAAGAATAGATAGACAAAGGAGAACAAGCAAGCTGAGTGATGGATGAGATGATATTACAATTTCTGGCAGAGAACGTAGGTCATACTAAATACAGAAAGAGAGATTCATTTTAGTACGTAAAAATGTGGCATCACCATTCATAGGAACTATTCCCAGCATTCGTTCTATTGCAAAGCTATTACTTTTATTAAAAGAAAAATTAATTCTCAAGCTAGAAGAAGCTTATGGAATTAACTATGATGATATGTGAAGGGAAAAGAGGAGGGGTTTCCATGGGGTTGCTAATGGTATTAAAGGAAATGAACAAAAAGGAAGAAATATCTCCATTTGAGGTTTGTAGAAGACTTTCCAGGTGTAATAATTCATGTTTTGGAAATGAGGTGAAGTTGGTTTTGTGTATAACTTTCTTCAGGTAATTTCACACAAATTGTAAAAGCTGTTTTTTTTTTAATATTATACACACACACACACACACACACACACACACACACACACACACCCAGCACCACGATTGTTTGGAATTTTCCAACTGGACACCCTCCCTACAAGGATTTGAAACAAGGTGTGGAAATTTTTCTGATGGATTGATCCCAGAGGATCATGCTTCACAATGAAGTGAAAATGAACCCTGTAAGTGGCTTTCAATCAAACATGGAAAAATGAAGCAAAAACATGTGACACGAAGTATTACAGATAACACGCAGAGAAATTTCTAAAAGAACTCTAAACTCAAATCATCAGGGGGCAACATCTAAATGCTGATTTGGAGAATTTCTCTCCTTTATCCATATTCACATATTCACCAGCTGCCCCTTCACTTTTCTCGTTGTTTATTTGTTTGCCAGGAAAGACAGCTCAGCTAATCATAAACAATGGGGGGAAATGGCAGTTTAAAGGCAATAAAATGGGAAAAAAAAAACATGAAAAGAGGAATTGAAATCAAAAGATGAATGTTTATAATATAGTGCAGGGCAGGGGGTAATCCAGGCAGACTGGATGAGACACAGGGCAATGAGAGTGACTTTATTAAAGTCTTCAAAACGTCTTTTGGGTCTTGGACACAAAGAAGTCACCGGAGGCCTAAATGTGTTGCACATCATGAGTGTAGAATTGAGTCTCACACCCGTAGGCTGTAGCTTATTAAAAACACAGGCACTGGCCCAATTTCCAGCTATTTTGCTGAAGGGTATATAAAAGTCTTATGTGACAACAATACAGGAAAACAGAATAACAATATACAAATCATATCAAGTTCACTATAATCTCTATTTCTAAATAAGGTTGGTTCTACAAGTACTTTCTGAAGGTGAATTTAATTTTCATTATTTAATAAGATACACAAAATCTGAATAATATATAGGTATGTTCAAGAGTCCCTTATTGCTGACTTCAAGTATAAGCAAAAGTACTCAAGGATTTAGGACGGTCTCCAAACCTTAGAACAAACACCCCATGAGATCTTTAATGTCATTACAAAGCAAAGGAGTCTAAGTTTATAAGTTCTCATCTGAAACACCCCCACACAGAGAAGTGCGTGCTGGTCGATTTATCCCTTCTGGAAGAATGAAAGGTTGCATGGGACCTGGTGAGATTTTAACCTGTGATCCTAGAGAATCTTCCAGAGCTTCAAACCTAAAGTTTGATGTATAACCTACTGGTTGAAAGGGACCTATATATTAGTACTGGAGAGTCTGACATAGTGGGTGGGTATATCAGACATCAGAGAGAGCAATTTAGTCAGCAAGTACCTATATTCCCTGTTCTAATAGTAAAAAGGGCAATCTTTCTAAATGCTACTACAAGGAGAATATCATTAGTCACCGAGTGAGAACAATCATATTGTTGGGATTTTCTTTTAACAGAACTTCAGCCTCACTTTAGGAAAGAGTGTCAATAATGTCTGAAAATGCAATGCCTTATATTATTGGTAAAATACTGGTGGTACATAGTATGTTCAAATTTGTATGGTATTATTGTGAGTATTCATCATTCTTGAGTCCCAACTACAAATCTTATTTAGCTTGATTTAATTAATATTCCTCAGTGGCAGAGTGCATTATTACATGGATTTGAGCAGACAACTTACATTCCCTGAACAAAACCAGTGCATTAAATGATGCCTGTTGAATTCCTACAGCGTTTGTTTTTATTAAGGAAATTTTGACAAATGACCCTCCCACCTATCACCACTTCCTATGACCCACCCCCTAGAAAGGACAAAATCCCAGCCATTACAGTGGATTTTCTTCTTTTCTGCCTTTACCAGATCCTGTTTTTGAGCCAACCCTCCCCGAACATAGTATTTTTCATATTTTATAATAGTATGTTATTTCCTTTTGTGATAAGGAAAGAGTTGGAGAAAGAAAAGGGGGGAACTGAGAGTGTAAAAATCAAGAGAGAAATGAGAATAGAAATTTTCAGAGGAGAAAAGATCAGATCAATCCCTTGGGGCGGTATTATACATCTCACTACAAGAAAGTTTATTTTTTTCTAATCAGAGGCAGTATCAATTTTTGTGACTATTTCCTCGTTAAATTATTTTTTTCCAGCCTCTATTACGAATTTCTTCTAAATGATTAGATTTGCTTTAGAATAAATCCAATCTGGTTTCAAGAACAGCCAGAGCAATCAGGTGGCTTTTTAAAAATTCACCTTATATTTGTCTTTGTCATTTATGTTTTCTTCCCTTCTCTGTTCTTCCCTGTTTACCATCCTACCCTGCCACAAAAGAAAATATGCCTACCTTTAAAATAATGCCTCTTTTATTTCTATTAATGCCAGAAAGAGAAAGTTTGACTGAAATTTTACATGACCTCTTCTGTGGAACGGCTTCCCATTTTCCGACACTTCCTTACAAACAAAAATTAAGAACAAAGCAGTTGCATATCTATTTTTAACACATTCATGCAATTTATTGAAAGAACATTTTGGTAGACATTGCCATCTTGCACTTGGGTGATTTAACCGTTTAGTGACAATTCTTAACCGCTTAAACTTTATAATAGAATAAAATATGCCCTCTCATGCCTATGATTGCTTATTATCCCTGTGCTCAGGGTTGCCAGGTGAAGTACAGGTTGGCCAGTTAAATCTGAATTTCAGGTAAACAACAAATAACTTTTTGGTATAAGTTTGTCTCAAATGTTGCTTGAAAAGCACCCATACACAAATTACTTAGGTATCTGAAATCCAAATTTGACTGGTCATCCTGTATGTTTATTTGTTAAATCTGACAGCATGAACTGGGCTCAAAGAGGACATAAAAAGGCTTGGATGTCCTGAAATACGAGCAGTACTACTAATAGTGCAAGGTTTTTGTGTAGTTTTCACCTATAATTTGAATAAACTGTTGCCTGAGACTTTGATTTTTAAAAATATATGTGTTCTGGCTATTGATACTGTCTTGATAGTGCTGGCTACTCAGATCTGGTGTTTCTCCTGTAAATCCTAAATACATTGGTATTAAGGATTGTTATTTTGATTCTATGTCCATGTTTGCCAACTCTTGTGGTAAAACTCAAATTTTCATTTTAATAATACCAGGCCAGAACCAGCTAGAGTCATAGTATAATGTCTTAGATGAATACGAGGAGTCTGGATTTCTCAGTATAGCCCCTTGACATAGCTAGCAAACTGTGAATTTTGTTGGGAAGGACTGAAACTGGGAGCTAGAGGATAATTCCTGTTCTCTACGATTTTTACCTTTACTCTCCTCAGTGTTGGCCTTGTCTTTTTTTCCCCCCAGACTCTTTTAGGCTCTTAGCTTCCTGGGAGAGATGAAACAGAGACACCTCAAAGTACTGACTTTAAATGGTACAGGGGTAGCCACAAACAGAGACTTCATTTCAGTTCTAACTTCCTAAGAATAAAAAAAAAAATCTTGCTGCCCCAACTTGAAACAGAGGAACCCCTCTGTGTGAATAAGCTCTGGGTGGTCAGGGGTGAGACCATCTATTGTTTGCCTGTCCGTTGGTGGCCAAGCTGGGATGGAGGTAGTTCCCACAGAAAGGACCAGTCATTAATTTGTTGGCTGGAAAGATATCGCAAAAGGTATCCACTACAAGTACCACAGAAGATATTACACATAGGGAGATACAAGATAAGTTGGAAGGCATAGGAGAAGGCCAGACTTGAAGGAGTTTAGGAAAACTTTGAGCATCTGGGAATGAGGGCACAGCAAGCCCAGGTAGAGATGAAACCAGGAAAAAATTGTCCTTACACTAGCAATCTTAGATGAAATAATGCAATGATGGGAAAGAATGGCATTTTAAATGCCTCTTTTCCAGTGTTATTATTTTAATTTCAAGCTAAAAATCTCAATTTAAATTTTTTAGTACAGTTTTGAGCAAAAAAAAATTCCCAAACACATATAGTGAACAATTGTGTGGAAGAGGCACTATACTAAGGGTTCTGAAGTATGTTAAGTAAATGGGAAAAACCATAGAATTTGAATTATTAGATTCAGTTATTTGTTCATGGATGTATTAGTTGAAATGGTTTTGTTTGTTCAATAAAGCATTGTTTCCATTTCCTAGCTGCTAAAACAAACACTACACAATCAGTTGGCTAAACAATAAATATTTATTAGCTCATGGTTTCAGAGCCCAGAAGACTTGCTTTCTCCTGGGTCAGTGTCTTCTGGCTGGCCAGTAATCTTTGTGGTTCCTTCACTTTTCTGTGACTGGCAATGTACAGGGAAGCATCTTCTCTTTTTCAGGTTCTGTTGACTTCCAGCTCCTAGCTGCTTCATGGGATTTTTCATGTGAAGTTACACCTTAAAATCTTAAGAGTCTCCTGTTTTCACTGTATTTTACAGAGTACCCTAATTCTGACAGGAGTTTTCATTAATAATAGCCAAAGGCAACCATATTAGTTACAGGAAAGGAATCAAATTGCAATTTTAAAAGTGAGATTAACTATTCTTGACCTAGATTTTAGATTTGTGGAAGCAAACCAAATGAATTTACGAAACTGCGTGCTAGGCACTATTCTAGGTACTGCATGAATCCTTAAACAATGCTTTGAGGTAGGTGCCATTACATCCTAATTTTTCAAATGAGGAAACTGAAGCACAGAGATGTTAAGAGATTTTACAAGGACACACATCCTGCAATTATAAATATATATATATATATATGTATATATAGTTTACTGAGAAATATCCACATGTAGTCTTGCCATATTATACAATCAATGGCTCACAATACCATCACATAGCTGTGTATTCTTCACAATGATTATTTTTAGAACATCTGCAACACCCCAGAAAAATAAATTTAAAAACAAAAAACTCATACATCCCATATCCCTTATCCCTCCCCTCATTGACTCACAGCATCTCAATCTACCCAATTTTTACCCTTTATCTCCCCTCATTATTTATTTACTTTTAATCTTATTTTTTTCTCTTTTACTTATCTGACCATACCCTGGTTAAAAGGAGCATTAGACACACGTTTTCACAATCACATGGTCACACTGTAAAGCTATATTGTTATACAATCGTCTTCAAGAATCAAGGCTGCTGGAACACAGATCAACAATTTCAGGTACTTCCCTCCAGCCACTGCAATACACCACAAACTAAAAAGGGATATCTATATAATGCGTGAGAATAACCTCCAGGATAACTTCAAGACTCAAATCTCTCTGCCACTCAGACTTGGTCTCATTTCTCTCTTCCCCATTTTGGTCAAGAAAGCTTTCTCAATCCCATGATGTCAGGTCCCGGCTCATTCCTGGGGGGTCAGGTCCTATGTTGCATTTTGCACCCATGGGAATCACATCCCAAATAGGGGGGAGGGCAGTGAACTCACGTGCCAAGTCGGATTAAAGAGAGAAGACCTCCCTGTTTTGAATGTCTGAAGTATCCATGTTTGTCCATGACACATGTTCCGCTTCATGTTGCTTTTTCATTAAATAAATATTTATTATAATTAAAAATTAGCACAAAAAGCTTCTGTAAACATAGTATAATAATTCAGATTAAATATATTCAAAATTCATTCTTAAGAAATCATACAAAGGAAAGGTATAAATAAAATGTTCTTATAGTAAATTTATTTAAATTTTGAATTAAAGATACATTTATATTATGAGGCCAATAACCCTCATCGAAAAGCTGTTTTTTTAATTTGATTTCTCCTTAATTAAAGGCTAGCAATATTTATTCTAATAAGAGTGTCTGATATATGGCTGGGGAAATTCTTTTTAACATGTAAAATAATACTGCTTACAATGCTCCAAGGTATAGTCACTTTAATAATGATATAATAAGTGTTTTTTATTTAGGCAATGACAGCAGACTCACCAATCTTCTTTCAAATGGGTTCTAAAATGTAAAAATACCTTGGAATAAATTTATCTGCATTATTACATAATTTCTATAAACTGAAAATCCCATTTGCACCTCCCTCAAACCTTAATAAAACAGGCAAATATACATCTCAATGGCAGATTAAGGCTTTTGGTAGCTAAGCCTAATTAAAATGGCAACTTTCCAATGGTTTCTTTACCAGGGAGTATGGGCATCTGTAAGGGATAAAGTTACCAAGCATTTTGATGCATTTGTTTCCAGTGTTTAAATGTGGTAACAGAAAACACAGATTGACACTGGCTAAGCTACAAGCAACATTTGAGTTAGATGTTTAAAAAGAGTACAGAAAATCAAAACAGGCTAAATGAATTTTCACTTTACGTTGCAATTTTGACTGTGATTCTGTCACATTTTAGTAACACCACTTCCCCAAAATTGTGCCCGAGCTTATTACAGACCCCTCTTGGAAATGCCTTATATTCAGAGAAGCTGCAAGAAAAGAAAGTGGTTCAACTTTAACCCAACATTTCCCAAACTCGTTGTCCATGGAATGCCTTTTTATTTTCCTTCCAAGTATCAACCATGTCAGCTTTGAGTACCCTCTGCAAAGTGTTGCTCTGGCATCTTATTTAATTGCATTTTAAAATATCACTACTAAATCTCAAATGTTTTAATTTCTTTTCTGTACCCTCAAATTACGTTACAGGAGTCATACACATTCAATTTGTTCAGGTGCCAATCCAAGTTCCAAGATAGACCTGAGGTTGTCTGAATGGGAGACAATCAGGTGAAGTTCTCCTTCAAGGAAATATAATTTCCCATGCCACAGTGAGGAATCGTCACAGCAAATGTATTTGATTTGTTATATTGATATGTGTGAATTTTCTGCCCTCACTAATCCAATGATTGACTGAAAATACTCTGTGGCCCCAGATCATTTTATGTTCAGGGTTATTTTTATAGTCACCTACTACTTAGCAGTGTATCTAGAATACAGAAATCTGTCAATGAACATTGACAGACTCCTATATTCTAGATACACTGCTAAATGTATCTAGAATCAAATTAAACAACTAGAATCAAATCAAATTAAACAACTAAGATTTTCTCAGCCCATTTAATGTTCTGTATCTCCTAAACCTTTGGAATTATACTTCCAAAGGTGAAGATTGACCTTAACTTTTGTTTGCTTCAATTTAACTATATCTTCATGGTGCAATTTGGCAAAAAGTGAACACTGAATTTCAAGTATACAGCTGGGATAGGTGGTATACATAAATCAAGCAGTTTTTAAATTTTTAATTTCATTCATACATATACTAGTATTGAGAAGGTGGCAGTACCTTTTCTGAGGTTTTTATTCATTTTCATATTTTATTTTACATAGTGTGAGGCATGTACGTTTCAAATGAATTTTTCAACTTGGTGCACAGATTTCCTTATAATCTCATCACTCTATAATCTGAAAGATTTTAAAATCATGAAAGAAAGATGTGGAGACAATGCTGGTGCCATTTTCTTTGAGAGGAAATATTTCAGATGAACAAACTCCACTTAGAAATATCTCAAAGCAGAAGTTTATTTTTCTCAGGTTACATTTTCCACCTGTCATGTGGCACAAGACAAATGAAAAGGTTTAAGTGCAGGATTGGAAAACATTTTCTTACACACACAGTGTAGTTGTACCCCATGCTAGTGAAATTCTGCACTGGCAAGCAGATAATGAATATGTTCTTTTATGTAGTCACATTCCTTTTCTTGTAGAAACTTTTATTTTAGAAACTATTCCATGAAAACACTACTAATAATAAACCCTCATTATTTTTTCAATGATAAAGGAAAAAATTATTTAGTAAAATAGTAATCTAAAATTTTTTCACTGATATACAGTTGATATTTTTTCTTTCTTTAACAGTTAGAATAGACTGAAAAAAATTTAAGTAACTTTGACCTTGAATTAGCTATAGTTCAAATAAATACTATAAATGAAAAAAAAGAATACATATTTATTAATCCATAACAGAAAATTTAGCACCTGTTAGGCTAGTAGTAGTGAAACAAAATGAGCAATATTACATTATTTTAATTCTCTGATTCTAAAATTTCAAAAATTTTCCATTCTCAGATTTAAAATTTAATCACATTTCTCTTTTATTTAGGCATTCCTCTCTCTGTTTCTCTTCTCTCTCTCTCTCTTTAGGATCTCACAGCTTTATCGAACAATTCTTGAATCAGGCAGCATCCCATTCATAAGTAGAAAGAAACTCCACTGGGGGTGAAACTGGGGAGGTAATACAGGGCAAATGTGAGAACAAGTGAGAATGTTCTGATTGGTTGACTTAAGTGTCAATTTAACATCAGAGGTGGTCTTGCCAAGTGGGGAACAGATATACTTTGATTAGTATGATATGCTTGTGCATTTTGTTAAGCTAAACCTATTGGACCAAAATTGGTTTATCACCAGTTATTCTTATCTGCATCTCTGTAGGGTTCATTTCATTTTCTCAGATTGCTCCTGCAGGTCAGTTATTTTGTCTTCTGGAAAAATCCTTTCTTGGAGAAAGGATTCCTCCCATCAATGCCCAATGCAGGTGGCCATTTCATTTTGCCTAACAATCCTCCATTTTGGCCATTTTTCTGATGATCTCATTGGAAATTTGGCCAAAATACTCAAGCCACCACCATTGTACACACAGTAGGCTCAATGTGTCCTTTTGTTCCATCTTTTTCATTTTTCATGTGTTTCCTTTCTTGATTGCAGTGAGTTTCATTGGGTAGCTGTTCAATTACATTTAAGACTCTTGGAGTGGGCTCCTTGCTCAGGTGAGTGCATTACAGGTACATAGGCACATAGTTTCCCCTATTTTGACTTTCACGTACAAACAGTTTTACTTATTTGATAAATAAAATCCAAATGCATTAGAAATTTTGTGCACAGGCATATATACACCAAAATATAATGATTCGCTTTTGGGTAAGGAAACAAAAAATATTCTAGACATGGCAAGCAGAGAAGGATCTATTGATAGGAGACTAGGACTTTAAACATACAGTGGTCTCTTTCCTCCCAGCTCTGAAAGCTATAACACGAGGTGGGTAAGGGTTTGCTTTGAGATGGTGATGCCTTGGAGCAACGAGTTAAGGTAATATGAACAATCTATACAAAGTTCACAAGAGAACAGCATTTTGGAGAGGATGGCAGGGACACCCCAGACATTCAGTAATGGGGGCCTGTGAGATGCTACTCTGTTGGAGCAAAATAGTAAATAGAGTCTGGCAGGTCCAGATGATTACACACTTTAAGGGAAGTGAGAAAATAAGTAAATGCATTGAGAAGAGGAACAGGTTATTCAGTGAAGGAGAATGAAGGTACAAATGTGGAAATGAATGAATGCTCTGGTATTAGATTGGAATGGATGCTATTGGTATATAAACTCATGGATTTATATAGAGATAGATAAATATAGAAAAATAGAGATACAAATGTGCGCATGTTTGTGAATATGTGTGAGTGTCTGTATATGCATATTCATGTCCACGTGCATTCATTTCTTAACTTTGATCATTAAGAGGTTCTGAATCTAAGATTATGTTAGTAGCAATGAGCAGATGCAGCACACAGACTTTGATTTCTAAATGCAACACTTCCCTAAAATGAACCAAAGTTCCTAGAGAAATGGCAGATTCTAGGTCTGGATTTAGAAAAATACAATATGAACCTTGAAGAAATGAAGTGGGTAAATAAGCAATAAATTACTCAAAGAATGAAGGAGTTTTGAGCATTAAGTCAAAGAGACAAAGAATCCAGTTTGAAGACATGCCCATTGGCCAAATCTAAACAATTTAAGTATCAAAATACATAATGCCAGTAATTAATTTCAATCTACTGAATAAATCTGTGTGGATAAATAAATGAGACAAAGAATCTCTTTTTTACAGTAGAATGCCAACTAAAAAAATATAGAAGAAATGACTGAATTAGAAAAAAATAATCATTTTGAAATTATCATAGTACTAATTTAGACAAGAAGTAACAGTTAATGCTGAAACTATTGGGTGAAAGTGGGATAAAAAATAATATTAATTTAATCTTAAAATAGATCCACAGAAAATGCTTATTTATTACAAAGTAAAATAATAATAATAATAACTAGTAAAAATGAGTGAGATAGCATTCATCATCTCAATCTAGTGATCAAAATTAAAACCACCAGTAATAGGACAAGACATCATTTTATGCTATCAAAAAGGTAGTAGTGAGAAGAACACTATATCACTTTTTTGGTATTTCTGTCCAAAATGCATAAATTGGGTCTAATCACATTCAAACATCAGAGAAGTCCAGTTGAGGAACGTTCTAATAATCTTCAAAAACATCAAGGTCACAAAAATGAAAAGACTGAGGCCCTGATCCACTAAAGGTGACTAGAGATAACTATATGCAGTGTTGTAATTTCCTTGGCTGCTCAGGCAAATGCCATGGAATGGGTCAGCTTAAACAGTGGGAATTTATAATCTCAAGGTTTTGAGGCTGGGAACAACCCAAAATCAAAGTATTATCAAGATGATGCTTTTTTCCTCAAAGACTGGAGTTTTGGGGCTGGCTGCTAGTGATCCCTGGTCCTTGGCTCCTCTACAACATAGCAATGCAAATGGAAGCTTCTCCTGGCCTTCTCTCCTGGGTTCCATTGACCTTCAGCTTTTTGCTTTCCATGGCTTTCTCTTTCCTATGTTGGAATTTCATTCTGCTATAAGGAACTCCAGTAATAATCCTATTGAGATCCTGATTGAGATGGCCCGTTCTTTAAATGGGCCATCTTTAAACTTTTTCATCAAAAAGTTCTACGTATGATGGGTTCATACCCACAGAAATGGATTAAGTTTATGAATATGTTCTTCTGGGATATATACAGCTTCAAATCATTATGCAATACATACTCTTTTTGTCATAAAAGACATTGTGCTTGCGTACAGCTGTTATGTATCCCCATAAAAGGTCATGTTCTTTTAATCTGTTCTCATGGGTTCAGAACTATTGTGGGTGGGTTCTTTTGGCTGGTTGGTTTCAGTTGAGATGTGACCCACCCAATTCAAAGTAGGTCTTAATTTTTTATTGGAATCCTTTCAGAGGATTAAAAGCAGAGCAGCTTAGAGAGAGAGAGAAACACAGGAAAACACTCAGAGAGCTTGGAAAGAAAGCCCTGGGAGGATCAAGCAAGGGCCCACAGAATCTGAAAGAGCCAGAACTGGAAAGCAAAGAAACCTGGGAGAGAAGGATCAGCAGACGCTGGCCATATGCCTTCCCATGTGACAGAGAAACTGTGAATGCCATCAGCCTTTCTTCAGAGAAGGTGTCGTCCTGTTCATGACTTACCTGGGGTATTTCATAGCCTTAGAATGGTAAATCTTTAAACTTAACAATCCCCATTGTAACAGCCAACTCGTTTCTGGTATATTGCATTCTGGCAGCTTTAGCAAAGCTATGTTACTGGGGATATTGGTGAAGCTTGAATGGGGCCTCTGGGTGAGATGTTATGCAGGGTTTGTTATATTTTTTTGCACCTTTTCAGGAACTCTGAAAATGTTTCAAAATAAAGTTTAAAAGAAAAAAAAGCCTAAGGTGACAGAAGGATAGAGTTCAGGGGAAGATGTTACTAATTCTCAAGTTTCAACCAGCATTTGGAGAGTGAGAAACTGCAAGATATGCATGAAATTGCCAGTGATTACAGGTACCTCAAGAAATGAGGTGGTCGAATCATAACCAAATATACAGAGCAGTTGCAAAATCCCACATGTGAAAAATCCATACACTTGCCATTTACTGCAAGAACAGTAATAATTCAGTTCTGATGCTGCTCTTCCTTTCAAAATAACTTTCATTGGGGGAAGCTTACTTGGCATACAGCTGACAAAGGCTTTGTGGGAAATATCCCCAAACTTCAAACCTTATAGGAAAAGTGGATGATGCCAATAAGCAATCTGGTACACAAAGCACTAGAGGTCAATTTAGTTAACAAACATTGAACTGCTTTTAAATGTTTATTAATAAATAGGGGGTTAGTTGGGAGGTATTTTAGTTTGCAAACTGCCAGAATGTGATATACCTGAACTGGAATAGCTTTTAAAAAGGGGAATTTAATAGGTTGCAAGTTTACAGTTCTATGGCTGTGAAAATATCCAATTTAAGGCACCAATAAGATGTTACTTTCACTTAAGAAAGGCCACTGAAGTTGATGGTTTCCTCTCTCAGCTGGGAGGGCACATAGCGTCATCTGTTAGCTTTCTCTCCTGGCTTCCTATTTCATGAAGCTACCCTGGAGGCATTTTTCTTCTTCATCTCCAAAGAGCTATGGCTCGGTGGACTCTGTTGGTTCTGGTTGCTCTCAAGCTTTTTCCAAAACGGTTACCTCTTAAAGAGCTCCAGTAAGAAACCCCACCTTGAATGGGTGGAGACAGATCTCCATGGAAACCATCTAATCAAAAGTTACCACCTGGGTCACATCTTCATGGAAACAATCAGAAAGTTTCCATCTGGCAATATTGAATGAGGATTAAAGAACATGGCTTTTCTGGGATATATAATAGTTTCAAACATGCACAGGCAATAAACCTTTTCATTTCTTAACTGAATATGCACATTTATTTATTGTTCGGTCACTATTTTTTTGAGCACATAGAAAACGCCAAGCAGGTTCTAGCTCTTGAGGATGCAACAGTAAACAATCTAGACAACGTCTTTGCCCTATTTCAGTTTGCTGCCCTTACTGGGCCTAGCGAGAGACAGTAAGCAAGTTAGCAAAAAAAAAAAAAAAAACAAAACATCAAATACAGGCAGGTACTAGGAATGAAATATATAGGATCATGTGATGGAGTGTACCTGGGAATGGGGGAGCATTTTATGTTGAAAAGTCAGAATGAGATGTGCGTATGAGGCTCTGAAGAAGCGGCATTCTGGGCAGAGGCACCTGCAAATACAAGGCACCCTCACGGTGGGGAGGGGACAGTGGAGAAGGAAAGAAAGCTATAGGGTTTTTAATGGTTGAATGTAATGGTGTGAAGATGTCCTGTTAGGTCTTGATAAGGAGTTTGAAAGATTTTTCTAACTGTAATAATAAGGCAATTAAACAGAGAAGGGACAAGATATGATCACCTTGTTTGTTTGTTTGTAGACAAGGAGGTATAGGGCAGTGCAGCAAGGATGGAAGCAGAGGGAAAGCTAGAGGGTCATTTTACAAGAAGGAATGAAAACTGATAGTGGACTCCAGAAAGGTAGGGAAATGAAGAGATGAGAGAGAAAATTTTGGAGGTAGAACTCACAGAATGTTCCTTTCTCTCCTTGTATTAGGTAGATGTGTTTTGCTTCTTGTTTTGTGTGGTAGCTCAGAAAACATTCTGTATGTGTCACTATGGATAAAACCCCTGGGGGAGGGGGTACAATTAAAATTTAAAGTTAATATAATGAACAGAAATTGGTGCTGTCCACGCAGAATCCTGTTGCCTTCCTTTGGTAATAAACCATAATTCTAACTCTTGTCCTTCCTTAGACCTGCTGTATCATTTTTTTCTTTGAATACATAAATTTTCCAGTGCCCTTCCAATTCCTTCTATGGTACTCATCTAGATTTAATTCCTGTTGCTAACAATCAAAGAATTCTACCTGGTGCAGTAATTTTCTAATGCTTAACCACTTTTAATTTGGAGTGTAGCAAAGTTATTCAAAGTAATTGCCAATTTCAAAAGACAAAAGAGAAAAAAAGAATGATTTTAACTATTATTTCCCATTATGGAAATCGATATAGAAAATCAAAACAGTGCCTTCAGCTAATTTAGTTTTTAAAATATCATAGTAATCTCTGAATACAGTTGAAACATAAATACGTAGTCATACAAAAGACCTTAATGAGAAGCAATAGTTCTTTGCCCCACCTCTTTTCACCCCAAGTTCTACACCTCAGAAGCAAGCACCTTTAATGATCTTGTTTTTCTGATCTGCTTGTTTTCTTCTTTTTACATAATGTGCTAATTCTACTATTTCTGATTTTATAAATTGCAAATATTATTAAGCTCCTATGATGTCTACAGATTTAGCTTATTTGCATTAGTATTTTTAGTTATCACTATCTTTAATCTATAGTTTATAGAAGTAAAGTTTAGTCCATTCAGTATGGTTATTGAGTTTTGCTCATAAGTTGAATTTAAAAGTTGAAAATCTATATAAGGCATTTCATTATTTTAATTTTCTCTCCCTCCCTTCCTCCAACAAATCCTTAAACAGCATTTCTTTGTGGTAAATACTGTTTCAGGTGTTGGGAATAGAGTGGCAAATGTTATTCATTACATAGCTAGGTAGTGTGCATTGTATTTCTTATCCAGTATTTCGATTTTCATTTCGTTTCCAATCCATTTGCACACCCCCACCAATACATATATCTTTATTTCATTTTCCTTTATTCTGTGTTTATCATGTCCTTAAGTATGTGAACTATCAGATTACTAAACATACACGCAAATTCAATACTCATTCTGTTTCTCTATGGAGAACTTCCTCCTGGAGTCCCCATTCCCTTGTTACAAAACTATCATCCTGGGATTATCCTTCACATAGCAGCTGGCAAGTATCCACCTATGGAGCAAGTTGCTGTATGGTGTGTTATGGGAATGCAGGTTCAGGCCCAATAGAGGTTCTCAACAAAACCACTTACACAACACAAAGGGTCCAAAAGATGAGGGTAAGACATTTCTTTGCGGCGAGTGCCCTAGAGAGGCCAACTGCTGTGGTCAAGGTTGGTGAATGGCAGCTTTGCATGCCAAGGGGGAATGCTTGTGTTGTCAGGTGTATATTGTGTTGTCAGAAGGCTTGTGTTGTCCCACTGCACCCGTCTCCTCCATGGCCGAGGTGCAGAGCGGGCGACCGAGACTGATGGAGTTCTTATACTTCAGGGGTGAAGGGGTCCTGGCGAGCACTGGGGGCTGCTTGTCTACAGTTTCTGGTTGAAGGTATTGTCAGGATGTTCCATTAGAACTACCATCTCCCCTAGGCCGTGGAATGGAAACATACTGAAACATCTGTGCACAATCAAGCAAGAGGGGAAGAGGAGAGGTGGAGGTGAGGGCTGGGAAATGGAGCTGAGCATACCCATAACTCTCCCAACACCACCTCCTACTGATTCCAGGACTTCACTTTGCATTAACCCCTCACTATGCTGAGCCCCTGCTCAATTAACTTCCTAAAAATGCACTTGGGAATCCAAGAGTGTCTGAGTCTTCCTTTTGTGAAATAACCAATTTCTAGGGGTTAGATTATTTTTCCTCATATTTTTAAGGGCATTTATCCATTGTTTTCTAGCAGCTAATGTTGCTGTTTGGTACCAGGCTGATTTTTGCCTTTTGTAAATAAAGAAATCTTTTCTTTTTCTTCTTCCTTCCACTTCCTCCCTCCCTCCTTTCCTTCAATCTCTCCATCTCACTCTTTCTTTCTGGAAATTTTCAGAGGCTTCTCTTCATTCTTGTCCTAAAATTTTGCAATGACATATTTCATTTGTTTTCATATTTATCATCATTTTCCCCTTATCTACACTCTTGGGCCCAATTTAAAGACACTTGTTTCTCTTCTGTTCTGAAGTAATCTTCACAGGTATTTATATGATTATTTAATTCCTTTCCAGTTTTTTTTTTTCCTAATTCTTGAATTCTTATCACTTGGATACTGGGCCTATTGTTTTGATCACTTATGGTTCTATATTTTCCACGTTCTTGTCTTTTTATTTTAAATTTAAACAATTTTCTTGTCTTTGTTTTAACACTCATTTTAGGTGGTGAACATCACAATTTTAGTTTCTAGGAGTTTTTTTCTGTTCTCTGTGTTCCTTTTTCATAGCACTTTATTATCCTTTCATGGACATAATACTTTGATTTCCCTGAGTATATTAGAGATTCAGTTTTATATTTCCTTTATGAGAACTTCAAAAGAAAATACTGTTTCCTCTGTGACACCTTTTCCCATTGTTTATTTTGAGCTTTCCTTTTATATTACATGTTTTTGTCAAATGACTGGTAGCTCTTGTTATGTGATTGCATATTCAGGAATGAAACCATCTAGAGACTGATTGGGAATGCTGCAGGCATTCGCGGTGCTTGTCCATTGGCCCATTGCACTTTAAGATTGGTGGGTGGAGACTTGACTTGAGATTGCACTATGTGCAGCCCTTTACTTTTTGGCTGATTAGCTACAGTAGGTGAGCTATTCTCTCCAGACAAGTTCTGCAATTGTGTAAGGGGGGAGGTGGGGAGAGATTGAGAAAAAGATAAATACCTGTTGTGGAGGAAAAAGTAAAGGTTTCACCAGTTCTCTAAACAGATGTCTTTAATTAACTGCTATTTCAGTGCCAACTTCCAGTCTTCTCTCTCTCTGTTACAATGATGCCCAGCCTGTAGCCCTGCTGGGGTACTGCTGGGCAAAGGGTCTGTGCTTTCCTGCAACTCCTTTGACTGTACCCCAGACTTTCTCTTCCTCTCTGCTTCGTCAGTCATTAGCTTCCACCAATCTCCCATCTTCCTGAAACATATTGAAAATGCTCATCAGCTAATGGTTGCCTTCAATACCAGGCAATTTAATTTGGATAATGTTTTAGAAAACATTCTCCCTCCCTTTGCTTCTGTTTCATTAGACATAGGCTGCTATTTGATCGATGCTTAGATCTTCATTGTGATTATCTCACTCACAGCATATGATATAAATACATTGTGATTTCATCATATTTTAGTTAAAATTATTCACAATTTGCTTTACTCCTCCAAATTCAGGCTGATTTGTTATTTGTACAAAATTCCTAAGAAATGAATTAGTGAAACAGTTCTGAAATAACAGAAAATTTAAAAACAATTCTAAATTAAGACAAGTACCTCAGCCGAAAATTATGAAAGAATTTGTTTTTTAAATGTCTACCATGAACTTTCCCTGTTTTGCCCAGACCTAATTATTTTTTAAAGCTACATCTGCTTAGATTTTTGTAGTATTGTTACAAGCTAGCATTGTGATTTCTGAAAGGATTATTTGAAATTTAAATTGGGCATCTATCAAAAAACCATCACTGTTCTACTGGATATTATAATACAGCAACTAATGGTTCTTGAAATTTAACCAATCATGCAGAATGACAGGGGAAAAAACACCTAGGCAGGAACTTCATGTCAAAACTATGGAGAAAAAAAGCTAAAGTAGTGCAAATTAATGCCTTCCTGCTATAGATTTTATTCTGATTAGCCCATGCAAAATTTATGGTGTCAGATAAACTGAAAACATAGACAATATAATATTTTTGTGTAAAGTCTGTCAGAAACTTTTACACTGGCCCCAGTAATATGATCCTCAGTTGCAGGGTCTGTCTGACAGTCCAGGACACAGAGAGCTGTCAACCCAGGGCAGGCCGAAGATGATAAGGGGATTTGGTACTCCTTCTATTTGCCTAATAGGGAGCCTTGTGCTCAGCATTTCCTGAAGCAAAAGAAGACAGATGAAATCTCCGGGCACTTCACTGCTGTTGCCTCTCAAAGATTTCCTGTCAAAATGGGCCTATAAGGGAGAAAGGTTTTCAATAACATTTTTTTTTTTTTTAACCAGGTAGGATTTCCAGACTTTCTACGAAAAGGGTTTGAAGGCGCTGTCTTTGTTAAAGGAAAAAAAAAAGAAAGAAAAGAGGATAAAAAAACGCTGCCAAACTACCAGATTTTAGTTGTGTTTAAAAATAAAAAAAATTAAAAAAGCAGTGGAGCAATATGGCTCATTTCACCATCCATATACAGAAAAACCAGTTTCGATCGGCACTTTATCCACATTTTATGTAGGGCTTTTTTTTTTTCCCCTAAAATGGAAGAAGTGACCTAGTTGTTCTTACTTCTCAACTGAAAGATGAAAAGTATGTTTATTAACGATTTTCAGGACTCTTTTAGTTGCTTGTGCAGCAAAGTGGGAGCTAGAGTCTCACTTGTGCTAAAAGGGATGTTTCCCAATCTTCCTTTCTCCTTATTAATGCTTTACTGCCTTACTTATGTCATCTTGTCAGTCATCACTGAGTCCACAAATATCTAGAAGCTTTGAAAAGACAGAGCTTCTGTCATCAAGTGGGAGAGACCATGGTAATGGAAGTAGTTTTCTAAGTTTTTAGGAAAAAGCATTTGCACTCACTCCTTTTCTGCTAACACCAAATTAGTCAGAAACCACATCCATTAGTTAATCATTCTGCACCTCTAGACAGAAGAGTTGTTTTTGTGAATTGTTCAGCATGTTTAGCATGGATCTTGTGCAATCAATGACAGAAGAATCTGAGGAAAATTAAGTAAGTTGATTAAATAGGGATAAACTAGTGTACCCAAAGCCGGGAAAATAACATGATTCTGGTTTGTTCAGTCCTCTTTTATTGGAATGCTGCTAGCACAATAAAGATGACATAGAAGAACAGCATAAAAAGAGAACAAAAACCAAAACAAAGAACAAAACCTCAGTGTCTGTGGGCACTTAGGTCAGGAGCCCCAATGGTAATATATGATAGTAGACAACAATTTTTTTTAATCCAATGATGACCTTCAAGTCATTTAAAAGTATGAAAGTTTTGTTGACCATATTTTAATTACTATAACACTAAACAACACAATATGATAAATAACATTTTAACCAAAACTTAAAACACTAAAAATAGGAATATAAACAGCACCTCTGTTGTCTGAAAAATGGACTTATGGCAGACACTTCATTCCACCAAATAAACTAGATAAGAGGAGTGTTATTATGTATCAAAATAAACCATATTGGATTTGAAGTGTAGTTATTTCATAATATTATGATATATTTCGTTTATCACAGTAAAGTTTTAGGAATTAATGGGTCAAATGCCTATAACTTTGACATTTAACACAATAGATAACAAAAAGTTTCTCTGAAAAGCAGCCACAGTTATAGCAGCAGACTAATTGGCAGCCTGTAGGCAATGTAAAAGATTTTTTAATGGGAAGTTCCCAGGTGGAGGGAGCTAACTCTTAGAACAACAGCAGCTTTCAACAAAAGTTTTCTTTTTTTCTTAAGAAAGAGGTGAAGAAGTGAAGCAAGGAAGGTCGTGAAGTACATGATCATGAGTTAAGGATAAAAAAATTTCACGGTGTCTTTTTGGCAGTGCATGTACATGAGCAAAAATATGAGGTGATACAATTATGAACAAATGTGTAGGTAAACGTGTGTTTTTACTATTCTGAAAAGAATGGGGTTGTGGTGGAATAATTTGCAAAAACTCAAGATCAACTCCTTTATAAGAGCATACTGCCATAATGTCTGTGCACCTCACAAAGTTGCCAAGCTGTAGCAGATGAATACTTTATATCATTATCTATAAAAACCAAATACCATTGAAACAAAAGTCACTCAAAACTATACTGGACCATCTCCGGAAGTTGTCATAGAATTTGGGACCTGAAGCAAAGAAAGAGCAACTAGATTCAGAAAGCGGAGTTTCCGGACAGTAGCAGACTTAGAAATGTTCTAAAGAGGGGAGCAAGTTGTAGTGAGGTGCATCATGAAAACACAGGCTCAAGCACATGGAAAGTTTCAGCAACTGACTGTTTTATTACATACAGCATAAAGGGTCAAAGAGAGCAGGGAAAGAGATCATATCGTAGCTGGTTTCTCAGGGAGGCAAGTGCTCAGCTTGGGGTCAATGGATGGCAGCTCTGCACACCTCACTTCACTTTCAGAGGAAGACACAATCTGTGCTGCCCCCTGACACGATATTTATAAACTCAGGGGGAAGGGATCCTGCCACTGAGAGTTCCTGCCCTGATAAGCAGCTGGAATTGCTTGTTCTTGGTTTCCTAATTTAAGGTGTGGTCAGGCCCTTCCGTTAGACCTAACATCAACCATGGGCTGAGGAATGGAATTATATTTAAATGTCTGCGCACAATAGAACAGGACAAGGGGAGATGGCTGCTAGGTGCATCCTTGACTTTCCCAGCAGTCCATCCACTTGTCTCTTGACCAGGTCTAACCTTCTCCTTCACATTATCTTCTACAACATAAGCCCACCTCCTATTTCAGACGTGAAGGTAGAGTTGGGTCTTGAGGCCCATGGTTTTCAACAGTAATGACAGTAAAGCTTTGGTACTTCAGTGGCTGCAGCACCATGGGAGAGCTTCCTACACATACCATTACACTAAGAAGGTTGATTAGGCCTGTCTGAAGCAGTGGTTCAACCATGACTTCCTACCCCCGGGACCCAACTAAAGAGATCTCACGTAGAATTGTGTTTGCACTTTGCAGCCAGTGAGCTTGCTGTTAGATTTTAGTCACAACCTGTACTACAGCCCCTAAGGTATCAATCCACATATAGGAAATATTAGCAATAGCACATCCACTTTATGTGGGGTTAGGAAAAAGCCTAAGGCAATGTGATTTGGGGACGTTGGTATGGTTGTTCATGGATGGGTCCAATGACATGGAAGTGGAGCGAGGGGTCAGTAAGCACAGCTAGTATCTGGTTAAATTTCCTGCTGTTCCCTTCTAAGTTCGTGCGGGTGAAGACTGTAGAAAACAGGAGTTGGGAGCAATAACTAGTCCTGAAATGGCATTCTGCAATCACTTTCCTGGGACATACTTTTTTCAGTGTGTTCGCAATTTTTCACTCTGAGGCCACCCAGTCTGTCTGTCCCTTGCCTTGTGCTATAATCTCAGCTCTTCCCCACTGATCTGAATGCTGTAGCCAGACCTTCTGGCCCACTGCCATCCCTTCCTGACGGATGGGGGTTACCAGGACTCCTTGAAGGCATCATCCATAATCTCCAGTATGTGTGTGCCAGGCCCAGTGAGTTCCACCTACGGGACTGTAATCCCATAAGAATGTGTCAAGCACTTGTAGGTCCACTTCTGTCATCCAAACCCCTCTGCCTGGCAGCCCTAACCTCCTACCCTCCTGTGAATTGTGCGGAGGGTATAATGAGGTAAAAAGAGCAGTGATCCCCCTGACAATGGCTGAAAAAGAGAGTCCCAAGTGATGTGCCCTTGGTCTCCCTTTTGGAGACTGATCCTTATCTTGATGGATGTAAGAGCAGACATAGAGCAAAGCCTGAGATCCTCTCTCACCCTTGTCCCCTCCTACTGCTAGGAATTGGGATAAGGTCATGTTTCCCTTCCACAGAATTCCTAATTTCAGCTTCCAGAGGGCCTGAGAAAGCAGACAGTCCACCCAGTTAGAAAGCTGTCAGAGTATAGACCCTGAAACTCCATTTTCAGGCAACGTTTTCCACAATGTTGGCTGCCTGTGGATGGAAGGTAACATAGATACTCTATCCAATTTCATGAGTCTAGGTCTGGCAATAAGTGAATTGTGCAGTAAAGTGGGATCCTTAGTCAGAGGAGATGTCACCTGGGTACTCAAAGGAGTGGCAGAGCCACTTTCCCAAGGTATCCATGTTTCAATCTGTTAAAGCTGCTGGAATACACTATACCAGAAATGGGTTGTCTTTTACAATGGGGATTTATTAACTTACAATTTATAGGTCTCATGCCCTGAAAATGTCCAACCCAAGCATCAACAGGATGACATTTGGACTCTGAAGACAGGCTGCTGGCATCTGGGACACCTCAGTTGGCATCTGCTAATCCTTCTCTCCTGGGTTTCATTACTTTCAGCTTCTGGTTCCTCTGGCTTCTTCTCTGAGCTTCTGTGTGTCCTCTTTTAGCATCTCTGGGGCTTTTTTCTATGACCTTCTCTTGGTTTCTTCTCTTTTTATCAGCTTGATAAACTGGAAAGGTAAGGCCACAGCCTGAATAGGCATCAACTGTGAGCAAGGCATAGAACGTACTTTGGGATGACAAGAGAGGCCCGATGTAGTCTACTTGTCATGAACAACCAGGTGCAGCCCCTCTGGAAATAGCCCCCAAATGCCCATTTTGGGTTCTGGCTTGTAGGTGACCACCCTCACATTGGTAAATGGCAGGTGGGACTACTCTTAATGAGAGAGGTACCCCACATTCCTGGGCCTATAATTTCATGCTATTAGAATTTCCATGTTCAGTTCAGTGGTGGATCTACCCAGTAGTGGAATATCTATGGGAAATTCAGCTATTTCGCAGATGTCAATGCAGGTAAGTTCATTGTCCTCATATTTTGGATAGGGCTCATCTGCCTTTCTCCCAGGAGGCTCTCTCGTCTCATCAGGGGAGGCAAGCAGCTAGGAATGACCTCAGCTAGGTCATTCTAATGAAGCCTATTGTGATATGGGACATTGCCATGCACATCAATGTAGGTAACACAAATAGGGCCTTTCCACACTGCCAATTGTTTCCAAAAGTCCTTTTCCCACACTGGATAACCTTTGATTCTCCAAATGCATTTCCTCTATGAAGCTAACCATACCCCTGAGCCATTGGCGACAGCCAGTCAGTGTACAGGCACATGAGGATATTTGGGTATGAGTATCCTAGGGCTTAGAAGACCACTTAAAGTCCAGTCCACTTTTTCCAGTGTAAGAGGTAGTATATAATTTGTCTAAGTGAGAGAAACAGCAGCTGCTGTCCAGTGGCTTCCACGTGGATTCACCTTGGCCAATTCGTCAGTAAGCCAGTGCTGAGCTTTTCATGGGGCATCCTTGAATCAAGATCCCCAAGACACAAATTCAGGAAGGAAAGAGCCTTCAACCAGTATTGCAAGAGTATCATTGTTGAGGGGGGCCCCTGCCAACTGCTCATGCAAGTGTGTACTCCTGTTGGGAAATGCCTAGGTGAGTTTTCTGATTACCCAGGACCTAGAACCTAAGGAGGACCTAAAAGCTCTAAGTGATCCCTTCCATTTCTACTAAAGGCCTAATAGACACCAGAAATTGCCTTTTGAAGGTGAGTAGTGCTGGATGTGCCTGGGAATTTCTTGGTCCAAAACCCAAAGGGCTGCAAATTCCAGAAGGAACAGTTGATGTGGGTCCAGGTAGCAGTAACCTATAGCTTAAATGGAGATCCAGGCTCTAAAGTTCTTGAAGGCAGGGTGTCTGATACTACTTTTACCTCTTGGTCCTCCTTCATTCTCAAGGGGAAAGAACCTGCTTTTCATGCCACTGATAATAGGGGTACCGAGAGGATACAGAGATGAGGAATATCCTCATTCCAATTGGCATTAACTGTGAACAAGCCATAGGATGTACTTTGGAATGACAAAAGAGGGCCTATGTATTCTACTTGTCATGAACAGCCAGGTGCAACCCCTCTGGAAATAGCCCCCAAATGTCCATTTTGGGTTCTGGCTTATAGATGACATTCCTCACATTGGTAAATGGCAGATGGGACTACTCTTAATGAGAGAAGTACTCCACATTCCTGGGCCTATAATTTCATGGTATTGGAATTTACATGTTCATGGCAAATAGCCCAACCAATTGCTGGGCATCCCTGTCTATAGTCATATACTATGCTCCACTCACCTTTTTCACTGACCACATCAAGCTATTATAGGCAAAGATGGTAGAGTGGAGGACACCTGCCAATAGAAGTTTCTTTATGAGTACATTAAAGTCATTTTTCCCATCAGAGAGGCAATATTTCCACTGTGGGGCAATGCAGCAAGGAGATGACAGCACTTGGAATGCACGGCCTATCACTTACCTACGGCCTATCACTTACCTATGGCCTATCACTTACCTGACAATGATGGTGAGAATTTTCTGGGATGAGTGTGTTTCCTTGCAACTGTCACTGGAATTCTAGAAATAATGCATTCCCCAGTGAAAGACACAAACACAGGGACAGCCAGGGGCAGCCAAAGGGCAAAATGGACTAAGCCCCAGAGTATCAGGAACCTCTCATCTCAAAAATCACGTGGAATGCTCAAAACCTTCCAATGCTACTTGTTGTCTTCTACATCTCCAAGGAATGATGGTGACCTGGGTGCCTGTATCCAAAAGTTCTATAAAGGTTTGTTCATTACTTCCAAATTGTTACACACTGGGGCTTATGGCTCTCATTCTCCCAAGGATGGCAGGAGACCTTGACCTTACTCCTAGGCCATGTTCAATTTAGTCAAGTCCAGGTAAAGATGAACCTCCCAGGAATCAGAATCTTCAGTTGGGGCTGAAGGAAGATGTAGGAGATCTTCAGAACCCTCCTCCTCATCTATCCCCATATTTGGGGGTTATAGGGAGACAGTTGGGCAGGGACAGATTATCCGTGTCAATCCCATGGCCTTCTAATTTATATTTTTCTCAAAATTCTCCATCGGAGATCCTGCCTATGGTGTCTTTTGGAACCCCTGACTCTAATAGACACAAGAACACAGTTTGGCATGTGGGGGCCCCAAGAGGAAGAGGCAGCCAGCAACACATCCTGTGGGTCTCAGGTCCGGCCAGAGTAAGGGCCATTTGCCTGCTGCCTACCAGTCTGGCTCCTTTGTCAATTACCGTGGTGGCAACCTTCCTAATATGGGAGTCCTTGACCCAAGCAAGAAGGATATGATAAATCCACTCAATTATGTTCCTTGGAGGAAACCCAGAGGTTAGGAGGAGAAAGCTTGTTGTCCCATTCTGGAGTCTCCTTTCTATTAAAATCATCAATGTCCCACCATGAAATGGGAATCTGGTGAGGAGCTAAATCCAGTGAGGGTGGAATATCCATACTCCAACTCCCAGTTCTCAGGCATGACCATAGTTTCTTCCTTGATACTCTAAGTATTAGTTGGAATTTGGGGGCAGTCACCCAAAGTGGGTTATACTTATCTGACCCCTGAAAGATCCAGTCAGACAGAGGTTGTGGCCGTGGAGCACCTGATTTCAGCTGTTCTTTCCAAACCTTCTGCCTCCTTTTTCCTTAACTGCAACTATGAGGTTGTCAGAGAATAGGGTTGATGTGAGGTGGCCAAGACTCTTCCATTTGGCCTGGCTGATGTGGGTGGTAGTGGCACACTCATTGTAACATCAGGACAGTCACAAGAGGAAATTCTTTCCAGGTGTCTGTCCATATCTATTTTTCTTAACCTGCATACCCTCTTGGCAAAAGTTTGTACTTTCATTTTCACATTTGGGTTCCTGTCTTCAGTTCTAGTAATCTCCTGAGTAATGACTGGCTTCACGATAACCTCAGGATCATCTGGTTGGCCTGAGTGCAAGTATGCCTGGGTCCATAATGAGAACAGAAATAAGAGGCTATGAGTCATGGGAGAGTATGCCCATGGTGGAAGCAACAACCTCATTGATCTCAGTGTGGAACAAGCTAGCCAACTCCCTGGCATTCTGGAGGGATTTTCGAAGTCTCATTTAT
Source organism: Tamandua tetradactyla (assembly GCF_023851605.1). Lineage (NCBI taxonomy): Eukaryota > Metazoa > Chordata > Mammalia > Pilosa > Myrmecophagidae > Tamandua > Tamandua tetradactyla. The sequence goes on along the minus strand of NC_135337.1, from coordinate 42,367,666 downwards.
TGCCACCTTTCCCCCAGAGGACAAAGACAATGTCCTCCATTCCTCAATATGGGTTGGTACCTCTACACAGGGTGGTAGAGTGTAGGTGTCCTCTCAGTTTAACCCACAAAGCCATGAGTACTGTGTTGCACAAGATGCTCCTATACAAAGGAACACAAGAACAAGGGAAATAGCCAAAAGAACCAACCCACTCCATATTTTCCCATGCAACCTGTATGCTGCACCAAAATCTGTGGAGCAAATTGTAGCATGGAGCATCATAGAAATGCAGGCTCAAGTATAACAAAAACTTTCAGCAAATGATCATTTTATTACTTACATAGCACAAAAGGTCCAAAAGAGCACAGGAAGAGTGGTCTCCCAGGGAGGCCAAGTGGTCAGGTCAGGGCCTGTGGATGGCAGGTTCACATGCCCCACTTCAAGGCAGAGGAAAGAGAAAATTCTGTGTTCCCCATGAGCAGTGTATTTATACAACTCAGAGGGAGGGTGCCCGGCCACTGAGAGTTCCTGCCCTGATAAGCAGCTGGAACTCTTTGTTCCCAGTTTCTGGGTTTAAAGTATGATGAGGCCATTCCATCAGACCTAACATCTCCCCCAAGCTGCAGAATTGGACAAATTGAAACATTCATACATGACAGGAAAGGGGGGATGGGAAGTAGGAAAGGCTGGGAGATGGCCACTAGGCATGTACATAACTTCCTCAGCATAAGGGGTGACACTAAGTTCTCTTCAAAAGTGGAATAAAGCAGAAATCAAAAGTAAACTCAATTCACTTATGTTTTAGAAACTGGGAAATACAAAAGTTTTATAAATAATCAGAGCAGAGAGCTTGATTGAACTAGAATCATGACAAATACCTTGTTTGTTGATTTTCCTTTTTTTTCTAAGGAAGGTGGTCTAATGATATACATTTCTTTAATTCTGACTACTTCTTGAGCTGCTTTTGACATGGTTCATGTAACATTGTCAAATTGTTCATATCGAAGAGGCTAACAGGCCAACATGAAACAATGAAAATGCTAGTACAATATACATATTAAATCAAAAGATTAAAAAGGCAAAATGTTAAATCTTTGGTCCGCTTGGATCCTTTAATCCTGAGTATAAAAATAATTGTTGGATGGTGTGCTAGTTTGAAACTGTTATGTGTCCCAGAAAAGCCATGATCTTCTAATCCAACCATGTGGGAGCAGACCTACTGTGGGTGAGACCTTTTGTTTACATTGCCTCCATGGAGATGTGACCCACCCAATTACGATCATTTGATTAGATTGTTTCCATGGAGATGTGACCCGGTCTATTTAAGGTGGTCTTAATTACCTGCTGGAGTCCTTTAAGAGAGGAAACATTTTGAAGAAATATGACACACAGTTGGCTGGCATTGCAGAAGGAGCTGAGAGAGCCATTTGAACCAAGAAACCAAGACAGAAGGACAGCAGATATTGCCATGTGCCTTCCCATGTAACAGAGAAAACCCAGATGCAATCAACTTTTCTTGAGAGAAGGTATCCTCTTTTTGGTGCCTTAATTTGGGCATTTTCACAACCTTAGAACTATGACTTGTAACTTAATAAATGCCCTTTATAAAAGCCAATCCATTTTTGGTATACTGCATTCTGGCAGTTTTAGCAAACTGAAACAGATTTTAGTGCCAGAGAAGTGGGGTGCTGGAGTTTGCAAATACCCAATATGTTGGAACAGTTTTCTACATGAATAAAGGGAAGATTCTAGAAGAATTGTGAGTTGAATAGGAAAAGCCTAGATTGTTTTGAAGAGACAGTTGATAGAAATATGGACACTAAAGATACATCCAATGAGACCTTAGGTAGGAAATGATGAATGTGTCATTTCAAAGTGAAAAAAGGTGATCCTTGTTTTAAAATGGCAGAAAATTTGGCAAAATTGAGTCCTGGTGTGAATGAAAGGTAGAATTTAAGGTGATATGCTTGGATATGTAGCTAAGGAAGAATCCAAACTAAATGTGGAAAATGCAGCCTGTTTTCTTCTTGCAACTTATAGTAAAATGCGAGAGGTAAAGGATAAGTTGAGAATTGAACTCTTGGCTACAAAGAAACCAGAAACTGATAATTAAGAAACTTCTTAGTTTTTGGAAAATGAGTCCCAGAGAATAGTGCCCCACCCGAGGATTTAACCAAACACGGAATAAGGCAGCCATGTTAGCACAAACCAGGACTGGAGATGAAACTATCTAGAAGGGATGTGTGGAAAGTCCTAATGTCTGATGGTTGTGATCCATGTATACTGCATGGAAAGCCACTAAGAGTGTTGTGGTATATGTATAAATGGAACCACTCCCAGTCTGAACTAAAAGGAACAGAAAGGGGGGAAATTGAAGGAAAAATTATTTCAGAGGCAGAACCATGGAAGCTAAAGTCTGGATCCAGGAAATCTCAGACCAGGAGAGCAGATCCATCCATGAATGTGGAGAGTGTGGGTTTACCCCAGAAGTAGAGGGTAGGCCTTCTGCTTAGTTGTTCAGGAAGAGTGCTTGGAGAAGAGGGGGCCAAGAACAAGGTGGTCTCCCCAATGCTTAGATATGTTAAAACCCTTGCCCCAATGTTTGGAGAGAGAAGGGCTGCTGTGTAAACTCTTGGAAAGGTGGGATTGCCACTTCCTCAAGTCCCAAGGAGGAAATGTCATTCTATAAATAACTCTCAGACTTTGAAATCTAATGGAGTATACCCTGCAGGTTTTCAGAATTATTTGTGTCTGGTGACCGCAGCTTTCCTTTCAATTTTTCTTAATGGAAATGGAAATGATTATCCTATGGCTGTCCCTCTTTTGTGTATTGGCAGCTTGTAACATGTTCTGAGTTTCCTAGGTCCACTGTCAGAGGAGAATTTTGCCTTAGGACAGACCATGCTTGTAACTGACTGTGATGAGATTTTGTACTGTTTTATCTGTATTGTCACTGAAATGGTTTAAGGCAATAGACATTATGATGTGCCTTCCCATGTGTTCTACTTTGCAAGCTGCTGGAATGCAGTAAAAAAGAAAGAGAAAAGCTTTTTAAAAAGGCAGTTATTAAATTTCTAATTTACAGTTTGAAGGCCATGAAAATGTCCAAATTAAGGCACCAACAAGAGGTTATCTTCACTCAAAGAAGGCCAGTGAAGTTCGCGGTTCCTCTCTCATTTGGAAGGGCACATGGCAAAGCCTGCTAGCTTTCTCTTCAGTTTCTTGTTTCATGAAGCTCACCCAGGAGTGTTTTCCTTCTTCATCTCCAAAGGTCTCTGGCTGCATGGGCTCTAAAACGTTTTCCAAAATGGTTCCCTCTTAAAGGGCTCCAGTAAGCTACCTCACCTTGAATGAGTGGAGACACATCTCCATGGAAACCATCTAATCAAAAGTTACTACCCACAATTGGGTGGGTCACATCTTGATGGGAACAATCAAAAAGCTCCCACCCAGCAATATTGAATGAGGATTAAAGGGCACAGCTTTTCTGGGGTATACAACAGATTCAAACCGGCACACCATGTGACAGAGAAAACCCAGATGCAATCAGCCATTCTTGAGAGAAGGTATGTTCTTTTTGGTGCCCTAATGTGGACATTTTCACAACTTTGGAATTGTAACGTGTAACTTAATAAATGCCCTTTATAAAAGCCAATCCATTTCTGGTATACTGCATTCTGGCAGCTTTAACAAATCAAAATAATGTGGCAATGTGGAAAAGGACTCCCAGGGTGAGCCAGGACCTGGCATCATGGGATTGAGAAAGCCTTCTTGACCAAAATGGAGAAGAGAGAAATGAGACAAAATAAAGTTTCAGTGGCTCAGAGATTTCAAACAGAATTGAGAAGCTATCTTGGAGTTTATTCTTATGCATTAAATAGATACCCCCTTTTGGTTTATGGTGTATTGGAGTGGCTGGAGGGAAGTACCTGAAACTGCTGAGCTGTGTTTCAGTAGCCTTGATTCTTAAAGATGAGTGTATAACTATAAAGCTTTTACAATGTGACTGTGTGTTGTGAAAACCTTGTGTTTAATGCTCCCTTTATCCAGGGTATGGACTGATGAGTTTTTAAAAGCAAGGATAAAAATAAATAAATACTGGGGATGGATGAAAGAAAAAAATTGGTAGATTGAAATACCAGTGGTCAGTGAGAGTGTGGGGAAGGAGTGTGGGATTTATGAGTTTTTTTCTTTTTTCTTTTTATTTCTTTTTCTAGAGTAACACAAATGATCTTAAAAATGATTATGGGGATCATGGTGATGATATTATGAGTTTTAGATTATATACCAAGATTGGAATGGTCATATGGCAAGAATGTTCATGTTTGTATGTTGTTATGTTTTTAAAAAAAAATTAAATAAAAAAAATGATCATGGGGATGAATACACAGCTACGTGATGATATTGTGAGCCATTGATTATATATCATGTATGGACTGTATGTGTGTGAAGATTTCTCAATTAAAAAAAAAAAGCCAATCCATTTCTGCTATATTACATCTGGCAGCTTTAACAAACCATAACAGAGGGTTTGTGACACATATAAACTTAGTTCATTTGTTATTGGAACTGTAAGCACAGGAGCAAAACCATGAGACTGAATATATAAAGACATTGTAAATGAGATCGTATAAATAAAGAGCTAAAAATCTTCAATTTCAGTTCAATGGAGACTTTTTTTCTTCCACACCTAAGTACTCAGATATTGAAAACAAAAGCAAGAAATAGATTTGCCTTTGCTCCCTGCATTTGATGCCCCATTCTGCTACCCTGGTTATTCCTAGAATTAATGAATTAGAAAAACCAGGTTAGTGGAAGTGCTGCTAATTTGACATGTAATGAAACAAAAAAATCTAGAACCTATATGCTTCTACATTCAAATGAAGAGAAGACAATAAAAAAAAAAGAAGAAATTACACTCTGTGTCATGGGATATGAAACAATTATAGGAGAAGGAAGTTGGAGGATGTGAGACTCAATGGACCCTTTAATGAATAGTAGCAAAACATCTATCCAAACAAATGACATTTTTCACGCGTAAGGGATAGAAAGTAGTCTGCTTCTCTTCAAACTTTTAGAAAAGGATTTTTGTAGATCTCTCCCCCCACCTTCCCCACCACCCCACTGACTTAATGCCATAACTTTTGGAATTAATCGGCTTTCATCAGGGGATGAGTAAATACATCACAAAGCCTTTTATACTTGTCCAATCATCGCTTCATCTGGGACTGAGCTCATCCTAGGGAATTTCCACATTCATCTGACATCAATTATCTCAGCTCATGCTGATATTCCATTCATGTCATAATAATTAACTTGTAGCTATTACAACCAAGTTTCATAATTAACATTCTATTTGTCAAAATTTTTTTCATGCACCTATATTAAAATATAAAATAAATATAAAATAAAATTTTTTTCATGCACTCAAATGCTCCTCTATAACCAATAATCTTATTTAATCCAAGTTTAACATTCAAATGCACTTTAACTCCTTGGCCTTTATAATGAGAGAAATAATAAAGTAGGAAGTTTACTTAAGCATAAAAAGTCAAACAATTCTTGAAAATGTCTGTTACTAGTGGGTGATTTTCTAATGGGAAACTGTAAATCCTACATCACAGCCTCTTAATTATCGCCTTCATTTTAGAAAAATTACAGATAGATATTTGATCAGGATGGAATTCATAACGAAGCCATGAAATAAAACAATTAGAAAAAGGACTGTGAAACTCTTGAAAAATACATACTGATTCACCATAACGATGGCATGGAAAAAAATGGTTTGCAACAGAATTTGAGAAATTCAGAATTTTTATCAGATTCTACAACCTTTTCAAGAAGCTTTAAACGTATAGTATAAAACAAGGATACCAGATATATAACCTCATCAATCTTCTAAGATACACAATAAAATCTTAAGATAGGATGTTAAAAGAAACAGATTCTTCTCCTCTCTTTGAACTGGACAAATGATTGACGGAAAATTTGCCAGTCGCCTATGAAGCTATCTCAAAAAATGTTTTCCATTATGTATTGACAACTTTATTCAATCTAAGAATTACTGAAAATTGCAATTTGACCTTTCTTTTGAAAGTTGTAAGCTGAGTGAAGAGTGTCCTCTGGCACACAACCATACTTTTAAAAATATCCAGCAGGGTCACAAACAATTATTCTCTGTAATCATCTTAGAAATAGTATTTTCCTCTTGGTTTAAAAACATATAATTAGGCTGATATATTTCCATTTGCCAAATAATGTATTTAATTGTCTGAATTCTAAAATATTTCAATTATATTTTTCACATACCAAGAAGCTGTTTAATCAAAGATTCACTTCTTGTTCTTTTTATAGCAATATACTTCCTGTAAAAGTATATGGGAAATCATAGAATTAATTAAAACATTTAAAAAATCACAAAACAAAAGTCCAGTGAGGCTTCTCAGGGAGTAGGCAATAACACATTGATTAGGATACTCTTTTTGATGTATTATCTCATAGAAATACAGGATATACGATTGCACAGAAATAAGAAATATGGAATTAAAATAGGGAAAATGACTTGCCTAAGTTCTCATAGCTACAAAGTAGTAAGTCAGGGACTCAAATCCAAAACTTCTCATTCTATGCCATCATCATTCTGTTGAGGATGAAGAATATACAAACACACTGCCCAGTGACGTATGGTATTGAAACAGTAGCTGTTATGCTCAGAAGTACATTGTGTTTGCAATTCTTACTGAAAAGAATTCATTCTGGTTATTCCTTTGAATCTCTGAAAAAAATCTTAGAATTTACTCTATGCTTCTATGTTCCAGCCACCTTTTTCACTTTGCTATATCTACGGATCTCCCATTCCCATCTGCAAGGAATTTGCAGAAGTTCAGCTCAAGGAAAAACAACTGTAATAATTAAAAAAAAAAAACATGGAAACAAAAAAAACTTTTTAGTATCATTCTTTTTTCTAAGTAAATCAAAATACTAAAGAAGCTCCCAGGACACACAACCAATCACTTAGACATCATCAAACTATGAAGCCCACAGTGAAGGTCTCCCACTAATGTGTACGAGCTTGTTCCAGCTGAAAATCATGGCTGAAAAATGCAACCCGAGACTCCAGGCACCTAATGACACCAATTGGTATGCGCGCAGGAGTACAGATGGCTACATATGCTCACAGCAAATTTTGCTTCAGGGAAAAATGGAGGACCATTTAAGTGACTACTTCTGTGCAATGAACTGTCAACTTCCAGAAATGCCATCCTAATCATAAGAATACTGTGCAAAGCTCACTTGAGTAGGGAGTAAATGTAAATGTCCCAAATTATTAAGTATCTACTACATCAAACCTGGCAACCAGAGGGTGATTGACTTTGCACTGAGCTCACCCACACACACACTAATTTCATATATACTATATTCTATATACTATAAACTATGTTAAATAATTTTCTTCTTCTTGAACAGATTATGAGATACTATTTTTATGCAGATTTGTAGTAAGTCATACAATTTTTGCTGCACATATGATGTTTAAAAACCTACCTGAATTATTACTTAACACTCTCAATTATCCATTTATCTAATAATCTTAAAGCTCTGCCTCTATTAATCATTACGTAGCTGAATGTAGACACAGAAGGAAGTAGAACAGCAATTAAAAAGTAGTTTCTGCTGTCTTAAATGCAACCCTAACCCACTTACCACCATCGTCAATCCTAAAAGTAGGTTACAAAACACAAGCCCAATCATGCTTCATGGAAATTGTAAAACAAAACAACAACAACAGGCACAATATTTAAGCCTGTCCTTGACAATGTCTTTGGAAAATCTGTTTTCAAAAATTTTTAGGACATCCTATATTTCAAGTTTCGAAAACTTGATTTTTTTTCTCTTCCTTAAAAATGAAAGAAAAAAGAAAAGATGGCTTCTGCCAGGTTGGTTTTCCAAGTGCTGATTACGAAACAGTAATTTTCATCAGATTTTAAATGTTCCCTTCAATAACAAAACTGTAGAACGACGATACAGCTAAATCAGTGCTGCTAGACAATTAGTTGAGTCTGCTGTCTCAAGCCAAGATTGGCAGGCGTACTGCTCTCATAATCCAATTCCACAACATTTAATACAGCAGGACTGAGTTACTTGGTTCATGCTATAAAGCAACATTGAATAAATACAAATGGCTTAATCTTCTTTTGCAGTCATATCCTCCCACACTGGCCTATGTAATTAGGAAACTACTACATCTCATGCATTGAATAGTGAATACAGCAGATTGTTAACCATTACATTTATATAGTTTATATAAAAATTATTTAAATAAGTACTATAAGATTTAGTTTGAAGAATGCTAATAACATGTATAATACTGGAATATACACTGTTCTACCTATAGCTTATTGACTTCCACTCCTTAGAGAATTATTACATAACAAAAATTCAGGTACCACAAATGTTAAAGAAGAAAAAAGGAAAAAATATGCATAAACAAATTTGAACTTTCCAAGGAAAAGACACATTCCCATTACATGAAACTATAATCCCACATTCAAATAAAAATTTGACATTTTATAATATATCATAAATGTACTTCTAGTAAAGCCTATTTTATAAAATGCATTGTGAACTATATTTTATCTATATTTTACACCAATGTAATATTGATTTCCTACAAAAACACATTAAATAAAAGATTTATGAGGAATGTAGGAAATCTCATTTGGCCAACAAACCGTAACTCTTTTGTGTGTGTTTTATGAACAGCAGCAAAAATGGTAATGCTTCAAATACTTCCATAATTTATCAAAATTTTACAAATGTTCATCATTTAAAAATAATTAAGAGAATAACAGTAATAATGAGTGATTAATAACAAAATAATAAGGATTTGTTTAACTCCCTACACCCTTACGATGACAAAAAGAAGTACACGTGTATATGTAATGTATATATACATTAAGGGATGTGTTGGCACTTTCAAAATTCAGTTTACAAATATTAAATAAAAGAGGAAATTAATCAGCCAAGAATACAGCTTTTGAAATAAAATAGGTTTTTGAGATATATCAAGCAACAGCGATTACTTAAAAAATAGAAAACAGAGCAGCTTGAATCTGATTGAAGTGGTTACACACTGTGCGAGCAAAAGGATGCAAGAGTCGAGAAGAAGTCTAGGCAGAGTACAGGAAAAGCATGGCTAGGACACACAGAGAACCATTTTCTTTTTATCTCTTAAACTCCACCGTCCCTCTTTTTACTTCCCAAAGTCATAACCCTGAACTTGGAACAACAATCAGACTTCTGTTGAAGCTGTCCTTCCTTCCCCTAATCTATTCTCTCACATAATTAACTGACTGACTTATTTGTCCTCTGATTTTATCTGAGGAGCTGGCGAATTTCACTAATTCCTGCAGTTACCACATATCAGTGTTAAAGAAGTATTTAATTCCCAAGATGAAAAGCAAACATTCAGAGTATGCATAAGTAAGACTGAAATACTGGGAAGTTAATAACACTTGTCACTCTTGTAGCACTTTTCAGCCAATGATTTCAAAGCCCTTAAAAAGCAAAAGCTTATCACTCTCATTTTGCTGAAACTGAAATTCAGAAAGGTTAAGTGATTTGTTTATTTATTTATTTCTAATTTATTTATTCTGCCCAAGCAAGCCAGTAATGGGGCTGGGAATAGGAGACAAAATTTCTGATTCCATTTTCTCCTTCGGACCACTCACCTTGGATAAAAGCTCATGGTGGAAGCTGGTGACATTTACTTTTATAAGTTAGACATCATCATTATTGAACTGACACATCTTCCCCATACTTAGAAATACTCAGAAAAGTCAAGGACTATTGCTTTGGAATGCAATGCTCAGAGCAACGTTACTTTGAACAACTATAGCTTAAAGAATTATAGAGTTAACTGAGACATTTATACAGTGAATCCCCAGCGTGATGTCATAAATCCTGCTGACATTTATTGTAAACTTACTATGTGACAGGCACTGTGATAAGTGCATTGAGTTTATTGAATCAATTAGGCAGTATAAAGGCTTTATCCACAGGTACGATTATTATTCAAATTTTCAGAAAAGAAAGCGTAGGAATGGAAAAGTAATCTACCCAGTTCACAAGTTTGCCAAGTGGTGGAGCTAAGAATATGCAATGGGTCAGAGCCTGTGATCTTTACCACTCAGCAATACTGCCTCTTTTTGTATCCTTACACCAGGTCCCCAAATTAATATTATAACACGTTTAATTCAAGAGAACAAAATGAACTGCAAACCTAAATTTGGGTCTGTCCACCAAGCTGTTTAACAACATTCTTTATCTCCAAGTTTAAATATAATAAAACCTCACCTCAATATCAAATTAAAACAAACTAATGAAAAAACATGCAAGACCCTGCATTTCCAGTGCTGATTGGAATAAATATTAAGAAAGGATCTTTTAAAAAAAAAAAGGTCTGGTTTTCACTAATTCTCTGCAACATGGCTATATTTCTCTGCTTTGCAAAGAGATGGTTTACGAGTGTTTTGACAGGTCTATTTCATAGAAATGCATATTTTGACCAAAACTTCCAAGTCATTGCTGAAGATCCCATTTCAGAATAAATTTGTTGGATATTATCTGAATATCAGATATAGGTAACGAGGACTTAACAAACATAAGCTGAAACTAATATATTTATTCAAACATAAATAAGAAAATAAAATTGTGAATAATGTATTATATGGTATGATGCAAGGAACACAAGCTTATTCACGTCAGACCTGGTTTCAAATTCTGTCCTGGCTAGTGTGAACTTGGGTAATTTAATCTTGCTGACCTCCAATTTTCAGAAGGTCTATAATAGCTGTACTCCTACTTTGCAGGGATGTTGTGCAAATTAAATGAACCTCGACTCCATGAGGATAGCACTCATATCTGTTCTGCTCACCACTTTCTAAAATTTAACCTAGTTTAATTGTTGGCTTATTGTGGACATCGAATAAAGTATTTCTTGAATGAATGAGAATACTTCATTCGGCTCCAACAAAAATGTATGCCATTTTTGGCACTCACTACATGTTATCTATATTTAAAAATTTATTATCACTGCTCTTAGTGTAAATAACACAAATGTCAAAGACTGTGAAGGGTCTGGGATTTTACTCTACTTGTAAGCTAAGAAGTTTGTCTGCTGGACAGTCATGGGTTTGAGTAGCAGACACAAAACTCCCAGATCAGAGATACAGAGCAGTTTATTACTCACAGCAATAGCTGTAGCCAGAGTATCACCATTTTTATGCCAAGTTCCAGAGCCCCAATTCCCTCCAGGCAATACAAAAAGGGCCAGCTGTTTACCTGGGCAGGCAATTGGAACTGTCATTACATTGCAAGGGAATATTCAATAAGTATTTCCCTTTGTTTCAGAGGGAAACAGCACCTATGTTTGCTAATCTGCTGTTTGCTTTGGAGAGAGACTATTTCTGTCTTCTAATGCTGTTTGCTATATAAACTTCCAGTGCCTCATTTATTAGATGTGCAGAAACATAGGAGACCCAAAGAAATTTGGGCCAGCCCAAAATAGAAACAAATAAAATATATTGAAATTTGACCAGAATGTGATTTTCAATTATTATAGAGCAGCCTGGAAAGTTAAATATCTGTTTCTTTTCAAAGAGATTAATGGTAGATTTCATTTGGATGCCCTTATCTTTTACAGTGTTGTCATTTTATGAGAACATAAACATTAGCTATGGAGTCAGATTTGTGGTTTCTTTAAACACTAGCCTATCCTGAACAAGGAGAGCAGAAAGTTTATAAAAGAGCATTTAACTATCAAAAACACAGAAATCATGAGCCTGAGGTTATTATTACAAGATTCTAGGTAGCTGGCCTGAGCAGCCACATAAATAGACATAGTTGTAGAACATCCCAGGCAGCAAATCTAACAGTGGTTATTTCTGCCAACTGCCTTGTCAGATTATTTTCCCCTTTTTCTCCCCTTGTCACTGCTAACCCTTGAAAGGAATAGTTTTACAATTATTGCATTCCCTCCTTCAATACTCATTCACTCACCCCTTAATTACTTAATGTCCAGCTTAAGTACAAATGCCTCAAATGAAACTGTTAAATATCAACAGGGAACTTTAAATAATCAAATTTAATGACTTGTCCTAAGTCTTCTCTTGCTTATAGTTCTGTTATCAACCTGTCCTTCTGGAAATCCACTGCCTTTTGAATCCTATACCTGGTTCTGCTCCCTTTTGTGACAGTTGTCACTTCAACTTTCTCTGATCTGCTTCTGTTTCACCTCCCATCAGCTCTTAAATGTAGGTCCTCTTTTGGGTCCTTTATTCTTTATTTTCCTTCTCTCCATGTTCCCTCTCTCACTGACTCTATTGCTTTCAAGTCTTAGCTCTATACAGTTGGCATCCAAAAGTGTATCTCCACTTCTAACCTTTCTCTTCCTGTAGTCTCCTATCTTCAGACATCTTCCAGACCCCTACACTTGGATGCCCTAATGATACCTCAGACTCAAGGTGTCTGTAATTTAACTTCTCCACATATCTCGCCAAATCAATTTTTGCCCATGACTACACAATTTCTTCCAAGTATTCTTTTCTTCACCTGTTAAGGAAGTTACAGAATATAATACAACTGCTTCTCTCTTGGCAACGTGTGTGAACTATAACACCTCTTTTCTATCATGATACCGCCTCTCTGGTTTAGAACAGCATAAACCCATCCCTTGATAAATGCAAAGTCTTTCTAACAGTTTTCTTGTGTGTAGGCTACATTTCTTAACCCTGCATTCTGTTTCTGTTTTTTCCCTCCAGGAGGAGGAAGTGTCAGTAAGTCCTTGTTATTCATTGAACAAATCTGTGCTCCTTAGTCTGGTATTAAATCCCTCCAACATGTGGCCCTGGACTGCCATCACTCAACAAATGTTTAAATTGCTAAGCATAATACAGCAAGCATAACCAGACATGATAACTATTTGAGATGGATTTGCAGGAGGGGGATGAACTGACAATAACCAATTAATCAATTAATGTATTATAATAAACCATAATATATGAAATTATGCAGTTGTATTTCCACCCTTATCTCCTGCTACACACCTCCATATAATGGATGTTCTAGGCAACTTGGACTTCTTGAGATCCATCAAACTTTTGCCCCTTTCAAAATATAGGAGTCCTCCCAGGGGTGTGGACCTCCCTGGCAATGTGGGGCAGAAATCCTAGAATGAGCTGGGATTCAGCATCAAGGGATTGAGAAAACCTTCTTGACCAAAAGGGGGAAGAGAGAAATGAGACAAAATAAAGTGTCAGTGTCTGAGAGATTTCAGTCAAGAGGTTATCCTGGAGGTTACTCTTATGTATTATATAGATATCACCTTTTTTTTAGATTAAGGGGTATTAGGCTAGAGGGAAGTACCTGAAACTGTAGAGCTGTGTTCCAGTAGCCATGTTTCTTGAAGATGATTGTATAATGATACAGCTTTCTCAGAGTGACTGTGTGATTGTGAAAACCTTGTGTCTGATGCTCCTTTTAGCTATGGTATGAGTAAAAGAGTAAAACATATGGATTAAAATAAATAAATAATGGGGGAACAAATGTTAAAATTAATTAATATATATATATTGGGTAGATGGAAATGTTAGTGGTCAATGGGGGAGGGTAAGGGGCATGGTGTGTTTGAGTTTTTCATTTTTTCTTTTCATTTCTTTTCCGGAGTGATACAAATATTCTAAAAAATGATCATGGTGATGAATATACAACTATGTGATGATATTGTGAGTCATTGATTGTACACCATGTATGGAATGTTTGTTAAAAACGTATGTGCCTGTACATTGTTATATCAGCAAAAACTAATATATATATAGTAGTCCTATGTTGTGTCTGATATGACTTTCCTTCTTCTACCATTTGCTTACTACCTTTGAAATCTTTTTCAGCTCAAATGCCATTCCTCCTAGGAACTTTCTGTGATCATCTTTGGAACTCTTGGAACAATGAGAGGTCTTTGCATAGTAGTTATGATATTCATCACATATTACAGGTACTGCAGTGTGTTTGTATACCGGTGGCAACTGCCCCTATTAGATTGGAAAGCAGCTATATCCCTTGGTAGGGATAAGTACCAAGTTTTAATACTTTCTGTTTTGTCTATATACCTAAAATATTGGTTATTTCATGATAAAACATCAATATTTGCTAATGATGTGAATGAATTAACAGAACCTTCCTAATATCCAGACTGTCACCTTTGGCATGGAATAGAAAACTTGTGCAAGCTGTGACTTCATAGAAAAGTAGTCAATGGCAGGTGCGATGGGAGACTATAATGGTAAAGAACTTAACAAAGAATTATGGAAAGTAGCAGCTATGTCTGCAAAATCTTCATCAGAACCCCAAATCTCTCATAGAACAAATAGATATGAGGTCAATTCCCAAGTGAAATGGAAAGAAAAATCTACAAACAAATTTCACTAGAGAGGTGCCCAGAATATAATATTATCACCTTTTTGGGGATGAAGTATTTCAAGGAAGGATATCATATCACCAAAAATCAATCACTAAACAGTTCTGCCAATGCCATATCATTCCAGGAAATGTTATTTGCAGAAACAATTAAATAGATCTTTACTAATTCTCTAGATACTCCTCTCATAAACCAGGGGCCTCCAATTTCCCAAGCTCATTAAACCACCCTAATTTTAGACCTATAGCATACTGCTAGATGTGTGGTTTAAAACAATCATGAAAGATTGAGCATATTAAATCTTCAAAGCTCTTACATCAAGTAATTATCCACATAGCATTCCTGTGACATAGGTGTACCTCGCATTCCCATTTTATAGATAAGGATACTCAGACAATAGAGATCTAATAATTTGCCCAAGGCAGTATAGTAGACCAGCTGCAGAAGTTAAATTAAAAAAGAGTTTTCTATTTGTCCTAATTTCAGACTGTAAAATTGTACAAATCTGAGGCTTTCCTATTATACACACTTTATAATTTCTGCATGTGCATATATTGAATTATATATAAATCTCACTAAATAAGTATCGCCATTATTTAATAATAATATATATGCATCCATATTATGCTCTTTTCTGCATATGGGATAGTATAAATAAACATCATCTCACCATGCTTGTGAATTATAAATCAAACTTATAATTCTACTTAATACTGTCCTGTAAAGGTGTACCATCCCATACTGTCAACAATTTTAGAATCCTTACAATGAGATGATGATTAGAAGCAAAATGGCTGGTTTGAAAAAAAGGTCCAAGTACGTTCATTTTGTGCTATACTACCTCACTGAAATGAAGAGGACGTGATAATCCTGTACCTCATGCAAAATCAAATTACATTTTAGTTCAAGATTCTCAATGGCTGAAGCAGGATATTATTTTCTGTCCCGAACAATATGTTGCTCCAGTTACTAAGGAAACCAGTAGCAAAAAGTAAGTTTGCAATGATGCATTCTCAAGAAATTGACTACAATGTCAGGCTCTGGGGGTATCATTACAAAAGTGCTATTTGCATTTAAATTTCATATAACCCTTAAGCAACTGATTTGTTTGTTTATAAGCATGAGTGTGCATTTTTTTTTTTTAGTTCTGGAAATTCTTTTTAAACATCTAACCAATACATCAACATATATCCATAGAGAGCCTTTAAGAGTACGACGTCTGAATTATTTCATGGGTCGTGCTTCCTTGGGTTTGCGTCGAGACCTCTGCGAAAGCTTCCGCGCATAATGTGCTGCCGGCTAATGAAAGTCGAAAATTTTGTTTCACACACGGCAACAAATAGGGGAAGTCATGTGGACTTATACTGTTGCATGTCACAAAGAACAAGATTCTACAGGAATCAATACATCTATTTTGCACACAGGGTTTCTGGAGTGTAGGGCTATTTAAGGCGGGCGGCAAGTTCCTCAGGGAAGTCAAGAAAAACCCAGCTTTTTCTTGACAGACACTTGCCTCTTTTGTCAGAAAGAAACAACAAATATTCTGATGAGTTACTGATGCTTTTATAGTTTAAAACTCTCCTGACAAACTACTCTACTGACCAGAGATGACAAGGCCTTGACATGCTGCCTCTGCCTTCAGACTATATAGAAAGGTTGCAAAAGCTGATCAGACTGAATGGGGCCAGAAAGAGGGATAGTGATGGAGAGAGAGCAGAGCCAGAGACACCGACTCAGGGCTGTTTTCCCTTAGTGAAATCAACATCCACTCACTGTCTCATTGTAATGGTTTTCCAGCAGTATCCTTTGTCTTAAGGTTGTGCACTTAGAACTTTGTAATTATTTTTGTATGAAAAGCATTTCTCAGGCTGCAAATTTATTCTATATTTAGTGAAATAAAATCATACGAACAGTGTAAAATGAGCCTTTGCTAAACAAATCACTTTTATGACTAAGCAATTGCACTCACCCCAAGGAACACAAAAACTGAATAGAAGAGGCAAGATTTCTATTCTGAAAAAAAACTACAGACAAGCACTTGCAAATATAGTCTTCCACAATAAAACAAATTTAATTAAGTAACATTCTGACTTTAGAAAGTATGGCCATTGATTTAAGTTCCGTTTTTTTTTTCTGGCAGAGAATTATTTTAGCAGCATAATTGTGAGCCAGTCTTTTGCATTACTCCTTTTTTCCTACTCCACCCGGCATTAGTGTGCACGGTAAATATATTGCACCTGAACAGTAAGAAATTATAAAAGAAAGAAGCATAAGCTCAAGCTTTCCTGGGTATCTGGGAAACCAGCACACTGGAGGCAAATTTTGTGTAAGGTTTCTTTTACTTCCCATCAATATGCCATAAGGCTGACCTGGAGGATCCCCTTCAATTGATGCAAGAAAGTAATTAAGTCTCCAGGCTCATCACAACCTGGGCAATCTCATGTGCAAAGATTGCGCTTTGAATCAGCTTTTAGTTTTATGACAAAGACTCCTGTAATGCAGGGTTAACAATTAAAGTCAGGCAGTATGTTTCCCTCGCGGGGCTCGAGGCTCACTCAAGTGCACAATCACCATTCTCGTTTGAAAGGAGACTGGTTTGAAGCCAGATTTTTCTTTTCTTCCTTTTTTTAAAATTTTATCTTTTCTTATCTTGTCTTGTTTTTCTTTCTTTCTCTTTTTGCTTCTTTAACGGTGGCCTTGTTTGCCTCAACAATTTCTTATCGGACACAGCCCACAACCTTCAGAAAGGTGTAGTGTTGTTTCCTCTGTATCAGGAGCCATGGAACAAAAATTAAATCCTCCAAAAATGTGGGCTGTTTTCTGGTTGAGCTGCAAAATGTAGTGTTGGGAGATTTAAAGAGACCTCTGTGAAAATCAGTTCAGCTGAGTTCCCAGCCAGAGTAGGTAACAAATTGCACCTACTTTCATAGACTGAGTCTCTTCAGTGCATTTTTTTTCCACTAGTTTTCTTCCTTGCTTAATCATGTGGAAGACACATCCACCTCATTAAAAATGCAGCAGAAGGAAAGGCTTACCTTGCCTTCTCTTTCTAATTTGGGTTTGCCTTTTCCTTCTATCGCAAAGTGAGACATCTGCTTGCTTTCTATATTTTTAAATTAAATTTTGACAGGGAAAATGCACGTCATTTATTTTTGGACTAATAACATGTGCAACATGTTGCAAATGTAAAGACTGATTTAATTAATTAGCTCAAAGAAATGTGCAAAGCATTTCCTGAAAATGTTTCTTTGTTGTTGTTTTTTTAAAGTAAACACAGGCAAGTTGAATACTTCCAGGAACACATAGCAATGGCCTTTTAGCAAGTCTGTATGAGGGACTGAATATAACAGAGTTTACAGAGGCAAGATGTATATATTTTGTACAAAATTGTACATTTTTAAAAGATGATATTGGGGCAATTATTTTACTTATTTTACCTTATAACAGTATGTTAGAATCTGAAAGAATATATAAATCTTCTCAATGATTTGGATCTCTAAAGCTTCCTTCTGTGAATTTATTAAAAAATTGTTACTCTATTTTCCATGTTTTAGAAGAACAGAACTAAAACTGTGGAGAAGGAAAAATAAAGGTGAAAAATATAGTTTTATGGCCTTTTTCTGCCAGCGTTTTTTTGTTGAACACGGCATCCTGAATAAAAAATGAAGTATGTCCGTGCAAATAACGGTGCAAAAAGAGCCCCACACAGCGGACATTACTGAAATTCTCTAAATCTCTATTGGAAATTAGCAGAAATATTTATATTTCCCCCAAATTTCAGTTAAAATTTTCCTGGCACTTATTTTGGAGAAGGACAGGGACACTGTGAAGAAAAAATGACTGTAAATTCAACATGGGATGCCCCACACAATTAATGCCGTGTCTGGCATCTTATCCTCTCAGGCTCAGTCAGAATTCGCCAATTTGTATACACAATTGTAGGAGTTAAAGGTGCAAGTGAGTCAAATAATCACAACACAAACTCAAGTTGCAGATGGAAGAGCACTTGAGGTAGCAGTAGTTGGCCTCTTTGCTTAGTTTTTTCCCTTAACTAATAGAAAGAAGTCCCACTTCTCATTTGTTTTTATCAAATTCTTACACCTTAACTCCATTTCAAAGTCATAAAAAATCTTCTATCTTAACCTTGGCATGAGGTCAGGAGAAAAGACTTGAGAGGGTGCATTTATAGGTTTTGATCCTGCAGTCTCAGGAGGCTGTACATTTTCCAGCCAGCTGTACCTTTTGAAGTTTCACAGAGCTTCTATACTCTTTCTAGTTACAATTTCCTTTTTCTTTCTTTCTTTTTCCTTCAAAAATCCAAGCTGATTAGTTAGCAACTTTTTTTTTTAACGATTTCATCCTGTGCAAGTGGTTTAAGCTACATTGTAATGCAAATAGTTTAAGCTATATCTTGTTGCTTCTTTTCACAATAACAAAGTATTTCCTACAAATCCACATCTGATATCACCAATGTTGACATTTGTGTTCCAGGTAAACTTGAGTGCAACCTTTAAATCAATTCATTCTTATTTAAATAAAAGTATGAGAGGCATTTTCATTTTTACATGTAAAGGATTATATCCAGATAATTCTGTATTCAGAGCAGGCGCTTATTTGAGGCAAAAAACATACACTATTTTTTTTTTTTTTTTTGCCATATTTCAAATGCATTTTACCTCCTGGCTCTACTTTCAAGGGTCTTGTGAATTTCTCGGATACAGCGCAATATTAATCTCAGGTGAAAAATTTGAAGTTAGGTTGCTTTCTCTTTGTATTGTCTCCATCTCTACTCACAATCTCATCCAATCCCATTCTGGCAAAACATGAGACTAGAATTTTACCCTCTGTGCTTGTCAATATGCTATGATCAAGAGCCAAGCTACCATGTTACTTTAAAAAAATAACCAAATAAGAGAAAAACAGAAAATTAACTTTCAGTGGTAAAGAAAAGGAAACATTACGAGTCCAGAAAATTAATTTTCATTTAGTGATAAAAGCAAAACATAACCAAATGAAAACATGTACAATTCAATGTTTGGCTTCTTGACTTAATTTGACTATCATAAAGTAATAAAATAAAAGAATTATGGTATATCCCAAAATAATGCAAAAGAAGGTTCCTATAAGCAATTATGATTTCAGATTTGATTGTGAATAATTGTCCAAAAAGAAGAAGCAAGTTCCGTAGGAATGGTGCCAACCTGGGACTTCCAGGAATAAATTCAGCTGGAAAGGAACTTTTGGTTTTTGAAACAAGACTGTGTGACCCTCCAACAGACCCACGAAAATGCAAATGAGGGAAATGGGGAAAGGAGGATGATTTTAATCTTCTAGGCTAACTCCACTGTGTGACATCCCAAGATTATCCCTCCTGACATAAATCCTGGGCAAAATTTAGGTTTAGCATCCTAGCCAGGAACTAGCAGATGCTGCCAAGCGGCAAGAGAGAAACAGCCAGAACTCCTGTTGTTATAATTGGGCAGCAGACAAGTTCCATAGAATCCACCCCAGTCTGCAAATACGCACGTTGCTTAGTCCTGTCAGCACACTGGGAAATCGGGAAAGTTATCTTGTGGAGGATCTTTCAAATACCAATAGGATTTTCTCAGGGAAGTAGGTATTTATCATACCTCCCACTCCCACTGCCATGAAAAAAAAAAAAAGCCACAGAATAAAAACCCATAAAAATGTCTCCTTCCTCTAAATTTCTAAAATTTCCCCTTACCTCCATGAGATGAGTTTTCCCATTTTAAGTACTTGGGAGCGTTTCTATTTATCTCAGTAATTGCAGAATCTTTTAAAAACTGCATGGGGTTATGATAGAGGGATGTAATTAGGACTCCCTCTATCACAATGAGTACTGATTAGAATTCTGGGTGTCCCACTTACTAGTCCTGGGACCCTGGACCAGTAATTTAATCTGGATTTTAGTTAGCTCATCTGCATAATGGACTATTACTAGTAATGCTCCATTCATGAGGCTGTCTCATGAATTAAATAAAATAATGAATGTAAAATGTCTGGGATATAATCAATCATAAATATCAACTGCTTAAATTATTAGTTTCTAGAGGAGTGCCCAATAATAATTTTTTAGCGATAAATATCATTGTCTCAAAAGTATATGCTTTTTATTTATTTTGTTCATTTCAACTTGTTCTGCTTATTTTTTAATGTTCTACCAACTATATATGAATGAAAAGTAAAATACATAACATATAGCTAAATAACAAGTAATATTTGTAATATAACTGGAGTCTTTCTAGGGAAATTTAGGAGCCCTGAATGAGGACTAACTATAACTTTAATTAAAATATTCAACTTTGTCACAAATGTTACCGTGTTAATGACTTAGCACATCATAAAGTAGATACCTGGATACTGTAAAATTAAATAAATGCTAATACTTGAAACATGCACGAAAGTGATAAAACTCTCTTTCTCTCTCTCTCTCTCTCTCTCCTTTCTCTCTCTTTTTTCCTGATACTGAATCTAATTAGTGCAGATCTTTTCGTTTTGGACCAATTTAAGATGATTTGGCAACACATAATGTCATTTTATTAGATGAGTAAATAAAATGCTAAAAGTATTGCCATTAGATTATAGAATCTCTTAGGCTAGGAGTTAAAGCGATATCACCCTATCCAAAGGATTCCCTGAAACTGAAAAAATAATGTATAGAACAATCACAGAATATGGGAATGGAAAGAGAACTTACAATTCTAATTCTAACCCTCTAACAGTAAAGAAGAAAAACCTAATCCATAGAGGCACTAAATGGTTTGCCTTAGTGCAAAGCAAGTTAAGAACAAAGCCATGGTTGTAACCTGGATCTTTTTAGACCTCAGACCATTGGTTCTCAGAAATAGAAAATAAAAAAGTAGTAAATGCAATTTCTATGACAGAAAAATATTGCAATTGCAATTGATTTAAAGGCAGAAAGTTTATAGAAAAGAAAATGCTAAAGCTTATTACAAAATGTTATTGCAATAATGTGCCTTATAATGACATTTATTCCAAAAATCGTTCTGACTTGTTAGTCTTAACATTTAGACTAGAAAGTTCATGTGTTCACTTAATTTTATTGATATTTAGATCGAATTTGATGCTTGCATCACTGGAAAAGGACCAGTTTCAGTGTGGTTTATAGTTTTCCATTTAATTTTCCATCTAAACACTCAGTTTTGCATTTGAATTTTTATGTTCAAAGAAAATTTTGGATTTTCAGGGAATAGTAATTTTGTTTTGACCTTACTTTTTAAAAACCTCTACTTGCATAAAATATACTAAAATAAAGATGCTACATCCATAGCAGTTATTAATATCGGGTCTTGGAATGATTAGAATCTTGGACTAGCATTAAGCAGGATTCAAATTATGTTTATGAAAGAAAACAGTGATATCTATAGAGAGGGAAGGAACAAGCATAACTTCCCTGATGCATGGATAAAAGGTAAATTAAATCGTTTAACAGATCCTCTTTCCAAAAATTCCCAAGATAATACCAGTAGGTAAAGCAGGTACTAAATAATTCTCTTTTTCTAAAGTGGAGATAAGGAGTGCATTTTTATAATTTTTTTTTGTTTTTCACAGTCAGCACATTCTGCCCAGCAACTAAATTCATTTTATGTGGACTTCAGAAATCATAAACCCAGAGCCTAAAAAGGTAGAAGTTTTATTTGAATTAAATGAGAATATCATCTCTGCCAGGCAAAAACTATCAGACCAGATATTAAATTAATGGCAAGGCACAAATATCATTTCTGGTCTTCATATAGAATCCCTACTGATGCTGATGTGTATTTACCTCATGAAATAGACAATCATTACTACAGCAATAGAAATTGTGAAGCTTGGCTTTCCCTTGAATCCTCTACTCAGCTTCTTACAAGCTGGTACCCATCTTATTTTCATATATCAAAATCAATAGAGAGAATGGAGGTTTATATACATTAAGATGTCATAAGGGCTGAGATACTGTGTTAAATTAGTGCTTGGCATATGCATCTGTGATACAGTCAGATAGTACCTCCTTTCTGGGAACATGGAATACGGATTCTGCTTTATTATACATCAACGAGTCAGAAAGTACCATCCTTCCTATGTCTGAACATTTGACTGAACTTAAGAAACAACACCCCAGCAACCTTGTCATTTCAATTTTTCACACTTTTGTCTGGATGTGTTTTATGTCTCAACAAAGACTTATCGCCCCAACCCACTGCCACAGGATAATTCTCTGTAACAAAGCTCAGTCTCAATCTCCAACCAAATGAAAAAAGGGCAAATCCCCAAAGAGAAAAGTAACGGTCACAACCATTTCTATGGGTCCCAATCTCACAGACCAAGTTGGAACCAGTGACAGTTCATTGCTACCATAAGCCCGCAGAATACGCCCTGAAGGGATTCAAAGCTCTGGAAGGGGATTTTGTACAAAGAATATCTTTCTGAGCCCTCCAACAGAGAGAAGCATTTTTTACAAGTAAGGAAGCTGTGTTGGCACAACAGACAACATTTTCAAGCTGAGCGGAAATGCAAATGGCCACCAGTGTGAGAATGTCGGTGTGTCTCAGACACTGGGCTTGCTAAAATCTCTTCTTTCCTATGTCTTTTGTATAACAGTGCTTGGAGGGAGAAAGACTCCAGTGTTGTGGAAACACTTTTGCTCTAAATCACTACAGAATACAACACATTGAGGGCCTTCAAAAACAGCCTGGGTGTTTCCTTTTAGGATGCAATTAGATAGTAACATGAGGAAACCGGTGGATGGAGGGGACGAAGTGGTGGGTAGCCAAAATATGAAGCCGCACTAAATGCCGCCCCCGGAATACCATCGTCCATTTCTCCCACTTGCATTCTGTTATGTCATCCTCCCATGTGTTCCATTAATATCATCACCCATTTCTCCCATAGATATATATTCTCCTATATACGCTGTTTATAAAATACAATTTTATTTTATGTAGGGTCTTTATGTCAAAATGCATCCCCCCAAATACTTTCCAGTCTTAAATAATGCATTTCATACAACCGCCGGGTTGTGTTATGGAGCCCCAGATCACTAGGAGTCCTGAATTAATTCACTATAATGATCTCTCCCCAGAGGGAGATAGAAGTGTCTTGTTGCCAGGCAGATTATGGTAAGCAGTTTGGGGTAGCATAATTAAAGGGAGGTGCTTGATGACTGGCATTCTTCAGAGACTCCAATTTTCTTTTCTCTATTTTACTGCTCTGCAAGAGACTCTTCTTTGGGCAAACTACAAACCAGAGAAAAACTTCAAATGTGAACAATTGTCCAGACACCTTCCTTTAAAAAGGGAGAGAGACGGGATGAAGATGATGATGGTCTGGTGGGAGTGTTGACTATCACTTAGACTCTTGTAACATCCTTCAATAAAAAGACAGAGGTTCAGCTCTTATTCAGCCAAATATTTTCACATAAATGCATAACCGCTAAGTTCAGTGCAGTGTGGAAATATCTCAGGCAGCTTCTATTATACCTAGCGTGTGACATCCCAACCCCCCAAGTCCCTCGTGCATGGCATATTCGAATGAATATAGTGGCTTTTGTCTCTTTCCATATGCTGCGCTGTCTCACTAACACAAAAGCCAACTTTTGAAGTGCAAAATAAATGTGTTAAAAGGCTTTTAAACTCAACTTGCAATGATATAATCATTTAAAGGAGTTGATGTAATCATTACAAGCAATTTGTCCTTGCCAAAGATTGAAAAATGAGTCCTAAAAGGGGAGAGCTAGCGCGGAAGCCTGCATCTCGCTTCATGCAGAAGGACAGAAAATGCCTTACATATTTTTGCATAAGTTGTTCCACTGCCTAATTGGGCATGAGAGCAGGACTGAATTTATGGCACAGCGTTCTCCTCAGCCACAGGTGTAGAGTGAGATTGGGATTGTTAACAAGCTAATATTGGTCTGGAACCCAGCGTAAGCATTTTATTTCTAGCAGTTGGAGAGATGTCACACATTCACGGGCGGCAGAATGTGCTCGTTTCCTTGCCACAGAGATTAGCCACAGCCTGTGATGCCGGTGCTTTGCTGGAAGGAATAGGACAGGAGCTCCACTGCTGTGTTATTATCTGGGATCTATTATGTTTCTACATTTTTCAAAAATCTTTAAGCTAGATCTTTGACATTCAACTGCCTATAAAGACACGCGCCACCCGATGAGAAGCTTTGATGTGCATTTTGAGGTTTAAATAATCTAGATAGAAGGCAATGTGTTTCCAGCCAAGAAGAAAACTATGGAGAAAATTTTGCCTCCTGCAGCTAAACTCTGTTGGCAGTCAATACCTTTTAGCTTACCCTCTATATTTGATTTCATACATATTTACAGACTATTTTTCCTCTTATTGCTAATTCTTTTGAGACCAAATTAAGAACAAAGATAACAGGAACAGACTTCATCAAATAAAAATGTAAATATGCTGCATCTCATTTATGCTTGAAGAAACTTTATTTAATTTTTTTTTAATGGAATAGTCTGCCTCTATCATTATTATCAGCAACTGGGAAAGTAATAGCCAAATGAGTCAGTGTAAAGCATGGAAGCACAAATATGCTTATTCATTCTGGTAATGTGGCCTACTTTGGGATGAGATTTTTCTGTAGCTTCCAGGAGTGTGGTAGTAACAACAATGTACACAGTCAATGTCAATTATCATGAATAACTTTACTTTTCTATATACCAAAAAAAGAATTATTGATGTTGATATATTATGATGTAGTATAGATATCTAATATTTTTATGTGAATGAAATGGAGGGTAAATTTCTGGATTTTTTACCTATCTTATTTAAATTTACAATACTTTGGTTTTGCAGAATAGTAAGAGAACACTCTAAACCATCACAAACTCTTTAGACCTTGCTGAATTATATCTCCCCTACCTGGGTCCAATGTGTTATTATGCATCATCAGCAGTGGCCATGAAGCAAAGCAAAGACTTATGCTGGCTGCATAAAACAGGCTATACATTAACTAATGCAGTCAGAAAGCAATATTTTAGAAGACTTTCAGATAAATGAATGTTAAACCTGCCAGACATTACTTTGCATTTCTTCAAGGGCCAAAAAAAATCACACTTCTCCAAACTGCTCTAATTTGTCCTTAATCCGTGTTAAGGCTGGGGCTCTTCCCTGGTCATGGGCTGAAATTTCATATTTAAACTAAATCCATTGCTAAGAACATTTCGATCCTGTTAGGAGAATGTGTCAACTGCCAAGGTTATAAACAACCTAGCCCTCCTTTGTCTTTCTTTAGGAAATACTTCTTTCTGCACCCTCACCCCAGATATTGTTGTTGTTTGCCAAAGTTATCTTTAATGAAGGTGTGGAAGGGTTGATAAAAGCACAACCTCTCCCCAATCACTGGATATTCACGGTTTCTCTTTTGTTCATACATTTACCCCAAATGCTAATTGTTTAACTCATTCAAATGTTTTATCCTTAAAGACTTTGACATGAACAGGAGACTTAGCTAACCTTTGGGAATTAAAGAGAAGCCTAAAATACATGGCTGACCACTGCATTCAAAAACTGAATGATCCTCAGGCATCCCCGGCTGTTGAGAAGCATATAGTTTACATGAGATGAACTCCTACTAAAAAGCAAGGGAGAAAGACTATTTTCTTGGGAAGAGCAGAGAGAGAGAGAGAGAGAGAGAGAGAGAGAGAGAGAGAGAGTTGGGATTGACCTCAGAGAGAAAATGTTCCTTACTAAATACTTTCTTTTCATGTGGGTTTAAATGACTGTCCTCTACAGTTCGGCACATGAAATGTGCTAATGCCAATAAAGGGGAAACCTTTAAACATCTCAAGTAGGAGAATAATGAAACTAGCATTTCTCATCTGCAATATTATAATCAAAAGAGTTTGAAAATACTTTCCATAATAACTATGAAAGTGATTTATAAAAATAAATGCTTCAGAATCTCAAAGGTTCCACCACGGTAATTAAAGGTGTAACTTTTGCATTTATTTTGCATTTCATGTCTCAGGAGGCTAATTTAGGGTATTTTACACAGCAATATTAATTTATTTCTTTGTACTACATCTTAGATGATTTAAAGTTAACATCTATGGTGTCCTTGCTTTCAAATGTAGATTTTGCCTTTCTGAATCTTTCTAAATCTTGCTTACAAGAAGAGCTGTGTATGGAATGCATTCACACTCCCATATGCACTATTTTCACACATACCCACTCAAACCCACTCTCACAAGCACAATACACACAAAAAGACAGACAGCCTGTTATTAGTGCAATACAGCCATCCACTCTAGAGTTTCAGGGTGTCTCAGAAGATTGAAAATTTGAATATCACTCAGAAACCTTAAAATCTTGAGATCACCATCTTGTTTTCAAGTAAGATTCAACCTCATTAACCTACTTGAATGCAAAAGGTAGAATTCCTTCTATATCTGACTTTTTTGAATAGCTCATTTAAATCATATTATCTCTGTGTTAATTGGATAAAAGCTCAATATTAAGAGACTACAAAAGCAAAAAAAACGTGGCTAAAATTAACACCAGCCTCTTCTGTGTGCTACATAACTCATTTCAGCAGACAGTCTTACCGATTCACTCCTGGAGTTGCTGAGAAATGCCCCCGTCTTCAAGGACTTTTGTTGTCTTCTGGAAGTCTCCCTCTTTGCCCCCAGATTCTAAGTAACCTACTTAGCATATCCCCTTTGCATGTAAAAAGGGATGTACACTGTAACCTGAGGCCAGGCCCACCTTAATTAACATTTCAAATCAGAGACTCGAAGCAGATATTTTACAGAGGTAGGAAAAGGAAAAGAAACTCTGGCAGGGTGGGTTAAAGCCAAACCCACGGAGGCCTAATTTACTGAGCATTATTAAACAAAGATTTCCTAAAGAGACAGCAAAGAGAGAAATGGATTTCTACATAGAGTAATAAGCATTAAGAAACTAAGCTCATGTCTTTCAAAATGGGAACAGCTGTAGATGATTTTATTCTCCTAAATAGGTTAGAGAACAAGAAGAAATTGGACAATCACTTAAGGGGGACTGCTTGTGAGGTTTTCTATAGGCTAGCCCCCAGACCTCCCCTATGACAAAGCTACTTTAACCCTTTGAATTTCTAAGGAGTTAGCCTAGAAATGCTTTTAATTATGATTTTTCTATGAACAAAGAGGATATTTGGAATAGAGTGGATTCAATCAGTGTAGATATATTAGTTGGACCAATCAGGTCCCAGAGTGTTTTTGTTTTCCTTTTTGTTTTTAACCTTTAAACTCCAACTCCTTTGTCTCCAGGCGCTCTAGGATCCACCAAGCTGTGCCAGTCTTTGGGTGACCAGAGTTTAATGAAATAGGATGGAAATACTGTGTACAATTAATTAACAGAGTTTGTTACTTACTATGTTTCTAAAACCAATCAAGTGTACATAATTCTTACTCTTTCTTTGAGGTACCACAATTTTGGGGGGACAGGAGGAGTATAAATTATACTTAAATAAGTACATAAAACACTTGTCTCTGAAGAATTGGACATACTAAACGTTTCCCTCTCAGTGTGGTCTGACCACAGTTATAAAACAAGATACCACCCGGGAGACAAGATACCACCCGGGAGAATAGCCTTGATAACAGGTTAAAGTAATTTCTTACAAAAAATTTAGCTGCTCACAAGTTTCTTCTATTCCATAATCCTATCAGAGTCTAACAAACTGAGCTTTTTGACCACAGTCAAAATTATGGACAAATAGTGTCTTCAGTTGTGATCTACATCAAACTGCTACCTTTTTTGGCTCCTACCATTTCGACAATAACCTGATGACTCTTTCAAGATCTTTGTTATTCTGCAAGGATCAAATAATTTCATAGAATATTTGTTCCCACTGGGGCAGGAGAATGAGGTTCAGCTGGACTTGTGGCGTAGTGGGAATACATGGGATTCTCTCAGAAGTGGGAATACCTCTTCTTCCACCTGTGTAGCTGGCAGCATTATTTTAGGGTATCCAGTTCCCAGTAGAAAAGCTAAGGCAAAATACTAGAACTAGAAATTCTCTTTCCCCAGCTTTCCAAGGTAAAAGGAAGGGCCAGACTCTAGACATGACGTACACCTGGCAGGTACACTTTTTGCCCTTTCAGCATGTGTCAAACATCATTAATCAGTCACAGTCCTTTTTTCGTGATTACAATGAAGCCTCAAAATCCTTTATGCCGGTGTTTTCCAGATTCCAGGCAGTCACATAACACCCTCATAAATTTATCATATCCATGTGCCACATGAAGCAAATTCTACTTACTTAGTATTTTTCTTTTAAGTTGACCATGTTTTCACTTTATTGTGTTCTGTAACAAAAATCAAAGTACTGCATAATATCCATGAAACCACATACAGTAAAAAAACAGTTAAATATTAAAATATTAAATGATATTTTGTGTACCATGTAAATGCAAAAAAAAAATAGGACAGAAATATTGTTCTGTATCTCTAGTCTTCTATATTTATAGTGCTTAATTAAAGGGCAGTCATACATGAAATAAACCCATTTGCTTTCTTTACTCTAGAAAATTTACCCACCAGGGGAAAAAAGTTTTTCACACAAAGTGATTCAATTTTATTTAAGTAAACAAATATTTATCGTTACTGCCTCTAGACCTGAAGCAGAGATGGGAAGCAGTAGTTGCCAGAGCCTGGACAGAGAGCTGAGATGAGCTGTGGCTTTTATGGAGTCACACAGTGAACCCAAGTGACCAGGCATTGACCAGCCACACCCCACATCTCACCTGCACCTATATTTGATCTCACGCAGGTGGGGAAGCCAGGGCCACACCTAGCAGCCATTTCCCAGCTGACCCTCGCCTTCCTCTGCCTCCTTTTCTACTATGTGCAGATGTTTCAGTGTTTTCCCATTCCACAGCCCAGGGAGGATATTAGTCTAATTTAAAGGCCCTACCTTAAACCCAGGAAACTGAGAACAGGTAGTTCCAGTTTGTTATCAGGGGAGGAGCTCTCACTGGCAGGAATGCCTCCCCCTGGGTTCTATAAATACTCAACACTCAGAAGCATAGTGTCTCTCCCCCTGGGTTCTATAAATACTCAACACTCAGAAGCATAGTGTCTCTCCCTTCCAATATGAAGTAGAACGTGTGGAGCTGCCATCTGTAGACAAGGACCTGAGCGGTTGGCCTGCCTGGGAGATTGGCCGCAGTGAGATCTCTTGCCTGCTCTTTTGTGCCCTTTGTGCTGTATAAGTAAGAAAGCGGTCATTTACTGAAAACTTCTGTTGTGCCTGAGCCTGTGTTCTTCCAAGCAACTGTTTTCTCACAATTTCCTACCATATGGTCAACTTGCTCCACACACGCTCTTTAGCAGAAAACAACTAAAAGCCATTGCAAGGCAACTCAAGGTTGAGGACATTTGTAAGGAAAATGGTAGATATGTAGCACCACCGAGCATTATTGTAGGGGCTGGATATACAGTGGAGGTAGGACACAGAGCTTACACTTTTGTGGGTAGACATAGAAATCAAACATACTTAAGGAGTGAGTATGCATATGGTACATGAAAATGGGCAACTAACCAATTAGAAACTCAAGGAAATCTTCTCCAAGGAAATAAAATCTAAAGAATGTCATCATGGAGAACTAGATGTTGCACAACCCAAGGAGAGAGGCATGATGGAATATTTCCCAGAGGGATGAAAAGCACCTTTTGTCATAGGAAACATAATATTGCTAAGGTAGGGCATAGATTGTGAAAGGAAAGAGAGAGATGCAGGTTAGAAACGAAGCCAGAAAAAATATCAGAGAATATAAAGTTTACACACCATGCTAAGTTATACTTAATCCTAAAGGCTAGTGTTGAGTTACTGAAAGAGGGTAGTGATAGTGTTGATTTTTGTGATTTAGAAATATTGCACTGGATTGAAGAGAGACACGACTGGACTCAAGATTAATTAAGAGCTTAGTGTTCTAGTGTAAGTAAGTGGCAATGGTGTGCAGAATTGAAATTGTTCCAGTGGGATGGATTTACAGACATATTTAAGAGGTACTATCAACAGGATTTAATGATTCGTGGAATAGAAGAGGGTAAGAATGTCTCCTCCCCCTTGTTAGCCCAAATCTCACCACATCAGTTAGGCTCACATAACTATAAGACAGATGAAAAATGTTGCTAGAAAAAATTTTTAATTGTGTATTGTTTCCACGTTTGCAATCCTTTATTTGATTTACCTTTCATGAGATAATAGGGGATACAGTCTGATAATAGCGGTGGCAGGAAGAACTGATCTGAGTTTTATTTTAAACAAGTACTCTTGAAAGTTTTGTTAGAATATTTAAAATAATTTTGGTAAAGAAGAATAGTGCCTGGAAAATATTTATTTTTGTCACATTATGGCAAGTTTATAGCCATTGTTTCAGTTATACAAGGGACACAGTTATGAGTTATCTCACATAGTTCTATCTAACCTAGTTCTAATGTTGTTGGCCTACGATAGAGTCATACAAGTTTACGTAGTAACGACACTCAAAATAACTCATTAAATATCAAATCAATTATAAAGACTGTTTTCATATTTGGGAGGAAAAAAACTAGGAGAAAACATAAGCAACACCATTTCTAAAACACTCTTCCCAGTTCTCTTCTAAAGAATAAGAAATATGAAAGTCAGGTTAGGTGTGTTTCTACAACTTTGAGAAACCTGCTATCTTTTCAAAGTAAACAAGTTACTCTTTGCAAGAGAGATGAAGAGACATATAAAAACAGTATAGGAATTGGTTTAAAATGCAGCACTGAGTAAATAAATTTAGATTACATTCACAGTGATGCTGAATATTAATATAAACATTCTGGCAAATGTTATCTTCTTCATTTTACAAATGAGGAAGTTGAGACTCTGATAGATTAAACAATTTGCTCAAGATTAGTTAGTTATTAAATTGGCAGATCTGAGACATGCATTCAGGAAATCAGAACTTTGTAGGGCTCATTATAACAATATCATATTGCTTTTTAGAACCAAGAGTATTTGAAAATGTTACTAATTTTGTTCATTAATATAATTATTTATAAATTAATAAGTAATGTTTTTATTAAATTGGATCCAGTTTAAAATTCTTTTTTCAAAATTTCTAATTTTCAAAATTCTTAGTCTCTTTCATAGTATGGTTTGCAGCTATCATCTGTGTGATCTTTTTCATACGTGGGTTAAAGATCTGGTGTATGTAAAATTTGGAGGTGGCACTTTGGAACCCAGAGTTTTACAGCAATTGCCTTCTATGCCAAAACAGAAACCCAGCAATTTCAGTTGGGATATTTTGCAAACCAAAATTTTGCAAACCAAAAGATGTGCCTGTATAGAGACCATTTTAGTTATTAAAAAAAATATTTTATTCCTTTTTCGGTAAACTTTCATCAGGGTGATAAGCATCATATAAACCCTGTTAGCATCTGAAAGTTCACAAACCTTCATGTTTGACTGATTTAGATTTGAATCCTGATACAACCTTTATTTGCTGACCATCTCTTTAATTTTTGGTTTCCTCATTTGTAAAATTTGCAAAAACAACTTTCCTTGTGGGTTTTTTGTAAAAATAAAATAAAACAATTTACGGAAAGTATCTAGTATAGTTCCTGGGAAATATTAGTAGAAATATCAATTTTCTAGACCCCGACTTTGATTGCTTTAATTTATATCACACCCAGTATTTAATATATTTGTGAAGGCTGAGAGCTGTTATTTTTACATTTTTCTTTCTAAAGTATAGTGTATATACTTTATTTGCTGTACACCAAATTAAAATTATTGCTTCATATTTGTGCCAAAAATTATTTTTTACTATGACCGCCCAATTGGATCAATGGTGCAAAAGATCAGGAATTGATCACTCAAAACCTGCTGATTGTTAGAATAAAAATAAGACTATAAACCAAAAAGGCATTGAACCCCAAACCCTGAAATCAGAGTTGCACAAATAAAAGGAAAAGTTTTTCTAGGATAGATGTACCAGTCAGAGAATCAAGCCAATCCAATAACATGTGATTTGATCAATTAGAGGAGATCTATCAATTTCCCCACTTCACTCTCAAACAGCATACTAAATTACATTCCATCCCAATATCTATGCACGACTAGTTTCTGAAGAATTTTTTTAGAAAGCCAACAGGTATTAAATACCGGTTTTGCTTATACTAGTTAAAAACTACTTACAGTTTCCAATGATGTATGGTTAAGGTTATAGAAATAAAGAATAAGTAAAGTTTATCTTATGTGCAGTCAACTTTCTATTAGATATTTGAAAAATAATTATAGGGAGCATTGTGGCAAGAGCCAGAGGAAGGAAGAAAGTTTGAATCATAGTTAGAAAACATTGATGTGACACAAATGTACAAAATGAATAACAAGCTCTGCTAATAAGATAATATCTTAACAAGAGCTTATAAGGCCACAGCCTAAAGTTAGAATATGGATGCAAACTATTTGACTAGCATTTTTGAATGGGAAATTTAATTTCTTCAAAATGTGTATGTGGCAGGATATAGAATGACTAAGACTAAAATGAAAAATGTATAACACTATATTACCTATCATGGAAAAAACTGTTTCTGTATTTGTGCTCGAACTATAGATTACTTCAGTGCCATTTACTGGGTCTAGAGCAAGATTAGGGACTCAAATAGCCTAAATTGAATTCACATCCAAGATATACAATCAGAAATTACTAAATAGCATCCCATTCCCTTCTGAAATGCTATATGAATTCTTGCTGTTAATGAATTTATTAAGTCTGAGGATAAAAGGGAGGTAAATTGACAATGCAGAAGGGACCAGCACATAGGGGTGGTCTGAGAAGATGGACAACCTGGGCACTGAAAGAGAGGAGGGTCTGGCACCATTCCTTATAGCTGCCCCCTGATATATGGCTCTGCTTTAAATGTCTGCACTGTGAGAACAGGCATCTAGCTCTCCATCTTGCAAATTATTACTATAATTATCAATAAAATGTTTGAATAGGTTATTTGTGAATGCGTATGAGTGTGTTTAAGTGGTATGCATGTGTATCAGTATATCTGATCTGTGGCTGGTTTAATTGATTCTGGCCAATCATAGAAGCCTGACTATAGATTTGAGGAATCTATACCAGACACATTACATATAGGGCAATATTTTGAAAGCAGATAACAGGACATAGATTCCATGTTGCATGGAGTATGTAGCATCTGGATAATGAATAGAAGATCCTGAAATTGCTCAGTGCATTACTGTCTTAAGTGGAGGAAATGGAATATAATATCAGGGTAAAGGGTCTGTCCAGAAGCACTCTGGCTACAATCCTTTTTTACAACTTTTGGCCCTTAATAGAGGTATGACCCAGTGGTCTTGCCAATACAGACAACTCCAGCAAGCCATGATATGGGCACAAGGATAAAAAAAGAGATTTTTACAAACACACAAAGCAAAAAACAAAACAAACAAACAAACAAAAAACATGGTAGTAGCTTCCCTGTAATAATTCATGATGTGTGACATAGAAATAAGATTTATGTTAAACTTAAAAATAATGACAGACACACAGTGATCACTACATGCCAAGAAGTTTATTTATTTAATACCAACAAACCAATGGCATAAGTACTATTAATATTCCATTTATGGGTGGGTAAACTGAGGCACAGAGAGGGTAGGTAATTTGTCTTAATGATCACATAATGAGTTAAGTAGCCTACCTCTATGATCATGACAGAGACATTTAAAAGAGTCAGATACTAACAATGGCATAAACAACAACAAAATATATTTTTGGCTCACATAAAATTCAGAAATGAGTAATTTAGAGCCAGCAAGATGGTTCCTTTCCACCAAGTCCTTCAGGGACTGTTTTCTTAGATATCATTTTTCTACTTGGCCTAGATGCCAATGCCAAGATTATTTCATAGACCAACACGGCGTTTCATTCAGCAGATCAATGTTTCAAGCAGCAGGATGGGAAAGTAGACTGTTTCAGGCTTCAGGTGGCAGCGCTTCATTATATACTCTTAGACATGTCTGAACATCAACTTTTTATTAATCCGGAATTTTCACAACAAAGAAATCCAAAACCAACAGATCGGAAAAGCTATCAGAAAGAACTATAAGATGATGATAAGAAGATTGTTTTCCAGTAGATTATACATGTTGGATAATATAAGCTATGAGTAGAGTTTAGGAGAATTTTCCAGGTCTCAAAGGAAAATGATCAGATAAGGAAAGGATCAAAGAAAAGGTGCAAATGCATAAAGGTCAGATCAAGAAAATCTGAATGTTTCAATGAGTAATGAAACATTTTAGAAAGAAGGAACAGAAAGATATAGTTAGGAAAAAAATGGTAAAACATGGAAGTAATATTTTTTTCAATTCTGAAGAGATTATTTATTCTAATGAACCAAGAGTATATGTATCATGTTTCAGCCAAACTTAAAAACAAAACCGTACTCTTAGAAACAGGTTAGTGAAAAGTGTAAACTTCAAAAATATATAAGAACTTTGCAAACATCTGTAGGGCCATACTGGTTTGAACCACATATGTACCCTAGAAAAGCCACATTTTAATCCTAATCCCGTTTTGTAAAAGCAACCATTTCTTCTGATTCCTATTCAGTACTGTATATTGGAAAGTTTAATTAGATTATCTCCCTGTAGATGTGACTCAATTGAGAGTGGTTGTTAAACTGGATTCCAAGTGGGTCTTGATTACTTTACTGGAATCCTATAAAAGAGGAAACATTTTGGAGAAAGTGAGAGATTCGGAGAGAGCAGAGAATGCTGCAGCACTCTGCAGAGAGTCCACCAGCCACTGACTTTGGGGAATGGAGAAAGAAAAATGCCACCTGGGGAGCTGAAGAGGAAGCTAGCAGATGATGTGCCTTTCCACTTGAGAGAGTAACCCTAAACTTCATCAGCCTCCTTAGATCAATGTATCTTTCCCTAGATGCCTTGGATTGGACATTTCTGCAGACTTGTTTTAACTGGAACATTTTCTGGGCCTTGGAACTGTAAACTAGCAACTTATTAAATTCCCCTTTTTAAAAGCCATACAACTTATTAAATTCCCCTTTTTAAAAGCCAGTGCATTCCATCAACTATCAGACTAGACCAAGGGCAAAAAAAGCAGATACCACACCAGGAGAGAAAATTCAGGCAAGTCTCCACAATTCTGAAACCCTAAAGGATAGAAGAAAATGGAACAGCAACTATAGTACTCTGAAGGAAAGGTGTTTTGACCAAAGAATCAGATTCCAGTCAATCTGTAATTCATTTATGAAGACAAGAAAAAGCAATTCCTTGATATGCAAGTGCTCAAAACTATGCCATCCAGTTGTGTTCTTTTCAGAGTAAACTATTAAACTTCCAGAATATCTACTGTAAAATGATGAAATATGAATCGACTGATATGAGAACATTGTGGCTGAATTTAACTACATTGAAATAAAGTTTAATATTGTTTTAAATATGATTAAAATTTGGTAACTTTTTTCTGTAAAATCTGAAAACAAAGTAAAAGTTGCAGAGGTGTGTAGCTTTCTTCACATCTAAGACAATATTTGTCAGAACAGCTGAATCGCATGCCATTGATTCAGAAATTCTGGAGTAGGGATATGATGACCAGTACAGAAATAACAGTAAGAGCGCCATAAGAGATGCAAAGATGTAAAAAAAAAAAAAAAAAAGTTATAATTTCAAGCAAGAATTAAATGACTCCTGGAAAGGTTTGTGGTGTGTATGTGTGTACATATGTATGGGTTAGAAAGATCTAAAAAATTATTTACATTCGCAAAAGAAAGTGGAAATACTTTAAATGGACCCTAATGATAGGTTTAATATAGATGTAAGCATGTACCTGTTAAATTTTAAGGCAAATATTAGAATTAGGTATAATTACAAGTGAAAGTTATACAAAAAGGTTCAGCAAAGAGTGTGACCTGAATATGCTTTCCTTACTTCACTCCCTCTACTGATTCTAATTTGTCTACCTGGAGTCTACAGAATCCACTGTAATTCCATTATATGGGCTTTACTATTTGTTGGTTGGATAAGCACCTGCACTTGGAGACTCAAATCAGAGAACCTCAGTGTGAAAGTTCTAACACTGGATCTTTGGAATAACTTGGCCAACAGAGGTGTGTAGCTTTCTTCAGATAAATTCAAAATTGATCTCATTTCATTGTACATGGGACCTGCTCTAAGAAACAACTGAATGAGTGGGCCATATTTTCTTTCACAGAGGCCTACTTAATTCAACACAGTTGGCCTACAGTTTGGTAATGACTCCAATTAGTATCCTATAACAACTAGACCCAATATTCAGTGAGCTAAGAAGGAAAAAAATGTATGTTCATGCACTCAGCAACCTAAGACTATATCTGTCAGAATAACTGAACCACATGCCATTGATTCAGATATTCTGGATTAAGAAGTGATGATTAGCACAGAAGAACAGTAAAAGCACCTTAAGAGATGTAAATGTAGCGCATAGGTATACACACACACACCAATTTTCTAGATATAAAAACATCATGATTTCCCATTTCAAAAATTTAGGAGTTTTGGGTGGGCCATGGTAGCTCAGCAGGCAGGAATGCTTGCCTGCGATGCCAGAGGAGGACCCAGGTTCGATTCCTGGTGCCTGTCCATGTTAAAAAAAAAAAAATTAGGAGCTTTGTACAATAAAATGATAGTGGATAAAAAGTGAATTAGTGACTTGGAAATGCAAATGGACTATTTTAATTTTAAAAGCCAGAACAGCAGAAGAAGTAGAAGGAGAAGGAGAAAGCAAAGTGATAAAATTGAAAGGAGAGTGGGATATGAAATTTACAGTATAGATCCAGGAAACTTAGCATAACTTTAACCAAAGATCTAAAAACACCTAACCAATGAATGCATGATTAAAATACACACATAAATAGAATCACAAAACTCTTTTGTAATCTGTGCTTTGCCCTTAACAATGTGGACTCAACACACTCCAGTAAATATGCAGCCATTGAAAACATGTTTCCAATGCAAAATACTAAATGCTTCAAATACTTACGTTTAATGTGTACAGAGTTTCGATTTGCAGCAATAGAAAAGTGTTGGTAATAGATACTGGTGATGGTCACACAACATTAGGAATGCAATTAAGACCACTGGATTGGAAGCAATTGAAATGGGAAATGTTATGTAGCATATATGTTACCACAATAAATTTTTTTTACAAAAGGGAGCAGATGGATGATGGACAATAATTAAATAAGTCATTGAAGAAATTCCTTAAGCTGAGTAAAGAATTGAACTTGCAGACTGAAAGGACTCCCTGTGTTCAGGAAGAAATAGTTAGAGAAGACACATACATGGATATATGCAGGTGATTCTTTTTTGAATTCTAAAAATAAGAACATGTCACATAATTCTTGAAACAAAGGACAGTTTCTGGCAAAGAAAAAGAATCAAAGTGACATCAGACTTCTCATCTGCAACATTGCAAGTTGGAATAATTGTATATTTCAGAAACCTGAAACAGACAAATTATCATTCACCTATTAGGGCAAAAATGGATTTCTGTATATGCAATAATTCAAAAATATCACCCAACTACCTCAATATGAGGAAATAATTGACTACAGGTGTGAGTCAAACAACCAACAAACCAAAAAAAGACCTTAAAATGAGAAAAGATATAAATAAATTACATGGTATAGACATACGAAGAGACAAGAGTCAATGAAAACAAAAAGAAAATTAAGAAATAGATTCCAGTATATGTGGAATGGAGACTTAACATATAATTAAAATGGCATTTCTATTTATTAGAAAAGAATAGATTATTTAATAGTTGTGCTATTTAAAAATATTGGTTAAATGGCTTGTTCATCTGGGCAATAAAAAAATTAAACCCTATGTTGTACATTATAAAACTAAATTTTTAGGTCTTACAACTATAAAAGCTAACAATAAATGCACTGCAAAATAATCTAGGATATTAAACACAAAATTCAGTGGTTTAGGAGATCTGCTTTTTAAGCCTGGAAAGTCAAAGATGATAAAACGAAAGAAAGACATAAAAATGTAAAAAATTCTTTTGGAATAAACACAAACAAAGGCAGTAAACAAAAATATAGATTTGAGAATATAATTATGACACAGGACAACATCATAGATCAACATATACTGTATACAAAACTCTCCTATGATTCAGTAGAAGGGGATAATTATTCTACTGAGAAAATAGACGATATGAAGAAGCAATTCACATCAAAACAGATGATAAACATTATAAAAATAGCAGAACACTTTAGCAGTCTATAAAAGGCAATGAAGTTTTAATAAGAAATCACTTCAGAAACAAATGAGAACACATTACTGGCAGGCCTATGAGCAGTCTGTGGACTGCTATAGTCATCTGTGTCATAGAGAATTTAATCTTGCCCAAACTGAAACCTGTCTTTGCCCTCAGCTTCTGGAGGTAAGATCTAAGCCCTTGGAATATCAGGTACACCTGATAGGAATATCTTTATTTAGGGTGGGGGTTGAATACTTTAGAGAGTCTAACCATGTGATTTATGGGAGTGGTGGTCTTTGGGTCATATGGTATCACTCAACCTCCTAAGTGACTGGAAACTGAGATCAGCCATATGGACAGTCAACGCTGCCTATATGAAGAAACCCAAATGAAGACTCTAGGTCACCCAGACTTGGGTGATCTTCCCTGGAAAATACTAGTAAAGTAATACTGTCCATGACTCCACAGGGAGCGGACAATAGAGCTCTACACTTGGGACTTCTCCTGAATTCTACTCCATAAACTTCTTCCCTTGACTGATTTTAATCTTTATCCTTTCTCTGTAATGAAGCATAATCATGAGTATAACAGCTTTAAACACCATGACAACAAGCAAGCAACCTCTACTAAAATTAAAATATGCTCTTTGACAGAGTTCTCTTACTCTTGGGAATCAGTCCCATAGAAAGTAAATAAAAATTGCATAAAAATTTATGTACTTAGATGTTGCCAGAACTGTTATGCTATCAGGCAAAACGAAAATAACTCTAAACACAGTGACTAAACGAAATTACTAAGAGAATGGTTTCATAAATTATGTTAAAGCCACAAAATGAACTAAAAAAGAAATATAAAACTAATTCCCAAGAAATAAATTGATCATCAATAATGGGACAAATTCACATCATATTCTTTATAATGTGTTGCTGAGAAGGACCCAATATCACACTATGTAAGATTCCTGCCCAAACCACTTAACCCAAATATAAACATGAGAAAACAATTAAGAGATATTTATATTCAAAAACAATTGACCTGGACTGGGTAAGATCATTGTTTTGTGATTATATGGAGAATTCCTTACTCTTAGGAGATACATGCTGAAATATTTAGGGTTGAAGCATAATTAATGTCAACAATTCTCAAATTGTCCAGTTAAATGTTAATTGGTCAATGCAGGAGGTAAATGGATGGTCATTCTATTATACTTGTACCTTTTCTGTGGGTTTAAAATTCTTCAAAAGAGAAAAATAAAGACACTGGAAAACCTATTAAGAATCTGTCTAAGCAAACAAAATGAAACCTTGATTACGGTGTTATCCAATTTTAAAATTCTATGGTGAAAGGGGAAAATTGGTTTCCAGGCCTTGGAAAATTTCA
Source organism: Tamandua tetradactyla (assembly GCF_023851605.1). Taxonomy (NCBI): domain Eukaryota; kingdom Metazoa; phylum Chordata; class Mammalia; order Pilosa; family Myrmecophagidae; genus Tamandua; species Tamandua tetradactyla. The sequence goes on along the minus strand of NC_135337.1, from coordinate 42,327,544 downwards.
GGGTTCTTCACTGGATAGCATCGTACATTAGGAAGAAGAAGAAGGTAAGGTGGGCTCTAATCTTAGCCCTTGACTTTCGCCATCACCCCGATCCCTACAGCATACCAGTTAGTCAGATTTCCTTTTTATTTTGTATCTCCTATTGAAAGTTTTTTTTTTTTTTTACCATGTGTCCAGAGACACATAGAGCACACTTCTACTGCCTTTATTTATGTGAGTTTAAAATTAATCTTGAGCCAGTCAGGTCTGTATTCACAGTGATGTTTGAGCTAAAACATTGTGACCATGCCAACCAGGGAGGTAAAGGGAAAGAAAGTAACAGAAGACACTAGATCTTATAAGTGCTTAGTTGTGTTGCCATAAGAATCTCTAAAAAATAATCCAACTAACACTAAATCTAATGAATTTCTACCCTTTGAAAAATGAGATAATTCTTTTGGAAATTCACCAGGTTTTCTTTGAGAAACTGTATATATGTATATATTTACTGACACCTGGCATGTCTCAATCATGAATGCCAAATTTCAGGCTGGAGTGAAATTTTACCAAGAAGTTATAAACCTCTGGAAATGGAAATTAATAAGAAATGCTGAAACACCCTTAATGAGAGGGTTGTTATGGCAACAATATAAGCTTACCACTAGCATCAAATATCTACCGCATTTAGAGCTCCTTGTCTTCTTTGATAAGTATTCCTTGAGTGATATAAAAAGCATCAATTGACTAGTTTTTGACTGGAAGATTTTCTTCCAGTGTTTTTCTGACTAGCTCACCTATTTATAAAATAAGTTGCCAATTCTATATCAGGTGGGAGGAAGAAGATAGAGAGTAAGACACGATCCCACTATGTCCAAGCTGCCATTTTCCAGTGTTAGTATCAGGTCACTATAACCCAGTGCATTATGATTAACAATTTTAAGAAACAAAGCCAAAGCAGGGGAAGAGGAAAAAAAAAAAAAAAAACAAGGGAATTAAGCCTGCACAAAGACATCATGTACTGTCATTCATTTTGAAATGGACTCAAAAAAATAGGCTGGATACTTTTGAGATTCTTAAAAAAAATACATTTTTAGTAATTCTAGAGCAGTGGTTGGCAGAGTATGATCCGTTTACAGGCAATCAGCAGCCTGGTCTCTTGTGGGGTTGATACTTCTAAAGTGAATATGTGCTGCTTCTGTTTCTGGCAGCCATTAATAACAAATTCATTTTATGTAATCAAAACCACCCATCTCTTTTTCAGTATTTCATCCAAAACCTTATCTTTCATCTCATTCATTCCAGAGAGGGGTGCTGGGCATTGCAAGCAGGACGGTCATGGCATACCTGGTCTAAAGTGTTTTCTTAATTTCTATCTGATTGGAATGGGTCATTTTAGTATTCTACTGACACATTGCCATAGGGGTGTAGCACTTGGTTTGCATTTCATCATCTCTGAAAGCATTAGAAAAGTGAAATAATTCTTGTTTTCTAGGTGATGAAACTGAAATAGCAAGAAGCAAATAGTTCCCTTCAGGTCCAGAAATATGGAGCTTAAAGACAGCCCAGATTCTTGAGACTTTCTCTTCAATTGCATGCAGACCACACTGAATTCAATTCTGGGCCTAACTTACCTTTAGGGACTTCCATACTTCTGGAAATTGTTAATCCTTGGCATAAGTGTGCCTCTGTTTAGAACTTAAAATGGCAAAAAGGAGTCACTGAAAATTTTTTCACATAAAACTGGACAGCCACGTCTACCCTAATAAATGAACACTGATTGGGGTACACCATTCCTGGTAAATTAGTTTCTGACAGAGGAAAAAACATCAGAATGTTTGGTAGGCTGAAACTTAAATTTTGGAGTGGAAAAATATTGTAAAGAGAGCATGGCCTTTGAGTTTGAATCTTATTTCCTTTTTCACTGATTGTTTATCGGCTAGATAAATTAAATTTACTGAGTTGCAATTTTATCATCTATAATATGGAGGAATTGATACTTAGCTCATAGATGTTGTGAGAATTAAATGAAAGCAAAAACATTAAGGCCTCAATACAGTTCTTACAGGCATATAGTAGAACTCTAATTAATATGTTCGATAATATTATTATTTCTACATAAAATTCCCTTCCTATTTGGACATCTCTCCTCTGCCAAAAAAGTATTCCAGAAGCTGTCTGCTTATATGCAGAACATCAAGCTTATGGTTATTAAATCCAAAGTGAGTGTCAACCTAATTAAGCCAAGACTTCCTTATGATCATATAAATATGAAAAATCATCAGACTCAGGCTAAGAAATATTTGATATAGTTATGAGATTAGAAATAACAGGCATGAACATTGGGATTTGACTAACTTGAAAGAGGTTGAAAGAGCAACAAAACCATTTACCAATGGGGAAATAGTAAGGGCTTATATGTTACATGGATAGAATCCATAGCAGATGAGCCCAATAGTTTAGAATTTGTGAAGAGTAGGTTTCTCCAGGAAGGGGATATTGGTATTAAAAGATGCACCATGAAACATCTGTAGGAGGGCCGGTCATAACAAATCACATTATGTGGCTCCATTCCAACATTTTTATTCAAGGAAATCATATTAAGTGAGCATAAGGTTAGAATTTCAAGCAAAAACAAGTTATGCAACAACTAGCCTAGAAAAAGAGTGAAGGTGGGTCCCCTCTGATGCCTCAGACAAAGTGTGGAGGACCGTGGGTTGTCAGCATGTGTAGGTGAGATATGGTTCTTTAAAGGAGACTGATTTTTAAATGAAACTTACATAATCTGACAGGGGAAAATATTCTCCAGGGAGGGGCCAAGATGGCGGCTTAGTAATGTGCGCGTTTTAGTTCGTCCTCCAGAACAACTACTAAATAACCAGAAACAGTACAGAACAGCTCCCGGAGCCATGACAGTGGACTGGACACACAGCGTACCCCAGTCTGGACCAGCTGGACTGGCTGTGAGTCTCCAGAACAGTGAGTTCCCCAAGCCGCGCGCAGTTCCCCAAGCCACGGCGGCTGGTGCCCAGCGCCCCTCCCCCACAGGTGGCTTCCCAGAGGGAAAGGAAAGAAACTCTAACAGTAGCAGAGACTGAGTCCAACCAAACACCAATTGTGGCATTAATAAACAAATTCTGACTACTAAACATAGGCCCCCAGCTCAGGCGAAACTGGTCAAGGCGGAGGTCGCCTATTGGTCTAACCGAAAAAGAGGAAAGGGACTGAAACAGAGCCTTCTGTGGCTGTTTCTGCAGAGGCTTGGCTGCCTCTGGATTCAGCGGCAGGATTACACAGGCTGCAACTGCCCCAGGCATACGCAGAAACAGGCTGCTTTCAGGGCTGTCTCCCACCTGAGCCTTCCCCAGGGGAGGGGTGAAACACAACTCAGGTGGAATCCCTCTCTCAAGGAATTCAGACCCCAGGGCTTCTCAATTTGAAGCCATTAAAACCAGTCTACAACCTTTCCTCTGTCTCCACCACACCCCCAGCAGGGAGAGCTTTCCAAAGTTAAAGGAGCCACAACATCTTTTGCTGGTGGGACCCACAGGGAGACAAGCACCACTTACTGGGCAGGATAAGAAAAACAGAGTCCAGAGACTTCACAGGAAAGTCTTTCTAACTGCTGGGTCTCACACTCAGGGAAAACTGATGCAGGTGACTCCTTCCCCCCGAAAGGAGGCCAGTTTAGTCTGGGAAAACCCGGCTGGACTCTGTAATACCTATGTAGACCCTCCTAAGGGTGGGGAGGGAAAAGGCACCTTACAAGCAGGACAAGAACTGAAAAATTACCCTCTGTTAAACAAAACTTAAGCTAGAGGCCCAGAAAAAGTGGAACTGAAGGTCAAAGAACAGATAGACAGCAAACTCATCTAGCAAGAAAACCCTAGGTAAGATAAGTGAAAGCAATCTCCAGAATAAACAAATTAAGGTAATTAAATGTCCAGACACCAGCAAAAAATAACAAATCACACCAGGAAAATTGAAGATATGGCCCAGTCAAAGGAACAAGCCAATAGTTCAGATGAGATACAGGAGCTGAGACAACTAATTCTGAATATACAAACAGAAATGGAAAACCTCATCAAATACCAAATCAATCAATTGAGGGAGGACATGAAGAAGGCAAGGAATGAACAAAAAGAAGAAATGGAAAGTCTGAAAAAACAAATCATAGAACTTATGGGAATGAAAGATACAGTAGAAGAGATGAAAAAAACAATGGAAACCTACAATGGCAGATTTCAAGAGACAGAGGTTAGAATTAGTAAACTGGAGGATGGAACATCTGAAATCCAAAAAGAAAAAGAAACTATAGGGAAAGGAATGGAAAAATATGAGCAGGGGCTCAGGGAATTGGATGATAATATGAAGCACACAAATATACGTGTTGTGGGTGTCCCAGAAGAAGAAGAGAAGGGAAAAGGAGGAGAAAAACTAATGGAAGAAATTATCACTGAAAATTTCCCAACTCTTATGAAAGACCTAAAATTACAGATCCAAGAAGTGCAGCGCACCCCAAAGAGAATAGATCCAAATAGACATTCTTCAAGACACTTACTAGTCAGAATGTAGGAAGTCAAAGAGAAAGAGAGGATCTTGAAAGCAGCAAGAGAAAAGCAACCCATCACATACAAAGGAAACCCAATAAGACTATGTGTAGATTTCTCAGCAGAAACCATGGAGGCAAGAAGAGAGTGGGATGATATATTTAAATTACTAAAAGAGAAAAACTGCCAACCAAGATTTCTATATCCAGCAAAATTGTCCTTCAAAAATCAGGGAGAAATTAAAACATTTTCCGACAAAAAGTCACTGAGAGAATTTGTGACCACGAGACCAGCTGTGCAAGAAATACTAAAGGCAGCACTATAGACAGATACAAAAAGACAAAAGGGAGAGGTGTGGAGAAGAATGTAGAAAGAAGGAAAATTAGATATGATATATAAAATGCAAAAGGCAAAATGGCAGAGGAAAGTATTACCCAAACAGTAATAACACTAAATGTTAATGGACTGAACTCCCCAATCAAAAGACATAGACTGGCAGAATGGATTAAAAAACAGGATCCTTCTATATGCTGTCTACAGGAAACACATCTTAGACCCAAAGATAAACATAGGTTGAAAGTGAAAGATTGGGAAAAGATATTTCATGCAAATAACAACCAGAAAAGAGCAGGAGTAGCTATACTACTATCCAACAAATTAGACTTCAAATGTAAAACAGTTAAAAGAGACAAAGAAGGATACTATCTAATAATAAAAGGAACAATTCAACAAGAAGACATAACAATCATAAATATTTATGCACCAAACCAGAATGCCCCAAAATATGTGAGGCATACACTGCAAATACTGAAAAGGGAAATAGACACATTTACCATAATAGTTGGAGACTTCAATTCCCCACTCTCATCAATGGACAGAACATCTAGACAGAGGATCAATAAAGAAACAGAGAATTTGAATATTACAATAAATGAGCTAGACTTAACAGACATTTATAGGACATTACACCCCACAACAGCAGGATACACCTTTTTCTCAAGTGCTCATGGATCATTCTCAAAGATAGACCATATGCTGGGTCACAAAGCAAGTCTCAACAAATTTAAAAAGATTGAAATCATACACAACACTTTCTCGGATCATAAAGGAATGAAGTTGGAAATCAATAAATAATAGGCAGAGTGCCAGAAAATTCACAAATATGTGGAGGCTCAACAGCACACTCTTAAACAACCAGTGGGTCAAGGAAGAAATTACAAGAGAAATTAGTAAATATCTTGAGGCGAATGAAAATGAAAACACAACATATCAAAACCTATGGGACGCAGCAAAGGCAGTAAGAGGGAAATTTATTGCCCTAAATGCCTATATCAAAAAAGAAGAAAGGGCAAAAATTCAGGAATTAACTGTCCACTTGGAAGAACTGGAGAAAGAACAGCAAACTAACCCCAAAGCAAGCAAAAAGAAAGAAATAACAAAGATTAGAGCAGAAATAAATGAAATTGAGAACATGAAAACAATAGAGAAAATCAATAAGACCAGAAGTTGGTTCTATGAGAAAATCAACAAGATTGATGGGCCCTTAGCAAGATTGACAAAAAGAAGAAGAGAGAGGACGCAAATAAATAAGATCAGAAATGGAAGAGGAGACATAACCACTGACCTCACAGAAATAAAGGAGGTAATAACAGGATACTATGAACAACTTTATGCTAATAAATACAACAATGTAGATGAAATGGACAAGTTCCTAGAAAGGCATGAACAACCAACTTTGACTCAAGAAGAAATAGATGACCTCAACAAACCAATCACAAGTAAAGAAATTGAATCAGTCATTCAAAAGCTTCCCAAAAAGAAAAGTCCAGGACCAGACGGCTTCACATGTGGATTCTACCAAACATTCCAGAAAGAGTTAGTACCAACCCAGCTCAAACTTCAAAATTTGAAGTGGAGGGAAAGCTACCTAATTCATTCTATGAAGCCAACATCACCCTCATACCAAAGCTGGCAAAGATATTACAAAAAAAGAAAACTACAGACCAATTTCTCTAATGAATATAGAAGCAAAAATCCTCAACAAAATTCTAGCTAATCGAATCCAGCAACACATTAAAAGGATTATACATCATGACCAAGTAGGATTCATCCCAGGTATACAAGGATGGTTCAACATAAGAAAATCAATTAATGTAATACACCATATCAACAAATCAAAGCAGAAAAATCACATCACATGATCATCTCAATTGATGCAGAGAAGGCATTTGACAAGATTCAACATCCTTTCCTGTTGAAAACACTTCAAAGGATAGGAATACAAGGGAATTTCCTTAAAATGATAAAGGGAATATATGAAAAACCCACAGCTAATATCATCCTCAATGGGGAAAAATTGAAAACTTTCCCCCTAAGATCAGGAACAAGACAAGGATGTCCACTATCACCACTGTTATTCAACATCATGTTGGAAGTTCCAGCCAGAGCAATTAGGCAAGAAAAAGAAATACAAGGCATCAAAATTGGAAAAGAAGGAGTAAAACTATCACCGTTTGCAGATGCTTTGATACTATACATCGAAAACCCTGAAAAATCCACAGAAAACTACTAGAGCTAATAAACGAGTGCAGCAAAGTGGCAGGTTACAAGATCAACATTCAAAAATCTGTAGTGTTTCTATACACCAGCAATGAACAAGCTGAGGGAGAAATCAAGAAACGAATTCCATTTACAACTGCAAGAATCGAATCCAGCAACTTAGGAATAAAATACTTAGGAATAAATTTAACTAAAGAGACAAAAGACCTATACAAAGAAAACTACAAGAAACTGTTAAAAGAAATCACAGAAGACCTAAATAGATGGAAGGGCATACCATGTTCATGGATTGGAAGACTAAATATAGTTAAAATGTCAATCCTACCTAAATTGATTCACAGATTCAATGCAATGCCAGTCAAAATCCCAACAACTTACTTTTCAGAAATAGAAAACCAATAAGCAAATTTATCTGAAGGGCAGAGTGCCCCGAATGGCTAAAAGTATCTTGAGGAAAAAAAACGAAGCTGGAGGTCTCACACTGCCTGACTTTAAGGCATATTATGAAGCCACAATGGTCAAAAGATAAATAAAGATAAAGGCATAAAGATAGACATATTGGCCAAGAGAATCGAATAGAATGTTCAGATATAGACCCTCTCATCTATGGACATTTGATCTTTGATAGGGCAGTCAAGCCAACTCATTTGGGACAGAACAGTCTCTTCAATAAATGGTGCCTAGAGAACTGGATATCCATATGCAAAAGAATGAAAGAGGACCATATCTCACACCCTATACAAAAGTTAACTCAAAATGGATCAAAGATCTAAACATTAGGTCTAAGACCATAAAACAGTTAGCGGAAAATGTAGGGAGATATCTTATGAATCTTATAATTGAAGGCAATTTTATGGACCTTACACCTAAAGCAAGAGCACTGAAGAAATAAATAAATAAATGGGAGCTCCTCAAAATTAAACAGTTTTGTGCCTCAAAGAACTTCATCAAGAATGTAAAAAGACAGCCTACACAATGGGAGACAATATTTGGAAACGACATATCAGATAAAGGTCTAGTATCCAGAATTTATAAAGAGATTTGTTCAACTCAACAACAAAAAGACAGCCAATCCAATTACAAAATGGGAAAAAAGACTTGAACAGACACTTCTCAGAAGAGGAAATACAAATGGCCAAAAGGCACATGAAGAGATGCTCAATGTCCCTGGCCATTAGAGAAATGCAAATCAAAACCACGATGAGGTATCATCTCACACCCACCAGAATGGCCATTATCAACAAAACAGAAAATGACAAGTGCTGGAGAGGATGTGGAGAAAGAGGCACACTTATTCACTGTTGGTGGGAATGTCAAATGGTGCAACCACTGTGGAAGGCAGTTTGGCGGTTCCTCAAAAAGCTGAATATAGAATTGCCATATGACCCAGCAATACCATTGCTAGGTATCTACTCAGAGGACTTAAGGGCAAAGACACAAACAGACATTTGCACACCAATGTTTCTAGCAGCATTATTTATAATTCCAAGGAGATGGAAACAGCCAAAATGTCCATCAACAGAGGAGTGGCTAAACAAACTGTAGTATATACATACGATGGAATATTATGCAGCTCTAAGACAGAATAAACTTATGAAGTATGTAACAACATGGATGGACGTAGAGAACATTATGCTGAGTAAGACTAGCCAAAAACTAAAGGACAAATACTGTATGGTCTCACTGATATGAACCGACATTAGTGAATAAACTTGGAATATGTTGTTGGTAACAGAGAACATCAGGAGATAGAAATAGGGTAAGATAATGGGTAATTGGAGCTGAAGGGATACAGACTGTGCAACATGACTGGATGCAAAAACTCAGAAATGTACAGCACAATACTACCTAACTGTAATGCAATTATGTTAAAACACTGAATAAAGCTGCATGTGAGAATGATAGAGGGAGGAGGGCTGGGGACATAAAAGAAATCAGAAAGAAAGATAGATGTTAAAGATCGAGATGGTATAATCTAGGAATGCCTAGAGTGTATAATAATAGTGAAATGTACGATGTACAAATTTTAAAAATGTTTTGGCATGAGGAAGAACAAAGGAGTGTCATTATTGCAGGGTGCTGAAAATAGATGATAATACTTTAAAATGTCACCTTATGTGTGAGACTAAAGCAAAAATGTTTATTTGTTACAAAATTTAGATTTTGACTAGAGCTATTCCTAATATAACTCATGTAGATAGTTTGACTGAATATCATAAGTACTTGGAATCTCAGGTAGCACATGAGATTTTGTTGGTTTGTCCAGAGTGATCCCCCGATGAATCCCAGAATGATTTGATCAGTGACTGAAAAAGTATTTGCAAGCCCCCTTCGGGGAATGGTGAGAGTGGGGAGAAATTCAACTTCCCCAAGTTGAATTCTTGATATTCTCACAAGCAGTGTGGACAACCAAAGCTATAGGCTGAGCCCCCAGTCTTGGGGTTTGTTCACATGAAACTTACCCCCACAAAAGATAGGTCAAGTCTACTTAAAATTTAGGCCTAAGAGTCACCCCCAAGAGAGCCTCTTTTGTTGCTCAGATGTGGCCTCTCTCTTCAGCCTATATGATGAGCAATCTCACCACCCTCCCCCTCTGTGCTTGGGACATGACTACCAGGGGTGTGGACCTTCCTGGCAACGTGGGACAAAGATCCTGGAATGAGCTGAGACTCAGCATCAAAGGACTGAGAAAAACCCTAGAATGAGCTGAGAATTAACATCAAGAGAATGAGAGAACCTTCTCAACCAAAAGGGGGAAGAGTAAAATGAGACAAAGTGTCAATGGCTGAGAGATTCCAAACAGAGTCGAGAGGTTATCCTGGAAGTTATTCTTACGCATGAAGTAGATTTCACCTTGTTGTTCAAGATGTAGTGGAGAGGCTGGAGGGAATTGCCTGAAAATGTAGTGCTGTGTTCCAGTAGCCATGTTTCTTGATGATGACTGAACAACGATATAGCTTTCACAATGAGACTCTGTGAATGTGAAAACCTTATGTCTGATGCTCCTTTTAGCTACTATATCAACAGAAGAGTAGAACATATGGAATAAAAAGAAATAATAGGGGGGACAAATGTTAAAATAAATTCAGTTTGAAATAGTGGTAAATGAAAGCGAGGGGTAAGGGATATGATACGTATAGTTTTTTTTTCTCTATTATCATTTTATTTCTTTTTCTGTTGTCTTTTTATTTCTTTTTCTAAATCGACGCAAATGTACTAAGAAATGATGAATATGCAAATATGTGGTGATATGAAGAATTACTGATTATATATGTAGAATGGAATGATTTCTAAATGTTTTGTTTGTTAATTTTTTTAATTAATAATAAAAAAAATATTCTCAGGAGTTGGTAATCACTTACAGGGAGAAGGGACATTTTATCATAACCACCAACAGGGCCCAAATTGGGCATGTGTGATGGTTAATTTTATGTGTTCACTTGGCGAGGCTATGGTATTGAGTTGTTTGGCTAAACACTAACTTGGATATTTCTGTGAAGGCATTTTGTAGATGTGATTAGCATCTACAATCGATTGACTTAAGTTGTAAAGGAGATTGCCAATCATCCAATCAGTTAAGGACCTCAAGAGCCAAAATCTGAGGTTTCTAGAGAGGAAGAAATTCTGCCTCAAAACTGTAACATTGACTCATACCAGAATTTCCACCTGTCAGCCTCTCTAATAGATCTTGAATTTACCAGTCGCCTCATCATATGAACCAATTCCTTAAAATAGATCTTCTAATATGTACATATATCCTGCTGATTCTGTTTCTCTGAAAAACCCTGAATGGGGCAGCACGATAAATGGTAGCATTTAAGTTACTTTAGATTTTCAGTGGCAGAGCTTGAGGTTGTCCACCAATATCCAATCTTTCCTCTTTTTCTAACAATGACTGTCAATTTGGTACCTACAATGGAACTTGAGTGGAAGCGATGCATGGCATTTCTAGGTCTGAGCCTCAGAACACAAGTTTGCATACCTTCATTCTTTCTCTTCTGACAGGTCACACATGACTGAGCTTGAACCATGAAGGTGAAGGGATAGTGTAGCAACAACACAAAAGAAACCCTGGTCCCTGAATGAACATTTTTAAAATGAATATCTAGAATGATGGACTCAAGCACATGCATGAATGACTAGTGGTTGGTTTTGCTTACATCTTGGAAGACACAGAATAGTTCAGTATGAGCTTGAGAAATTAGGCAAATTGGCAGGAATAACTAGGGGAAAGTAAAATAGGGTAAGGGCAAGATGGGCCACTCAGAAGCTAGAAACAAAATGCAGAGATTAAAGATAGAGGCTGTCTCCAATGTTCTGGAGCAACTAGAAGGAAAAATCTGAGATGAGGGTATGGTAGCCCAAACTCTGGGATCTTCCTATAACTCACTACTTGTTGGAGACTGCTTTGAAAACAATTGCTTTTTTCTTTCTTTGCTTTGTGTATATGTTATATTATACAGTAAAAAAAAAAAAGTTAACAAAAAAGATAGAGGCTATCTACTTAAGTACAACTACAGCAGAAAGTAGAATGGTTACAAACCTAGGAGTGAATACCAGTCAGCATGACAGTGTTGTTATTTAAAAGGCTAACATGGTAATATATCAACAGGCATCTGACACGCCAAGGCCAGGAAGTAATATTTCCTGTGTGTTGGCACTGGGGAAGACCTCATTAAAGGATAGTGTCTAGTTTTGTTCTCAGCACTTGAAGAGGGATAAGGACAAACTGGAGCTAGTCCAGAAAGAGCAACAAGGAAAGATAAAAGGGTGGGAAAATAGAACCTGAGAGGAAAGGTTAATAACTAGGACTGTTTAGCCTGAAGGAGAGAGAAGGCTGAAGGGTGACCTAAAATCCATTTAAATACATGCCTGGTTATTATAATGACATGCTGACTAGCTGTTCCACGCGGACCTAATGAGAGAGGCAGGGGACAGGGGGCGGGGATTTATACCACAGCCTCAGACTCACGTAAGACAAAAGGAAATATTTTTGTGGGGAAAAAATGTTGTTTTATTCAGACGCAGTCTACGAAGGGTCTTGGGACAACCCATTTTCTTTAAGACTGCAAGGATCACGTGCATTGACCCGTCTTTAGAGGCAGGGAGCCGAGCAAGCCGGTGGGGCAGTCACATACAACTGCGTCCGGGAAAAATTACACAGGCTTAATGAATGTCTTTTCTAAGGCTACTGCCCTAGGTGGGGGCTGGGGACGGAGTTGTTTGTCTCCATCAAACTGATTTTCTCTGGATTTTGACTTTCAACCCAGTTTTGTACTTGTGAGTTGGGTGGAAATAGGGACAGAGGATGACTGGGATCTGGCCCTCTGTGCTTGCAGTTTCTCCGGTGAAATATGAAACTCTAATGGTGATTTAGTTTACCGAAAAAATGCTATCTTTTTTTGTTTTTTCATCCTTGAGCCAGTCCCTGGTGCATGGTTCTCAAACTGTAACCCATAACCCCCTGGATATAGCTGGGACATTTGCAGGGGGTCCACCAGGTTAAAACTATTTTTATATTGCTAAGATGTTTATTTCACTGTGCTAATTGTTGCATTGATTGTGCAAAAGCAGTGATGGATATAACTTCCTGGGCTCTAGCAGGAATTAAGGCAGTGGCACCAAGCCCTAAGAGCAGCCATCATATTCTTCACCAACAGGTACTCACTGGCAAAACAATGCCAATTTCACTAAAAAAAGTTCTTAATACAGCACTAGGAATTTTTTTATTTTAGTAAAATGTGACCTTTCATCCATACCCATTTAATACTCAGTGTGACAAGATGAGAAGTATTCAAAAAGAACTCCCACCCCATAATGAAGCCCCATGGTTGTCTCAGGAAAAAGCACTTCTATGATTTTTTGAGCAGTGACCTGAACTCGCTTCATTTTCTATAGAACATCATGCTTACTTAAAAGAATGACTGGCAGACAAACTTGCTTAACCAGACTTGGGTGTTTAGCAAGCATTTTATAAAAAATGAACTAATTTAACTTGTCATTTTTTAAAAAGAAACAGTACAGTATTTGTTGGCAATGATAAAATTTGATACAATCTGAATTTCCAAGGAAAAATTAGAATTAGGGAAAAATAGCATTTGCACAATTCCCCAGTATTTAAATATTTTTTCTGATGAGATAGGTGGGGATACTTATAAATATAATTTTTTTTATTGTATAAGGAAATGTGTCCACATTAGAAAATCTTTGTGATCATGCACTAGTAAATGATTCATTCAAAGTGCAAGTTAGTCAAACAGATTTTAATATAGTAGAGTAAGAAAAATTCATTAGTATGGCTTCAGATTCAGCATTGCTACTAACCTTAAGAAACTAATATATATCAAGTTATGGGTAACATCAAAGAAGAATATTCACAGTTATCTGAAATAAGCTATTAAAATATCCCTTATTTTCCCAACAATTTATTTGTGTGAGACCAGATTTTCTTCACATACATCAAAGCAACACATTGCAAAATATTGAATGCAAATGTAGACATACTACTTTTTTTACTATTTAAAAAAATACATTATTTTTGTAATGTCATGAGTTTATTATTGTTATATTAAATGAATTAATAAATAAATATTTTTAATTTTTTTCTGAGGCTTAATTTCTAATATGGTACATATCAGTAGATATCATTCATATAACAAAAAATAGGATTCCTCAGTAGTTTTCTTTTTTTTTTTACCTTCATTGCAGTCTTTATTTCTTAATGCCTCTTTAAACCACTGTCTACTGTCCTTTCCTTTCAGTATGCAGAACTCCTTTTGACACAGGATTCCTCGATAGTTTTTTAATGTAAAGGCTACCTGAAGCAAAAAGGTTTGAGACCTGCTGATTTAGACATTCGCTTTGTCTTATGCTTCTCTAGTTACATTGTTGGAATACTACTGCAAATCATTTTTGTTGAGCTAGGCGATCTCTTGTGTGTCTGTGTGTAGAGAAGAAAAGTTGTATTAACTGATTGGATGGATCATTTTCTTTGCTGACACTCTTTTTCTGATGTAGGCACCGATGGCCTACACCCTGGCTGAGCAGGTTTCTGACGAATACAAACGTAGTTATCTCACCAGGTGTGTATCGGTACAGAAAAGCCAAGAGGGAATAGAAATACTAACCGACTTCCTAGGCTGTCTGCTTATCCAGGATACCTAGTTGACGGGAGCCACTCTCCATCGGTCATTTCAGGATTCCCAGTCTTATGACATTACTGCAATCACATCATCCCATCAATGAGCTTTCTGAGATGACATAGTATTCACAGCATGACTCACATTCCATCCTCAATTATTATAAGCCTACTTTAAAAATCAGATAGTAGCCTTGTTCCGTAGATTTCCAGGATTCTACATTCCTTCTTCCCACTGTACCTGTAGAAGCTGACTGGGTTAATAGAAGCATGGTCGAAAGGATGAGTGTGACTAACGCATTTGTGGAAATGATTTTGAACTTCCAGTTTGGGCACAGAGCGTCTGATTTTTCAGTTACTTGATAAAAATATCTTCCAAATTATTTTCTGATATTTCATAACAATGGCAGTGGTAGGACAGTTTTCCTGGGAAACAGGTTCTTAGATAGAGATTTGCATGCAGATGCTTATTTATAGGGAAAAATACCTACTAAGAAGTGAAGGAGACAGGATGGAGCAGAGGGAGAAATTACAAGAGAGGCCTCAGCCCATCCCACGGGGACCTGTGATACTGGGAGGGCTCTTTATAGGTGTCTTGAATTGAAGGAAGAAGGCCTTGAGTTCTCTAAGGATTTGAATGCAGGCTGCCTTTGGGAGGGGGGCTGTAAGCTTTAGTGAGGATAGAAGGGTCTCAGCTGTGAGGGCTCAGCAGCTAAAGTTCCTGGTTTCTGGGAGAAGGAATGCCTCAATCTTGAAGGGAAGATTTAGGTGACATACCACAGCATCCATGACAATTCTGTATTTTCTGTCACTTTCAGAAATATTTTCAATTTCGTGCACTATCAGTTGCCATCCAATCTGACAATAAGGAGGGGAACTGAAAGTCATAAAATATAGCGTAAACAAAGGAGAAGTTAGAAGGTCTCTACCATAGCAGCTTGGTAAAGTAATGCAGTTTTAATACCACACAATAGCTTGGCTTAACAACAGGAATTTGTAGGTTCATGGTTTGGAGGACTAAAAGTCCAAAATTAAGGTATTTGTAGGGCTTTCTTTCTCCCCGAAATCTGTAGTGCCCTGGTGCTAGCTTGCCCCAATCCTGGGGGTTCCTTGGATTGCAGCTCTCTTCTTCTCAACACACAGCAAACTCTCTCTCTTCATGTTCTGTTTTTCTGTTTTCTGCTGATTTTCAGCTTCTTCCTGTGACCTTCTCTGACTATGTCTGAATTTCTTTTGCTTGTAAAGGACTCTGGTAATATGGATAAAGGCCCATCCCAATTCAATCTGGCCACACTTTGAGTAAAAATAACATCTTCAAAAGGTCTGTTTACACACCCACAAAAATACAGCTGAAGATTAAGAACATGTCTTTCATTGGAGTACGTAATTCAACCTATCTCAATTCTCTAGAAGAACATCTCTGAATTGAAGCAGACATCACATTCAGAGGCTGATTTGAAGGTGCTAAAATGAGAAAGAGTTCATTTTTTTTTTTCAGATAGGATAATGTCCAAATTCTAGCTCCCCAAATGTCAATTGCTACTATGGCATCAATAAAATTCTACAAATCAATTTTTCTGTCTCACCATTTACTGTTTCCTCAGGATCCATTAATACCACTACAGTATTATGGAAAAGGGAACTTGGTAATGAAAAAACAAAAAGTTTAGAAAGTTAGAATTAGAAGAGCATTTAAAGTTTCCCTAGCCCAGACTCATTATTTTACAGAAGTTAAAAACAACTATTTATTGAGTGCTTGCATTTGTTTCAAAGTTATGCTATTCAAATTACGTATATCCTCCCTTATCCTCATCACAATCCTGCAATGCAGCTGTTATTATGTTCATTTCACAAATGAGGAAACTGAAAACTCAAAGAGCTGAGGCTACATTCCCACGGCCACATAGCCTGTAAATAGCTAAGCTGGAATCGATACAAAGGTCTGTTTGATTTGACCCCCAACTTGCACTTAAATACTGAAGTATACAACTAAGACAGATAACCCTGAGGCATTTTTTTTTAAACTCAGGAATGGTGCTGCTATCCCATCTCTAAATGAAGAGCACAAATGTATCAGAAATTTGACTTTTGCCATCTGATGGATTGTTTGCCCGGATCACTTCATGATTTCGCTATTATAAACTCAGATATGCTTGTAATGCCACATGCTCTCTCACATCTGTATCATTTAAAGTACAATCATGAGTCATGGCCAGACGTAAAATCTTTCTAGAATATGGGTAATCTTGATGTCCTGGAGATTCTAATGTTGCTATAGACACCAGACATAGGTAAAGGACCAAGGGAGGCACAGGATTAAAAGAAGAAAATAGTAAAAACTGATAAAAATTCTACTTGGTTTCTTTTCTCCTATTAAGCTCATTGGCAGACCATGTGTTGCCATCTTTTCTTTTTAACCTATTCTTATTGCTTTTTTTTTTTTTTTTTAACTTTTTATTGCAGTGTATCATATAAACAAAAGAGTACAATACTATACAGTATAGCTTGCTGAATTTTCACAATTTGGAAATACCTCTGTAACCAACACTTTGTATTCATTTTTTTAAATATAATTTTTTTATTAGAGATATTGTAGGTTTACAGAAAAATTACAGAGAAAATACAGAGCTTCCATATACTTGCCCCCTACTATTTTTTTTCTTTCTTTTTTGATTAGAGAAGTTGTATATTTACAGAAAGGACATGCATAAAATACATACAATACAGAGTATCCATATATCATCCTATTATTAACACTTTGCATCAGTGTGGTATATTTGTCACAATTAATGAAAGAATAATTTTGTATTTGTACCATTAACTAGAATCGTACTATTAACTATAGTCTATCATTTACATAGGTTTCATTGTTCATGTTTTAGAGTCATATATTTTTTAAAATTTTATTCTAGCAACTTGTATATGCCCTGAATTTCCCTTTGTAACCACATTAACATATATAATTCACCGCTGTGAATTACATTCACAATGTTGTGCTACTGTCAGCACATCCATGACCCAAACTTCACAATAAACCCAAATAGAAACTCTGTACAACTCAAGCAGTTACTCTCCATTCTCCACCCCCAACCTAGCCTTGGTAACCTTTACTCCAGTTTCTATATCTATGTATATGCTTATTCTAATTATTTCATAGCATTTTAGATCATACAATACTTGTCCTTTTGTGTCTGGCTTATTTCACTCAACATCATGTCTTCAAGTTATATCTATGTTGTCTCATGTATCAAGACTTCATTTCTTTTTATGGCTGAATATATTCCATTGTATGTAAATACCTTTTTTTTTTTATCCATTCCTCAGTTGAACACTTGGGCTGCTTATGTCTTTTGGCAATTGTGAATAATGCTGCCAAGAACATCAATGTGTAAATACCTGTTTGAGTCTCTGATTTCAATTTTTGAGTGTATATACGTAGAAGTGGTTTTGCAGGGCCATATGGTAGTTCTATACTTTGTTTTCTGAAGAACTGCCAAACTGTCTTTAAACAGTGGCTGCACCATTTTACATTGCCACCAGTAATTAATGAGTGTTCCTATTTCTCTGATCCTCTCCAACACTTGTTATTTTCCATGTTTTTAATAGCAGCCATTCTATAGTGTGTGAAATGGTATCTTTGTAGTTTTGATTTGTAAGTCCCTGATAGCCAATGATGCTGAGCATCTTTTCATGCACTTTTTGCTATTTGTATATCTCCTTTGAAGAGATGCTTGTTCAAGTCTTTGGCCGATTTGTTAATTGGATTGTTTGGTTTTTCCTTTGCTGCTAAGTTGAAAGATTTCTTTATATATTCTGGATATTAATCTTTTATTGAATATGTGTTTTCCAAATATTTTATATCATTGTTTAGGTTGTCCTTTAACTTCTATGACAAAGTCCTTTGAGGAACAAAATATTTTAATTTTGATGAGGCTCCATTTATCTATTTCTGTGGTTGTAGTCACTTGTGCTTGGGGTATAAAGTCTGAGAAACCATTGCGTAATACTAGGTCCTGAAGATGTTATATTTTCTTTTACAAATTTGATAATCTTGGCTCTCCTTGATCCTTTTGGGTTGATTTTTGTGCATGATGGAGGTAGGGATGCTCCTTTTTTTTTTTTTTTTTTTTTTTTGGCAAGTGAAAAATCAGTTTTCTTACTGTCTTTTGTTGAAAAGATTATTTTTTGACAATTAAGTGGTCTTTACCACCTTGTCAAAAGCTGTTGGCCATAATTGTGAGGGCTTATTTTTGAGCTTTCAGTTCTACTTCATTCATTTATCTACATGTCTGTCCTTGTGCCAATACCATGCCCTTTTGATTAATATGGCTTTGTAATAAGTTTTGAGATGTGGAAGTGTGAGTTCTCCAACTTTATTCTTCTTTTGCATGATAGCTTGGTCTATTCAGGGTCCCTTAACCTACCATATAAATTTGATGATTGACTTTTCCATTTCTGACAAAAAGGGTATTGAAATTTTGATTGGGTTGCATTGAATCTATAAATTGCTTTGGGTAATATTGATACCTTAACGATACTTAGTCTTTAAATCCATGAATATGGAATATCCTTTCATTTATTTAAGTCTTCTTGGATTTCTCTTAGCAATGTTTTGTGGTTCTCTGTGTACAAGCCCTTTGCATCCTTGATTATATTTATTCCCAGATATTTGATTTTCTTCATTGCTATTATTAATGGAATTTTTTTATCCTGGTTTCTTCTTCTAATTGTTCACTGCCTGTATATAGAAATGTTACTGATTTGGGGTGCTGTTCTTGTGCCCTGCCACTTTGCTGCATTCATTTATTAGCTCTAGGAGCTTTGTTGTAGCTCAGGGTTTTCTGCATATATCGCCTGCCAATAGGGAAAGTTTTACTTATTCTTTTCCAATTTGAATGCCTTTTATTTGTTTTTCTTGCCTGATTGCTCTGGCAAGAACTTCCAGTACAAATGTGAATAACAGTGATGATGACAGGAATCTTTATCTTGTTCCTGATCTCAGAGGGAAATCTTTCAGTCTTTCCCCATTAATTAGAATGTTAGCTGTGGCCTTTTTATATATGCCTTTAATCATATTGAGGAAGTTTCCTTCATTCCTAATGTTCTAAGTGTTTTTATCAAGAAAAGGTGCTGTATTTTGTCAAATGTCTTTTCTGCATCAATTGAGATGATTGTATGGGTTTTCTCCTTTCATTCTGTTAATGTTGTGTATTACATTAATTGTTTTTCTTAAGTTGAACAAACCTAACTTATCAGAGATAAATCTCACTTGATCATGGTGTATACTTTTTTTTTAATATACTGCTGGATTTGGTTTGCTAGTTTTCTGTTGATGATTTTGCCTCTATATTCATAAAAAATAGTGGTCTGTAGTTTTCTTTTTTTGTGGTAACTTTATCCAGCTTTAGTATGAGGGTAATGTTGAATTCATGGAATGATTTGGGATTGTTTCTTCCTCTCCAATTTTTTTTGGAAGAGCATAAGCAGGATTTTAATTAAGAATTCTTTGGAATATTTGGTAGAATCCCCCTGTGATACATCTGGTCCTGGGCTTTTCTTTGTCAGAAAAATTTACTGATTCAATCTCACAATATTTTGAGAGGAAAAAAAGGAAAGAAAAGTGTAGGATAAAATTGTGTTAACCTATAAAGTAGTACTGAAAAAAGTAATTTTAGATAGAGTATAGATAATATGAAAAGTATTTGCAGATGTAGAAGCTATAGAACATGCCCAATATTAGCTTTGAAGTGTAGAGGTGAAAAAGGAGGCAAATATAACTTTGAAGTTTAAATCCCATCCATGGTGTCTAGAAAGATACGGGTTCCAAATGAAACATTAGTTGGAGGAGGTTAATTTGAAAGGGAACCAGAGTGGAGAACTTCAAGTTATTACAGTGTCAATAATGTCAATTACTTAAGAAGGAACAAAAAGAAGGAAGCAGTTAAAAATCACCGTATTTACTTATCGGAGAAGAAAACAGGCCATGAGGAGTGAATAGGTGGCAATAAAGTGGAAACGATGAGTATGAACTATGCTTTCCTTCAAGGAATTTTACAAGAAAAGAAAAATAAAAAGGCAAATCCAGGGAGTGCCAGGATCAAGGAAAATTCATTATGGGGTATATAGACACATGATGTGGTAACATCTTAGTGAAGGGACATAGGCTAAGGGCACAAGTGAATGCTTAGATGGGAGAGCACTTTCTGTGATCTGAAGGATATGGTGAGCTTGTAGATGGAGAGAGGGAAAGAGGAGAAATCAAGAATTGGTCTTGACTTGCTCTGGAAACTGGGAGATAAGATCATATGAGAAACTCAGGGTGGGGAGAAATCTTAGAATTGACACTATTGGGAATACAAAGGGCTATAAATCATGAATGAGAACAAGTACTGTCAAGCAGCAATGGGGGCCCAGTGGGTTTTAGATAGCTCACTTGGAATTGTAATGGAACCAGTCAACCTTGTTTTGCGGCTTTCTTCAGCAATGTTTGGCAGCCTGGGACTGGGAGCTGAGAAGGCAGATGTTGGTGTTTACCCATTCTTGGGGATTGGAACAGCAGCTCTGGGGCAAGAGAGTGTGAAAATCTAATAAAATAACTGACCCTAGTGTCAAGGCTGGTTAAGCAAGCAAATGAGGCCAGAAGAGGGACTGATGAACTGAGACAATAGTGAGCTATCGAGGGATTAGGAGAGGAGGTGTCATAATGAGACTGAAGAACAGATTTCATTACAAGTAAGGAGATGAGGGACTTGTAATGATAGATTTTGTGGTCAGAGTTTATCATAGCTTGGATTTATATTATGTTAGAAGGGAAACAAAAGGGACAAATACTATGATACAAGGATTCTGAAGATTTGGGGAAGGATTGGCCTCCATTACATTTTGTTGTTTATTTTAAAGCCAACTTTGTGTGTCTTTGCAAATATAGTCATAGTGACTTGTACATCCAATAGATCAGACAAGCATTGTCTGCAAATATTTTTCAAATCTGAGGAGTTTTGTAAATTATGAGGCCATGTTCATAAGTAAAACTTCTGTTACTCCCCACAACAAACCAGGCTATTTTCATTAAAAAAAAAAAATACTGTAGGTCAGAAGAGTTTTAGTAATTTGCCTGAGGTCACAAAGAGAGCAAATGGCAAAGCTAGGAACCCGAGGCAAGCCATCTGATTTCAAGGCCAGGATGCCTTCAAATTTAGTGCCCTGGGTCATAGTTAAAGTTGTGTTGTCTGCCTTTAGTTAATGAAGCTTCAGTAGTTTCTTTGACACTCGGGGCCTGTAGGCATGTGCTAATTTACATAGCTGACTTATTCCTGGTTCAAAAATGAATACATGTTTAATTATACGCTCAACTATTATAGGTGCAACTGTCCATTTGTACTGATAAACAGATGCAGAATCAATTTTCAGGCATGATTATTTGAGTACATCAATTTTATCTTAACAATTTCTTGAAAGCAGGGAAAACAAGTGTTCAAAGGAGGTATTTATGTAAAATGTTATTGATTTGACGGATGTCAATGTAATATATACAATGTAGACACAACTGTTATATTTTTCTCCTTTGGGGAGCAGGGGTGAGGATGAATGGCAGGAAGCAGATCTGCCTATCTCCATTTGTCAGTTACAGCGGATTATAGAGGAGGGTGCAAATTGCGCCTATATTGTGCTTGGGATAAAAAGCTTTCTTTTTGGCTGCTCTGCCTGAGCGGCTGTCTACAAAACAGAAGGTCGGATTGAACACAGTCTGCGACACAAGAGCCTGATGTTGAGAAGTATATATCTTTGTGTTCTGAGGTTCAATTTTCTTGAGTATTTTAAGACTTTCTTCAGTTCTCTTTTTAATGGCTGTTGCATGTAAAAGACACTAAATTGGGTCTATATTTCAGTCACCACAAAGCTGGAGAAGGGTGTGATTCTAGTATGGGCTCCAATAGTTTACTACATTTCACAGCTCTTGCATGTGCCAATTCCAAAGAGAGTGACTTAAGACAGATAACTTCTCAAATGCCATTATAGCTGGGCAAAATGAAGTTTCAGGAAGTCAGAAGCAGAAAATAGTAATGATGAGTAAACTTTCCCAGACCACAGTGAGGTCTGGAAAATTATTTTTAGTAATCAGAATATTAATCTTACCTCTCTTTGCCTCCTCTTAAAATTTCTTTCCCCTCACTAATTAATATGTACTCTCTCCTGGTGTGGTAGTTAGATTCAGTTGTCAACTCGGCCAGGTGAAGGCACCTAGTTTTGTTGCTGCGGACATGAGCCAATGGTACGTGAACCTCATCTGTTGCTAATTACATCTACAGTCAGCTAGGAGGCATGCCTGCTGCAATGAATGATTTTTGACTTAATTGGCTGGTGCTTAAATGAGAGAGCTCAACTAGCACAGCCTAAGAAGCTCTGCATTCCTTATCTCAGCACTAGAGCTCATCCCAGGCCTTTGGAGATGCAGAAAGAAGTCACCTGGGGAAAGTTGTTGGAACCCAGGGGCCTGGAGAGAAGGCCAGCAGAGACCATCCTGTGCCTTCCCACGTAAGAAAGAACCTTAGTGGAAAGTTAGCTGTCTTTCCTCTGAAGAACTAACAAAATAAATCCCCTTTTATTAAATGCCAGTCAGTCTCTGGTGTGTTGCATTTTGGCAGCTAGCAAACAAGAACACCTGGACAGTGTTAACTATCCACCGACAAAATTTTTTTGCTGACCCTCTTTTAAAAAAATATTTTTGTGTTGTCTGCTTCATGTTTTTTGTGTCAGTATTGCAGATCAAATCAACTCGAATGACTGCTAATTGAGCTTTCAGAAGGAACCTCCAAGTCCTAAGTTGTATATTCTCGCTGTTGACCCCTTTTACTACCTAGGACATTACAGGAAGGGCAAATATTCTACAGAGGATAGCCTGAAGGAAGTGTGATAGAGGGATAGAGATAAAAATATTAATGTGGGACCTGAGATCAGCTGAGTCAAGTAATGTATGCAGAATGACTGACATACAACCACCCAATCCAAAGTAGTAACTAATCAGATATTACTTGATATTGCATTTTATGGAAAACTGAAAGTATAATTTATTCATCAGCAGTTTGGAAAACCATCTTTTTTTTTTTTTTTTCTGCATGGGCAGGGACTGGGAATTGAACCCAGGTCTCTGGCATGGCAGGCAAGAATTCTGCCACTGAGCCACCATCACACTGCCCCAGTTTAGAAAACCTCTTATCCTTAAAGACACTTGTCATTATTATTGGTTTCTAATAATGGGAGTAAAGAATGGTACATTTATTCTTGAGTAAAATTACAATTTCTTCTCTTGAACAACATTTATATTCCCACTGATCCTTTTATGCTTGCGTGGTGACAATATCAGGAGTGGGCAAACTACCTTGAAATAAATAAGAAAAAGATCCACCAGACTTAATTTGGAATTGGTGCTACTTCTCTGGGTCTCAGTTGTTGAAAGAGAGCATTGAATTTATTCATCTGTGCCCTTCCAATGTAAAAGCACCATGATGTTTTTATTCCAAGAGTCCTCACTCTACCCAGCTGACAATGTGAATGGAGTTCCTGAGTAGCTGAAATGTGGGACTTTAGGCATTGTGGTAGTTTGACGCTGAATGGACCCCAGAAGATCATGTTCTTAGAGGTAATCCATTCTTATGGATGTAGACCTATTGTGGGTGGGACATTTTGTTCAGATTATTTTATTTGAGGCATGCCCCAGGTGCATCCTCTTTCTGGAATCCTTTATAAGAGGATGAAATTCAGAGAAGGACGTGGAGGGAAAGGCACAGATGCTCAGAGAGAAAGTCATGGAAGCAATGAAGCCCAGAAGAGAAAGGAAAGGCCGGCAGATAGCTCCATGTGCCTCACCATCTGACAGAGAAGTTCAGGTTTCATCTTGATAATACCTTGATTTGGACGTTTTCATGGCCTCAGAACTCTAAGGTTGTAAACTAATATATTCCCTTTGTAAAAGCCAGCCCATGTCTGGTATATTGCATTTCTGCAGCCTCGCTGACTAAAACAGACATTAACAGTGTGGTCCATTCAGGTCACCTATCTGGATAGAACAGGCAGAATTGGCATGATTTCAATTTGTTTCATGATTTTGTAATGGTCCTTGGAACTCTCAAAACTATGAGTTTTAGAATTTTCAGCTTCATTTGCCTCATTTGCAATATGGGGAGTTTGTGCTAAATGATATCTAAGACCTCACAGTTTGAATATATGTATGAGTCAAGAAAATAGCTTTATTTTAGCTGGACTCAGTCTTAATTTAATTTCATAGTTTTCTTTTTCCTTAAAAGAAAAGAACTATTAAGTAAAGATTTAGGTTTTTGCAGCATGATAATTTCAGTTAACCCAAACAACTAGGTCTTTTTTATGCCACTTTTTTTTTTGGATATGTTGAGAACCTATAACTAGTATTAGAACCAAATAAAATTCCAATAAAAGGAAGAAAAAAGTTAAATTGTGCAAGTCATACATATCCTCATAAGTTTCCAATAAATTCACTGTTTTGGTTGAAATTAAAGAAGACAATTTTAAAAAGTGTACTTTGAGAAATTTAATAAATTAACTATGAAATTATACCTTATATTAATAGTGCAGTATATTGCATATACTGAGAATATTAGTATTAGCTTAGGTATCCATCTCTATAATGGCACATATAAGATGATAACTAAATGGCATCTGGAATTGCATTCTATTTCTTTGGCACTGCTATAATGAACTTTTCTTTCAATAGAAATATCTAATTATTCACAATAATTACAGTTATGGGTATAGTTTCTTGAAAAGAGCTACTACCCATAGCAAATAAAATTTTTCTAAGAATTTCTGGGAAATGCTACATCAATTTTAAAATTGATTTAACACATAGAAATAAAGTAAGCTTGATGGTACATATAAAATTGAAGGAAAAATAAAAATGCAATTATTTAGAGGAGTCATCAGTTTAATAGAAAATTTCTGATAAAGATATTTATTGATTTTTAAATAAGAATAAGCCAAAAATGAGGATTTTAAAACTGATTTTTAAGGGCTTTGTATTGCTAATTAGTTTATATTGATTAACATTTCATGCTATAATTGAGTGTTTTAAAAGCATAGCTACTGGTATATCATAATTTTCCCTCTCTTTTCAGCATTTTAAGACTTATTTTGAGTTCAAAGACTTAAATGATGATTTAGGTTTGAGAGATATTGAATCATTACAATTATACTTCAAATTTCAAAAGATTTTACTATAACATAAGAGCTGTAGTTTGGTATACATGTACTTCTCTGATAAAGTGCCTTTAAAATTTTTACACGCATATTTGACAGGTACTTATTTGTACATGTATACTGAACTTGAGTTTTTAGGACTCATTTCATATATTGTGAAAATATACTAGAAATTCTAGAAAATGCCTGATTATACATAACTCTAAAGTAATTCACTTAGATAAGTGCGAAAATATTACTAAAGTGGCATAAAATGTTAGAGACATATACACTTATATATGTACTTTATAATATATATGACTTTATAATCAGTTCAGAACTATGTAATACTTAATCACTTAAAATACAACTTTAGAAACTTCAGTTTTCAGATTTTTGACTTGAATGCATTTGTTTTCTTAAACTGAACGATATTGCAGCATAGTTGGCTTTACTAGTTTTCTCTTAGCAATCATGGTGTTGCTTCACCTAGCAGCAAACTTCTAATGGTCAAAGCAATGGCTTCGACCTTTTAGTTCACTGAAATGTAATCCTCTGAATAAGAATGTGCTCTCCAGTGTGTTTTCAGCACCTTGTGGAATCTTATAAGCTCTACATAAGATAGTCGATGACTTTTACTGGGAAATATATCATTTTTTGGTTGTTGCTATTTACTGTGAGCATTTGCTACCACACCACCATGTAGTGGTAGAATGTGTGTCTATGAATGATATGAAAAACGTTAACCATGAGAAAAGTATCTGTAAGTTTGATCCTTAGTCTTAATTTCACATTCTTATGTGTTTGGTTTATGGTGTCTGTTTTCCATGTGAAATTATTTCCAAGTTTTCAAATGAAAGCAGTAAAGAAACAAAATATTTACACCCATCTAACTGGTGCTTCCTGTACAGCTAGATACAATACAGATGCTAAGTCACTGGTCTGAAAAAGCTTCCACAAATCTATAATAAAATAATTAAATTAGTGAACTGTGTTTAGATCAGAGACCCTTGGTTGCCAACTCCTAAGAACTTAGGGAATTCAGAACCACAGAAGGATCATTTGGACTCCATTTGGCAGAGACGTCAAAAACTCCCTACTCTTGGGAACATCCTTTTCCAATAACATTTATAGCTCTAGATGGAAGCGAAAGCACCATATGTTAAGAGTTTCCTGCAAAGCTTCCTGGTAAGAGAGGAAATAAATTCAACTTGTCACATCTGCTCGTGGGCCAGTCAAGTAGGATTTTATCACAGCCTTAAGTGGTTTACAAAACTGTCCTGTTACCGACTGAAGGGGCTTTACATTTCAGGTTTTTTTTCATACTGTTCATAATCTAACTCATTAAACTATTTTTCCTCTATTTTTTTTTTTTTCCTTTGGACTTTAGCAGCATGCATCATGATTTGCTTCTGAGCAAGGAGAATTATTCAAAGCAATTCAACTAAGAATCACATCCCTATAGCACAGTCTCCGTAGCCCTCCATGGCTTAACTGCTAGAATGCCTACGGGTCTCAATTCTACCTTAGTTTCGACCCGTGGGTCCTTATATTTTGCATAATTTAAGATGGGAACTGCATTTAATCAGGCTAAATTGATTATCCACCATTCTGAAAAGTCCCGACTGATTTAAACCATGGCAAAGGCCCATCGGGTCAAAAAAGATTTTTCTGCCAGAGGTATGGGTAATCACAGGAAAGGTGTTAAAACTTGCATTGTGAGCCAAAAATTTCCCCCAAAAGTGATCCATCTTTCTACCCTCATGATTAAAAAAAAAATGTTAGAGTCACTATGGGCATTTCAGTTTTCTATCACAGGCAAAATCCTTTTTAGTTTGCAAATCCACGGAAGATAAAGCACTGTATGTAAGCATTACCTTTTCCTAATTAAGCGTAAGTTAAATTGATAGCAATTGTACGCTAAAACTAAGTTCTCAATTTACCAACCAGCAGTTTTACATCCATGTCTTTTTATAAGGGAATGATAAAGTTTATTAAATGAATTTCCTATTATTTTTAAAGTTAAAAATGCTTTAGGTTGAAGTAAAAATTACTATCTTCAGATACGTTGAATTATGTAAGCAATTTTATAGTGAATGGATGTAATAGAGTTATAATTATGAAATTATCAGCATTTCTTTATCTGTTCATATGCCTCCTCATTTCCATGGGTGATTTATAAAAATCACATAAAATTAAATAAATCAGAATGAAGGAAAACTAATGTAGAATAATCAGACGTCAGGAGAAAATGATAACACACCAGCCCTATACATTCAAAAAGTGGACCATGGATTATTCTCTGCGTGCTCTAATAACAAAAACAATGCAGGAAACATAATCAGTTAAATGATTCACTTTTTTTTTTCTGTAATAGATAAGAATACCCGTTGTCAAGAAGAAATTTTACCACCACAAGTTTCTAGGAAAAATTTCTCCTAAGAATTCTTATAAAGAGAATGCTGTATGTTTAAGTTAGAGATACCTCATACCACTTGCCTCCCCTTCTTGTAAAAATAAAAGCATCAGCATATTTCATTGGACTATTTCTTGTGATATCACTCATCATAACTTAAGAGAGTTAGAATAAAGTCCAATTTAACACAAAGCAGTTTAATCTGCACTGCTGCATTGCACAACCCTGGGGGCACTCTTCACATAAGTAATACTGCAACAGGAAACAAAAGTGCCAATTGTTATAATAGAAGAAAGATGATAGTTTCACAAATGCAGCAATGATCAATAACATAGGTGATGGGTCCTTTCAATGACCATCAAACTCTCTACTGTCAGAGAACAAATTGAAATTATAAAAGAGATTCTGAGCCATTAGTAATCATGTACCTGTTGATTACTTTCCTGAGGATGAACCTGAAATTGTACCTTTCTATCTATTCTCCCATCATTACTTAGTAATAGAACCTACAGACTCTATTTCTCAGCCTCTCTGTAGCTGAATTTAATCTTCTGGATCAATATGAGGAGTAAAAAGTGATATTTGCAATTTCTTAATTGTATCTTTAAATACACCTGCCATAAGCTCTTTATTTCCCTCTCTTCCTGCTGGCTGGAAAATGGTGATGCCTGGAACAACTTTGGAAGCCCTTTGTTGAAGATAGTAGAGTTGCCCCACTGCTTACCTCTTTACGGTTAAGCAAGAGAGTGATAAAATCCTATCTCATACAGCACTCTCTATTTTGGGTCTCTTTTTATTAAAACAGCGTAACCTGATAAAAGAGCAGCATTATCATCATATGTGATTTTATTTCCATTACTTTGGATTAAAGATTTGAAAAGGAGGAAAACTGCACAGAAAGAAAGAACAGGAAAGGAAAGAAGGAAGGAAGGAAAAAAAGAAGTTGATTTTATTTTAATAGATTGATCAGATGGCCATAGAACCACTCATTCAGTCATGCCATGAATCTTTGAATGTTGTAGCAATAATGAAAACAGACTATTAGGCAGAACGTTGCATTTGGTGTCACATATATCTGAATACAAATTTTGGTCCCAACATTTCTCTGGCTTTGTGCCTTCAAACAAGTAACTAAACTTCTTTGCCTCTTTACTTCCTTCAATATGAATGTGAGGTTTAAAAACTACTAGCTGATGTTTACCAAGTACTTACTGTGTGCCGGTGCTACTCTGAGTGATTTGCATGCATTATTTCATTTAATTCTCTTTGCAATACTAGATATGTGGAGCTATTACTTTCCTGATTTTATAGCTGAAGAAATTGAGGGAAGTAGAGTTCAAACCACTTGCCCAAATCAAAAGCTGGAAAGTGGTGAAACTGGCCTTTGGGCACCAATGTCCTTGGTCTCTAAGAAATGACAAGTGCCTTTTTAAATGAGATGTTCTTTAAAGTATCTAATGTCATGCTTGGAAACCCATGCTTATGTATCTATAACTCCTTTTTTTTTTTAACTTTTTGTATTATATAGCATAACATATATACAAAGCAAAGAAATTTCACTCAGCATTCTGTCCTCAAGGCTGATCCATCTTGTCATGTGCTTCAGGATGTCATTTTGTCTAACTGCTGCATAATATTCCATCGTACGTATATATCACAGTTTGTTGATCCACTTGTCTGTTGATGGGCATTTGGTTTGTTTCCATCTTTTGGGAATTGTGAGTAATGCTGCTATGAATATCAGTGTGCAAATGTCTGTTTGTGTCATTGCTTTCAGCTCTTCTGGGTATATACCAAATAGTGCTATTACTGGGTCATAGGGTGTCATGGTCAGGTTCATGTGTCAACTTGGCCAAGTGGTGGTTGGGAAAGTGATGGCTTGTCTGTTGCAATGAGGACATTTCATAGAATTAAATCATGATTATGTCAGCTGCATCCACAGCTGGTTCCATTTGTAATTAGCCAGAGGGGTGTGTCTTCTGCAATGAGTGATGCTTAATCTAATCACCGAAAGCCTTATAAGGAGAATTCAGAAGAGACAGGGTCTTCCTGTTTCCACTGGTGAGCCTCTCCTGTGGAGTTCGTCCAGACCCTCCATCGGAGTCGTCGACTTCACAGCCTACTCTGTGGATTTTGGACTGTGTGTTCCCACGGTCACATGAGACACTTTTATAAATCTTATATTTGCGAGTGTTCCCTGTTGATTCTGTTTCTCTAGAGAACCCTAACTAGTACATAGAGCAACTCAATATTTAGTTTCCTAAGGAACCGCTGAACAGTCTTCTATAGTGGCTGCACCATTATACATTCCCACCAGCAGTGCATGAGTGTTCCAGTTTCTCCACATCCTCTCCAACATTCATAGTTTCCTGTTTGTTTAATAGTAGCCATTCTTATAGGTGTGAGGTGGTATCGTATTATAGCCAGTGCAAATGAGCATCTCATGTGCTTTTGAGCCATCTGTATTTGCTTTTCAGAAAAATGCCTATTCATATCTTTAGCCTATTTTATAATAGGATTGTTTGTTCTTTTGTTGTTGAGTTGTATGGCTTCTTTGTATATATAGGAAATCAAACTTTGTCTGATATGTGATTTCCAAATATTTTTTCCCATTGAGTTGGCTGCCTCTTCACCATTTTGGCAAAGTCTTTTGAGATGCAGAAGTATTTGATTTTGAGGAGTTCCCATTTATCTATTATTTCTTTTGTTGCTTGTGTTTTGGGTGTAAAGTTTAGGAAGCTACCTCCTATTACTAGGCTTTGAAGATGTTTCCCTACATTTTCTTCTAGAAGTTTTATGGTGCTAGTTCTTATATTTAGGTGTTTGATCCATTTTGAGTTAATTTTTGTGTAGGGTATAAGATAGGGGTCCTCTTACATTCTTTTTGCTATTGATATCCAATTCTTCCATGCTCAATTATTGAAAAGACTATTTTGTCCCAGTTCAGAGGATTTGGGGGCATAGTCAAAAATCAATTGACTATAGATTTGATGGTCTATTTCTGCACTCTCAATTTGATTCCTTTGGCCAATGCTTTTATCTTTGTGCCAGTACCATGCTGTTTTGACCACTATGGCTTTATAATAGGTTTTAAAGTCAGGGAGAGTTAATCCTCCCATTTTGTTCTTCTTTTCTAGGATGCTTTTAGCTATTCGGGTCTCTTTGCTTTTCAAATGAATTTAGCAGTTAGCTTTTCTAAATCTTCAAAATAGGTTGTTGGAATTTTGATTGGTACTGTATTGAATCTGTAGATCAGTTTGGAGAGAATTGACATCTTAACTGTATTTAACCTTCCTATCCATAAGCAGGGAATATCTTCCCATCTATTTAGGTCTCTGATTTCTTTCAGCAATGTTATGTAGTTTTCTGTGTACAGGTCCTTTACATCCCTGGTTAAGTTCATTCCTAAGTACTTGATTCTTTTCAGCATCAATCAAGGTGATCATGTGATATTTCCCTTTTGACTTGTTAATGTGCTGAATTACATTAATTAATTTTCTTGTGTTGAACCATCCTTGCATTCCTCGCATGAACCCAACTTGGCCATGGTATATAATTCTTTTAATGTGTTGTTTGATTTGATTTGCTAATATTTTATTGAGAATTTTTGCATTTATGTTTATTAGGGAGATTGGCCTGCAGTTTTCCTTTCTTAGAGTATCTTTACGAAGTTTTGATATTAAAGTGATATTAGCTTCATAAAATGAGTTATGTAGAGTTCCTTTTCCCTTAATGTTTTAGAAAAGTCTGAGCAGGAGTAGTGTTAGTTCTTTTTGGAATGTTTGATAAAATTCCCCTGTGAAGCCATCTGGCCCTGGGTTTTTGTTTGTAGGAAGATTTTTGATGACTAATTGAATCTCTTTACTTGTGATTGGTTTGTTGAGATCTTCTATTTCTTCCTGAGTCAGTGTAGCTTATTTGTGTGTTTCCAGGAATTTATCCATTTCATCTAAGTTGTCTAGTTTGTTGGCGTATAGTTGTTTATAGTATCCTCTTATGATTTCTTGCATTTCTTCAAGGTCTGTATAATACACCCCTTCTCATTTCTGATTTTGTTTATTTGCATCCTCTCTTTTTTTTCCTTTGTCAGTCTTGCTAGTGTTCCATCAATTTTATTGATTCTCTCAAAGAACCAACTCTTGGTTTTATTGACTCTTTCTATTGTTCTTTTATTCTCCCATTCATTTATCTCTGCTTAATCTTTGTTATTTCTCTTCTTCTATTTGTTTTGACATTAGTTTGCTGTACTTTCTTGAGTTCCTTCAGGTGTGCTGTTAAGTCCTCGATTTTTGCTCTTTCTTGTTTTTTAATATAGAAATTTAGGGCAACAAATTTCCCTCTCATCACAACCTTTGCTGCATCCCATAGGTTCTGATAAGTTGTATTCTCATTTTCATTCATCTCCAGATAGCTACTGGTTTCTCTAGCAATTTCTTCTTTGACCCACTTGTTGTTTAAGAGTGTGCTATTTAATTTTCATATATTTGTGAGTGTTCTCATTCTTTAGTGGTTATTGAGATCCAGCTTCATCACATTTTAATCAGAGAAATCTTGAATAGTTTCAATGTTTTTAAATTTATAAAGACCTGTTTTGTGCCCCAGCACATGATCTACCTGGAGAACGGTCCATGAGTACTAAAGAAGAATGTAAATCCTTGTGTTTTAGGGTGCAATGACCTATATTTGCCTGTTAGGTCTAATACATTTATCAAATTATTTAACTTATCTGTTTTCTTGTTGATCTTTCTGCTTGTTCTATCTATAGAGAGGAGTGGTATATTGAAGTCACCTACTATTATTGTTGAAACATCTAACACTCCCTTCAGTTTTGCCAATGTCTGTTTCATGTACTTTGGAGTTCCTTGATTGGGAGCACAAACATTTATGATTGTTATATCTTCTTGGTGAATTGACCCTTTAACTATTATATAGTGTCCTTCTTTGTTTCTTCTGGTGTCTTTACATTTAAAGTCTTTTTTTTTTGTCTGATGTTAGTATAGCTACTCCTGCTTTCTTTTGTCTATAACTTGCCAAAAAATCTTTTTCCATCCTTTCACTTTTGATCTATTTATATCTTTGAGTCTAAAATGAGTCTCTTGTAAGCAGCATATAGCTGGATTATGTTTCTTAATCCATTCTGCCCATCCTAATCTTTTAATTGGTATGTTTAGTCCATTAACATTCAAAGTTATTACTGAAAAGGCATTTCTTGAATCCACCATCTTGTTTTTAAATTTTATTTGTCAAATCTATATGTTCTTTTTCCTCATTCTCTTTATCTTCTTTAAGTTACTTTTAGTAGTACTCTTCAATTCTGTGCCCTCCTCCACACCCCTCTCTCCTGCTTTTCATTTCAGCTGGCAGAACTCCTTTTAGTATTTCTGCAGGGACAATCTCTTGTTGACATATTCTTTCAGGACTTCTTCATCTGTGAAAACTTTAATCTCCCCCTCAGTTTTGAAGGACAATTTGGCTAGGTAAAGGATTCTAGGCTGGAAATCTTTCTCTTTCAGGATCTTGAATATATCATACCAATCCCTTTTCACATCCATGGTGCTAGCTGAGTAGTCTGAACTCAGTTCTATTTGGTTTCCCTTCTATGTAGTAGATTGTTTTTCTCTTGCTGCTTTCAGGATTTTCTGTTTCTCTTCAACATTTGACAGACTGATTAGTATGTGTCTTGGGGAAGGCCTATTTGTATCTATTCTGTTTGGAGTTCATTGGGATTCTTTGACTTGTATATGTATGTCCTTAATAAGGGTTGGGAAGTTTTCCCCCATTATATTCTCAACTACTCTTCCTAGCCCTTTGCTCCTCTCTTTTCCTTCTGGGACACCAGTGATTCTTTTATTGTGCACTTTGTTTTGCCTATCATTTCCATGAGATCCAATTCAAATTTTTCCATCTTTTTTTTTGGCATTCACTGTTTTGAGTCTTTGAAGTCAGTTATCCTGTCCTCTATATCATTATTCTTTCTTCTGTCTCTTCAAGTCTGTGTTGTAAACCTCTAGTATGTTTTTTATTTGGTCAATAGAGTCATTAATTTCTGTGATCTCAGCTATTTTTCTATTTATTCTTTTAAATTCCTCTTTATGCTCTTCTACTGTGTTCTTGATCTCCTTTGTACCATTTGCCATCCCACATACTTTACTACATAGAGTAGTATGAACATTTTTTATTAGTTGTTACCATGTCTGTGTCTCCTCTGGTGTTTTAATTTGGTCATTAGGCAGGTCTATATCTGATTGCATTGTGATATGCTTTGTGATCTTCTGATGTCTTCATGGTGTGTAAATATCTTGATTGATTTATTTTAGAAGTTGATTTCTTTTAGTACTCTAAGGTCTTGTGTTTGCAGGATGGCTGTACAACAGGGAGCAGTGTACAGGGTGTGGTGATTTGTTTCAGGGCAGGTATAGGCACACATAGGGAATGTGAAACTGATGCTTATGAGTGTGGGTACCCAGTGGCCAGGGAGGATGTAGCTGTGTGGGTGCACCAGTCTGGGGGCGTATCCCTGCTGTGCACTGGTCTAAGGCAGAGGGCCCTTTGTGCACATGTGCACAGCTGTGGCAGCAGGTCAGTGTTCTGCCTTTGTGAATTAGGGGCAGATGTGACCTGGCTGTGCAGGTCAGCAGTATCTCAGAGCTGGGAAATGTGGCTGAGGGCTGTGCACATGTGTGGTTCTAGGGCAGCTGTAAAATGAGATTCCCAGAGCTGAATGACATGATGGGGGCCCATGTGCATGCGTGGGTCTAAGAGTGCCATGAACTTATGCGCTGAGCTCAGGGTGTACAGGGTAAGGATGTGCGGCACTATGGGCAGGGGGGCGGTGGTAGCCTGGGTATGGAGGTTAGTGGCTGCAGCCTTTATGCACTGGCAACAGCTTGCAGGGAACAGGGAGGGGGAAGTAATGTGGGGAGGGGTGCGTGAGAGGTGGGTTGGGCTGCACTTGGGGTGGAATTGTGGGGCATGTGCATGCACTGGGGTTGCTGGGTTGGGGGCACCTGAAGCGTGAGGAATGGTGGCGGGTGATGAGGTTCGGGTATGTGGGGTGTGGGGTGAGTCACCAGTCACGGGACTGCACTGGTGAGGGTAGTATGCCCAAGGAACGCGGCCTGGCTTACTTCTTAGTCCTCAGCTCCCTTCTGTGCACTCCCACAGGCTCTGTGCTTCCATGCTAGGCTCCGCGCTTCTGTGCTAGGCTCCAACTTTCTGCCTCTTGGTTCCTCAGCTTCTGCAACTAGGGCTACCCCAGGTGGTGCAGAAGGCTCTCCCAGGTCAGCTGCACTCGCGAATCACCACCTCAGTCACCCTCCTATACCTTCTGTAACTTTTCCGTGGAGCAGGGCTAAGCTTGAGCTAGTCTATTAGGCCATCTCACCAGAAGTGTAATTCCTTTTTAATAGCATTTTTCTGGTATAAAAAATAATGCCTACATATCATAATGATATTAGAAAATGTACAATAGTAGTAAAGGAAATAAAAGTCACTCACATTCCCTTCATACATATGCATAACATATGCATGACAGACATCTTTTGGAATCAAACTGTTCTCTTAATTGCTTTCATAACTTGACAATATGTACCTCAAATGTCATACTTTATGCCCAACCCTGACAAAAATCATCTGCTGTTTAGAACTTCCACCATGAAGATATTTCTCCAAATAGTTGTTCTTTTCAGCCATGTTCTGTTCCTACTACTCCAGCTCACCATAGGTTCAACCCTCACTTTTCAGCTGGTCACTGTTGGGCTCTTGGATAATCTCCTTCTAAAATGTTGTCCCTCCCCTCTAAAAATTTGGTGGCTGAGGGGATGTAAAGTAGGTTACACTTTCCTATACTTCCTTGACCATTTATAATATCTGAACTCAGGTCTATTGGACATTCTAATGTATTAGAGTAAATAAAGGGAATTACAGTGAGAGGAAGAAAATTTAGTCAAAATGTTTAGTCATTTTGAACTTTCTCAAGATTTAAGTAAAAGGCACTCAAGAAGCTGCCTTTCTTAAACGTTCATGCCTGGTCATTTTCCTTTTCCTAACCTTGTTTCCCTAAACTCAGGCCTGCATCTCTCTGTGAAAACATGAGAAGCAAAATGGGAATACTGTCAGTACTTTCCTTTTGAGATATTGTGAGGATTAAATGATTTAATACATACAAAATATTAGTGCCTGGCTATATTAGTCAGGGTTCTCTAGAGAAACAGAACAGGAGAGTTCTGTAAATATGAGATTTATAAAAGTGTTTCGTGCAACTGTGGGGATGCAAGAGTCCAAAATCCACAGGGAAGGATGCAAGGTTGGCAAATCTGATGAAGGGTCTTGACGAACTCCACAGGAGATACTGGCTGTCTGAAGAAACTGGAAATTCACTCTTCTTCCTTAAAAGTCTTCAACTGATTGGATCAAATTCAACTGATAGGATTTTTCCATTTGCAGAGACACACCCTTGGTTGATCTTAGATATACTAAGTCACACCAACTGACTGATGATCAAATAAGCCAGCCTTCTGGTTTATCAGTCATTCACAAAATATCCTTGCAGTAATAGTTAGGTCAGTGCTTGCCTGACCAGACAACTGGGCATCATCACCTGGCCAAGTCGACACTGCAACCTCACCATCACACTGGCAAAAGATAAGTGCTAGATACATTTTATTGTTTTAAATATTAAAAAGGCAGAATAAAATTCTAGTTGCCTATATTGTACAAAATCACCTCTTTAACATTAGAAAAGCTATTTTACATTATTAGCCAGAGAAATAGTATATATTTTTGCTTATATTTACCTTGCCTTTAAAATTATGGCTGCACAGCCTTCTAGAAATAAGGGACATGACATTGTTAAACCACATACCTTTTATATATACCTAAAGTATAAAAAAGCTAAACTAACCCTTTGGAATTTGGCTATAAGATTAAGTTTCTAGAGCATGTGTGTGTTACGATCTCTGTCTTAGAGGAGGGCATATGGGCAAGCTAATTTTATTCTTCCAGTTTCATATGTATCAGAAACATTTCCCACATCATTAAATATTCTTTTAAAAATTGATTTTGATTATGGACATGCTGAAGTGAGCTAACTTTCATGAAGAATGTAAATTTTCAAAAAGCTTTAGAAGCAACGATTATCTCTCTGTGCCTTTCCAAGATGGGTTTCAAAATGATCCACTTCCTATCCCAGGCACACTTCATGCAAGTTAACAGTAGACTGCAATTGTTTATGTAAATTGGCTGCATAGCTTGAGCACAAGGACATTTAAGGCAGAATGAACGTATTTCTAAAACTAAGATAAGTGGTCATTTTAATCCGAGAAACAAAATATGTTAAGGATCCACTCTAAACTGAATATACAAATATAAATAAAACTCAGTCCCTGCTCTTAAGATGTGCCTTCCAGAGTGCAAAGGAAGCACTTAAATGAGGAAAATGATGGGTTTTACAAGGCTATTGATGAAGCTGTTCTGGTTAAACCTCATCATTTCATTTTAGTTGTTACTGAATGCAGGAAAGACAGAAGAAAAAGTTCAGAGAGTTACAAGACAATCTGTTCCATTTACCAAGTGCTGATAAATAAAACCAGACACCAGACTGGTTAGCATGGGCTGATCAGGTACTAAGCGATGAATCGTTTTAAGGGAAGAGCAAAATTCATATAACATGTGAAATAAAGTAATTGAAGAAAAGGTAGATTCTTTAAGCTTCATAATAGGCCCTTCTGGTAAGATAACCAGATATCTGGTAAGATAAACAGATAACATCTGTTTTTAATGAGAACAATTCTGAGTGATTAATCACTTAGACATGTCAGTCACAATAACTACAGCAGCAACTTCTACTCTGTTAGTTTTGGTTGTATGTATGTAAATAAGCATGTAAACATTTCTATGCTCTCAGATTCTGTATACATGCCCTTAGCAGATTTATCTTATATAAATCATTTAATAAGGGACTTAATGAAATTGAATAGAAGAAGGAAATTTTAAATTATGAACAAAATTTCACAGTGGTCCAGTGGCAAGCTTGAGTCCTTGAAGCAGCAATTTGCATTAGCTTCCTGTTATTTTGGCATTAGTGCTTGTATTATTTCCTGCCCCATTCACTTCCATATCTTCTCAGTTCATCCTAACAGCACTACTACAAATTGACAGTTTAAAAAATATATACTGGGGTTCTTTTAGTCATGCCAAAGTAAAACCATGTAATACAAAGCCTGTGGCTAGGCAGGAATGAGTCATTAGATGTAGCTTTGCCCATTGTAAGGCTGTTAGAGCTGATACAAAAGTATCAGAAATATATTCAAACATTGTTTTATTCTTTGACAAAAATGAAGTTGCACATCATCTATGATGATATCTGACTATAAACAGAGCACATCACTGCCCACATCTGTCTGTCTGTAGATGTACATATACAACCCCTCCCCTTGCCCACTCCCCCACGCCCTTCTCTCAGCCTCAAAACTGGGAGTTATAATCTTTTCAATGCCTTAAACAACTAACAACCTGGATATTAAAAGGATGAGGCATTGCAAACTGGCAAGTAATGCCAAAATGTGTGTGTAATGTCCTCAGGACCAGAGACAAAGCTACTTATTGTATGCCTTGAACATGTCCTGCCTTCTGTGTATTGGCTCGTTTAATCCTCATAAGAGCTCTGTCAGTAGATGATATTAATGTCCCTATTTTGTAGATGTGAAAACTTAGGAAGAAAGAAAACAAGTAACTCTGCGAAGGCTAGGAAGGTATTATGCAGCAGTGCTAGGATTCAGGTCCATAGATTTCTGTTCCTAAACACCTATCTATTCTCAATGACTCTATTAATATATATTCTTATGTAAGGATGATATAAGATTGATATTACACTGATCTGGGTTGAGTGGCGGAAGTGGGGGAGGGGGAGGCGCTCTGCAAGGAAGTAGCTTTAAATTGGCCAAGCCAGTATTCCACTACTACCTCTTTGCCTTTCTTTTTTAAGATATTAGGTTGACATCATCATAGTCCTTTGTAACAGGAGACCTGCCCAACCTTGGCCTTGTCCTGTCACTCCTTGCTTTCAAGTATAAAAGGAACCTGGAGCGACTGCCTGACTGACTGTCAGTGCAGAAGGAGTACATTTATTTTTTTCTAATTTTCAAAGCTGAGCTAAACAATAACAGTGTTTTAAACTATATCACCTTTCACGCAGTGCTGCCTGAGGTAGAGTTGCATTTTGGCTGTCGGCATTTAGTTTTTTCCTTTGAACTGTTTGGAATGTCAGGCCCATTAAGAAATAACATGTTCATTCAGGAAACACAATCAAAATAATTGAATATCTTTCTCAGGTCTGAGTGTATTAATTTTTTCTTCTTTGCAGAAGTGTGGCTGGAGAGCACACCCATTCTGCTATAGAATAAAAATAAATTAGTTCAAACCTATCACTATATAACAATTGCAGAAATACAAAGTTGCGAAATCACAGCATGAGGGCAAACAAGAGATACAAATTACAGGATTTATCATCCATCATTTTTCTAGTTCTTTTTCTTTTCCTCCTGCAACGTGTTAATAAAAAAGAAGAAATATGCAGGTCGAGCCCTGCTACGAGAAGTATCACCGTCACAAATCTTCTAACTAGAAGATAGGAAAAATCACTAATCAGGGGAAATATTTCATAACTTCAGATTCAATGACATTAAAGTTTGTGGACATTTCCTTAAACAGATTTTAATTAACATTAACCAAGTGCTCACTGGGCTTCAGGGGTTAGTCACATTTCAACCATAGGAT
The DNA here is from genome assembly GCF_023851605.1 of Tamandua tetradactyla. Lineage (NCBI taxonomy): Eukaryota > Metazoa > Chordata > Mammalia > Pilosa > Myrmecophagidae > Tamandua > Tamandua tetradactyla. Next base: position 42,287,922 of record NC_135337.1, on the reverse strand, counting down.
TGCGGGTCCTATGCAATCATTTGTCCTATACAAATGACTTGCTTGTTCCCTAAGGATTGATGCCACACACCTAACAGTTAGGTGCACCACATATCAGATGCCCTAAATGTTATTTTATCTAATTTTCACAACAGGACTCTACTGGTTGGTTCTGAGAGCCATGAGATCTTCTAGGTAACTTGTCCAAGACTATACAACTAGAAATTTGCAAAACCAGGATCTGAGGTCCAGACACATGCATCTGTGCGTAAAGCTCCTGGTTTTTTCACTGTGTTAAACACACGTTTTTGATGCTTACTTGGACAAGATAGACACATCTCTTAAGTTGGTTCCTCTTTGACTGTAGGAGTGAAGTAAGGAGCAGAGATTTACTGTGCCAGTTTGAACTGTTGTGTACCCCAGATTCTTTAACCCTCATTCAATATTGTAGGGTGGAAACCACTTTTGACTAGATTATTTCCACAGAGGCATGACACTGCCAGTTGTGGATGTAGCCTTTTGATTTGACTACCTCCACAAAAATGTGGCATGCCCAATCATGGGTGTGGCCTTTTGATTAGATGGAGGTATGACTCCACCCATTCTAGGTGGGTCTTGATTAGTTTACTAGAGTCTTTTAAAAGGGGAAACATTTTGGAGAGAATTCAGAGCAGATGAAGACTCTTGGAGAACAGTTGCTTCAGAGCTGATGGAGACATGGATGTTTCGAGATACTTGGAGTGTTGAGAGAGCAGATGCCTAGACATGGGCACAGTCCAGCAGATATTACCCTGTGCCTTCCCATGAGATGCTAGGCAAGCCAAAACCCAGAGTTGTGTCCTTGAGGAGCTAAGTGAAGGCCCACAGACACTTAGAGAGGAAACCACTGACATCAGAAGCTGGAAGCAATGGAACTGGGGAGAAGGACCAGCAGATGCCAGCCACTTGTCTTCCCATGTCACAGATATAGGCTTTTCTTCAGCCAAGGCATCTTTTCCTGGAAACACAACCAAAATAATTGAATATTTTTCAGGAACATTTTTTTCTGGCCTTAGAACTGTAAACTTGTAACATGGTAAATTATCTTTACAAAGCCATTCCATTTCTAGTGTATTGCCTTTTGGCACCATTAGCACACCAATACATCTACTAAACCTAGACTAATCAGCTCCTGGTCATGCTGACTTTGAGTAAAATGCAGAGACAGATAACTGAGCATCCTGAATTTGCCAGAAATTAAGGTTCTGTCATGCTCTTTGCTTTTCCTGCTCTGTCTTTGAGATTTCCCACCAGATACCTCAAGGCTAAAGTCCCAGAAGTCACAGAGCCTTTTGCATAAGAAGGTCCATGTTTAGGGTTCATTTGTTGACTTGCTTTGTACCCTCCATTTTTTTTTAATCCACTGGATTTTATAAATCTCTTATTCTTTTTTTAAAAAAATCTTTGTTTTATTACATATCATATTTTAAAATCCCTATTGATATTTATTTTATGAAGACTGCCTAGATCTGAAATCCAGTTCTACTGTTTACTACCAGCCATGTGATTTTGGGAAAATTACACACACACACACACACACACACACACACATCATTTTTAGATATCAGTTTCTTCATCAGTTAAATGAGTATAATAATCCTATCTCTCTCATTGAGCTGTGAGGATTAAATGATAAAAATCCATGTAAGGCCTAGCATATAGCATGTGCTGAACAAGTGTTAACTATCATTTCTGAATTTCCTATTTTTTAAATTCTTTACCTAGATTTGATGTAAAGCAAATAATATGAACTCTGTAATGCATACAAATACATTACTCTTAATATGTTTTCAAAGAAGAGAGATGCTCCCTTGATAATTAGGGTTTTATGGTAATTTATTATATGAATGCACTGTGATGTAGACAACAGGGGAAGCATTTCCTTCAGTGCAGTGCTCATTTGGAGGGGTCTCAATGTTTTCAGGAAGGGAGTGGTCACCAGGTTTATGAAAAGCATAACAATCTGAACTTGAATGATTAGCCTTCTTGTGCTTATTATTGTAAAAGATAGGCTTCTATTTGGTTGGCTGGCCATCATCCACTAGTGGGCAGAGGGTTCTGCTAAAATGCTTCCTTGGTAGTTTTTTATCCTATATACACATGGTTGCTTTTGACTGCTGCAACAATCCCTTGCTGTATAAGATAGTCTCAGGGTAGCAGGACAGGTTTAATCCATATGGGACAAAAGCCACAACAAATAAACATCTTTTAAAAGCACACACACACACACACAGAGGCAGAAGGTTATTTTTCTCACTAGGGAGTTGTGCAACTGGCCAGAGCTTTGAGGCTTGGGTTATTTGAGAAGGAAGTGAGAAGGAAACACATTCAGATAAGTTTTGGGGGCATGTACACAGGCAACATTGAGTGTCAAGAGGCACAAATATATAAAAGCTATTTCATCTGTTATGTTTTCATCTTTATTACAAAGCACTGTTCAAAAAATCATTTGATTATTTCAACAGAAAAACTATCTCCAACCTGTGATATGTAGGTAATGTCTTATAATTGAAAGACATTTAGGAAACTATTGATGAGTAGCTTGGAAGAATTAATATAGCTTCTTATTTATGTTTAATATATCCAAAAAGAGTAATCTATTCACTGGGACAAACTATTCTGATAATGAAGTTCAGTCTTAACTGCTTCAAATACAGGAACATTTTGGCTATCTCTTCCATCAGGCAAACACAACTCCTGGGCAAATCTCTCAGGAGGTCCTGGCCAGAAGGAAATTCTTTAGCAGTGGCAAAGAGATGAGTCTGGAGTGGCCAGCAGCCTGTGGAAACATTTACAAAAGCATGTAGCAGTCCCTAATGGCCTGAAAGCAAATGGATATTTCACTGCAACAATGAAAAGAAACATTTCAATTTGGATGTGTTTGCTTGTGAAACAAATGTTTACAACGGAAACCTCCATTTGTGTTGTTAGAACACAGTCAAACATGGTATGTATTTACTGAAGAATCAAGTACAGCTTCTCACTGTTGAGTATTGCCTCTTTGGGGACAGGCTATATTATAAGGATAATGTGATGGATAGCAAAAAAGAAACTGAGCTACAAGATTTTAAGGTAACAGGCAATATGCATTCAACCAGCTCTGCAAAAGTGGCTTTCCCAGGAAATGTATGTGTATTGGTTAGTATAAATATGCAGCTGCAGGGACAGAGAAGCACATAATATAGTGGTTTAAACAAGATATAGGTTCATCTCAATGTCTTGTCATAATGTTTTTTAAGCAGTCCAGGGCACAGTGTCAGGGAGTTGACCTTTGGCTCCACGATCCAAAGCATTTGGTTTCCAATTATAGCCTCAAATAGTTTCTCTGGTTCTAGACATCATGTTTGCCTTTAAGCCAATGGAAACAGGGAAAGAGTTGTTGGAAGGCTTGCTTTTTGCCTTGAAAGCAGTAGTTTCCAACTAAATGCAATTTTGGCCCTCCCCAAGGTGAAATATTTCACTGTCACAACACAATTAGGAGAGGTGGGGCTATGCTATTGACATATAGGAAATAGAGGAGACCAAGAATGCTAAACATCGTACAATGGACAGGACAGAGCCTGACTACAAACAATCATGTATCCTAATGTTTCAGTGGTGCTGAGTTGTGAAATTCTGCACTAAATTGAAGTCTTCTTATTGGCAGGGACATTGCCATATATTTGTGATATAAGAGGTAGGCTGAGGACTGTTTCTGCTACATTCCAGCTGTGTTCTCAGTGAATTGTTTGGCATGAATGAGCATAATTTTTGGCAGAGACAACTACTGGTCCCCAGTGTCTGTGTTTGTCATCTTGCATATTATTAGAATTTTAACCTGTGCCAGCTTAAAGTTTTCCAACTTCCTTACATTTGATACAATCAAAAATGTCCCCAGAGATTGCTGAATGGCCACCAGGGACATTCTAGTAGAAATATTTCTCTGCTATATGTGTTTGGGCAAGTGAGATAAACCTTTTGAATCTTAATTTCTTAAATAGTAAAAATATTTTTCAAGATTATTGTTGTAAGCAGAATTCTAAGATATCTCTCAAGACTCTTGCCCCTTAGTTTATACACACTTTCTCCCAGTTATTCAATCAAACACTAAGTGATACTATAACAGGATTTTACAAATGTAATTAATATCCAAATCAGTAAACTTTAAGAAATGGAGATTATACTCTATGGGCCTGACCAAATCTGGTGATTCCTTAAAAGGGATAGGATGCTTCTTGGTGCAAAGGGATTCAAAGTGAGCAAAGGGTTCTATAAAAAGGGGATTCTGAATTGCTGGTTATGAACATTGAGGGAGCCATTTGTCAAGGAATGTGGGTGGTCTCTAGGAGCTGAGGGTGGTACCCAGTGACAGTCTACAAGGAAATGGGGAAGTCAGTCCTACAACTAAAAGGAACTGAATTCAATCATAACCACATGAGCTTGGAAGAAGAACCTGAGCTCCAGATGAGCTGTCAGCCTAGTTGACTCTTTTACATTATCCTTGTGAGACAGAGAGCAAAGAAGCCAGCCTCACTGTGCATGGATTTCTGACCTACGGAACTGTAAGCTAATACCTGGATATGGTTTGAAGCACCTAAGCTTGTGGTAATATGTTACACAATAATAGAAAACTAATTCATTTATAGAAGAAGATTGATTGCAGTAATGATAATTACCTTTAGTGAATGCTACTGTGTTCTAGAAAACTTGCTAGGAATTTAAAATAACTGTTTATATCTTCAATAAACATTGCAAGATAGGCATTATTTTCCTCAATTTACAGATGAAGAAACTGAGGCCTAGGGAAGTTATATAATTTTCTTAATGTCTTACAGCTAAAAAGAAGTTCAGCTAGAATTTAAACCCTGGTGTGTGTACCCTTTTCTTGATGTTATTAAATACAAAGTGCTGGAGAAGAAAAGATAAAATAATGTTATTAATTTTGCTATGTGTACAACAGACCTAACAAATTCTTGAGCAGTAGGAAGAGTGGAGTGGCCAGAAGCCTGTGGCCTGAATTGTGGGCTCATGAAGTTTTAAAGATACACACAAACATTAAAACCTGAGCCAATGCACATGTAATGAAGTTCAGTTCTGGATTACAGCATGCTGGCTAATCCAAGACAGTCCTATTTTCTAGCTCAGCAACACTTTTCCTTAATTATTTACTTGGCTGGCATCTTTTTCCTTTTATGTTGCAGACAGCTAGCAGGGAGCCTTTTGAGACCCAATTATTCCCTTCGGTTTTCAAAGTATATTTGAGGGGGCATTTTTGGGCCTAAATGTCAAGAAGAAAATGTCAAAATTTACCTATCTAAATGTTCACTTAAAATAATGCTCATTTTAGTAATGGACATTTATTGAACACTTATGATCAGCCAAGCATAGTGCTGACTGCAGGGCTTTTTCTGTAATCCTCACACAGCCCTGTGATATAAAAATTATCATAATCCTAATCTTGCATTTGAGGAAACAACCTCAAATAGGTTCAATACTTTGCCCAAGTTAACTTGAAAGTGGGTATCACAGGCAGAATTGGGTTCATGATCTGTTGTTCTTACTCTATAGTTTATACTGCTCTCAACGTTAGAATCTCAAGAGGGTTCTCCAAATATGCCCTTGGAATGAATGGTAGATTCATTTAAGGTGTCTCTAGACAAGTCTTAAACCTCACAGCCTGATACTTACTGTTTTCCACATGTAGGATCTGTGTTTAGATGCCATCTGCATGCTTCTGTTTTATCAATGCCCTTTCTTCTCAACTATGTCTCATTTGGAGTGTTTTCCTGGTCTATCCTATGCCATCAGGTAGCCTTACGGCTGGTATTTGTCTGATGGTGATGACTTTTGTTGCTTTACCAGTTTTCTTTCATTCAAATCCTTAAAAACCAAAGCACTTCAATGAAGCTGGTGAAGATTAAGGTATATTGTAAGGCATAAGGCTGAAAACAGATTTCTTTATGCCATCTGTAAAGGCTATGCAGCTGCAGTGCCCACACACATCTGGAGAGCTGCTGTAAAATAAGAGCCTAGCATTTGGCAATGTTAACAGATGGCCTCGTAGTCGAATGGGCATAGAAGAAGGGTCAAGCTTCTGGGGCAGTGGTAAGTTAAAGATTAGGAATAGAACGGCCACAGCAGAAAAGCATAGAGCAGAAGAAAAGCAACGGACAGATGACAAAACATTAACAATAAGAAACGTGCACGAGAAAGATGGTGAAATAGCAAGATAAACACTCTTGAAAATTCTAAATAATGAGATAGATTTAAAAATGCTTTGATTATCACAGTAATTAGAAGCTGCCAGAATTGTGTTTAGTTAGACCTGGTTAATTTGCTAGACTTGGCAGTGGAACTGGTGTTAAAGGTAGCCACAGCAAACATTTGGTAGGGTATGTTCTGGGGGCACTCCATCATTATTAATTGAATAAATGACATTAACAGAAGAGATGGACTGGTCTGTCTTCTGCCCATTTCATGGAGCCCTGCTGCCTTTTAAGGGCTCTTGCCAACTTCAGATGTTTTTTGATATTAAAAAAAAAACTGGTGCTGGAAGCAGCTTTAAGAGGAATTGAATCAAAACACTGGTGCAAATAGATAGAGATCCCTATTCATAAAGCATGTCTACTCTGTGGGAAATCCCCCTTCAGGGCTTTGTGCTAGAGTTTCCTTGAGCCTTAGATTTTTCCAAGAAGTTTTCAACAAATGATTGATAAAGACTCTGCCCCTCTAGAAAGAAGCAGATTTCAGAGCTCAGAGACAGAGAGCCCATTAAATGGCAGAATATATGTAGATGGAAAGAAGAGGGGACGCACCACAGTGTGAAACTTGTTTTTGCTCTAAGTCATTGGCATGGAGCTCTTATTTTGGGTCTTGGAGCTCTTTTTAATTTTAAAGTTAGAGCCTCACAGGCATTCTTTTTTTTCTGGTTGAGTTGACTCGAGGAAGCAAGCTGCTCTAGTTGGAGCCAAACCAGACAACCTGCCCACTCTGCTAATTGGATTTCAGGTTCTGTGTTTGAGGTATCCTGAGCTGGAAGTTTATTCACCTCTGTTCACATGCCAAAACCATTGGCCTGAAGTGCATAGAACCTAATAAAATAAATGAGCAAAAGGGCTATGCCATGGACATTTCCAAAATGTATGTCATGTAGTTGCTCTCAGTTGGGGACTCTTTTATTTTTAACTGATCAATTAAACTTGTCTAGCTACATGAATTGTTCTAATTATTGAGTTTTCCCAGAATTAAATACTCTAAGTTAAATCAACTAACATTTAGCAAACTGGAGCTACTTCTTTTGCTTCTCTCCCTAAGAGCCCTCCATAGAATTAACAGTTAGGTACTAATTGCAAATGATTAAGTACTCACCAGTCTTGGAGTTCTTTCTTTAATATTAATGAGATGGATTAGCATGGAATATGTCTTCTATTAATAATATAAATGGAAGCCTGCATGGATCACCGAGTACTGTTTTGTATTATGAGGAGCACTTAGTTTAAAGGGGTAAAAAAAAATGTATATTCCTAAAATGCATCTTCCTTTCAGTTGAAAAGCAAAATTATTGAGGAAAATGTTTAAATTCTATGTAGCATTTTAGCAATAACCACAGTAGCAAACTTTTACATAAAATTCGTTTCATCAGTCTCTGTGTGTAGGCAGAGCACATTAAAACTGAGTAGACTTCAAGTTATTCCATAAAGTATAGATACACACAGAAACACTCCATCCATATTGTGAAAATAAATGACCTGGCAGCTATTTTCGCATGCCTGAATTCCTTTCCAAGACCACTGCTAGCCTACTGTAAAATGCTAATTGATTTTCCTTACCTGGGTAAAAATAGCAGAAGACTAGACTCTTGAAAAAGGACAGATCTAGTTAATAATCATTCTTTCCCCATCGCTTTTTCCTGAGAAGATACTATTAAAGAGTAGTGCTTATTTTTATATGTTACTGCATTAGAATCTACCACAATGGCTAGATCAACACAGCCCCGAAGTTGTCGGAAGAACATGGTTCCATTTCATCCCAAAGGACTTATTAATTTAAAAATATTGTTTATCATGAAAAGCGCTATTCGAGTAGGCCACAAAGTACAAGAAAAGACACTGAAATTCAAAATGATTATTTTAGATCATGGTAATTTACCATTTTAATGCATGTGTCAGCTGCAAGCCCTTGCAAATGAGAAGAACAAAAGCTTCTATGCCCAGACCAAATCAGAGCAGGTGCTAATGGAGTATGTGCCACACTTTGATTAAGGACTTAATCCTTTGACTCAAACTTCCACTTTTGCCCCCAGCATTTCAAACTTCAAACTATTTATAGATTTACTCCCACAAAAACATGGTTACAGCCAAACAATAGCAGTATAAGCATACCTGGGAAACATTGTATTTCGAGTTCCAAGCCACCACAGTAAAGTGAATACCGCAATTAAGGAGTCACATGAACTTTTTGGCTCCCCAGTTTGTTTCACTATACGTTCGTTTATTAAGTGTGCAATAGCATTCTGTCTAAAAAAATAATGTACATACCTTCATTAAATACTGTATTGCTATAAAACGCTAATCATCACCTGAGCCTTCAGCGAGTCATAATTGTTTTGACGGTGGAGGATCTTGCCTCAATATTGATGGCTACTGACTGATCAGAGTGGTGGTTGCTGAAGGTTGGCGTGGCTATGGCAATGTCTTAAAATAAGACAAGAATGTTTGCCACATAGATTGACTTTTGTTTCACAAAAGATTCTTCTGTAGCATGTGATGCTGTTTAATAGCATTTTACGTGCAGAACCTCTTTCAAAATTGGAGTCAATCCTCAACCCTGCCCCTGCTTGATCAACAAAGCTTATATCATATTCCAAATCCTTTGTTGTCATTTCAACAATGTTCTCAGCATCTTCACCAGGAGTATATCTCATCTCAGAAACTATTTTTTTTGTTTTTATGGCTCTATTCATAGGAAGTGACTCTTAATCCATTAAGGTTTTATCATGAAATTGCAGCAATAGGGCAGGCCACAGTGGCTCAGCAGGCAAGAATGCTTGCCTGCCATGCCAGAGGACCTGGGTTCGATTCCCGATTCCTGCCCATGTGAAAAAAAAAAAAAGTTGCAGCAATTGAGTCACATTTTCAGACTCTACTTCTAATTCTAGTTTTCATGCCATATCTGTCACATCTGCAGTTACTTCCCCCACTGTGGTGTTAAACTTCTGAAAATCATACATGACTATTAGAACCTACTTATTCCAAACTCCTGTGAATGTTGGTATTTTGGCCTCCTCCCACGAATCACAAATGTTCTTAATGGCATCTAGAATGTTGAATCCTTTCCAGAACATTTTCATTTGCTTTGCCCAGATCCATCAGAAGAATCACTATCCATGGCAGTTATGACCATACAAAGGCTTTTCCTTTCACTTGAACTCTTAGAGGCCATTGTAGGCTTATTAATCAGTCTAATTTTAAAATTGTTGTGTCTCAAAGAATAGGGAGGCCTGAGAAGAAAAAGATGGGGGAAGAGCTGGTTGGTGGAGCAGTCAGAACATATAACATTTATCAATTGAATTTGCAGTCTTACATGCATGGTTCATGGTACTCCAAAACAATTACAATAGTAATATTAATAATCACTGATCACAAAACAACATAACAAATATAATAATTAAAATTAAAAGTTTAAAATAGTGCAAGACTTACCAGAATCTAATACAGTGACATGAAGTGAGCAAATGTTGGAAAAGTGGTTGTTGGAAAGTCGATAGACTTTCTTGATGTAGGGTTGCCACAAGCTTTCATTTCTAAAAATTGCACTGTGAAGTGCAATAAAATGAGGCCTGCCTGTATTGATCCCTCACATATCATAGTAATAGAGCTTATATTTGTGTTTAAGATTTAGTACATTAAAATTCATAATGAGCAGTGACATCACAAAGATGATGGTGTAAGATATCTCTGGAATGTTTACCCTTAGAAACAACTAAATCAAAGGGAAGTTTCAACTTACTTGGAACTCTAGAGGATAACAGAGACTAGAGAAAGACTCCACAAATGCTGAATCAAAGAAAAACAAACAAACAAAGGAGTAGGGGAATGGTGCTTACCTTCCAGGTCAGACCATTTCCCCATGCTCAGTTGCATGTAATTAAAGAGACACACAGTGCTTTTGGTCTGAGTACCTTCTGCTGTGGTCACTGAACACATAGCAACTGAAAGCAGTGACTTAGATTCTCAAGTGCATTCAGGCATGGGAAGAGAAAGCCACAGAAACCCAAGTGAAGGCTCTAGTGGTCAGCACGTGTGAGCATACAAAGCAGTCCCCTGGAAATTAGAGTGACCCACAGATGAACTACTGGCAAACTGTGCATACTCTCAGGCCTGTCCCTAGTTGTTGGCAAACCTAAATGAAAATGTCGGTGTTTTATAACATGACTCCAACTAGCTCCATGGCTCAAGATCCTCTAATACAGAAGCTATAGGAGGCAAAAACATTGCATGAAAAGGGGAAACAGAACCACTGTAAGGCAGGACAAATATAGGGCTGCCTTTTTCAGGGGAGTTAAAAGGCCACCTCTTTTAGTTTGCTAGCTGCCAGAATGCAAAATACCAGAAATGCAATGGCTTTAAAAGGGGAATTTAATAAGTTGCTAGTTTACACTTCTAGGGCTGAGAAAATGTTTCAGTTAAAACAAGTCTATAGAAATGTCCAATCAAAGGCATCCAGGGAAAGATACCTTGGTTCAAGAAGGCCAATGAAGTTCATGTTTCTCTCTCAGCTGAAAGGGCACATGGCAAACATAGCGGCATCTGCTGGCCTTCTCGTGGCTCTACTAAAAAAATGGGCTCTCTCCAAAATGTTTCCACTTTTAAAGGATTCTAGTAAGCAACGCCACCTTCAGTGGGTGGAGACACACCTCCATGGAAATCAACTAATCAAAAGTTACCACCCACAATTGGGTGGGTCACATCTCCATGGGACAATCAAAATGATCCCACCCAGCAATATTGAATGAAGATTAAAGGACATGGCTTTTCTGGGGCCCACCGCAGATTCAAACAAGGTTGAATTCCTCAGGCCTTGGAGAGGATGAAGCACATTCTTCTGCAGTTTGGGGAGAGCCTTGCTGCCACCACATGGAGGGGTTGAGTGTGTGCCCTGAAGATGACAGAGAGCCCGGGTGCAGTCCAGATGCTTGGAGAGGGTGAAGCCGAGAAAAAGGTGGTCTCCCCAATGTCTCCCAAGGTTATGTTCAGAGAGAAGCAAGTCACTTCATAGGCCCTTGGAAAGGGTGGGACTGCTGCTTTCTAAAGCCCCAAAGATAAATGACTCTCAGACTTTGAATCTAATCAACTTTGCCCTGCAGGTTTTCGAAACTGTATGGCTCTCATGACCCCTGTGTTTCTTCTTCCCTATGGAAATGGGTATATATATCCTATGAATGTTCCTCTTTTATATGTTGGCAGTAAATAATATGTTCTGAGTTTTATAGGTCCAGAGCAAGAGGAGAATTTTGCCTCAAGACAGACCAAGCCTGTAACTGACTTGATGAGATTTTATAGTTTCTAACTTTGTATTTAAATACATTGTTATTGAAATGGTTTAAGGCTTCCTGATATTGTTATGGAATGAATGTGCCAGCTTGAATCTGCGGTGGGCCCCAGAAAAGCCATGTCCTTTAATCTTCATTCAATATTGCTGGGTGGGATCATTTTGATTGTCCCATGGAGATGTGACCCACCCAATTGTGGGTGGTAACTTTTGATTAGTTGATTTCCATGGAGGTGTGTCTCCACCCACTGAAGGTGGCGTTGCTTACTAGAATCCTTTAAAAGTGGAAACATTTTGGAGAGAGCCCATTTTTTTAGTAGAGCCACGAGAAGGCCAGCAGATGCCGCTATGTTTGCCATGTGCCCTTTCAGCTGAGAGAGAAACATGAACTTCATTGGCCTTCTTGAACCAAGGTATCTTTCCCTGGATGCCTTTGATTGGACATTTCTATAGACTTGTTTTAACTGAAACATTTTCTCAGCCCTAGAAGTGTAAACTAGCAACTTATTAAATTCCCCTTTTAAAGCCATTGCATTTCTGGTATTTTGCATTCTGGCAGCTAGCAAACTAAAACACCACCCAAAGTGAAGAATAAAGGAACAAATCAGAGCCGCTGGGGAGAAAATGTGTATAAACAAAAAGAGAACAGCCCAGTACACCAAGAGGAGGAACAAAGTAAAGGAAACCCTCTCTTGCGGGAGAAACAGTTGCACATAATAGGATAATCTTAATAGTTCCTGTGCTGCCCAGGTCAAGGACCTGAAAAAATTTGAAATGTTAAACACAGGTTGTTCTAAAGTTTCCTTATAAAATTGATCAATCATTGAAGAAAAGTCTGAATACATAGCCAGTCTACACAAAAACACAAGGAAAGAGGGAGAAACTGGCTTCTAGAGTTATAACATAAAAACCACCAAATGCCCAGACATTAGCAAAAGATCTTACAAAGAAACAGGAAGAGATGACTGAGCCAAAGGAAAGTTTAAAACTTTAAAAGAAACACAGGCAGTGCAGGACCTAATCAGAGATATTCATTCCAATCTCCTGAGTCAATTCAAAGAGTGAAATAAAAATATGGATAGAAATAAACTAAATCTGAATATAGAAATCAAGTATATAAGGAAGACAATGTGCGAATAAAGAGAAGAATTAGAAAGTTTAAAAAGTGGCATAACAAAATTAATGGGGATGGAAAACAGATGAAAATAAACTATGGGCATTCAACAGTAGATTTTAACAGGTGTAAGAAAGAATCAGTGAACTAGAAGATAGGACAATTGAAAACATACTCAGAAGAGCAGATAGAGAAAAGAACAGAAAAGTGAGCAGAACCTAAGGGGACAAAATGAAGCATTACAACATATGCATTGTGGGGGGTCATAGAAGAAAAATAGGAAGAACGTGTCATAAAGAATATTGAGGAAATAATGGCCAATAATTTCCCATTTTTTATGAAAGACATAAATACACATGTCCAAGAAACTTGACAAACTCCAAACAGGATAAGCTCTAATAGACCTACTCTAAGACACATATAATCAAAATGTCAAATACCAAAGATAAACAGAGAATTCTGTAAGCAGTAAAGTAAAAGTGATTTGTCACATATAAGGGATCTTCAGTAAGACTAAGTACCAATTTGTCATCACAAACCATGGAGGCAAGAAGGCAGTGGTATAACATAATTAAGGCAATGAAAGAGAAAAACTGCCAGTTCAAAATTGTTTATCTGGCAAAATATGCCCATTTAAAATGAGGGAGAGTTTATGACATTTACCAGAGACCTACCCTGCAAGAAATGCTAAAGAGAATTCTTCAGATTGAAATGAAAGAACAGGAGATAGTAACTTAGAGCAGTATGAAAAGTGAAGATGTCTAGTAAAATTAATTACATGGCTGATTACAAAACTCAATAATATGGTATCCAAAATATCTAATCCTACTTTTTATTTCTACAAGACTTAGAATATAATCAAACAAGAAATAATCACATTTCCATGTTATGGACATGTGAAATATAAAAAGGTAATGTGCAACAAAAACAACATAAAGAGGGGGAAAGAAGAGGTTTAGGAGCAGAGATTGTGTATGCTATTAAGTTAAGTTCATAAATTTTTAAACTATTAGGTTACTGGCTTAGGTCATTTATTACAAACCTAGGATAATCACAAAGAAGTTATTTAAAATAAATATGGAACTAGAAACGAGAAAGGGATTAGTCAGTTACAGCACAAGAGATCAATTGTATACAAATGAGGATGCTTAAAGGAAAAGAGGAACAAAGAAGATACAAGACATAAACAAAAGATAAAATGGCTGAAGTAAGTCCTGCCGTATCAATAATTACACTGAATGTAAGTGGATTAAACTCTTCAATCAAAAGACACAGCTTGGCAGAATGGATAAAAAAAATAAAATGATCCAACTATACGTTGTTTACAAGAGACTCAACATAGGCACAAAGACAGCAATAGGTTCAAAGTAAAAAGGTAGGAAAAAATATTCCATGCAAATAGTAACCATGGAAACCATAAAACATTGCTGAAAAGAATCAGAGAAGCCCTAAATAAACAGAAAGACATTCTGTGTTCATGGATTGGAATATTAAACATTATTAAGATGTTAATTCTACCCAAAGCCATTTAGAGATTCAATGCAGTTGCAATAAAAATTCCAACAGATTTCTGAGCAGAAATGGAAAAGGCAATCATCCAATTCATATGGAAGGGTAAGTGGCCCCAAAGTGCTAAAACCATCTTTAAAAAGAAGAAGAAATTTGAAGGACTCATACTTTCTGATTTTAACACTATTGCATAGCTATACTCATCAAAACAATGTGGTATTGACACAAGGACAGACATGTAGACAAAAGGAATTGAATGGAAGTTCAGAAATAAATCCTCCCATCTTTAGCCAATTGATCTCTCATAAGGGTGTCAAGTCTACCCAGTAAGGAAATAATCTCTTCAAAAATGATGTTGGGAGAACTGGATATCTATATGCAAAAGAATAAAAGTGGACCTCTACCTCACACCATATAAAAACATCAACACAAAATGGATCAAATACTTAGATATAAGAACAAAACTATGAAGCTCACAGAAGAAGACATAGAGGACCATCTTCAGGACCTTGTGTTAGGCAACGGTTTCTTAGACTTTACATTAAAGCACAAGCAACAATAGGAAAATAGTTTGCCTACTGATGCTCAAAATTTAAAACTCTTTGCATCAAACACAGTATCGGTAAAGTGAGAAGACGACCTAAAAAACGTGAGAAAGTATTTCTCACATATTTGAGAAACCAAATATCTCATGTAGGTCAATGTGCAGAATATATAAAGAACTCTTACAACTCAACAATAAAAAAGACAAACAACCCAATTTTACAAATGGGGAAAAGACTTGAATATACATTTCTCCAAAGAAGATATAGAAGTGGCCCATAGATATATGTAAAATTGCTCAACATCCTAAGCCATAGGAAAATGCAAACCCAAACCACAATGAGATATCATTTCATACCCATTAGAATGGCTCCTATTTAAAAAATGAAAAATAACAGGCATTGGAGAGGATGTAGAGAAACAGAAGCACCTGTACATTGTTTGTGTGAATGTAAAATAGTACCGCTTTTATCGAAAAAAAAATAGGTGGTTCCTCAGAAAGTTAGGGATGGAATTACTATATGACCTGGCAATTCCACGTCAAGCTATAAATAATTGAGAGCAGGAATTTAATTAGATATTAGCCTACTGATGTCCAAAACAGCATTATTCACATTTGCCAAAAGGTGGTATTAACCGAAGTATTCATCAACAAATGATAGGATAAACAAAGCGTGGTATATACACATAATGGAATATTATTCAACCATAAAAAATGAAGTTCTAATTCATGCTACAACATGGATGAATCTTGAAGACATTCTGTTTGGTGAAATAAGTCATGCACAAAGGGACAAATATTGTATGACCTCACTTATATGAAATGAGCAGACTATGCAAATTCATAAAGTCTGAAACTAGAATACAGGTTACTAAGGGCCAGGTACAGGAGGAAAATGGGGGATTAAAGTTTATGGTTTCTGTTTTGGGAGATAGAATAACTTTGGCAATGGATGATGGTGATGGAGAAGCAACTTTAAGAACACAATTAACTCCAATGATTTTTTTTTTTTTTTTGCTTTGGCAGGTGCCAGGAATTGAACCCAGGTCTTTGGCATGGCAAAAAAAGAGCTCTGCCTGCTGAGCCACTGTGGCTCACCCAATTCCAATGAATTTTTTATTTGAAAGGTGTAGAGAAGGAAATTTTAAAACATAACCAACACAGACCTTTACAATAAAAGAGTGAGCTCTAACAATAGGCTAAGATTAATTTGTGTAATAATATTATTTCAATATATAGAATAATCTAATAATATTGTTTCCTCAATTGTGACAGAAGTACCATACTAACGCAAATTGTTAAAATGGAAAAGTGCATGTGGGAGAGAGGGTTATATGGGAACTTTGTACTTTATGATTTTTTTGTATCTTGAAACTGCTCAATAAAAACAGGTTAATTGATAATGAGAATTACGGAATTCCTAAGATCATGGGAAAAAATGGGAATATAGACTAAGACCAGTGAACATGATGGAATATCACTCCCATGATTAGGTCTTTAATCAGTTGACTCTGAGTTAATAAAAAGAGTGATTATCCCTCTATTTGTCCTTACCTAATCGGGCAATCCACTAAAAACAGGGGCAATCAATGCCAGTGAGATTCTCTACTGCTTGCCTGGAGGAAAGCAGTCATTGTGTGGGAAGAAAGTACCATGTGGCAAGAACCTGAGGGCAGACTAGGATATGAGAACAGTCTCCTGCAGAGAGCAAGGAAGCAAAGGCTCAATCATGCAGCCACAAGGAAATGAATTCTCCCAACCTGTGAGACTGGAAGAGGATCAGAGCCTTAGCTGAGCTCTTAGCTTGTACTGACACCTGGAATTCAGAGGATGAGACCCTCAGCAGAGGACCCAGTTAATGCGTGCTTGAACTTCTGACCTTGCAGAAGTATGAAATCATAAATTTGTGTTGTTTTAAGTCACCAAATTTGCAGTAATTTGTTAGCAGCAATAGAAAACTAACATAAAGATGGATTTTGTCTGATGCATACAGAATACATTTTACTGAGAAAAGTCACTTTTCACATTTAATGAAATTTGGCTGCAGACTTATAATAGCCCAGAAAACATGTTATCATTCATGGCAAATGGAAAAATATATACAGAGCCCCAAGTAAAATTGCTAATTAAAAAGAAAAAGTGTTTCATAATTTGGCTTCCTTCTGTTCTTTGGATAGATGCTATTATTATTGACAATGATGTTACCAATCATTCTCGGATGGCTTTGCAAGAAACTGGCTAGCAAATCCCACAACTCTCTGTTCACAGGTTTCAGACTCATAAGGGATGCTAAAACTCCTTTCCCCAGACTGCAAAGAACAGTGCATTGCCCATATGCCATTGGGAAAATGTTGAATTAATTGCCTCCTATGGGAGCCCAGATACCTCTGACGATGGGTTCTGTTCCCAAAGCCCTGTGCAAAGGAAGATAATTGTGGCAATGTTTGTGTTACCCTCTCCATGAACTCACTGCTCTGAGTGTCAACAGCAGACTGTGTTGAATGTGTTTCAAAGATTCTGAACATCAGTGATATTTCTCTCTGCATCTCCTGAAAGGTTAGGAGGCTCTACTTGGCAAGATATTAAATCACACAGATACCTGCTTTTAACAACTGGTGAGAGTCGAGAGCCTAGAATCATTTTATGTAGTGTAAAATTGGTTGGGGTCTGTAGCTTGGAGAGACTATATTTGGAGGGAATGGCTAACGAATGCCTGCCATTTTTCCCCCTCTTCTCTCTAGGAGAACTCTGAATCTCTAGGCTCGGGTCAGGAAGAAACATGTGGTCAAAGCAAGAGTCATCCAATATCATTCGGTGTAGAATCTTTGTCACACATCATAACAATGCAATGAATGTTGCAGTTCAACAAGTAAGACAATGCTTAAAAACATTTTTCTGGACCATTAGCCCATTTATTAAAATAATGAAAGTAATTGTTTCTCTTTCTAGAGATATGCAGCCACACAAAACACACACACACGCCAATTTCAAGGAGCACACGATTCCCTGTTTGAGAATTCTTGATCTTATGTCTCTTCTTCTAGACTGTCATCTTATACTGCAGAGATAAGAGTTAGAGCAGAGATTAAGAGAAACTGCACCCAATCTATCTCCATAGTATACCAGCTTCATATTATTTCAGAGAATACCAATGGGAATATGCTTTTGTACCTTTAAGTACAATGTTGGGGCAGTAGTGACTCATAAGTGAATCTGGCCTTTATCTTTCTCAGCTGAGAAGTCAAATGGACAGTCCTGACTAGAGTTTCCTTAAAATTATAAATATTTATCATTTATATTGACTATTAATTCTATAATTAGGTTATTGATACAGAAGCAGCATGAGCACTCTCAGTGCAGTTAGTTGACAGCCACTAGGCTCATTTTGATCAGCCACCTTTCTTTATTTTAAGCTCACCTGTACACAAGACGTATTTCCCCATAAGCCTAGATCTGAGGGCTAAAAACAGTATACCAAATCCTGTATGATTCTTGAGAGGTCCCAGGAATGAGTCTCAGTTTGATGTCCAGATCCAAATCTTTTTGGCAACCTGACCTTTAGAAATCCCAGTGACCCTATCTTAAAAAAGATAAAAAAAAAAAAAAAAAAGAATGCTTGCGTGCATCACCTGTCTCATATCTATATGAAGTGTTTTTCAGAATCAAATGAAATAATGAATGCTGAGCATGCTGGTTATCTGTTTGCTTTTTTGGCACATTCTCATTCCTTTACCTGCTCCTCTGTATAGTAGAAAACTACAAATTCCACACATCTTTGCTTTCTGATGTCTACATAGTTTGAGCCAGCAAGAAGCATTTTTAGAAATTTGGATGATGCAAATTGAAGAAAAGTCCAGGTATTTCTCCTCCTTTCTCTCTTCTTTAGGAACGTGTCTAGCTAAAGCTCTTCCATGATTCCAATTTGTACCTGAAAACCATTTACTCCATGGTCCCAACTCTGAAAGAACGGTTCTCACTGGGTTTCAATTCTTGCTCATCATTCTATCCAATTCTCTACATTAAATCCCTTAATTGTGAAAGACAAAGAATAGTTTCTGCTTCCTGACTGATAATGGTGGAAAGCACTTTACAGATTATAAGCTTTCTGTAAATGTAGAGTATTAGCAATATACTTATTCTAATGGTCAATCCATATATTCCAAAGGTAAAAAATTTAGCTAATCTGCCATTCTAGGGCTCTTCCATTATTACCTCTCCTTACAGACATGGGGGAGTCAAGATTCCGATGCTTCTATGCTATGAAGAGAGCTATAAAAGTATATGTAGATGAGTGGAATATGATGTTATGCTTTTGTCGTATACATATTTTAATTAATGGAAAAATGTAGAATTAGAATTAGGATGTTTTAGAATGTGTTTAGATGTCCTAATTAAAATTTATGTTAGTGTGGTGTGGAGGGAATGATGGCAATTTTCTTTTAGTCACCTTGACTATCTCATCTGATTTTTGTGAAAGAATGCACTACTCCTCAGGGAGAGACCCATAAGAGTAAACAAAAGAAAGCATTGGAAAGAAATAATGAAGTGGCTTATTTTGTCCAGGAACAAACTAAAGACTAAACACCATCCCTTTTCTATGTATCACCTATCTTATATCTCTTTACCTACTAACCTGAAGAATACAGGAGTTAGATGAATATCAACATATTTACTAGGATTGAAAAATAAAGTCAGACTGTTCTGCTGAAAAGTGAATCTGATGTGGCTGACTGGTCTGGAAATGAACACTGGCCCTAATTTAAACCAATCAGGTGGCCATACAATGAACATTCTCCATAAGTTGAATGAACTAAATCTTCAGCTCTAAGCTTTTGATAAAATTGCATTGAAGCCATGTAATGAGACAAAAGCCTTTTTGAATATTTTTAAAGTCTGACAAATACATCAGATTAAATAAAGTGACTCTAAGTGAGAGTATCAGGTTTAATGAACAATTTTTGATAAATTTCAGTAAACTTTTTTTCTGAAATAGAGAAAATAAAAGATTCTAAAGAATGTATATTGAACCATTCTTTGTGTTCAAGGTAATTGAAGGAAGACGTAGGTGAGTTGTTGCCTGATAGAGTATTAGAAATAAAGATAGATTATAAGATGTTTTTTTCACGTGTACCTCAGAGAATGTTCAAAGAATTGAATGAAAACCCCTGTTCACATCTACTCAATTGTAGGAAAAAAATTTTTCTCATACATGTTTAAAACAAACAAAAATAAGAATAGAATTGGTACTGAGTCCACTAACGTTTTGCCAATAAGTTGTATTTTTCATGATACACTAATTGAAATTAATAAGTCCACAATTCAGTTCAGAAATTATGATTTATATACTTATTTTTTTGCAGCAAGAAGACCATAGGATGATCAGTAAAAGACTTCCACACATAAGATATTATTGTGAAGTGTAAGTGAAATAGAGATATGAATTCAAAGAGGGAAATATTAATACAAAATTTCTGACAGAAATGTTTATTTCTGTACTTTACAAATGCATTTGTTTGGTATCAGAAGGCTATGGTATTTAGATCTGGATATATTTTAAAAAGTGATCCAGATACTTTATTTAATAAAGCTAAGTCTTACAATATGCCAGAAATTGTATTATCTACCATAAATGAAACAGGATAAAAAGTTGTTTAGCCAGTATATAAGTAAAAATGTTTTAAGGCTATTGTCAGTCTACATTATACTCTTTCTTCTTTGGACTATGATTGTAATTATTCTGTTTATTGATGCTTATTCTGAATCTGATTACATGAATGCACCCCATCTTGTATTGACTACAGTTTCCTCTTTCTCAGCCCTATACTGATTCAGAGTATATGGGGGCTTACTATACCCATAACACATGAGTTGTCTGAAAAACAATAAACTCACATATGGAATGTATTCTGATTATCCTTCCTAACTTCAGAGTGTCCTCTACTCTTGATCAGTTTCTTCCATATTTCCCCTGCTGACTTGGATTTTCATTGCTCTAAATGTCCTATTAAAATCTTTTAACTCCTCCTTGTTCAAAGTATTTGAAAATAGGTTTAGTACTGGGTAACACCAAAATGAATCAGTTGGATTGTGAAAAAAAAAAAAAAACTCAAGATCAATTTCTTTTATTTCTACACCACATTGTTTCAAGCCTGTTTCACTTCTTCCTTTATGAGGGTGATTACTCTGGCACACATCCCAATTGATGGAGGATCTCCAGAAAGGAGTGCTAAATTAAAAATATCAGTTACTGGCTTACCTCTTAATGAAGCAGCTGGCTTAAGAAGACTTAGATTTAAATTATCTGCCCCAACACTATTATTCAGTCTTAAGTAAGGCAGTGGACCAACTTCCCTATAAGTAATTGGCTGAAACTGAAAATCTAAGGTGCCTACTTTAACAGACTGATTAGAGACATTACTGGGACTGGAAGGGGCAGTTCTTTTTAGACAAAGTCAGGCTCAGGAGTCTGAATAGTATTAAGTCTAAATGAGTGTTAAATTAATTTACAGTGGTGCTCATATTAAGAATAAGAGAATCAATGGCCAAATTGATTTGATGGATGGTCTCATTGTGATCTATTGTAGACCAAAAAAAAAATTCTATGTGACAAAATTTCCTTGGTGCCCATTTCTTTTCTTCCCATGAATTATACTAGTGCTGTCATCATTTTTTTTTCAGTTTTAAAATTGAGATTTTGTACTTTACATGCAAAAATCATTGTAGGTAAGTACAGTATCATTTCACTTTAGTTGTGACTTAGGGAACACAGGAACTATCATGGAGGCTGCTACTCCTGATTCTCTTTGACTTCTTAAGAACTGATGCTTTATTTGACACTTAATCATTTGGTACAACCTAGAAGCTCCCAATCAAGTACATTTCCAGAATTCTCCTAGACTTTAGTTGGAGGACTCTAGTGAAAAGTAGCAACTATGGAGAACACTTGGATGTTTCTGCTCCACCTGCCTGTCTTTTGTATTGAAAAGTATCAGAAGTAAAGAAAACTCTGGACTTGACCCACCTGTTTCGTGACCTATTGTATCATCACAGTGAATCCAGGCTCTTGGACATCTCTGGAAGAATTAAGTACACTGTCAGCCAATGTATTAATATATATGTTTTAGTTTGACCCTTGAGACCCTAATTATGCCTACCAATAAGTCTCTTTATTTGAAAACTATGAAGATTAAATCAGTTAATCTCCCTTGTGCTTTCCCATCCTAATGGTCTATTGTGTCAAGTTCTTATTTAGTACGTATTCTGTTCCTAGAACTGGATAGTAAGGTCTAGAGAACAGTGGTGAGGTCTACAAAATAACAGCAAGTATTTCATTTGTGAAGAAATTTATAGTAAAATATTTTCATTACGTTATTGCATGTGATCCTCACACTAGACAGAGCTAATCAAAGTTTTATAGATTAAACAAACCAAAAAATCAACTCTCGGCAAATCTAAATGACCTATTTAAGGTCATGTTCTTCACATAAGACTGACTACTTCAGGCATTGAAGTAGTCTTCTTTCAATGGTTAAGTCACTTCATTAATTTATGAGATTCCCTTTTTTAAAATCCTAATATTTGGTTGGAGAAGTAAGATTGACTCAGAAGAGGACAATGGAGTCTTAAAAGCTCATAAAAATACTTAAGATTTTGTGCAATAGTTCTTTATACAGTAAATATTCAGCTATATTTCCTCTTGATCCTCACAACTCAATATATAGATATCAGTATTGTTATTACATCACCATTCTATAGATGAGAAAGACCATGATGGGAATTTACTCTAGATCACAATAAAGTTTACTTGGTCAAGAGTGAAATGTGTAACTCAATGAAGAAAAATGCAGGAATTGGTTAGGTAGGCCCTTATTCAAAAGTAAAATTATCAATGGGTAACCTCATGTCCTCAATGTTCAGTAAGATGTCTCAAAAGAATAGGAACCAGCATGCTAGGCATGAAATAATATCAAAAATATCTTCTACAATGTTTCTTCTGCCTTCTTAAGCCTTGTTAATATATGTCCCAATCCTAGACCTTTCAATTAGTTTAATTGGAAGCTTAAGGAGGGAGTGAATAGGAAGTCATAGTCTACTATGTCCCTCCAAATTTGCAATGGAAAAAGATTATGCAGTCCGATAGACTTCAGAGAAAGTGTTACTATAGTGGAATTCCATTGTATCATATGCATTTATTAAAGATTGTTAGCTTATAGAGCCTAGGCTTATAGAGCCTTTAGAACATAAAGAGATTCTTAGAGATGATACAACTAATTTTTCTGTTTTTATAGACAAGATTCGAGGTTGGGAAAGGCTAAGAGATCTCCAAGGTTACACAGGTGGTTAATATTAAACTGGGATTCCAACCCAGATCTTTACACTTTCAAATATTTCAATTCATTTTGGCAAAAATATTAGCTCCTGCTGATGACAAAGCACTGTGCATTGTGCTGTGATGGATGAGTATCATCATGCTTCCTTATATAGTCTACACACAGAGCACAGTTTGGGTCCTATCTTCTTGGGAAGCATAAAGGTGAGTTAGCCATAGCTATTGAGGTCATAGAAGAAGAGGCATAGTTCCAAAAATATATTAGTAATAAATTGTTAAAAAAAAAAAGAAGAAGAAAGTAACATGCACATTGCCCTTTCCCAAAACTTTAAAAAACCTTTCTCTCCTTGGAAATAATGTGGTCTTTATGTCCAGTATGTTCACATATTCTACAAGTACTTATCAAGCACCTACTATGTTTCTGGCATTGTTTTAGGAATTCAGTTTATAGCAGTGAACAAAACTGCAATTTGGCTGTAATGAAGCTTATATTCTTGGAAGAGGGTAATGAAATTGAAGGAAAGAGGGAGTGCAGAAGATTTCTAAGAAAGATAAAGGGAGATAAGATAGAAAGCCTTATCCAAGAATAGATCACCCCTGCTGACTTCCTGCCACTCTCTTAATACTAGAATAAAATGTATTGAGTACTTATCGTGTACCAGGCTATTTTAAGTGTTTTACATTTATTACTTCATTTAATCCTCATAATCATCCTTTGGTCCAATGAAGTAGAAAATTATATTAATCCAATTTTGCAGATGAGGAAACAGGTACAGGGAGGTTAAGTAACTTGCCCAAAGTCTGAGAGCTTTAGTAAATTCTGGCACCAGGATTCAAATCTAGACAATCTGAATTCAGAGCCTATGTTTTTCAATAACAGGTCTCAAAGTACTTAACTACTTCAGATATTATTTGTTGAGAATATCCTAGGACTACTGTAGTTCTAATCATGGTTGTTGACATTGTTCGAACTACTTACATTCCCAAGTGCAAAGCAAGACGGTAGACTAGATATGATCTTTAAAATCCTTGAAAATTCTAACATTCCCTGGTCTTACACTTTAAATATGTCAAGTTAACTCTGCAAGTGATAGAATTGCTGACTGTGAAAGCGCATTATTTAAAGAAGCTAAAAGGTACAATGCTTAAGCCATCCCTGTATTATCTCAGAATCTATTATAAGGTCTACAGTTACTCTGGTTAAGTCACTTCTAATCAAGGCATTTTCTATCATAAGGACTCAAATTACTAAATCAGCTTGCTCCTATGGGGGTGATAGTAGGGACATTTGTGGGGGAAAAGGGATGAAGAAAGGTCCAGATTTGGTACATTATAGTAAATAGTTTAGTTAGCCATGTCATTGATAACCTGGTGTGACAGTTAACTTTATGCGTCAACTTCATCAGGTTATAGCGTCTATTTGTTTGGTCAAATACTAACCTAAATGTTGCTGGCTGTGGAGATATTTTGTAAATGGATTAGTGTCTACAGTTGGCTGATTTTAAGTCCAGGGGATTACCCTTGAAAATGCAGGTGGACCTTATCCAATCAGTTGGAGACCTTAAATGCAAAGAACTGAGGATTCCTGGAAAAAGAAAGAATTCTGCCTCAAGACTGTATTCTCCACTCCTTCCTGAATTTCCAGGCTAGGAATTCAGACTTAAGATTTTGACATCATTCTTGAAGTGAGATTTGCCTCCACATTCAAGTGCACTAATTCTGTTACTGCAAACACAGCACTTTCCATACAGACACCCGCCTGATCTGGCGCTACAAAGTAGAAACATGTTTCTAAGTGTGAAGGTGATTTATTGCAAGTGCACTTTGCAAGGAACTGGAGGAATCTTACCAAAACCAGTTCAAAGTGAGGATGTGGGTTAGGGTTTTCATAAGTAAAGGAAAGGGGCTGGGGTTAAAAACTAAGTAATGTTCACATGATTCATTCTTGTCACGTCAGCGATGATGTTGCATCTCTGTGAGGAAGGCAAATGTCTCATTCTGTGTTGTCTCAAGCATGCCATGTTGTTCCAGTGTCAATGATTAGCTTTAAATATTGATGCACAAGCTCTTGCTTGCAGGGTCTTCATGACTCTTTTCTAACTTTCGTCTTTTGAGCAGAAGGTCCCTGATTCACACGGCCATGGGGTGTTCTTGATGCCATTCTCTTATCATTTCCTGTAAGCAGAACTGAGAAGATGTGGTTAATGTCCTGGGAACTAAGTAAAAGAGTAAATTGCTAAGCTCAGCTAGGGCAAGCGTATTTTCCAGCTATCAATTCCTTATAGTAACTACATATGTCCTGTTGGTACTGTTACTCTGAAGAATCCTGACTTATACATCTGGGGACAGGGAAAAGTCATCATGATGAGTTTTCAAGAAGGGATAGTAGTTTTCAGTCTATTTTGGTCTCTGATTTTTTCTAGAGATAGCTCTCATACATACACAATGTCATATGCTCTTTTGCCTTTTTCTTCTCTCCCTTCCCATTCTAATGTAGAATGGAAGACTGGCAAGGATTTGGGTAACAGAAGTTAGCTTTCAATATTTCTGTGAAGGAAATAAAATGAAAAAAAAATCAGAAGGAATAGTATACCAAGGAAACAATCATGAGTAGTGATGAGGGGTCAGAACATCTGTGAAATTAAGGAACTTGGTGATATGAAAGTATATGTCCATAAGACTATAAAAAAGAGAATTGTGGCCATTACCTTCAATAAGAAGGATGAGAAAAATGTGGCAGCAGTGGAAAGAAACAGAGTTTCAGGGGCTGTAGAAGTTAAAAGCAAGGGCAAATGACATAGAAACCACAGTGTCTTTTTCCTCCCCCTCTTATGAATCCTACCAAGGTATTAAGTGGATAGGTCTTTCCCTAAGGTACAGTCACCATCAACACCTTTGCTTACCTCAGTCAGCTTGGTGCCCCTGCTGCTATGGATATTAATGATGTTGTGAACTTATTCAGTGTAAGTGTGGCTTAATGTGTGTTATTACATTATCCATCAGTTGTACGTTGCCCTTAGCAACTGGCATAACGTTCCAGCCCATTGCTAATTTTATATGTCTTTGTCGGGTCAGCTTTGCTGATTTCTCTGCTTCATATTAACTTCTGGTTATAATTCATGACAGTGTTACAGGAGTCACCACCTTATAACTGTAACCATAGCACTCATTGCAGTAGAGCCATGACCCTTGGGTGCATGAAGTCTTGATGAAGGTCTTTAGGTCCGTCTTTTTACTTCTTTAATCATTGTCTTGAGTAATACAGATGCATATAGTATGTATGTATACATATAATATAGTGTAGATTAACAGCATGTTTTTTTTATTGTGTGGATTTCCCTATTTGGAGACATCTATGCATGGATTCACTTCTCTCTTTCTCTCTCTCTTTATTTACTTGTCTTTCTCCTTTTAGGACTCTGGAATGGTTTGGGGAATGTGTCTCATATAGGGGGGGAAGGCTTCATGGTTTTTCCAAGGTAAGTTAAAAAATACACTAATAAAATAGCTTGCAGATCTAACTGGTTTACAGAACTGACAGAAATATTGCAGTTTGACCACTTGAGAAAATGTTATTCCTCTTATCTAGGGTTGAAGTCTGCACTTGATTGGTAAAATTTACAAAGAAGGGTAAATTTTTGAATTACTTTTATGAGGCCGACATCACTTGCTTGCTTGAATAGCGGAATGCACAGCTGGGGATGAAGGAACACAATCTGTGTCGAGCAAATCATCTCATTTTTGCGTTTCACTATTTAACCTCTCCAGGTCTCTTTCCTCATCTGTAAAATGAGAAGGTTAGTAACTGATCTGTAAGGTCTGTGTGGATTGATATACAAAGGAATGTACTTCCTTCCCTTTCTTCCTCACAGAGTTGCATTGGGAGAAATGTTCTGTATTCTATCACATAATAGATGTCTTTGGAATAAAACAATGTGAGCCATTGATGATGATAATAATAATAGCAGTAATGACTTCTAGTTATTACAATTATAAAAATATTGAAATAATACATGTCTATGCAATTTTTATGATGCACTCAGCTTTGATGATAATTCTAATGTGTAATTACTTCCTATAGCTGCACTTATTTTTCTTAATGGCCTCGAACAAAAATTGAGCTGGATTCTTCCACTGGGCAAGCTACTTCCTGGTTAAGAGAGAGATACTCTGCCAAAAACCCCTGGCACATATGTACTGAATAGTTGATCCTTGGTGGCAATTAAATATCTTTGCACATCATCTATTATGCTATTAATGTACTTTATAAACATGCAGTAGGAATTTGTATGATTAAATGTAATAGCATCTCACTCCATTTTTGGCTTAACAAGCCAGTTTGCCAATATGTATCCAATATAGATTTTGGCATACTAGGTCATATAAAACTCTCTGTAAGGGATTTATTGTCCCTGCTTTCCATCTCCCTGCTTTGACCGCTGTAGTAAAGCCTGAAGATATGTTTTAGTTGCTTTATGAATTCTGTTTTGCATCTTTCTGCATAGATTTGCATATTAAATTAAAAGTGCTTTAATTCCAAGGTTATGTGATACAAAAGTCAATTAATAAATTCAGACTAACTATCACAATTATATTCAAAGCTGACATTAGAGGCTCAAGTTGAGGGCCTTAGTTTTTATCTCCTGCCCCAAGTTAGAGTACCCAGTAGCTAAAAATTATGGGAAGAAAAAATTCTAAGGTCTGATAATACAATGATCTATATGGCCCTATGCAATCTGACCCAAATTTTACCTCATTCATCTTTTGTTCTACCACCCCCATGTGCTCACACCAATCTAAAAATATTGCCCTCTTTCCTATGTATGCCTCTGTCCTAGGACCATTGTAGAAGCTGTTTCTCAGAATTATTTTCTAGTAGGGGTTCTGTACTGTAAACTTGATCACCATCCTCAAATCTTTGATAAAGTGTGCCTTTCTCAATGAAGACTTCTAAGACCATTTTATTTATTGCTACAACCTGCCTTTCCTGTGCTTGGGTCCTCTGGAACCCATTTACAATGTTCCGTATTTTGCCCTTTTATTTCAACAGAAATGATGACCTTCTACCAAGCTATATGTATATATATAGCTTCTATTAAGCTCATTTGTAGCTATTATTTGGTGTTCATCCTTGTTTCTTTTGTTCACTGGTATATTCCATTTGTGTATTATAATACCTGTGCATAGTAGGTGTTAATACAAATTTGGTAAATGAATGTGAACAAGTGTTGGAAAAGAACTTTTAAAAGATACTGCTGTTAATGCACCTCATTGGACTTAATCATAGCACTATGAGTGGTACTCATTCACTTTTTTTTTTTTTTTTGGTATGGGCAAGCTCTGGGAATTGAACCTGGGTCTCTGGCATGGCAGGTGAGAATTCTGCCATTAAGCCACCATTGCACTGCCCTCAATTCATTTTTAATTATTCATTCATTCATGTAGCAACATTCTTAAGCATTATTTAGCACTATGCTGGGATTTGGGAAATACAGGGACAGTTTCTCTCCTTACAGAATCTGGAGCTGTTCAGGATTATAGGGATCATTTTGTCCGATAGTTTTCAAAGACAAATTTTAGGAGAGACCCTTTAATCAAACAGATTTACATAAAATTTTATATAAAACATAATCAACACCAATTAATTTGATGATAGAAAAGTAAGTAGGAACAGCTCCTTCTGACCTGGACATCATTGCTAAGTCTTTCCAATTTATAGCTTGTACTCATGCAGAACATAAATGAATTGAAAGGTTCTTGATACCTGTAAAGGAAAGCACTGACATATTTAGCTTCAGGGCAGTTGGGTTTTAGGTTATGATCTTTTTACCATGATGTGCTAAATTTGCACACTCTTCCAGACATTTACTTACTGAAATATTTGAAGTCATCAAGAGACTCAGAGGGACTCTGTTTTTTTTTTAATGAATTTGTTGTTTTAAGTTAAGACCTTAATATTGCAACCAACATTTTTATAGTCTTGTCACACAAATCTGATGTTTTCTGTAATAATCAGAAGTATATTCATGGAGAATTTAGAGTTTTAGGGATTTTTTTTCTCTAATCTGAAATCCTGAACAACAGGGTTTGGATGTCCATAAACAATATTCTTGCCATGTGAGAAATTTACCACTAGGTCTAGGGGAAAAGAGCTGCAATGGCCCTGACCACCATAGTCTTTTCTAGGATACATAAGCACTCCAAACTACCACACTCCACCCTCTAGACCCCCAAAGAAATGTTCTTTCCATAAGCAAAGTCCATTAATTCCATTGCACTATCATAAAGGCTTAAATCATTTCAGTAGCAGTATTAAGCTCAAATTCTCATCAAAATTGGTTGCAGATGTTGTCTGTCCTGGGGCAAAATTCCCGTCTGGTTGTGGAACTGTGAAACTTAGAACAACTTATCTGCTTCCAATATACAGAGGAGGGACAATCATAAAGTGAGTAATCCCATTTCCAGAGGGAAAAATTGGAAGAAAAACATGGGTCATGGTTCCTAAAAAGTTCCAAAAATCTGCAGGACATAATTCATTAGATTTCCAGGTCTGAAAGTCATCTACAGAATGATGTTCTATCCTCAGGGCTTGAAACAGAAGCAGCCACAGCTTTCCAAGGGGTTGCACAGTGGCTGTGCTCTCTCCAAACACTGGACTGTGGGCTTTACCATCTCCAGCCTTGGAGAGGCAGCCATGCTCTCAACTCCACCCTCTTCAAGCAGAATCAGGAGGGCAGCCAAACATTAGGTATCAGCCTAACATTGGGGTGGCAGCAAGACTCTCCAATCTCTGGGGCACAGACCTAACCCCCTCAGAACAATGGAGTGACAGCCAGACACTCCTCAAATCCTGGGGAATGTGCTCCACCTTTTCTGAAGCTTGTGGCAGCAGCGCTATTCTTGAACTGCCGCCAAACATTAGGCTCCTCCCTCTTCAGGTATTGGAGTGGTAACCAGACTCCCCAATCTCTGGGGGACAGGCTCAAGTGGGGTACTGATCAGACTCTCCCCAATCCCTGAGGAATGTGTTCTACCTCCTCTGAAGCCTGCAGCAACAGCACTCTTCTTAAACAATGGGGTAACCAAGACTCGAAGGCATCTGAGAGCTTTGGGGTGGTAACACTCTTCCAGAACAAGGAGGTGGAAGGCCTGCCTTCTACAAACTCCATGCAAACTCACTATTTCCACATGCATGGATGGGTCTCCTCTCTTGTCATGAGGTAACTTGACTCCAAACCTTAGCTTCCATGGTACTGTCTTTGAAGTCATTTTTCCTCTCTCTGTCCCTTTTCTGTCCCTTTTAGTCCAGCTGGCAGTGGTTCCATTCATGCAGATCTAAAAAATTTGTCGGTTTTGCATGCAACACACAGGGTGCCAACCCCTCAGCCAATAGAATTTTCCACAGATCCTTTCTTGGAAAGCTGTATTTCCAATCCTACCTCACACTGAAATGGCTGACTGGCTAAATTCTCACAGTGGAGGCACTTTCTTCTGGGGACTTGCTTTCCAGAAATTCAGAACTTTTCTAACTATCAATTTCTGGTTTCTTTGTGCACAAGAGTTAAGTTCTCAGCTTATCCCTTTCACATTTTCCTATGAACTGCAAAGAGAAGCCAGAGGGCACTTCTCATTTAATTTTGAGATTTTCTCAGCAAATATCCAAGCTAATCACTTTCAAATTCTGCTTTCCACCTGACATCAGGACTCAATTTTGCCAAATTCTCTGTCATTTTAAAACAGGGATTACCTTTCTTCTAGTTTGCAATGATGCATTCATCATTTCTGTCTAAGATCTCATCAGAAGTGCCTCAGTGTCCACCTGACATCAGGACTCAATTTTGCCAAATTCTCTGTCATTTTAAAACAGAGATTACCTTTCTTCTAGTTTGCAATGATGCATTCATCATTTCTGTCTAAGATCTCATCAGAAGTGCCTCAGTGTCCATATTTCTACTAATTGTCTCTTCAAAGCAATCTAGGTTTTTCCCATTCAACTCACAATTCTTACAGAATCTTCCCCTTATCCATGTAAAAAGCTATTCCAATATGTTTGATACCTGCAAACTCCAGCACCCCACTTTTCTGGTACCAAAATCTGCTTCAGTTTGCTAAGGCTGCCAGAATGTAATATATCAGAAATGGGTTGGCTTTTACTATGGGGATTCATTAGCTTACAAATTCACAGTTCTAAGGTTATGAAAATGTCCAAAGTAAACCATCAATAGGAAGATACCTTCTCTGAAGTCTGCTGACATCTAGGACACTCTGTCACATGGGAAAGCACATGGATAGTGTCTGCTGATCCTTCTTTCTTGGGTTTCCTTGCTTTCAGCTTCTGGCTTAGTGGCTTCCTCTCTCAGCTTCTGTGTGTACTCTTTCTCTGAGCTCTCTGGTTTTGTGTGTGTGTCTTTATCCTCCCCTAAAGGACTCCAATAAAAGGATTAAGATTTGCCTTAAATGGGCTGGGTCATGTCTCAATTGAAATAATCTAATTAAAAGGTCTCACCCACAATAGGTCTGCACCCACAGAAATGGAGTAAAAGAACATGGTCTTTTCTGGGATAGATAAGAAACTCCAAACTACTATAGCCTTTATAGCAACTTTGTGCTGAAATTTATTATTCAGAATTTCTCAAAATGTCTTTGATGCATTATGAAACTTTAATATTTAAATTATCAACTTCATGTGAGTTCAGAGATAACATGGAGTTGCTTGCTTAATTTCTATTTCTATAAAATTCTAGAAATAATTTACTAATTCTAATAATTGCATTGTGTAAAATTTTGTATTATGCAATAATTTGCTATATAACAATACCATGAAAATATGGGAAGCAAACATAAAAAGCAAAACTTAAAAAATCTCTGACTTGGAAGAGATACTATGTCTAATATCATCCCTACATCACCTCTTCTTATTGGTTGTCTAGTTCCTGCTGAAACTGTTTTAATAACGGAGACCTGACCATAACAAGAAAACTCATTCACTAGTCAAGCAAGTTTGATAGTTGACAAGGTCTTCCTTATATTACCCCTAAATTTACCTTTCTATAACTACCCAAAACTGATGGACAGAATAAGTTCAATTTCTCTTCCACATATTAATTCCTTAAATATTTGTAAACTAATTTTCTTCACACTTGTACCTCCTCTTTTCTATACTAAATATTTTTTTCAGTTCTTTTGACTTGAATTTTATAAAAACTCTCCACCCCCTTTCCCCACCTTTAAGATATTCAGTATCCTAATTACCGTCATTTGGATATGTTAGGGTTTTCATGTGATATCTAAAAAAAGATACTTTTCCTAGTTTAATTTCTTGCCCTCTTCATTAACATATCATTGATTCATATTGGCCTTCTTTGACCTTTCTACTCATTTTTCTTTGATATAATTTATTCCATTTTAGTGAGTAACTCCTATGTTGAGTATGTAGAGGGGATTTATTCTTAAGTTCTTTCATCTTCTCAATAAGTTTAACCACTTTTCATCTAAAACGCAAGTTCCCTGCCACATAAAGAACCACTCTCTTTATCTGGCATCAAGTTAAATAATGAATTATAGAACTTCTCACTTCCTTTGGTAGCCTCCTCTTTAAGCATCAGTCAACAGGAATGCACCCTGCCTGATGAGGACGAAGCTCTTACAGTTCTCCCTTTACATCTACCTTTAATTTCTCCCGAAGATCATAAAAGTTTTTTATCTTCTTCTTCCTAAGATGGTCAGATGGCAACTGGCAACAAATTACCAGATTCATCAAAATCTTTAAAAAGCTTGTTCTCTGTAGAGCTTCTGACTCCTCACATACTGTTGGCTTTTCTGGAATGCACTCTTCAGCCTGACTTCTTGGTGAACATCTTCTCACACATCTTTCAATGCTCAACTCACTTTCACAGCTGTGAGAAGCCCTTTCTGAAACCCCAAGGCCCAAACCCCAGACGGGGTTAATCATCCTTTCTGTGTGCTACAGGATTGTGTGCATAAATTTATCCTGGTATAATATCATAATATTCTTTTGTTATTGCTGGTGCATTCATCTGTACCACACTAGATTGTTAGCTCCTTGGAATGATAGAACTTTTGTCTCTGCAACATATGATCCATAGAACAATAGACTTTAGGCATTCAAGAACTGTCTGTTAAATTAATATAAGAATAATCTAACAAATTAATGACAACTTGTTTTCCTTATTATGAAATATACCAGATACATTATAGTATATAAAGCATATATATACAGTTTGAAGAATAATAAAACGAATATCCATTTCACCACCATATAGCTTAAGAATCAGAATATAGCTAGTAACCTGGAAGCCCTCAATTTAATCTCTCTATCCATTAAGTTTATTCCATTTTCTGAGTATTGTTTTAATCAACCTCTTGCTTTTCCTTTTAGTTTTATGACATATGTATTAAACCTAAGTAATATAGTGTTCAATTTTGTCTGGGTTGAAGCTATATAAATTGAATCTTACTATATATGTTATTCTGTGTTGGGTTTTTTTTGGCTCAAAATCTTGCTCTTTAGACTTTATCTATGTTAACGTAAATAGCTCAAATTTATGTTTTTACTAGTGTTTGATTATTCAATTGTATGACTATCTTAAATTTATGTATCTATTCTATTCTTGATGACATTTCTTGCTTTTTGTATATTAAGCAAAGCTACTCTGAACTTTAGAAAAATACCTCCCATCTATCCATGCAAGAGTTTCTCTAGGGTACATAATAGAGTGGATTTACTGTTTAAGAGAACATGCAAATATTCAACTTTGCTAGGCAATGTTAAACTGTTTCCAAACAACAATAGCAATTACATGCAACCCAGCAATAAATGGAATTCTTGTTGACTCACATCCTAGACAATATGTGAATTTATTTCCACATTCATAGGCATGAAAAGTTATCAGTATAACTTTAATTTGATTTTTCCTGCTTGTTAACCATGAGGAACATTTTTTTCCCCATAAGATTAAAAATAGGTTGTTTTACCCCTTCTGTGAAATGGCTGTTCATTCTTTTGCCCAATTTTCTACTGGGTTGTTTGTCTTTTTCTTATTATGAATTGTAGATACTAATCTTCTGTGCTTTATGTGCCTAATAATATGCTTCCCCAGCTTGCCTGTTAACATTTTTATAGTTTGCCATTCACATTTAATTTGAATCCAGAATTGATTCCAGAATCCAGAATTTAGAATTGATTTGTGTGTATATATGCGTTATGGATCTAATTGCATTCTTTATGGGTAACCAATTTTGGCAGATAATTTATTAAAAATAAATAAAAATAAAAACATTCTTTCCATTCTGATCTATAATGTCTGCTTTGCCATAAATCAAGTTTCCATATTCATACAGATCTGTTCCTGTGCTATTTATTATATTGAAATATTATTTTATCACTGTGGAAATACACTTTCTTAATATCTTAATTTTAAAATATATGATGGTATCTGCACTATTTCATTTCATCTTTGTTATATCTAGTTTGTTCTTTTCCAGAATTATCAAATTATCCTTGGTCCTTTCATTTTCCATGCAAATGTTAGACTCAGCTTGTCCAAACCCCACAAAAGTTGTTGGAGTTCTAGGGGGACTAGGGGGAATTACACTGAACTGAAGAGGAGTTCAATTTTTATAGTACTGATTCTTCTGTATTAAATTGATGTATTTCAATTTAATTAGACTTTTAATGTTGTGGTGCTTTGAAGCTGTATGTGTCTCTGTTTTGGTTTGCTAAAGCTGCTGGAATGTAATATATCAGAAATGGAATGGGGCTTTTAAAAAGGGAATTTATTCACTTACAAGTTTATAGTTCTAAGGCCATGAAAATGTCCAAATTAAGGCACAAGCAAGAGGTTACCTTCACTCAAGAAAGGCTGATGCCATCCAGAACGCTTCTGTCAGTTGGGAAAGCACCCAACTGCCATCTGCAGGTCCCTTGCTTCTGGGGTCCTTTGCTTTCAGTCTCTGTTTCCTGTGGTAAGTCTTTTCTTGGCTTCTCTAGGGCTAGGTTTCATCTCTTGGCTTCTCTTGGCTATCTCCAGGTTCTGCTTGCTTAGCATTTCATGGTAAGGCACATGGCAGCAGCTGCTGTGCTGTGCATTTCCAAACGTTGGGGTTTCATATTGACTCTATCAGCTCTGAAGTTTTTTCCAAGATGGTTCCCTCTTAAAGGACCCCAGTAGGTAGATAAAGATCCACTTTAAATGGGTGAAGATACATCTCCATGGAAACTAGCTAATCAAAAGTTCCTACCAACAGTTGGGTGAGTCACATCTCTATCAACAACTTAATCAAAAAGATCCCACCCAACAATATTGAATGAGGATTAAAGAATATGACTTTTCTGGGGCACACAACAGTTCCAAACTGGCACAACCTCCCCAAAACATATTCTTAAATCAAATCCGTTCCTGTGGGGGTAAACCCACTGTAAGTAGACCCTTTTGATGAGGATACTTCAGTTAAGGTGTGTCCCTCCTCAATTAGTATGGGTCTTAATCCTAGTACTGTAGTCTTTTATAAGAGACTGAAATTCAAACCCCAAAAGGGAAAGCCAAGGAAGTAAGAAACTGAAATCGATGAAACCTAGAAGAGAAGGGAGTGCTCATCAAATGCCGCCATGTACCCTGGTATGGGACAGAGAAGCCAATGATCACAAGCAGTCAGTCTTTAGAAAGAAGAAATCACCTTGGTGATTCTTTTTCTCAGTCTCAAAACCTGAGTGAATAGATTCCTATTGTTTAAGTCAAATCATTTCATGGTATTTGCTTTGAGCAACCTAGGAACTAAAATGAAGTTGTACTTCCAAAACCTTTCATACACACATGTATCAGAAGATTGCACTTTTTTCTGGGGCTTATTTCTAGATATATTTGTCTGTTTGATGATATTTAAATGGAATCTTTTTTTTAAGTATGCTATCTAATATATTTTTGCTATTGAATATAATTTAATATATTTGTATATCAATTTTGTGATGAGCAGTCTTGTTAATCTCTCTAGTAATTTCCCTATAGATTATTCTGGAATTTCAATCTTGACAATCATATTATCTCTGAATAATTAGAATTCTGTTTTCTCCTTTGAATATTTAAATACATTTTTATTTTTATGTCTTTTTGTACTTTCTAGGACTTCTTGATAAGGAATTAGTAAAGTCATAGTTGGATTATTAACTTTTTATTTTTAAAAGTTCTAATTGGCTCATTTTCAAACACATTGTTTATAGTTTCTTGTTGCTTACTCTTCTTTTCAAGCTTGACTCTACTATTTCTTGTCACTAATGAACTAAGTCCGTAGTTCTCTCCAGGTTCCACTTTTATAATAGTATCTGCTATTAGACTTCCACACAACACTTGATCTCCTGCTCTTCCTTAAACTCCAGGCAAGCATCAACACAGAAGCTCAATTTCTCTGGAATGTGCAGAAATCAGAGCCAAACAAGGGTCTTCCCAAACTTCTTTTCACTTTCCTTTGAGCCTCTTTGAAACTTTCTTTGTGTGCCAGATTAAGAAGCATGCACACACACAAACACGTGTACATACATATATATATCTATATACACATATAGATAATTATAGATACCTTTACACCTATATATGTACTATGTATATCTATATGCATATTGATGTAATATATCACATCTACATATTTATAACATATAATGCATAACTATTCTATATTAATACATATAGAAGAATAGATTTTATACACAGACACAACACATATACAAATATCTTTCTATATATGCATAATGATTTTAATCTCCAATTATGATAATTTACATCAGAATTGTTCAGTATATCTGCCATACATCAAATATATGTGTAGTTTATATTTATGAAACTGTTACATTCATATATTCATACATTATCATCTAATAGGTCAATAGTTACTAAATAAGTAACACTGACTAGTTTACCATTAGATAAGAAAATAGTTGGATTCCTATGAGCACTTGTCTATCATTTTAAAGTAAGGCAAGACAAGGTATCTTCAGTTTTTTACCTTACCACGTTATTTCCTTTCATAATACTTTACAAGAGTAGTAGCGTATATTAACACAGTAATTTCACCTGGGTTTGTTACTTTGCTGCCCTTTTGTGTTCTTTGATGCAGTTAGGTTAACCTGCCTCCATTTAAAGATAAAACTTAATTGCTGAGTGCCTTGCCCACAGCCTGAGAACAGGCCAGGGGTAAACCTGGGCCGGGACTCCTAATACTTTAAATGCAGTAACCCCTTTCTCTGCAGCTCTTATTCTCTGAACATTATTGATAGCCAACTTCTCTGCCTACAGTTATAGTGGTTTTTATTATTTTTTTTGTAGAAATAATTGCTATAGATATCACAGTACTCCTATAACTTATAGGAAAATATAACTTTAGTGTATGCTTTAATTATGAAGTCGCCTTATAAAGTGTGAAATGTTACTTTCAACAGAACATCTAATTCAAGTGAATTAGTTCCCAACCCATCAACTTGTTAAAAATTTTTGTATAATTGTCTTTTTTTAAAAAATATTTTTTATTGATAAAACAACATAGAAACATTCTTAACATACAAAAATTCCCCAACCCATCAACTTTTAACTGCATATGCAATATTAAGCCACCCTTTTATTTCTCAACCACAGATCTGTACCCTGTGTAGTTTCAAACAGGGAAGTTTGATCACCAGTCTATTAGACACAGATGCACATCAAAAATAGACAAGAATTTCAGAAAAGAAGAAAACATGTTCCTTACAGTTCAAGGGTAAAGGTCATTCACTCGGAGACAATATACTATACATATGTTTTATATGCCACCATTTTAACTGCTCTTCAATGAAAAGCAGCTTGCTACCATAGCAACTGCCATATTGCATGCTGTCTTTAGGACTGCTGCATCATCTTAGCACACACACAGAAAGGCACTGACAGCCTTAAGTCATTTCAAAGTCCTTCACATTACCAAAGTTTAAGAAAAATAATGAATATGCATTAGTGATCTTCCTTTTATTTATTTGCTTCAGATCCACTTTATTCTGCAGGAGCCATATTTTCCCTTAATTTTTAAACTGATAAAGGAAATGTTGGCCGTTTATATTTTCAGTATGTTAGAGGGAGAGAAAACAACTAAGCAGTTTAACAGGAAAAGAGTTATGGTCTGGCAGTTATGGCTGTATCACATCTACTTGCTGTTACATTGAGGAGTTCATATACTGTCACAGCAGTGACATCTCACTGAGCCATGTTCTGTTGAACACCTGTGTTTTCATTCTTCAATACTGAATTTAGACGTATGTCATATCTTCAGTTCAATCCTTATTTTGCTGCAGTTGTCATCAAGTCCCATCGATAAGATATATCTTTATCTGAGAAAATATAGTAGAAATATTTTACCTGTACAATTCCATTTGATCAAAAGAATCATATTTATAACTATTTATGGAAATTCCCATTAATAATAATAGCTAATATTTATCAAGGATTTTCCATGTGCAAAGCAGTGTGCTAGTGTTTTATTCATTATCTAGTTTAATCTTCAAATGACCCAATGAAGTTCATACTATTATTAAGCCATGTTATACATGATAAAACCAATGTTCACAAGGTTAAATAATTTCTCCCCAAATTTGATACCTAGCAAGTAGCAGATCTGGGTCTCCTACTCATTCATTCTAGCCCTCAATTACAAGTTCTTTTCCTCTGTGCTATACTGAGTTCCTTACTAAAGAGATTGTGGCAAACCTTTTTTGAGTAAAAAAAAAAAAGAATATTTTATTTGTCTAATATTTTAATAATATTTTCCTAATTTGTTTGTTCTAATTTCTGATATTCATAGTAGGAAAAATCTACAAAATCACAGCAAAAAGATAGCAAAATTTAGTACTCATAAAGTATGCTCCAATATATTAAAACATCCCTGATTCTATTCCATACTTCCTTGTCATTAGTGTTTCTTTCTGTTACATCATCAATTTAAACTAATAGTAACCATGTTAGTAGGCCCAAGCTAAATCTTAGTATAATTTTTAGGTGGTCTTGGACTTTAACAAAATTTTGCTTCTATCAATAAAACTGTAAAATTTCTGATGAGATAAAAATGTGTTCAGCTATGAAGTCACCATAATAGGCCCCAAGGATCCCCTTTAGAACCTCAGTAGAGCTCAAGGGTCCCAAACCTGACATGCTGTTTTGGTTTGCAACCCACTGTAAATCTGGAACACATAATCTCTAATGGTGCAACAGCTGCTTGCATAAGTGTTCTTATAGAAATTACAATTTTAAATGTCACTTTATTACCAATGCAGATATAGGGAAGTGAGGAAATGAGAAAGGTAGGATTTGCTAGGTCATACCCACAAGGTTTGAGTATACTGTATAACCACAGGAAGATCATGAACACTTTGAAGCTGAAAATAACATGAAGCACAAAGATAGCACTCTACATGTTCGTAATTCTGTTTATTCCTATGCGACTCTAACAGTGCATTAATGAAATTATTTGGTTTTTGTATTCAAAATACTAGTTGAAAACCCAAATGGTTATCCCATTAAAGTTAAAAAATATGGAAATTACACAAATACAATATTTTTTCTTTTGTATGCTATAGAGGTTACATTTCATTCTTTTTCCATGTGATTATCCCATTATTGCAGCACCATTTGTTGAAGTTTTGTTTGTTTGTTTTTTTGCTTTTGGGATGTGCATGGGCCAGAAATCCAATGCGGGTCTCCCACCTGGGAGATTCTACCACTGAACTACCCTTGCAACCCCCATACATACATTTATTTTTAATAATTACCATTTGTTAAGTTCCTGCATAGTGCGAATACTGTATTTCATTCATCACATAAATTGTTCCTAGTACTCTTAATAATCTTGCCCACCAAAACAGGCTCAGAGAGGTTGACAGATTTGCAGTGTCCTGTCACTGTCCAGCGACCTACATAAAAACCCTGGAGGGGCATAATTCATCCCTAGAGAGAGCCCACAGCCTGACACAATGGTGCCATCTGCCAGTTTTATTACACCAGGAGCTGTTGCACCATGGCATTTTGTCCAGGGGTGAAGAAAGGAAGAGGACACAGTTAATGACTTTGTCATTAGCTCTGTCACAGGGCATAAATGAAAGATTTCCTGGTGGTAGTTCAAAGTAAGGGAAGGAAAATAAGCTTCTTGTGTGTCAATCCAGAATTGGGAAAGAAGACAGAAGGAGTGAGGGTTTGGTTGGCAGACCCAGTAGTCAGTCAGATTCCCTGCCATCACGATGGCACAGGTTAGCTGGATGAGGTGTCTTCCTTACAGGTTGCCACTAGGTCAAATTTGTAGGAAACAGGAGAAGAGATCATGCTGTAACCAATCCTGACAGGGTGTTCATGTAACCATTTTCTGTGGGGGACACTTCCCTTATCCTACTTGGTGTAACTTATTTTTTACCTTCTAAGTTCACCCAGTCTGCTGCCCCTTGCCTTGAGCTATAACTTCACCTCTTTCTGATTGATCTAAGTGCTTTACCCAAATCTTCTGGCCCACTTCTACCCCTTCATGAGAGATAGGAGTTGTCGGGATTTCTTAAAGGTGACTCATATTGTTCCCAAGAAGACTTGTGGACCAGGGGTGGGCATCACCCACAACCTCCAGTATGTGTGTGTCAGGCCCAGTGGGTCTCCCCCGCTGAATTGTCACCCCATGTGTGCTAAGCTCTTCCAGGCCATTCATTCATCTCATGCTTCTACCTGGTGGCCCTATCCTCCCACTATCCTGGGAATCATGTGAAGTGCATAATGAGGTAAAAAGTAAGATTACTCCCTGGTGGTAGCTGAAAAGGAGAGTCCCAAGTGGTGTGTTTTTGGTCATCCTTTTGGGGCCAATCCTCATCATCAACAGTATAAGAATAGTCTGGGTTCCTTCCCCACTCTCATCCTCTCCCTCTGCTAGAAAGCAGGATAAGGCCATGTTTCCCTTCTTGGAATTTCTGAGTTCATCTTACAGAGGGCAGGAGTAAGGAAGACAGTCCATTCAGCAAGAGAGTTGTCAGGATGTATATGTCAAAGCTCCTTTTTCAGGGAGCCATTAAAGTTCTCCATAGGCTGACTGGCTGCAGGTGGTGTGTAGCATGAAAGACCCATCTAATTCCATGAGTCTGGGCCCATCAAGTGGATTGTGAAGTAAAGTTGGGTCATTGGTTGAGGAGACATCATCTGTATACCTGATGGAGTGACAAGGCCACTTTTCCAAGTTATCTCATGTATGTACTGTCTGCACGATGAACAGGAATGATAAAGCCTTGTCTGTCATGAGCAAGGTATAGGATATACCTTGGGATGGTGGGACACGGTCGATGTAGTCCATTTGCCATGAATGGTCTCATTTAGCCCTTGTGAGAATAGCTCCTAAATACCCTTTTCAGGATCTGCCTGGTAGTTGGCATATCTCTCATTGCTAAATGGCAGATTGAATCTCTTTTTAATGAAAGAGGTACTCCATAATTTTTGGCCCATAATTTCATGGTGTCAAAATTCCCATGTCCAATTTGGTGGTGAATCCATCTAATAGCAGAAGCATTCATGGGGAATTTGGCTATTGTATGATGTCACCAAGGGTAAGTTCATTGACCTTATTATCTGGTAGGGCTCAGACTCTGCCTCTCTCTGCAAGTCTTGCCAGGTGTAAAAAGTGCAACCTTCTTTGGCTAGGTTATTCAATGATGCTCTTTGTGATACGGTCCCTTGTTATGTGCATCAACATGAGTAGTGGTATAGATGGTGCCTTTCCACACCATCGATTTTTTCCAAAGGTCTCTTACTGACACTGAGGATATTTTAATTCTCCAGTCACACCCCTCCACAAATCTGACCAGACTGCTAGGCAGTAGGCAAAAGCTCATGAGTCAATGGTATATGGAGGTGCTTGGCCCCAAGTGTTCCAGAGCTAAGATGGCTGCATGCAATTCAGACTATTGGGCACTTTTTCCAGTATAAGAGGTAGTGTATAGTCTTCCCAAGGCAAGAGAAACAGTGCCTTCTGCCCAACAGATGCCAGATGGCTTCAACTTGGCAGATCCATAAGTGAACCAGCACTGAACATCTGTGGGGCATCTTTGTGTTGGGCTCCTCAAGATGTCAATTCAGGGGTGGAAGGATTGTGATGCTATCAGAGGATTATCATTGAAGGAGACCTCATGAAGTATGTCATTCCTTGTGGGGTCAAGTAGGTGTAATGCTGAATCTACCATTTCCATTTGATGATGCGCTATTGTTGGGTACTGCTTGGGTGAGTGTTCTGATTATCCAAGATCCAGGATGTGACAGGAATTTCTGACCTCAAGAGGACCTGTGAGCTCTCAGTGATCATTTCAAGGCTGAATAGCATGCCAGAAGTTGCCTCTCACAGGGAGAGCAACACTGAACTGCATATGGCAGCTTCTTAGTCCAGAAGCCCAGGGGTAAGTTCCCTCCTTCAGCCAGAGAGACGAGTTTGCATGGGTCCAAGTGGCAAATATCTATAGCTCAGAATGATCTCCAGACTCCAAAGATCCCAGAGGCAGGGTGGTTGAAATAGCTGCTTTTACCTCCTGCATGGCCAGCTTCTTCTCCATTACCCACTGGAAAATACCTACTTTCTGTGTTAATATATGGGTGCCAGGAGGATACAGAAATGAGAAAAATGCTGACACCAATATGCAAATGTCACTATGCCTGGGACCACTGATGCCATAGGGGGCACTGCTAAATTCAAGCCCTGATCCTCTATATTCAACTGCCATGCTCTACTGGCCTTTTTCACTGACCACACTACATTATTATGGGCAGAGAACTGAGGACACTCTCAGATAGAAGGTCTTTTATGGGTTCAGTATTGTCTTTTTCCTCACCAGGAAGGTGATATTGTCACTGGTGGATAATATAATGAGGATATGGGAGCACTGGAGGTGCATGACCAGTCACTGACCCAAACATAACCACCAGCCTTTGCTGGAATGAATGAGTGCATCCCCACATTGCCACCATTGAGAGACACAGTGGTGCAAGACATCAACTCCTACAATGCATTCTGAGTAGGGAACAAGGCCACAGAAACAGTTCTAGAAAACATGGAAACCTCCCATCCTGGTACCAATGATAGCAGTAACCTTCATCCCCATCCACATGTAAAATGCCTGAAATTAGCCAAAGCTATTCATCACCCCTCCATTCTGCATCTCCAGAATAATAAAGAGACCCTACCAAATGTCACATCCTCATTCAGGTTGAAGGGAAAGATGGTAGACCTACAGACTGTGTCTCCTCTTCTACCTCCTGTATCAGGAGATTGTGGGAAGGTGGTTGCACAAGAGCAGAATGTCCCTGTACAGCCCAGTGGCCCTTCTTTTAGTTTATTTTTTTCTCAAAGTACTCCAATGGAGAGCCTGTCTATGGTGCCCTTTGGGACATTTTCTCTAGTAACTACAAGATTATAATAGCTCAGCAAATGGGGGCCTCTGAGATAAGGGGAGGCTGCCAACCCAAATCATGGATCCTCTGTGCCCACTGAGTTAGTGGGCATGTGCCCACCATCCACCAACCTGGTTTCACTACCAGCTACTTTGGCAGCTACTCCTCTACTTTTAGAGACCCTCCCTTAAGCAGGGAGGGTAATATAAACTCTCTCAATTGCCTTTCTCAGGAAATACCTTGTGATGAGGTGCAAAATCAGCTTGTTGTTTCATTCTTAGGGGCCTTTTCTAGTAAAATCATCAATGGCCTGTCACAACTTGGGTGACTGGTGAGGGACTAAATCCCTCCAGTGGGAGTGAAATATCCATGCACGAATATCCAGTTGTGCCAGAGTGACCACAGCTTCCTCTTCCTTTCTCCAAGGCTTAGTTGAAATTTTGTAGAGATCATCCAGAGTGGTATGTGCTCATCTGACTTCTTTTAGGACCTAGTCAAACAAAGGTCATGACCATGCCATGCCAGGCTACAGTATAGATGCTGCCCACTGCCTGCCTCCAATGCCCCACTTCCTTCTTGAATTAACGGAGAGTCTGTGAGAGGAAGGGTTTGGATGTGACTTGCCCAAGACTCTCCACTCAGCCTGGTTGATCAGGGCAGTTGTCGCATCCTCATTGTAGTTGGGGCAACCACAAGAGATCTTCTCCTGGCTTCTGCTGATCTCTATCTTTTATATCCTGTATCTCCTTTTCTTTAAAAGCTTACACTTTTGTTTTCACCACTGGTTCCCCATCTTCAGTTCTAATAGTCTCTGAGTAGGAATTTCTTTAATTTCCTGCAGTAATGATTTGTAGTTTTCTATTCAAAACCCTTTACCTACTTGGTTAAATTTGTTCCTGGATATTTGATTCTTTTAATCTGTCATAAATGGAATTATTTTCCTGAGTTCCTTTTTGGATTGTTCATTGCTGATGCTGAGAAATACCACTGAGTTTTTTGTGTTGTTCTTGTATTCTTCAATGTAGCTGAATTCATTTTTAAACTCTACTAGCTTTATTGTAGATTCTTTGAAAGTTTTGAAATATAGGATTATGTCATCTGCAGGTAGGAATAATTTTATTATTCCTTTCCATTTGGCTTTTTTTTTTTTTTTTGCCTAGTTCTTCAGTTAAGTTTCTAGAACAATTTT
Organism: Tamandua tetradactyla; assembly: GCF_023851605.1. Classification (NCBI taxonomy): domain Eukaryota; kingdom Metazoa; phylum Chordata; class Mammalia; order Pilosa; family Myrmecophagidae; genus Tamandua; species Tamandua tetradactyla. The sequence continues at coordinate 42,243,261 of NC_135337.1, read as the reverse complement.
GAATAGCAGTGGTGAAAGAGGAAACAAATATCTTGCTCCTGATCTTAATGGGAAAACTTTCATCTTTCACCCTTTAAAACTGATGTTACATGTGGGTTTTCCACATATACTCATTATCCTGTTGAGGAAGTTCCCTTCTATTCCTAGTTTCCTGAATGTTTTCATCAACAAAGAATGCTAGATTTTGTTAGCATCTTTTCTGCATCAATTATGATGATCATGTTGTTTTGTTCCTTCAGTCTATTAATGTGGTAAATTATATTGACTGATTTGATTGCTTCTTTTATATAGAACCACTCTTGCCTTCCTGGGATAAATACCACCAGATAATGAGCTAATGATGTGTCATCTTTTCCATGGGATGTTGTATTCAGTTTGCTAATATTTTGTTCAGGCTTTTTGCATCTATATCCATAAAGGATATTGTTCTGTAATTTTTTTGTTGCAAAATCTTTGTTTGCCTTTTGTATTAGGGTGATATCAGCTTCATAGAATCATTTAGGAAGTGACCCTACTCTTCAATTCTTGGAATATTTGAGTAGGATTAGAGTTAATTCTTCTTGAGTGTTTGGTAAAATTCACCAAGCAAGCCACTGGTCTTGGACATTTCTTTGTTAAGAGGTTTCTGATTATTGATTCAATAACTTTATTTGTTATGGGTTTGTTGAAATCTATATTTCCCTGAGTCAGTTTAGGGGTGTTTACATGTTTCTTAGAATTAGTCCATTTCATCTTGGGGATCTCATTTTTCCACATAAAATTGTTTAATAGTCCAAAGTTCCCCTATGGAACAAAAGAAATGTTTTAGTAATGGATGGTGGTAATGGCAGCACAACATTATGAATGTAATTAACAGCAATGAAACATATATATGAATGTGGTTAAAAAGGGGAATTGTTGGAGGGTACTTATGGTAATAGAATAAAATTGTTTTAAAAAATCCATGAAACTTCATTACATAAATAGCAAAACTTTAACATTTTAAGCCTTAATTCTCTATTCACTATTTTCATCTTCTCCCCTGATAACCAGTATTCTAGATTCTGACTCCAAGTTTGCTTTTCTGATCATACAATATATGTTCTTTCGCGTCCAGTTTATTTTGTTCACATGATGTTTTCAAAGTTCATCCATGTTACATGTATCAGAACTTCATTCTTTTTTATGTCTGAATAATATTCCATTGTTGATCATGTTTTATAGATTCATCCATGTTGTGTTTATCAATATTTTTTCTGTTTTACTGCTAAATAAATTCCATTGTTTAGATATACCACATTTGTTTATTTATTCACTAGTTGAGAACGCTTAAATTGTTGAATTGTGAATAATACTGCTATGAACTTTGGCATGTCTTTACATCTGGACGTATGTTTTAATTTTTCTTGAGTAGTTTTCTAGGAGCGCTATTACTAGATTATATGGTAAGTTTCACTCTGGTTGTTTGTCTTATTTTCAAGTTGTAACAATTTGTATGTTGTGAATACACATCTTTTATCAGAAAAAAAATTGTTTAATAGTATCCTCTTAAAATCCTTTTTATTTCTTTAAGATCAATAGCAAATGTCTCTTCTCCCATTTCTGATTTTTGTTATTTACATCCTCTCTCAATTTTTGTCAGTCTAGCTAAAGTTTTTTTTTTAATTTTATTGATCTTTTCAAAGACCCACCTTTTTTTCCCGATTGTCTTGTGTTCTCTCTTCTCTATTTCATTCATCTTTCTCCTAATCTTTATTTCGTTCCTTTTGTTCATTTTGGGTTTAGCTTGGTCTCTTTTTTTCTAGTATCCTCAGGTGCAATGTTAAGTCACTTATTTGAGAATTTTTTTATTTTCTAGAATAAGCATTCACAGAAATAAATTTCACTCAGAGCACTGTTTTTGCCACATATTAAGTTCTGTATATTGTGTTTTTCGTTTTCCTTAAGATATTTCAAATCTCCCTTGTGATTTCTTCTTTAACCCAATAATTGTCCAAGAGTGCATTATTCAATTTCCATATATTTGTGAGTTTTACTGTTCTCACTATTAGTGATTTCTAGCTTCATTACACTGTGGCCTTTCAACATATTAGGACCTGAATCTGAGTTGGCAGAAATTTCAAATTACACAGCTAATGAGAAATGGAATCCTAAAATCTGATTCCAAATTCCCCCTTGTACCTGACAATGCAGGGTAAAGTGCTTATTCATTTTAATGTTGCCCAAGTAAGAAGCCAAAGCCTCAATTTATTAACTTTAGTAGCAATACAATAGATAGAAAAGTCCCATAATATAGGAATAAAAAGACTGACCAGACAATTCATACAATAAGTGTTGAAGAAAACTAGAACAGGCCAAAGGTCAAATAGCCAATGCCATCAGTTGACAAATGCTGCCAAAGGGTCAATGTATATCGAGTATCATTTGTCGTTTATAATGTCTTGTTGTTATTTGTTTGGAACATAAAGAAAGATTGACAATGTAAGCCTTATTAAGTATATATTAGTTTATACTTCCTTCTGAAATTAAAATTTGAATGGGCCATATATTAATAGCCCATACAACACTAGTTTTCTGTTGAAGTTTAGGCAATCAGGTTGTCACCAGATTTAGGAAGTGTTGGAAGTGATTGCACTGGGCAATGTCTAGTCAATCAATCATGACTGTAAGAAAATATTGGGTGGTTATTTCCAAGTATAAACTATAGGCATGATCCAAAGACCACATGTAGAAAGTTTATAACTAAAAAGAAAGCACTCCCAACTTTCAGGAGACTCAACTGCAGTCCTAGTTAACTGCTGAAGAACAAAATCTTGATTAGGTCATTTCATATGAAGATGATGTGAAAATTTTACAACATTATCTTAGATCCCAACTAAGATGCTTTGAGGATCATTTTCTACCAACTAGAAGGTGGGGGAAACACACACATTTTAGAAATCAAATGTTAAGGTCCCTCACAGATTTTAAAACTGAGCTCACCAGCAGTGAGCCAAGGCAATGCCTTCATTCCTAAGGACTTAAGTTAGAAATTTTCACTTGAAAGTTTACCCCTTAAAAAATGAAAACCTTCTTTTCTCTTATGCCAGGACACTCTACCTCAACATATACAACTGTGCTACAGGATAAAACACACAACTTGTCTTCTGTGTGGCGCTGACTGGCTAATACCTAGCTATACACAGAATTGACTTTAAAATTGATATAAAAGTACTTAAGTACGTGAAATAAAATAAAACTTAGAAATAACATGCTTAGTCTACACGGGTTTAAAGTTTAGTCACCTAGTAACTGGCTCCCAGAAAGTGGTAGATTGAATGCATTGAATTTTGCTGTAGAAACTAACAAAAGTTATGCTATCTTAGGCTTGTAACTTGACAGTACGGTGTTTATTTGAATGTGAAGTCAGGAGACCTGGGTTCGATTCCCAGTCCATGAACTTCCCACAAAACAAATAAGCAAAAAAAGCAAGCAATCAAAAAACAAGTAAAACGAAAACAGTTCAACAAATGGTGCTACAATAACAGGATGCTTACATGGAAAAATAATGAAATGTGACCCCACCATACTGCATACAAAAAAGTCTGCTTTGAAGCAGTGAGGATGACATCTTCCAACTGACTTGTGGGAGTAACTGAATATTCAATCCTGCTGGATCCAACTAGGTTGAGGGCTTCTCCTCTCGAAAACCAAGATTCTTGCAGGTACAGTTATATATAGCAAAGTCACCCACAGAAAACCTGCTTGCAAAAACTAAACACAAGACAAGATCTTTCAGAAAAATCCTATCATTCTTGTGTCTTAGATGTCCTCTTTCTAGGCAACTCTACTAATATTATTAACAGGACTAGTTTTAAAGTAGCTACACAGTTTCAAAGATGCCATCAAATATTTCTATTGGAGTATTTTGTGGTGTAGCTGGTTGATACATTTCAACTAGCTGATTTTTTTTAAGAAGAAAAAAGTAAACGAAATAGGAATACATCCTCAGTTCATTTAGAAGTCAGCAACCAAAGTAAAAGAATTTTCTGTTGAACCTGACGTTGCTCCCATCCTTGGATATTTGCCTACTCTCTTCTCAAAGAAGTTGATCTTCCCTTTGAATGAAATATTCTTTATAAATTCAAATGGATTCTCTGAAAAACTTGCTGAAACCCAGTTTTAGCATAAGTCTGCCTGCCATGAATTCAATGTACTGCTTCATTAAAGTGCAATTCATTCCAATCAGCTTTACAGGCAAGGCTTCCTCATAAGAAATTCCTTACAGTGTTGATAATTATTTATTTTATTCTCTGTTCTGGAGGTTTATGAAGCAGGTGTTTGAACATGAAGCAGGCGAAGTTGCAGTGTAAACCCTCACCTATGCTAATAACTTCATTGAAAAATGTGAGGCCAGGCATCTGTCCTTGTTTCTTACGCCAGAAGATCGATACAGAAGAGCCAGAAATGAAGATTCCTTCTATTGCTGCAAAGGCTACAACATGTTCTCCATAGGTAGCTTCTTTGTCCCTAATCCAACACAAGGCCCAGTCTGCCTTCTTCTTCATGCAAGGCATTGAAGAGAAGGCTTTTTTTCAACTGCATTGAAGAGAAATTCCCTTTCTTTGGAATCTTTAATGTAAGTGTCGATAAAAAGATTATACATTTCAGAATGTATATTCTCCATGGCAATTTAGAAGCCATAGAAACAGCAGCCTTCTGTAATCTGAACATCTTGGCTAAATTACTCCACCAAGTTTTCATTTACTGTGCCACCACTTGCTGCAAAGAAAGCCAGAACAAGTGATATAAAATATTGCTGCTCCAACTTCAGGGCTTTCCAGCACAGAATGTCCTTGGAAAGATCCACCTCTTCAGCTGTCCAAATGGAAGCCTCAGCTTTCTTATACATCTGCAAAATATCATGGTATTCTATAGGAAAGATGAGAAAGTGGTGGGGATTTTTTCTCAGAAGTTGTTTATCCTCCATACTGGAAACAGGTACTTCGTTTTCTCCTGCTTGGCAGACTCCTGGAAGATCTTCTGAGAGGTCCTGCTGGCCAGGACATGGGTGCTACTGAGAGCTGGGGGCTTGTTCTCCTTGTCTGCCAGGTTGAGCACCTTCAGGAGCAAGAGCTGGAGCTGCTGTTGGTCCATGAGGGTGGCAAGCAGGATGCACACAAAGAACAGGACACACACACAGAGCATAGTGGTAGTGTTGGCAGGGAGTGTGCAACATTTGTTTTCAATCTTTTTAAATTTCTTGAGATTTCTACCTAACATGTAGTATATTTTAGGGAATGATCATGTGCACTTGAGAAGAATGTGCATACCACTATTTTTGGAGAAAGTATTCTATACATATCAACAAGGTCTATTTAGTTTATATTATTTTTCAATTATTCTAATTCCTTTTTGGTTGTCTGTCTATATGTTCTATCCATTACCCAAAGTGGCCTATTGAAGCTTCCTACTATTAATGCAGAATCATCTATTTCTCCCTTTAATTCTGTCAATATTTGCTCCATATATTTTGGGGACTTTTTTGTTAGGCTCATATGTGTTTATAATTGTTGTATCTTTGTGATGAATTTACCCTTTTATTATTATGCAGTTAAATTCTTTGTCCCTTTTTACATTTTTTCATTTAAAATTTTTTCAGATATTACTGTAATCGCTTTTGCTCTCTTCAGGTTACTATTGTATATAAAATCATTTTCCGTACTTTCACATTCAACCTACTTATGTCTTTGAATTTAAGGTGTGTGTCTGGTAAACAGCATATAGTTGAGTCATGCTCTTTAGTCCATTCTGCCAATCTCTGCCTTTTTACTGGAGGGTTTAACTCATTTGCATTTAAAGTAATTACTGATTATGCAAGACTTACTTTTGCTATCTTAATATTATTTTTGTAAGTCATATCAGTTTAGGCTCTCAATTCTACCATTATGGACTATTTTTGTATTTAATTGATATTTTGTAGTAAGCCATTTAGAATCCCTTCTCATATCCTTTTTCAGATATTTTCTTTGTAATTACCATTAAATTAAAATTCTAAATCTGTAACAATCTTATTTGATTTCATGCCAATTTAACTGTAATAGCATAACATGCATAAACTATGTTCCTAAACTCCATGTCCCCTCACCTTTATATTGTTCTTGCCAAAATTACATTTTTATCCAATGTGTTGCCAAAGTCATACATTTGTCATTGCTTTTTTTGAATCGACAGACTCCAGGAATTGAACCCAGGTCTCTGGCATGGCAGGCAAGAAGTCTGCCACAGAGCCAACACTGCACCACCCAACATTACTTTTTATGCATATGCAATTTAGATCCTGTAAAAAGTAAAAAGTGGAATTACACATCTAAAATATAATAGTACTGGCATTTCTATTTAATCATATAGTTGCTTTTTACAGTAATTTCTATTTCTTCATGAATTTTTTACTTACTCTCTAGTGTCCTTTCCTTTCAACCTGCAGAAGTCTGTTTAGCATTTCTTGCAGGAGCAGTCCTGTGGTGTGAACTCCCTCAGCTTTTGTTTATCTGGGAATATCTTAATCTCTACCTTGTTTTTGAAGAAGGGCATTGACTAGATACTGAATTTTGGCTTGACAGAATTTTTGAGTACTTTAAATATATCATCCTCCTTCCTTCTTACTCCATAGTGTCTGATGAGAAATTGGCTCTTTACATTATTGAGGATCCCCTAAGTATATGTATTGCTTTTTCTTGCTGCTCTCAGGATCTCTCTTTGTCTCTGGCATTCAACAGTTTGATTAAATGTTTATGGGTGTTGGACCAGTTTTCTTTTATCCTGTTACAAGTTGAGCTTCTTGGCTGTACATATTCATGTCTTTCATTAAATTTGGGAAAAGTCATTATTTCTTCAAATATTCTATCTCTCTTTCTTCTTCTTCTGGGACCCCCATAATACACAAATTGGTATGACGGATGGCATCTCACTTACCTTTTTTGCTTTTATTCATTCTTTTTGTCTTTCTGCTCTTCAGACTGAATAATTTCAATTTTCTTACCTCATATTTACTGGCTCTTTCTTCTTGCATCTCTAATCTGATGTTGGACCCCTCTATGGAATTTTTAATTTCAATTACTGTGGTCTCCAGCTCCAATTTTTCTGCATATTTCTTTTTTTTATGATTTGTTTTTCTGTAATGAAATTCTTGTTTTGTTTTGGTAGCATTTCCGGATATACTTTGTTCTTTGCCCTTTCCTTTAGCTTTCTGAGGATATTTAAGACTGCTTTTTAAAAAAGGTATTTTTCTGGTTTGTCAAAAATTAGGTCTCCTTCATTGATGGCTTCTTATTTCTTTAAAATTTTGCTTTTTTCATGAACCATTACTTCCTGTTCTTTGCGTGCCTTATGATCTTCTGTTGCTTAGTGGACATTGTTATATTTATATATGTTAACTCTGGAACTTAGTCCCTGAAATGTTTTTTTCTTAAACTTGTCTCCAGCTACTGTTATGGTGGAGATATCTTGAAATGTCAGGAGCTACCAAAGAAACAAACAAAAAGCATCACATCTTTTACAGTCTTTCCAGATTTTTTACTCCCTGTTGGTTGTCCTTCAAGGTTTAGTTGTCCTAACATTAAACCTGAAAAATAATTCCATGTGAAGGTGTCATGTCCTCTCTCTTTTTTTTCTGAGCATGTGTCTTATCCTGGGCATGCTCTCATGGCATTAGGAATTCTCTTGTCTAATGGATCAGAATAACCTCTCTTCACCATAAGACATAGTCTATCCTCCCAGTCCAGGCCCTTTATTGTATGCATTAAAACTGGGATTCCTTTGTTTCAGACCACTGTGATTTGATTGTTTCTTATACTGGTTTAGCTGTCCTATTCTATGAGCTGCTTCTGTATGCAGGTCAAAGTCTGGGATGGTAAATTAAACATAGTGTCTCAGTTCTTTAGGTTGCCATCAGGCAGATTTTTACAGGCACACATGCATCCCAGTTTGCACATAAGAATTAATCTGCTCCCTCTAGAAATTGAATCATAGATCCACAGTGAGAGTGCAGGCTGGCTCTGCACTGAGCCAGGGAATGGATAGGGGAAGGATCAGCAATGGTTCTCTGAGTTTTCCTACTTTTTTGTTTGCTTCCTACTGTTTTTAAGTTGTCTTTTTAAATTCAGCTGACTGCAATATTTTAACTGCTTTCTGGAGATATGAGGAAGATGGCTCTGCTAATTTGAGCTTGTATTTTGAAAAAAAAATTCAATGGGGGAAAGGAATCCTGGAGCATATAAGTCTACAATCTTGGTATTGTCATCCAAGTTTATTATTTTTTAAAAGAAAATGATTCTGGTCTGTATTAGTCAAGATTCCCCCAGACACACACGACAGACAGGATATATATATATATAAATATCATGGGGTTTATTACAGGGAATGGGTCATATGACTATGGGGATTGGCAAGTCTGTATTTCCTAGGTCAGGCCACAAGTTGAAAACCCTAATGAAGGTTTCAATGGGTTCCCCAGGAGATGCTGGGCTGATGTAGAGATAGAAATTCTTCTTTCTGTCTGCTCAAATCATCAGTTCTCCATTTAAGCCCTTCAGCTGATTGTATGAGACTTCTCTCATTACTGAAAGCAAACTGTTTTATTGATTGTAGATGTAATCAGCCATAGATGCAATCAACTGACTAATGACTTAAATCCACAAAATAGCCTCATAGTAAAAATTAGGCCACTGCTTGCTTGACCAAACAATTGAACACCATAACTTAGCCAAGTTGATATATGAACTTAACCAACACAATCAAACCCTTGTCTATTTGGCACACTTCATATCTCCTTCAATCTTATTTAATTTCTAAATAAAAACAATAACAGTAATAATATTTCCCCTAACATAATTCAACTGTCCTGCATGCAACTGTAAGCAGACTGGCCCTTTCCTCATAAAAGAATGTAAGTCTTTAAGTAACATTCACACTTAAATAGTATGACAAAACTTTAATACAATTTATGTTCTATAATAAGAGGATATGATAGGGAAGAAAACAAAGATAATTGCTTTAAGTATATACACAAACATTCATAAAAAACAAAGAGGAAATACTCATAACCATTATAGTCTTCATTTCTGCAACTGGTCATGTTAATGTAGCTATTTATAACTACACTATATTATATGTGGTATTATATGTTATATATTTTTATATAACAAGTAGAACTATACCCTCTTCCACTATGCATTATATATTCCCTTTACCGTCAACCGTCAGCAAGTACCTCAGTTGGCCTTGGATCTTTGCCTGGTGGGGTGACCCAAAGCTTAATTTCTGAAGTGTTAGGCCATTGTAGTTCTGCTTGGATTGGGTTCTTGCAGTTTTCCACCAGCTTTAATCACAGGGAATGACAGTAATAAGAAATACCCTAAGGAATCTCCTATATTACAGGCCAACTCTCCTTTACCATTGTGTAATAGCAGCTTTATTTCTCCTTGATAATAAAGATTAACCACCCCAGTCAGTACATTAGTCAGCACTGTAGATTGGATGCTGATTTATGACATATAAAGCTTCCTGGAGAACTATGCCCCAGCATTGCCAGGTATTTCTATACAGTTGGTATCATGATTGAGTCTTCAAAAGGTCATTTCACAGTTATATCAATTCAGCTTCTTCAAGGTGATGGGGAATATGATAAAACCAATGAATGAGCATATGACAACTCCTACACTTCATTTGCTGTGAAGTGGGTTCTTTAATCAGCAGCAATGCTGTATGGGATACCACAATGTGGATGAGGTATTTATAAGTCCATGAGAGGTAGTTTTGTCAGAAGCCTTGCAGGCAGAGAAGCCAAATCCATATCCTGAGTATGTATCTGTTCTAGTAAGGACAAAATGCTGCCCCTTCCATGATAGAGCATGCAATGTAATCAACCTGCCCCCAGGTAGCAGGCTGATGACCTCAGGGAATGATGATATTGGAGAGTGAGTGTTGGTCTCTGCTACTGGCAGATTAGGTACTCAGCAGTAGTTGTAGCTATTTGGGCTTGGAGAATGAAGTCTGTGTTACTGAGCCCATGCATAACTTCCCTTCCCCATGGTGACTTTGTTCAGAATCTCATTGGGCATTGACAGGAGTGGGTGGGGAAAGAGGCTAACTGGTATTCACAGAATGGATCATCCTATCTACTCAATTATTAAGATCTTCTGCTGAAGTCACCCTCCGGTGAATATTCACAAGAGACAAAAATATCTTCATGATTTTTTTATCCCTTTGCAAAGGTCTATCAATATACCTTACCTCTCCCCCAGAGCTCTTTATCACCACTTTCCCTACCATGTTCCTTCTGAATCCCTGACCATCCAGCCAAATCATTGGCAACAGCCCATGAATCAGTTTACAGATACATCTCCAAGTCAGTGAACAACCAGGTGCACTGCTTGAAGTTCTGCTCTCTGGGAGGATTTCCTTCACTACAGTCTTTCAGAGATAACCCAGAAAGGAACTGTAGTCCTTTAGCTGTCCACTTCTGGGTGGTACTTGTAAATCATGCAAAACTGTCTATAAATCAGGCTAGAGATTTCTCTTTCTGTGAGAAGACCATTATAGGTTTGTTTTGCAAAGAAGACTCAGGAGAATCTAGAGTTTCAATGTCTTTATATGAATCATTATTAGCCCATATGCCCCAATTCCAATTTTTAGGATCCCATTGTCTCCCAATCAATGTCCTCACTTTAACGGCAGACAGTTGTAAGTTTGGAAATTCAGTTTATGTTGTAGTTTACCTATTCACACAGTAAGACTCCAGGTCTTGTTTTCGGAAATCTCAAGTCTGTGGCTATCAGGAATAATAGATTTTTCAGAGCATATAGAAGCTCACATTCTATAAACTTCATGTTCTTTATGAGCTGGGAATTTGAAGCATTCAGCTCATTCTTTCTTTAACAATTGTATCCAGATATTTAGAAACAACAAGTCGATATTATACTTTAAGCTTCACACAACTAAGTCTTAAATACACTGCACCCAGATTATCATCTTTTAGAAGCATTTGCATAGCAGTGTCCAGTACTGATCTTTTGCATATTTCTATTGCCAATTCACAGCTTGGACTATCAGTGTCATCTTGATCATTGGAAACAGAGTAATCAATGACTTTTAATCTAATTAGATTAGTGAACCAATTCCAAAACTCCAGAAACAACTCAGAAATCCCATCCTACATTTTGCTTCTGATGAAACCACCTTTGTTACCAATATCTGTATTAGGGTTCTCCACAAAAACAGAAACTGATGGATATTATGAGATTTATTATAGAAATGACTCATGTGATTGTGGGAATTGGCAAGTCCAAATTTCCATAAGGGAGGCCACAATTTTGGAACTCTGATGAAGGTTTTGATGGGGCCCCCAGGTGAAGCTGGTTGGCTGAAGTAGAGATGGAAATTCTTCTTTCTGTTTGCTGAAATTATCAGTTTTTCCTTTAAGGCCTTCAACTGATTGTATGAGACAGCTCTCATCGCTGAAGGCAGTCTCCTTTGTTGATTATAGATGTAATCAGTTGTATTTGCAATTAACCAACTAATGATTTAAACCCAGGAAATAGCCTCATAGTAACAATGAGGCCAGTCCTTGCTTGGCCAAAGAACTGGACAACTTAACCTAGCCATTTTGACAAATGAACTTAAGTATTACATGGCCTAAATTACTTTCTTTTTTTTTTTTTAATTCCACAGTACTTTTAAAAATCAGAAAATAAATATAGCTGAATCTTCTTATTTCCAAAATGTTAATGTCATAGGGATAATTAAATGACTCACAAATATATAGAGAGAAGTTTTGAAGCAGCTTTTCCCTTTCCTTTATTTTCGTAGAATGAACTGGCCAATTATTCTAAGATTCAAGTAAAAAAAAAATTAGCAAATTTAACTCTACCATCCATCTTTTCCAGAAGTAAACATCCCTTTGATGTGAATTAGTTAAATGACTGCCTCTAGGTAGCTTTGGTTATATAGACAACCAACATTTCATTGTGAAAATAAGCTATGAAACTTCCTAATGAAGAGTAGTTTTGCTTGGATATTTAGCCTTCAATACCTTTAGGTGATCTGCTTCACAATGTATATAAAACAGTTTTAAATGCAAATGAATAGTCAGAACTAGTTTATCTTTAAGCACCTGGGCAAGCACTGTGATGAGGCCTCTTTCTTTTCAATTACATTTGGAAGATGTTCTTGGGGCCTGGCAGATAAGCATACACACACCCAAATAAAATTAATGTGCCATTTATGTGCAGACCACTCTATTTATTTATGTTTGTCTGAGACAGCAATTGAAATAAAAGGTGAATTGGTAAATTCAGATATTTTTAAAACATACTTATTTTATTCAATTTTAGCAAATGGACTAATGGCTTTCAAATGCGGTGTGCTTAATGCCATGAAAGCATATGAACTTTACACAATTTACTAAAAAAAAAAAAAACTTTCTGTATAATTGCTCTTTAGTTTGAGACCTCACAAAAGTATTTGTATGAATATTTAAGATTTATGACTGGAAATAGAGGATAATGATAGATGTATGTACAGTTTGCAAGAGTTTAATAATGGAAATATGTTACCATTTGGGAGGTTAATGTGTGTTACCTTCTCCAAAGATCACAATTCCTGTCTTTCTTTGTGAGAAACTCCTGTTAATTGCTCTGAGAAGTCATTGATTGTCTGTTACTGAGTCAAAACATATAAGGCTAGACAGATGGCTTAATGTCACAAAGTTATTGGCTCATATAACAAGATTTTTATTACTAAGTTTCAGATGAAAAGAGAAAGCTGTGAATAATAAATATAAAGCAAATTCCTGTATATTAGATCAGGATGTTCTATGCTATTAAAAATATGGCACTGAAGTTTTAAGTGAAAGATTTGTAAGGAAAGGTAGAGGGATCAGAATTGACTATAGAAGAATAAATATAATCCCAATTTATAAAAGAGAGTGAGACACAAGTGAATTCTTATTATGCATGACCTTGAAGAAACTGCTGCCTTCTTACCCCACTGCTCATAATGATGTTATACAAAAATATATACTGTAAGCATTAGGTTATTATGGGAAGTGTTTTGGAAATCTTATTATTCAGAAAATAATCAGTGATATAAACGTGCTTATAAGTTTAAAATGGTCTAATTTTATATGAAATTATTAATACTTTAAATGAAATAAATAGTGATTAAAATCATATGACACTAATTTAAAAATGTTATAGTATATTTTCTCTAGATATTTATTTCCAAAATATTAATAATACATGCTATAAAAACATACATTCATCATTATGATTATTTCTCTATTAACAAGCTTTTACAAAGCACTTTTCACAATAATCCAATGCTCCACATATTCCTATTTATCATTTAATGTGATCAATGTGTTAAGAAGGTAAAGAGATTCTTTAAAGTCACAAACAACAAAACACAAAGGCATCCTTTGTGCTATAAATACCTGTCTTTTTTCCTCTGTTTCCATCCCTCCTATTTCCTGTGCTGCAAATGTACTAGTTTTTTTTTTTTTTTGATATAGAAGGATGAACATGTTGGCTCAATGTTTGTACACAATTTTTTTTAGTCTTTAAATTAATTCACATTTTCCCAGCCATTCTCAGTGAATTATTCTTGAATTTGTATAAAGAACAATATAAAAAGCAACAGCCAGAAAAAGAATGCCAGTTTTTGCATTTTCTTTTAGAACTTCTAAGTTCTCCAGTGGTGTTTTCCACAAGGAAATTGTTATAGTAAGCACTGTATTTTTCCCCCTTTATAATGATTTTGGATTTTAAGACATTTTGGTCTGTGGTCTGAAATTTTCTGATTTTCTTATGCCTCATGTTCTAACACAATTTTCACAGGATCTGAGTATGAATGCTATTTTTTTAAAATTTCTCTCTGTCCCTTTTAGAAGGCCATTTTTAGCATAGCCTCTATTTGAAAATACTTGACGTCATTTTTTGTGTCTGCGTGAACAGGGAACTTCACGTACTCCTTAACCTTTGATCTTTCCCCTTGTGTTCCTCCCAAGTCATTTCCCAGTTGAACATGTGAGTCAGACAAGTAAGAGAAGCACAATGAGTGCATGGAAGAAAGCAGTTTTCTTGGTAAGGAGCAGGCATGTGAAAACTTTCAGAGCTTTGTTCCCAACTCTTGTGCTTTTTTTTTTTTTTTGATGATTCGGATAGCAGGGGTAGTGGAAACAGATGCTATCAGATCTGCATTTTTTGGCTCAGGATAAAGCAAGCAAAGGGTAACAGAGTCATGCTGTTTTGCAAACTAACATACACACTTCGTCCTTCCAAAATACTTCTGGCTAAAAAAACAAATTGTCAGGCAAAAGGTGCTATGATACCACCTTACCTTTAGTTGAGGAACATAGAGAATAGAATTGCAAACCAATTAGATTATCAGTTTACAGTTAACAAAGTCACTTTACTTCTACTATGTCTTGCAGCTGCTTTTTAAAATTCCATTTCTGGGAATTTTAAATCTGCATGCAAAATGCTGGCATTTCCAAAGGACCTTGGATTGCTATCGCTGCCCCTTGTGGCAATGACGAGTTTTCTGACAACTGGCACCGGAAGCAGGAAAATCCAAGTTCCCTTCTGAGTTCTGTCTTTGATTATTTCTGTGCCCTTGAATGAATCACTTTTAACTTCTTAGTCTCAGTTTCTCCTTTCACAGAACCAGCCTATTATTGTACTATGACTCATGCTGCTTATCGCATATAAATGCGCTCTGAACGTTTGTGTATTGCTTTGCAATGGAGAGTAATTAATTAAGATTCCTCTGTGGCTGATAAACCTTCCCACTAAATACATGATAGATATGATTGGCTGAGAGCTGTCATATGTTTTATCAGTAACCTGGTAATGACAGCAACTAGGAGTTATTTGGTTTAGAAAAGTTGCTTCCAAAGAAGCCCAGCAGAGATCCTGAGAGTACCCGTCATGATGCACTGAAAGATGTTCAGAATGAGAGACAATGTCTTTCAGAACACAAGCTCTGATGTCACTTCCTTCCATGACCTTGGATCACCAAATCACATCTATCAGAATCAGGGGAGTTTATTTATGAGCCCTTGTTTCAGCAATTTAGCTCTGTTAATGGCAGCACTTCAACGGTTAATAACCTCTGGTCTCCTGGTGATTGCACTGCCCTGTAGAGGGAGAGGCTTCCCTGCTGGCTATGTTCCCTACTTTGAAATGACCCCCAAAGTAAAGCACTAAAATCTGATAATTTGTCTTAAAGATTCCTTTGACCCCACAGCAAATGTATCAAGAAACAAATGACACTATTAATAAATGTCACGGTATGAAAACAAGAAGTCATGGTCACTACGGCCTGGGTACTCAGAGAAATCGCCACAAAGGTAAGTAGAACTCAACTTGGGCTTTGAAGAAACAGGATCAGGGATAACCAGTGGCTGTCTTGGGATGAAATAAGGGAAAAGATATGTTTTATTAGTAAGTAGGCTTGTTCTCATGGTTGGTTTTGCTGCTGTTGTTATTGTTTTCTTAGGTTTTGAGTTGTGAGCATAAATACTCCACTTCCCCAGAGCCCACACCTTACTGGCTCGTGAGCTACCATTTCATACTTGCAGGTTTGCAACTCCTGGCGTCGATAAAAGGGGAGCCATGGGGAGAGGCACGTCTGGAGCAAAGTCAAGATGGTGAGAAGATCTGGCTTAATTTAAAAAGACAAAAAGAAAAAGTTGAGAAGAGCTACAATGTTGGAGTGGAGTCCTTGTTTAGAGGAGTTTAGAATGCATACTGGAAGTTTCTTAAAATGCTTAATCAACTGAAAGACTATCTTCCCAGATGAAAATGCAATCATATATAATTTTCCACTATCATTTCAAATTGGGCATAAGATTTAGATAGGAAAATACAATCCCTTCACAGGTAGCACCCTGTTCCATTCCTCTGAAAGGTATTCTGGAGTCATGTGGTATTCCAAATGGATGGCATTTCCAAGTAGAGTGCAATAGGAATGGGATCTGGGGAGCTGGACTATAAGAGAAGGATGATCTTCATATCTTTATTTCCTTCCAACTCAATATTTTTTCCAAAATGCCTTTGGAAATGCTATCTTCCTATAAATTAGGAACACAAAATAATCTGAGTTCTGCTAAATATCACAGATGATCAAGATCTGGAAATAAAGGGCTTTTGTAATTAGACAAAATCGTCATAGCAACAAAGATATTATTGGTGATGTATAGTTTGGAATAAATCATTTTATTATACTTCCCTAAAATACAATTTTGTAAAATATAGTGACACATTGAGCCAGTTTAGATGGAAGTTTTTGTATTGTCGCTTTCCATTTTCAGGCTAAGGAAAATTAAATTTATAAACAAAGCTCGACTAGAATTAAAATTAGTCTCCAAGAAAAGTATTTGAGTTCACTTTTCTTCCTCATAAATTGTGTTTAAAAATTTATTGCTTGTTACAATTATTATGCATGAGCAAGCTTAAACAACTTACTAATAAAACTAATGGTATTCCACAAGATGCAATTAAAATTGCTAAAGTAATAGGATGACCATGAGAGCTTCCTTTGGAGGAATAGCAAACATTCAATTGTGAGTGTGTTTGTGGATTATATGAGAAACTTAATTTGGCCAAATAAGGACTTGCATTTGACAGGCAGTTACTTTGGTTATAAGAGTTCCATGGTTTCTATAGCATTCTTAAAAAAAAAAAAAAGAAGAAAAAATGTGATATAAAGATTATTAAGAGAAGGTTCATTCAGAAAGCAATGATGGAAAAATATAAGGATATCATTTTTCCTGATAATGTGCTCTAGTTGCTGCTTCTTATTCCATCTGTATGCTGGAGGCAATAAGCCCTTCCAGCCAACCTTTCACTTCTCACATTTTCTATTCAAAGACTGTCAAGGCAGATGGCATTAAATGCCATCTTTATTGAATCACAAACCTTAGTGCTTTACCCGAAATATGCAAGTATTAATCAAAGTTCTAAGATTTCAAGAAAAAAATTATGAGAGTTGGAGAAACAGGCAAACTCTCATTTTTTCTTGAAATGGAAGTGACTGAGAAGAGGTATGAGAGTTTATGAAAGAACCTAGCCAATCATATAATAATAAAATAATATTATAAATCGGCAACAATGGCAAGGACAACAGCAACAAAATTCATTGAATTTTCCAGGAAGTTTCTATATGTCTTTCATAGCTGTTTGGCCCACTCTTTCAAAGTGCCTGAAGCCCAATGTTAAAGAAGCTCTTTGCCAGGGTGGCCTTCTTTGTCACTGAACTGCTAACATGGCGGCTGAACAACTGGCGTTTTCCTATCTACTGAACTCCCACCAGTTAGGGTGGTACCTCCTGATAGTTAGGCAAAGGGAAGCCCCTGAGATATCTGAAAGAAGCGTATTATTGTGTCTAATAACTGAGGAGTTCATCAACTTTTAGAGCATAACAGAGCAGAATAGTTTCTATTTAATATTTCCTATTTAAATCCTCTGTCGACAGAGCATTTAAATTAAGATACTGCAAGAGAAGGCTCTTGTAGTATCTTAAAAATGCAGAAGAGTATTGAACGTTTTGTCTTTTAAATAGTATTACTGAACCGGATGCTCTGAAGCAGGTAATGTATAGTAGTAGTTATATGTTTACTGTCAGTATCCAGTATGTTTTCTAAGTTGCTACCAGTGTAAGAACTCACGTTTTCTTTGGGTAATGATGCAGAATTCTTTTGGATTCCTAATGAGAAACATGTGTGAGTAGTTTTCAATTCTTTAGAGAAATATTTTACCTTTATGTAATGTGCCTACTCCAACTGGAATGTATACAGCACCATAGCCACTTCTTCTAACATTAAATGGGTGGCTTTCTCAGAGGCCACCTTCATATAAAAATTTAAAAAAAGGGTTGTTGAGCATTTATTCTGACAACTTTCCATTTACATTTAAAAATACATTTACATTTAAAAATTGACTTCTATGAGGCAGCCCTGGAGCTCCTTAATGGTCTTTGCCATTGCATTTACCCAGTCTATAGGGAGAGAACTAAGATGCTTTGAACGCTGCTTGGCTGTCCCCCATAGTTTTGCATATTTGGCCGCACATTTGACGTATGAAACGCAAGCATTGTAGTAAAGAGGGGAAGCTTTTTTTCTTCTTTTGTACAGAATGTGTTCAAACTTGTCCCTACACATCTGTATGTATTGTAGATGAATGCAGCTTCTTTCATGAAATCCCATAAGGTGTTTCTGCAATGAGCAACACTCATTTAACAAGTGCACTCTGCCATGCAGGCGGGACCTGCCAGGAGCAACAGCACGCCTGGAACAGAAATGTTGTTTAATGAATATTTATTGATTATGAATATTCATTAAATTAACATCTTTATGGCCGGCCCCAGGCTTTGTAACTTATGTGGTAGTAAAGTGGTTAAGTAAAGTTTTCAAGCCAATCTTGGAGCCCTTTGAGGCTCTGATAACTGTAGAAATTACCAAGATTAAGTTCTTTCTGAAAGAAAACAGCACTGAAATGTGATGTGGTTACATGTGGCATCAAAGCCTTTGGTTTTTGAATCATGGTAAAAAGTGACCTGGCCCTTTATCTCCAATTTTTTGGTACAACCGCTATTGCAGAGTGATTTAGTCATTATCTCACTGTTTCTTCTTTTTTTCAATTTCTCCATCCCCATGCTTACTTTATCAATCCTAGATACCATCATGTTTGGCATGGATTACTGAGCCAGCCTACTCCTCCGATGTTCTTTGAAGGCAGACTTGCCATCCTCCAAATCATTTAGAAGACTGTGATCCTCCTAAAACACATTTTTGATCATGCAACTCCCCTGCTTAAAATCTGTCAAAAGATTTTCTGTTGCCTTTAGGATCAAGTCCAAGATTCTTCCCGTGGATCTGGATCTTGCTTTCTTTCTAATTTCATTTCTCACCAGTTCCTACTCTGATTTTTTTTGGTGGCAGTCATAGTGAAAATTTACTCATTTTATCTCTTGCCTATGAGCCCTGGGGCACACTTTAATTTAGGCTTGTGAATATGCTCTCTGTGCCACTAACTCTTTGATTGGCTTAGCCCTTACTTACCTTTTTGGCATTACCTTACACCTCATTTCTCCTGGAAAGCCTTTCTGTACCCATAAAGACTGGCATAGATGCTCCTTCTCTGTGCTGTTATAGCATCCAGATTTACTCCTACTTTAGGATACACCACACTGCATTGAAATGACCTCTTTATTGTCTTTCATAAACTTCACAATCACCTTCGAACATGGAACTATATATAGTCCGTCAATGAAACTCCAGAATGCAGATAAGTATCAAACAAATAACAGACGCTTAATATGCCTGTATATTTGCAAAAATGAATTGAGTCAACATGCTTGATTCCTCCAGAAACCATCGCCGAGAGACTTGGCTTTCCCTACTCCCAGTTATTCCAGGTAGTTCACACTGACTCCAGGGAGTATTGGTAAAGTACAATCACCATGGATTTCACATCTAAAGTTTGGTGTGTGGAAAATCTTACTCAAGCAGGAACTCAGCTCTGTGCTATATTACCTAGGACTCTGGTTATCAGTATCAAAAAGCATCTAAGTTAGTTAAAGCATAAGAGAGGTATTTATAAAAAGAATATAGAGGTAGGTCATGGAAAATACTGCAAGGCATATGGTGGGAGAAATCTGGAGCCATAAACTAAAATTGGAACCATGAATCCGAAAGGACTCTG
Source organism: Tamandua tetradactyla (assembly GCF_023851605.1). Taxonomy (NCBI): domain Eukaryota; kingdom Metazoa; phylum Chordata; class Mammalia; order Pilosa; family Myrmecophagidae; genus Tamandua; species Tamandua tetradactyla. The sequence goes on along the minus strand of NC_135337.1, from coordinate 42,223,540 downwards.
TATCATATATTTGCCTCTCTTTGCGTTTCCATTGCAGACTTCCCCCTTCGCCAGCTTTTCCCCTGCTTCTCAGACCACATGGGAGATGCCTGAGTTTATAGCACTCCATTCAAGATACCGGCCCAGATGAACTAGATTCCTTCTGCTCAGTTCTCAGGAGAGGAAATACGATTGCTCTAACTAAGGGACAAGTACAACAAGATTAGCAGGGGCTTATTTCAGAAGGTAAAGGCATCACTTAGGAAGTTTACTATGAGCTAAGAAATGAACCCCAAAGATGTGCTTTCTGAGAATAATATTGTCTAATAATAGACACCTGTTTCTCTAAGACCTGAGCGATGAATGCAGAGAGTATTCTTTTATTGCCTGACTTCACTTGGAAATTTCTCTATCCTAATTCTAGTGACATTTCATTTGGGATCTTACAACTGTAAACAGTATCATTAGTTTTTCCTATTATAAGGGCTATACCAACATTAGTGAGGCTAGCTCAGATCTGCTGCTTAGGCTCAAAGATGTGCTATCCGTTCCTCTCACTTATGGGTCTTGATGGACAGAGAGCCTACAACCTAGGAGTTTATTTCCATTACATAATTCTTAACAGCATTATGAACTATTTTGTTTATTACTTGGCTGGGTCTCTGGTTGTATCGGCCTTTTTTATTTGGTGTCCATTTTTCACATATTTTATTCTCTCCCCTTTATCCAGTGGAGATAAAGTGGAAAATATTTGTAATCATAAAGACACAAAAAGGTCTCAAAACCTGTTCTTTGTCACCCTTTAACCTTTGTTCTCTTTTTCCTGTGCCACAACTTAAACAGTAGTTGCAGACCCTCTTTAGTTGAAATTTCTTGGGAAAAAAAAGTCCCTGTTTAATAAGGAACCTGCAGGATTCAGTCTGGGTTTCCTTCCTGTGATTGAGCTCTTAGTTCAATCAGATCCCTGTGATCACTGTCCCTGTGCAGAGTTCATCCACCATCCTGAGCACCTGCATGTGAGCTGGAGTGGAATTTCCTGTTCGTCTGCCCTGAGCTGGATCTTCTATTGTGTTTAGCATCTTCTATCCTCCTTCCTTAATTCTTTGGTTCCCAGTTTCCCTGCAAGGGGCAACACAATGTCTTTGTGTTCAGATTTTCTGCTTTAACTTCAGTAGAATCAAACCATTCCAGAATTAGTGAATCAAAGGCTGCAAATTTAAAAACTGCCTTTCTAACTGCATCAGAGACATTAATTCTTTAAACTCATGTCAAAATGCTTCTGCCTCAGGCTCCCTTGGGTAAATATGACCCCATTTGCAGTTGTTTCTAGTTTCCCTGTGGAGATGGGCCTCACTGTTTAATGTTTAACAAATGCTCTACAATGCAGGGGTCCAGCTGCAGCATTATCCCTAATCAGAATGATGTCATAGCCTTGCTCCCAAAGCTGCAGTCCCTTTGAGTCTGCTTGTTCTGCTTCTGCTAAGACTGGGCTTCATCAAGGATTCTCAAGACTCAGGGTCTTAAGTGCTTGAGGCAAGTAGAGCTTCCTATACTTGAAGGCTTTTCATGAGAAAGAGGAAGTACACAGTTTGCGATTTCCAGAGGGTAGAACTAGGACAAATGAATAAAAGTCATTGGAAGGCAGAATTAAATTCTACATAAAGATAAATCAAATAATTAATTAGCCATGCTAATAATAGAATGGACCTTCTGGATTCCTTTTCACTGTGATTGATCAAGAAGTTAGTGGATGACTAATTATTAGAGGAAGGAAGAAGATTACTGTATCAGCAACCAAGTGGGGCTAGACCACTTCTAAGACTTATTCCAATTTTAGGATTTTATAGATTTTATCTTAAGACTCTTAAGATCTTTCCACCCTCCCTCTCCTCTCATCTCCTCTTCCTTCCTTCCTTCCTTCCTTCCTTCCTTCCTTCCTTCCTTCCTTCCTTCCTTCCTTCCTTCCTTCCTTCCTCCATTTTTGCAAACAGATCAAATTGGAATTAGATTATCCTCAAAGGTAATGTAATTGCCTTAAGAATAATCAGAAAAAAACTAACTTTTTCTTGCTCTTTCTTTTTCTTTCTCAAGAAGTCAAAATAAGCTTATAAAGTGAACAATACTATTCACAGCATATTTCACTTTCAAGATTTTTACTTAGTTTCAATATGTATAGCTAGGGGAAGAAAGCACATCAGTCTTTGAACTCCAAGGCTGTCAAACATCTTCCACAGCAGAAGCGCTGAGGTTTTGACATCTGTTTTCACCACCCCATCACAGTTGAAAGTGTGATGGGCTACCTTCCAGAACTTTCATGGTCTAGGAAACACTTGCCTGCAAGTGTAGTCATGTTTTTTTCCTTCATAGAAATTCAGACTAGAAGATGGTCTTTGAAGCTTTCCATTACAGAGCCAGTACAAAACCTACTTAGTGAGGAACTCCTATTTTAAAAGTTGACTTTCCACCGAATGGATGGAAATTGAAAAAAAATTGTCTGATTTCTGTCTCTTTTTGGTCAGTGTGTTTTGCTTTTCACTGCCCAGATTCCACATCTTAATTCAGGCACTTAACTCAGATCAGATATTGTTGACTTCCCCAAGGTGACACGTTAGTCACCAGCATTTGAACGCTGTTTTTTTTTTTTCTTTTTCCAAGATATCTGGGTTTTGTCTCTGAGACAAAAACTATGATCTTGAGGGTAATATATTATTTGTAGACTATCAGAGGAGTGGCGATCAAGCAGTGTTGAATAAAAATCCTCTGGTATTTATTTTAATGTATTTTCTTGAAAAAGAGTAAGTAGACTTTGTTTGCCAAACACTCTACGTGGATCTGTAGAACCAAAACAGCTCTTAAGAAACTGTCCCTTTGAACTGAATTTGCTCAAGGGAATGTGCAGATCAGTGTATGACAATCTATTAGTTGTATTCCACCACTCCAAGTCCCAAATGAACAGATATTAAGCAAATATTCCACTCATAATTTTAAGATCCTAGATAAATCAATGCTGTCCTCTTACTGTGGCACATCGATCTTATATTAAAAAAATAATAAAAAAATGCAGCTTATGATCCATATATGCAAATTTCTGTGTAACATTTCCATTGGATGTTTCAACAGTGATCTTATATTTAATGTGTCTAAAACTGAACTCATGATCTCCCCAAATTTGCCACTTTACCAGATTTCTCCATCACTTTACCAGGCACTTCTTATCCCATTATACTCCTTTAGAGTACCCTGAACTCTTATTCACAATACTTAATATATTTCACAATTGTACATACATTTCTGCTATTATTTTTTAATGCTCGTGTCCCTACTAGGTTATAAACTTTATGAAAATAAGTGCCTGAGACACTGTAGGCTCTCCATAAAAGCTTGTTGGACAAATAGAACAAGTAGGAAGTTACTACATGCTTGATTAACTATTTATTAATTGAGTCATTACCCATGATTCATCCATCTTTTGAATTTGTCAGACTGCATAATTTCACAAAACACTCTAATCTCTAACAAATCCTTAATGAACACCAATATTTTCCAAGACACTAAAATAATCCCTTTTGTTGGAACCCGTCAAGTTTCACTTGTTCTCTCCTATTCAAATAGTCAATAGTCAATAATGTTAAGGCTGATGTGGTAATTCTTCGCATGATCAAGCCTATCTATTCTACTTATATACTTAATAGCTGGGACAATAACTAACGGAAGTAAGGGGAAGTAAGGGCCTTCACTTTTTCCACATAAGGCAAACACAAACCAAAATTCAATTATCATTTCACTCCTACATCTTGCCCTTTTAACTGTGTGACAGCCATGCTTGTTGAGATCTCTAGAGACTGATGTTAAGTAAGAGACTGCCTACAATTAACACTGAAAAGGTGGAGAATCTTCTTTCCAGCCAAGTAACCACAGAGGTGAGGTTAATTCTAGAGGGTGAAACAAACAGTATGGTGGCCCAAACTGTCTATTGGTTAATCAGGCCAGTGAGAGGCATTCATCAGAGCAAGGTTTTTCTCACTGTATACCTATGGTGGCACGCAGAGGACGCTGGCTGAAACAGAGGGCTTGAGGCCCCTCTGACTATACAAATTGAAAAGAAACTTACTGCGTTGCTTTTCACATGAACCACAATTAAACATCAAATGTACCCCATGAATCAGTGTTCTCATTTCCAACTAGAATAATGATTTCCAACCAGAATAAAGATTTTTGATTTGCACACTATACTTTTTCCAGTGCTTCAGACTAAAATCTGGCATACAATGGGTGTTCCACAAATATTTATTGAATAAATCAATATGAGCATTGCCACAACAATCCCTTCAGTTGGCCGACTCCTAGCTTCTCCAAGCTCCATTACTCTTAATTGCCTTGCTTGAGTCAGTCCTAACCCTCCTTTGGATTTGGATCCTACTCATGTACGTGCTTCCTATCAGGCCTGGTCATCAAGCTGGTCTGTGTGTCAAGAGTGGGTGGAGTAGGAAATAATTCAAAAGATTGCATATGGAGAGGCACCCTTAACCATTTTGGTCTCCTCTGAATTTTCATGTATTTACCAATCCGACAGATAGAATCCAGGAATCAAGTTGATTGTGCACAACTATAACATCAATTGCCACAGCACCTGTTCCTCAGTTTTCTCAGGGTGCAAGTGATTCCTTTGAAAGGATCCAATCATAACTGTGGTTGTATTTTATTTCATTTGTGTCTGTAGTCTAGCTACTGGGGAAATGAATTTATCTTCTTTATTCATTATAAGTTTCTTGGAGCCATAAGAAGTATCTTGGCAATTCCACATTTTCTGGGCTCTTTCACGTCTTTATATCCCCTCAAACTGTCTTTTTATGTCTTTTTAACTCTTCAACTGCCCAGATATCACAAGCAAGAGCTTAGTTATCTTCTGTTCCACTAAGGACCACGGTGGGACTGCTTTCAATAAGGAATGGCAAGGAATCAGTTCATCTCTGCTAATTTGCCTGCTAATTTTCTCTGAAGTTATAAACTTTTATATTCTTAGTGGATTTCCATTCCATTTCTAATTCTTATACTTATGGTCAAGGTTTTCTTGGGCACAGGGATTATCAGAGAATCAATAGGAATTTGAGTAGAAGGGAATATAGAAGTAACCCTACGAGAATCTCCTTCCCTTCCCATCCACATTTACCAGGTTTCGTTTCTGCCTCAGCACAGTTTATAGGGTCTGAGTGATTTGATTTTTATCAGTCTCTTTGGCTTCATCGTGAGCTGCTCATTCCCCTATTCACTATAAACTCCTCTGGCTTTTTAGTTCTCTGTGCTAGACTGCTTCCTACACAGAGACTTTGCCCTTCTTGGATTCACCAGTCAGTTCCCACTCAGACCTTAAATGTTTCTTCTTCAGGGGAGTCTTCTGTGATTGCCCAAACTATGCTAGCTTCTTCATTATAAACTCTCACAAGCTCTCTTCAATTAGCAGAGTGGGGGGGCTTATCACCCTGGCAATTCACTGAATTCTAAATTCAAATCTGAGAAAAAAAATGTAAGTATTACATAATCACCTCCTATCTGACCATATGAATCTGGATATAGACATTAAATCAGAGCAGCCAGATAATGATACAAATAAAATTAACAATAAGAACTAAAATTTGCTAAGTGTTTAAATTTTCTGGGTGATGCTGTTTTTTATTAGAGAAGTTGTGGGTTTACAGGATAATCATGTACAAAATACAGGATTTCCATATGTCATCCTATTATTAACAACTTGCATTGGTGCGGCTCATTTGTTATAATCGATTAAAACATTTTAATAATTGCACTATTAATAATAGTCCATGCTTTAATGTATAATTCATTATTTGTGTTGTGCAATTGCAAGGATTTTAAAAATGCTATTAACAAACAAACAACCTGAAATTCCCCCTTTAACCACATTCAAATTTATAATTTAGTGCTGTTAATTATTTTCACAATTTTGTGATAACATCCTCACCATTACGAAAATTTTCCATTGCTCCAAAGAGAAATTCTGCACCTTTTAAGCCTCAATACCCTATTCCCTATCCCAACTCTATACCCTGGTAACCCATATTCTAATTCTGACTCTATTAGTTTGATTATGTTTTTGATTTTTATATATACCCTTTGTGAAAATACTGATATGAATCACATGAGCCCCATTTCCACAGGGGAAAGCTGTGGCCCTAGAACTAAGTAACTGTCACAGAGTCACAGGCCAATATGAGCTTCAATTTAAACCTAGAGACTCTTCTGCCTGTATTAGTTCATGCTGGTTCACTGCCTCCCAGTTGGTGGATATTAGCCACCCATATCAATTTACACATTAGTAAGTGAATTGCTAGATTCCTCTGTATGGAGTGGTTTGCAGCTCCATTAATCAAGCCCTATACCTAAACTGGCCATTTCTAGTGAACTCCTTGGCTTTCACCATGGTTCAACGTGCTTCACAACTGAGACCTCATATGATATGACCTGGGAAAGACCTGATCATTTTTGTAGACAATAAATGAAAGCAAGGACTTGTTATCGAAAAGAAAGAATATTTGGGACAAGAGGGGTAGTAGATGGGGAGAGAGAAAAAGATGAAAGATGAAAAGAGATGAGGAGATGAAAGGAGAGGAGACAGAACCATGGAAAGGAAGAGTGATATCTTTCCTTCCGAGAAGGATGGATACAAAATCGTAAATTTGAAGAGGAGTATGATTTGGTAGGTCTCTTTAAATATTCTTAGTGTCTCAGGAGAATAAAAGAAATACTGTAATAGATTTATTTATTTATATCTTGAGGGTGCTTTCATGGGTGTGGTAGAAAGGCAAAGAGAATATTAGTAAGGGAGTTGAAATTATCAATCTAGGGAACAAGTTTAGATAGGGAGAGAAGTGAAGGCAGGAGCTGACAGATAGTGAACTTAAGACGAGATCAAGTACTGAAGAAAGCATAAACTTTTGAAGTTTGTATTTGAGTGTCAAATTTGACACTTTGCATTGTGTGAGAGACTATTTATTTTCCTTAGGTCACTACCCACTTTGGTAAATACCTTACAGTCCTCCAAGAATTGCAATGCAGAAAAATGATAAACCCCAGGAAATAAAACAAATATTCTGTGCTGTCCTTCTGTTCATTCACAATTTTTCATTATAATTCACATACACATAGGAACATACACAAGACACACGTACACAGACACATTTCTGATAATTCATTGACAGAAACTGAGGAAAAACCATACAAATAAAAATTTAAAGTGCACTATTCACAAATAACTGAATGTGTCTATTCAAGTTTTTTTTAACTAAGCAGTGTATTTCAGAATTTTCCCAAAGTCAGATAATCCCAATAAATTTCTTGAAACAGTCTCCTTAATGTCAAACTTTTAAATTATCTACAATTTTCACCATTTAAACAGCACTGTGTTCAAGTACATAAATCTGTCTGTCACCTATTATTCTCTCAGAATAGATTTCTATGAGTAGAATTACCAGTTCAAAATGTGGAATAGTTTGAAGATCATATCATCACACAATTGTGTATTCTTCACAATGATCATTTTTAGACATTTACATCACTCCAGAAAAAGAAATAATAAGAAAAAAAAGAATTCATATACCTCATATTTCTTACCCCCCCTCTCACTGACCACCAGTATTGCCATCTATACCATTTTTACCCTTTGTCTCCCGTGTTATTTATTTATTTTTTATCCTTATTTTTTTTTTACTCATTTGTCAATGCCCTGGATAAAAGGAGTATCAAACACAAGGTTCTCACAATCACACAGTCACATTGTAAAAGCTATATAGTTATACAGTCTTTTTCAAGAATCAAGGCTACTGGAACACAATTCAACAGTGTCAGGTACTTCTCTCTAACCATTCCAATATACCATAAACTAAAAAGGTATATTCATATAATGCGTAAGAATAACATCCAGGATAAACTCTCGACTCTGAAATCTCTCAGCCACTGAGACTTTATTTTGTCTCATTTTCTCTCTTTCCCCTTTTGGTCAAGAAGGGTTTCTCATTCCCGTAATGCTGAGTCTCAGTTCATCGCTGTGATTCAGGTCCCACATTGCCAGGGGAATTTAAATTCCTGGGAGTCATGTCCCACATAGGGGGAGGTCACATCTGAGCAACAAAAGAGGTTCTCTGGGGGGAGACTCTTAGGCATAATTATCAGTAGACTTAGCTTCTCCTTTGCAGGAATAAACCCAAGATTGAAGGCTCAGTCTATTGAATTGGTTGTCCCTACTACTTGTGGGATAAACAAGAATTCTCCATATGGGGAAGCTGAATATTTCCTCCTTTCTCCCAAGTCCTCCAAGGGAACTTTGCAAATACTTTTTTATTCTTTGCCCAAATTACTCTAGGATATATCAGTGCATCACACTAACCTGTGATGTAACCTGTAACCAACAAGATCTCACACCCTATTCAAAATTTCATGCAATTATGGTGTTCAAGTAAACTGACCATACAAGTTAAATTAGATAATGTGCTACCCAAAATATAAATTTTCCACCAAATAAACATCTCTCCCTTTGGTCTCGCACAGAAGTTGAAGTTTGAAAATATGGTCCATGTTATCCTTTACCCTGCATTTTCAGAAAGATTTGAATACCTTTTTTCCTCATGTCATTTGCAAGAATGCCCACATCACCACAGTCCCATGAGTAATCAATTTTACCATTATAATTAGTAAGCAAATATCTGCTTTTTGTTTTAATATACACTTATTTGACTGCTACAGAGGTTGAACCTGTCTTATGCTTATTGATCATTCATAATTCTTTGATGGCTTGTTTTTTTTGCTAGCGTTTTCACAGCAATGTTTGAATTTTTCGTATTGACTTGCAAAGGGTGCTTCATACATCAAGGATATTCGTTCTTTGCCATAGTTATTGCATATATTTTCCCAGTTGTCATTTGCTTCTAATTATTTATATATATTTTTTGGTTTTTCAGAAAAATGTAAAACTTTTAAAAGAACCATGTAAACTAATTTATCATCTTTAGGATTTCTACTTTGCTTTAGTGATTTGAAAATACCTGTCTAATACAAACCCAGTAAGTATATTTATTTCTAATTTTACATTCACATTTTATTTTTTATAAATTTAAAGTTAAATTCATTTGTGTAGTTAAAATCAAATTAAGCAAGTACAATATTAAATAATACCAATACGATAACAAAAAAATAATGTCCTCTCCTCTATTCCCTCTGTATCTCTGAGGCCCACTCATAAGGACAACAATTTATAGGTTTTTTGGTTGTTTTTATGAAGGTTGACCTCTCTTATCTCTGAATATGTGTTTGCTATTTTTCTTGATTTACTAATTTTAGATGTTATCTGTTAATTAATAGGATTTTATCATTTGAATGAAATCCTATCTCCCATTACCTCATATCTCCAATGTAATCATATTGCTATTTTCAGTTAAACCAATAAGCAATATTTACATTATGATCTCATGGATGCTGTTCTATGCCAAGACAAGTTGTGTATTATAATGGCATTTCCTTTACTTGTCATTTTTTTCTTGAAGTTTCTGATCATTTTTCCTTTATTTGTGCAATGCCTTTCTTATGTTAATTCTCAGTAGTTTTTTCCAAAAAGGACCAAAAAAATATTTTTTCTTCCCCCCCAAACCATTCTATTCCAAAGCTCTGTGTCCAACTCTTCCAATCCGATCTAGTTGTTTTCTAAGCTTTCTGGGAGACCATCATCCTGGGCTTCTTTTAACTTCTTTCTGAAATGAGGTGCCTGCCTTCTTGGATCCCATCTCCATCCCCTGCCATTTTTTTCTCAGTCATTGTATTAGTTCCCTATTGCTGCTATAACAAAGTGCCACAAACTAAATGGCTTAAAATAAAACAGTTTATTATCTTATACTTCCAGAGGTCAGAATGTCAAAATGGTTCATCTGGGCTCTATTCTGTTGAAAGGTTCCAAGGAAGAATTCATTTCCATGCCTTTCCTAGCTTCAAGAGGCCAACTGCATTGACCCATGGCCTCTACTTCCATCTTAAAATCCAGTGATGTAATATCTTCAAATCTCTGTCTCTGTCTCCAATTCACTTTCTCTCTCTCTCTCTGTTATTCTTTTTCTCTCTCTTCTACCTTCCTCTTTCTTCTTTCAGAGACAGTTTTGGATACCAGGATAATCTCCCCATTTCAAGTTTCTTACCTTAATCACTCTTGTAACATCTCTTTATGCCTTATAAGATAAGAGGTTCTGAGGATTAATATGTGGGCATCTTTGGGAGGTCATTATTCTGACTACCACATTAATGTTTTATTTTATGCTTATTTCTTTTTTATTCTGGATCATATCTTCAAAAACTTCTTAAGCAAATACATGTGGATGGTGCATTTTCTAACTGTGCACATCTAAAAATGTCTATACTCTGTGCCATTTGTACTGAGGAGTAATGTAGTTAAAACATAAAATTTTATTTCAGCTTTATTAGGTTAGAATTCTGACTGCTACTTACATCAGTAGCAGAGATGCTGTGTCTTTGGACAAGGTTTATTAACTTCTATAACCTTCTATTGCCTTAGTTTTCCAAATGTAAAATGGGTATATTAATAAAACTTATTCATAAGGCTTTTATAAAGGTTAAAAGAATTAATTTATATAGTTCCTAATGCTTAATACATGTTAACCATTAATATCTTCACTCTTGATTAATAGTTAGCTAAGCACAGAATTCCAGAACTGTCAGAAATATGAACTCATTGCTTCACAGTCTTTCAGATCTACTATTCTGTTGAGAAGTTCATTGTCATTCTGATTTATTTTCGCAATACTGACATGATCTGTTACTTTGAAAGCTTTAAACTCCTCTCTATATATTTGCTGTTCTGATGTTTCAAAATGCCTGTGTGAGGGTGCACAGGTGGTTCAGTGGTAGGATGCTCGCCTTACTGCGGGAGACCTGGGTTCAATTTCTAGACCATGCACCCCCCCCCAAAAAAAAACTTGTGTCTAAGTGGGTCATTTTTTTCAATGATCAAGTAGGAAATTTTATGAATGTAAATTTTTGGTCTCTCTACAGTGCTTAGATATTCTCTTCTCTCTCTCTCTTTTTTTGTTTAGTTAAGAAAAGAAGTTGTGGAGATGGTTAATAGATTATGGTGTCCCTGGGGGAAAATAGATTCTATTTAACATCTATAATTCATTTTTTAGAATTCTTTTTCATCAGGCATTGGTCCTTCTGGATCAATCTTTTTTTAGTTTCTTAGATGCTGAAACAAGTACCATACAATGGATTGATTAACAACAGGAATTTATCAGCTCCCAGTTTCAAAGGCTAGAAGGTTTGCTTCATCTTGGGATTGGTATCTTTTGCCTTCCTGGCAGTCATGGGGGTTTCTTGTACATGGAAGTGTCTCCACTTTCTCTTCTGGGTTCTGTTGACCTTCACCTTCTGACTGCCCTCCATGCCTTCTCTCTCTGTTTAAATTTCATTCAGTTTATAAAGGAATCCAGTAATCCCCATTAAAGCCCAACCTGATTTAGTTAGGCTACATCTTCAGTGAAGTAAGATCTTCAAAAGACCCTATTTAAAATGGGGCCACACCCACAAGACCAGGGATTGGGGCCTGAGCATGTCTTTTTTGGGGGAGGATTGATTCAATCCCTAATTCTCTATGGCTATTATATTTTTTTCTTGTGTTTTCAACACTAATATGCTTTCTAAGGTTAAAAAAAATCAACTTGAATTGTTTTCAGAAATGTTATTCTATTCTTAATACCTTCATATTATTACAGATTTTGTTTTCATCGCATTTGGAATGTTTGTTAGTTTGAGCCCTGTGAGAAGCAGCTATTAGGAAGGAACAGAAACACGAGAGACTGATCCGGGTCTGACCCTAGTGATGGAAAAGGGAAAGGAAGAAAGTTTGGGGAGGCAGATCTAAGAAAGTTTTGGTAAGACTGCTGGGGAGGCCTTGAGCTGAAGGTAAACCTTATAAGAGTCGTGCATCTCACAGGATTGGCCTTCATTAGAACCTCCTCATTGCTCACTCATTAGGTAGGAGAAGCTCGTGGGAAGTGTGACATTGGTGTAAGCATGATCATGGATCCACAAGGACAGCAGCTGATACAATCAATCCATTAAGCTTCCTGCAGTAGGAAATCTGAGTAGTGCCTTTGCCATAGCGCCCACCCCATGTACTCCACAGCTTCCATGGTTCCACTTTTCTCTTGAGGAGAAAAAGTATATGGAGGTTAGTGAGATCAACTGCAGCTCCCATGGTTGCAAATGACCTTGGAGTCACAGTTGGTATTCATCCTTCCCTCTTCTATTATCCATCTGAATTTCCCTCACTCTCATCTAACATCTTGGGAAGTCTTGGTGGTTTACCTGGAATTAATTATAAGTTTGGTGGGGCCCAAGCCTTGGCCCTCAAGAAGTTATGGAGATGGTTATTAGATTATGGTATCCCTGGGGAAAAATAGATACTATTTAACATCTATAATCAGAAAAAAAGTGTAGCTAGTCGTAGCTTAGAGACATTGCTATGAAATAATGTGTCATCCTTTAGGATGCAGTATATGCATGAAATCAGAAACATCCATATGATGCTGTATCTTTAAGAGGAAGAACAAATGTGTCTGAGAACCAAGGAAAGGAGGTAGGAATGGCCCCACTTACCATCACTCCCATTGACCAAGGAGGCATTTTGTGCTTCTCTTCTTCACAACTTTTGGCTCTTCATACTTTCTGTGGGACAGAGCCCGTGTCCCACTGAACTGCGACTATGTCTGCTTCCAGCATAATTTGGACTCTTTTGCTTCCATGGGTCAATAATCAAAAGGACATGTCACCATGATGATAAGAATAATTGATTCTTATCAGCAGGAGAAAGTAGATTACTTACACTGGCCTGTGAAAGGACATATGCAGCTATCCCAGCCTGAAGATGTTATGATTGTTGAGTCATGGCTCAGTCCCATCAGGAATAAAGGTTTGGGTCACACTAGTTTCTGGTGGCTAAAGTTACCAGCAGCCTTTCATTACTTTTGGATCCCATCACCTCATTGTTGTTAAGGAATCCAGGCTTGTGACTGCTTCCTAACTGTCACTGGAGGAAAGCCACCACAGAACTTATTGATTCTGGTGCTCCTCTCAACAGTGCATGCCTGATGTTCTTGGTGAATAATAGGTCTTCTTTGTCCTCCCATCGTATAGAATCCTCTGGTGAATTGTGGTCTTACCTAATATACCCATTCCAGTGTGCCCACTTCCCTCAGCCTCTTTATTCTATTTCTTCTACTGCCTTCCAGGGCAGCTCGGACATTTCCACTTTATTAAGTACTGGCTATCATTTTCTCCAAGTTTCTAAAAGATGTCTTAACCAACAAGTTTGATCTATCCCTTGGGGTCTTTAATTCTAATGTATTTAGTCATATTTTAATCCTTTTGATCAAGCACCATAAGCAGCCAGAGGTACTTTCCTGGTTTCTTCTGTAACACAATAATTCTTGCAGCTTTGCTAATATGTGATATTTTTTCTCCCTTATCAGGCCCATCATCTCCACAAACTGGATTTAACCCTAATCATGATCCTGGCAGCTAGGAGAGAAAGTGGGCATAGCTCCTGAGAGAGTTCTAGGCAACATCTTTGAATGCAAGGAAAGTGCTAATTCTTACTAGCAGTGTGGGCTACCTCTGAAAACTGTAAGTATTCATAGAGATTTCAGAGCCAACATCCACATGGCATCCATCTGGATGTGCCCATTCCACTTTTCAGGGAGCCGGGTTTCCTAATCAGGGTTCCTAACCTCAGCATGACATACTTGCCTTGTCTGGCCATTTAAACACCCTGAGAGCTCTGTAACTCTAACTTATCAGAGCTTCAGTCTGCTGCTCGGCTTCTTCGTATCTATCAGAGAGGCCCTCTGGCTCTTACACTTCACTTTTAACTGCCTATTAACAGCCCTCAGTTTCTAATTATTCCTCTGCAGGGCATCAATACAGCTTAGCAATAATTAGCCAGCTCCAATGTATTCGTAGGGAATGACTCTCCCACAATACCTATATTTTTTTCAAATGGCAGAATCATGGAGTTCTCAAGGGTGTAGCCTTTCAAGAAGCATTTTTTTCCAGGCTAATACAGATGAAATCTTCAGCAGTTGAGCTGCAGTCTTTTTCCATGGATTCTCCATGCCCCATATATTACTCACATGGAATTTTTTTTGCCTACTAGGAGGAGAGTGAGCCAGTCCCAACACCTCCCACCCTTTTCTCAGAACATTTGGATCCTCCAAGAAGTAGATATATAGCAGATATACATGTGCAAATGATTTATTAGGGGAAATGGTTGTCAGGATAAAAGAGAGGAGGATACTGAAAACATGGAGAATTCTCAGACTATGGTGAAAGTCTTATTCCTGTAAAGAAGAGGGGGCAAGGAGAGAAGGATTGGGTAGAAAGAAGTGTCTATGAGACTGCAGTGCAATTGGGGATGACTGATAGAATGTCCTTAAGCCAAATACACAGGTTAGAGGAGCCCTGCCCTTTTCAGGAATGGGTCTGCACTAGTCCATCTGCTAGGCAGTCACTGGCTGGGAGCAGCCCATGGGCAGTGCAACGGTGGTGTGAACTCTGGTAGAACCGTGGACAGCACCTGGGGCCATCCTTCAGTTATGCTTCCTGTTAGCAGGTGATCTGAATTGTGCATTTTCATGGCCACTGTGGGGTGATTTTTAAAAATTATTTTCTAAAATTCAATTTTCTCCTCCAGCTCTACAATCTTCTGTTTCCTCTAAGACAGTGCGTCTGTTTCTTTATCTCAGTCTCTTTCTTTGATGTTGCATGCTTTCCAGTGCCCAGTGGCTGACCTGAACAAGTGAATAGCTGTCAATTAATCTTTTCACTGGCCTGGGATGATTTGCACACCTATTTCCCAGAAGAAAATAATCTTTTCTTTGGAACATCAATGCCTATATGAGTTGCCTTTGGTTTTTCTTGTATAACAAGTTCAATTTTCAAGAAGCCTCAAAAATTTTACCTAGTTATGAATTACCAACAATTTCACTTATAAGACAGTAGTAAAGCATTGGTTGACTATTTTGAATCAATTTCCAATTAATCTCTGGGTTTTTATCTCCTTGAACTCTTTCCCACTCTCCTTTGCATCCAACATTTCCCATTTTTAAGCCTGTCCTTGGTTATAAAATGGAAATTGGCAGACAAGATCTTTATTTTCTTTACTGTAGCTTTCTCCAGACTGTTTGTGGTTTACTCCTCTTGCATTTGCTTTCCACATTCCATAAATTCATTGATATCTCTTAAGACTTATTGACCCTCCATTTATCCCATTGCCAAATTCTCCTGGTTACTGTGACTGTTTTATTACTTTAATTTCAAAGGGTTTTTTTTGAGATGTTGGAAATATTATGCGTGCTTAGTCTGCCATCTTGTAATTGAAGTCCTTATCTTAAATTAGAAATCGACACATGAATTTTGCTATATAGTATTTACCTTTTACTGTGTCCTAAGTAGTCTCTCTAACTTTATTATTTTGGTGTTCTCCTAAAACCAGTAGTAATTTAAGGAGGAATTTTGTTAGAAATATTTTGCATATGTGCATGTATACACTTGTTTATTCTTTTGAAAATTAATTGATATATTACCTTTTCACTTCATAAATTTGTCCTCTGAATTCACTCTTATTATTCTTATTTTATTAGTTTTAGTGGCTGAAGATACAGACTTTGAGTTTGTGAGTAAAATAGTATGAAGGATTTTTGCAATTTAGAAAATTTGTACGAAATAAGCTCCTCAGCAGTTTATAATAATGCTTCCCTCAACATATGCTGGCCCACAATAATTATTTTAATAAATAAACTAAAACAGATAACCTAAATAAAAAAAAAAACTTGACCATGTGTATAGGTGAAAAAGAACATATTTATAAGCAAAACAGTATCATTCCATCATTAAACTGGTCTCTGGTCATTTGGATTTATGTGTGTGTTTGTGTTGAGTGTTTGTTGTTTGCTCATAAACTTTGCCAATTTTTTTTTCCTTTTGCATGGGTAGGCACTGGGAATCGAACCCAGATCTCCCACATGGCAGGCAAGAACTCTGCCTACTGAACCACTGTGGCCCGTCCAAGTCTGCTTATTTTTAAATTTAGTTCTAAGTGTTTTTTCACCTTAAGAAAATAACTTTCTATCCAAATTATTGATATAATTTATTTTTCAGTTTGACATTTTGCTTTTAATGTACATTTTGATTTTCCCTGACATTTAACATTTGGTACTTTTGACAGTCAAATGATTTAAACATACAAGCCATGAAATATGAAATTAATCTGATTTTATAGTTTGAAATACTTCTATTCTGATAATAGAAATAGAAATACATTCATGAATATCCCCCCTCCCCCTGAATTCCATCCTTACTTTATAAACCACTTTTTGATCATTCAGCAAATTAACCGTACTTTAAAGATTTTAGAAACCACTGCTTCCTAAATCCTTCTAAATAGACAAATGGAGTTTTGGTGGAATATATGGGAAAATAAATATGTTAAAAAATGCTAGGCTACATGGGACATAATTTTCGGGGGTGTAAGTCTGACTCTGGCATCATGAAAAATACCTGGCCCTGGCATTGTGTACCACAACTGGCCCTGGCATCATGAGACGTAAGTTCCAAGGGTGAGCCAGGCCCTGGCATCATGGATTAGCCAACCAAAAGGGGAAAAAAGAAATACAGTTTCAATGGCTAAGAGATTTCAAATCAAAATGGGAGGTCATTCTAGAGGTTACTGTCGTGCAAGTTTCAGCCAGATATTGCAAACTGCCACAATAGGTCAACCCCCACCCAACAGTATTCCTGGAAACCCTGAAAGATATCCTGTGCTTTATAAAATTTTATTTCTTAAGTTTGTTTTTCAGAGACTTAAAACCTCCAGATTGTTTCAATGCCCAGAGAAGCTCTGAAACCTAGAAATACTGGACTCTCCAGGAACAACAACTGGTTTTATCATTTCATCCCTTTGCCCTTAACAACAGCTCTCCTTTATCAGCCTTGAAGCAGTGAGAGAGTCGTTGCCCAGATATCCCTCAAGATTGAGAGATAACTGTCAAATGAGAGGGAGGAATTGTAACTGAGAAATCAGGATTTAAGGAATGATTTTGATTGCTGAATCATGATATAAATATTCCTTTTTGCTTTTTGGTATATTGGAGGAGACAGTGGGAAATACTTGAAATCTCTAAATTGTAATCCAGCTGCCTTGATCTCTGATAATGATTGTATAGCCCTTATCTTCTAACCCTGTGATTGTAAAATCCTTGTGACTAACCTTCATTTGTATCCAGTTATCCAGTTTTCCAACTTTAGAGTCTTATAATCACTAAAGACAGCCCGTTAAGTTCATTAATGAAGGGTTGTGGGTCAATCCAGAAACTAACCTACCCTAAGTCCAAAGTAATCTTGATAACCAAAATGGGCCCACCTGACATGTGCTAGAGCTTAGCCTTTAACTTACAAGTCACTTATACTTCATTCTGTCATTTTCTTACTCACATTCTGTGACTATGTATGTATTCAATTTGCACATGCTCAATAATTAGATCACCTCTAAGTACATAATCTGGGGCCATTGTGCTCATTATTCTAAACCCTGTCCATCTTTTCTCTGATAAAACTGTCAGAATTGCTGCAGTTTGGGAAGACAGATTTTTGGGCCAATAGACCATATGGTCTCCTACTCTGTGCCTAGTAATGAACTCTTTCTCTCTTTGAAAAACAAAATGCTAGTCTATCCCAAGCAGCTTTTACTTGATAGTATATCCTAAAAGGAGCCATTGAAGACTCTGATCTATAAATACCTAATATTATTAGCTGCATGCATGATGGAGTAGAAATTTGAAGTAATAGAAGTGTTATCCCTGGAAGGCTGCATGCTGCTAAGAGAAAAGATAGGCTTAGAAATTGTTAACATCTTCTGAACCCTTATACTAATGTAAATGATAGGGCATTTTGTGTCATACAACACAACAAGTATATTCCAAAACTAGTCAGAGTTCTCTCTATGGTTCATGCATTCAATAAATACATATTACACGCTTGCTTTATCGTCATAAAGGTACTAGATGCTTGTGGTACAATAATGAATAAGTTATAGATCTTTCTTTTAAGGAGCTTAACGTCTTACTGGAGCAGCAACTTTTTACACGTGTATACAGATAAATTATAGCACATCAGAATAGCTGTAATGATAGAGCTATAAATGATTTGCTATGAGAATATGAAGGGGAAAGTAACTAAATCAGCTGCAGGGATTAGGTTCTGTTTCAAAGAGAAGGTGAGGTTTCCAATAGATCTCAAAAAAAAAAAAAAAAATCACAAAAGCAGACCAAAAACATTGGGCACTCACAGCAATTGCTCAGTGAGTTTTGGGAGTGAAGGCAAAACCCATTCTGTGGGTAAAAGTATTGAGGCCTTGAGGAGTAAATGGGAATTTAAAAGGCAGAGAAAGTGACAGCCAACTACCCTTTCAAAGGGTGTGTATGCCGTCTGAGAGGAAGACAGGTGATACGCAACTGTCAAGCTAATCTCTATGGTTTTAGGCAAGAGTAGACTCTGTTCCTTGGTATTTTTCTCAAAAATCTAGCCTACTTTATTTGAACCCTACAATGTGCCAAAATCATTCTTGGGTTCTTCCTCATTTATTTTTCGTATATCAACACAAAATCATATACTCTCACATGCTTTTCAGCCAAAAAACCCCTCTCAGATATCAATTTTTCTTTCAATTTCACACCAATCACTTAGAAATACACAATACATTGAGATCTATAATACACTAAGATGATTTGACCCTCAGAAATTTTGTCTGAAGCTGATATAGCAAGCATTCTGTTGGCAGATGACTGAAATTTGGGGGTCCTTTTGAAAACACGTTCTGAATAACAAAATTAAGACTTTGGGGGTACACACACATATACACACAACCCAAACCAAAAACCATTTAGCTTCAAAATAAATAGAGCAACTGCAATGGCTAAATCTCAGAGGAAAGACTGTCTTCCTCTAATAACTGAGTGAGAGCACTTTCTTAGAAGATATGTTGGGTTGTTGGCCAAGCACAGTTGAAAAACTCAAGATGAGATGGAGAAACAGCAAGCCGAAAGCATTCACTAACTCCTCAGAGCTGAAATCACTTTATATCAATTTTAAATTAAATGTAAAAAAAAAATCACAATGAAAATGGTGCAATGTATTTTCCTCTGCTTCATTTCTTTTGCATTGCTTTCTCCTGGGTATTTTGCTATGTAGAAGGGTAATGTGTTTATACATTTTGGAGCTAAGCAGTCATAAAAGTATATAGGCACAGCTTGGAACCACCATCCACAAATTAGAAAGTTCCCCTAGTCTTGCCCATTTTATAAACACTTTATGAAGAAAAAGAGAAAGAAAAACAAACAAAACCCCAGAAAGATGGTTTAAGTCCCCCCACCCCAACTCTTCCCCAGTATAACTCTTAAATAGTTTATTTGATAATTATACAGTACAGAAATATGATGCAAAGTAATGTAAATATGACTTTCATCATACAATGGAAAATCTTAAAATTGCCTTCAGCAGTGTCAGCTGGATTTCAATAGACTTTATGAGTTTTGAAATAAAAACCAAAGTACTCTCTATTCTTCACACTAAAAAGCAGAGACTAATTGAAAAAAGCATCAGTAAACATATTTTTATTTTGCTTTTAAAATATTTTTCTTCCTGTAAATTGAAGACTTTGGAAGTCATTAGTGGTCAGAAGTAAAATTATTTTTTTCCCAAAACCTCAGCAATGATATTCTATGCTTTCTAAACAATCTTCTTGCTTTTTGACCCATGTAATTTCAGAAACTATGCTGGGTATTGATAGCTTGGACAAAGATTCTAATGCTTTGCTTCTGATGTACTTCCAGATTAAGCTAGCAAGTAATTTGCACTGAAAAATGTAAAACAAACAAAGCATAAGGCATTACATGTTATAAGTGTAACTCCTTCAACAAAACTATGAATAGCTTATTTACTTGCATCAGCAATAATTTCAGCGAGATTGCTACCTCACCACTGCAGGCCTTTGAAATGATATTAAATACAACACTATTAACTGCTGCTTTTATTTTAGATCAGATGGAAATTCAAGATCATGAAATAAATATACAAGTGAAAAAGATAAGACCATATTCAAGTTCTGCTCTTGCAGTCTTTTCAATAGGGCTAAAGGCCACAAATTCTACTAGTATGCATTATTCAGATGAGAGATAGTCCATGTATTTTATATTGTCCATTTTTCTGTCACTTAGTGCATGCATCAACAAATGACAAATTAAGTGATGGTAAGAGAAAAGAATGATTGTGAATGATTGTAGAAGAACAGATAGTAAACAAGATTGTATTTTAAAAATAAGTGTATTTTAACACACTACTCTGTTGAAGATTTAAACATGTTTCAAGATTAGACTATGTGCTTGGCACATTGTAACTACTTAATACATATCTCTTGAATGAGCAGATAAACTTTATTTGTTGCAGAAAATGCCAAAATGCTACCCAAGGAAAAAGAAAAGTACTGCCTCATATGTTTCTGACGTCAAGTTTCATTTCGTAGGGAATTAAACGTGCCTTTAACTGAAACTGAATGTTCTATAGAAGTTTGGGGTGTAGGTAGATTGATAACCACCTCTGATGCTCAGCAGGGAACTCATAAATAGTTAAGCATATGCAAATTACTTGGGAGAAGTTGGTCTGCATTTGTGGTTTTAGGTCAGACTAATGATTTTCTCTTTCAAATAGAACCAAATGGATGTGTCAAAAGAAGTAAAATTCTTAATGGGAGCAGACATAAATAGTTTCTAACCTGCTGCTAAGGTTACAAATGTCACTGGTAGTTGTCATTATAGTAGAGCAGAGGGTCCTTCATCATTTCAAATGCATTTCCATATCCACAGGTAGTCAGATAAGTGACCATTACCACATGTACCAAAAGGACAAACAGATGGCGTTCAGATCATTCATTTTTGTGTGTGTCTTATAGGATTCAAGCATTTTAAAGGTCATTCAGAGTCATGTGTTTTATATCAACTTATGTAGAAATATTTATGTATATTGGCCTCTTGTCTTCATCTCCCACTCCTGGCTTTGTTTCATTCGTATTCCTTTCCCTACCCCCCAAATGTAATGTGCAGGTGTGAAAGAGGAAAACAGACCTTTCTCTAGGGTGATTGGGAACTATTCCATTAAAATTTTAACTGAACATTATCTGTCATCTTCTGGTCTCCCAGAAATCTCCATGAATAAAATTGGCCCACTCTAGATCCCATCCCCAATGCCTTTTGCCCCTACTTGAGCTTTCCACATTCAACAGTTTTGCCATAGCATTTGAAGTGATGTTGGTGACAACATTGACAAAGCACACACAGATTACTCTGGCATGGGTCATCCACAACATCCAGGAAATTATTTCCCAGCAGAGTTTCAGAAAGACGATACCCACAACCCAAACATACAATGGATATGGCCAAGGAAAATAAACCGACTGGAGTAGGGTTTTTTTTGTTGTTGTCTGGTTATATGGAGGAAGCCAATGGGTGTCATAACACATAGTCTTTCACACTGTAGATCACATGGTAAGCGCATTTGACCTTGCCAAACCCAACTAATACAACCTATTAATTGGGATCTTTCTGTACATTACTGAGAATTGTAGAGTTGATGGTAGTTGCGCTGCAGCGGGACAGAGGACTCTTAAGATTGATATAACATTTATATCTGGAACTCTTTCTCACTGAATCCTTGCTATGGGATGAATTGTGTCTGCCAAAATGATATGTAAAAGTTCTAATTCTCAATACCACACAATGTGATCTTATTCAAAATGGGTCATTGCCGATAGAATTAGTTAAATTAAGTTAAGGTCACACTAGAGTAGGGCAGGCCACTGACCCAATACAACTAGTACCTTTACTGAAAGAGGAGAAAGGCAGACAGGAGACAAGGCCATGTGAAACAGAAGCAGAGATGGAAGTGCTGTAGCTGTAAACCAAGGGGCCCCAAGGATTGTTGGCAAACCACCAGAAACTAGGAAGCAGCAAGGAAGGAGTGTCCTCTATACCTTTCAGAGGGAACATGAGTCTGCCAACATGTCGATTTCACACTTTAGCCTCCAGACTGTGAGGCAATAAATTTCGGTTGTTTTGAGACACTGAGTTTGATCCTTTGCTACAGCAACCCTATGACACTAATATACCCCTCAAGCACATAAGTAAGGTGACATTACTTGCTAAGTAGGGTGACATTAAGTGTTAAGCTTTCCTGGCTCAAATAGAATGTCTTTCACCTTTTTTCCTAACACTGCTCTTGTCTTACTCTTTGCCCTACTCCATTCTACCTTTAATTTGGATTTTCTGGTGTTACGTTTTAGATTGCTTAACTGTGAATTTAATGGATTTAGCATCTGTGAGTTCAATTGCACTTCTCCCTCATGCTGCTAAATTCAGTTTTCAGTAGTAGAAAAGCCCACGCCCATTTGGCCTTACCTACCTGAGAAAAGTGGGTTAGGATAAACCTTAGAGATAAACCAGTTTATTTCATAGTTATGTCCAAGTGAAATAGAGCTACATGAATGACATATTCATGGGCCCTGAGCTAATCAGAACTACACGTAAAACCTGGTTTTTCCATCTCCATGCTCTTTCCAATATGTGACAAACTTTAGTAAAAATGTCTGCACAGAAGTTTGCTGCATCAATAATATGCATTTCAGTAATCTGGGATGTTTGAACTAATGCACCATATGAAAAGCATTAAAGCAGCCAACAGCTATGAGTAAATCAGGGCTTTGGAAATCTCATTACACAGGTTTTTTTTTTTGCCATAGGACTCTGTTTTACTTTCTCAGAACTTTTAGCAGTAGTGAATACTTTTTTTGATGTTCCATCTCTGCCTTCTGTGTAAGTATAATACTGTGACGTTTAAAATGAGTACCCTAAGTCATCAGTGGATGAATCAACAGTGAATTTCTTTCTCTAAATTTTCCTGGTCAAAAGAATGTATTTAGGCATTACCAAGTTACTGAGGCTTAGAAATAAGCTTTTCAAAACTGAGATTTTTAGATCCTCAATTTTTTTTAGATTCCAACCAAAAGACTTCTCCGGTGGTATGGTAAAGATCATAGCTTTCTGTATACAAATTTCTCAAGTGCTTAAATTCTGTAGCTTGTCTCAGAGAAGGGGTTATGGGATATACATGATGGAAAGCATTTTTGTTTCCATTTGCTCAAACTATTATATTGTTATAGAGCATAAGCAACTTGGAAACAAACTTAGATAGTTTGTTTATCTACGTAGATAGATAAAGATGCTCTTTATCAACTAGCATAAGTCCTTATTTTGTTTAAGAGGACTCAACAGGAAAAGAAGCTGGAACATCAAGGAGTTGGTCAGCTTAACTGAATAATTATCTTTCTTGACTTGTCCCAGAACCCTTTCCTTCCACCACTACATACAGTTCCAAAACTTAAGCGGTAGAGTGCTCAGTTATGGAGAAGAGGCTGCTGATTTGTGTATTCACTGGTTTTGGGAGTGAGAATCATAACATTAGACCATACTGAACCTAAGGGAATTATCTGGAAGTGGAGCAGACCTGCTCTTTGGATTAAAGAAGGGGACTTGTCCATGTATTTGCACTGATTTCTTGTTCATTCATTTAACAACATTTGTTGGGCATTCTTTATTGGCCATTCTACCAGTTGCTAGAGATAAATAATAAAGTAAGAGAGATATAGCCCCTCCTTCAAGTTACACATTCATCTTCCCTTTTTACTCATTTTGCCTTCACTTACTGATCCATTCAGGTTGCTATCTGTGGCTTCTGTATTAGTTTCCGCTGTTCCTTTGCCTACTATTCTCTTTCCTTTAAAACTTTACATCAAAGAAAGGCGTAGACAAAGCAATCAAAATCAGAACAGAAATTGTAATCCCCAAACCTCAGATTGGAATTGCTAATTTTGTCAAAGAAGTCAAGGCTCGTTCTCTGTTTTATGGTTGTCTGAAATACTGCCAGTTATACTTACATTGGGAATGCAGGAAGTATGTAGGAAATGGCTAACAATTCTCAATTTTCATTCTGTACAATAGTAATTATCAAAGTGCTGATACCATTTTATAAACTCACAATGATCAGTGGGATTTAACTTTTAAAAATGAAATTTTTTTTAAGTACAAAATTACTTTGCAATTATTTCACATAACTAAAGACGTTCTGGCTAAAGGTAATAAAACAATAAAGAATAAACTCATAATTTAAAGGCCTGGACTAAATGATCATTATTTGAACGTAATATAATTATTTACCTAAAAATTTTAAATTAATCAACCGATAAGCTGAAAGAAACAATCAGTTACATAATTAAAGTGATCTAATATTTGATCAATGAAAAAAAATGGTAATGTAAAACACTTTGATGCTGTAAAAAAAAGTAGCTTTCCTATATACCAGCTATAACAAAGGAGAAAATATAATAGGGAAATGTAATAAGAAAAAATCCTAAGCAGCATAAAAACATAACTACATAAGGACTTCATACAAATTTAAGAATGTAAAGGAACATTTATATAAATGTAAAATAAAAGAGTTATATTTTATTTTTTGGTGGAGAGATTCAATATTATAAAAATTTCTATTTTTCCGAATTAATCTATATATTTATTTCAATAAATTGCTCTATGACACTGCAGGGCAGAACTCTATGCATTTTCTTTTTTTTAAATAAATGATATATCTTGGGTGCATATGCAAGAATACTAAAAATATTTGACAATAAAGCAGTAACATATGGTACAGAATTAAAACCATACTCTAAAGCAAAGAAGTTAAATCCATTTATATTTGTGTAGGAAGAGACAAGTCAATTGTGAAACAGAATAGATGCAAAATATAATGAATTTGATATTCTGAGTGAGTTGAGAAAGGACGCATTATTAAATAAATGATAGGAGATCAGTTGCCTATTCATTTGAAAAAAAATTCTTCATCATAGCATACACAAAACTAAATTCCAAACAGATTGAATATTTTTACAACACATAAAACAAAAATATTCTTATTGTAAGTATTTGTATGATATTGAGGAGAAGAAACCAAACCCAAAAGTTGAAAGAGAGCTAAAAGGACAGATTTACTTCATAATTTAAAAAATACTTTTGTATGAGAAAAAGACATTATAGTAAAATTAAAAGATGATGTATTCATGGAAATTTATTTACTATAAGTAACAAACATCTAACATCTTCATTATAATCTTGGTGCTTACAGGCATAAAACAATACAATAACACAAAATGGCAAAAACAAAAGAAAACATTCCAATAAAAATGGGAAAGTGATCTGGAGAGACAATTCAGAGAGGAAAACTACAAATGATTATTAAACATATAAAATATGCTCAACTTCACTCCTGCTCAAAGAAGTGCAAATGAAAATAAGAGTGAACTACATTTCACTATTTCACATATCAGGATAAAACTGGAGAAGAGATGGGAAAATGGGCATTCACTTAGCAGGTCCTGGCTGCACTCCCATTTTTCAAGCACTTTATCCATTTCTACTGATATTTATATGAATATATTTTTACCCAGCAATTTCCCTGACAGGACTTTATTCAAGAGAGACCCAAATGTGCCTATAATGGGTGTAATTGCAGCATTGTTTGTAATAATGAAATAATCAGAAATTATCTAAATACCCATCAATAGGGGATTGGTTAAATAGATTTTGATACATCCATGTGAATGCAATAAAACCATTATGAAGAATAGTCTTTGTGTACTAACATCGAAAGATGGCACGAAATGAGCGATCTCTACCAGAGCCATGTGAAACAAACAACATGTCAACTGAGTCCTGCCTGAATCATAATCCACAGACTTGAGAAACAAAGTACAAGCGTTGTTTCAAGCCACAAATTTTTTGGATTGTTTTAAACAGCAAAGAAACCCAAAATAGCTACTAACACAGAAATGAGCACAAAATACATATTGGATACATAGAATGGGCAGGCAATTAGCCCGACTATACTGTGGAGAGAAATTAAGGCAGAATATATAGTGTACAGCAAAAAGGATCCTGAAAACTCGGCAAGAGACATTGTATGATCTGAACAACAGAGAGATGCTTGGTGTATAGTTAATCTAAAACCATAGGTTTAGAGACAGAAAGAATCATATTGTCCAGTCTCCTGTCTCAACTGCAGATCTCTTGCTCCTGGAGAGAGAAGGATCAAAGAACTTCATGGGAAAGATTAAGCTCAGCAAGGGCAGTGAGAACTTCTGTTTCACACCTGG
Source organism: Tamandua tetradactyla (assembly GCF_023851605.1). Taxonomy (NCBI): domain Eukaryota; kingdom Metazoa; phylum Chordata; class Mammalia; order Pilosa; family Myrmecophagidae; genus Tamandua; species Tamandua tetradactyla. Next base: position 42,197,190 of record NC_135337.1, on the reverse strand, counting down.
TAGAGAGCCTTAAATTAAGCAGTTGGGCCAGATGACCTTTAAGAGTTTTTCTAATTCTTTAATTTCTTAGGAAGAGCAGCTTCCATTTCCTAAATTATTCCTTAAATGGTCTGAACTCTCAACATCCTGCTAACCCTCTGAGGATGCTTTTTAGTTTCTCAAGGACCCTTTTAAATGAGACTCAGGACCTGGGTAGGATATGCATTGGATGGAGGGCACTGCAGTTCAAACACAATCATAATCCCAGTTTCCCCTCAAATGTCTAAGCATTGAAAGATAATGCTAATGGAATATCTAAGAGTTAACTAAACCATTAAATGTACTTAGAGAAGATAAAGCCTAAGAAAACAATCTATTTAGACAAAATGGTCTTCTTATAAATGTTAGGTATTCTGCTTCATATAAACCTGTTGATAATCATTTCATTATTCTGTAGTAGCATCCAAATAGCATCTTCTCAGCATCTTTACCCTCTCTTTACAGCAGATTATTTCATTTCTTCCCTTTTCACAGAAATGTTTTTTAATGCACAGCTCTTAGAATTTATCCTTATTCCACCTAGAATTATCTTGGAATTGGGTCAGAGTCTCTTTGAGGTCTCTCTTCCTCTAATCTCTTAATTTTTTTTTCTGGATTCTGCCCCATTTTTTTCTGGATTCTGCCCCATTCTTGTCTTCAAGAGCTTGCTCCAGTAATGATGCTCTTTCTGACTTCCTCAATTTTGCCTTCTATATTGGCATCTTTCACTATACTACTATACCTACAACCCATTTCCTAATCTACTCGTGGGTCTCATTTCATCAGGTATCCATGCCTTTTATCTTCAATTATTTCTCTCTCACTGAAAACGTTCCTTTGGTTTAAAAGAATGCATTTTAAATAACTAAGTGCTCTTTAAAACACAGATATCTGTTTTCTATGTCTAAAAATCTACATTTTAAAAATACTTCTTTTGCTTGCAAGATCAGAAAGAATAATCTAAACAAACTCTGAAACTGTGATAATGTTGGAAACCACATTCAGATAGATTTTCTTCTCTAGAATTCTTTCCAAAGAAAGGACAATAGTTAAATAAACTTCCTATCTGGGGGAAAAATGAGAATTTTAAGAACTCTACTTTTCGTGCATTATATTTATAAAAATGTTTGTGATAATTTATTCACTTAGCATCTGGCCACAAACAGCTATTAAAAGTGCTATTGCTTCTGCTTTAAAGATAAATAAAGAAAATAAAAGAGGGTGACACTAAGGTCTTAATTCCATCATAGAGAAGCTGATGAAAAAGTAAGGAATAATCTCGCTTGTTCTTTACGCTCTCTCAACTCCACCAACAGAAGCTTGCTGGTTGTCAAATATTACAGGAGGAGAAAGGCCTTTTATTAATATGAATGCTGCTACACAATATTCCAATGCTATAGAAAACATCATAGTTAATATGTAACTGGTTAAAGGGATATTATCAGAGTGAATTTGAAAGTGTATTTAATCACTATTATCACCATGAAAATATTTTGCATTTATTTGCATGAAGAATGATGTAACTCTACAAAATCATTTAAATACATTAAAGAAATGTATTGTTTGTATGAGAAAACAGCTTGGATATGCATTTAAGACATACCTTAAATAAATACACTAATTAAATAAATTAACTTGAATTTTGAGTAAGTGATGGGCTAGTCATTTAATTTTTCTACCATGGGTGATGCATGACAATTCTGGGACAGAAGACAGGGTGGTTGAGAGAGGCTAGGGAAAGGTAAGAAAACATTTTTGGGAAAGATAAGTAAACATTTTTTACAGAGGATAATTTACCAGGAAATAGATAAAGAAAAGAAATAATTTAGTCCTTGAGAAATCATGAAAAAAAAAAAAGGAACCACATAATTTGGATATGTGTGATAGAAAATTTAGAAATTACTACAGTGAAAAAGTTTCAGACTTTGTTGCTTTGAACAAAATATTTAACTAAACCTCAGCTGAATCCAATATTCTTTGCAAAATATTTATCTAATGGGCAGTTTATTGCATATGATCACAAGAGCAGATTATGATTTAAAAGTCACAGAAAAGTTCGGTATTTAAAATATTGAAAATAAGCAACAGAAGAATGGGAATCTTCGTTCCATATTTGATTTTATGGCATTAACCACAATGCTACTTGATATTGTTTCATGAAGGGAATTGGTCAGTACTTAATCTTACTTGTTTATTCATTCATTTATTTGCATTTATTGTAAGCTTTTCTTTCCTTCCCTAACTGTGTCTTTATCAATCAATGCTATGTCTAGATGAGAACCAGGAATCAGAGAATGGAAGGCTGAAGTACTCATTAGTCTATCTGATTAGGTTGAATGCAGATTTACTGCCCAAACACAGAACAACTCCTTGAACAAAAACAGAAAGAATGAAAACAGCATATAAACAATTTGCACTCATATGAGATAGACAGAAGAAGAAAGGAAAAACAGAAGAGTTGCAGTGTACTTTTTACTTGAGCCTGTGAGCTAGTGTTCCTTTTTTTACCGTAGACAAACCCTCACTATTGAATTTTCCCCATTACTTGAATGCGTGCATATGCATATAAATGTGTACATACCTCAATACTAAACTAGTTCTTATAACAATAAGCGGGAAAATACATGAAATCAAACACCTTGGATCCTCAACTTGAATATAATGAGACACCGAAGGTGATGATGAAGGTTCAAACCATTGGGATTGTTTTACATGGATGTGTAATGAGCATGGTGATCATCAGGAGTGTGCAGGAATCAGATCCTGCCGGAAGCAAGGCAGTATAATCTCTGCAACTTTGAATTAAACCCTAAACAGTAAGTAGGGTCTAGTGAAAATACTTGTCACCAGAATGCAGAAATTCCATGTTCTTCCATTTCTGTTATGATTCACTGTGTAATGCTAAGTAAATCACTCAATTAGATTTTTGTCTTATCAAATTGGGATTTCCCTCCTATTTGTCAATGTATATTCCCCACATCCAACAAGTACCATGATAGTATTAATTATTCCTACATTTTATATTTGGTGAAGTCAGAGCCTCCGCATTGCATACAAAATGGGAGTAATCGTAGGAGGTTAAATTATAAAAAGGAGAAAAATAAGACATGAATGTCTTAATCCACATGAAAACAAATATTCTGATATCAAAGCCAACAAAGTAAGCATTAATGTTAACCACCGAAGCAATTAATAGCAAATACACAGGGCTGATTTGGGGGTGGGGGGAGTGACAATGCCTTTTCAAATGCTTTAGAATCTCACTTTGTTCATTTGTTCATTCAACACCGAATTTATTTAGTTTTTAATGTGTCAGACTGTTTATTCTTGGGAATGCTTCATTGAATAAAACCAAGATTCTGACTTTATGATTCGTAAATTCAACAGGATAGAGAGAGAAAAAGAAACAAAAAATATAATAAATAAGTATCCAGTATATTCATAGGTAATATGTTCTAAGGAAGAAAAAGAAAGAAATAGGATAAGCAAAGTGTATCCTAAATGTGAGCATTTAAAGGAGGGACATAAACTGCAATATTAAATATTGAGGTCAGGGTAAGATAATTGGGGAAGTGAAATCTGAGCAGAACTAAAAAGAATTTGGGAAATAAGTGATGCATATATACAGAGTCAGAGTATTTCAAGAAGAGCACACAGCTAGAGTAAATCTCCTAAGGAGATTTGAGGAAAAGTAAGGAGACTTTGTAGTGGTACTGTTAGGGAAAAGGAGAGATGTTAGGAGATGATCTGAGAAAGATAACTTGATTCAAGTACAGGGACAGGGTCCATTTAGCATTTTAAAATAATTTTGGCTTCTACTCTGCATGAAAATGGAAGCCATTGCATGGTTTTGATTAGAGAAATGCAATCTGTCTTAAAATTTAAAAGCATTATTCTGCCTGCTGTGTTGAAACTAGATTGTCAGAGGGCAAGAGTGGAAACCAATTGTAAGGGTATTACAATAATCCAGATGATATGTGATGGTTGCCCACCAGGGTAGTAGCAGTGGGAATGAAGAGAAGTGGCAGATGTATAGCAGACCATCCTGAAAGAAAAGTATTATAGAAATAGAAGAATCAAGGATTAATACTTTTTTGTTTTGCCCTGATCAATTTGAAGGACGGAGTCACTCTCAATTGAAAGGTGAAAAACAATTTTTGAGGAAGATATGTTGTTTGCTATAGGGCACATCCAGTTTGAGATGCCCATTAGACATTTCATGTAGATAGTTAAAATGACTGCTATAGATACAAATATGGTATTTGGGAGAGAGGTCTGGACTGGAGATATGTCTGTTGCTGCTACATGGGTTTAATTTAAATTCATGAGATTGGGTAAGAGTACCAAAGACATGAAGGAAAAATGGAGAGAAAACCACGGAAAGGGCCATGCAGTTCTCCAATATTAAGAGACTGTGATGAAATAAACAAACAAACCGATAAACAGGATTGAGAAAAACAAACCAGTGAGGGAGAATGAGAAGCAAGGAAGTGGATGGTATGAAATGTGTGATGGTTAGGTTCTGGTGTCAACTTGGCTAAATGATCATGCACAGTTGTCTGTCAGGCAAATACTGGCCTGACTGTTGCTGCAACAATACTCCGTGGCTGGTTGATAAACTGGAAGACTGGTATATTAAGTCATCAGTCAGTTGATTGCATCTGTGGATGATTGTATCCGTGATCACTAAGGCTTGTCTCTCACAATAAGACAATCCAGTCACTTGAAGGCTTTTAAGGAAGAAGAGAGACTTTCACTGCTTCTTCAGCCAGTGAGCCTCTCCTGTGGAGTTCATCCAGAACCTTCATTGGAGTCGCCAGCTACACAGCCTGCCCTACTGATTTTGGACTCTTCCATTCCCACACTTGCATGAGACATATAAATCTCATATTTACAGATCTGTCCTGTTGGTTCTGTTTCTCTAGAGAATTCTGACTAATACATGCACTGCCATGCAGTTCTCCTATATTAAGAGGCTGTGGAGAAAAAGACAAACCAATACCAAGATTGAGAAAAACAAACCAATTGAGGAAGAATGAGAAACAAGGAAGTGGGTGGTATGAGATGTAAGTGAAAAAGAACTATAAAGGAGGTGGGTGTGCTATTGATAATGGCCATCAGATTTACCAACGTGGAGATCAATGGTAACTATAATGAGAACAATATTGAAGGCAATAATTGTGATGGGGAATTGGAGGCAAAAAGCTGGTTGAGTGGGTTTAAGAGAGGATGGGAGGAGATAATTAGAAACAGAAAGAACAGGTAACTCTTTCAAAGAGTTTTTCTACAAATATGAGATAGGTGAGAAATGAGGAGATAGGTGACAGGGAAAATGGAAGCAAGAAAATTTCTTTAAGAATTTAGCTATAAATATATGTATGTATACTGATTTCAGTGATAAAGGAGAAAGAGGGAAAAATAGCAATGTAGGAGGAAGAAGGAAAATTGCTAGAGTGATGACATTCAAAGAATTCCTAGAATGATCTCCTTTAGCAGACAGGAGAAAATAGGATCTATGCAAAACTGGACTGATCAATTAGCTACTGGGGAAAATGCAAATGAAAACCACAACGAGATACTATTTCACACTTATTAGTTTAACTGCTATAAAAAAAAAGGAAAGCAAGTGTTGGAGAGGATTCAGGGAAACAGCAACACTCATTCATTGCTAGTGGCAATGTAAATGGAGCTCCCATCTGTGGAAGACAGTCTGAGGGTTCCTCAGAAAACTAAGCATAGAATTACCCTTTGGCTGTTCAATCCCACCACTATGTACATACCCCAAAGAATCGAAAGCAGGGACTCAAACAGATATTTGCTCATTGATGTGGTACCATTATTCACAATTGCCAAAATATGGAAGCAACCCAGGTGTCCATCAACAGCAAAATGTGGTGTTTACGTTCAAAGGAATATTATTCAGCTGTAAAAAGGAATGAAGTTCTGATATATGCAACAGCGTGGATGAACCTTGAAGCCATCATGTTGAGTGAAATAAGACAGACACAAAGGAAAAATGTTGGATGATCTCACTGTCTTGCAATAAAAAGAATAAGCAGACTCATAGAGTGAGAATCTAGAATATATGCTACCAGGGTACACAGTGGCAATAAGGAACAGAAAGTTAAGGCTTCAAATGTAAAGTGTCTCTACTTGGAATGGTGGAAATGTTTTGATAATGGATGGTGGTGATGGTAGCATAACATTACAAATATAATTAAGAACACTGAAATATATATATCTGAATGTGGTTAAAAGGGAATTATTAGGTTGCATAGATGGTAACAATAAATTTCTTTAAAAAGTCCTTGGAACTGTGCAGTAAACCCTAAGTTAAAATATGGACTATAGTCAATAGTACAATTATAAAGTGTGCTTTTAGCAATTGTAACAAATGTCCCACACCAATGCAAGGTGTTAATAATAGAGTGGAATAAAGGAATCCTGCATTTTATGCATGATTGTTTCATTAACCCGAGAGCTTCTCTAATAAAAAGAAAGAAGAGGGATCAGCTTCAGGTAGTGACAAGCTTAAAACCCTTTGCTTATTTATTTTCCTAAGTAGTTTTTATTACATATTCCATCTATGAATATTACGGGGTGGTTAAACATTCACTGAGGGGATATAATGGGTTTGTATATATTATGGAATATGACTTCTATTGTGGTTGGGAGGATGGGGCTGAGAAAGTTTTGGGAAATCGGAAAGGAATAACCTATTGATTATATAAGATTCTTAATCTCTAGAAGAGATAGCCCTTGCCTTCTTTAGAAAAGTGAACATTAAAACATACTAGTTCCTTTAAACTATTTACATATTTATGTTAATTTCTTATCTACAAAGCCACTGAATGGAAAATGGTCCTGGAACTAATTTATCTTTTTTTTTAATCCAAAGATTCCTATTCCACTTTCAAGCCACCAGCTAATCTTAGGGTGGATTATTTGGTGAGCCTCTAATTAAACTACTAACTTCTAGAAAGAAAATATTTTAAGAATGAGAACCTATTCTTGAATATGGGCCTCTAAATTGTTTGATTGTATGAGGCTGTTCATTAAATAACATGTTGTGAAGAACACTCCCCTGGCATGTAATCTTTTTTTTTCTTCCTTTCAATTTTTTTTACTCTAGAAATCTGTACCTCAACTCTCTTTCAGTTTTAATCCATGTATGAGAACATGGTCAATTTAACTTCCCTAAATTAGTGCAACTTTGTTCACATCATTAAAAGTCTTCAGTAGTTTCCCAATTTAAAGGAAATTAAATCCAAACTTATTTGATTTTGTCACCTTGTCCTTATCTTCCTTATCACTTTGTCCAAGATGCTATTATCTCTTATTGCAATAGCCTGAAAATTGGTCCACTCTTGTGCATACCATATACCACATACCACTGCACAATCCATTTCTCTCATTTACCACTGTTTCAGTTATCTATAGCTATATTTACTCTACCTAGCAAATAATCACAAATCCCAGTGGCTTGAAACATTAAATGTTCATTAGCTTGTATATCAATGGACTGACTAGGTGGTGCTTCTGGTCTCAGCCTAAGGAATGCTACTAATGTGAGCAGGGCTTAGTACAACTGATTCACCAGGTATGAATCAGCTTGACTGGCTTGCTGATCTTGGTTGGGCTCTCCCAGGTGTCTGACTGGCTGCTAATTGGACTTGGTGGACTTCAGCAGAGACCATAGGGGCAATTCAACTCTTCTCCACATTTTACTTTATTCAGCAGGTTAGCCTAGGTGTGTTCTCATGGTAAAGGCAAAGGAAGCAGCAACATGCAGATGTTTCTCAAGTCTCTGCTTGAGTTCAGTGTACTACTGCCTTGTTGGCCAAAGCAAGCCACACAGCAAGCTCAGAGTCATTATAGGAAGACACTATCATAAGGGCACGGATTCAAGGAAGTGTGATAAATTGGGTCCATTGATGCAGTCAACCTACTACAAAGACGTAAAGCCCTAACATGCATCATCTTGTCCCTGATTCACAGCCCCATCTCTCACAGTTCACTTCCTCTCCTATCTGGACATCCCTTCTTCTGCCCCATTCATTTCACTTGGTTAATTCCTAGTTATCCTTTATCTCAGCTCAAATATCAGTTCTCCCAGGAAAACTTCTCTGACCTCCCAGATTAAATCAGAATCCTTTGTCATACCAGTTCATAGAACTATATTTCTTTTAAAGAGCATTTAACTTGGGTTAGATCATTAGTGTGATAATTTGATTAATTTGTGTCCCACCAATACACTAATATCTCTCCAAGAACAAAAACTTCGACATTTCTTGCTCCATAACTAGCAAACAGCATTATGCATGGTGCATAATAAATGTTTAATAACTATTAGTTGAATGTCATTTAAGCTGAGTCTGTTTTCCTGATTATTGTTTTTTTCCCTTATCTCTTCCTCAAGAAATCTTATGTATTCCCTGAGATCCATTAAAATATTTTTCAAATAGCAAAGCTATCATCTAAGATTGCACTGGCTTAATATAACAGCTATTTTTCTATTTTGCCTATTCTCTTATACATTCAGTTAAGCTTTGTTTCTAAGTTTCTGGTCTCTCAGCCATGAATTTGTGATTATATAGCACAATTCAAGGGAAAAGTAAGTAGTAAATTAGGTGTTATCCCAGGGACCATACCCTCTCCACTTTTTAGTAGTCCTTGAACAGGGCACAGTGGGAGAGTAATGTGCAAATAGTCTTGTGAATTAGGGAAATGCTACCATGTATTTTTCCCAGAGAAGAGTCTGCTGTAGTCAATAGAACACTGGCTCTGGAATCTGGAGATGTGAGGTAAATGAGCTGTGGGTTTCTGCATGAGTCACTTTCATCTTTAGGCTTTAGACAGTCTTATCCATAACATTTAAAAGGGGCATTAAGTTAGGTGCTGTTAAATATCCTTTCTAGCTTTGAGTTTCTAAGCAGTGCACATATCACATTTCTTTTGTGTTGTTCCTAAAATGGTTGTGTATTTCTTTGATTGAACTTATCTTATTAGGTTGCTTAAATGCCTAGCCTCCATACTAGAATGTGATTTCTTTTTTGGTAAGAATTGTGTATTATTCTTGGCACTTGGCATAATAAGGTGCTGATGATTTTTTATGACATGAAATGAAGACTTTCATCCAAATGTGCTTGTATATTTTGTGTTTGTATACTGTGGGACACATATTTTCAGAGAACTCCCTTGTGCAGATGTTATTGCCTTAGGTATGAGTTAGGCATGTAGGAGGCTCCAACTGGGAGCTGTTAACTCTCATTCATTAGTCCTTCCTTGAACATGATAAAGTTAAATTGAACAGGTGCCTTGACATGCTAATTTGAGAAATGAATGCAAATCTGAAATGCAAAAATGTAGAGAGCATTTTCCATTTATAAATTTGCCTTTTGGAATCACACATATTGGAGAGGATGCCCTTAAAATCACATTTCATAATATTTAGCATACACTAAAGTCACACAGAAAATGTTAATTTCAGATCATGAAAGCTCCAATTATTGAAGCCATCCAATGATAACTACACTGATGTAATGTCAAAGAATCCCAAGAGTGTGTCAGTGAAGAAAGAGTTTATTATGGAAAGACTAATGGACAGTTTCTGTAGCTGCTCCTGCTGGTGCTGCTAAGATGGTTAACAAACACCAAGTGAAATTTCCTCTCATATGTTTAACCACACTTTTCATCCCAGGAAAGTAGAATGGGCTTTATCTCAGTTAAATATCTTTTAAGTTGCTTTGGGATATTTTCTTCCCTTTTCTGCTTTTTCTATCAGTATGTTAATTTTTAATAAAAATACTTTATTGCTTTCATGCCAAACATGACTCAATTATATCTTTTCTCATAAATAACTTTACGTTAAGAATTGAATTAAATGGTTCTCTTGTGACCTCCCTCTCATAAGTCATAGGTCATTACAATTTTGCTTTGAGGGTGTGAGGCTAATGAATACAATGCCTGCCCTGGTGAAGACCATGTTCCATTTCTACAGGCTAAGTGTACACTATTTTTTTTTAACATGTCCAGAAAAACAAAAAAAGAAAAAGGTGTTTGATGATGGTCAATCTTTGCTTCATGCATGAGAAGTTATGTTGGTTTGGAAAAATTTAAAGTTTTACATGTGTTTTCCATTAGCCATCTTTCACGTTAAGAAAATAATTTCTTCAGGAGGCTGTCAGAGCCTTGATTATTCCAGGACAGCAAAGAGTTAAGAAGTCTAAAAATCTCCTAGACCTTGAAAATAAAATCATAATGAGCATTGTTTTCTAGACATATTGCACAATTCTTTGCAGATGTGTATGGGGAAATGTATCACAAAGGAAAGCACTGACGTGTAATTTTACAGAGCATAATTAGAACATCAAGTCTCTGCTAAAGTTATTTCTGTTCAATTCTGTGCTTCCTTCACGGAATGTTCCAGAATTTTAAAGAACAATCATTGAGCATACTCTTGCATATTTGTTTAGGGAACATGGTTCCCCCTTTGAAAAAAACAACAAAAATTATTTGTTAACGATCTATGTTTTGTTTTGAGGTAAAGGAAGAATCTTAACTCAGATGCACTTTAAATTCACTTCATCTTGATAACTCTTATTCCAGTCCTTACCCCTGTAAGGTTAGCAACTGATTAGACTGATACAACCCATAAACCCCACAAAACTTATTAACGATTAATTTTTAACCTAGTCTCCAGTGGAGAACTTATACAATTGCCCCAAATGTACTGGAACGCAAATGTTCGTTTAGAATATCATCCAAAATCATGACTGATGGCTGTGTTATTTGTAACTCATTGTCCTTAAGAATTTTAATTTGTGGAAGTTATTTTACTCACCTTCAGCCAATGAAGGATTCAGGAATCATTTGGCTTTGAAATGTTGGCTGCATATTGTTTTCTGCAGTCCTTTCATGGATGCTTCTGGGTACAATTCCACAAAATTTTAACTTGTGGTATATTTCTTTGGCTTAATTCCCCCTTTCTGTCTCCATGGATCACAGTGTTTGATAGAACTGCAGAGGAGAGAGAGCCTTGCTACCAGATTTTCCACTTGAACTAAAGATTAAGCAAAGTTCAAGTTGAAGCTTCCTTAATCAAAGTTGCCAACTTACATATGGCTGCCAGGTATAACATAGTCAAGTGTGTCTAATGAAATGTTGTAAAGAACAAATTTAAGGTTGAGTTACAAACTTGGAAAACACTGATAATAAGTGATTGTCATTTATCCCCTGGAAGTAAAAGTAATAATAATAATGATTATTATTATAATATTAAATAAAATGATATTATGAACTACCATTTAGTGAGTGCTCATTGTAGCTCAGGCACCATTGTACAAAGTGTTTTAATTTGAGGTGAGATCTGAGGTAGTATAGTAATTAATATTTTATAGTAGATTAGAGAGATGAAGTATCTTGTTTCAGATCACATAGCCTTTAAGTTATTTAAAGTGGAAATCAATCCCAGGCCCATCTCCCTTCAAGGCCTGTATTCCCAACTATTCTGAAAACTTACCTCTCATTTAGATCATGGCAATTCTTTTATCTAATAATAAATGACTCTGGAACTCAAGGAACTTCCAGACTCATAATTTTATATAAATCTGTCATAAACTCCCCTCCAAGGGCTTCAATGAATGTAGTCTCTGTCAGGATTGAGAATTAAATTAAGTTGGTTGTGCAATATAACAAGTACATTTGGCCCAGGCATTGTTCTTAGTTTTCTCAATATTGGAATAACTTTGAAATCATTCTTTAGGATTCTTTCTGAGTTAAAGACAGGAGAATGAAACTTAGAATTGATGTATCTTAGCCATTATTGTCTATTTTACCCATTGGCCAGGCTGCCTTTGTAGGTTGACCTTCTTGGAGAACCATTGCCTTTAAAACTGTGCCCTCATAGGTCTCAGGTCAATGGAAAGAAGGTAAGACTCAACTGGGCACCATCATAGTATAAGCTATGCAACATCTCGGTCCTTTTGTCCACATTTGAATATTTTCTCCAAAACCTCAAAATTCAGATCTTTTAACCCACCTCACCAATACACATCCAACAAATAGCAGTTGAGTCATGTTCAGGGTAAAGAGAGAAAGAAGCCCTCAAACATATTTTCACTTATTTCTAAACAACAATTTGAGGCTTTATCATCCCCTGTTGTGCTCTAGACAAATAACAGTTTATAAGATTTATCTTTAAGTTGAGGAGTATGCGTGCAGGCGAGGGGGTATGAAAAATGATACACTGAATAGTGGAAAGAAAATATTAAGGTCTCTCATTATATGTATTTTATTTCAACTTCTAAAGTACCTATTTTAGGAATGTGTCCTAATGAAAATGATATGCAAATATAGCTGTACATTTAGATTATATATAAATAAATATGCATGCTCTGGGCATTTGTCTCTAATGGAGATTGCATTAATCTACAATTAGGTTAAAGAAATTCTAAGTGTAAAAGTATGTGTCATTTATTATGAGACTTTTAATACATATGTACCACTACATTAATTACCCCAAATTATATAAGTCTTACATTGCAAATGAAAGCCTAAGACTATTGCTTATTCTATACACTAATTTTCAATCTGGAAGTAAAAACAAAAATTCTAAAAGTAAGGACTCCAACATTTCTTGTGAGATGAGGAAAAATGCACTATGAGATTTTCCATCAAAATGCCTTTACTTGTGAGGAAATAAGTAAGAGAGTGGAAGAGCCTTGTTACACCTTAGGCCAGTATTTCCTAGAGAGTGTCATTGGGTATTGTGGGGAAAGGAGAATTTGTTCAACAGATGTCTTTACTGGAGGACTTCTTGGAAAGTCTTAATAGGAACTTCTAATATGTATCATGAATCCCTAAGAAGCAGAAAATATTGAACAGCTAAACTTCTTTGACCATGCTATCATATTTTTGATAAGCATTTTATGGGATTAACTGGACAGTAAATGTACTTGGAAATTGCTGCTTAAGGCAAAGTGTTTTTTTTTTCTGAAGTTTTCTGCCCCAAACCCAAACCTCTACCCCTAAAAGTAGTATCCGTTCCAGTTCAAACTAATTCTGTTTTAATTTAGATCACACCAAGAATCAGGATATTCTACCTCTCTTCTTTTCCACTTCATTTCTCCTACAGTTAATGAATAATCTATTGAGTACTTTTCACCTATCAGATGTTAGATATAGGGAGAAAATTGTAACCATACATGGTCCTTACCATAATTGAAATCTATCCAATTAGACAGACAGAGTTTATACAAACAGCTATTTACAATTCTTTCAAATGAGAAGGTATAATGGATATTACAGCCACAGGACTTAATTTGGTGGGTTGAGGAAGTGTCCTTGAAGATGTAAAGTTTCTCCTGAGATGTGAAGGATGAAACGGGCATGCAAAGAGCAAGAGTGTTCCTGAAAGAGGAAACAGAAGTGCAAACATTGAGATGGGAGATATTTGGTCATAGTCACTGTTTGGTAGAAGGCCACTGTGGTCAGAACAGTAAGAATGAGGTAGAAAACAACATGTAATGAGGTGGTAGAGTAAAGCATTTGAGATTTTAATCAAGAGCTATTGAAAGTTATGCCAAGATTTCAATCAGGGAGTAGCAAGATCAAGATTATCTTTGAAATGATCACTCTGGGTGTTATGTAGATAACAACAGGAGGCAGACAAAAAGATGCATTTCTATGTTCTTCTATATCAACCTCACAGGATAGGGATAGTTTCCCCTCACTGAGATACCCCAAGTATCTGCAACAGTATTAGTATACAGTAGAAATCCATAATATTTTCTGAATAGAGGAATTATTGCATGCAACCAGTAAGGAACCTATTTCAACAATTTAGACTAAAGATATTGGTACAATGAACTTGAAAGTGGCAGTACGAAAAGAGCTTTAGATTTATGAGAAGGATGCTGAGTTGGGGAAACAATAGGCATTAGTTGATGGTGAGGAGCCATCAGTTAGAAGGAATGATAAAGTTATTCTCTACAATTTTTGTGTGTGACAATTGGCTTGATCTGTCACTGCTTACTGAAGTGTGTGTATTAATGTGACACATTTTTTTAGAATATCAGATATCAGCCAGACATTAACAGTGTACATACTGGTGGTCTGAGGAATTCCTAGTAGGCATCTCAAACTATAGACAGCTGTCTACTCTGCTTATGAACTTGAATGGTAGTATTTAGTCACTTTTCAATTGCTGGGTCATTTGATCTTTAAACGGGTCAACATTAAAACACACACATAACAAACACAGAACTTAAATTTTAAGTGCCCTGTTTATAAGTTTCAATTTACACATTTTTGAAGAACCGCCTAATTACATTTCTAATATGTACTTATGTTATCCAAAGAGTTTAGGCAAATCAATTTAAAAATATTAAAATGTTTCAAATAAGAATGAGAAGAGTACCTATAACAGTCGCACATTTGTTAATACTCTTCCTAATAACTTATTTGTGTTCCTTACTAAGGTCAGACCAGCCAAATTTAGCAACACATGCTAGTTTCAGGGAGTAGTTCTGTTGTCTGCAAAGATATACAAATTGTATTTTAAATGATATTTAAAGTGGGAAACATATGGAAAGCAATCAGAGTTTTAGCCACAGTCCATTTATGGCTTTTTATAATTGGTGGAAATATAGAAAGTATAACAAGTACTCCTTTATATTGAGAAAGCAATTATTTCCTTATGGGGTTGTTCAAAATAAATATTATTGGCAAGATCACCTGAGCATTTGAGACATTTGTTTGAGATGGTGCAAATGTCATATGAGTTATCAGTATTATTTTGTTTTTCTTCAAGTTTTCTTCCCTTTAGCTATGAATAAGCCTATTTCATTTTCCTTAGAAATAAAACATCGTGTTGATTATGACTGAATCATTATTTAAAATGTCTACTGCTGTTAAAGGCTGAAAAAAAAACCATTTAAAATTATTTCCTCATTTTCTTATTGATTTCTTGGATTGGGGGATATAAAATTAAATAATACCAATTCATAAGGTTTTAAAAGTTTTTTTATTTAATGCAAAGTATTTATGTATTTATCCTCAATGATCTTTCTGGTAATCATAAGGTTCACTATTTCAAAGAATTTTTCAGATTTTATACTTTAATTTTTAAAATCACTGTAAAAGCAAATGGTATGGGAGTACAAGGGTAGTTCAGTGGTAGAATTCTCACCTATCATGTGGGAGACCCAGGTTCAATTCCTGGTCCATGCCCTTTCCAAAAAACAAATTAACAAGCAAAACAAATCAAAACAAGCAAATTCAACAAATGGTGCTGCAATAATGGGATACTTACATGGAAAAATAATGAAATGTGACCCTGCCATACAGCATACAAAAAAAAAAAAAAAAAAGAAAATGGTACAAAAAGCTAGACCCAAAGTTATAATTTCTAAGTTTTTGAAATATTGAAATGTTATTTCATTTTCAGGAACTAGAACTCAGATAAATTCTGTCATATCAACATATATTTATAGATTACCCGGAATAGCAGTAAGTATGATGGAGTAGGCAAGCAAAATTAAGATGCAACTCTCATTTTAATAGACAAGAAAAATTTTGTAGAATGGGTTGAACATTAATTTAAGTAAAAAGGAGTTTTCTATTACTCTGTGTTTGCGTGTATGGGTGCAGGTGTATGGGTGTGTGACTGTCTAAATGTGTTGTGTGTGTGATAAAAGACCAAGGATTATCATGAAACTAGGTGCAAAAGCCATAATGAATGCATTTTAAATGAAGATAGATAGTCTTGCCTGAATAGAATATAAATTTGAGGTTGATGAGACTTGAGTTATATTAGAATACATGTGAGATGAGAGATTACTGCAGGTCTCACATGCCAGTAATAAAGTTGTACAGAGGCTGATGAGTAAGAGGGGGCGAATTAAAGAAAATCTAGAGGGCAATAGCAAGACTTCCTGTCCAGGCTCAACAATTTGCTGCTTATTACTCTTCGTGCTCTAACCATGCTCTATTTTTATAGCATGTATCACTCTATTGTACATTGTTATAAAACTATTTTTAAAAATTATCTATAATCTATCTCCCCAAGCAAAATGTCCTCCTTTTAGGGCAGTACTTTCTTTTGTTCACAATGGCTCGGTGTTTGGAACAATACCTGGGACATAAGCAAACACTCAGTACAAATTGTTAATCGGATGAATGGAACAATGACCTTGAGCAATTGCATCTCTAACTCACTTTCCTTAAATGGATAGGATGTAGTTAATGAGGAAGATATGATGAGAATAATAGGGTACTCGGTATTAGATATCATGAGGCTCATACATTGTCTCATTTAACACAGTATTTTGCATATAAAAATGCTCAATATGTGTTAGATATACTTGTCTTGTTATTGCATGTTCTTGCAGTGAGAACAACATAAGACAACATTCTGACAGGTGTTTCATGGTTCATATGGATTAGTATTTATCCAACAAACATGTCAGAAACCTAGGAATAGTCACATGGCCCTGTTCCTCAAAGAACTAATAATTTACTTGAAACTTGACTAAAATATAAAAATAGTAAACCGATATAATAGATTGGGAGGCCTAGCACATACCAAAGCATCTAGGAGAAGAAAAGGAATAGTGAGAGCAAAGGCAGGAATAATCAAAGTAGGTTTGAGGGAAGACTTCAGGGGAGAGAAGGGATTTGACTTGTGGATTGAAGAAGGAATAGGCCTGATCTGGATCCACCAAGAAGAAAGGACGTTCCACATAAGAGGAAAAAGGGAAAGAAGGCCATGGGGTTCAGTCAGAATGACGGTGATTTGTCCATGTGGTGGGAAATGGTGTCAATTTAAAAAAAAAAGGCAGGCATTTGGGAGGAAATAAACTTGGATATGAAGGAGGACAAATCCTTCATAAATATGAAGGGCACTGACAGGCAGAGGAGTTTAGTTTCGATGTAATAAGAAAGGGCAGTTGTAAAAGTATTTTTGTTTTTGTTTGTTCCGTAAAGTCCCAGGAAGATTGGAATTAAGTGAAGAAGAGTTTGGAATTAGGGAAACTGGGTAAGACATGGTTTTCATATGTTCCAGCCCATCCCTCCTCTTTACTACCAGCAAATCATACTAAAATATAGACACGGTTTTGTACTTTTTAGCTCAAATTCTGATCATCTATCTGCAGCTTCATGATCAAGCCCAGAGCACCCTAGCAAGGCATTCGAGGTTCACAGTGAGCCAGGCTCAACATACTTCTAGCCTCATCTCACAGCCCTTCCAACCCTAACAAGTAATACAAACCCATCCCTACCTCTAAGCACACCAAATTCTTACCATTGTCCTGAAAATAAATATATGAATATTTATTTTCCATGCCTTTGCTCACACTGTTACACAGTGTGTCTCCTGTGATGGCCAGCTCATCCTTTAACACTTACCTCAAGCCTTTTCTAAAATGGTTCCTTCCTCGTTCTTCTCTGAGTTCCCTCTTTTTTCCTTGCCTTACAAATTACACATCTTATATTTGCAGCATTAAACTTACTATGTTTCAATTATGTGCTTATATTCTTATTGCTCCTATTAAACCATCAGTTTCTTGAAGGTCAAGTGACTTTATAGCTACAGGGCCTAGCACCATGGAGACATGCTGTAAGGAACTAATAAATGGTTGTCAAATGATATAAGAGGAGATTATAGAACTTCATGATTAAATGAAAGGTCAGTGAATACAAAGCATTAAGAAAACATTTTAAATATGAAAAAACAGTGTTGCTACATGCAGCGATGAGGTCATTGTTAAGTGAAGCTGGCTTAGAATAGATGGCAAGTTTGGTGTCAAATTGACGATATCGTAAGGTTATTTCAGAGAAAATATTTTGTTTAACTTGGAAATAAAAGGTGGCTCTTGAGCTAAGGAAAAAAATACACATTTAGTAGGCATACCTTTGGAGGTGATAACTGAAAAACAGAGACTGAGAGGGTACTCGAAGAATTAATAGAAAAAGAAATGAACTGCTGATTAGAACTGGGGTGCTGTGGAATGAGAACAGCAATGAAATTAGTGGATTGTGAAACAATGACAAAAAAGCGAAATCTGAGAGGGTGGAAGAGGAAATGACTTGGTGCAGAAGACCGGGATGAGAATACATTTAAGGAAATAATGATTAACATAATCAAATACCTATTAGACACCAAAGGACATGAATCTGAGAAGCAATGAGAAAAAAGTAATTAATACTTTTAGAGAAAGAAATTTCAACAGTATGATTGGCATAGGGGATGTGAGTTTCAGCTAACAAAGGAAGAAGTTGAGCTGCAATTGCAATTGTCATAAGTGAATTGAAGTCATGTCTACAACTTCAAATCTTGTTAAATATGAGTATCCCATCTGCAGGTGATTTTTTTTTGTATGATGCCACCATATTCTAAAGGCTGAGCTTGCAACTTCAAGTTCAGTCATGGGAAAAATTAAACATATCTGGAGTTTGAGAACTCCCCAGTTGAGATTTTCATCTCCTCATCAGTCACTCTTGAAGATTTCAGAGTTTGAATTCCTTTCATAAACCTTGTTTTTCTCTTGGGTATTTCTATACATGGACACTTTATCTTATCTTTAATCTCTAATAGAGAGAATCCGTGAGTTAGTTCTGCAAAAGTGTTGAGAACAGCATTTTCAAAATGTGTTCCTTAGAACACTAGTGCCACAGGATGCTAATAGGTGCTATATGAAAAAAGAAGTTACTGTTTTCAAAATGTAAGTATAAACAAACACAAACAGCTTTCTTTACCATAGGGATCCTCAAAGCCTATAACATGTGATTGTAAGTTTTGAATAAGTAATTATAGTTGCGGTTGTTCCCTAACTATTTTTGACCACGAAGTCATTCTGTTATGAAACACATTCTGGGGCATGCTAAACTAGATGTATTTTATTTAACATTTTCTAGCTTATTTTTCTTCCAGATAAAGGTTGCATTGTATTTATATGTTATATAATGTAATACAAAAATAATACATCACTTGACCATGAATTATGCTAATGTATAAATAAATGAACTGCAGATCTTCCTTTAAGTCTGCCTTCCTTCCTTCCTTGTTGCCTTCCCGCCTTCCTGCGTTCCTTCTTTCCTTCATATATTCTCCCTAATTAGGAGATGGTTGCAAAGGATTTCCTGGTTTTTGTTTAAAATAAAGAATTTGTACTACTGAATTGGATTTCAATGAATAACTATATATGGGAATAATTATAAAAAGGCTCTTTGGGAGCATCGTTATCATAATCTGTAGGACTGGGATATTCATATTTCCAGTTTGCAAGTTCTATAACTCTAGGGTTTTAAATTTCTTCAAAAGCAACTGAAAATTTGAGATGCTTGCACCCATCAAATTATTTAAAGCCAAGCCTGGTTGTGACTTCTCACAGCTATTTAATCATATATTGACTGCCGTAGAGCTCATCACGTGGACTCATAAGGAAGGCGTATGTCCTTAGCACAGACATGAAGGGTGACTCTGCATAAGATCACCCTCACCCACCTTCATTTATGTTCTTGAGAAAGGCAAGCTTTTCCAAATGTTTCCAATTTTTATTCTGCTTAAGTCTCATACACATGCTTCTCAGGAATGCTCTTATCTCATCCATCGTGACTTTTTCTGTCTTTCTACTTTGTTCCCTGCCTTTCACTACCCTCTCCCACTCCAGCTCTGCTCTGGACACGTGCTCCACTCAGTTGTTCCCCTCATCCCTTCTGCTTTTGTGGCAGTTTCCTCAGTGCCCTGACTGTCACCTCATTTCATATCATATTGAACTTGCTTATGCTCCTCCTGTTTTTGATTCATAGCTTTGACTACCTCACAATGCTTTGCTGGATAATGTTTGGCTTCTCTACGTTTTTCAAGTCACTACAAAGAAACACCAGCATTATCTATCTGAGTGATTCAGATTATTATTTTTTTTATGAAGCCATTCCTTTTGTGAAATCTACTTTTTCAAATTCCAAGGTAAATTGACCGATTGGAATTCTGCATTCCTGTGGTCTGAAGGTCTTCTTTTCATTCTAATGCAGCAGAAGGGCACTGGGAGATTTAGGCAGAAGCTATAATGGACTTCTCTGCACTGTGGTGAAACTTTATCCATTGCTCATGCAACACACTATCTAAGAAGTAGCCTAAATAAGCTCTATGCCCCTTCCTTGCCCCTATTACCTGCCTTACAAACAAAAATAAAGGGCCTTCTCTTCCATAAAAGGGCAGCTACTTCAGATGGAGTTACTTAGACCAAAGTCACAGGGTGCCTGAAAATGCCTATCCCAGAAGCACAAAATACTCTTAGTGACTGAGATATAAAAAGAGCCATATTTAACTGTTTCATTAAAATCACTGCAAATACTATGCATAACAATTTACAAAGAACTCACGAAGCTTCTTGTTTAATAAATGAGGTTCATCTATAGCAAATGGCTTGGTACAACCAAAGTGGCTCTAATCAAATTGGGGACAGATGAGTTCTCTAGATGTAGCTTATTTCATTAATTTACTACTGCTTAGGGTTCATAGTCAATGGCCAATTGATATCATTTGTGACAACACTAAATAAAATAAGTAAAGCAAAATAAGTTGTGTGATGTATTGGAAAGATAAATCACAGCACTGCATGCGGGGAGAGGCAACCCTCCAGCAGAAGCACTTAGTACACTTCATTTGATTCCCATTCGTCAGCCTCAGTGCCAGTGGCTCAAAAAGAATGCAAAGGTAAATGAACACCAAGATATGATTTACAGCACTGGGAAACAGGCCTACCCAAATAAATCAAGGTTCCACTTCATTTCAGGCATTGGTTTATTCATAATACAGGGCTTTTACAATCAAGCCCTGACGTTGTAAACACACCCCAACAAAACACACACGTGCACGAAGAGATAGGCATGATTCCTTTCGTGCCTGAAGAACTAAAGAGGTTTAAAAAGAACTGCAGCCATTTGGTGGATTGAAAAAGGAAATGGGCAGCACATTTTAAGAGACCTTCGTAGTCTGAACAATAATGTTGTTGCATTCTGCTTACATTGTCAGGACAGAAGAAGCTGCATCTACTTCCAGACTGTGTTGATTTAAAATGTTTAACTGGATTGTGTTTATGTACAAAGCTTTGTTAAAACTCTTGGGACGACTACAGTGAAATTCCCTTCTATGTCCAAGATTGTACGAATTGAGCTAAGGAAGAGATGAAAGAGGGAAGAGTAGGGATAGGCAAATCTCCTATAAAGTGGTTTCATGGAGTTTTCATTCTAGGACTAATAGATTATTATTGTCATCTTGCTACAGGAAAACTTTTCATCTCATGTAAACCAAAGACAATGAAGGATGGAACTGCAGGGCTTTCTGTCATAAACATATCCCTCTTTAAGTAAATACAGGTGGGTGAATATCATAAACCTAATTCCATATTGATCTCTTTTTATTAATAATACACCTAAAAGAAGGAAAGAAATGTTGAATTGAAAACAAACAAATGAAAAGAAAAGTTTAACATTATAGAATTTTAGAATTGGAAGGGGCCTTATAGATGATTTAGAAGTCAATTACCAAATTCCACAAAAGAGAAAAACAAGAACCCCTGGAGGATTTTAGAGTTATCCAAGGTCACACCATGGTTTAATAATAGAGCTGGGCTCCTCTCCTGGGTTCTGGCCCTTCATTCAGTGACTCTGGTTAATCTACTCAGCTCAGGGAGTGATTCCATAGCTATGATTGAAGTAAAATCTTACAAAAGAAATGCAAATTGTTAGAAAAGTTAAAGAAAGCATATATCGAGGTTTCAATATTCCACATGTTTATTGCAATATGTAAACAAAACAAAGAGAGACATGTTCCACCTTCTTACATATCTTGGGTGTGTGCATGAGTGTTTGTACACATGTGTATGCATCATGGACTTTTTGTTTTAGGTTTTTCTGATTTTCTTATGAACTTATAGCAATGCTTTATTTGACTTCATCATATTAAATTGATTTTCCAAGGAAGTGTTTAGTGTGATTTTCAACATGGAAGTGTTCTCCCTGAGAGGTTATTTTAAGCATATTTGAACTAACATGGCTTTCATTTTTCTTACTTCTTAATTGTGTCCTGGGAAAGACACACTGGATTGACTGGTAGTCCACATAGGGCCACGTCTCCCAAGATAATGCACAGACTGTGTTGCCTCTAAGAGGCTGCAATGCAACTGCCTTGAGAAAGCATTGAGAGCCAAGTGTAGAGTGTTTTGTGTATTTATGTTTGTGTGTGTGTATGTATACATATATATACATGTAAATGTATTTCTTTCCTGGGAGATGATGTAGCATTTCTGTTTCTGTATTTACACTTCAGATACTGCTTATATTGTCAAAAGTTAGTATTTTATCCCTAGTTGCAGAGGTTTCACAAATTACCAAATCCACACAACCATGCTGTCTGAAGTTAAGATTGTACATTGTCGAGGTTTAACTGGGTGCTTGCCGAAGAGCAGCATTTTCCATGGAAAACAAATTTTTCAGAAGGTAAGCAGAAATATCTGGGTTTTCATTCGATTACCATTGGGCTTGTACTTCTCTTTGTAAATGAGTGAAAAAAATCGGAATTTCACTGGTGTATTCTCAGCATTGTCTCCTATTTATTTGATCTGTTATGGGAAAGAACAGTCATCTTGAGAAAGAGCCCACTTTATAGTTAAAAAGTATAGTCTGCAAATTTAAGCTCTTCATTGTGGGATAAAAATAACCATAAAACAAACAAGCGCTCCTTGAATTTTGTGCCCTGGTTGGACAGCTCTTCCACACCCTTGAAGCGTCTGTGCTGTAAAATACCCTGGAAAACAATTTCTCACAGCTCTAGCTCACATGTAGGAAGCTGTTTCTCTCATCCTGATTAGTTTGGCTACAGGTTTGCCCAGGGATCAAATAAACTATCTCACTTCCAAAACCCCTTTGAGGGAAAAAAGGTCTCTCATGCCATTTGTAGCTTTCAGTACTAGTCCCTGAAACTCAAGCGGGGTTTTTCATTTGGCCGGAACTGAACACAGAAATAAAACCCCAAAGAACAAGAAGTCTGTGACAACTGCTGTGAAATAAGATTCTGGTCCACCCTCCTGGTTCATGTTTTCCCTACCTGTTACAAGCCATTTATTTTTATAACATCTTTAATGAAATTGACCTATAGAAAGGATTTTTCTCTGGTGCCATGGTGAACTAAGGAATAGAAGAATGAACTTGGATTTAGAGTTGTTTAAGTAACCATCAAGGAAATAAGAGGACTAGGTTTTGAAAGGGAAGATAAGTTATTTTTAGAAAGGACTATTCTAAATGAAGTAACACTGTGCATGAAAGGAAAAAAATATAACTCTCCAACCATAAGCCAGATATAATTCGAGAAATGTCCCATGAAGCTGCACTTCTCCCTCTGTCTTTTGGTATCTGAATGCTGCCATTGCTGTACGTTTCTGTGCTCCAAAGTTTATAGTTTAATAACTTAATGTTACTCCATTTTAAATATTCTCCCTAAATTTACCATCATTAAACATGTTAGCACTTTGAATGACAGAGAGACTGGCTTAACAAATTCTTTTCTTTCTGTTATTTATCTGATAGAAAAGCATGAGGGGTATTTCTAAGTTTTCCTTCCAAACATGCTTGCAGATTATTTCCTTGTTCGGCAAGAGTATGGAATTTACCATCACTTGGGAAAATTCTGAAGTCAAGCTGTGAAGTTGAACAAAATTTTCATCAGCAAAAATTGAGTTTGAAAAACATGTGTTTCCCCTTTGGTAACAGGGGATACGAGGTAGATAGGAAGCAGGATTGGAGAGTTAAGCCTTCGTTATTCTTTCCTGTGTAACTGTTCTGCAGCAAGGAAAAGAAAGGAGAGGAATGCCAGCTGCAATGCCCAAAGCAAAATCTTTATGAGAATGAGGGACAGAAGTCAGAGAAGCAAACCAGGTGTCCACCCCCTTGATCTTAACACACAACATTTGTATATACAACAGAAAAGGAAAAAGAAGCCAAGAAAGGACAGATCACTGGGGAAAATGGAGAAAGAAAGTAAAGAGTAAGGAATCTTAAGAGGCTGCTGAGCCTCATGGTGAATTCATAGAAGGCACACAGAAAAAATAAGTCCCATATCTCCATTTTCGTAAAGGAAATAGCATAATTACTATGTCTTTAAGTCACCCAAGCCTAGCCCAAAGAATACATTTTCAAGCATAACAATAGTTTAAGTTTTATAGCACTTTATAATATCTTATTTGATCTCATTTGATCCAAACAACACAAGTCTGTAAGATAGGTTACAATTACTCATGAAGAATTTAATACTCAGAGAGATTAAACCATTTTCTGACAGGCCTGAATTAGGCTGGCAATTGGGGATCTATCATTTTTTTTTATGCCACTGAACCAAGCATCTTTATACTAAAAAAAAGTGAAATTCCACCACCTCATCATTCTCAGAATGAATGAGTCATTTAGCAGCTAATGAAGGAAATATCTTTGGTAAGAATCGATATTATTGACTTAAATTAATAAATAGAAAACCAGATGAGTGTTCTTTCTGGCACTCTCATCTTTAGGGGTCAGTTCAGTTGGTTCTCGTTATATAAATATAAAGTAACTTGCATGTCCCGTTCAGTTGTATTATTCATGACCATCTTTTAACTCCTGGGTGCTGACATTATACTGTGGACCTTCTGTGTAAAAGAGAAAACCAATACTATCACCATCATTACCATAAAAGACATTTAGTGAGGCCCTAATCTGTGCACCTGTTGTGGTTTTGCAAAGTGGGTTATCAGATGTGATTTCTATCCACTGGGGTCTTAAAGACAAAGGAAGGCAACCTAAAGGACATACAGACAACTAAACAAGCAATGAGACTTGTACACAGGCACATATGCGCAAGCTCCTATTTGCATATGGAAATGTCGACTTTGTAGATTCAAGTTAATGATGTTTTGCTTTTGTCAATCCATTATGAGTTGTCAGCTATTAAAATCTGGCCCCAAGTGGTGTCTCAGCACAGTGACATGCCTGATCCTGCTGTTCTCTTGTGTAGGTTAAGACCTCAATGCTCCTATTGAGCTTCCGGGAATTCTTAGCTTGGAAAGACTGAGTATTCAGGGTCACTGATGTTTCAAAAAAAATCAGCCTGCCCAAACATCAATTTTTTTCTTAAATTTTTAAAAAGTTAGTTTAACAATTAGCAAACCAAAAATCTACTGGTCTCCTCTGAGAAGGCAGAGTTCGAAAAAACTTCGTGAATTGAAAATGAAGCTGAAAAAAACTTTTCTATTTTCAATTCTGATAGAGGGAAAAATATAACTTCTTTATTTTTCAGTTTTTCTATGCAATAAATATAATGAGAAACCTATTCTTATCTTAAAGGATCTTCAGGTCATAATAAAAATGTGCTGTTTCATAGCAAAATATGATGCATGAACATAGCTGGTAGTAAGAAAGCAAATAGGTTATTGTCAATCTCCAACTTGAGTAGTAGCTGATTTTTTTGACACGGTAACAATGCAAGACAAGGGACTAGGTGTTACACATGCATGATGCCATTTAATATCCAAAATTGTGCCATAGGATAGAACCAATTTTAATCTGCACTATATTGATAAGGAAATGGGTTGACCAGGGTCATATAATAAATAAGAAGTGGAGATAGTTTTAAAACTCAGTTTATGAGTACAAAGCCCATATATTTAACTTCTACTTCATATGTTCACTCTATAAAATAATTCCAAATAAATGCAACTTTAAAATTAGTTGCAAGGTCCTTATTTTCTTTGCCTTCAAATTCATTCTTTCAAAAGAAAGTCTGTCTCCTTGAGGAGTCATTGAATTTTGAATATCCTAAAGACACTCACGCATACCACACACCTCTCCCTCACAGTTCAATACTTAGCCTCACTTCTTCCTTCATCCGCTGCTGCAGCAACTGTTCTGCACAGGCTATGACCAGACTAACAAAGGTGACCCTGACAGCGTCTTGCATAGATCCCATGAAGCTTCTCTGATACTGCAGAGTGGGACCCAGAGCCAGATAAACAGGCTCAACTTGTGATGTGGGGAAGTTCATGTCCATGAGTTCATCCTTAATATGAGGATGAACATGCGCATAACTATGAGGATTGAACAGGAGTCAATGGATAAAATATTCTCCCCTTTATTTTCTGGGTAATGATGGTGGCACAGTTCATGACTACTTACAGCATCTGAAAGCATGGAATGCCATTTGTTTTATAGTGATGGTCAATCCATTAATCTAGGATTTGATTTTCTTTACTTCTCTGTTGCACTCCATTATCTCTTATTTCTGTCCCTGGAGCCATATCTCTAATAAACAACCTGTATGCAAGCTCTTTTTGTAAGTTCTGCATTCAGGGTATTTTATGCTAAGACACAGGCATTACGTTTTATTTATTGGTATATGCCCATCTCCTGGTAATATATCTGGTATAGAGTATACAAGCAATGATGAGATTCATTGTATATTAAAAAAAATATTTTCTAATATGAGCTTGGGTTAAAGGGGATTAAGAAATTGCTATTTTTTCATGCTTGAGAAAGTGTGATGATGCTTAGTTGTTGCCTTGGATGTATTGCCTTGGGCCTAGGGAATTGAGCAGGGCTGAATGCGTTATGGTCACTTCTGGGGGTGGTGAGTGGGCATTGCTTCTGGAAAAAGTAACTGCTAATGCTCTCATTCTAAGATTAGTGAAATCAACACTATTGTTTTCTAATTGTAAAAATATATTCCTATTGCTGAAATTTGTAGTACAATTTCTACCACTCATTCCCTTTTCCCCCTTAGCACAAAGCGAGCTCTGTAGTAAATGCCTTACCTTTTCTGATGAATATTTATTCTTAAGCAACTGTATAGTTCATGTTCCAAAAGGAAATCAACCCAACTTATTGGTCTGTGTCCAATTTTTTATCATATAGATATCAGTTTTTAAAAATAGATCATACGTAATATTAATAAAACAATTGAAGAAGATCTTGTATGGGAAGCCAAACACCAAAAAGCAATTGAAATTGAACCCTTTCTGTTACTTCCTGATCAATGTTTGAAAGCCTGTGGGCTTTCTGGCAGTAAAGTGTTCTGGAGTCAAGGATTACAACAGGCTCCCTTCAAGAGCAATAAATCCATTTAAAAATATGTAAATGTATTTCACTTACCATTGACCTGGAGGTGAAAAGTTCTATATCAAATTACTAACAGCCGGAGATACCCATTTTCTTATTCTGATTCTAATTAAAAAGAGCTGAGAAATGAGCTATGCAGAATGTTCATTTATATTACAGTGAAAAAGTAAGGAAGATTTACTAAGTGTTACTCTCTCCATATAAAGCTACCTTGTGGGGAAACAAGAAGAAAGGACACATTGATGATCTTTCCAAACAGTTCTTCTTTTTTTTTTTTGCATTTGTTCATCCTGTTTTTATGCTTACAGTCACCACCATAATCTAAGACCTTATTACTTTATTTTGATCCTTCATAGAAGTCTTCTAATTGCATTCTCTGAAACTGGGAGTTTCCTTCATGTGTTTCTATACAGCATCCTAAACATTGTAGGGAAGATAGCACTAATATATTCCTAAATTGACAGTGCCCCAAGTGGATTTAAACTTCTTTGCCCAAGCATTTAAAAATTCCAGAATCTTGTTTTTGGCTACCTTGCTAAAACTTTTATCCTATAATGAGAATGGCTGCTAGAGAAGCAAATGAAAATTCTTAACAATAAAACACTTTCTAAATGCACTATGTTATGATAGCCAAACTCATTTCCATTTATTTTTGTGGTCTACTGGAAGTTCTAGGAGGTTAGGAAACAAATCTGTGTTTTTCACACACATTGAGCATTCAAAAAATCTTTTGTTAATTGAACAGAATATCTCAGGATATTATTTAGATTCTGTCCCACTTACCTTGCTTTTCATATACAATGGACTTGATATACAAATCAATGCATCTCAGATGTGATTACCTTGAAAAATTATAGTAATCAAGTATATATGGGCAGGCTAAGGACTGAATCCTATGCCTGGATCAAGGCGACAGATATTGTCTGGGTTGTGCACTGCAAAACTCTAGGAGCCCCAGCCACGTTGTAGTTGATGTGTACGGTGCCCCCTGCCTGCTACAAAGCTGCCCGGGATTGCCACATAGCCATTCTTGGCAGCCCTGCTGAACTTTACTAATCTTGGAAAGTTCAGACAAATTCCCCAACTTCCTCAACTATGAATAGGGGAAAAATAGTTGAGGATAAAATTAGATTTTATTCCTTCCCAGCACTGTTTGCAATTATGAATTTGATTAGTATCTGACTTCTCCATTAGACTAAACAAACTTCACAAATGTAGAAAGGATATCTGCTTTTGCTTACAACAATAATACACCTTTTTCTGTATGCCAGGTATCAAAAAATTGTGCTAAGGAATGAAGAAGTGAAAGTATAAATGAAGTCATAGAAAGTATGTGACACCTGACTGGATCTAAATATGTACTGGTGCCTTCTTTCACTTCCCATCAATTATTTATTGATGATGAAAGATATCTAGGTAAAGATCAACAGAGGTGAAATTGTTAGCCACTTTTGAAAATCTTAATCTATGTGTTTCTTTAGGGTTCTAGGAAAATAGGCAGATGGGAGTAAATATTAGAAAGCTAAAAGCAAAAATTGCTTCCAAAGCATTGTCCTTGGAATTGATTAGACCTGAATGCTATTGGAATTAATAACATTCCAATGCTATTATGTGTAGCTCCCTACCTACCTCACTGGTTGGTGTAAGGATAAATTCATTTTGTTAATGTTAGAGACATACCCAAACCATGTCCCCATAGAATTCCATGGCCATGTGAGCTGATTCAAGAAATTGTATCATTAATATATGTCTTATATTTATTCCAGTTCAAAAAACTAGCAAAACAGAAAAAATCAGTCACATGCACTAAAAGTAGAATTTTTCCTTTTAACTTTTCTTTCTTCAAACTTTGGTGCCTTTCATTACTTACTGTGTATATTTTAGGACTATAGTTAATGTATCATAAATAATGTATATCGTTACCTTAAGTTATATATGTTCAGGTCTCTTTTTACAATGTAATGGCATTAATGCTTTTCTAGGTCCTCTGCCACTTGAATAATTTGAGAAACACTGGTCTAAAAATTTGCAATTACAAATATTGTTTCTTTTTTAATTAGAGAAGTTGTAGATTTGCAGAAAAATCAGGCAGAAAATACAAGTTCCCAGATACCTCCTATCACATGCAGTTTTCTCTATTATTAACACTTTGTATTAGAGTGATATCTTTGTTGCAAATGATGAAAAATATTATCTAATTACACTATCAACATAGTCCATGGTTTACATCAGGGTTCATTTTTTGTGTTGTACAGTCCCTTTTAAAAAATTGTTCTAATAAGTTATACACACCCACACACACACACACATACAACCTAAATTTCCCCCTTTTACCCACATTCAAATATATAATTCAGTGGTGTTAATTATTTTCATAATTTTGTGCTACCATCACTACCATCAAGTACCCAATTTTTCTATTACCCCAGACAGGATTAATACACAGCATATATAAATCATGAAATCTTAAAGCAGAAATCCTTAGCAAAAGGCACCCTCTCTTCCCTTTTCTGATAATATCATGAGTTTCTTTGCCACATACTTTGTGTGATTGACTTCATTTATAACATGGTGGTAACCCTTATTAAATTAAGCCAATTAAAATACCTTTCCTTCTTGAGTAACAATGATTGGTTTAGGGAAGCACAGGACACAATCCAGGCCAATCATAAAGGAAAAAAGTCAACTTCATACATTTAGAGTGTGCTATTGAGGAAGGCAGAGTTTTTTCTCTTTTGTAATGAATGCAAACCAGGAAGCATGCTGCATGATGCCTTGGAACCATAGAAGAGAATGGGACCAACACTGAAGGACTGAAGCTGGGGGATGAATAAAGGTAGATAATGGGGTCTGCTCACACCATTTAAACTCAGGATCAAATGCCTTCTGAAACAAACCTACTCTTGGACTGTGCAGTCATGTGAGCTAATAAATTTGACCTACCTTTTCTTTTACCTTAACGTGTAAAGTCTCAGCTGTCCCACCATCTTGCAGCTCCACACTATCAGTAACCTTTATAGCTTCTTGATATTTGAAGAACTTTGTTTGTCTATGTACCATACACGTGTTATACTTACATAGGTATTACAGTTTTTAGTGTATATAGATTTTTCCCTCCACTAATATATATATATATAGCATATATATATATATATATATATATATATATATATATATATATATTATATATAGCAAGTTTCTTGAAGGTGGCATCTCTTTTTAATTAATTTTTCTGTTCGCATCAGCTAACCCAATGTCTAAAAATAGTGAACCCTTGATAAATCTAAATAGTATGAAGGTTCAAAGTCTTTGAAATTGAAGATTTTATTTCATTCCATTTCTGCCTTTAGTAGTTAGCTTTGCTGTTTGGGTAAGTTATCTAACTTCTCTGATCCTCAATTTTCTTATCAGTAAAATGACAATAGTAAATAGATGCAATGATGTATACAAAGTGCTTAACACAGTCTGGTATAAAGTAGTTTTTGTTTGTTCTGTTTTTTGGCATGGGCAGGCGCTGGGAATCGAACCCAGGTCTCCGGCATGGCAAGCGAGAACTCTGCCACTGAGCCACTGTCATACCACTCCAAAGTAATTTTTGCATTATATAAAATGAAATGTTACATGAGTAAATTAACAGATGTATAAAATGTCTAGAAGTTAATAAAGAGGAGAATGGCTACTTCATTCTTTAAAAGAGAAAATTATAAAACTTGTGAAAAATATCCACTGTTTTCCTGAGTATAGAGCAATCAGATGGCAAGGACTTCAACCATTACTCACATAAATCAGATAGAGA
Organism: Tamandua tetradactyla; assembly: GCF_023851605.1. Lineage (NCBI taxonomy): Eukaryota > Metazoa > Chordata > Mammalia > Pilosa > Myrmecophagidae > Tamandua > Tamandua tetradactyla. Next base: position 42,166,229 of record NC_135337.1, on the reverse strand, counting down.
CAAAGATAACAAAATAACCTGAAGTAAGTCTATTAACTATAATTTTATACAATAATGTTAAATGAGAAAAGTATCTTAGGAAAATGTCTTCTTATGTTGTGACTTAAATGAAATGGAAGTTACCCAATGGGAAATCAAATTTTGGGGATGGGGAGGAAAGCAGACCAGGAAATATTTAGCAAGATAACAGAGATATATAAAATGGTATAATTTTGCTTATGAGGTTTTCAATTACTCCTTAAACTGGTGCAACTACTATGGCATTACAAAGACAGAGTACCTGTTGCTGGAGTTGATACAGAGCTCCCTTTTTCATATATTTAAGGAGCAACCAAAAAGCTTAAAGGCTACTTTGGAGTAAGTCCTGACAATTAAACCAACAATGATCAATGAGACTGAATTGGGCACACAACTAGGGTTTAATATTCACCATATCAACTTTTGGAATTCACTCTGGATTAGAGAAGCCAGGCTTTAAGAAAGATTTTAGTTTTTTTTAAACTAAACTTTGAAAAGAGATGTAAGACCAAAATGAAATTGAAATAGATACCTATCAAAAAAAAAAAATCAGCATTATAAATGTGTGAAATTTCTAAGGATCCCTGAAAAGGACCCTATCAGCTTATTTTCTTACCAACCCTTTCCTCTTCTTGTGTTTTGGCTTAAATGAAATGGAAGTTACCCAATGGGAAATCAATATTTTGTTATTCTAAGCACTGAATTCAGCTTGGGGGCACAATATTCATATAATACTAGTGGGAGATTCTTTTGAAGGGGAGTTGAAAATGGCTGGAAAAATGCTGAGTCTGGTAAGAAAGAATAACCTCCAAGTGCAGTATCATTGTTCTAAGTGGAAGTCAAAAAATTGAAAAACAGAGGCCCTTAGTGAAGCTGATACTATATCGCTTTAATTTATGTCTTCAGACAGAAAATTCTTGCCTTAAGACTGTCAGTGCACACAAGTCTAATAAGAATGAAACATTTTAATAGAGAGGTATGTTAAGCCTGCAGATAACATTCCAGGTATCACCAAAGGTCAGTGGCTCATTTCCCTCTACCACCCAGGTGTGCTGCATTCTGGAGCTCCCAAGGGTAGCCTTGGAAAAAAGGCATGTAGAGTAGGCACGTTGGAGTTTTTAGTTTCTGAAATAACAATTAACTCTACAATGCCTTTTCAAATGGTTTAAAAAATTATATTAAGGCATCTCACTCCAACATATTGCTCGTTCATTTGTTCATATTTCTATTTATTCTTTCACTCAATGGTCATTTATTGAGCAATTTCTATAGCTCAGGCATTTTTATTGTTCCCATCAGACTATATCCAAATTCCACATAGAAACTCATTGCTTGAATACTATTTACTTTCTAATAATCCCTTATTAAAGAGAAATATTTGGGAAGGGTCATCTTATTAGCAGATCCTGGCCATTCATAATAGCTGGTTCTAAGTGAATGGATGATGAAACAAATCCTTCTTAAAGAGGTCATCTCAACCTATGACTCATATGGTGGATTTTTGGATAGGACATCATGCTTAGCTTTATGGGCAAGCAGGAAGATTGCCAAGCAGTATTATTTGCTCAAGCATTTTGAGAGTTGGAATTACTTATAGGCTTGCTAAATTTTCATATTCATAAAGGTGAAACAACAAGTAAGAACCCCCAGCACTTGTGATGAGCTAGAGGCTATATCTACAAGAAATGACAGGTCCAAGAGGGGATGAAACATCAGAGACTCAGAGGTAGATGGGAAATTGTCAAATACAACTTGACCATCCTGCTGTATGTTGATTTTCTCTGGCTTCAATCTAGTTCTTCTTTTTAAGAAATGGTTGGCATGTTATATCAAACACTATCTTCTAGCCTAGCCACATAAGCCACAACTAAAAAAGAAGTTGAAGTAAAGATTTTGTCTAAACCTACACTTTAATTTTTGTAAAAATTATTTCCTTATTAGTATAGAAGTGTGTGTTCTGGCAATTCACTTTGTTTTTGCTTTCTTATCAGGGCTTTTCCTTCATAGACGGAGGGGTGGGAGGAGATGATGACACTAGTCTAGCAAAGAATCCATCTCTCTCCTATATGATGTGTGACCAGTAGACAAAACATTGAGGCTTGTGAAGGTGAAATGGCTTTTCCAAAGTCACAAAATTAATCAGTGATTAGTGCTTGGACTCTGGTCTGACTGAATCCAAAGCCTCAACTCTTTGTACTATAGTAATACTAAAGGAAGAACAGAGTGGGTATTATCTGTGAATTTTAAGAGTGAGTTTCAAGAGTCTCTCAAAGAAAGCACAATATATCCCACAAAAGATGATTATTTATAGCTTTTCTCAGCATCCTGTACTTAAAGAAACACTGTAGTAAATATATATACATATATATATATATAACTCATTTTCATTGTAAATTTGCTATGTGGCAGATACAGCCCTAAAGCTTTACATGGATGATTGCATTTTACTCTTGGAAGTGAAACAATATTTCCACCACCATCCCTGACACACACATTTTACAGATAGAATTGAAGTTTAGAGAGGATAAGTAACATGTTCAAAGTCATGCAAGTGATAAACCCAGAATTGACTGCTGTTTGGAACTCTCCTGAGTTCACTGGGCATTTTTGGTGAGTTTACCCAGGCCTACTAGTTGCCCAGTGGTATTTGACATTAATATGGCTCTAAAACATTCCATTAAGATTAAGATTGATGGCCTGAATCAACAAAGCTTCACCGACATTTTCTCTGAATTATTCTACAAACTTTAGCAAAAGCAAGAAAAGGACATCGAATGGCAGCCTATCAAATATATATATAAAGCTTACTTCAAGTCAAATGTAGGAGAAAACTTCAGTCAGCATTCTGTTATGTGCTGAGCACTCTACTATGCAATGGAGGGAACAATGGTGAAAAAAGAATTTAATTCCATGAAGTTTACAAATAACATTCAGTGAGATTCAATTATGTGTATATGTGTGAAAGACATGAAAAAAATAATGTAATACTCTATAGTAATTTAAAAATGAGATATTTGTAAGTGTTCACATGAATAAATTTTAAAAATATGTTGCTTTGCAATAAAAATGGCATGATATTTCAGTATCATGAAATTTTGAAACTTTGACAATGCAATGGTGCATTAAGGTCCATAGATTTTTTTGGATGTAAATGTGTAAGGATTAAGAGTGTATTTGAAGTACCTAGATCAAACTCATGATAGTGGTAAAATTAGATTAAGGGCAAAAAATTCTAGGAATAGATATCAAATTACACTCCCCACAGAAGAGAAAATACTGGAAGGACATAAAATTAAATGTTAACAACAAACAAAAAAATGAATTAAAGAGAAAAACATTAAATGTTAACAGCTAATGATCAGTTTTGGATCAATTTGTTATAGTCTTTTTTAACTTTCTGTGGGTGTATAAATTTTTCCAAGAGGAAATTTTTATAGATTAAAATAAATCAGGAAAATGCAGAATATACAGAAATACATAAAGTTGACTCCTGCTTAGATAAGTATGTTAAGAAAATCTCTTTGGAAAAAGTGATGCTTAAGTTGGGACTTGAAGGATGAAAGCAATTTTTTTATGAACATAGGTAAAAGAATAGCATACTCTAAAGCCTAGAAAAAGATTATCTTGGTTTGTTTAGGGAATTTCTCCCTTTCTGGATCAATCCTATACCACAACCTAGGCTCAGAATTGGAAGAGAGGCCAAAGAGAGGCAGCAGTGGATTGTAGGATATCAGTTTGAATCTTTAAGAAAAGTCCTATTTGGAGGCTTAAGGAGCCTCGGAGTGCTTGCCAAATGGCCCTGTTCTTGCCTACACTCACTCCTGAAGTGGAACACAGGGGTTTCTCTGCTGGGTGTTGCAGGCATGCACAGCAGCTGATATTAAGAGGAGAAGCTTGGGCTGTATTCCAGCTTATATTAACACTAGACTATTTTCCCTACTGTCAGATCAAATTTGGCAATATTTTAAGGAATGCTTCTATCTGTACACAAATACAATGCTGCCAATTTACAGGCATCAGGGTATGTAATTAAAGATGAATTTTATTTTATTATTATTTTGCTTTTTACTCCTTTCCAACACCCTCCTTTCAATCCAAAAATGTTGATAAAGGATGTAACTCCACACTGGATCCTGATTCCTATTTGATAAAATAATGAATCTGTAGGACACACGACTGGGGTCAAGGATATAATTTTAACCCTGGAACAGATCCAAATTGTCTGGCTCACATTCTTAAGTGAAGACTACTGTGCTCACATTCAGATTCTCCAAGCTGAGTCATAAAACTTGAATTGTCTGATAACACTTGCTAGTATTTTGAGAGGTATTTTATAAAACAGATTGGAATTTAAATGTTTTGTGAAATCACTGATTTAAAGAAAATTTTAGTTGCTATAAAGATATCATCAAATCTTAAGAAATCCGTTTTATAGATTCGATATGAGTTGAAATCATTTTCCAAAGGAACAAACTGATAGGCTCATTAGGTACTTTATCTTGGTCTAAGTCATTAAAATTCCCTCTAATAAGATTCAGCACCATCCTCCTATATGGGAATGCGCTATACAACTATCAAAGAAACTTTGGATTTGGGGTTAAAGAATATGGAAGCAGAGTTTCTGCAATGAACCAAATTTAAACTAACAGCAAGGATTTCTGCACCTACAAAAGGTTTGAACAATATTCAGAAATCTTTGAGAGTGGCCATTGTTCCAAGGCATCCTGTGATATAATGTAGGGTTTAAAGGACACTAAGCTCTTTAAACATATATTATTGTATAAATGGCACACAGAGAGACAAGGAGTAGGCCAAAAAATCTTATCTTTGAATCTCTGGGCTTTTTGTCTGCAATTACCGAGAGCTTCAGAAAACTGAGTCAGCATATCATCTTTACTTAATAGCTATGCATTCTTTCCAAAAGAAAACTACATGTCTAACCAGAGAGAGTGCTGTAGGAATGTTGCTACCTGGAGATCAAAAATTCATATCATTCTTATTCATATGTATTAAAAAATAAGATATGCAAAAGATAAATATTATTATACCCTTCAGCCACACAGTTTGTGCATGTTAAAAAGGTTTAAGAAAAGCTTAAAATTGAATTTTGCTTATTTCTGAGTAAAGCATTTAGATATTATAGGCATCTAAATCATCTTAAAAGATGTATCTCTTGAGTGTTAGAAAACATGTCTATTCATCTACTAAGTCAACATAGAAGAGTAGTTTCAAGTAAAGAATTTGAAGCCAGACTACTTGAACAGTAATCCTGCATTTGCAACCTGAAGTTCTTTATCTGTGAAAGGAGAGTAAGTGGGATGGGAGACAGGATTGTGGCCAGTTTTTTGAAAGATAATATACCATAGTTCTTTATCTGGTCGCAAAAATTAACATCCCTCTCATATGCAAAATATACTACATCTCTCCCTTAAAATCACATTCCATAATGTCAGGGACTTAAAATCCATATCTCATCATCCAAATAAGGTCTAGCTGTAATAGAGGTGAAGTTATTAAGGTATGGCTTCTTAGAAGCATCTTCTCTTAATCTAAGTCCTATAACCTAATGCCCTCCAAACATGAAACATACAATGGTGATATAGAAATAGAAAAATCTCAGTAGGCACTCCCAACTCAAAAAGGAAGGAGAGAAAGGATGCACATAACAGTAACTGATCCATAGCAATTCTGAAATCCATGCAAGCACATATTGCCAGTTCCTTGATTAGGCTTACTTCTTTCCCTAGAAATGGTTCTTCCTGGCTCTTGACCCTATTATCTAGGTCCCTCTGATAAGTCATTTTATTTTCAATGATAAATGGCCAGTGTTTACAGTTAGTAGTTTTATAGTTTTATCAACCCTTTACTTCCCATAAGAAGTTGGAAACCCAGAGTTACTTGAACTGTCTCTGCCCCTCTTAGGCCAAGCTTATCTAATACTTTCAATAATATTATGGATTTCCTATGCATCAGATTATCATATATTCCATTAGACAAAAATATGCCTATACTCTTTATACACTGAAGCAACCCATTCACTTAAGCTTTGAGCCAGGGTGCTCTGGACAGTCTTCACAATTCTTAGAAGTCATTTCATAAAACTGATAGTTTGTAATAAATTATCTTTATTGTTTTCAGGTCTCAACAAAGGGGCTTTCAGGTTCATTCTTCTCTGATTTTTTACTCTGAAATCAGATATTACTGATAGCTCTGGATTTCATTTATTTTGCCTTTAAGTCATTTATATCTTGAGACTCTTATTTTTTTTTTTGCTAGGAGAGATTAGGGAGTGGAAGCCATGTTTTAGTAGTCAATACAGCCCCAGGACTAACTTAGATTCAGAGAAAGGGAAACACTCTCCACCACTTGATGAGGGAGTGGACATATACCATTGAAAAAGAGAATGTGGGGAGAAAGATAATGCTGTGGACAGTTTCAGAATCCTGATTTACCATAGGGATTTAATGATTTTATTATCTCCCTCCTTTTTTTACTTTTTCACTATCACATCATAATATTTTTAGCCAGCCAAAGTTGGGAAATTCTCATCTTTATTCATACATCTAAATGTTTATATTTAAACTAAAAAGTATCATCTTGTTTAGTAAAATGGCAATCTATAGCAGGGGTCTTCAGCCAGGGTCAATTTTACTCCTCAGGGGAAAATTGGTAATATCTGACGGTGCCAAAATTAAGAGGTAGATGCTGTTAGCATCCAGTGTGTGGAGACCAAAGATGCTGATAAACATTCTACAATGCACAGACACAGACTGTCCACTAAAACAAACAATCATTTGGTCCAAAATGTCAATAGTGCCAATATTGAGAAACCCCAATCCAAAAGGAAGTTATTGTTGATCTATTATTCCTTATAATTTTCACTTGAGTCTGCTTACTTAATTCATTTGTTACAAAAGTATAATTCAATTAATAAGAATTAATTGAGAAAATATTCATAAGTGAAATTGATATTAATGATTTTTAGAAAAATATAGACATAGTACTATTCAAGCTTGTTTTGACTGCAATAATTTCTGAGAGTCTACCTTAATAAAAGAAAAATCTTCAAAATTTTAAAAGCCAGATGTCATAACAAACCATAATATAGTAATTAAAGCAGTACACTACTTTGCATGTGAATACACAAGGGCATTAATGGAAAACATAGAGTCCAGAAACAGACATATTTGTATTTGGCATATAGTATATGAATGATTATATCAACTATCTGAGGAAATAAAGGAATTTTCAGTAGATTATTTTGGGACAATTAGGCTATCCCTTTAGGGAAAACCTTAAGAACAAACCTCATGCTGTGTGTATTCAGTTCTTGGTTGGTAAAAAAAATACTCTACAATGGATTGGCTTCAACAAGAATTAATTTTTTGGCTTATGCTTTTCAGGCTAGGAGAAGTCCAAAGTTGAGGCATCAGCCAGGCTATACTTTCTCGCTGAAGATTGTGACATTCAGAGGCTGGCTGACGGCAATCCATGGTCCCTGGTCTTTCTGTCATATGACAATGAATGTCTTTTCCTTTCCCCTTCAGATTCCATTGACTTCCAACTTCTTTCTGTGGTTTTTTTCTCTCGCTGTCTGAATTTCATTCTACTTATAAAGGACTGCTGTAATCTGAATTAAAGCCCAAACTGAGTCAATTGGCCACACAAACTAAAAATAACATCTTCAAAAGGTCCTATTTACAATGGGCTCACACCCACAGGGATGGACTAAGAGTAAGAACATTTTTTTTTGTATGTTGTATGGCGAGGTCACATTTCATTATTTTTCCATGAGAAGATCCTGTTATTGCAGCAACATTTGTTGAATTTTTGTTTGTTTTGCTTGTTTTATTGTTTTGGGGGAAGTACATTACCTGGGAATTGAACCCAGATCTCCCACATGGCAGGCAAGAATTCTACCACTGAACTACCTTTGCACCACCAACAACATATTTTTTCTGGGGTACTAATTCAATCACAAACGCTATGTGTATATCATCACCCAATGGATTTAAGTACTCAATTTAAAAAAATCTAAAAATATTAAAATAAAATTTAGGAAAGTTTATAATCTCAAAGTAGAGAAGCCATAAAGAAAATGCTTAGTAGTTTAATTGAATAACATTTTAAACTTTCTACAAAGCAAAGACAGTGAGAGAGAAAGAGAGAGGCAGAGAGAGAGAGAGAATAAGGAGTGAGCTAGAGATAGAGATGTAAATAGAGATAGAAATGAGAGAACGGAAGAAGGAAAAGGAAGAGAGGAGGACAAAGAGGAGGCGAGGAGAAGAAAAGAGAAGGGAAGGGAAGGAATGGAAGCAAAGAGAAGGTGTGTTAGTCAGGGTTCTCCAGAGAAATAGAACCAACAGGAGAGATCTATAAATATGAGATTTACAAAGGGGTCTTACATAACTGAGGGATTGGAAGAGTCCAAAATCCATATGGCAGGCTGTGAAGCTGGCAGCTCCAATGAAGGGTCTAGATGAACTTGACAGGAGAGGTTCACTGGCTGAAGAAACAGTGAAAGAGTCTCTCTTCTTCCTTAAAAGCCTTCAACTGACTGGATTGTCTCATTGTGGGAGACATGCCTTAGTTGATCACAGATGTACTCAGCCACAGATGCAATCAACTGACTGATGATTTTAATCAACCAGCCACAAAATATCCTTGCCGCAATGGTCAGGCCAGTGCTTGTCTGTCCAGACAACTGGGCATAATCATTTGTCCAAGTTGACACCAGAACTTAACCGTCATGTCCACCTCTTGTTAAGTTGGCAACTATACACATCACCTTGAAACATGCTTCATTTCCAAATAGAACACAATAACACAATTATTATGTTTCACCTAATAATACCCAACTGTCCCGCGTACAACTGGAAATGTGCTACATCTCTCCAGGATAGGGTGCAAATCCTTATGTAACATTCACTTTTAATCTTCATATCCTATGACTTAAATGCTATAATATGAACAATACAGCTTATTTCATATGACAGGAGGAAAAGTGCTTATGTACAAATACAAACATACTCATAACAAAACAAGCAGGAAACATTCATACAATCAAAGTCCTCATTTTTGTAACTGGCTGTATGGTCATAGTTCATGTTTTTCATTTTATGCTTCTATTACAGATTCCATGTCCCCCTGACCCTCAACAAGCACCTCAGCTGGTCGTGGTTCTTTGCCAGGTGGGGTGACCCAGACCTTCATTCCTAAAACTTTTGGGCCATTGGTAATTCTGCCTGGACCAGAGAATTACGTAAGTATGTGCCCATTCCTGAACTTCATTTTCTGTCAATGAATTCTGCCTGGATTGAGTTGTTGTAGTTTTCCACTGACTTCAATCAGAGGGCATGGTAGTACTAAGAGATGTCTCAGGGGATCTCCTGTATTCCAGTAAAACTCTTCTTTACTTCCATTGTTTAGTTGCAGTCCTATTTCCCCTTGATAGTCAGGATCAATCACTCCAGACAGAACAGTAATCTCCTTTTGTGCCTGTTGATTCAGCAGCAAAAGAAGCCCAAGGTGGCCATGTGGCATCATAATTTCCAGTTCAATGGAATCATTACTGTGTCTCCTGAAATCAGCACTCCTCCTTTTGCAATTAAGACCTGTAGACCAGCAGAGATTAAGGTCTCAGGGACAGGAAGCAAAAATTTTCCTAATGGATCACCAGGAGTGATAGTGAGTGGTGCCACTCTCATTTCCACCCCTTGATTCCTAGACCTGTGAATCTTCACTATGAGAGTAACAGCCCCATAGAGTGAATGTTGATTCAGAGCATACACAGCCTCCTGGAGAACACTGTCCCAGCCCTGCAAGGTATTACCACCTAGTTCACAGTGTAATTGGGTCTTCAAAAAGCTGTTCCACCATTTTATCAACCCCACTGCCTCTGGATGATGGGGAACATGGTAAGACCAGAGAATTACATAAGTATGTACCCATTCCAGCACTTCATTTTCTGTGAAGTGGGTTCCTTGATCAGCTGCAATGCTGTGTGGATACCATAACGGTAGATAAGGCATTCTGCAAGTGCACATATGGTAGTTTTTGCAGAAGCATTGTGTACAAGGAATGCAAACCTATATCTGGACTGTATGTCTATTCCAGTTAGAACAAATCACTGCCACTACCATGATGGAAGTAGTCCAATGTAATCAACCTGCTGCCAGGTAGCAGGCTGGTCACCTCGGAGAAGGTTGCCATATCATCATCTGGGTGATGTTTTTGACACCTTTATGGATTTTTGTAGAATAATAGGTATTGTGGGTCTTTGCTGCTGGCAGATTAGACACTCAGCAGTGGCTGTAGCCAGGTCAGGCTTGGTGAGTGGAAGTGCATGTTGCTGAGCCCATGTATAACTTCCATCCCTACCACCAAGTCCACTTCGTTCATGAACCCATTGGGCAATGACAAGAGTGTCTGAGGAAAAAGGATAATTTGTATCAACAGGACGGGTCATTTTATCCACTCGTTTATTAAAATGTTTCTTTGCTGAAATCATTCTCTGGTGAACATTCGCATGGGACACAAATATCTTCAAGTTCTTTACCCACTCAGAAAGGTGGCAATACCTATTATTCTACAAAAATCCATAAAGATGTCAAAAACATCACCCAGAGACTTGCCTGTATAAGCATAAAATTAGCAGAATCTAATGGTGATATTTTGAGTATCTCTTTTGCCAGCTCACCCCAGGACTGTCCTTGCCATCCTGATTATTGGAAACAGAGTAATTAGTGTCTCTGAGTCTAATTGACTATGGAGTAGAGAACCAATTATAAAAATCTATTTTTAAGATTCTGTTTCTCGGATGGGCCATGGTGGCTCAGCAGGCAAAGTTCTCGCCTGCCATGCCAGGTACTCAGGTTTGATTCCCGGTGCCTGCCCAGGCAAAAATAAAAAAGATTCTGTTTCTCAAGAACCATTCCCAGTACCAAGACGTGTTAGTCAAGGTTCTCTAGAGAAACAGAACCAACAGCAAAGATCTATAAATATGAGATGTATAAAGGGGTCTAACACAACCGTGGGAATGGAAGAGTTCAAAATTCATAAGGCAGGCTGTGAAGTTGGTGGCTCTGATGAAGGGTCTGGACGAACTCCACGGGAGAGGCTCACTGGCTGAAGAAGCAGTGAAAGTCTCTCTTCTTCCTTAAAAGCCTTCAACTGATTGGATTGGCTTGTTGTGGGAGACATACCTTAGTTGATCACAGATGCAATCAGCCACAGGTGCAATCAACTGACTGATGATTTAATCAACCAATTAAGAAATATCCTTGCAGCAATGGTCAGGCCATGCTTGCCTGACCAGACAACTGAGCATAATCATTTGGCCAAGTTAACACCAGAAGCTAATCATCACAGAAGGAAAGGGAGGGATAGGGAAAAGAAAAAAAAAACATAGAAGGAGATCATGGGCAAGTATTTGCATGAACTCTAACAAATTAAGAATTATTATTCATTTTCTATATATTATAAATTTTCCTACAAAAGGAAAAGATAAAGTCCAGAGAATGAAATTTTTTATAAAGTTATAAAAGTTTATCAACTTTAATTCCTTTCACTAAAATGCAAATTAAAATAGCTTTAGAATCTATCAGGTTAGCAAAATTCATGAAAAGAACAATAAACATGCAATAATAAAGAAAACTACGGGAACTGGATAAAACACGGTTGTTGTAGGACCAACTTCTTTGGCAGTAGCTATGAAATATTGGAATGGTTGTGTCCTTTGGCCAAGTGATTCAGGTAAGACATACAACACAGTGTTAGAGAAATACTGAGATAAATATGAGTGCACAAGAATCTTCACTTGCAATTGCAACTTCTGCTTTGTAACAGAAATGTCAGGAACAACTCTTTTTTTTTTTTTTTTTTTTTTTGACATAGGCAGGGAATCGAACTGGGTCTCTAGCATGGCAGGCAAGAACTCTGCCTCTGAGCCACCGTTGCCCATCCTAGGAACAATTCTTACACCCAATGATATGGATTACAATAAATCCATATAATGGTATAAAATATAGCAATAATATTTGGTATAGACTTTATGTAATGAATGAGAATGTTTCTAAGATCTTCTTGAGTAAAAAAGGCAGTTGCTTGCTTGCTGCTGCTGCTGCTGCTACTACTACTACTACTACTACATTTATAGCTAACAGCTGATTGAACATTATATGTTTGACACTGTCCTATGCACTTTACACACATCAACTTTAATTCTTACAGCAATTTATGCGGTAATTACTATTATCCTCATAGTACTGATGAGGAAACCAAAGAACAAAGAGTTTAAATAAATTGCCCAAGATCACATAACTAGTAGCTGTTTGAGCTGGGATTGAACCCAGGCAATCTGCCTTCAAAGCACACACTTGCAATCACCACTATACTTTCATGAGCACAACAAATATTTATTCATGTCAGTCACTCTTCTGAGTGCTGAGAATATAGAAGTAAATAAAACAGAAAAAATTTCTGCCCACATGGAATTTGCATTCTTGTGGGTACATAACAACAAAGGGTAAAATATGTAATCTGGATAAACTATATAATCTGTCATTTATAAAGTGATATGAGCTATGATGACAAATAAGTCAAGAATGGGTAGGAAATAGGTGTAGGAGAAGAGGTTGCATTTTTTCATAGGATAGTTAGGAAGGGCTTAAGATCTTATTTAACTAAGACCTGAAGGAGGTGAAGAACCAAGACAAGTTGATATCTTGGGGAAGAACATTCCAGGGAAAGGAAAAGGAAAGATCAAATGCGAAGTGCAAGCATGTCTGGGTATGAGCTCATGGGATGTCAAAACAAAACAAAATAAAATGTGTATATGAGTTTAGCTACATATTTTTATTTAAACACTGGAAAATTCTGGAAGGAAGTGTACCAAACTGTAAAAAGGAATTTCACAAAAGAAAGTAAAATTCAGCAATTGTATGAGTGTACAAGTCAGTATGCTTGATAGAGAAGGATTCTCATATTTTTCTTATATATTTCTATTTTGTTTTAATTTAGGAAGGTTCTTGTGCATTATTGATACAATAAATAAAACTACATTGTGAGAAATGTTTGGAAAACATCAAAGCAAATCATAGATAAGCCGACATAAGCACTGTACTCATTGTATCATACATTTCCACACCAGCACATTTTAGGGTTCTTACAAAAACATAAACATTATTTCCAACATTTTCTATATACTTTGTAAACAAAATAAAAATGTATTAATAGTATAAAGATTTAGATATATAGCTGCATGCCTTGAAAAAACGCTTGAAATAAATGTCTAAGGAATCAACTTGAATTGTGTCAAAGAGATTCATGGTTTGCCTTCAGTTAAAATGCAGTATTTTCCCCAGATCATATATTAAACTTTATTCTATAATCTACCCTGACATAAGCTATGTGTACTTACAGATTTGCAATACATTATGCAGGGTAAAAGGGCAGAAGACTAGGAAACTACACACATCTTGAATTATATGTGGCTATAGGTTAATAAATTTTTAGAAAACAACTCAATTGACAATGTGAATCCTATTTAGGTCAATATAGTTTGAGAACCAGAAGGATAATGCTTAACGTCTAATCACCTAAAAAAATTAGTGGATCTGGGGATAATGGAAGTAGGAAAATAAAAATCTACTAAATTACACACAAAGAGCTGTTTGTTCTGACATTTATAAATCTATCTTTAGTAGAATAGGGCTACCAGGAAAAGTGTATATATAAATAGTATAGTAGAAAATTAAGCATAGCTAAAGGAAAAATAATTGCTCTCTGTAAAATAAAGTTGCAAACTACATGATAAAATATGTCAGTTTTTTTAATGAGCAATGTGAGTTAAAAGGTGTGGCATATGCAGATAACATATAGTAATTATTTATTGTCAAGATTAATTTCAAAATGAGCACTAACAATAAGGAATTAGCAACCATGTCTAAAAGTTCATTTAATTTCAAAAGACAGCGGAGGACGGGTGATGGTGGCATAGTGGCAGCGTTCTCACCTGCCATTCTGGAGACCAGGTTCAATTCCCAGTGCCTGCCCATGCAATAATAAAAAAAAAAAGATAGTGGAAAGTTAGAAGGGATGAACATGAAAGTTATATTTTAAATCCCCAGAGACAGAAACGAACAAACAAAAAAAGCCCTTAGTAGTTGGTATATTAAACATGGGTAAAGTTCTGGAATGTCACATAAAGAAAACACAAATACAACAATAATGGAAAAGTAGGTGAGAGTGGCCATGGGGTGGAAGTACTGGATAAAGGATGAGAGGCTATAAATTTTAGGAAATTTTAGAAGATTTTGACCACTTAGGCTGGGGAAATGATGTACTAGTTTATTTTGAAGCTTTTAAGAGAGTTTCTCAAGCTCTAGAGAAGTTTAACAAGACTATTTCTGTGTGGCTTCCTAGTCTCTGTATTTGCTGGGTTTTGAGGCTCACAATCTGCAAATAGATTTACACAGGCAATTCAAAAGCAGCGTTTTTGTTTGTTTGTTATTGGAATATGTTGCTCTATTGAACTTCACATTTACAAGTGTAACAGGATCAACACTTGTGAGATCTAAAATAAAATATTATGATGAAGTTTGGGAATAATTTTAAAATTCTAAGTTTTGTTATCACTAACTAAAAATGTTTAGGTGTTCCCTATCTCTATTCAGATGGATCTCTCTTCACTTGATTTGAGGACAGGGTAGTATGTTAGCAATCCACTTAGGAAAAATACACTCCTTTCACAAGCAAATTCAGACCTCCCTACAAATGTGATTGATTAGGAGACTCAATTGGCTAGAAATATAAAACTTGGAGAAAATTATTGTTGGTTTCCATGATCCAGAAGAGGCAACACCAATCTACTCTTGCTCAGAAATATTTTATTTCCTGCTGTTGTCTCCTGTTCGTACTTGTCTGTTCTCCAACCAACCCAAATTACCCTGTTCATGCCTTTTCCCTTAATCAGGATTCGGAAAGTTACGTTCTGGCTCCAAGAAGCACAGCGAATTCACTCAGATCCCGCTGCTTTCTGACACAAGTTCTGGGTTGAGGAACAGGCGGTTGTAAGTTGTGGAGAGGCACCTTTCTGACTTTTTTGGCAGGTGATACTGATTGTATTGCCTCACGGGTCACAAAATTTGAAGTGGGTTTGGCTGAGGTAAGACCATAGTGAAGACTGAGAGATTTTTTTTCTGGTGTGAAGACCACTTTGGTGGCAACATTCCAGTGCATTCTCTGAAGGAGAATGAAGGCTGTATGTCAGTCAGTATTTTTCCTCTGTGCAGGAGACAGAAACCCATCTCAAAGTAGTTTTAGAAAATAGGATAAAATAAATATATTATAATCAAGGAATCAACTACCTTGGGGCAAGCACTGGAGCAGCTCCAGAAATTTCAGGGACTTAATCAGGTGTCTTTTTATCCTTCTGCTTTCTATGTGCTTTGTTGTATGTTGACTTCCTTTCAAAACAGCTTTTTCCTTGAGGCTGAACCACAGACACTTAAAGGCAACTTTCCAACTTGGCTTCCTGAAAGGAAAAGCTCCTTTTCTATTAGTTCTAATTTGAAGACTTCCAGAGAGAACATCTGATTGGCTTGCTACTGGGCCAACACCATGACGAGGGTGGAAATGTATCTCTGAGTTCCCACTCCCACACCTGATGTATACAGCAGAACATGAGAAGCTATTCAGACCCCACTAGAGGTGTTGGATTCACAAAATAATAAATGTCTGCTTCAGTCTCATATTATCCAAGCAGTAAAAGAACAATGGGACTGGCACTCTCACCTTTCTATTCTGTAATGATCACTGACATTTAGCATACTTTACAATTTTCAAAGTAAATACGTTACTTGAATTCTCATATAACTTGTTAGGTAATTGTTATAATTATCTTATTTTCCAAATGTGTAAATAGGTACAAAATACAGTTGTACAAAATCTGGTTTACAAAGAGATTGTGCAATCTGACCAAAATAAATGGGAACTAGCCCTTGAATCTCAAGATTTTAAGCTCTGGTGCCAAGTTCTCTGCACTAGCAACATTAGCAAAGGAATACAGGTTGCTAGTATCCCCTAGAAGTCAGTGGGATATTGAGATATTTTCTTTTCTGAATGACTTTTCATATATTCAAAACAGGCACTAAAGCACTAGCAAAAGTTTCCACCCAATATCAGGCCAAAAGAAGAAAAAGGAAGAGGAGGGAAGGAGAAGAGAAAGAAAGAAGAGGAAGGAAAGGAAGGAGGAGGAGGAGGGGGAAGATAAGGAGGAGGAAGAGGAGGAGGAGGAGGAGAAAAGGAGAAGGTCAGTATACAAGCAAACATGAAATAAATTAACCAGCTTAGGTTCCCTTAAAAATAATAGCAATGACAATAAGCTGTCTGGAGAGTTTAAACAACCAAAGTTTTTGCATTGAATGCCTTAAGAACATAGAAAAACAAGCAATGCTTCATCCTTATTTTGCAAATGAGCTTTAGGGAGGTTAAGAAACTTTTCCATATAACAATAAAATGTCACGGCTGCTTCTAAATGTCATATCATCAACCCTGTGCTACAAGAGGACATAACCCTGACTGCTGATCCTTCATTGCTCTTCACCTGACTTTTCTATTTTTACAATAGAATCTTGGATGCGTTAAAATCTTAATGAAGTTTCATGGCAGGGTCTGAGTGGGTAATGGGACACCTTGAAATCGGTTGTGTCTATATTTCTCAGGGAGGTTTTCTTACTTTCATCCAATCACCCAAAACTCTACAACCCACCCCATGCAAATAAGATTAAGAGCTACAGTTTCTTTGCTTATAAATTCAGATTAGTTAAGTTCACATTTATTGAGCATCCCCATGGCCAGCATTGTCCTTGAGGGCTTGGGGTGCCACCTAACTTTAGTCCCTGTCTTCAAAGTGCATAGCCAAGGAAACTCTCAGCACAGTATCGTCCCCTTCATGTCTTTTATAAATTGGAATATATGCTGTTGATGATACTCATAATTATGCGATTATGTTTTGCCTCCAGACCAGCCTTATTTGGAAACTCTCCAAAGCATAGCTAGGATGCCACCATCTCAGGGCTGAGTGTCTGGTCCAGACATCTTCAGTCCACTCCTAGAACAGATGTAGCTTTACCAGATTGGTGGCCTCCCAGAAGCTTCTTCTGGCCATGTTCACTTTGGCTTTAGTGCCCATGAAACCCATACATGTGATGCAAGAAGATTTCATGTGGATACCAAGAGCAAAGGTGGGCAGAGCAAGATAATGAGAAGGATAAATGAAGGCACTCAGCGCATCTGCTGATTGCTGCAGAGTGGGAACAGCGGGCAGAGTTGGACAGAGGTCGGAGGAGAGCGTGCAGCTGCACCTTTCTTCAGAATGTCAGGAGGGGCATCCTCGGTGCTAAAGATGACAGGAGTCCTTGAGATGTACAATGAAGTTGCTTCCTAGGTGGTGGCGAGGGCTGGCAATGGAGGGGGGTTGCTATCATAGCAGCTCAAAGTCTGATTAAAGTGCAAATGCCAAGCTAAGAATGTCTTCAAACGAACACCACAGTAATAGCAATATGTTGAGGAATTGCTTGGGGCTATTCATTTTCGAAATGCAGCCTATTACAACATATAAAATAGGGAACCCTGATAAAACAGACAGAGGGCCTTTTCAGACAGGAAACATCAATGGATAAGATCATAATCTTAGTGAAAAAGGGCAAAGGGATTCTGAGCAGCAAGTATTTGAAAAGTACTGTTCCAGTCTTTTCTTTTAAGTACAATATTACACCACTGCATTCAGTACAGAATTCAGTACAGTATTATATTTCAAAGTCTGGCCATATTGAAGTAACCTAAAAGGCAAGGAAGCAAAGTCTTTCATCATCCTCATTGTGAATGTGACAGCCTCTCAAAGGAAAAATGCCTTCTGTTTCTCATAGTTCATTCCCATTTCACAAAGCTGTGCTGGGATCAGCCCATGTCTCTGCCCTCATGCCCACTGCTTTCACTGACTGTCTTTACTTACTTTCCTGCTTCCATGTGGAGGTCTGAGCCTGTGCTTCCCCAGGGCTTGGAAAATGCCTTCATAGGAAGTATATTAAGATGCTTCTCAGCTGAGGCAGTTGGCTCGTGCTTGTTGTTTCACTTAGTAATTAGGTCTCTTGGCCCCAAGATAGATAAGGAAATTTGTATAATAGCGAAGACAGAGATGAGATTTAGGGTAAGATGGTCTTAAATTCTAAACCTAGCCTCTGCATCACTGAGTCAGGTGAACTTGGCCAAGTGACTTAGCCTCTCTGAACCGCAGCCTCTTCTTTTAACGAGAAGGCTACTAATTTATGCCTAAATGTGTTTTGGAGAGAAGTAGAGAAAATTGAAACATCGAGCTCTAGTGCCTGTTATATAACCGTTTTTCCTTTTGCTTCCATTCCTTAATTTTCTGCTTTCCTTTTAGCTTTGGTATGTTTCCCCCCTTGTGTCTGCCTGCTTAGCTCTTGTCTTATAATTTGTCTTCCTGGTTCACATCCACCTATTTGTTGCTTTTGTTCAAACGGATAGCACTTGTACATAGTTGAACTCTGGACAGCTCTTCTGATCCTGCCTCTATTATGGGCTTTAGCTTGTGTGCTGCCTCCAAGTAGACATTGCTCAGATCTGCTGTAGGAAGTGTTGTGGACTGGTGGCCCCAGCTGCTGTTGTCCTAAAGCCACTACCATGTTCCTACCAAAGCCTCGCTTCCTGCCAGCTACTTCCAAACAATGGCTGTGATTGATTGCTGTACCAGTGTAGGCCATTCCAGCAAGAATAGGAAATTCTTCCAATGGGCAATTTTGCCTCCCAGAATCCCCATTGGCCTAATAAACCCTTCTTGGAATGGGATTGAAGTCCAAGACTCAACCTACATAATCTTCCTTCCTTCCTTCTCTCCTTCCACAGGTGTAGACTCACATCATAGTCAGAATCACATTCTCCTGTTCCCTCCACCAATGAATCTCTTCCAGCACAAATCCTGTCTTGGTGTCTGCTTCCTGGAAGACCCAAATTTATGTGGTATGTGTGGTCATCTGTACCCAGTGTCATCTTTTGTCATCTATTTGAGTTTCCCATTCAACTTCACTGTCCTGGTTGAAATTTCCCAAGCGCTCACAAGCTGTTATTAATTTTGGGTTGAGCGCTTCTCCTACCCTGAACACCTTTCAGTTTTCCGTCAATGCCAGCTTGGGGCCTGATCCCAACTCTCCACACCTTTTCTATAAGTCCTTCATCTTTCAGTCTGAATACAACTTCTCCCAGGAAAACTTCTCTGACTTCTCAGACCTGCGTTAAAAACTTTTTACTGTGCACCTATGGCAGTACCTTGTACCTCCCCCTAACATAGGACTTAACAGGCTGCATTCTAATTGCCTGTTTACTTTTCTGATTGTCCCCTTTTACTGTAAACCCCTTGAGATGATAAATGGTGCTTTGTTCACAATTGCTTCTTTCATGAGTAGTCCAATAAGTGCTCGATAAATTTATTAATTAAATAAATGGACTCCGGGTCATGGTAAAAGTCCAAAAAAATATTTTGCATTTCCAAAACTTTGTATGCACTGTTTTTAAAACTAAGTTAACTAGTGTGATTATATTTGAGGATATTTATGGTAGATAACTTCCAAGAAAGGCACTAAAGTTCAACTCATTGAGTTTTGTATATTCCAGGAGGTGGGCCAGGGCAAGAAAGGAATTTAGGAATAGTTCCTTTGTTGAAGAAGTAGAGGCCAGCCCCTACAATAACTGATTTTAACCTTCTGATAAGAAGACATGTGTCCAAATGCACAACAAAGTGGCTGGCACACAATAGATTTTCTATAATGTTCAATGGTTTCTGACCCTACTTCCTCCTTTCTTGAGCTTCTCTGATTTCATCTCTTCGCCTTTCATTGCTACTGATGCTATAACACGGGTTAGGTAGACATTTGCTGGTGGTGGTGAGGGTACATAGACATTAGAAAGAAAACCAATTTTTCATTGCAAACCCTCCTCACACTCTCATGCTACAAATGCTGTAAAGCTTCAAGCGTTTGCTGAAGAGCAAAACACTTCCTCTAGGAGCAAAATATATTACTAGATACTGAAAAGGAAAAAGGGAAAAGGATACAAAAATATATCAGATACAATTTCTGATTTCTAGGAATGTATAACCTAGTGAAAGACACTGACACATAAATTAATTCAAAAGCAAGAGAGATTGTGGAAACTGTCTTAAAACACACATTCGCACACCCACTCGAACAGGATCTCCCAGAGAAAGTTTAATCTCAGCCCACCTCTGTGAATGTGTAACCTGTTTGATAGCTTGCTCAGTAGTTGGTATCCAGTTCAGTGACATTCCATGCAGGAAGCTCTGAATGTTAACTGTGAATTACATAAGCATATTCCCTTATTCTCATTTAAATTTCTTATTATCTAATTTCATTGAATTCTTGTTGTGGGAAAGAGTGAATAGGAGTACCCAATTGGCCTTTTTGTTTCAATATGCCATTTTTTACCCTCTTCTGACAAATTTATTTTTCTTTTTTCTCTTTTCTAATTGAAATAATTCTGGCCTTTCATCTCTTCTCACATGCATCTAAGCATTTCCTTTTTACTTCTGCAGACCTTTCCTTATTGTTATGAACAGATACCTTTACAGAAATGTTCATAATAGCTGTTAGACCTTTCTCCTGAAATGTTATAGTTAATTCAAAATCTAGCAACGTGCATGAATAGCTTAAATGATTCCTTATAATGTGAAATACATCTTTCTTGCCTTGGCTCAATATTATCCAACATTGGATTATTCAACTACCTAATTTTTTGTTGGGTCCTCCTGGAGTCCCTCAAAATGTTCCCCAGACTTGACTTGCCTAAATAATTCCCTCTTATAACGTATTTTGTAACCTCATTATTCAGAAGGCTTTCCAGATTGATTGATGTTAACATATACAAGAAAACTGGTTCCAGCATCATTGCTTGGTGCACTTTTCTATTAACCTCCTTTCAGGCTAAGAACACCATTTATTCCTAACTGCTATTTTCATTGTTGTCCAGGTTTTTAACTACAAGATTTTATAAGGCAAAATTTTACCTTTCCCCTCTTGGGTCCTAAATAGGGCTAAAACGGATCCTAAATGTGTTCTGGATGTCTAAATATTTAATGCCCATTAGTTCTCCACACTTCAGTATTTTGTTAACTCTTTCAAAATTCCAAATAGATTAGAAAGACATGCTTTATCCAGACTGAAACTGCACATACTACTCACCTGGGTGTTTTATAGCCCTCAGTAATGATTTTATCAGCTGTTTTTCCTCATCCTGAAGGTAACACTCATTGGTAAGTAATTCCTCAGGTAACTCCGAGCTCATTATTTAAAGATAGGCACTCCTGCCTGTTTGTCCACACAAACAGGCACCTAATGGAAATTCAGACCAGATAACATAAAAACCTGTTTTCTGTCTGACATATCCAACCACCATCCTAAAGCAACTTGGGGCATGTCAGAGCAGAAGGAAAGCCTTAGTTCAGCTATTAAATGAACATGGAATACTTTGTCTACCCTAAAAGGAACATTGTGATAGATTTAGTTTAGATATAAGGAAAAATTCCCTGACAGGACTCTTTAACTCTGAAATGGGTATGAAGGGAGGTTGTGAATTCTCCTTTTCCCAGAAATTTCTTAAAATGGAATAACTCTTCATTCATTAGATTTGACTTCCTTGCAGTCTTCTCGAGGACAGAAGGGAGATACCAACCTCTGGAAGCCACTTTTCAGTCCTATTTTATGATTTCATTTTTGAACTCAATATATCTAAGGGGTAAAAAAAGGGAGAATAAACTTGAAGAATATCTTGTAGAGCAAACTGAACGATAGCAGCTGTCAGAGAGCACAAAGATGTTACAAAAAAGTATTTAAATTAAAACTGAAGTACCCTCAAGGTGACCCAACTACATTTGTTGAACGGATAAGAGGAATTAACAAAACTAATCAACAAAGGTAATCATCTGAATGTACACTAAGGGCTCCAGGTGCAGTGTTGCAGAAGGGCACTCCACCGAGAGAAGGGGAGCACCAACGGATGGTCATCATAGATGAAGAGAAACACCTGCTCGGGAAGTGGACAGAGTTAGAAAGAAGACAGGGCAAGTGGCAGAAGACTGCTCTTTTCTTTCCTATTTTGGCTTCTAGTGATTCGACTTTATAATAGGAATTATATGTTTATATAGTTGAAAACCAGTGCTTAAGGTATGGTTGTAATATCACACTACATTCAGGTGAAGGCCACCGATATTAGAAGCAGAAACAGAGGTTGAAGCATGATCTTTCTAGAAGGTAAATCTGATCGTGTCACTTTTCCTGATGAAAACAATTTGATAGCTTTCTAGTGATCTGTGAGAAGACACTAAAATCTTTAGAATGATCTATTAGTAGAATAATTATGTATTTTGTCCAGGTCTAGCTACAAGATTTGTATTTGCTAATGCAAAATGGAAATATGGAGTTCTTGGTTCAAAAAGCAGAGAATTACTGCTAAAGTAACTAAAATATCAAAGTTCGTCATCTTCTGCATGTTGTCTCTCGACCTGTCATGACATTTTTCAGTTGTTATTTTAGATTGTGCTAAGGAAATAGGCATGGGGATATTCCCCTTCTCAGGAATTTTCTTTTTCCATAAGGCCCATACACCAACCCATAACAGACAGCCAACTCCAAAGGGACTGCAACCTCTGTGCCATGACGTGCTTTTATCTGGATTGGACTGACATTCCACCCCAAGGCATCACGGGATACTCATCTGACTTGACCTTCCCTGAACCTATGCCAGTGTTAATGGGTAGAGGATACCAGTGGTTAATGCACAACAGTCAGGAGAGGGAAATGGAGCAGACCTTCTTTTATTTCCAGAGAATGGAAAAATGGGCAGCCAAGAACCAGTTTAGGAAGGGTAAGAGAAAGCAGAATTTGGTACCATATAGAAGGTGAGTCTCTAAGCTTCTCCCACACATGTATTCTATTGTCTTATCAGATATCACTTCCAAAACACAATTCAAATATACTATTATTAAGAATTTCAAGATGGTAATCATTAAGCATTAAACCCTAAATGTGGTGCTTTTCTGAGAGTGGGACCCTCCATAACTGTATTGCTTGCCACGTCCATGGAGCTGGCCCTGACTTTATTATCCAAACTTTGACACATTTGGGAGTGGAAACTGACCAGATGGGAGACTGAGCTAACAGTAAACAGAGGCTCTCCCTGCAAATTAGGACAGTTAGTGTGATGGTCCAGAGAATTCTACTGTATGAATATATAATCATCTATCCATTCTTTAATTTAATGACATTTAGATTGCTCAAATCATTTCATTACTACAAGCAATTCTTTAAATAAACACCTTTGGAAATTTGGAGCATGAGTGGGAATATCTTTAATGTGGTGATTTTCAAATTGATAGGAACAACCAATTAATGCCATGAAGTCAATTGATTTGTGACCAGAGTGGAACGGAATAGAATGAAGAGGGGTGGACTGGAGTGGAATGGAATTGGCCACATTGGAATAGAACAGAATAAGGTGGAATGGAATGCAATGGAATGGAATACAATGGTATGGGGTGGTGTTTCGGTTTGCTAGGGCTGTTGGAATGTAATATACAGAAATAAATTGGCTTTTTCAACAGAAATTTATTAGATTACAAATTTACAGTTCCAAGGCCATGAAAATGTCCAAATTAAGCTATTGAGAGGAAAATACCTTTCTTAGGAAAGGCTGCTGGCTTCCAGGCTCCCTCTGCCACATGGGAAGGCACATGGTGCTGTCTGCTGGCCCTTTTCTCCAAAATGTCTCTGAGTCATTTCTCCTTGGGTTCTGATTTCAGTAGTTCTTACCAAAACACCTTTACCTTTTATCCTCTCCTAAATGACTCCAGCAAGGGGATTAAGACCCACCTCGAATGGGTTGGGTGGCATCTCATGAAAACAATCTAATCAAAACGTCTCACCCAACAATCAGCCTTCCCAATTAAGAGATTGGGATTAAGAGAACATGGCCTTTTATGGAGTACATGACAGCTCAAATAAGTACAGATGGGAAGGTTTAGAATAGATTGGGTAGGATAGAGTAGAATAGAATAGGTTGTATCAAATAGGATATCAATGGATAAAGGAGGGGAAGTAATTTACTATGAAATTTTATTTCAGTTATATGTATGAGTATGCATTTATATATTATTATTGCAATATGAAGTTTTTATTTTTTAATGTGAATTCCTGTCAAAAGAAGTTTGAAAATTGCTTTTCTAGAGTATATAATTAGAAGTGGGACTGCTAGATATGGTGGTTTGAAGTCGTACCTACCCCAGAAAAACAAGTGTTTAAAGTCAATCCATTCCTGTGGGTGGAAACCTATTATAACCGTGGGTCTTTTGGTGGGGCCTCTTTAGTTATGGTGTGACCCACCTCAATCAGGATGGGTCTTAATCTTATTACTGGAATCCTTTATAAGGGAATGAAATTTAAACAACAGGGAAAAAAGTCATAGATGGAAGAAGCTGAAGGCAACAAAACCCAGAGGAGAAGGGAGAGGCAAACAGACGCCACCATATGCATTGCCATGTGACAGAGGAGTCCAGGATCCCAGGCAGCTGGTCTTGGGTAAGAAAGCATCACCTTGATAATGCCTTGATTTGGACATTTTCTCAGCCTCAAAACTGTGCGTGAATAAATTCCCATTGTTTGACATGACCTATTTCATGGTATCGGCTTAGAGCAGCCTAGAAATCTAAAACGTTAGGTCATGGGGTATTTTCAGCTTTTGTAAAATTGACATAGTCTCTCAAAATTGGCTGTTTCAAGTTCCCCTCCTTGCATTATATGAAATTCCCTAATTCTCCACCTGATTTCCAACAATTAGGATACTTAGATATTTTTGGCCAACTTGAAGGATATGAAATGTTATCTTATTATATTTGTATTTTCTAATTGAACACAAAACCTTTTGCTTGTTTGTTGGCCACATAAAATGTATCTTTTGTAAATGTTCTGTTCATATCCTTTGCCAATTTCTCTCTCAGATTGTGTGTCAATTACTTACAAGTTCATAAATTCAGTAGATATATTTCTGTATATGTTCATATATGCATTTTTTTCAAAAGAATATTTATAAAGTTGCCCATGCTTGTAAATGGTCCCTTGAAAAGATAGGTATATTATCTAAATTGGAGCTATAGGGATGCATATACTTACCCATCAAGCATATTGATTGTTTTACTCAAATAATTATTTTTGATATTTTGCCTACTCTTAATTAATTTTCACCTGTCCTCTCTCATCTTCTGTTTGATTAATCAAATTGCCTTAATCACCCCACCCTTTCTATTTTTTTTCTATTTGGCTTTGACATGTTACATTCATTATTTAACAAGTAATTTTACATTTTACCATGTTTACCTAGCTTAATGAAAACAATATTAATAAATAGCTCTTTTTTCTAATGAATAAAAGAAGTTCTTCCTCCTATATTCCTTGTCCTTATTATTACGTTTCCTAGGCTGCTCCAAGGAAATGCCATGAAATGGATCAGCTTGAACAGTTGGAATTTATTAGCTTACAATTTTGAGACCAAGAAAATATCCAAAACAAGGTATCATCAGGGTGATGCTTTCTTCCCAAAGACCAGCTGTTAGTGTTCCCGGCTCTTCTGCCACTTGCAAGGCACCTCATAGTACCTGCTTACATCTCCCTTTTATTCTGAATTTCATTGCTTTCATATTCTTGCTTCTGCTGTTTTCTCCCTCTCTGTGTGTATTCATTCTGCTGATAAAGAACTTAAGAAATAGGATTATGAGCCTTTCTGACTTCTGTAGGCCACACATTAACTGAAGTAGCTTCATCAAAAGGTCCTACTTACAATGCATGGGTTTACACTCCACAGTAATGGACTATTTTAAAAACATCTTATTCTAGGTTATGTACAGTCTCAAACCACCACACTCCATCCTCTAGACCCCCAAAAGACATACTTTTATTCTATATTCATTCTATTACAATATCCCAAAAGCCTTATTTTAGAAGCAACACTTAGTGCAAAGTCTGGTTATAGGTGTAGTTTGTCTTGAGGTACTATTCCTCTCTGTCTGTCTCTAGGTTCTGAAACCTAGAGAACAAGTTATCTACTTCCAATATACAAGAAAAAGAACTGACATAGAATAAACATTCCCATTTTCAAGGGGAGGAATTCAAAGGAAAACTGGGGCCACAGGTCCCAAACAGTTTCAAAACCCTGCAGGGTATATTCCATTAGACTTCAAAGTCTGAAAGTCATCTATGGAACCATGTTTTGTCATTCAGACCTGATGGAGTAGAAGCCCCATCCCATCCAAATGCTTGTACAGCAGCCTTACTGTTTCTGAAGACTGGGGTAAAGTTTTTATCCTCTTAAAGCATGTGGAGTAGTGGCCAGAAGCTTCACAATCCCTGAGGCATCTGAATAAACAGGTGGAAGCACTCTTTCTGAGCAATAGGTTGGAAGGTCCACCCTCTCCAAGACTCAACCTTCCTACACACATGAGTGGACCCGTTCTGTTGGCCCAAGAAGATGTGTTTGGTCAGACCTCAGCTTTTATGGTTCTGACCTTTGAGTCATTTTACCTTCAATCTGTCCATTTTAGTCCATGTGGGTAGAGGTCCCATTCATAAAGATCTCACAAAAAAAAGTATTGGCTTGTCATGTAGCACACAGGGATTTAAACCATCACACAAAAGAATTTTCCACAGATCCTTTCTAGATGATTGCATTTCCAATCCTGACTTGAAATGAAATGGCTGACTTGATCCATGTTCAGTTAAACCCTCATATGGAGCAATATTTTCTGGGGACTCATTTACAAAACTCAGAATTTTCCAAACCATCAAATTCTAATTTCTTTGTGCCCAGAAATTCAGTCCTCCTCTTATCCCTTTCCTCTTGCATTTTATCATAAGCTACAAGGAAAAACTTGGTTGCACTTGCCAGACTTAGCTTGGAAATATTGTCAGCAAAATATTCAAGTTCATCACTTTCAAATTCTGCCTTCCATCTAACATCAGAATTCAATTTTGCCAAGTTTCCTGCCACTTTAAAGCGAGGATCATCTTTCTTCCAGTTTCCAAGAATGCATTCATCACTTCTGTCTAAGAACTCATCAGAAGTACCATTAGTGTCCATATTTCTCCCAATAGTCTTTTCAAAGCAATCTAAGACTTTTATATCAAATATCACACAGTTCTTCCTGCCTCTACCTATTACCCAATTACAAAGCTGTTTCCAAGTTTTTGGTACTTGCAATAGCAGCACTCCACTCTCCTGTAACTAAAAATCTCTTTTAGTCTCCTAGGCTGTTCTAAGAAAATACAATGGAATGGGTCAGCTTGAACAATGAGAATTTGTTATTTTATAGTTTTGAGATAAGGAATATGTCCAAGTCAAGACATCATCAAGTCAATGTTTTCTTCCCAAAGACCAGCTGTCTGCAATCCTTGGCTTCTCTGCCACATGATAAGGCACATGACAGCCTCTACTTGCCTCTCCCTTCTCTTTGGGTTTCACTGTCTTCAGTTACTTGCTTCTGTGGTTCTCTCTATCTCTCTCTCAATCTCTCTCTCTCTCTCCCTCCTTCTCTCTCTTCCTTATTCTATTGATAAAAAAACTCAAGAAATAAGATTAGTGAATGATATACCATCCTGAATAAGGTGGGACACACCAGAACTGAAGTAGCTTCATGAGCAGGAATGGATTAACTTTAAGAACATGTTTTCTTTTGGTGGGCATACAGTTTCAAATCACCACATTAGGTAATTTATTTTCACCTTCTTTTATACTTTTCCCAAACTATTAATGTGATTATTAAATTATGCACTGTTTATTAAGATATACCAATATTTGTATCAGTTTTTAATTCACTAGTATTTATAAATGCATTTGTTTCATCTTGAGTAGTTCATTCAGTAAAGGTCTATGAACAAGTCTTGTGCCGGTTTGAATGTACCTTAGGAAAGCCATGTTTTATCCTATCCATTCTTTTGGAAGCAACAGTTCTTTTAATCCCTACTCATCACTATATGTTGTAAACTTGATTAGATTATCTCCATGAAGATGTGACTCACCCAACTGTGGGTATTAACCATGGATGAGAGAGAGATGTGACTCACCCATTTCAAGTGGGTCTTGATTAGTTTACTGGAATCCTTTAAAGGAGAAAGCATTTTGGAGAGAGCAACCAGAAGCAGAGAGCAATAGAATGATGAGATAGCCATGAGAACTACCAGAGAATACATAGCCAGAGAACTTTGGAGATGAAGAAGGAAAACGCCCCCAGGGTAGCTTCAGAAAAGAAGAAACCTGGAGAAAAAGCTAGCAGGTGTTGTCATCTTCGCCATGTTCCTTTCCAATGGAGAGAGTAACCCTGAACTTCACTGGCCTTTCTTGAGTGAAGATAACCTCTTGTTGATGCCTTAACTTGGATATTTTTATAGACTTGCTTTAATTGGGAATTTTCTTGGCCTTAAAAATATAAACTAGCAATTTATTCAATTCCCCTTTTTAAAAACCATTCCATTTCTGGCATATTGCATTCCAGCAGCTAGCAAACTAGAACAGGTCTAAATAATCTTAGTCATTGTTTTGCTGTAAATATCCTTTTTTAACCCCCACATTGGAATGATTGCTTTATAGAATTCTTTGGCAGCAGTTATCTTACCATAGCTCTCTTCTGGCATATATTATTTCTGATGAGAAGCCTTCTCTCAGTCTGATTCTTATTCTTTTGTAGGTAAACTGCTTTTCCTCATTAGTAATTTTTAATACCTTCTCTTTGTTTATGACTTCTGCTGTTTTAGCATGATGTATCTGAATTTGTATTTCTCGTAACTTCAGTAAGATTCAGTGTGCTTCTTCAATCCAAAGACTCACATCATTTTCAATGATGGAAAATTTTGGCTGCTATTCCTTTGCGTCATTCTTTCTCTCCATCGCCCTTCTGGAAATTTACTAGATATATGTTGAGACTTATTATTCAATGATCTATATATTATGATATTTTCTTCATATTTTTTATCCCTTCATTTCTCTCTGCTGCACTCTGCTTGGTTTCTTTATATTTTATTCTTCCCATTTTATTAATTCTATATTCACTGGTGTTTCTGTATCCTATCCATTCACTTTTATAAAAAAAAGTCATTATATGTGTATATATATATATATATATACACATATACACACACATATACGTATATATATGATCATTTTAATGATATCTATTTTCAGCCCTACAAATTATCCTGATTTTCTTTGGTGGGTATTATTTCTGTTTCCTTAAGGTTTAGCTCTTCTTTTTGTTGTAAATGTTGGATAGTAGATGATTGAGATTTTGTGGGTCCTGACATTTGTACAATTTTAGGGCCCCCTTTAAATGAAAAAACCAACTATACAAAAGTAGATATCAAAGTGAATATTTCTTTAAAACAAGAAAAGAAATCATAGTAACTTTTTAGCTTTCTTTTCAATTCACATTTTTCAACTTTAAATTTACTTTATTTTTATTTCCTAAGAGAAATATTACAAAAATTATACAATGAATATCTGTATACCTTTCGCTTAGTTTCACCCACTATTAACATCCCCTCCCACCACCTCCTTTCCCCCCCTGCTTCTCCTCTGCTACCCACATATCTGGAACGCCTGGTTACATAAGAACACAAACTCTGAAGTAAAAGCACTGGCCCTGCACTGTAAATTCACAACATCAGGTAAGTTGGCCCAGTGGGCCATGGGAAATATCTGGAGGACATTCCTACATTGGGTTAGCTGGCAATAATTTATAATCTATATAAGAATATCTACCTTCTTTTTAGAATTATAGAATCTATATTCTTATGATTTCTATATAAGAAAGTAACTGGAATCCATATAAGTATGTCCCACTAAGCTTAAACTTCCCTTTAATGGATTAAAAAAATTCCCAAGGTTACTCTACTGCCATTAATGTGAAATTCAGGTGAAAGAGACAATAGTCCTGACCAACTGCAGGCAAGTATCTTAGGTTTGAAACTTTTGTCAAAATATATGCGGCCATGTGAACACATTGCCAATGCCTCTCCCCAGACAGCTGAAGAGACAGTCTTATAAAAGTGAGGTCCCTGAAACTTAAACTTCTTTAGCTTCCCAGTAAAACTTTTTCTGCTGACTCTCCCCCATAGTGGTTTATTTTATGGTATGACTTGTCATTTTTAATTGAGAACTCACCTTCAGTGATTTTTTTCTATTTTGGGGGAGTTCCATGGACCCTGGACCTGTTAATATTTTCTTCAGAGAATAACAAAATATTCTTCTATTGAAAGCCCCAGAGGTTTCTATAACCCTGAAGCAGTTTTGCATTCCTTTCTCTGCCTGATATTCTCATATCATTTAGATAATGTTAATTTGAACCTCACATCTCAACCTGGAGCAGGCTTGCAATTATTATTTTTCATGGGAGATTTTTTTTCCCCCCACAGGAAGCCTGGGTTGACTGGAAAGGTTTATAGATACTTATACTACAGGTCAGCGGGTGACTGTATGTGTAATCTGTGAGGATAAGAGACCTTTTTGAGCCTTGGGCTTCCTGTGGGGAGCTTGTTCCATCTATCTCCTGTCTTGGCCTGGGCTTTAGAACTTTATTCACTATGGTCAATATATGATCAAATCTCCTCTGAAATCCTAATGGTTCACTTCAGTGATAGTACCCCTTGACGTCTCCAGCTTTCATTTATTTCTTTGTGCCTTCTGGAAATTTCTCTTTCTACCTTTTAAGGCTGGTAATGTAGTTAAAGTCACTTTTTGCCAATTTATCAAGCATTCTCTCTTTTGTCAGGGTAGAGGTCTGTTCCAATCAATATGTTCCATTACAGTGCTGAAATACTCTGCCTTTTCTTTTAGCATCTTCTAATTCACTATGCTACAGATATGCTGACCTTTATTTTCGTTTTAATTCACCCTATTCCCTTCTGTCGCCTGATTTCTACCATTACCCATGCAGGGAATGTTTTTTTTAACTTCTAATTGTCCAATTAATCTGGGTTCAAATGTTACACATTCTCATTTTTGCCATGCACTTTTCTTGTCACAGAACTTGCTGTCATTTCCAATGATATATTTCAGTGATTGATCTGTCATTCCCACTAAAATATGTATTATGGCGTAGAGTGCTGAATGGAATCTTTTTTTGAGGGGTAGGTTGGAGGAGAGGGAATGGTGACTGGAGCTTATGGCTGAGAGAAAAAACAAAACCTCCTAAGTTTGGGGGCTGTGTAAGAACAGAATCAGAATGAAAAAAAATAGAGTACACTAGCTATCACATGTATTGTATTGTTAAACACCCACCATAATTTTGCTTATAATCTGTATGGCTGTGCTGATAGAACCAATATTTTCCACTACAGATAAGTCTTCAGTGAAGTGATAATACATAGATTTTGTTTAACACGGATTATGTGTTTTACATGCATTATCTCATTTAATGTTCAGAAACTATCTTAAAGGGCAGTACTTTGATTCTGTTGTTTGTTACTAAGAACTTTGACTAAATCACCTGTACAATATAAATGTCTAAATGGTGAAACTACTGTATTACAGATGCATGAATGTTATTATTAATTTTATCACCAGTCTGATATGTTTACTGAATAGAATGAGAATATGTCATATCCACTGTTAAAAAACCAGAAAATTTATCTTTATATAAGAAGTTCTATATTCATTGAAACGTTTGTTGAAAAATGCATTAACATTTTGATGGAGGTTGGACTGAGATGGTTTGTATGGTTGTAGATAATCAGCCTTGGTCTTGAAATTCACAAACTGGTAAAATTATAAGCAACACGCTAAAAACAAGCATTCGTTGTTGGCATTATTGCATTTAAAAGGTCTTTTTAACACCAAAAAGAAAGGAAAACCACAACCTCAGAATAAAACAGTGACATTGCAATAGAATCCATTTCTGTTTAGAAAATTGTGCTTCATTGTTTTTCGTTTCTCATTTCACTAGAGTTTGGTGAAAACTTCATCAAGGACTAGTATTTAGGAACCGCTAATATAGAAAAGGAAGTTAAACCCCATGTGGCTCAGACAACGGATCTTAAAGGTTAAATGTTAAGTAACATTCCTATTGAAGATCAATCAGAAAAGATGAATCATTTCAGGTTTCATAATGGGATTTGACTTGCACAGAGCTTTTCAGGGATGCACTATGCAAAGAGAGGTGCAGCTCCGTCTTTTCATGTGGATCCCTATTGGCAACAACAGAGCATGGATGCGTAGAGACCAATTACCTTAGTCTATAATAGTAAATGATGTGCCTTTCTTAATTCTTTCTCAGAAAAGCTTGCTATGAGTGCCACTTTACTGCCTTCTCCTAAGACATCTGAATTTGAGATGTGCAATGTTGAGTGCCACCCAGTGCTTTTTAATGCTTTCTTCACAGCCGGCTATTTTCAGCTTCATTCTTCCCGTTTGTTTTAGCTTTCAGACATGTCAACACATTCCCTTCAGCACTACATATCACAATAGATCTTTCTGAAATTGACAAAAAGTGCTCACAAAAAAATTCCCATAGAAATTAAAATGCCACCCTTTAAAACAAATGCTGTCTTGACTGGTTAACATATTTCCAGAAGTACTCCAAAATAATTATCTTCACGCTCCCATTTTCTCATTTAGTTTCAAAGTGCTTTGTTCTCTGACCTTGTTGTGAGTAAAATAACTGCTTCACATATGCTCCAATCTTCTTTGGGTAGAGAGAGCATCGTTACTTTTTGAGCATCACAGTTATGTATGGGTTGCAGTTAGGGAGGGTAGCATGTTCTCCCAGCACCCAATCCTTCTCTAATACCTCAGAAAGTGACTTTCATTTTCACAGGTCATGAGAACAGCTTTTACCTCACAGCATTGTACGGGTTCAGTGCATCTGAATAACACAAACCTAAGGGGAAGAAAATGTAATGCTATCAGTGTCATTCATTCCGAACTCCAGGAATACTCATACTGGAAAGGGAGCTGGCTGGGGACACAAAAAGGGCAGAACACAGAAACAAGGAAAACCTTTGCAAACTATCCTCATAGCTTTTGAATTCTCTAAGATGCAGAGAAGGCTAGAATGGAAAATTACGTGGGATAAAACATTAGTACCTGGTGCAGCATTTGGTGAGAAAAGCTAATTTGAGCAGCATTTTGAACTTTTATTACAGCCTTTACAAAAAGATTTTTTCTCTCTTGGTTTTCTAAGATTATATTTTCATTGGTCATTTGAAAATAATTTAAGCTAGGAAGGAATCTGTAATGTTATTTCTCTGAAAAAAGTATCTCTGTTCCCAAATGTCTACCTTTGTATACTGTACTTTTTAAATTAGGGAAGAGATTTGTGCCATGAATAGAATAGCATTGTAGTCTCCTGGAGGTGACAACTGAATGATCATAAATTTTAGGACCCACTATGTATGTATGTGTGAGAGTGTATGATTGCATGTATATACCATGGGCACATATATTATAGGCATACAAATAAAGTAACATGAAAAACTATATGAACTATTTATATATTTTTCCTTTTTAATGTCTGCATAAGGTTGGAAATTTTCAATAATGTATGCAGTAAATGGCCTTTGCCCCAGCCCCAAGTATAAATTTGTCAAAAGCTATCTGGTCACTTGTTTATTCCCTTATTCTCTGCCTAGGAGTTTATAGCTCTATTGCATTGCTTTCCTACATTTTATGTTTATGGAACGAGTTTTTTATAGGCCTATAGAGACAAAACTTTAAAATGAAAAATTATTTGTCTGTCTCTACTCTCAATGCATAGCACTTGGCTTTATATGGATACTTTATAATGAATATATACTTATATTTATATATAAAATTGAGACAAACATCTATTTTGGAAAAAAAAATGGTTATTCATGAAAATGCTGAGGCTCTCTTTCCCCAAGGATTCTGGTGTTGTTTACATATTCAGAATACACATGGAAACCTATTTTATAATGGGCCCATCTGTCTGAGGTGAATTAAACCTGAAGGCCTAAAGTTGTATTGCATAACTGGTTTTCCCTGGTGGTTCAATGGAAAAATTATTCAAAACATATTTCAGGTTATCTCTTATAATGGAACTTCAAGAAATTGATGTTTGATAGAGGATAGAAGAAACAACCTTTTGACTATTTAAGGTATTTTAGGCAATGATTTTTGCCTTTAGAAACTATGTATTGGATCTTTTTCTAAAAAAAAAAAACTATTTATCAGGGGGAAATGTCAAAATCAATAGACTTTTACAGTTCAGGTAGTCGGGATAAACTTTTCAAAGACGGGGTCTTGATTCCCTGGTGGGCTTAGGGAGGATGTCCAGGAACCTATCTCAGTCTGTGAAGGGAGGAGGAGTTCCGTAAGAGCAGATGGAACTGCAGTTTTCATTAGAGTACTATAAGGGCAGCTGCTTTGCATGGTAGTCAATATTCTCATTTTCCAAAGAGGAAATTAACATATAGCTACTATGTTGTATTTCAAAATGTGTTTTATTACCTTTTCTCTTAATTCATTCTTGTATACCAAACTCACTTTTTTAAGAAAGTCAATTCTTAATGCCGTGATCAGTGCTCTGAACTATATACCTACATGCAGTTCTAGAATATTTTGTGCTCTACTATCACTGCTCTCAGCAGCTATTACAGATACATCTGTATGCTATGCAAGTTGTAAAAGAAATAATGAAGAAATAAATTTACAAGGTGAATGCTGTCCTTTGATGATGCCAATTTGTTTTCTTTCCCAAATGCTGCTAATGTCACTGTCATCTCTACTGCCAGAGGCATTTCTGTATAACCTGTCTGCTTGCTATGCTCATTTAGAAAAGGAAAACCAACAGGACAGAAATTTCCCCCCTCCTTTCCCACTGTGAGCCTCATTTCAAAAGGCTGTTTGTTTTGTCCTAATTGTAATTGAATGAGTCTTTGTCATCCATCAGTGTCTGCATTTCATAATCTAAAGTCGATATCTCATATTCATCTTGGGCATAGTAATGGCACCAAATGACACACATAATAACTCTGCTTAAAGCTAAGTTGGTTCACTCAAGGAGGGGGTAGAACCTGAAGAAATCACATGTCAAGCCTTCACCTCACAGGGGCTTCCACAAATGTAGGGCTCTCCTGCTGGTTATCACACAAATCCAGTGAAAGAAATAACTTACTTTGCAATCACACTTCACCGGGAGATACATTGACAAAGTTTATCTGAAAGGATCAAGCCCTGCAATGGCAAATGGCAAATGGCAAAGGAAAAGGTGCTGGCCCCTGAGGATTCTTTGACCCCAGTTTTAGAAGCTCTAGGTACTCAAATCAAACTTACAAGTATATTCAATATTAATTCTACATACCTTTAAAACAATGGGAAGATATTAAGCAAAGAAAGGAAATAGCATTTATAATGGGTTCATATATGCCAGGCTCTGTACTGGACATTTTAAATACATTGCCTTATTGAGTCCTCACAGTTGTGTGAGGAAAGTACTATTTGGCACACTTTTATTACACAGAAGTTCAGTAACTGGCTAAGGTCACCTGACATGACAGATGATTTCCATTTGAGGTGCCTCATTCAGCTTGCTTTTTGCCAAATATAGTAGGTAGGTAGCTTGTAGTGGAAGGCAAACTTGTCCTCAAGAAATTCTTCCATCACCTCCATCCTTCCTGCGTGTTCCCCTAAGGAACCCTTCCTGGTACTTGATCATTGTAACCTCTCCTAACCTGCCTTGTCCTGTAGCTCCAGTTTCCAGGCCTGTTTAATTCTGAAGAATCACTCACCAGTCACTGACCTTGGGAATGATGTGAAGAGCAAATGTCTTCCTGGTGTTCAGTAGAGAAAAGAAGCAGCAACTGCTATTCTTAGGTTGTCAACAAGTTTAACAGAGAGGACACTCAACCGAATGCCCAGTCTTTATTCTTGACTTGTGGGCTTCTGTCCTGAGCCTGCTGCCAGACTGCAGCGAGCTAGACTAGATGATGGGGAAACAGTCAAGGGCCTCTCTCATGTCCTCTGAGGCTGAGCTCAGAGACAGGCTTTGACAGTCAGTTCCGTCGCTTCCCTAAACCTGTCTACACCTTGGCACTTCTTTTAATTGCTTAGGACTAAAGTCACCAGCCAAGAAAAATGCAGCCCTACCCCCCCAGGCATTAACCACTCTAATAGAAATCAGCAAAAAAAAAAAAAAAAAAGAAAAGAAAAGAAAGAAAGAAAAGGATAGAAGGAAATGCCATGAGAAATTTGCATTCTTGGATCCATAAAAAAAAAAATTCTGTGTTTTTAAAAGGTATATGGAAAACATCACAGACAAAAATGGGCTGTGTTGGTTTTATTGTGGTAGCTTGCAGCGTTGGAGGAAGTCCTTGTTTCAACTGATCCCAAAGTCCTTGCCCCCCACCCCACCCCCCACCCTTTTTGTTTCTGTGTTAGGGCTTCTATGAGAAGGAATGCAATTATGAAACAGACTTTTTAAAAAAGCTAGTTTCACTGCAGGCTGTCTGGGCTGTCCCTTCCAGCCGATAGGCCTGCCAAGATGATACACTTATTTATTTTCACTGCACAATCTTAGCCTCCTCTATTCTCTTGCCTGGGTTGTCTGAAATGTACGGATCTCTTTTTCACCGTCTATTTATTTAAAAAAATGACTGTCTCTGCCCTCTTTTAAAACTCATTTCTTCATTTTAAATCCGGCCTTATTACCTTCCTACCCTCACAGCAATCCTCTACTACATGCTACCCTTTAATAAATGGGTTTTACCCTACAGAGCTCTCAGTTCTGGTGATGGCCCCTTAAATACCACAAACACTATGATCAGGGGACCTTATAGCCCTGAAGGCTGTTGGGATAAACACGGTCATCACCACTGTCCGTTTGTGGCTCAGTACATAATTAGTCCTCATCTGTGGCTGTGCTCTTAATAGGAAGTTATTGGAGAACCTGCCACCACTGATCTTTGTGGTAAAGGAGGGAATTGGCAGGTGGGTCAAATATCAGGACTTGGCACCCTAAGGTAAGCCTCCTCATTGTTGGGTTAGTCCATCAGATCTATTTTTTTCTGCACCATATTTCTTGTCTGTAGTAGTGAGGAGCAGAGAAACAATGAAGCTGAAGAAATATGGTTTTAACACCTTTTCTAAAATGCTCAGGAAGAGCTTGAAAAAACTGCAGTGGCAAAATCACTACATATCTGAAACTTTACCAGGTGATGAGGACCCAGAAAAGACAAGACCTAGCTCAGAGTTACGTGAGAAAGACAGACTGGAAAAGATATCATCATTGTGTTCGGTATGGGTACCATATCAGCACATTTCAAAGTGTGATGATTAGAAGAAGGATTGAGAGGTCAGGGAAAGCTTCACAGCATCTATCGTACATGAAAAAAATATGATGAATGTGAATTGGGCCATGGCATGGGAATATATTATATTAGAGAGTCAGCAGAGAACATTCTAGAGTGGATTCTCTGCAGGGAAAGAAAAATAAGAAGGGTATTGGAAACCATTAAAGTACAAAGCAACTGCCTTCTACATTAAGGACTATATAGGTGTTTAGAAACAAGTAGTTACAGGGTAGGACAGCAGATTAAGCTGACATATACTGCTGCTTGCATAAACCCTGGCTTCTCAGAAGTCAGTTGAGAGAGAAAATTACCTGCCTGGGCAGATTGGTGAGGTTTCTCCAAATGTATACTGTTTTGAACAATATGCTTTGAGAAAACTGTGAATTGTCAGAGATTTAGAACTAAGGGTGTTAGAGCAATGTCAAAGTGGCTGATTACGGATTTGGGTTCGGAAATGGTGATAAGAGTTGTCAGAGAGACATCGCTGATGTGGATAAAGTAGTAATTTGGGGTTCTAAAGTGTACAGCTGAATGCAAGGACATCGGAGTGTCAAAAAGAAGTTGAAGTGGAAGAGGAAGGAAATCTATGTGCAATGCACCATGAAGTGTTTTCTGTACTGTGATTCTAAGGAGATTATAATGCAATAGTAGGCATGTCACTAAACTCAGAGATCTTGAAATTAGTGTCGTATGGAGAGATGCTCAAGAGCGGACAATGCTTGGTGTTTCACCCATGGTTTCCACCTATAATGTCCATGCCAGGAATTACCAGTAAGTCATGACACTCTTTCCCATGAGTCTAAATTTGGCCTTAAGATCCTTCTCAATCCAGCAATGCAGTCAGCCATTAACAGTATACTGATATTGAAATGAGAGATGAAATCTCATTGCTTTCTCTGACTGAGGTAAGGATTCATTGAAATTGGAATGTGAGATGAAACCTCTTTGCTGTCTCTGACTTAAGGTACTGCCTCTGGAGGTAGGAACTATTTACTTTTTATTTCTGATTCGATTTCCTTTTGCAGTCATTTTTGTGACAAAAGATTATTCTCCAAACTCTATTTTCTACTGGTGCCAAAGCTTTCACCTCTGAAACTAACCAATATTTTAATGCAAGGCTTTGTGGGTACCAATTCATCTTAAGAAGGATTATTTAAGAAATGTATGCAACTTGTCTCCCTAAATGGATAGTGAGTTTCACAAAGAAACTCTCTTATTCATTTTCTGACCTCCTCAGTGCCTGGCTCCATTCTAAGTAAACAGCAGGTACATAATAAATACTTGTTGACTTAGTTGAATTTCAAACCTTTCATATAAGCCATTACATTTAGCTAAAGAATGTTATAGCCTTTAAAAGGGCTAATTAGAGCCAATAATTAGACTGACCTGTGCTGGTTCAGAAGTACTTAGTGGTAATAATACTGTTTTTGCAAGATGGATATTTTACTGTTGAGCCTGTCTGGTTTGAGAGGCTCACTGTTTTATGGCCTGTATGTGGTGATCATTTGGATATAATGATCAAATGGGGGTTGCCCAAATTGATCGTTATAACAGGATTCCACTGTAATTACATTTCCATAAATGATACTCAAATTCGCTAGGGAAATCAACAACCCCTTGGTGTGCCGACTTCCAGCACTGATTACAAGTTCAGGTTCTATAGCACTTTCTAAACAAAAGGTAATTAAAATTTTACAACCTATAGTTATGCCAAAATGAAAAGGCAGCTTTTTGTTCTAGATTCAAAAGTACTGCCCTTTGTAGACATCAGAGGACAGTTCAATTTAGAAGAATAGGCAGATGCTTGGATCTTATACAAAGTAATACATGCACGTTATTGAGACAAATGTAAGTAAGCATATTGGAGTCAGAGAGTTATGAGTTCAAATCCCAACTCTCTGATTTCTCTATCTTTGTTTTGGATAAGTCATTTAATCTCTCTGAGACTCAGTTTCTTATCTCTAAAATACGGGAAATATAATTTCCACCTCATTAGGTTTTTCAGATAATTAAATAATCTCTTGCTTGTGAATTGCTGACCGAAGTGCTAGCTCTGCACATTAGTAAGTGCTCAATATGTCTTACTTATTATCGTTGTTATTTAGGGTGATTTTTAAAAAAAAACAAGTTTATCCATCTGTTCCCTGGTGACACCATAAGAAACCTTGTATTTTTTTCTTTCCATTTTAGGGTGAGTTTCAAACTCCATAGGTATCAATACTTGGCATCCTCAGTTTTTTAATCCTTCTGTTTTTGTATTCTCTGGCTTAGCCCCCATATCACAGACATATTTGATCATGCCCATTCCCAGGTATAGGTTTATCTTCCTTGTCAGATTAATGAGAACATGCCATCAACTTCAGATTCTCCTTGTCCTAAAGCACCTATTCACCATAATGAAACCCAAGGTCACATAATGATTCCTAATGCACATTTCCATGATGCATTCACACAAAGGATGCAGGGGGAGACAGTTTTCCCTCAATTTAATTATCATTATGCCATCAAAATAATGTTTAAGAAATGTACCAGTTTTTGAGCCCTCTCCAAATGAGGAATACTTTGAAAGCATTGCATTTTAGTCTAGAATTACTGGTCTCAGCAGAAATTCAGCCAACAAAAATCATCCTCCCCCAAACGGAAAGAAACTAAAGGCAAAAGTGGCATATGTCATCCTTTGCCACCCAGATGGTGAGCTATGGTATACATTTCAAATGTCAATAAAGTCAAAAGCAAAAGCAATAGACTGGTCATTGCTCCTATAGACCATTTTTTAAAAGCATATTTAAAAAAGGAACTTGTCCCACTAATAATCAAGTCATGAAAGTACGAGTCTCTGCCCAAACCAAACTCCGAGGAAAATGTATCACTGTGCCACAGTGGCACCCAGTTTTTTTCTTCTTTTAAATTATTATTTCTGAGTTGTTTTTTATTAGAGAAGTTGTGGGTTTACATAAAAATCATGCCTAAAATACTGGGCATTCATATGGCACATTTATTACAATTGATGAAAGCATATACTTGTAATTGTACTATTAACTACCATCACTAGTCCATGGTTTAATTTAGGGGTCATTGTTTGAGTTATGCAGTTGCATGAAACTTTTAAAAATTTTTATTCTAATAACATATATACAATCTAAAATTTTCCCTTTTAACTATAACCAAATATATAATTCAGTGCTGTTAATTACATTTATAATGTTGTGCTACCATCGTCACCAAACCTTTTTCATTGTACCAAATAGAAATTGTGCCTTTTAAGCCTTAACTTCCTGAAACGTATTTCCACCCTGTCTCCTAGTAATCGGTATTTAGGATTCTGATTTTATGAGTTTCCTTATCGTAATTATTTCAAATCAGTGAGATCATACACTATTTGCCCTTTTGTATCTGGCTTATTTCACTTAACATGACTTCAGGGTGCACACATGTTATTGCATGTACCAGTTCGAAACTATTATGTACCCCAGAAAAACTACGTTTTAATCCTGATTCAATCATTTGGGGGCAGCTATTTCTTTTCATCCTGACTCAATACTGTAGGCTGGGAACTTATGATTAGCTTATCTCCATGGAGATGTGACACACCCAATTGTGGCTATGACCTTTTAACTAGATGGAGATGTGACTCCGCCCATTCCAGGTGGGTCTAGATTAGTTTTACTAGAGTCTTTTTAAAAGGGGAAACATTTGGTTCCCGGTGCCTCCCCTTGCAAAAAAAAAGGGAGGGGTCATTTTGGACCAATCTCAGAAATGACAGAGCCGACAGAAATTTCAGAACAGAACTAACACAAATGCTAACACTAGAAGAGAGACATAGATATTTGATGCCCAGCAGACATCACCATGAAATGCTGAGCAAGTCAGAACCTAAGGAGAGCCAAGGGAAGCCAAGAGATGAAAGCCAGCCTCGGAGAAGCAAAGTGAGGAGCCCCCACACGAACAGAGGCTGAAAGCAATGGAGCCCAGGAGCAAAGGATCAGCTGATGCCAGCCATATGACTACCCAGCTGATAGAGGTGTTCCTGACCTGTCGACCTTCCTTGAATTAAGGTTTCTTTCTTGGATGCCTTTGTTGGACATTTTTATAGGTTTAGAACTATAAAAATTTTAACTTATTAAATTGCCTTTGTAAAACCTATTCCATTTCTGTTATATCGCATTCTGGCAGCTTACAAATTAATATATTACATGTACCAGAATCATTCTTTTCTATAGCTGAATAATATTCCATTGTATTTATATACCACATTTTGTTTATCATTCATTCGATAACTTAGATGGACCCTTGGGTTGCTTTCATCTTTTGGCAATTGTGAATAATGACGCTACAAACATTGGTGTTCAAATATCTGTTGAGTCCCTGATTTCAAGTCTTTTAAATTCATACCTAGGAGTGGGATTGCCAGGTCATATGGTAACTCTGTACTTAACTATCTGAGGAGCTGCCAAAGTGTCTTCCATAGCAGCTGCACGTTCCCACCGACAATGAATAGGTGATCCCATTACTCTACATCCTCTCCGAAAGATTTACCTTAATGTTTCTTTTGATAGTAGCCACTCTAGTGGGTATGAAATGGTATCTCGTGGTTTTGATCTGCATTTTCCTAATGGGTAAGGAAGTTCAGTACATTTCCACATGCTTCTTGGCCACTTGTACATTGTTGACACATTGTATTAGTGTGACACCTTTCTTACAATGATGAAAAAATATTATAATGGAACTATTAACAGTAGTCCATAATTTAGGTTAGGAACATTTATTTTACCTATATAGCATTATATTAATGTTGTATATTTGTTATAATTCATAAATGCACTCTTGTATTAATGTTGTATATTTGCTATAATTCATAAATAAACTCTTACTTTTGTGTTATTAATCTCAGTCCAATGTTCACAGCAGGGTTCACTGTGTTATACTATCTCATGTTTTATGTTCTAATTTCCATTCTAGTGACCTTCACGACCCAAACTTCCCTTTTAAAACCCATTCACATATAAAATTAAGTGCTATTAAATACAGTCACAGTAACGTGCTACCATTACTACCATGCATTTCCAAACATTTATGATTAACCTAAATAGAAATTCTGTACAAATTAAGTAACAGTT
The DNA here is from genome assembly GCF_023851605.1 of Tamandua tetradactyla. Classification (NCBI taxonomy): domain Eukaryota; kingdom Metazoa; phylum Chordata; class Mammalia; order Pilosa; family Myrmecophagidae; genus Tamandua; species Tamandua tetradactyla. Next base: position 42,123,661 of record NC_135337.1, on the reverse strand, counting down.
ACCCATTCTCTATGACAGTCAATCTCCTGGTAACCTATACTCTAGAATCTAACTCTGTGAGTTTGCTTATTATAATTAGTTCATGTCAGTAATAGCATACAATATTTGTCCTTTTGTGTCTAGCTTATTTCTCTCAGTATAGAGTTCTCAAGGTTTATCCATGTTGTCATAGGCATCAGGGCTTCATTCTTTTTATGGCTGAATAATATTCCATTGTATGTATAAACTGCATTTTGTTTATCCATTCATCTGCCGATGGACACTTGGGTTGTTCTATGTTTTGGCAATTGTGAATAATACCACAATGAACATCAGTTTGCAAATTATTCTTTGATTTCCTGCTTTCAATTCTTCTTGGCATATACCTAGGAATGGAATTGCCAGGTCATATGGTAATTCTATTTTTAGCTTACTGAGGAACTGTCAAACTGTCTTCCACAGAGGTTGTACTATTTTCTATTCCCAGTAGTAATGAATGAATGACTGTTCCTATTACACTAGTAATATTCTGTTTTTAAAATAATTTCTACTTTTTTTTCTAGTAGGTATGATATGACATCTCATCATGGTTTTGCATCCTTTTCGTGCACTTTTTAGCCATTTGTATACCTTCTTTGGCAGGATGTCTTTTCGAGTTTTTTGCTCTCTCTCTTTTTTTTATTTTGGCATGGGCAGGCTCTGAAAATCAAACCTGGGTCTTTGGCATGGCAGGCAAGTACTCAGCCATGAAGCTACATTTGCACTGCCCTTTTGCTTATTTTTAAATTGAGTTGTCTTTTTATTGTTGAATTGTAGGATTTCTTTATATATTATGCAATATTAAACACTTAACAGATATGTGGTTTTTAAATATTTTTCTCATTGAGTAGGTTTTTTCTCACTTTGTGACCAAGTCCTTTGATGCACAAAAGTTTTTAATATTGAGAATTATAACAAATATATGACATTAATCCATGCTGTTAATAGGATGGTATGTGGGTAAAAAGAATGCACCCAATCTAAACTATGGACTATTGTTAATAGTTCTATTATAATAGTTTTTCATCATTTTAACAAAGGTTTCATACTAATGCAAATTATCTATTTTTTAATCTATTATTATCTATTTTCTTTGTTTCTTGTGCTTTCAGTGTAAAGTCTAAGAAACCATTGCCTAATACAAGATCCTGCAGAGTCTCCCCTAGAATTTCTTCTAGGAGTTTTGTAGTCTTGGCTCTTATTTTTAGTTCTTTGATCCATTTGAGTTAATTTTTGTATATGATGTGAGATAGCATCCTCTTTTATTCTTTTTGTATGGATATCCAGTTCTCCCCAGAACCATTTGTGGAAGACCTTCTCTTTCCCAGTTGAGTGGACTTGGCAACTTTGTCAAAAATCAATTGACCATAGATGTGAGGGTCTCTTTCTGAACTCTTGATTTTATTCCATTGGTCAATATATATATTGTCATGTCATGCTCCTTTGACCACTGTAACTTTGCAATATGCTTTAAAGTCATAATATGGGAGACTTCCAACTTCATTCTTTTCAAGTTGTTTTTGGCTATTCAGCGTCCCTTAACTTTACAAATAAATTTGATAATTGTCATTTCCATTTCTGAAAAGTAGACTGTTGGAATTTTAATTGGGATTGTTATGAATCTGAAAATGACTTTGGATAGAATTGACATCTTAATATTAACTCTTCCAATCCATGAACATGGAATGTCCTCCCATTTACTTAAGTCTTCTTTGATTTCTTTAACAATGCCTTGTAGCTTTCTGTATACAAACCCTTTACATCCTTGGTTAAATGTATCCCAAGATATTTGATTCTTTTAGTTACTATTCTAAATAGAATTATTTCTTGATTTCAAGCTCAGTTTGTTCATTACAAGTGTACAGAAACACTAATGATTTTTGAGTGTTGATCTTGTACCCTGCCACTTTGCTGAACTTGTTATTAGATCTAGTAGCTTTGTTTTAGATTTTTTGGGACTTTCTACATAAAAGATTATGTCATCTACAAATGCTGAAAGTTTTACTTCTTCCTTTCCAATTTGGATGCTTTTTATTTCTTTTTCTTGCCTAATTGCTCTGTCAATAACATCCAGTACAATACTGAATGAGAGGGGTGACAGTTGTGGATATCCTTGCCTTGTTCCAATCTTAGAAGGAATGTTTTCAGTCTTTCACCATTAAGTATGATGTTAGCTGTAAGGTTTTTCATATATGTGTTTTATTATGCTCTGTAGATTTCCTTCTACTCCTCTTTTTCTAAGTATTTTTATCAAGAAAGGATGCTGAATTTGGTCACATGCCTTTTCTGTGTTAATTGAGATGGTCATGTGGTTGTTGCCCTGTGTTTTATTAATATTGTGCATTACATTTAACGATTTTATTATGTTGAACCACCCTTTTACACCTGGGTTAAATTCTACTTAGTCACATAGCAGCATTCTTTTGATGTGCTGTTGGATTTGATTTGTAAATACTTTGTTGAGGATTTTCGCATCAATATTCATAAAGGATAGGTTGTTTTTTTACATTCATGATAAAGTTCTTTGATGAACTAAAGTTTTTAATTTTTATGAGATTCCATTTGTCTATTTTTCTTCTGTTGTTTGTGCTTTGGGTGTTAAGTATAAGAAACCATTGCCTAACAAGTATATCATGAGTATGCTTCTCTATGTTTTCTTCTAGTTTTATAGTTATGGTTCCAATATTTAGATTCTGCTTCCATTTTGAGTTGATTTTTGCAATCATGTGAAGTGAGGGACTACATCATTCTTTTGCATATGGAGATTTCATTTCCCCAGCATCATTTGTCAGAGACGATTCTTTCCCAATTAAGGAGGCTCTGCCCCTAATTAAAAATCATTTGGCCATAAAGGTGGAGGTTGATTTTTGAGCTCTCAATTTGATTATATTTGTCTATGTATCAGTCCTTATGCCAGTACTATGTTGTTTTGATTACTGTGGCTTTGTTTTAAGTTTTAATATTGGGAAGTGTGAGTCCTACCAGTTCATTCTTCGCTTTCAAGATGACTTTGGCTATTGAGGGCCCCTTATCCTTCCATATAAATTTGATTGTTGGCTTTCCCATTGCCGCAAAGAATGCTATTGAAGTTTTGATTGGGATTGCCTTGAATCTGAAAGTCACTTTGGGTAGAACTGACATCTAAACAGCACTTAGTCTTCCAAACTATGAAGACATAAATCCTTCCACTTAATTTAGGTTTTCTTTCATTTCTTGTAGCAATGTTTTATAGTTTTCTGTGTTCAAATCCTTTACATCCTTGATTAGACTTATTTCTAGATATTGGATTCTTTTAGTTGTATGGCAAATGGATTTGTTCATTGATCTTTTTCTTACTATTACTCATTACTAGTGTATAGAAACATGGCTGATTTCTGGATATTGAACTTGTACACTTCCACTTTGCCAAATTTATTTATTAGCTGTAAGAACTTTGTCATGTTTTGTGTTCTAGGGGATTTTCTGTATATAAGATCATCTCATCTGTAAATTTTGCACATATACCCCTCATCATGTTGAGGTAGTTTCCTTCTCGTCCTGTTCTTCTAAGCATTTCTATCAAGAAGGGGTGCTGGGTTTTGTGAAATACCTTTTATGCATTCATTGTGAGGATCATGTGTTTTATTTCTTCATTCCATTAAGGTGCATTTTATTTTTATCTGTTTATTTTTTTTACATGGGCAGGCACCGGGAATAGAACCTGGGTCCTCTGGCCACCATGGCCCACCCTAGGTGCATTATTTTATAAATTGATTTTCTTAGGGCAAACCACAAACTTGCATATCTGGGATAAATTCCCACTTAATCATGGAACATAATTCTCTTAATTCTATTAGTTTTGGTTTACTAGCATTTTGTTGAGGATTTTTGTGTATATATTTATAAAAGATATTGGTCTGTAATTTTCTTCTCTTGTGGTATTTTATCTGGTTTGATATGCAGATGATGTTGGTCTCATAGAACAAATTAGGAAATGTTCCCTTCTCTTCAACATTTTGAAAGCGTTTAAGCAAGATTGTTGTCAATTCTTGGAATGTTTGATACAATTCTTCGGTGAAGCCATCTGATCATGGGATTTTCTTTGTTGGGAGGTTTTTGATTACTGACTCAATCTCTTTACTAGTTACTGGTCTGTTGAGAGCTTGTATTTCTTCTTCAGTCACTGCTAGTAGCTTGTGTGTTTCTAAGAATTTGTACATTTCATCTAGGTTATCTAATTCGTTGTTCTACAATTTTTCATAGTATCTTGCTTTAATCTTTTTTATTGGTGGGGTTGTTAGTAATATCCCCCTTTTTCTTTTTGATTTTTTCATTTGTGTCCTCTCTCTCTCTCTTTTCTTTACCAGTCTAACTAAAAGTTTGTCAATTTTATTGATCTTTTGGTTTTGTGAATTTTATTTGTTGAATTCTCTATTTGATTTATCTCCACTCCAATATTTGTTGCTTTCTTCCCTCTGATCATTTTGGGTTTAATTTGCTCTTCAGTTTCTGGTTTTGTTGTTAGCTGTCTGATTTGAAATCTTTCTTCTTTATTAATGTAAGTGTTTAGAGTTATAAATCTTCCTCTCAAAACTGCCTTTGTTGTAAACCATAAATTGTGATATGCTGTGTTTTCATTTTTACTTGGCTCCAGAAGCTTCCTAATTGCCTTTGTGATTTCCTGATTGTTCAAAAGTACATTGTTTAATTTCCACATAATTTTGAAGTCTCCATTTCTCCCTCTGTTATTGATTTCTAGCTTCATTCTGTTGTGGTCAAAGAATACACACTGCATGATTTCAGTGTTTTTGAATCTATTGTTACTCATTTTGTGACCTAATGTGTGGTCTATACTGGAGAATGATCCATGTGCACTCAAAAAGAATGTGTACTCTGTTGTTGGGTGAAATGTCTTATATGTGTGTATTAGGCGTAGTTAGTTTAAAATATCATTCAAACCTTTTTTATCATTCTGGGTCTTCTGTTTAGATGTTCTATCCATTAATAAAAGTGGTCTCTTAATGTAGAACTGTCTATTTCTCCCTCCAAGTCTGTTAGCATTTGTTTCATATATTCTGGGGCTCTGCTCTTAGGTGCAAATATATTTATAATTGGTTTCCTGTTTATTTGATCTCTTAATTAGTATATAATGACAGTTCTTGTCCCTCATATCTTTTTTTTGCATGGGCAGGTACCAGGAATCAAACTCGGTTCTCTGGCATGGCAGGCGAGCCTCATATATTTTTTTGACTTCAAGTCTACTTTATCTGATATTTGTATAGCTACCTTTCCTCTTTTTTGATTACTATTTGCATGGTATATATTTTTTCCATTCTTTCAGTTCAGCCTATTTATGTGTTTGAATTTAAAGTGTGTTTCTTGCAGAAAGTATGCATTTGGGTCAGGCCTTTTTGTCCATTCTGTCAATCTCTGCCTCTTGAGTAGAGAGTTTAATCCACCAACATTTTTAGTAACTACTGATAATGCAGGATTTTCTTCTGCAGTTTTGCTATTTAGTCTTTGAAACCTTATACCTTTTGTGTCGCAACTCTTCTGTTCATATCTGCTTTCATATTTATTTGGTTTTATGTCCTGTGCCTTATTGTACTGCCACAATCGGACTTGTGGACCTAGGTTTTTTTTTTTTTTTTTTTTTTATCTTTTTTTTTATTAATTAAAAAAAGAATTAACAAAACAATTAGAAATCATTCCAATCTACATGTACAATCAGTAATTCTTAATAACATCACATAGTTGCATATTCATCATTTCTTAGTACATTTGCATCGATTTAGAAAAAGAAATAAAAAGACAACAGAATAAGAATTAAAACAATAATAGAAAGAAAAAAAAACAAAAAAAACAAAAACAAAAAACCTATACCTCACATGCAGCTTCATTCAGTGTTTTACATAATTGCATTACAATTGGGTAGTATTGTGCTGTCCATTTCTGAGTTTTTATATCCAGTCCCGTTGTACAGTCTGTATCCCTTAGCTCCAATTATCCCTTCTCTCTCTTTTTTTTTAATTAACGGAAAAAAACAAAATTAACCCAACAGTTAGAGATCATACCATTCTACATATGCAATCATTAATTCTTAACATCATCACATAGATGCATGATCATCATTTCTTAGTACATATGCATTGGTTTAGAAGAACTAGCAACATAACCGAAAAAGATATAGAATGTTAATATAGAGAAAAAAATAAAAGTAATAATAGTAAAATCAAAACAAAACAAAACAAAACAAAACAAAAACCTATAGCTCAGATGCAGCTTCATTCAGTGTTTTAACATGATTACTTTACAATTAGGTATTATTGTGCTATCCATTTTTGAGTTTTTGTATCTAGTCCTGTTGCACCGTCTGTATCCCTTCAACTCCAATTGGCCATTATCTTACCCTGTTTCTACCTCCTGCTGGAATCTGTTATCAAGGACATATTCCAAATTTATTCTCGAATGTCTGTTCACATCAGTGGGAACATACAGTATTTGTCCTTTAGTTTTTGGCTAGACTCACTCAGCATAATGTTCTCTAGGTCCATCCATGTTATTACATGCTTCATAAGTTTATCCTGTCTTAAAGCTGCATAGTATTCCATCGTATGTATATACCACAGTTTGTTTAGCCACTCTTCTGTTGATGGAGATTTCGGCTGTTTCCATCTCTTTGCAATTGTAAATAACGCTGCTATAAACATTGGTGTGCAAATGTCCGTTTGTGTCTTTGCCCTTAAGTCCTTTGAGTATATTCCCAGCAATGGTATTGCTGGGTCGTATGGCAATTCTATATTCAGCTTTTTGAGGAACCGCCAAACTGCCTTCCACAGTGGTTGCACCATTTGACATTCCCACCAACAGTGGATAAGTGTGCCTCTTTCTCCACATCCTCTCCAGCACTTGTCATTTTCTGTTTTGTTGATAATGGCCATTCTGGTGGGTGTGAGATGATATCTCATTGTGGTTTTGATTTGCATTTCTCTAATGGCCAGGGACATTGAGCATCTCTTCATGTGCCTTTTGGCCATTTGTATTTCCTCTTCTGATAGGTGTCTGTTCAAGTCTTTTTCCCATTTTGTAATTGGGTTGGCTGTCTTTTTGTTGTTGAGATGAACAATCTCTTTATAAATTCTGGATACTAGACCTTTATCTGATATATCATTTCCAAATATTGTCTCCCATTGTGTAGGCTGTCTTTCTACTTTCTTGATGAAGTTCTTTGATGCACAAAAGTGTTTAATTTTGAGGAGTTCCCATTTATTTATTTCCTTCTTCAGTGCTCTTGCTTTAGGTTTAAGGTCCATAAAACCGCCTCCAGTTGTAAGATCCATAAGATATCTCCCAACATTTTCCTCTAACTGTTTTATGGTCTTAGACCTAATGTTTAGATCTTTGATCCATTTTGAGTTAACTTTTGTATAGGGTGTGAGAGATGGGTCTTCTTTCATTCTTTTGCATATGGATATCCAGTTCTCTAGGCACCATTTATTGAAGAGACTGTTCTGTCCCAGGTGAGTTGGCTTGACTGCCTTATCAAAGATCAAATGTCCATAGATGAGAGGGTCTATATCTGAGCACTCTATTCGATTCCATTGGTCGATATATCTATCTTTATGCCAATACCATGCTGTTTTGACCACTGTGGCTTCATAATATGCCTTAAAGTCAGGCAGCGCGAGACCTCCAGCTTCGTTTTTTTTCCTCAAGATGTTTTTAGCAATTCGGGGCACCCTGCCCTTCCAGATAAATTTGCTTATTGGTTTTTCTATTTCTGAAAAATAAGTTGTTGGGATTTTGATTGGTATTGCATTGAATCTGTAAATCAATTTAGGTAGGATTGACATCTTAACTATATTTAGTCTTCCAATCCATGAACACGGTATGCCGTTCCATCTATTTAGGCCTTCTGTGATTTCTTTTAACAGTTTTTTGTAGTTTTCTTTATATAGGTTTTTTGTCTCTTTAGTTAAATTTATTCCTAGGTATTTTATTCTTTTAGTTGCAATTGTAAATGGGATTCGTTTCTTGATTTCCCCCTCCGCTTGTTCATTACTAGTGTATAGAAATGCTACAGATTTTTGAATGTTGATCTTGTAACCTGCTACTTTGCTGTACTCATTTATTAGCTCTAGTAGTTTTGTTGTGGATTTTTCCGGGTTTTCGACGTATAGTATCATATCGTCTGCAAACAGTGATAGTTTTACTTCTTCCTTTCCAATTTTGATGCCTTGTATTTCTTTTTCTTGTCTAATTGCTCTGGCTAGAACCTCCAACACAATGTTGAATAATAGTGGTGATAGTGGACATACTTGTCTTGTTCCTGATCTTAGGGGGAAAGTTTTCAATTTTTCCCCATTGAGGATGATATTAGCTGTGGGTTTTTCATATATTCCCTCTATCATTTTAAGGAAGTTCCCTTGTATTCCTATCTTTTGAAGTGTTTTCAACAGGAAAGGATGTTGAATCTTGTCGAATGCCTTCTCTGCATCAATTGAGATGATCATGTGATTTTTCTGCTTTGATTTGCTGATATGGTGTATTACATTAATTGATTTTCTTATGTTGAACCATTCTTGCATACCTGGGATGAATCCTACTTGGTCATGATGTATAATTCTTTTAATGTGTTGTTGGATACGATTTGCTAGAATTTTATTGAGGATTTTTGCATCTGTATGCATTAGAGAGATTGGTCTGTAGTTTTCTTTTTTTGTAATATCTTTGCCTGGTTTTGGTATGAGGGTGATGTTGGCTTCATAGAATGAATTAGGCAGTTTTCCCTCCACTTCGATTTTTTTGAATAGTTTGAGGAGAATTGGTACTAATTCTTTCTGGAACGTTTGGTAGAATTCACATATGAAGCCATCTGGTCCTGGACTTTTCTTTTTAGGAAGCTTTTGAATGACTAATTCAATTTCTTTACTTGTGATTGGTTTGTTGAGGTCATCTATGTCTTCTTGAGTCAAAGTTGGTTGTTCATGTCTTTCCAGGAACCCGTCCATTTCCTCTAAATTGTTGTATTTATTAGCGTAAAGTTGTTCATAGTATCCTGTTATTACCTCCTTTATTTCTGTGAGGTCAGTAGTTATGTCTCCTCTTCCATTTCTGATCTTATTTATTTGCATCCTCTCTCTTCTTCTTTTTGTCAATCTTGATAGGGGCCCATCAATCTTATTGAATTTCTCATAGATTCAACTTCTGGTCTTATTGATTTTCTCTACTGTTTTCATATTTTCAATTTCATTTATTTCTGCTCTGATCTTTGTTATTTCTTTCCTTTTGCTTGCTTTGGGATTAGTTTGCTGTTCTTTCTCCAGTTCTTCCAAGTGAACAGTTAATTCCTGCATTTTTGCCTTTTCTTCTTTTCTGATATAGGCATTTAGGGCAATAAATTTCCCTCTTAGCACTGCCTTTGCTGCATCCCATAAGTTTTGATATGTTGTGTTTTCATTTTCATTTGCCTCCAGGTATTTACTAATTTCTCTTGCAATTTCTTCTTTGACCCACTCGTTGTTTAAGAGTGTGTTGTTGAGCCTCCAGGTATTTGTGAATTTTCTGGCATTCTGCCTATTATTGATTTCCAACTTCATTCCTTTATGATTCGAGAAAGTGTTGTGTATGATTTCAATCTTTTTAAATTTGTTAAGACTTGCTTTGTGACCCAGCATATGGTCTATCTTTGAGAATGATCCATGAGCACTTGAGATAAAGGTGTATCCTGCTGTTGTGGGATGTAATGTCCTATAAATGTCTGTTAAGTCTAGCTCCTTTATAGTAATATTCAGATTCTCTATTTCTTTATTGATCCTCTGTCTAGATGTTCTGTCCATTGATGAGAGTGGGGAATTGAAGTCTCCAACTATTATGGTATTTGTGTCTATTTCCCTTTTCAGTGTTTGCAGTGTATTCCTCACGTATTTTGGGGCATTCTGGTTCGGTGCATAAATATTTATGATTGTTATGCCTTCTTGTTTAATTGTTCCTTTTATTAGTATATAGTGTCCTTCTTTGTCTCTTTTAACTGTTTTACATTTGAAGTCTAACTTGTTGGATATTAGCATAGCCACTCCTGCTATTTTCTGGTTGTTATTTGCATGAAATATCTTTTCCCAACCTTTCACTTTCAACCTATGTTTATCTTTGGGTCTAAGATGTGTTTCCTGTAGACAGCATGTAGAAGGATCCTGTTTTTTAATCCATTCTGCCAATCTATGTCTTTTGATTGGGGAATTCAGTCCATTAACATTTAGTGTTATTACTGTTTGGATAATATTTTCCTCTGCCATTTTGCCTTTTGTATTATATATATCATATCTGACTTTCCTTCTTTCTACACTCTTCTCCATACCTCTCTCTTCTCTCTTTTCGGTTCTGACTCTAGTGCTCCCTTTAGTATTTCTTGCAGAGCTGGTCTCTTGGTCACAAATTCTCTCAGTGACTTTTTGTCTGAGAATGTTTTAATTTCTCCCTCATTTTTGAAGGACAATTTTGCTGGATATAGGAGTCTTGGTTGGCAGTTTTTCTCTTTTAGTAATTTAAATATATCATCCCACTGTCTTCTAGCTTCCATGGTTTCTGCTGAGAAATCTACACATAGTCTTATTGGGTTTCCCTTGTATGTGATGGATTGTTTTTCTCCTGCTGCTTTCAAGATCCTCTCTTTCTCTTTGACCTCTGACATTCTAACTAGTAAGTGTCTTGGAGAACGCCTATTTGGGTCTAATCTCTTTGGGGTGCGCTGCACTTCTTGGATCTGTAATTTTAGGTCTTTCATAAGAGTTGGGAAATTTTCAGTGAAAATTTCTTCCATTAGTTTTTCTCCTCCTTTTCCCTTCTCTTCTCCTTCTGGGACACCCACAACACGTATATTTGTGCGGTTCATATTGTCCTTGAGTTCCCTGATACCCTCTTCAAATTTTTCCATTCTTTTCCCGATAGTTTCTGTTTCTTTTTGGAATTCAGATGTTCCATCCTCCAAATCACTAATTCTATCTTCTGTCTCTTTGAATCTATCATTGTAGGTATCCATTGTTTTTTCTATCTTTTCTACTTTGTCTTTCACTTCCATAAGTTCTGTGATTTGTTTTTTCAGTTTTTCTATTTCTTCTTTATGTTCAGCCCATGTCTTCTTCATGTCCTCCCTCAATTTATTGATTTCGTTTTTGAAGAGGTTTTCCATTTCTGTTCGTATATTTAGCATTAGTTGTCTCAGCTCCTGTATCTCATTTGAACTATTGGTTTGTTCCTTTGACTGGGCCATATTTTCAATTATTTGAGCGTGATCCGTTATCTTCTGTTGGCGTCTGCACATTTAGACAGATTTCCCTGGGTATTGGATTCAAAAGTTTGGAAGATTTTTCTGTGAAATCTCTGGGTTCTGTTTTTCTTATCCTGCCCAGTAGGTGGCGCTCGTGGCACACGTTTGTCTGCGGGTCCCACCAGTAAAAGGTGCTGTGGGACCTTAAACTTTGGAAAACTCTCGCCGTCCGGGGGGTTCGCTAGCCGAAGCGGCTTGAGCCGGCCCGGGGTCCGAACACAGGGAGGGTTGCTGGCCGCCGCAGCCCGGGAAAGAGCCCGTCCGAATTTCCTAGTCGGCCCTGGGCGACAAGCGTGGCGGGAGGGCGCCAGCGGCAGCGGCCCGCCCGAGAGAGTGCACGTTCCCCGGGAGTCACAGGTTTGGAAGGGGCCTCCCCCACCCGTCACCGTTCTCCGCGGCCTGGGGATTTCCGATCCAATTCTCTCAGTTGGTCCGGGGGGCTGCGTGTGGTGTGGGCGCCAGCCGCCTTGGTTTCAGGGGACCGCCTCTCCAATTCTCCCAGCCAGCCCGGGAAGGGGGAAGGGAGTAACTCCGGCCGCTTCCCGCCCCGCCCGGTAAGGCCCGCGCGCCTCGGCGATCTCACCCGAGCTGCTTCTCTCAGCCAGCCAGCCGTTCCAGGATGGGGTACGCTGTCTATTTTATCTCTGTTGTGGCTTAGGGCACTTTCTATATTGTTTCTACTCCCCTAGTAGCTGTCCTGGAGAAGAAACTAAGATCCGCACGTCTTACTAAGCCGCCATCTTCCAGGAAGTCCCTGGACCTAGGTTTTTATGTCCCTCTTTGGCATCAACAAGCTACACCAGGGACTGGACCCCACTGTTGCCTGCCACAGAAGTGCAGGGTGGATGATGGCTATTGCCATGCAGAGATAGAAATTCACTATAAGTTACTGCAATTTATCAGTCTCTTCCTCCTGTTCTTACCTGGATGCTGCAGTATTCTACTGCTCTCCAGAGTGTCAAAATAGTTGATTCAGACAGTTCCTGCTTGTTTTAATAATTGTACTGGTGGGAAGGCTAATTCCTGAAACATCCTACTCCAATGTCTTTCCACAACTCCTTTCTTAGTTATTTTACAAGAAAAATGAGAGACTAATTGCATTTAAGTGATGATCACCACCCCCCAAACTGTGGGAACCCATATTTGAATTATTATACTAGGTGCAAAATAGTTTAATTGTTAAAGAGAACTGCATAGATAGCTGATTTGTACAGAAGAAATATCCTAATATTTCTATTGTTTACAGTTTTCTTTTTATAACATACCTTTTCCTTCAAGTTGTTTTCTTCCAGATTCTTTAATAATCTTTTGGATTTTTCTTACTTTTTTTCTTTGATTTTTATTTTTCCTTATTCAAAAATCTGTATTTTTAAATTATTTCTGATAATTGTTTCAGTCTATATTTTATTTCTTCTTACAAAACTAATTATTATTTTTGAACGTTATCATAGTTTTGTTTCTGACAGCTATATTCTATAATGAATGATTGGACTTATAATTACCAATTCTAATACTAAATTCTCTATTCTAAAGCAGAGGTCAATCATTCAATCATCACTCACTGTGTGCTCCCTCTGTCCCATGCTCTGTGCTAAGCACTGGGATTGCATGAAGTTATTTTTAAAAAATGTCAGCATATAGTACTATTACTTGACTAGTGCTAGTTCCTTTAATCAAAAATTTTAATTTGCTCTATACTCTAGCTTTTATTTATTTCTTTATTTTTGTATGCTGTATGGAGGGGTCACATTTCATTCTTTTTCCATGTGAGTATCCCATGTGAGCTGCAGTACCATTTGTTGAATTTTTGTTTGTTTGTTTGTTTTGGGGGGAAAGTGCACGGACTGGGAATCAAACTCAAGTCTTCTGCATGGTGGGTGAGAATTCTACCATGGAGCTACCCTTGCATACCCTCTATACTCTAGCTTTTAATACTTCCCGACATTGAGCATATATCAAAATAAACATATAATTTTTATCAGAGGTTTGAGGTTCAGGGTAACTCACACTTGGTAAAGTCTCTATAAATTCTGCTACATATTTATATGAACACTGTCTGCTTGAGGTGCACATCTAAGGTAGTCAGGCAGCCAGTGAGAAATAGGTGATACCAAATATTTGATTAGAGCATATTTTATAAGTATCATATACAGCATATGTGATAACACATCAAATGTTATATTTCAAGACATTTTATAAAATTTAAACCTTGATAAATAAATTTGCATAAATTGAACTTTCTTTTTCCCACTTTCAGAAACACCTGGAAAAGCCATTATATTTTCTCATCAGCTCTTCTGGACATTCCTCCTATGCCCTTCTCCAATCTCAAACCTGGGTTTTTTTCCCACACCTCAGTTAAGTTTCCTGCTGTCTCCTTAATCTTGTGTGGACTTATCACCCTATGAGAACTTTTTACTCTTTTATTGATTAAATCCCAGTGTTTAGAATTTAAAAAGAGATAGGAAATGAAGGGTTGGATACCTGTTTTGAGCTTTAACCTCTCTCCCAATTTCCTGCTGGGAATATCATGCTTAGATGATGGGGCAAGTTCTTATATTAAACCAGATTTAATATAGTACCTGAAAGATGTGCAGATGTTTTAACAGCGTGATTAAATGACGCGGTGGAGAAAATTAATAACCAAGCAACTTGGAGTTTGTTCTAGTTTGCTAGCTGCCAGAATGCAATATACCAGAAACAGAATGGCTTTTAAAAAGGGGAATTTAATAAGTTGCCAGTTAACAGTTCTAAGGCCGAGGAAATGTCTCAATTAAAACAAGTCTATAGAAGTGTCCAATCTAAGGCATCCAGGGAAAGATACCTTGGTTCAAGAAGGCTGATGAAGTTCAGAGTTTCTCTCTCAAGTGGAAGGGCACATGGCAAACATGGCATCATCTGCTAGCTTTCTTTCCTGGCTTCTGGTCTCATGAAGCTGCCCGGGAGGCATTTACCTTCTTCATCTCCAAAGGTTGCTGGCTTGTGTACTCTCTGCTTTGTGGTGCTGCAGCATTCTCTGCTCTCTCTGAAACTTCCATCCTCCAAAATGTTTTCTCTTTTATAGGACTCCAATAAAGCAATCAAGACCCACCTAAATGGGTGGAGACATGTCGTCACCTAATCCAGCTTAACAACCACTCTTGACTAAATCACATCATCCAAGGAGCTGATCTGATTACAGTTTCAAACATACAGTATTGAATAGGGATTATTCTAACTTTATGAAATGGGATTTTGATTAAAACATGGCTTTTCTAGGGGGCATACATCTTTTCAAACCAGCACAGAGTTATACTTTGACTCTTGTCTAAAAGGAGGTCAAGGAGGATGGGAGAAAAGTGTCAGCAACTAAACAAGGAGTATCTTCTTAGCACTGAGAAGGGACTGCTCTGGCCAATGTGCTGTTTAGTTCTAGGAAAAAGTAATATAATTGTCCCTGTAATAAAAGTAGCACTAATAGCTTCTTCAGTGTTGAACTGAGGATGGCCTCTCTTATTTTGAACATGAAAAATAGGGAGGCTTCTCCATATAAAACATTAAAAAAGAATTGGCTGATTTACAATTGATTTGGTATTAAGTCCTGAAAAGTAATTCACCTTCTTATCTTCCACTGATTATCAGTTCACCGCTATTGAGAGACATCAGCATGGGTCAACTTAAATTTGATCAGTCATGGAATGAGCACAACAAATTTAAGTGGATATGATAGTTCACAAGGAGACCAAGCCAGAGAACCAAGAAGGGTGGTTCTGTGCAAACAGAACTAAAGGAATGACCAGAAGAGAACTATGTATAACTCTATTGAAGTCTTTGAAAGAGATATGATTAAAGGAAAACAAACATATCTGGAAAGAAAAAGATATGTTAATTCAGTTTCAAATTTAAAAGTGGACTATGTGAAATAGTATAGTTGAGAAACAATTTATTTTCATTGATTTATTCACTTGCTCAATAAACATTTAGAATCCGTGGTATGCTAAACATAGTACATTTATCAGTATACAAGACAAATGACCCTGCCCTTGTAGAACTTACTTGCAAGAGGAGGACACCAGGAAGCAAACAAAAAACAAAAATATGAAAGGATAAGCTGTAAAGGAAAATATTATGAAGATAGTAAGAAGGGAGCTATGGTAGACAATTAAGGGAGAGGAAGAAACCACTTTATACAGGGTAGTTAAAAGATCCTTTCTGTGATGATATTAGCACAGTCTTAAGGAACTAGAAGGATTTGGCAAATGAGGATCTTTACAATCACGGAAATCTCTTTGCTTAAAAGCCTTGAAGCAGGAAGGAGCTCGTATGCCCTATGAACTATTCATAGACCAGTAAGGTTAGAAGGTAGCGAATATGAGAAGAGTAGTCAAGATGAAGGAGGAGAGGTAGGATGGCTGGATGTGAAAGGAGCTTGTAAGCCTTATATGAGTTCAACTTTTATGCTGCATACAAGTGGAAACTTTATGTTAGCCCTGACATATTAATTTTCATTATTAAAATTTGATTCTGGAAGCTATATGTTGAGTAACTGAAGGAACTATGGTTACAGGAGTGAAAATGGGCAGGGTAATTGGGAGGCTAGTGAATAATTCAATGTATGAATTAATATTGCATTGAAAATGGTTGTAGCAAAAGAGTGAGAGAAGTAAGAGGCTGGATTCAAGGTACATTTTTTGAGCTAAAATCAATTATACATGTTGATATGGCTAGAAAGGGATGTACATGGATAAAAGACAAACTCTTCAGTGTCTGGCTTAAGAAACTGGTTATATGGCTATTTTATGATATTGAAAAGATGGAAGAGGGAAATATTTGATGGAGAAGCTAAGAAAAAGAATTTCCTTCAGACCATATTAAGACCGAGATGCAAATAAGACATCCAAATGGAGACAGTGAATGAGCAGACATGAGTATAGAATACAAAAGAGATAGGTGGCTTGAGACAAAAATCTGGGAGTTACCTACATGTTAATGTCATGTAAAGTCAATGAATGGATGATACCACTTAGCAAGACAATATGGACACATTTGAAGGAAAGTTTTGATGTGAAGGAGAGGAGACAACCGAGCAGGAATCAGGGCATTCTGTCAAGTGAATTGAGAGTGTTTTTACTTTCTAAAATGCAAAATATTAAAATCTACTTATTGAATGTATTATATCAGGCATTATACCAATTGCTTTAGATTAATACATCATTTAACCTTAACAATAGCAAGTACTAGAATTTGCCCTATTATTAGACGAGAAAACAGATTTCGGGAAAATGTAATTAAATTTTCCAGGATCACAAAGCTAAAATTAGCAGAGTTAATCTATAAATCCATATAATCTATAAATCCAAAACTCCAGAGTTTTATTTTCTCCTACTAGAGTAAGTTTGTATGCTTATACATGCAAATAAATAGAAATATATTGATGGTATTAAGAATAATAAATGGAGTAGGTATTAGGATTTACAGTATAAATAGAATATTTGACTTTTGTAGCAAGGAGAAAAGTAAAGGAAATGGGTGCAGCACATGATTTGCAGTCTTTGTGCTATGAAGATGAAAACAGTTCATCTGACAGCTTTTGTGCTTAGGGAAGTATAGCCCTCAGTGAGAAGAAAGAGGGAAGTGACATGACAGGTGTGAAGTAAGACAACATGGTATGAAATAGCTATCTTGGATAATGGAAGATCAAATGAAAAAAATAAGCAGCAATGCAAAATAAATTTATAAAAATAAAAGAAAAATATTAGCAAGATAATATGAGCTATGGAAAAGAGATCAGGGATGCCTAATGTGTGAGTAATATAATTACTATGGGACAAAAGGGAATAATTGAGAAATGATGAACAAAGAAATAATAGAGTACCAGTTCACTGAGCTTGAAGAAAATCTTGAAATTTCAAAAAGGGCCATTGAGGTTCAGGCCTAATTAACAAGATGCACACACAAATTGTGGTGACAACTTGTATACTTCAAAGTTACAAAGAAAAGAGTACAATGTCTTCTAACTTCTAGATGCCCAATGGAGGTCAGAAAATAATGACATAATATTTTTGAAGTTTTAAGAGAATATAAAAATTAATCTATGATTGTGAATCCAGCAATACTCTCTTTAGTGAAGATAAATAAAATAAAAATATATTCAGTGAAACAAAATGTAAGCAGGTTTACAACCAGTGATAGCTTATAAGAGGAAATTTCTAGAGGAAAAAGAAGATGAAACTGGAAGGAAAACGTGACAGAGGAAGCACTTGGTGTTTAGCGATTCCATTTCCTCTGTGAGATGGCAGTCGGGTGGTCCCCACGCTCCCCTCTGGTTCTGACTAATTAGCCACGAGAAGGAAGGGTAGATGGCACTGGTGAACTCCTCTGTAATCGCAGGGTAGCATCATTACAATATGAGGAAGGATTGATTTTTAAGGAGAGTCCTCAGTCACCACTCATGGTCAGGTAGTGTTGGTGAGAGATAAACTTGTAATGGTTAAGACACTGAGATTTAAGTGTTGATTTATTGCCTCAGCACAACCTGCCTATTCTGGCTAATACAAAAAGCCTATGATCAAGAAGATAGCAAAGATATTGGCAAACATGTAGGGAATTCTAAGCAAATATTATCTTTTAAAAGAAAGCAAAGAATAATGAAAATGTTAAAAAAATATATATATCAGACCCGAGGTACTGTTGTAGCTCATCAATAAAACCCATTGCCCCTCCTTCGCAGCCAGCTAAGACTACATTTCTCAGCTTCATTTCCCATTACTTGTGACCATGTTTCTGAGATGGCCTCTATGAGTTTTTTTTTTTTTTTCCTTTTAGCTAGTTAGAATGGAGATAATGCACAAGATGGTTTTTAGAGCCACATTTTTTAAATGATTATGAAACAAACTAGAAGGAGCTTGTGTCCCAAATCTCTGCTTGAAGTGACCACCAATGTCTTCTCAGGAGTTGTAGATCCCCTGCCTTTGAGTGTAATGGAAACTGTGTCTTGCTTCTATCCAAAAGAATATGATAAAGTTGATGAAATGTCATTCCCAGAAGAGAAAGGTGAGAACAATCCCATGCAATGCGAAACCAAGGAATCAAAGATTGTCAGTAGCCACTACCAGGATGGCACAGTCTTTGGAAAGAAGGGAAACCTTGCTGATATCTTGATTTTGCACTGCTTCTAGCCTTAAAACTGTGAGCCAATAAACTGTTGTCTCAGTGAACCCATTGTGTAGTAGTTGTGATAGCAGCTGAGGCCAACTAAGACCTTTGATAAGGTTACATTGTTTGGTAAAGGTGATGGTGTATTACAGACAAACTTTCATTATGTTAATTCATTGAAATTTGTGCAGTTTATCAAATAAAGACAATTAAAGAGCAACTAGTCTTCTTAAAATGTTCATGTCATTTACAAAGTTGCTCATATTCCAGTCCTTAAAGAAGTCTCAATAAATTTTGATGAAGGATTTTCATACACCTTTGTTTCTTGGACCAAAGTGCAAATAAATGGGATATTAATAAAAAGGTAAATTTAAACAATGCATGTGTTATTTAAGGAAGCAGACCTATAAATCACCCTTGAGTGAGAGAATAAGTGTTGGGTGAAAATTTAAAACACTTAGGTCTGAAAGATAATTAAATTATAATGTGTCAAAACTTATATAATCTAGCTAAAGTAGACAAGCTAAAGAAAAATGTTTAGTTTTTAATGCTCAAAACTAAAAAGAAGAAAGACTGAAAATTGATAAGGAAAGAATCTAACTTATTAAGGCAGAAATGGAACAGCAGAATAAATGCAATTATAGAAGAAATAAAATAAGAAAAGAAATCAATTCAAATAAAAACAATTTTCAAGAGAGAGGATTAATAATGTCACTAGCACTTACACAGTGAGTGCTATATATAATGTATCATACATTAATTTAAATGTTTTAAGTATATTAATTTATTTAATCTTTTAAAAAGCCTACGAGATCAATATTATTATTATTTTCTTAATTTTTATAAGAAAACAAATTGAAAAATAGAGAAGTTTAATAGCCAAGATCAAAGTTAATTCTTTAGCAAGACTGGCATAACAGACAAGGCTTTGGTGAAATTAATCAAGAGAAAACACAAGTAAATGAAAATGTGTCAGAACTACAAAAACAGCAGCAATTCTAAAGTCACCATGAAAGAAAATCAGCAGAAACAACATTGAAGAAAGAATAGTGTTATCTTGGGAATTGTGTCCAGTTTCAAACTCAGCATTTTGAAAGCTGAATAGCCTAGTGCTAATTTCAACATTCTTTCTGACATCCATGGAATTCTGCATTATCTATGCTTATAAGATCACATAGTTCCCATCATAAATAATGATTTGAACTATGTTAATCGGAGCACGGCATATCATTTTAATTTACGGTTACTATCCAAATATTCACTTTAAAATATAGCCAAACATTCTAACTGTAACTTGAAAGAAATTTTCCACATGTAAATTATATGGAAAAATATATCAGTCAATTGAAGTATAAATGTTTATCATTGAAAAAATAGAATTCTACAATAATTAAAGGTGTCAGCATCTTCAATTTTTATACAAATGATTGTGAAGAGACTTCTGGTCAAACAAGATCGTAATGTAAGAAGCTCCAGGGTTTCATTCCCCCAGAGAATCTTTGAACAACTAGAAAAATTGGTAAAGCCATTTTCCCCAAAACTCAGAAAAGCAGTTAAAGGGTTGCAGCCACTAGGAAAGCTGTATCAAGAAAGTATAACTTAAAAAATTCTAGGAGAAGCTTGTAGTACGTTTGCTAGTCTCTTCCCTGACTTCTCCTTGGCATGTGTGGAGCCAGCCTGAGGCCACTCTGGGTCCCTGAAACCTATCTGGGGAAGCAGAGTGACCCCTATGCACATATGGCAGTGCCTGTGTATGGGTGCCAGTATCCAATGACATCCTGAAATACTGAGTGAGGAAACTTGTCTCGGGCTTGGCCTCACAGAACTTACCCTACAGACAGAGACAGATAGAAGACAATTAAAGCAGTATAAGCAACATTGAATCAAAGTGGCCTGAGGAAAAGGATTACCTGACTTAAAACATAGTAGAGCATCAGGGAGTGGGGAGGAGTCTTTTTCATAGAAAATTGAGAGGCCTGTGAATTCTTGCAAATGGGGAACATACAGGACAAGGCACAGGCTCAGAAGAGACTAAGAGAGAGTTCTGAAAGCTGTAAGAAGAAAGCAACATGTTTGTACCAAGGAGGCCCTGATTTCTTATAAGAAACCATGGAGGCTAGGAGGCACTTGGGTGAGATATTTAAAGTGCTGAAAGAAAACAATAGTCAACCAAGAATTTTATACCCAGTGAAAGTGACTTTCAAAAACTGTAGAAAAATATGACATCCCCAGATAAAGAAAAGCTGAGGGAGTTTGTCACCACCACAACTGCTGCGGTAGCAATGGCAAACGGAGTGCTTCAGACTGAAAGGAATTGATACCAGATAGTGGCTTGAAGTGGCACAAAGAAATATAAACTTCTGTTAAAGGTAACCACTTGCATTATTATAAATGCCATTATGATTATATTGTATTTTTGGCATGTAATTCCACTTTTCATTTCTTATAGTTTCTAAAATGCAAATGCATTAAAAGTAATGATAAAACTGTGATTTTGGACACATAATGTAGAAAGATACAATTCCTTAAAAATGCAACAAAAAGGTTAAGAGGTAGAGGGACAAAGGAAAAGTGTTTGTGTATATTATTGAAGTTAAGGTGGTATGAAATCAAATGTTGAGTATTACAGATTTAGGATTCTAATTTAAGCCCCTTGATTACCACAAAGAAACATCTGAAAAAATATGTTCAGAAGGAAATGAGAAGGAACTCAAAATGGCATGCTACAAAATATCATATAAATATGAAAGTAGGCACTAATGGAAGAATTAGGGACATAAAAGACTTAATAGTTACAAACACCAAAATAAGAAAATGACAGAAGTGAGTGTAACATTATCAATAGTTATTTTAATGTAAATGAATTAAGCTCTCTAGTCAATAGGCAGACATTGGCAAAATGGATAAAAAAAATCATGACTCAACTATATGCTATTTACAAGAGACCTACCTTAAATAAAAAAGCACAGGAAGCCTGAACGGGTGGGAAAATATTCCGTGAATAATAGTCAAAAGAGGACTTGGATAACTATCCTAATATCAGATAAAATAGACTTTAAGTCAAACCCTGTAAAAAGGAATGAAAGAGAACCTATATACTGATAAAAGGGTCACTCAACAAGAAGATGTAACAATTACAAATATATACGCAGAGCACTAAAATATATGAAGCAAATATAAACAGATTTGAAGGTAAAAATAAATAGATGGTTCTACATTAATAGTAAGAGACTTCAAGACACCACTTTTCATAATGGATAGAACGTAAGTCAGAAGAAATAAAGACAATAAATAAAAAGACTTGAATGACACTATATGCTAACTAGCCCTAACAAACACGAATAAAACTCTATGCCCAATAGCAACAGCAGAACATATTCATCTGTAGCTCACATGGGTCATTCTCCAGGAGACATCATATGTTAGGGCACAAAACAAGTGTCAATAATTTTTTTTTTTTTTGCATGGGCCAATCCGGGTCTCTGGCATGGCAGGCAAGAACTCTGTCTGTGGCCCACTCTCAATAAATTTTTCAACTATTGAAATCATACCATGTATTGTCTATGACCACAGTGAAATGAATCTAGAGGGAGAAGTGGAAAATTCACAGGTATTTAGAAGTTAAACAATGCAGTACTAAACAACAAATTGGTCTAAAAAGAAATCACAAAGGAATTTAGGAACAATCTTGAGGAAAATGAAAATAAAAGCACAGCATACAAAAACTTATAGGATGTACCAAAGGTAGTGCTGAGTAGAAATTGTATAGGTCTAAGTACTAACAATAAAAATGAGAAAAAGTCTTAAACCAGAGACCTAACCTTACGATTGGAAGATCTAGAAACATAAGGGTGAATTAAACCCAAAGTGAGTAGAAGGAAGGAAATAACAAATATTAAAGTGGGGGAAATGAAAGAGAGAATTTTTTTAAATAATACAAAGAATCAATAAAACTAAAAATTGATTGTTTGAAAAGATCAATAAAATTGAAAGACCTTTAGCTAGAATGAAAAAGAAAAAAAGAAGATGCAAATAACTAAAATCATAAACGAAAGGCAGGCATGACTAACAACTTCACAGAAATGAAAAGGATCATAATAGAACACTATGAACAACTGTACCCCCAACAAATAAGATAACCTATATAACATGGAAAGAAATCCTTGAAATTATGAAATACCTACTTTGACTCAAGAAGAAATAGAAAATCTTAATAAACCAATAAAAAGTCAAGAGACTTTATTACTAAACAAAACTTTCCATCAGAGAAAAACCCGGACCCAGAGAGCATCTCTGATGAATTTTATCAAACATTCCAAGAAGTATTAATACCAAGTCTGCGCAAACTCTTACAAAGAATTGAAGAGAAGGGAACCCTTTCTAACTCATTCTATGAGACCAACCTTACCCTAACACCAAAACCAGATAAATATACTATAAGCAAAGAAAATTATAGACCAATATTCTTTACAAAATACTAGTAAACTGAATCCAACAAAACATTAAAAGAATGTGTTCCTTTAATTTCATCATGATCAAGTGAGTTTTATCCCAGGTATGCATGTGTGGCTCAACATAAGAAAATCAATTAATGACATATACAATACTAATTGAATGAAAGTGAAAAACACATGATCATCTCAGTTGAGAAAGAAAAAGCATTTGACAAAGCTCAGCACATTTTCTTATAGAAACACTTAGAAAACTAATAGAAGGAAACATCCTCAACATAATAAAGGGCATATATGAAAAATCTCCAGCAAACATTATATTCAATGGTGAAAGACTGAAAGCTTTCCTTCAAGATCATGGAGGAGACAAGAAGACAAGGATGCTCACTGTTACCCCTCTCATTCAACATTGTACTGGAAATAGAGCAAATTAGGTAAGAAAAATAAATAAAAAGCATCCAAATTGGAAAGGAAAAAGTAAAACTTTCCCTGTTTGGAAATGATACAATCCCATATACAGCAAGTTCTGAAAAATCCACAACAAAGCTCTTAGAGCTAGTAAATAAATTCAGCAAAGTGCAGGGTACAAGATCAACACACAAAAGTCACTAGTGTTTCTGTTCACTTGTAACAAACAATCTGAAAAGGAAATCATGAAAAATTTCCATCTACAAAAGTCACTAAAAGAACCCAATATCTAGAAACAAATTTAACCAAGGATAGAAAGTACTTATGCACAGAAAACTAAAAAAAAAAACACTGCTGAAAAAAATTAAGGAAGACCTAAGTAAATGGCGGAACATTATCTGTTCATGGAGTGGAAGACTCAATATATCACTTCCACCCAAAGCAATTTAGAAGTTCAACACAATCCCAATAAAAATCCCAACTACCTTATTTGCAGAAATAGAAAAGGCAATCATCAAATCTGTATGGTAGGCTAAGGGGCTCTGAATAATCAAAACTATCTTGAAAAAGAAGAGAAAAGTTGGAAGACTCACATGACCTGATTGTAAAATTTATTGCAAAGCTACAGTAATCAAAACAGCATGATACTGGTACAAAGCACATAGATGAATGAAATCAAGTTGAGAATTCAGAAATCAGCCATCATATCTATGACCATTTGATTTTTGAATGGGGGCCAAGTCCATTATACAAGGAAATGATAGTTTTTCCAACAAATGGTGCTGGGAAAACTAGATACTCATGTGCAAGAGAATGAAGGTGAACCCTTACAACATATATAAAAATTAATTAAAAATGGATCAAATACTTAACCATAAGAATGAAAATTATAAAACTACTAGAAGAAAATATAGAAAGACATCTTCAGGACCTTATGTTTGGCAGTGGTTTCTTAGACTTTACACAAAAAGCACCAACAACAAAAGAAAATACAGATAACTGGGACTGCTACAAAATTAAAAAATGTTGTACTTCAAAGGGACTTGAACATGGAAGTAAAAAATCAACCTATAAAATGGGAGAAAATGTCTGGAAATCATACATCTGATATAGGTTAATAACCCAGAATATTTACAGAATACCTACAACTCAACAATAAAAAGACAACCCAATTAAAAACTGGGCAAAAATTTGAATAAACATTTCTTCAAAGAAGATATACAAATGGCCAATGAACACATGAAAAATAGTCAACATCAATAACCTTTAGCATAATAATTAATTAAAAGGAAAATGAGATGACACTGCACCCACTGGAATGGTTACTATTAGAAACTATAAAACCAAAAAACAGAAAATTACAAGTATTGGCGAGGATGTGAAAAAATAGGAACACTTGTTCATTGTTGGTTGGAATGTAAAATGATGCACCCACTGTGGAAAGCGGTTTGGTGCTTCCTCAGCAAGCTAAGTATGGAATTAGTGTTTTACCTGGAAATCCCAAAATAATTCAAAGTATAGACTCTAACAGAATTTGCACACTGATGTTCAGAGCAGCACTATTTGCAATTGCCAAAAGGTGGAAGCAACTCAAGTGTCCATCAACAGATTAATGGACTAACAAAATTATATATATGCACGATGGAATTTTATCCAGCCGTAAAAAAGGAGTGAAATTCTGATACATGCTACAAAATGGATGAGCCTCGAAGACAGCATGTCGAGTGAAATAAGCCATACACAAAAAGACAAATATTGTATGATCTTGTTTATATGGAATAAGCAGAATATGTAAATTTGTAGTAATAGAAATTAGAATATAGGTTACCAGGTGCCTGTCTGGGTGTAAGAAATGAGGAGTTAATGCTCTATTGGTACAGAATTTCTGTTTGGGGTGAGGGAAAATTTTGGTAATAGATGGTGGTCATGGCAAATTTCACCATTGTGAATGTAATTAACTGTAAAGAATTATATATTTATATGTGTTTAAGGGAAAATTTTAAGTCGTTTATGTATCTCCAGAATAAAATTTCAATAAATCACAGAATTATTCAATGCAAACCATGAACCCTAATGTAAACTATGAACTGTAGTTAATAGTATAACTATAATAATGCTTCATCAATTATAGCAAAGTTATCGCACTAACTCAAAATGTTAATAAGGAAAACTTGGCGTGTGAGTTGGAATATTTTGGAATTTTGTATTTTCCTCATGATTTTTCTGTATACCTATAACTTCTTTAATAAAAAATTAAAAAATGATTATAAAAAGAAACAAGTATGTGGGGAAAGAGTGACAATGAAAACTTAAAAATAAGTATTTTGGTTACATACTTTTATAAAGAATCTTATCCTTATTTGAGCTCCTTAACTAGTTATAAATTTACATAATAATGCAGGATATATTATTATGTAATGTATACATAATATATATGTATATATTACATAATATATTATGTAATAATATAGGAGGATATAATAGAGATTAGATTATATGCTGATTCTAATCTGGTTAGAATTATTTGGTGCATTTGCTGTTTTTAGAATACTGTAAGGTAACTCCCTATGACTTACACCCTTGCACAACCCTCTCCCCTCGAATGCAGTGGAAATTGTATCTTGCTTCTACCAAAAGAATATGACAAAAGTGATGAATTGTCACTCTCTTAGCAAGATTATGCACTATGACAATGTGATGGCATGTCACTCCCTTGACTACATTATATTGTATAAGACTCTGTTTCAGTGCCCTGGAAAGAGATACACTCCTGCTGGCCCGGAAGAGGCAAACAGCAATGTTGTAAATAGAAACACATGACAGCAAGCTGAGGGAGCTAAGGGCCTTGGTCTACTATCCTAATGAACTCATTTCTGCCACAACCAATGAATGTAACCACCATTTTTAATCTGCACATGATATATGCACTTGGTCTTGGGAGGTAGCCCAGTATGAGTATGAGATGGACTCTTCATGGCATGACTTAGTAGCCGTATTTCTTCAGTTCTTCAGGGAATTAGTGTCTGCATTGCAAAACAAGAACAACGTTAGTTACTTTGCAGTATTGAGTGAGGATTAGAGATAATGTGTGTAAAATGTCTGGCACACTGTGGATTCTCAGTTATGGTTATTTTGAGAGAGAGGTGAGGAGTGGTGGTCACTGACCTCTCCAACCAAGCCTTTGCTTTACATCCGACAACAGCATATACCTGCAATATCATTGGGAGGATTAGATAAGATAATGGAAATGAAAGCTTTTGCCTGGTTCATAGGAAGTGCACACCTTAAGAGGTAGGTATGAAAATGGTAGTGCTGCCTTTTCTCCCATTCACACATGCACACAGATATACAGAGAGAGTGAATATCAACTTTAAAATGAGCTAATCTGATGAATGATTAATATACATTAAAGTTGACAAAGATTTAGGATTCTCTGATCAGTCCTGAGGCCACTTTTTATTCTGCACAAAAATATTCCTCAAGATGTCTCAGAGGAAACTTTATTTTTCTTATAAACTATTTCTCTTTTAGAAAATGAAACTATCATTTCTGGAAGGGAAATAGATTCAAATGCGTATCTTCCACTATACTCTTCACATCTTACAGCTTTCTGCAATTCCATCTCTCACTCTACACTTAGATTCAGATACATCCATTGTGTAATTATATGTTTTTAAATAGATGAAGATGTGAATATGCTGAATCAGTATCTTGCTTCCTTAGATAAAACGTGGCAATATTTTCTATTTCTATAGATAACTTGAAAAGCTGGAGCAATCAGTACCAATCACTCTTCACTCAAAAGGAATGCACAATCCCCAGAGTTCATTGGTTCTCATCCGCGACCTTAAACAGCAAACATATTGTCAGAGACTAAGATTTTTAGATGCTGATGAGCTTAATTGTTCTGTCATACCTATGAAGAGCGCTTGGCAGTTTCAAAGTACTTTCACATAAACTATCTCCTTTGACACTCTAGGGCACAGGAGATATTACTATCCCTGTGTTATAGAAAGAAAAAAAATGTCCATAGAAGAAGCAAATGCTTTTCTCAAACTCATTGTGCCTAATTGCCAGGGCCAGACCTGGTATTTTGGCATCTCTTGTCCTTAATGGTGTTTTTTAAATTATTTTAAATTCTTTATGAGTATACCTTCAGACAATTATGAGCATAGATTTTTGGAATATCATGAAACCTGAGTTTGAGTCTCAGCTCTTTGTATTACTATGTGACTATAGGCAAGTTATTTAGACTCATTAAGATATAATTTTCTCATTTGTAAAATAAGGTTAATAATTGTACTTTTAGAGCTATTAAAAGATTAAATGAAATAATATTTGCAAAATACTCCGTGCTTAATAAAAACTCAATGATACCTCTCATAATTGTCATAAGAATGAATGTAATCTGCTATCTTTTATGAAGAATTCTTCATCTATATGGGAAATATTTGGTATACAATATCAATTTCTGTTGAATAGACATGGTTCTAGGAATTAAAAAAAAATTACTGTTTGTGAAAATGGAATAAATTTCTTTTCCTGGGTTCATAAAAAATGAAGCACTTACCAAGTTGCACTTCAAATAATATCGATTTTCCATGCTCTCAAAAAGGCATATTTTCATAGGCAAATGCAAAATATGCCTTTTGCAATTCTAAAAATCCATGCAGGACAGTTTCAGTGAAGGCTCAGGAATATACATATTTTTCTTAAATGATGAAAAATAGTTTCTCCAAGAGCATACCTGTTTTATCTAGACAGATTTCCTTATATAGAATTCCAATCAAGAAAAGACATAAGGCTGTATATCATTATAGAACTTGGTAAATGGATG
This sequence comes from Tamandua tetradactyla, assembly GCF_023851605.1. Classification (NCBI taxonomy): domain Eukaryota; kingdom Metazoa; phylum Chordata; class Mammalia; order Pilosa; family Myrmecophagidae; genus Tamandua; species Tamandua tetradactyla. The sequence continues at coordinate 42,095,508 of NC_135337.1, read as the reverse complement.
TTTTTCCTTGATTTTGGACTGGCTCATTAAAGTGTCTTGTATTTTGACATCAAATAGACAGACACAGCTTCAGAAAAGACAAAAGAGAAATTATATTCCATCAAAAAGAGGATATGGGCAGGCAAATATTAGAGTGAATGGCACAAATATTTTACATTACTGGCTGCTTTTTCTTTTTTGCCTTATGCTTATATTTTTAATGTTAAGTTTTTTCCCTGAGGAGAGAGAGAATAAATAAAAAACTTTTCAAGTCTATTATTACCAAGAGATGAGTTTAGACAGGCATTACCTAATGATTCTACATTTTTGGATCATCATATAAACAATATGTATCATCACTAAGCTGAGATCACAATGAAAAGAATTATTGGAATCACCACTCATCAAATGACTCCCAGAAACAATAATTTTTTTCTTAAATGTAAGTGAATGGAAAACATATGGAAAGGAATTTAGTTCACAGAGTGACTGAAGGGTTGTGGAAAAATGCCAAGAAAAGGAAAATCATCCTCATGCATCATATTCCAAGAATCCTTGGCTTCAAACTTCATAGTTTCTAGGAGATTTCCCTATCCCAAGATAGGGAGTACAGTGAGTTCTGCTGTTTCCATTACACAGTGAGTAATGGGAGTCTGGTACTAAGCTGGTACAGATCAGTTTTCTGTAACAAATATCTTGCAGGGCCAACATCCTGGAACACCATTCTGGAAGAGCCCTTTGTGATCAGATACTGTCATGAATGGTCCATGAAGTGAAAAACCGTTCTCCATTCCAAATTAGTTCAGAGGGAAGGAACATGACAAACAGGGCTGCTCTGCATTTCTGGAGGTCTGGGTTTTTCCGTCTCATTTCTGAGCATTAGCAAATTGCTTCAGAAATTCTTCTCCCTCTTACTCTCTTCATATTCTGTTTCCCTCATGAATTTTTTTAGGTTCTCTAGGTTATATTTAATAACAGAAATAAAATTTAATCAATTCAAGCAAAGAGGAAAGAAATGAGGGGAGCAGGAAGCAGAAAGACTTGGAAAACCTTGGGCACACATCCTCTCCATCTCATATCTTTGGTTCTCTCAGTATGTGTCTGCTTGAATTTTGTCTCTCTAGAGACCAAATTTCATCATCTCTTCTCATGGTGGAAAGAAAATGGTCATTTCCTAGCTCCCAAATTTGAATCACTTCCATGTGGGATAAGCCTAAAATGACTGTCTCTCCGCCCCAATTACTAACTTTGAGAAAGAAATAAACCAATTGGTCCAGCTTCAGGAAGGAGAACCTCCAGTCTCACCCACCAACCAGTCCAGTTACCTACCTGTGGCATCATGCACGACAAACACTGTTATTAGGTCCAGGGCATGGAGCTGAAGTCTGAAAAGCAGTTCTCAAAGAATGGGGATTCTTAGGAGTTAAACAGATACCCCAGAAGCTGTCTTCTACATTTTACTTCTCCATTGACATGGAAAAGATGTGAATATAGATAAGAATTCTTTAATCCCTTATTTTGAAACTCAAGCCAGTTTTCTTAAAAATCAGTAACACTAAAAAAACATGGCCACATTCAATGGAGAGCGATATCAGGGAAAGTTTCAAAAAGGATTTGTAGCTAAGGAAGCACTGATTGAACAGCAGCTACAGTAATTTGGTTGTCGTGCATCCTGCTGTATTCATGCTGCTCTGAGCGCACTAAATGGTCATTGTTATGTCCTTGGCTCATCCTAACCAGGCTAGAATATAGCCGGAAAACCAGGAAAGAAGGAAACAAGCCTTTAATTTGCTTTGTGATCTGTGGGACATAATCTTGAAATAAAGGGTGTCCTAATGATAACGGCAACAAGACTATGATAAATTTTGAGATGATCTGTTATGCCCTTCATCTTAAAAGGCATGTACTCCATGTCAGTTTTCCATATCATGCTATATTCTGCAGAGTAGATACAATTATCAATATTAGTAGACATATATCAGGTAAATAAAAGGTGTAAGATGCAGAATTATATGTACATAGTTTACAGTGCATTTCAGTAGTTGATCTTTATAAAGTATTGCATGGTGTTGCCACAGCTGATATTGAAATTAGGACACCCTGAAATCCAATCCCAGGTATGTTCCTTACCATCTGTGTGCCTGAGGCATCTTACTTAACTTTCCGGTCTGGATTTTCTTCTTTTTATATGTGACTAATGCAGTCTGCTTCACAGGATTGTCTTGAGGATTAAAATAGGTACTTTCTGGTACTTCGTATATAGTATATTTCAGAAAAATATTAGTTATTAATTTTTTTGACTTTTGACAACTATTTGTACAATATTTAGGCAAGTAGGTTAGGTATTATATTGCCAATTCTGCAAATTAGTAAATTTAAGGTAGAATTATCCATGGTTACGTGGATGTGCTGCTTACCACTTAAGATTCTTTGGTTATATTTTATGACAGAAATTAAATTGATTCTTTTGTGTGGGCAAAAAGCACAAAGTAAGGGATGTGAGAACAATTTAGAAGCAGGAACTAAAAAGCCCTGTTACCTAGAACAGAGACTGCTGGTCATCCCAAGTAACCATTCTCCCATTCTTCTTCAGTTGTCAAATTGTAATTTGTAGCAGGACTCACTACTTCTCAGAATGAAGAATACATTCTGTAGCCCTCTTTGCAGCTATGCGCAGTCCACTGGCCAATGAAATGTTGCAAACTGTGCCTGGTATGCAACTATTCTTCAAGTGGTGGGATTCACCTCTTCTGTTTTTATGCTGTCTGCAAGAGGAACCTAATGGCTGAATCACCAAGATTCAAGAAGGTTTCTTTCATGATGAGATGACCTTGTGATCTGAAGACATGTGATGAGAGAGAGAAGGAACCTAGACCGCAGACATTGGAGACTATCACATCAACTCTGGATCACTTCTTTTTTTGAGAATGAGAAGGAAATAATTATCTTGACTAGGCCATAATTATTTTGGATATTTCTGATATATACAACCTATAACTCTACCTGGTTTTATCAACACTACCCAAAAACAAATACACACTGTCTGTGATAGGCTAAGTATAGTACCAGGCTTTATGGTTGCAATATAGATAGAATTTGCCAGCTAGGAAAATAATATATATATATATATATACATTAAAGAGATAGATAATGAAACAAGCATTGTACAAAAAGTAGAAATGCACATATATCCCTAGCATCTTGATGTAAATATATACTAAGATATATTGAGTACAACTTATAAGCAGGGAAATAACAGAGTGTTTTGGTTTGCTAAAGCTGATAAGATGGAGTATCACCAAATATGGGTTGGCTTTTGCAATGGGGATTTATTAACTTACAAGTTTACTGTTCTTAGGCCATGAAAATGTCCAAATTAAGGCAGCAACGGAGTGACACCTCCTTCTGAAGAAAGGCTGCTGGCAGTCTGAGACTCCTCTGTCCCATGGGAAGGCAGTGTCTGCTGGTCCTTCTCCTTCAGGTTTGGCTGCTCTCTATTTCTGGCTTCAGTGGCTACTTCCCTGCTTCTATGGCTTTCTCTTTCAGCTTCTCTTTCTCTCTGTGTCTGAGTTTCATCTCTTATAAAAGACTCCAGGAAGAGGATTAAATTCTACCCTGCATAAGGTCGGTCACATTTGAAGCTAAGAGCCTATTCACCAAAAGATTCTACTTACAATGGGTCCATATCCACAGGACTGGTATAACTGTAAGAACATATATTTCTTATGTTCTTAAAGGTATACCAGTCCTGTGGATATGGACATAAAGCATCATACATAAAATGTAAATGTACCTTTATGTAAAGGTACATAAAACATCAAACCTCCCCATCATTAAGCATATTGCCTCTCCTCAAAGCTGTCCTCGGTTGAAAGAAACAGCTAGTGTTAACTGTTGTATGTGCAATGTGCAGCATTGTGCTAAACCTCTCTAAGCATTATTTAATACTCTCAATAACCTGGGAGGTAGGTTCAATTTATTGGCTCCATTTTATAGATGAGTAAACTAAGGATCAGAGAAATGAAATTATTCATCCTAAGATCTGACTGCTGTAAAATGAAACAATAAGGATTCTAACCTTGGTTTCACTGACTCCAGAGCATGTACTGTTAGCTACCCATGCTATATTGCATAATATGCAAGTTGGATTAAGGAAGAGAGAGAATGGGACATTAATATAATTCAAACAGAGTGGAGGAAGGAATCTGAATCGAAACATGGCAGAGCCAGAGGCAACAAGAACCCATAGATTCCTGTATCATTAATGTAATAATTTAGCTTTCTTTCAAAAGGAGATGTTTTATTCATTGATACATATATATATAATCATAAACTGCATTGCATGGGGTAGCTTATGAAAGGAGGAAACTGACTGCAGGAGATCTAAAATTAACAAAGACCTCTTCTGAAGTTTAGCTTGGGGGGCCCAGAATTTAAATTTATACCTCCCAGCTGGATTGGAAAAATATAAAAGCCAAGCTGCCAGGTTAGCCTTGGAATCCTTACGTTACCCACCAAGAAGCATACATTCTGATTGAGTGTTGGGCACAGCAGGAAATATCATTGCAAACCTGGAATTCAGATTTCTACCAGAAAACGCGAAGCATCTGGCAGTTTTGAATGGTAATCTTTCCAGATTTACTTTCACATAAACTATATTCCACTACAGAACCAAAAATCATGGGGGGAGATTGTTTTTAATATAGTGGTTCAGAGAAAAGCACAGGGAAATCTAAATGAAGACAGAGCATTCCATCTCCCAACCTTGATTAGCAAAAATAGCACCCCTAGACCTTTTTTATCTGTTAAAAAAGATGGGCTCCCTTGGATAGTCTTAAAACACTTCCCAACACTTCCAATGTAGCACATTAACTTCCAGGGAATTCTGTGGGGAGCCTCTTTTCTGAAGCAATTGACCATTGGTTGCCCATTAGTTTGGTGGTTGTTATTTTTCTCTACAGGAAGCTAACTGAAGTTTCAAATTATCTTCCATGACTTTGCTGTGAGCACAGAACCAAGTTCCTTTTTTCATTAGTTCAAAAGATAGTTTTCTGGGTGTTATTTTTTTAAATTACATCTCTAATGTTAAATCCACGTGGATTGAAAGGCAACACATTGCTTGTGAGAGTGAGTGTTTTAATAAATATGGATTGAGCCATACCTAAACAATTGAGAAAACATTTTCATAGCTTTCATTATATGAAACATCATAAACATTACTTAGATGTGTTTTTTTTTCAGTAGAGACCCCAATATAGTCAAGAGATAGTTAAAATACAGGTTACTCTTGGAGGTGGAGGTGGGCAAAAACTAAAGCAAAACAGAACAACTTGAAATATTTTCAAAAGACAATATCCTATGTTTCTCAACATAATGAAATGGAAGCAAAAGAGTTTTAAAGAAACATCTTAGAAATAGTCATTTATAAGAGAATGCACAATATGAAATGTTTGAACTGCACAAGAAATGTGAAAAAATGTACACTTACATCATCAAAATTGTTAGACAACATTGCATTATCATTTTTCCAAAAGCAGAGCATGTTTTTGGATCTTAATTACAATGGAAGCAAATGTGTAAAAGAAAAGTTTATTTCCTATTGTTTGTCTATAATTGAAAGTGTAACAAATAATTGCACAGCTATTTGTGTATGGCAGATAAGTAACTTCAGTAGAAATCTTGCCCTACATGGCAACAAAACAGCTGTTTATCATTGGCCTAATTATCAAGTTAATGAGATGCTAATTTCTATATTCATTCATAAGGCATGCATGAGCAAGTACTAGTGTATGCAAAACAGAGTTTAGTGACAAACTTAATAAATAATATAGCCAGGTATTGGCAGATAAACACAAATGCTTTTAAAAGCTAGAACTTAACTTATTGTGAAATTGTACAATTTCAAGAGGCATCCGCAGCCATCTACCATCTTTAATGCATGTATAGTTCTGATGGAAGCCTTCTTTTACTCAGTAGTCATGTTTCAATTCCTGCCGTGTCTATAGAACTCTTATTACAGTTGCTCAATGGGGGCAGAATAGGATACACTGTGCAGATTTATGGATGGCTATTTCAATCCCTATGGGATTGTTGTGCCAGGCTTCCAATTTCCCCAGCACAAAATAGGATGCCCCTCTTTTAAGAAATTAATATTATCAGGAAAATCCTCCAGTACACACTGCAGTGAAACATGTTTTGCCCTTCTCCCAGTCAACAGTGCCCCTGTGGGTAAACTTTGTAGAACCCCCAGGTTTGGTGTTTCCTTATTGACTTGTAGAGGAGGATAGTTATTTCAAATAATAATAATAATAATAATAATAATAGCAACAATAAAAGTAGTAATAGTAACACTTAAGTAGCTAACCAAATCACGTGGCATGTGACAGTTTTCAAAATTTGCGTTTAATGCTTGGAGTAACAGGAAGGAAAATGATGTGTTTTTTTGGAGATGGACTTCCAAATTTTGGAAGGGCTTATGAAAATCCTGATTTATGCCATCTCCATCCTGTCATAGAATGTAAGGTCACTAATGTGAGTGCTGTTTTGTGGCAACTGATCTGCCCTCCAATGATTAAGCACCCTGGGGACCTACTCACTAATTTCAAGAATGCATAGCAAGCAGCACTCCTGCAGAGAAGAAGAGAAGTGGTGGGATCTAGAAATGCAGCTTTGCCCTCACAGTAGAGCTGCATAGCCTGAGCAATCAACTTCCCCTCCCTTTGTTTTTCAGAATGCAGCCACAGGCATGACTTGTGAGCAGCTTACAATGAAACATGGGCAAGGCTGCGGAAGACTGCACCAAGATGTGAAAGGTTTCTTTTTAGATAAATTGATCTATGACAATCCTGATTGAAAGGTTGCACAATGTAAAGTTTAAGTTTGTATCATTGTTCATTTCCTAAACTGAAAGCCTACAGTAGGTGCCAAAGGAATGAAAGAACATGTATTTGTTCTGGGTGCAATCAGGTTAGCACCTCATAACATGCTCCCAATCATGTCTTGAATTTCTATTAAATGTAACTAAATTTTAACAGCTGATTCTGTCATTCTAATGACCCTATTCTTAATAACTCTAACTTGCAGTTTATGTTTATCACATGATAATTTATTTGAATTTTATAGTAAACCTCAGTGTTTATACTGCAAAAAAGGTCAATCTCATGATTTTATTAATGGAGTCACTGAAGCCCAGGTTATAGAGATTGTTAGTGACAGAGCTGAGAGTAGACCTTTGAACCTGTGTTCATTTATTTGCCTTCTCTTTCTATTTCAAAAATCAAGCTGAGAAATGATCAGTGTGTTTAATATGGCATGCCTTGCAAATGTGTGTCTAATAAGCAAAACAGAAAAATGTCTGATGCTTGATGTGATTATAAAAATGTGATCTTCTGCTTTTCCTATGTGCCCTAGTAGTTAGGCACATGTACCAATGTAGTAAGAATAAAACTTAACACAGAGAACTGTAAATCTATGCTATCTAACAGAATACCTCATATTTTAAATATAACTTTCCCTCGTCATTTAGAAGGGACTTGAATCTTCTAGAGACTCTAATTCATTCACTTCAGTAATACAAAGAACTTACAATGTAATTGAAATCCCAGAAAGCACAACTTCATTCTATGAGGATGTATCTTCTCACAATAGAAGAGTGGGGCCATTTCTTAGTGATTCCAATGCTGTCGAAGTGAACAAAGCAGCTATACTTCTGTGGCTGAGCATAGTATAGTGATCAAATTCAGCTAATTATAAAATAATTCAATTCTGTCAGTTGGGTCAAAGCTGCCTTAATAAATTGTCATGGATAAGTTTTAGTTTTAATTGTTTCCTTAGACACAGAATTATGAGTACCCCTGATATGCAGAAATAAAACAGAGTTAGCGCTGAGATTTTTTAGGTGAAATGAGAACACACAAAATAGCAGGCTCTCTTGGGTGTGTAGCAGATTCGCTTGTGGTTTTTTTTAACAAAGGAGCGGCAGGAGAATATCCATTCTTAATAGGCTTCATTGGTAAATTTGACATTAAGTCTGAAAACCCCGAGGTAGGTCTCTCAGGGCCATGAAAACTAGAACCTGTCCTTATGAAGTTCTGAATCTTCAATCCTGAGAACATAACGCCTAGTAAGGGTTCTTAATGAATGAATTAATGAAAATGTAGAAACGTAGGAAAGTAGTGTAAACCAGAGATAAGGAGCATATTTTAGGATGGGATCAAAGCAAATGAGATACCTTAAGTCAGAGGTCAAGAATGGTCAAAACCAGAAAGGCAGCTGAACCAAAGAAATCCTCCCAAACCAATGTCAAAGTCAAACAATATCCAAAGAGACTTTGCAGGACTAAGTGTATATAAATCTGTTGTACTTGACCAAGCAGAATCTTAAGCAAGCTTTTATGTTCCTGATTTTTTCAGGTTAAGATGAATTTATTCACATTTGCAAATCTTTGAAATCTTGGATGCCACTCTCATTTGACGCATTCTACAATTTCTACTGTCCTGAATTGTACTCTTAGTTCTTCTTCTCCTAGGCAGCTTTTGTGTTTGTTCTTGTCAGTCACCTGAGGGCACTATCAAGCCGAGACCACTTCAAATGAAATCCTCTCCTCAGCACTGTGGATTCAGACTGCACACCTGCAAAAGTGCTGGATTGTAGTTCAAATTTTCAAGGGAGGTTTTCCCCCTTCTTCTACCTCCTGTTGAAGTTGAAACGCACAAGTTTCTTTAACTGACCCTTTTGAATCCCTAGTTGAATTCTTATTTAACCTGCAGTGAGGGTTTTAGGACAATTTATGCAAGAATCAGATAATAGAACCCAGTCTTGTTTTTGTTTTGGTTTGCTTTGTTTTTGGTGGAACATTAAATAATGTTGCATGCTACAATCTACACATTTTATGTGTGTTAACATGTATTTGTTCACCTGGGATTGAGCTAAAATTCACAAGTCTTGAATATTTAAGGAGAATAGTGATAATGTCTGCATCTACCCAAGGCTAAAAACAAAGTTCAGATCTCGACAAATTCTTTTGTTCCTGTAATATCCTGGAAATTGATTTACTTGACCCTTAGGTTCATAGGTTAGGTTAGTTTATCTTAGTGCTATTTCCTACATTTGTAGGTTCATTATGAAATGATGTTTCCTCTCTCCTGGTATGCCTGCCAGCCTATACTTAGGTGCTCAGCTATAGTTACTGAACTCCACATTCTAGAATATGTCTATCTAAACCCAACTTAAGTTTGAGCAGCTCTCAAATTGGAAAGTCTTTCTCATGTTGATTGCTGGTATCTGTCAGACAATAACTTTTGGGCAACATAAGGCATTTATACATAGTTTCAAAGAAAATTTTTTTATAAAATTATTATTTGCAGAAGAACATAAAAAAAAATTCTCTTGTAATTGATGCAGCTTTTGAGATCAGATGAGTTTCTGTGTATTTGTTTGTCAATGTTTTTGTTTTTCCCCTAAAGAAATTGTTGTTATAGCTTCTCTCTTTAACTCAAACCAGTTTAGTGGACCTTTTTAAAAGCATAAAATGCATTTTAAGTGATTGTGGCTAGGTTGCTGATTCTCTGGTTTAGCTCACAGTCTATTCATCCTAGTCTCATTCCCCCAACAAGACTAATCAAGTTTCTGTGGAATGTTCTGGACGGAAATCTGCATCTCTCTCCTTCTTTCTCTCTCTACCTTCTTCTTAGATTCTATGAAATCTCAATTGCCACCCTTACTTGACATTTTGACTCCAGTTTTTTGTTCCTCAAAATTTGAATATCATATCTCTTTCCTTTTCTTATATCTTGAATTGTATGAAGTGTGGGACCCATAAAATTATGTGGTTTTGATACTGTCTCCAAAAACAACTACTGTGAAATTCCCTTGGCAACACCCACTTCTTTTTCACCTATACCTGTCCACTGATGTCTGGGAGGAAGAAACTTGTAAAGCAGAAGAGTCAATTTCAATTGTTACCAAAGCAAATTGTGATGTAACAACTAGCAATATTGTCAGCTCCATATATCTCCAGCTTCTCAGAAGAATGGCAGTAGCACTGTTGGATAAATATCATCTTCAGGCTCCGACGTACAAATAATCTGTCTTACTTCCTTAGCTCCCTCTAGTAACCTGAAACATAATCACTCTCTCCCTCCCTCCTCTCCTTCTCTCCCTTCCTCCACCCTTCCCTTCCCTCCCTCCCACCTTACCTTCCTTCCTTCCTTCCTTTCTTCCTTCCTTCCTTCTTTCCCTTCTTTCCTTCTCTTTTCTTCCCTTCTTATTCCTGCCTTCATTCTATTTTCCTTTTATTTATCCTTTTGCCCCAATTTCTTTATCTTGAACTAATTGAGCATCATCTGTGGTCATGGTGATCATAAATCACTGTCACTGTCATCTTTATCTACATATCACATGTTCTACAAAAGGCAAGTATATTGGCTTCACGTCTCAAACTCCACACTTATCATGTCCTATAATGATATAAAATTTAAAACACATGTTTACAAGGTTGCATTTGGTCTTTCCAGGCAAATAATAGTGATGATAAGAATCTTGGTAAATGTTTTAGTGATAGCTAACATTTATTGAGTTCATTCTAGGTATCAGATACATTCTAAATTCTTTCTGTGAATTTTCTCATTTAATTCTCACAGCAACCCTATGAGGTAGATAGTACATTTTATGCATTTTAAGAATGAGAAAATTGAGGTCTAGAGAAGTTAAATAACATTTCTAAAGTCATACCATACTAAGTTTGGACTGGGGCTTTGATAAAAAATTTCCTGTTAACTGATACCATATTTGGTCAAACAGATTAAAAATTACAAACAACAAATATATTGAAGAATTTTCCTGAAACAGAGAAGGTGTGTAGGAGACAAGTATTAGCTGTAGCAAGATACATGTAGAAGGCTCTTACAAAGGAGAAAGGACTAATTCTCTCAGCTGTATCATTCTATCTCCAGAATTAGGAAAAGCTTCATGAGTCTGTAAACTGGGATGATAATCCCTCAGGAGGTTAAAGTAAGATTAATAACTTCTGCAGAGAGGACCACTTGGTTATTGAAAACCTATTTTTTAGATTTTTTTTTCATTTCTAATAATTCTTCAGCATAATATAGTTACCAAAGATACTCCATTCACTCCATTCGAAGGTATTCATGGTGCTTTGTCAGTGGTGGTCCTTGACTCAGTAGTTACATGTTAAAAAAAATATATGTATATATATTCCCCCCACCTGGCCTCCTTCCACGAATGGCCTCTTGAAATCTATTTTCCTTTCTTAAGTAGTTTCTGTTAGGCAGAATTTCAGTAACATTTCCTGGGACATTCATTATATAGACAGCAATGCCACATTAACTTTTATTTATCACAGACCACGTAACAAAGTGTGATTCTCTTGAACCTTTCTTTCAGCCTCTTCCCAATTCATTTGTTCCACATGCTTCATAAGTCCTTAAAACCTAATACATCTCCCTATTTTATTTATCTCAGACTCTTTTGACTCTTTCACAGTCTTGCAGTTCCTAGAGCAAAATGTCAATGTCTTTTCCTTTCTATTTCTTTTTTTAGGCCTAGCCAAAGGATTGAGTCAGAATAGACATCTCCAGTAACTGCAGACAGCTTCACTTGCTCCATAAGGACTTTAGGAATGGAAAAGAGGAGCTTCTTTCAGGGTTTTGCCTAACTCTTTTGATAACCACAAGTCCTTCTTCTGCTAAGTGCAAATGAGGTATCACAGAATCAGCTCCACCTAGATTAATGAGTACACCCCTCTGTAGTCTCTGCTAATTGACTTCTGCCAACAGGTGGTTTCTAGGGGTTCCTACAGATAAGGAACTGAGGCCATATGTTAACATTGGGATAATATACCTTCCCATGGGTTCTACACATATCTATTCATAAATTACAAAATTGTGTGGCTATTTTATTGGTTCAAAGACCTTTTTCACTATTTTTTTTATAGAACCACCAAAGTGTCATGACAAAATCAGCTTGTCCAACTCTTCTTTCACTAGTTTTTAGATATTTCCCGGGGCCAGAGATTCCCCAATCATTTAAAATTACTATACAACAAGAACATGCTCTCAATTCTCATATATAACCAATCATATTTTATTTGACTATGTATGCGATACGAATTTCCAATTAAATGACAGAGAGGGGGAATTAAGCACACTCCAAATGCAGGAAATCAAGTTTTCCTATTTTTACGTGTTTTCAAATCCTAGATTAACCTTATTAACCTTAGTATTATGAGGAAGCAAAATAGGCTAGAATAAGAGTCATGCATAATTTGACTCAAACAAACAAAATAGGTTTAAAATTCCCACACAAAGCAAAACACTTAAAGCTCCCCCCAAAAAACAAAACATTATAATTTCTACATAACCTCCATATGCAATGGATATGTGCCTGCATTTAGTAGGTGTTAGATAAGTATTTGTTCCATGGATGATCCAGAATTCCTAAGGAGCTTTTCCTAGGCAAAAAAAGAAAGAGTTGAAAAAGAAAAGGAACTGCGAAATCAGGGGTTATTTGCTTTGGAAAGAGCAGTAGGGAGAAGGTGATGGAAGATGCTCCTAGAAGGGTTATTATCTGAGTTTTCTGACTTTGGGAAGGAGGAGTTAGGGACTGGGGGTGGGAGGTTGGGGACAGGGTGCACAAGTGAATGGAATGATGAGGAGCATCTGCCATGCTAAAAAGGCTTTAAATATGGTCTTAGGTTCCCTTAGGCAAAGATCTTTGCAAATATTTTGTAGACTTTATACTATCTCTCCAGGAATACACCATAAAAGTTAATTATTCTTCAAGAAGTTTGAAAGTTCATTTAACTGAATTTGAAAGAAAGGCTACTCTGCGACTCCCCCCAGAATAGTTCAGTTTTGTTTATTTTCCCAAAAAATAGTTCCCACCCCCACATCCCTGCATTTCTCACAATATATTTCCACCACCAAATAATTCCCTGAGAACAGTGTAGTAGCTGACCTTTGTTAAGGTTCAGAAATGCATCCTGTTTCATGAGATAGGGTCAGGCTGTGAGAAGCCAGGACTGGTCTTGGAAGAGCTGATCCACTCTCAGGTGCTTCCAGGAAAATGAATCTGGAAGGCAGGCAGAAGGTGCACAAATTAAATCAAGTGCAGATTGCCTTAAAGGTAAGTTAAAAAGTTGGCAGTGGGAGTCCAACTGGAAATAGTTGCTTGTATTGATGTATGGATGACACACACTTAAGTCAGGGAGGCTGAGCTTGCTAGCTGGATTTCCAAGTCAGAGCTATAGACTTATGAAAGCAAAGAAAGTTCTGGTTAATTTCTTGGTTGTATTCAGCTGAAATCAGCTAATCCTTGGGAACCATACTAAGAAAATAAAGAATAAAAAGTCAACTGGATTGTTGCTTTCATCATCACTCTGCCAGGTATATTATGTTCCTTGTCCTTATCAATTCTCAATTGTCAGGCTTCTTTGGGCATTTATTTAAAATGTTCTGGCAGAAGGAGTCAGATGGTACAAGTTTAGAATATTTGCAATTATCCTTTGGCTCCTGTTTCTATTTTTAAAATAGAAAATACCTTTTTATATACTTGTCTTCCCACAAGGGACCCACTTTTCATCAAAATGCATACAATGGGAAGCCGGTGGAGTAGGGAGTTCCAGGAATCAGTCCCTCCACCAGTACCACTATTAAACAGTCAGCAATTGTCTGAGTCAACTGTTTTGAAACTCTGGAGTCCAGTTTAAGACTGTACAGCATACAGGGAAGACTGCAAGGAAGAGGTTGGTAAATGATGGTAAATACCAGTCATTGCTCTCTCTCTCTGTCGCAGTTACTGGCACACACCTCCCATTTTCAAGGTGGGCAGGTGTGGAGTACAGGCCCCGCACAGCTTGTTAGTGACAGAAGGGATATATAACCCCACTGCCCCAAGATCTGCGGTAGGCACAGGCAATAACTGATCACAACTTCTGATTAGCTATTTCAGATCACTGGGAGCCTGGCTCTGGGTGCAGCCATTGTTTCAACCCATCCCAGACAAAATTGGTGGAGGAGACTTAAAAGTGGGATGCTTCTCCTGAGTTGTAGAGGACAGTTAAAGGCTGCATTTACTGGGCAGGTCAGCTTTTTGGGGAGATGTGGAAGAAACTCCTGATTCTCTTCCTCACCCCTCCTTCATCCCCTCTCCACAGGAGTCTCTTTATGTTTTTTTGCTTGTTTCAACTGGGAAAAACTGATTTGGGAAACTCCCCTCTGGCATAACCCTTTTTCAGAATTTGTCCTCCATGCAAAAGCAGCTTGAGACAATGAAAAAACAGTGTAAGACAAAGCAGTGTAAGAAACAATTGAGGTGGATGGCCTGGGGCAAAGAAAGTCTGTCTCCTCAGAAGGAGAGGGGCTATAAAAACTCCTGTGAATGCATAAACCCACTAGCAAGCATCCGCTCGGGACACAATGCAGGGCCAGAATACACAGGGTGGACTCTGCCTTTGCATTACCTTGGGCAGACCTTCTTTATAGGAGAGCTGACACTCAAGAAGATCTCAGTCATGTCACAGCTGGTTACAAATGCATGAAAAGATATTTCAGATAATAAATCCCAGAGTTAACATTTTAAAATAGTGAAAAGTACAGTGTGTAACAAAAGACTACAAGACAAGCAAAGAAATAGGAAAATATGGCCCATCCAAAAGAAGAGGATAAAAATCCAGAAAATGGAATGAAGATCAGACTGTGGACATACCAAAGACTAAAAATTATGGTTCTCAATATGTTAAAGGAGATGAAGGGACATATAGAGAAAGAACGAAGGGATATTAGTAAACAATGAACAATATAGGGATCTTACAAAGAGATAGTGGATTTAAAAATGAGCCAAACATTATTATCTCTAGAAAACTGGCTCAAAAATGGGACTAGTTATAACGAAATCAAGAGTTCATTGATATGTTTCCCCAATACACCATCCCCCAGCCCCAGAATCTCTTGCAACTTTTAGAAATAAAATGGTGAAGTAGTACTGGTCTTTTCTTTTGACTTAAAGTCTATATTATTCAGCATTTTCTTCTGTGACACAGATGAACTGCTTACAAAGCCATGAATAACTAGCTGTAAACTGGAAGGGATTTAAGCAGATGGACTGAATTAGGGAGCTTAGTAAGATATCTTCTCAATGTTGTAGTTCTGCACTGCCTTTTCTAAAGATTCTGTATAGAATTTTTAAAGTTTGATTTTTAAAAAAATGTTAAATGCATATCCACAGATGTGAAGTTGCATGAAAAACCATAGTATTCAAATATACATGCAATGAAACTGGTTAAAGGGCAGGCAAGACAGTTTAGGGTTGATTACAATACTGTTGGCCATGAGTTCAGTGTAAATGAATCAATGATATATATTAAATAAGGTTCCTTTAAACAGAAATGCATACAAAATAAGGCTATGTATTGATCCTTTAATGAAAATGTTATGACTAGAGACTGACAAGGACCTAATCCTGTATTTCCCTTACAACAATGGTTCAGTATTCACTAATTCAGTTTTGTGGTGACATAATAGAACATAACTACTATTAATTATGAGAATTGATTCTACTGTCTCTAGACTAAATAAATAATATAAATTAGGGGTAAATAGAAGGATTCAAACCTAATCATTGGAGTTAAAAAACACAACTGAAATGAAATTCAAGAAGTTTTCAACAGCAGATTGACACTGTCAGGAGAAAGAATCAGCAAACTTAAAGTCAAGACAATTGAAATGAATCAGACTGAAGGACAACAAGAACACAGAATTGTAAAAAGCAACAATCATCTAGGGCAGGTGATGGTGGCACAAAGGAAAGGTTCTTGTCTGCCATGCCAGAGACATGGGTTTGATTCCTGGTGTCTGCCCATGCAACAACAACATCAAAAAAGAACAACAATCGTCTAAGTGGCATCTGGGACACCTTCGTGTACCAATATATGCATAATGGAATTTCCCAAAAATAGAAGAAAGGGGCAGAAGAAATCCTAAGACCAGATGGTTTCAAAGGGGAATTTTACCAAACATTCCAAAAAAGAATTAACCTCAATCCTGCTCAAACTCTTCCAAAAATTGAAGAAAAGGGAACACATCTTAATTCATTCTATGAAGCCAACATCACCCTCATATGAAAGCCAGATAAAGATTCCACGAGAAAGGGAAATTACAGAAAAATATTGCATACTAATAGAAATGCAAAAATCTTCAGCAAACCAAATTCAACACCACATTAAAAGAGTTACATATTCTGATCAAGAGGGCTTTATGAGATATGGAACAGTGGGTCAACATAAGAAAGTCAATTATTTTTATATACCACATTAAAAGAATGAAGAGAAAAAAAACACATGATCAGTTTTTCTGCATCTCTGATTAATGCCGAAAAGCCATTTGACAGAATCCAGCACTGCTTCTCGAATAAAATGTTTAGAACACTAAGATTGGTAGGTAAATTCCTCAACATGAAAAGGGCCTATATGACAAACCCACAGTCAACATCATACATAATGGTGAAAGATGGAGAGCTTTGCCTCTAAGGTCAAGAACAAGACAAGGATGCCCATTGTCACCACTGTTTTTCAACATTGTGCTGGAAGTTCTTGCTAGAGCAATTAGTCAAGAAAAATAAATAAAAGGCGTCCAAATTAGAAAGAAAGAAACAAAAATGACATGATCATTTATATACACCATCCTGAAAAAAAAAACTATCACAAAGCTACCAGAGTTAACACACAAATTCAGCAAGTGGCAGGGTACAAGATCAATACCTCAAATAAATAGTGTTTCTATACACTTGTAATGAGCAATCCAAGAACAAAATTAAGAAAAAATTCCATTTACAATAGCAACTAAAAGTATCAAATATGTAGGAATAAATGAAACAAAGGATGTAAAATACTTGTGCAGAGAAATCTTCAAAACATGACTAAGAGAAGACCTAAATAAATGGAAAGAAATCCATGTTCATGGACTGGAAGAGTAAATATTAATAAAATGCCAATTTTACCCAAGTGATCTACATATACAATTCAGTACCAATCAAAATTCCAAAAACCTTCTTTGCAGCAATACAAAAGCAATTAAAAAAATTATATGGAAAGATAAGGTACATGAATATCCAAAGTTTTCTTGAAGAAAAAAGAGGGAAATTGGGGGACTCACATTTCCCTATCTTTAAACTTGTCACAAAGCCATGATAATCAAAATAACATGGCACTTGCACAAGGACAAATATTTACATAGATGGAATTGATTTGAGAGCTTAGGAATCAACCCTCACTTTTATGGCCAACTAATTTTTTTTTTATGGTTTGTATTCTTTATTATACATAACAACACAAGAATGTTTGAGGTTGATCAACATTATATTGTTTTGACACATGATCACTGAACACCCTAGAAAGTTTCAACAAAGAGCTGCACACTAACATTTCCCCAAATACGTAAGGACTGTCAGTGAGGAGCAAAAATCATTGGAAATCCCCTGCAATCCTTTTTTTTCCTAGGATTTAAATGTTAAAAAACAATTTATTGTTACACATTACTTAGGACATGTAAAATCCAGATAACAAAACACTTTGTTGGTAGGCCCATGAACTGTGTTATTTAAGAAGTCAATCAGCCAAATTTGAAATGAATATATATGTGTGTAAGGGTGGTTTGCAGGAGCCAAACATATAGAATTTTAATTTGATGTGAAACACTTGAGCAAAGCCCATCCTTGTTTATTTGGTTAATTATTTCTAATTAAAAAATTTATTTATTAATTTAAAAATTAAGAAACAAAATAAAACATCAACATACCTAATCAGTAATTCACAATATCATGACTTAGTTGCATATTCATCATTTCTTAGAACATTTGCATTGATTCAGAAAAAGAAATAAAAAGACAATAGAAAAAGAAATAAAACAAACAAGGAAAGAAAAAAAAAAAGATTATACCTACCATACCCCTTACCCCTCACTTTCATTGATCACTAGCATTTCAAACTAAATTTATTTTAGCATTTGTTCCCCCTATTATTTATTTTCATTCCATGTGTTCTACTCCTTTGTTGACAAGGTAGATAAAAGGAGCAGCAGACACAAGTTTTTCACAATCACACAATGACAGCTGTATCATTATTCAATCATTCTCAAGAAACATGGCTACTGGAACACAGCTCTACATTTTCAGGCAGTTCCCTCCAGCCTCTTCATTACATCTTGAATAACAAGATGATATCTACTTGATGCATAAGAATAACCTCCAGGATAACCTCTCGACCCTGTTAGGAATCTCTCAGCCATTGACACTTTGTCTCATTTCCTTCTTCCCCCTTTTGGTTGAGAAGGTTTTCTCCATCCCTTGATGCTAAGTCTCAACTCATTCCAAGATCTCTGTCGCATGTTGCCAGGAAGGTCCACACCCCTGGGAGTCATGTCCCATGTAGAGAAGGATAGGGTGGTAAGACTGCTCATTGTGTTGGTTGGAAGGAGAGGCCACATCTGAGCAACAAAAGAGGCTCTCTTGGGGGTGACTCTTAGGCCTAAATTTTAAGTAGACTTGACCTATCCTTTGTGGGGTTAAGTTTCATATGAACAAACCCCAAGACTGGGGGCTTGGCCTATAGCTTTGGTTGTCCACACTGCTTTTGAGAATACCAAGAATTCAACTTGGGGAAATTGAATTTCTCCCCGTTCTCACCATTCCCCGAAGGGGGCTTTGCAGATACATTTCCACTCACTGATCGAATTACTCTGGGATTCATCGGGGCATCACTCTGGACAAACCAGCAAAATCTCATGTCCTACCTGAGATTCCAAATACTTATGGCGTTCAATCAAACTGTCTACATAAGTTATATTATGAAATGCACTAGTCAAAATATAAATTTTGTAACATTTTTTGCTTTAATCTCACAAATAAGGTGACATTTTAAAATATTTTTACCATCTATTTTCAGCACCCTGCAATGATGATATTCCTTTGTTCTTCCTCATGCAAAAACATTTTTAAAATTGTACCTGTACATTTCACTATTATTATACACTCTAGGCATTCCTAGATTATACCATCTCAATCTTTAACATCTATCTTTCTTTCTGATTTCATTTATGTCCTCAGCCCTTCTCCCCCTATCATTCTCACATGCAGCTTCATTCAGTATTTTAGCATAATTATATTACAGTTAGGTAGTATTGTGCTGTCCATTTCTGAGTTTTTGTATCAAGTCCTGTTGCACAGTCTGTATCCCTTCAGCTCCAACTACCCACTATCTTACCCTATTTCTATCTCCTCATGGTCTCTGTTACCAACGACATATTTCAAGTTTATTCACTTATGTCAGTTCATATCAGTGAGACCATACAGTATTTGTCCTTTAGTTTTTGGCTAGTCTCACTCAGCATAATGTTCTCAAGGTTCATCCATGTTGTTACATGCTTCATAAGTTTATTCTGTCTTACACCTGCATAATATTCCATGGTATGTATATACCACAGTTTGTTTAGCCACTCGTCTGTTGCTGGACATTTTGGCTGTTTCCAATTGTAAATAATGCTGCTATAAACATTGGTGTGCAAGTGTCCGCTTGTGTCTTTGCCCTTAAGTCCTCTGAGTAGATACCTAGCAGTGGTGTTGCTGGGTCATATGGCAATTCTATATTCAGCTTTTTGAGGAACCGCCAAACTGCCTTCCACAGTGGTTGCACCATTTGACATTTCCACCAACAGTGGATAAGTGTGCCTCTTTCTCCGCATCCTCTCCAGCACTTGTCATTTTCTGTTTTGTTGATAATGGCCATTCTGGTGGGTGTGAGATGATATCTCATTGTGGTTTTGATTTGCATTTCTCTAATGGCCAGGGACATTGAGCATCTCTTCATGTGCCTTTTGGCCATTTGTATTTCCTCTTCTGAGAAGTGTCTGTTCAAGTCTTTTTTCCATTTTGTAATTGGATTGGCTGTCTTTTATTGTTGAGTTGAACAATCTCTTTATAAATTCTGGATACTAGACCTTTATCTGATATGTCATTTCCAAATATTGTCTCCCATTGTGTAAGCTGTCTTTTTACTTTCTGAATGAAGTTCTTTGATGCACAAAAGTGTTTAATTTTGAGGACTCCCATATATTTCTTTCTTCAGTGCTCTTGTTTTAGGTGTAAGGTCTACAAAACCGCCTCCAATTATAAGATTTATAAGATATCTCCTTATATTTTCCTCTAACTGTTTTATGGTATTAGACCTAATGTTTAGATCTTTGATCCATTTTGAGTTAACTTTTGTATAGGGTGTGAGATAAGGTCCTCTTTCATTCTGTTGCGTATGGATACCCAGTTCTCTAGGTACCATTTATTGAAGAGACTGTTCTGTCCCAGGTGAGCTGGCTTGACTGCCTTATCAAAGATCAATTGTCCATAGATGAGACGGTCTATATTTGAACACTCTATTCCATTCCATTGGTCAATATATCTATCTTTATGCCAGTACCATGCTGTTTTGACCACTGTAGCTTCAAAATATGCCTTAAAGTCAGGCAGCATGAGACCTCTAGCTTCGTTTTTTTACCTCAAGATACTTTTAACAATTCGGGGCCCCATGCCCTTCCAGATAAATTTGCTTATTGGTTTTTCTATTTCTGAAAAGTAAGCTGTTGGGATTTTGATTGGTATTGCGTTGAATCTGTAAATCAATTTAGGTAGAACTGACATCTTAACTATATTTAGTCTTCCAATCCATGAACACAATATGCCCTTCCATCTATTTAGGTCTTCTGTGATTTCTTTTAACAGTTTCTTGTAGTTTTCTTTGTATAGGTCTTTTGTCTCTTTAGTTAAATTTATTCCTAAGTATTTTATTCTTTTAGTTGCAATTGTAAATGGAATTCGTTTCTTGATTCCCCCCTCAGATTGTTCATTACTAGTGTATAGAAACACTACAGATTTTTGAATGTTGATCTTGTAACCTGCCACTTTGCTGTACTCATTTATTAGCGCTAGTAGTTTTGCTGTGGATTTTTCAGGGTTTTTAATGTATAGTATCATATAATCTGCAAACAGTGAGAGTTTTACTTCTTCCTTTCCAATTTTGATGCCTTGTATTTCTTTTTCTTGTCTAATTGCTCTGGCTAGAACTTCCAACACAATGTTGAATAACAGTGGTGATAGTGGACATACTTGTCTTGTTCCTGATCTTAGGGGGAAAGTGTGGTAGTTAGATTCAGTTGTCAACTTGGCCAGGTGAGCATACCTAGTTCTGTTGCTGCAGACACAAACCAATGGTAGATGAATCTCATCTGTTGCTAATTACATCTGCAGTCGGCTAGGAGGCATGTCTGCTGCAGTGAGTGATGTCTGACTTAATTGGCTTGTGCTTAAATGAGAGAACGCAATGTAGCACAGTTTAAGCAGCTTGGGATTCCTCATCTCAGCACTCGCAGCTCAGCCCAGGCCCTTGGAGATGCAGAAAGAAGTCCCCCCGGGGAAAGTTGTTGGAACCCAGGGGCCTGGAGAGAAGACCAGCAGAGACCATACTGTGCCTTCCACGTAAGAAAGAACCTCAGTGGAAAGTTAGCTGCCTTTCCTCTGAAGAACCAACAAAATAAATCCCCTTTTATTAAAAGCCAATCTGTCTCTGGTGTGTTGCATTCCGGCAGTTAGCAAACTAGAACAGAAAGTTTTCAGTTTTTCCCCATTGAGGATGATATTAACTTTGGTTTTTTCATATATTCCCTTTATCATTTTAAGGATGTTCCCTTGTATTCCTATACTTTGAAGTGTTTTCAACAGGAAAGGATGTTGAATTTTGTCAAATGCCTTCTCTGCATCAATTGAAATGATCATGTGATTTTTCTGCTTTGATTTGTTGATATGGTGTATTATATTAATTGATTTTCTTATGTTGAACCATCCTTGCATACCTGGGATGAATCCTACTTGGTCATGATGTATAATTCTTTTAATTTGTTGCTGGATTTGATTTGCTAGAATTTTGTTGAGGATTTTTGTATCTATATTCATTAGAGAGATTGGTCTATAGTTCTCTTTTTTTGTAATATCTTTGCCTGGTTTTGGTATGAGAGTGATGTTGACTTCATAGAATTAGGTAGCGTTCCCTCCACTTCAATTTTTTTGAAGAGTTTGAGCAGGATTGGTACTAATTTTTTCTGGAATGTTTGATAGAATTCACATGTGAAGCCTTCCAGTCATGGACTTTTCTTTTTGGGAAACTTTTTAATACCTGATTCAATTTCTTTACTTGTGATTGGTTTGTTGAGGTCATCTATTTCTTCTTGAGTCAAAGTTGGTTGTTCATGCCTTTCTAGGAACTTGTCCATTTCATCTACATTGTTGTGTTTATTAGCATAAAGTTGTTCATAGTATCCTGTTATTACCTCCTTTATTTCTGTGGGGTCAGTGGTTATGTCTTTTCTTCCATTTCTGATCTTATTTATTTGCATCTTCTCTCTTCTTCTTTTTGTCAATCTTGCTAAGGGCCCATCAATCTTATTGATTTTCTCATAGAACCAACTTCTGGTTTTATTGATTTTCTCAGTTGTTTTCATGTTCTCAATTTCATTTATTTCTGCTCTAATCTTTGTTATTTCTTTCCTTTTGCTTGCTTTGGGGTCAGTTTGCTGTTCTTTCTCCAGTTCTTCCAAGTGGACAGTTAATTCCTGAATTTTTGCCCTTTCTTATTTTTTGATATAGGTATTTAGTACAATAAATTTCCCTCTTAGCACTGCCTTTGCTGCATCCCATAAGTTTTGATATGTTGTGTTTTCATTTTCATTTGCCTCAAGATATTTACTGAATCTCTTGTAATTTCTTCCTTGACCCACTGGTTGTTTAAGTGTGTGTTGTTGAGCCTCCACGTATTTGTGAATTTTCTGGCACTCTGCCTATTATTGGTTTCCAACTTTATTCCTTTATGATCCGAGAAAGTGTTGTGTATGATTTCAATCTTTTTAAATCTGTTGAGACTTGCTTTGTGACCCAGCATATGGTCTATCTTTTAGAATGATCCATGAGCACTTGAGAAAAAGGTGTATCCTGCTGCTGTGGGGTGTAATGTCCTATAAATGTCTGTTAAGTCTAGCTCATTTATTGTAATATTCAAATTCTCTGTTTCTTTATTGATCCTCTGTCTAGATGTTCTGTCCATTGATGAGAGTGGGGAATCGAAGTCTCCAACTATTATGGTAGATGTGTCTATTTCCCTTTTCAGTGTTTTCAGTGTTTGCCTCATGCATTTTGGGGCATTCTGGTTCAGTGCATACATATTTATGATTGTTATGTCTTCATATTGAATTGTTCCTTTTATTAGTACATAGTATCCTGCTTTGTCTCTTTTAACTGTTTTACATTTGAAGTCTAATTTGTTGGATATTAGTATAGCTACTCCTGCTCTTTTCTGGTTGTTATTTGCATGAAATATCTTTTCCCAACATTTCACTTTCAACCTATTTTATCTTTGGGTCTAAGATATGTTTCCTGTAGACAGCATATAGAAAGATCCTGTTTTTTAATCCATTCTGTCAGTCTATGTTTTTTGGTTGGGGAGTTCAATCCATTAGCATTTAGTGTTATTATTGTATGGATTGTACTTTCTTCTACCATTTTGCCTTTTGTATTTTATATGTCATATCTAATTTTCCTTCTTTCTACACTCTTCTCCACACCTCTCTCTTCTGTCTTTTCATATCTGTCTCTAGTACTCCCTTTAGTATTTCTTGCAGAGCTGGTCTCTTGGTCACAAATTCTCTCAGTGATTTTTTGTCTGAGAATGTTTTAATTTCTCCCTTATTGTTGAAGGACAATTTTGCTGGGTATAGAATTCTTGGTTGGTACTTTTTCTCTTTTAGTAATCTAAATATATCATCCTACTGTCTTCTCACCTCCATGGTTTCTGCTGAGAAACCTACACATAGTCTTATTGGGTTTCCCTTGTATATGATGGATTGCTTTTCTCTTGCTGCTTTCAAGATCCTCTCTTTCTCTTTGACCTCTGGCATTCTGAGTAGTAAATGTCTTGGAGAACATTTATTTGGATCTATTCTCTTTGGGGTGCACTGCACTTCTTGGATCTGTAATTTTAGGTCTTTCATAAGAGTTGGGAAATTTTCAGTGGTAATTTCTTCCATTAGTTTTTCTCCTCCTTTTCCCTTCTCTTCTCTTCCGGGACACCCACAACACAAATATTTATGTGCTTCATATTATCATTCAATACGCTGCGTCCTTGTTCATATTTTTCCATTTTTTTCCTATAGTTTCTGTTTCTTGTCAGATTTCAGATGTTCTATCCTTCAGTTCACTAATCCTAACCTCTGTCTCTTGAAATCTATCATTGTAGGTTTCCATTGTTTTTTTCATCTCTTCTACTGTACCTTTAATTCCCATAAGTTAAGTGATTTGTTTTTTCAGATTTTCCATTTCTTCTTTTTGTTCATTCCTTGCCTTCTTCATATCCTCCCTCAGTTCATTGATTTGGTTTTTGATGAGATTTTCCATGTCTGTTCGTATATTCTGAATTAATTGTTTCAGCCCTTGTATCTCATTTGAACTATTGGTTTGTTCCTTTGACTGGGCCATATCTTCAATTTTCCTGTTGTGATTTGTTATTTTTTGCTGGCGTCTGGACATTTAATTACCTTAATTAGTTTATTCTGGAGATTGCTTTCACTTCTCTTACCTAGGGTTTTCTTGCTAGATGAATTTGTTGTCTATCTGTTCTTTGACCTTCAGTTCTGCTTCTTCTGGACCTCTAGCTTAGGTTTTCCTTAACAGAGGATAATTTTTCAGTTCTTGTTTTCTTGTTTCTTGCCTTGCTTGTATGGTGCCTTTTCCCTCCCCACCCTTAGGAGGGTCTACGTAGGTATTATAGACTCCAGCCGGGTTTTCCCAGACTAAAGTGGCCTCCTGTCAGTGGGAAGGAGTCACCTGAGAAGGTGAGACCCTGAAGGTTAAAAGACCTTCCTGTGACGTCTCTGGGCTCTGTTTTTCTTATCCTGCCCAGTATGTGGCACTTGCCTGCCTGTGGGTCACACCAGCAAAAGATGATGTGGCACTGTTAATTTTGGAAGACTCTCCCTGCTGGGGGCATGGTGGAGACAGAGGAGAGGTTGTAGGCTGGTTTTAATGTCTTCAAATTGCCAAGCCCCGGGGTCTGAATTCGTTGAGGGAGGGATTCCACCTGAGTTGGGCTTCACCCCTCCCCTGAGGAAGACACAGGTGGGAGACAACCCTGAAAGCAGTCTATTTCTGCCTATGCCTGGGGTAGTTGCAGCCAGAGAAGTCCCGCTGCTGAATCCAGAGGCAGCCAAGTCTCCAAAGAAATACAGCCACAAAAACCTCCATTTCCTCCCCTTTCCTCTTTTTCCGTTAGCCCAATGAGCGACCTCTGCCTTGACCAGGTTTAGAGTCTCTTTCCTTTCCCTCTGGGAAGCCGCCTGTGGGGGAGGGGCACCAGCCTCGTGCCACCGTGGCTTGGGGAACTTGCGGTTCTGGGGGGCTTGCAGCTGGTCCAGCTGGTCCAGACTGGGGTATGCTGTGTGTCTGGTCACTGACATGGCTCTGGGAGCTGTTCTGTACTGTTTCTGGTTATTTAGTAGTTGTTCTGGAGGACGAGCACACATTGCTAAGCCGCCATCTTGGCCTGCCAACTGATTTTTGACAAGGGGTAATAGACCTCTCAACTGGGGTGGGATAGTCTTTTCAAAAAATGGTGCTGGTAAAATTGGGTCTCCTTTGCAAAAAAATGAGACTGGACTGCTACTTCACGTCATACACAAAAATTAACTCAAAATAGACCAAAGATCTAAATACAAAAGCCAGAACTATGAAACTCCTAGAGGAAAATGTAGGGTAGCAGTTTTAGGATCTTGTATTTGTCAATGGTTTCTTAGACTTTATACCTGAAGCACAAGAAACAAAAGAAAAATAGATAAATGGGACTTTATCAAATTTTAAAACTTGTGTGCATCAATGAATTTTATCATGAAAGTAAAAAGACAACGTACCCACTCAATGAGAAAAACTATTTGGAAATTACATATATGTTAGAGATTTAATATCCAGAACATATAAAGAAATCCTACTATTCAACACAAAAACGAACAACCCAATAAAAAAATGGATAGACGATTTAAATAAATATGTCTCAAAAAAGGTATATAAATAGCCATAGGAATCAAGAGCAGATATCTGCATACTTATGTTCACAGCATAATTATTCAAATTGTCCAGAGATAATTTAAGTTTCTACAAAATGTGGTATATGCACAAAGTAGAATATTATTCAGCCATAAAAAGAATCATACAATATTCATACTTTTGTGTCTGGCTTATTTAATTCAACATGATGTCTTCAAAGTTCATCCATGTTGTTGCCTGTATCAGAACTTCATTCTTTTTATGGCTGAATAATATTCTACTTTGTGCATATACCACATTTCCAACAGGGAAAGAGGAAAACTGCAAGTGTTGGAGAGGATGTGGAGAAATTGGAACACTCATCTATTGCTGGTGGGAATGTAACATTGTGCAGCCACTGTGGAGTTTGGTGACTCATCAGAAAGTTAAGTATATAATTATTATTGGATTGGTAGTCTCAATTATATATATATATACATACCCATAAGAATCAAGAGCAGATATCTGCATACCTATGTTCACAGCATAATTATTCAAATTGTTCAAAGATAATTTAAGTTTCCACAAAATGTGGTATATACACAAAGTAGAATATTATTCAGCCATAAAAAGAATGAAGTTCTGATACATGCAACAACATGGATGAACTTTGAAGACATCATGTTGAATTAAATAAGCCAGACAAAAAAGTATGAGTATTGTATGATCTCACTGATATAAAATAATAAGAATAAAAAACATTTAGAGTCAACATCCAGAATATAGGTTATCAGATGATGGACTAGTGATAGGGAATAAGGAGTTAAGGCTTAAAACATGAAGAATTTCCAATAGGGACAATGGAAAAGTTTTGGTAATGGATGGTGGTCATGATAGCACAATATTTTCAAGGTAATTAACAGCACAGAACATTTTAAATGTCATTAATAGGGGAAATTTTTAGCTTTTATATATATGTATGTATAGTAAATATGTTACTAGAATAAAGCTTGAAGTGTAAGTGATTTCAGAGGTGAAGAAAAAAGTGTCTAACTTGCCCTGATCAAGAAGAACATGTAATTAGTAGAGTCATTTACTAGAACTCGGAAAAGGATGGAATTCAGTTGTCAAAACAGGGCACACAGAATAGATTGGCTCTGGGGAGTCAGGCAGAGTCTTGTTTTCAGAGCTGGGGCATTGTGTTAAGGTTGACCTATTAGAAACTTGACTCTGAGAATGATTCCATCTGGGAGGGCACAGCATTTCCTGCCACACGTAATTTTTAGTCTGGTGGCTTGAGGATGTTGTTGGGCCTGATGGTTCCCACCCGAGGGCAAACACAGGCAGTGATGGCGAAGACCTTATTGGTGTTATAGTAACTGCTACAATGAGTTACATCAAATCTACATTGAGGAAGTAAAGTTGAGTTTTGAAAACATACAAATAATTTGCTTTGCTTCTACGTTAATTTACATAAGCACAAAAATTCCCAGGTGATCTGCAGAAATAATGTTGCTAATCAATTGATTCATTGTTGTGTGATTGATGGACTTTCAAAAGCTGTCACTAAGAGTCTTGTGAAAGAAAAGGAACCATGAATTGTAGTGCTGATATCGACTCAACCCCACTATTTCAAGTTTACTGCAAAAAAAAAGTATTGGCTATAGTATTTAATAGTTTTAAATCCCCTCCAGGTCTCCCAGCATTCCTTGGCCAGATACCAAGGCCTGAGCTGACCAGTGGTTGGACCTGAGCTCTCTGATGTTTGAAAACACTCAGGCTGTTTGCAACTATGTGTACTTTGGTGCATTCCTTTCCTCTGTGCCTAAGGATAATAGATACTGGGGATATCTTAAGGAAAGTGTAGGATTCCTTTCTACAAGGATGAAATTCAATGGACTTTTATATAAGTTAAGGCTCATATAACCTTAACTATTCTGGAATAGGGAGAGATAATTATAACCACTTCTATTCTGGAATAGGGAGAGATAATTCTCTAGGTCATTGCAAAAGAAAACTGGTAAAGGGATAAGAAGAAACATTAAAAGGTACTATTTTCAGGTAAAGTATTAACAGGGTGGGAGGGAGGCTTAAGAGCCAGCATTTATTATGTTGTGACCATGGCTGCAAGATTCCCATTGATCCCAGGAAAAAGAGAAATGCAGTCAGGTGTGGATATCATAGCCAAGAAATGTTATCAGTTTTCTGGTCTCCAGAGCCAAAAACGTAGAAGTGGTTTTCAAGTCTAGAAAATCTAAAGGATGTAAAGGTGAAAAACATAACGGGCATTTCAAAATGTTTGATAGCTGATGATAGTATAATAGGGGGTGGGACAGACACAAAACTTTGGGTAGAATACTTTCCCATATCTGTGAGATGATGTAAGTTTATTAAGTAGACAAAAACCTTTACAATGTGAATGGTAGCAAAGATTTGAGAGTGATGATTGCAGTCTTTACTTATGGCGCCAGAAATTATAACAATAATTGAGAAGCACATAATAAAGTTTCTTAATTATTTCACACATTTTGGTAGCGAGATGAATTCCTATTACAAACACTATTAGAGAAAGTAAATTGCCCTGATCCCTTGTGAAATGCTGTGAATCAATGAAAACTCCCTCCCATGATAAGCACGAGGCTGAAAATAAGTGGGAGTATTCATTCCAGAAGTCTCTAACTTTAACATCTAACAGTGATTTTGACTGCTCTAATTGGATTCAGGCAAAGAACCCATATAATCCACTATGAAAAAGAAAAAACAAAATTCATGAGCAGTAACATGAATTTTCACATTGCTTGCACATTTTTCTTCCTTAAAGAAATTCTCTTCCGCCAGAAGCATGTCCACTGTTGGCACCAGGCATTATGGGTCGTTGTGGTTCACACTGTGCAAGCTGCCCTGTTCCCAGTTGGAAGCGGTGTTGATTGGTGTATAAATATTTCTCATTCTACAGCTCTGTGCTTTCAAAAAATAATGGTTGATGGTTCTTTTCTGAGTGATAAAATCCTTCTTTATTCGGGAGCAATAATAGGTAGGTAGCAACTTCTCTGAATACCTGTGTGAAAGCAACCCTCTTCTTTTCTACAGCGGTCTTCAGAGCACCTGAGTATTTTTGCCCCCTTAATCCCCAGGACTCTGGCGATGTGGAAGGGGACCCGTGATGGTGAGGACTCTGTTCTGGAGGTCAGCCAGTTAATTAGGAAATCGGCTTACTGCCTGGATACTGAGTGCCCTATTTCCCAGGTCTGCCAGGCCTGTTCTTGATCTCTAAATATTTGACTTGTTCTTGGAGGCCAAGTGCCTGCCACAATTTCCCCTCATTCCTGTCAATTGCCAGTAGCTCTCCATAGCCCAGATTCAATCCTTTCTTTAGTTCCGGAATGTTACTGAGCTGCTAGCTAGGCAATACCTTCACCCAATTTCTGGAAGCAAACTTCACACTGACAAACATCCTAATTTATCAAATCTTGTTTCTTTTAGCCCATATCCATATCGCTGTGATAGATATATAATGATTATAATTCTTCAGCTTACATTCAGACTTCTCAAAAAATAGCATATGTTCTCTTTAAAATCAAATCAAGTGCAATTTTGAAAAGATATGTAAGTCATGTTCACTTTCATTTATAGTATTTCCTTGTTTTTCACAACCTAGCAACCTAGCATTCTGAATGCATGTCTTTATTATAATGCTGGCATCCATTTGTCCAGTTTTGATGTCCCATTTCACATAAATTAGTTAACAGCTTAAGCCCCTACAGGCTTAATCGCTGTTTCTCTTCCCAAAATACCTTCCATATTTTTCTGAAAATTCCCTGGAGATTCCTTATAAAAGCTAGGGAACAGGTTCTACAAGTCTTCCACACAAGAATCCTTCCCTTGCCTACACATTCCCATCTTTGCATGCGATGGCATGTGAAGGAGGAAGGGTTCTCCAATGAAGTCAATGAATATCACTGCTTTTGCCTCTGCGACCTTGTGGTTTCCTGGGCTGAGGAAGGCATTTCTCTCCCCTTAAATAAGTTGTCTCTAATGGTGATAATTTGGTTGAGAGATGATGGAGTAAGGGGCATTGGGCCTGCACTATTGGATAAATCTGGTGCCATTCTCTGAATTAATACTCACCAAGGGAAATGAAGGTGTGCTTTGGGAAAGGCTTGAAAAGTTCAGATTTGGACATTAGTTTCTGTTACCTCCACCTAAGATAACCAGTAGGTAGTTGAGTAATATGCAAATGAAGCTTGGGAGACAAATGTGGTCTAGAAATATAATTCTGGAAGTCATCAAGACATAAACAGCAATTAAAGTTATGGGAGAGGATAATTTAACTTTGAAGTCACTAGTGACAGAAGGTCTTAGAGATAGTCAGAGGCACCGATGCTCTGAAAAGGACCCTGATAGATAATCCAAGAAAGACAGGAGAAAAATCAGTAGAGGAAAGACTTGGTGATTTATTGGATATGGTGGCAAACATAAGCAGTTAAAATTATTCTAAAGTTTTGAGTCTAGGTTACTGTTGGTGAGCTGTAAATGTGTGTAAGTTTATTTGCATAGTTAAATTCCATTATAACAAGAACAAATATGAAAAAAAAGTTTACGATAATAAAATTATTTCTAAGCCCAGGCCAATGGCCCAGCACATTAGTGCCTTGTTGATCTCATTACAACAAAATTCTCTGCTATGAATTATTTAGTATAATGACTTTTCCCAGTCCTTGTCCATAGAGAGATTCTTCACTATAATGAAAAAATCATAAGAATACAAACTGTTCCATGAAGGTTGATTTAAGTTTTTTTGAAAAATCATTCTCTAAAGTCATAGCCGGGGTTTATCCAATGTGAAATGTGTTGTGCTCTGCTGGAAACTGAAGGTGTGCTCTGGGGTGTGCATTTAAATGAAGCTAATGAATTTCCTCTGTGCAGTCCAGCCTGGGGAGAAATGGAAAAGTCAGTTTAATAAAGCATGCAGTAGAATTGCCCTCTCTGGCTCTCCAGATTACAGTAGTAGAGCATGTGATTTTTCCTTTTTCTCTAAATCTATGCTAGTTTTTCTTTGTTACTGTAATCTCTTACATTCTCATCATCTCATTTCATTCTCTCCCTTCTTCCTTAAGACCTGCGTCTAAACCTCCTTCTCTACCTTTCTGATCTCCTCCCTGCTTTCCTTCTTGTTTCCCTTTATCTTGGTTGGTATTTTAGTGACAATCTGAAGAGATGCTTGCATGCTTACAAATTTTTCCATCACTATTGTTTTCACAAGTCCTCATAGTGCTTGCTCTCCTGCTAAGAGTTGAAGAATAGAGTCTCTTCTGACTTGGTAAAGAAGAGCCTGACTTTAAACAAAGGAAATAAGTGTGTTTTCTCTTTTTTATCATTTTTGCTTGTCTATGGGTTTGATTTGTTTTTTCTGAGGGCTCTGTTTCTTCTGCCTTTTTACTGAGTCTGGGGAGACAAGAAGCAGTTTATACACTCAGCTTTTTTATTCTGGTTGTGCTTTCAGTTCAGAACTCAATTTTGGTCACTTCTATTCTCTTGGGAGAAATAGCCTTTCCACCAGATCTTGAGGAAGCCATCTGCATTGCTATCAACTAGAATGAGAGCGACCTTAAGGATGCAGCTTAAGAGTCTGCCTTTTTAATAAGTTTTCAGGTAAACATGATGCACACTAAAATCTGAGCTCTTTACTCAAGAAACATTATGACCTAAAGAGAGAGACAGTATTTAATAGGAAGTGAAACAATAAATAAGCTGCCTCTTCTTCATTCCATTGACCTTCGGAATCAATTCATAAAATAAAATAGTAAATTTCTTGAGGTCAGGAATCTTGCTTTGCATACGTAACCTTGGAATGAGGGTAGTTCTGGAGGTCAAAACCACCTACATTTCAACCCAGTCTTCACTATCTCACCATGAATATATTCTGTAACCTCTCTAAACCTCATTTTACTCATCTAATAGAAACATAATACTCATCTTACAAGATAGTATAAAATGGAATGAATATGTAAAGCATATGGTAGAGGACCTGCTGCATAGTTCGAATTTTCAAAAGGTTATTACATTTACCTTCATTGTCTGTGAGACTTAGTTTCACTATTGGGGAAACGGAAGTTTTATATTTCTATCATATAATTTATGTTTTTTTTTTTTATTTTGGCTTACATAATGGGAATTTATTAGCTTACAGCTTGAAGCGGAGAAAATGTTGAATCTAGGCATCATCAAGGTATCTATCACATTATTGATGAGACTAACAGAAACTGAAAATATGTGAAAACAACTTTGCCATATAAGATTATCATTATCCTATGAAGTACTTTTCATGGGATCTGTAAATTAAACTAGATCCATCATGTAGTAATTGAGTGCTTGCCATATACAGATCATTCTGCTAGGCAAACTAGTGAATTCAAAATTAAAATTACAGGGTTCTTGAACTTCAGAAGGTCACAATCTAGTGAGTAAGATGGTAAACTCATATGTGTCTTACAAAATATGACCTATGACATGCAAAGTGCATATAGTAGTTACAAACTAAAAGCTGCATGAGTTGTGGCAGAGGAGTAAGAAATTAATTCCGACTGGGCAGAGAAGTCCCTCCATTTGATGCTGGTTGAATTTGAGGGAAAATAAAATTAAGGGAAGCCATACCTTTGCTTGTTTAATCTGTTTGGGAGAGCTTTAATTATACAGAAGAGAGAAAGAAGATAATACTGTTGAGCTTTGGTTGACTAGCACACTCTAAAAATGCATTGATTTGAATAATGGGATAATCTTGCTAATTTTCTTTTTAAGAACAAAAGTCCACATTTTATTGTTGCTATTCCTACATTTAATAAAGCCTTTTTAAAAAGTCCTTTTTAAATTAATATGGACTCAACCCCATGCTACGCACTGTAGCAGATATGAAAGGTTCATAATATATAATTCCTGACTTCAGTCAATTTATAAGTTTATCAAAAGAGGCATTCACTTATGAAAATAGAGCAGCATAAATGGAGTATACAATTAGATGGAAATAAATGAGAACTAAGGAAATTGGGAGGTGAAATAAATAATTTGGATTGGAATAGATGAACAAGATTGAGTCAGAATGCATTGAATTTGTTCAGAGAGATGATGTAAGGAAGAGAGTATTTCAGAAAGATCAAGGAGTTTATAGAATACCAGGAGATTTAAATTTGAAGAGATATGAAGTAAGGAGGAGATAAATCTATCAGTTTTATTATACCTAAGAATGTCACAATATTTCTCAGATGATTGAATTCTGGAGGTCTCATTTCAAAGGACATCACTGTTGATGAATATTTTGTGAGTGAGTTCAATCCACAAAGCAAATACAAATACAGTTCAGCCTATTGGTAAGGGACTATGGGATTAGGAATCAAAGTGCCAGAGTTAAGCAATAGCTTTGGAAATTACTATTTTTGGCAATCTACGCATCTTACTCAAACTTTCTAAACCTAAATTTCCTTATCTTTAATGTGATAAGAAAAATAGTACCTTACATTTTTCTTTTACTATGAGCAAGGGATGAGGTAAGTGAAGCATTTGGCACAGTGCCTAGAACATGGCATGCATTCAGTAACTGTTAACAATTACTATTATCAGAGGATCTAGCACTTGGACAGAAGTTGTAGAATTGATACAGACCATTTGAAATGCCTAGACAATTTTATTTAACATGAATTATGGGTGTGTGCTTCTTTTGTTTTCCACTTTATTCTAGTTTTGACTGAATTAGTAGATTCTGTTTAATTAGAATTTTATGACAGCACAGCAGATGTTGTTGATGCTGTGCCAATGCATATTCTCCTGCCCTGTCCTAACAGTTACTTCACAAAGGTTCCCTGTACACTGTTGCTTCCTATGATTCTGTATCCAGAGTCATTCTCATGCCACAGTATGACCTTGGCTTGCATGGGCAAAGCAGAAGTACACACCAAGTAGAAACTCTAGGTGTGAACTTCAACCAATGAGGAGAGGGAATTTGTTCATAAGAGCCCTAGCTTCCTTTGATTTTGTGAGGCAACTCTGAGTTTGTGTTCCAGACAATCTTCCAGTTGCCCAGAAGAGAAACCTGCTTTAATGAAAATTCTCTCTTCTCTAACTTTCTCATTCCCACATTGCGCTTTTCACGCCAATTTGCGATTTTTGGCTCTCAGTGCCAAATTCACCCTTTATTTCCCGCTCTGCAATAGTAGAGATGAACCTTGTAAATATTTCTTCTTTGCCAGCTGGCATGCTGTTAAGCTTTGTCAGTAGAAGGCACTGGAAATACATTGGAGAGGAAGGGATTTCTCCTG
Source organism: Tamandua tetradactyla (assembly GCF_023851605.1). Taxonomy (NCBI): domain Eukaryota; kingdom Metazoa; phylum Chordata; class Mammalia; order Pilosa; family Myrmecophagidae; genus Tamandua; species Tamandua tetradactyla. Next base: position 42,061,102 of record NC_135337.1, on the reverse strand, counting down.
ATTTCAGGATGCTCCCATAAGCAAGCTAAAGCAGCACATGAAAATTCTGCAGCACCTGGTAGCCAACTCCCTCTGAACAGCTTCTCTTGAAACACCTCAGTTGGTTCTGTGCAGAGTTCCTCCAGGCTGGTACCTCCCATGAATGATTTTCCATGACAATCCCTAAAAGCAGCTTCACAGTGAAGTGGCATTGATCAATATCTCTTGTGGATGACTTCCCTTGTTCCTCTGTAGGCATCTTCCTTGTCTCAGTGAGTATATTGAGCCTCCTCAACAAAATTTGGATCTTAGCCCAGCAGGGGATACGCAGTGGGGAGTTGGGTGCTCTACCAGAGGAACTTCCTTTGGAATTCTATCTTAGTCTTAAGGGTAGTGGCTGCTCCTTATATATCTCTAATTCTATATTCTTTGGCATTCTTTTTACCCCTTACTATTTAATCCCTATTACTGTAATTGCCTCTTATGTTGCTTATAATACGCTTCTTTATATTAAACTTACCCTGTTCAAATTTCTGGGTGGTTTCTATCTCCCGATTGACCCAGACATCTACCCTCTCAAATAAACTACAAATCCTTGCCTCAGAGTCTGCTTTTCAGGACATCCAAACTAAAGCTATTAGTTACAGAAGAGGCATTAGAAATAGATTTCCAGGATGAGAATCTGGGAATAGATTGCTTACTGATCAGATGGATAAAAAGATCCCATTGCTGGTAGAAAATGGAATGTCATAAAGTAAGCATGATGTGGCATCACAATTACATAGATTCTCACCTGTGGTGTATTGGGTTGAAGAACAGGGAGTAGGAAATGTTGGTTTGTAATAGCTCTAGTGCACAGATCCTTAAAGTGTGGTCCTGGACTGCCAAAATTAGCACCTGGGAACTTGTTAGAAATGCGAATTCATGGGTCCCACCCCAGGCTTATTGAATCAGAAACTCAGCGGTTGGAGTACAGAAGTCTGTGTTTTACAAAGCTCCTCATGTGATTCTGAAGTAGTACAAAGTTCAAGAATCAATGCTGTAGACCTTGAAAGAAATGAGGATAAATATAAGAACTGTGGAACAGATTGGCTTTTTTTTTTGACTGATTAAAAATGTTTAACTAAAAGAATGACAGCCTTAGGTCAGCCAACTATTCACTCAGGGCTTACTGTACAAGCAGAAAGTTTGAATTTAGATCTGAATTTGTGTCACTTCGCCATTACCTAGTTTTGTCTCCTCTCTGAGTCTTAATTTTCTCAATTTCAAACATCAAATGGGAGCAATATTAGTTTCTAGTGGTAGATATGAAGATGCACCATATAGCTACCTCCTCAAGTGGGAAGTATGGTCAACAGAATTCCTCTAGTTGCCAGCTGCTTCACCATTTGCCTTGGGGGCAGGGAACCACCTCAGTAGAAGTTGTGCCGTTGCAGGCATGCCTAGGGAAGCTTGCATCCAGTGGATGACCAAGGTGAGGTTAAAGTGACTGGACCATTTTGGCACAATAAAGGACAATTCCAAAAGGCAATACTGGCTCCAGATATACTTACCTGGTTGGCTGGGATATTTTCAGTTCTTTTTAACTGTTTCACTTATCCCTCTGACTATTGGTCTAATAGATATCTTATAATCAAAACTGTTTCAGCATCTGCTTATGGAGAATACAGCCTATGACATATGTTACATTGTATGTTGACAGGGTCAAATGTGATAATGGATATGAAGCACCTGGATTACATGCTGCCGTATATACAACTTCACATTTTAGGAAAAATTTCAGAAGTGTGCATATTGCCTAACAAAGGATATACATATGTTATTTTGCTATGACGTTTGCCTCTGAATCCCTATACAATGCTAGGATGCAGGCAAAACTGCTAAAACCTGATATGATTATTTTATTTTATTTTATTGCCCCTTTATTTTTGCTGACATTTAAAAAAAATTTTGAAACTTGATGTATCATTATATCAGATTCAAGAAGAAACATGAAACACCTTTTTCACCAACTTTTGATAGTTTTAAGATTCATGATAAAAATATACTGGTAAAAAGGAGGAATCTACTAGGAAAATGGAATAGAAATATCAGGTAGTAACTGTTGATTTGAAGATAATAGTAACTAAAATCACTGAGTGCCAGATAAGAATAGGGTATTTTCCAAAATAAATAATACAAGGAGGAGACTGCATTCAACAGAAGAAAATGAGCATTTTAAATTTGTGTTTTCTGAAGTTCCTAACCGATTCACCTTAAAAAATCTTTCTCTTTCAATCATAGAGGGGTTAATTAGTGAAGTAATAGAATTTTTGTATAAAAGTGCTAGATGATTTTAAAATGATTTTCATGTGTTTTCCAAATATAAATGGAAAGAAAATTGTCTGCAACTTGTTATATAACACTGTATTTTTTAAAGTGAAAATTTAGAGAACATGCTTGTCTCCAAATGTTCAAAACTAGTCAAGAAACTACTTAAAGCCATAGAATATTAAAATTACAAGCTCTTTTAGAAAATGAAAATGAAACGCTATCAGGTCATTATATTCTATAAATGAAATAGGATCTGAAAAGTAAAATTGGAAAACAGCCATTGTCAATGAAATGACCCTAAAGCTTCAGAGTCTGCCTAAGTCTGGGATTAACTTTCAGGCCAAAAATTAAAACAATGTAAGCTTAAAAAGAAAACTGGAAAGACTTCCAATTATATAAGCAAGGAAACTACATAGACTAATGGGCCATTAGTCCCTGGTACAGTCAGGTGAAAAACCTTTTCAATTAAGGAACCTACCCACGCTATGTACCTTGTCAAACACATGCACACACACATAGGCACACAGACACACAGTGAAAGCAACATTAATTTACAAAAAATCTTTCAATGTTAGAGCAACTTTGGATTTGTTTGTCACTACAGCCTAACCTGCCCTATACTTACTGATATATTTCCAGAAGGCTGAAGAGCTGATAGTCTCATCATTGCTTTTTAAAGAAGCAACAAGATGATTCAGTATTATGGATACTGCATAAGAATCTTCTGAAAGTCTCCCTTGATTAATGAGTAAAACTATGCCCATAGCTACCTAATTTACACAGTTAGGGAGTGAAAACCCTGACTACAACAAGGAAAGTCTATCCTGTCTGTGTTATAGCCTAAGCAGCTCATTAAAGCAATCATGACAATTAATAAAGAAAACAGAATGAAAATTATCTATAACTAAAAGTTAAAAGTATCTAAAGCATAATTGTATCTACTAGAATATTATGTAGTGAAGTTTTAATATTAAGAGCAAATTCCTCCTCACTGAACAATAAGTGACTTTTATTATTTGTCTGTTTTTTCTTAGAGGCTGGATTTCTCTCAGCTTTTTAATTTAAGTTTTGCTGAAATTACTCACTTTGGCACATGCTATTCTTTTTTTTTTTTTTTTTTTGTATTCTATGCCAGTATGTCATTTTTTCTTTCTTTTTTCCCCTATTTCCAGAAAAATCTACATTTCTCCATTTAGAATTGCTGAAAGTGAACTTTAAATTTAATGATTATCATCTACATTGAAGGTTGATTCTTTTCCATATGCTTTTGAAAATGCTTGATGTTAGCTCTTATCATTAAGAAATAGCTTTTCTGCATGGAGCATAGCTCTGCCTCATAATAAAAGTGATGATGAAAGTGATGATAATGGCTGCCATTTATTTAGACTTCATCGAATTCCAGGAACTCTACTTGGTACTATATAAGAATTATCTCATTTAAGTCTCACACACACAAAAAAACCATACAAAATAGTTGCTATTTTCACTTTACTTTTCTTTTTTTTTTTTTAAAGAGAGAGGAAGGAAGGGAAGGAAAGACAGAGAGAAGGAAGGAAGGATGGAAGGAAGAAAGGGAAACATCTTTAAACATTTTCTTGTTTTATTGTATTTTGTTTGTTTGTTTGTTTTTTACATGGGTTGGGGCCGGGAATCGAACCGAGGTCCTCCGGCATGGCAGGCAAGCACTTTGCCTGCTGAGCCACCGCGGCCCGCCCAATTTTCACTTTACTTTTAAGTAAACTGACAAGATAATTTGCTTACATACGGTCATAATACAAGTTTCAAAGTCCATTACTCTTCTACTAAGCTACATTATCTTCTCACAAAATTCTGTGGGTTTGTCAGTCATCTGTCTCTGCATTCTTCCCTGTGCTGCAGTAATGGGAAGATTCTAGCAAGAATGTTTCTTTGAGAGAAAATTACATTTTATTGTTTGGGATTTGAGCTGAAAATTATTACCCTCATTGGGCAGAAACATGCGCATCATGGCATGTCTCGGGTAAGATCATTAAACACCTTCTTGACTGCACCAACCTTAAGTTTACCGTGTCAAGCCCAGTATAATGCAAGATGCACTGGATTCATCAGCAAGCCTGGAGAAGTGATGAATGGGCAGGGATAAAGAGAGCCAGGGAAAAGCACTGCCCTCCCAGGAGATGCAAAGAGGTTGGCAATAAAGCTCTATTTTAGCCAGCTTTCTGTTTTCAATAGGATTATCTCTGGTGATTGAAGTCGATAATTTCTAGGCATTCAGATGTGTTAAAGAGCTGTGCTTATAACACCATCAAATTTGGTTGAAGAAAATCCCATACTACTGGCAGGAGTGATGTGGCTCATGGTCCAATTCACTGTAGAAAGAGCTTAGCAAACTATGTGTTGGTATAAGTGAGATTTCAGCCAAAAGAAAAGGGCGGGACCCCCAAACCAGCAAAGAAAATTGATACTCATCCCATATACTAAACATAAGGTTAAAGGCTAAAATTCAGAAGATGTGTGAAAGCCAAGTGGTACATGCTCCATGCACCAAATAACAGTTTTAGAGTCATGAGACTAACTTCAGGTCTTGAATAACTGCTCACAGCTTTGATTAGGGATCTTTGTTGAAGATTTTAATTTAGACTCCTAGATCTGTCTTTTTCTATCTGTGTAATCATAAGTGTTTTGGTTTGCTAAATGCTGCCAGAATGCAATATGCCAGAAATGGAACAGATTTTAAAAATGGAATTTATTAAGGTACAAGTTTTACAGTTCTAAGGTCATAAAGATGTCTTAACTTAGACATCCAGATAAAGATACCTTGACTTAAGAAAGGCCAGCAACTATCACATGGGAAGGCATGTGGCTGGCATCTGCTGGTCCTTCTTCCTAGTTGCATTGCTTCCAGCCTTTGATTGTAAGCATCTGTGAACCTTCACTTAGCATCTCCAGGACACAACTCTGGGTTTTGGCTTCCTTGAGATCTTATGGGAAGGCACATGATGATGTCTGCTGGGTTCTGCATCTCCAAATGTCCGTGTCTAGGTATCAGCTTTCTCTGTCAGCACTCCAAGCATCTCCAGATGTCTGTGTCTCTATCAGCTCTGAAGCAACTGTCTTTCAAAATGTTTCCCCTTTGAGGGAGCAGAGTCACATCTCTAATTAAAAAACCACATCCACAATCGAGTGTGTCATATCTCCACGGAAATAACCTAATCAAAAAGATTCCACCCAACAATATTTAACCAGTGTTAAAGAACATGGCTTTTCTGGGGTACACAACCATTTCAAACCAGCATGATAGGCAAGTTACTTAACTACTCTATGACTTTCTTTCCTCAACTCTAAAATGGTGATAATAGCAGCACTTATCTCATGAATTTCTAATGATGCTTATGATATATGAAGTGCTTCCTATTACTGGGAAGGGCAGTGAAAAGAGAAAAATAAATGGATGACATTTTACTGGTATGTGGGTAATTGGGTCGAAAACTCCAACTCTCCTTTTCAACACTTAGAAGCTCTGAAGAAGTTAGATCATGAGATGACATTTCCTGAAACTACAGTGAGCTCAGAGGAACTAACAATTATTTTTTTAGCCCTCTATTCCCACCACCACTATCCCAGTTTGAATCTAATGTTACCATCTGCCAACTGGATATACCTACACACATAATGTACATTGAATTATCTTATTATTTTTCCCTTTATACCTGCATCTCCTCTCACCTGTCAAATGTGACTTGTAGAAACACATCCCAATATGTATCCAGTTTCAAACGCTCTATTACCTTGACCTCCCTGTCTAACTCATTTTTAAATCTTTTCCATTTCACAAATATAATATTTACCACAACTATTCTCTTTTATTTATTTAACAGTTGACATGCAATGCAAATCTTTGATTGCCATCTCGGTTGTCTGTTGTAATGTGTTATTTATTTGATCTCTTTCTCTACATTACTTCCCCTGGATTCATCCTATCATCTTAATCTTATAAAAACACATGTAACCGAAAAATAAAAAAAGTTTAAAAGACCCACAAGAAACCAAGCACTTCCTCTATCTGACCATTGTCAATGGTTCCTAATTTCTTATAAAATAAAGCAAATATATATTAACCTGGCATTCATGGTCATTCTTAAGTTGACACAAATATATAGTTTTATTCTTTCCCAACACTCTCTTTCCTGAATTGTGTTTCAAGGCAAACTATTCTATTTATTTCTGACAATAAGCTTCTCATGCTTTTTTTTTACCTCTGACTTCATTCATGCTGCTCCTTTTGTCTTCCATCATTAAATCAAATATCCATCAAATCTTTTCCATTCTTCAAGATCCAGTTGAAAGCATTTTATTTCTACAGCCCCTAATGGTTCTCACTGCTTTTACTTTGAATTATAGTCAAGTATGTTCATGGCCTATTCACCTAAACTAGAAGAAACCTAAAGAGAGTTTCTGGGCCTCAATAAGCCTTGTATTTTTCAAAGTGTATATTATAATATATTGCACACAATGGGTATGCAACAAATGTTGAATTTATTAATGAATGAATGAATGAGAGTATATGCCACTCAAAGGCAGAAAAAATGAAATAATAATAATAGTCTTCTGAAATAAAAGGGTAATTCTGAAGAGAAGTTTTTGCAAGGATGATTCTTCAGTCCAAACTTCACATTGTTTTATTCATTTGCTTGGGTATATCCTTTATCACTTAAGCTATTCTTCACATCGAGTAATAGATTTAAACAATTATGTAAAAAACATTATTTTGTTTTCTTATGGTATATGAATACTTTCCCCCTTTCTGACACCCTTAGACATTGAAGATGAAATCTCTGATAAAAGTGAGATTCAGACCTTCAGCAATTTTAGGAAAAATTCAAAGCTAAAAATGCAGTATTCCCTGCAGCTAAGTTTTTGCCAAGTATATATTAGTATTTGTGTTCTGGATAGTCTGAGTGTTTTTGTTTAGAAAACAGTGAGGATGTCTTGAATTTAGGAATTCAAGTAGGAAGGAAGAGGGTTGAATTAGCATATGTATGCTAACATCTGCTAGTGGAGAGCACTGAGAAAGCTCAAAATATCATATCCTTACAAGGATGTGAAGGAAAGGAAAGGAAATGAAGGGAAAAAAATAGTGAGAAGAGGGGAAATGTAAGCCTTGAATCATCTTTAGCTTTTTGTAACAAGGTTCTGTGTTTTCTTAAATATTTCTCTATAGAGCTAACCTCACTACTCGAATTCAACAAATAGCGAATAATAATAATTAAATGCCTTAATTTGTTACTATACAGTTGGTCTTTAAGGTATAGTTAATTTGAACCCAACAATTAGGTGGATGGCAGCAGCTTTTTATTTTAGTGCTTCCATATTTAAACAATATAAACTATATAATTAAAGTAAGCATTCCCAGACATTAATGTCACCACTTTTCCCAGATAAGATAAAGTAGTCACATAACTTAAGAGTTCTAGACACGATGCAATAAGGCAAGGACAACCGAACGTTTTGTTACAATTTGAGATAGTCAGAAAGAATAGGATTGTTATATGATTGCACAATTTTAATAAACTACTACTGTGAAATGTTCTTTACAGTATGATTTATTATGAAACAAGTATTTATTGAATACTTACACTGTATAGGGCATAAGGCAGCAGACAGGATAGACAAATTTCCTATCCTGGGGAGCTTATGTTTAAAGTGAGAGAAAAGAAGGAGGTACTTATAGATTGTAATTAATATTATAAAGCAAGTCGGTAGGGGATGTGGCAGAGTAACTGGGATGATTAGGAGCTGTGCTTCTACTATATAAACCGAATGGTCAGAGAAGGCAAAGGGGTAATTTGAGACCTGAAGGATAAAACATCAGCCAGCCCTGTCAAGAGCAGAAGGAGAAACATCGCAAAGAGAAAAATAAATGAAAGACCATGAGTAAGGAAATATTACGGTGTTTGTGGCAAGTAAGGAAGCCAGTGGGACTACAGCCCAGTGAACAATGGGGAGAATGGTATGAGACAAGGCGGGAGAGGTAAGAAGAAGGCAGGCTGTGCAAGGCTTCACGGTCAGTACCAACAATAACCACTCTGGCTGTTATGTAAAGAATAGATTGGAAATGGGAAAGAGTAGCTATATGAACATAAACAGCTTTTTGCAATAATCCAGAATGCAGATGATGAGGGCTTAAGTTAGGATATTGAAGCAAAAGATGAAAAAAGGAAAAAGACATGGAGCTAAAAGTGACAGCGACTATTGTTGGATTGATTAGATATTGGGGAAGGGTGGTGAAGAAAACACAGAAATCAAGCATACTCCATAAGACTTTTAACTGAAATAATTGGGTAAAAGATGGTTCCACTTTTGGAGATAGAAAAGACTGTAAGAGTAATTTTTTATTGGCTCTTGAAACATGTGAAGTTTAACATCCACGAGCCAATGAGTTGTCAAGCTGTTAAGATGAATAAGCTTTTGGCTCATTCTACAAGACTGAAACTGAGAAGACAGATATAAACTTAGAAATTTTTTAGAGGGCACTCACCATTTAATGAAGTTTAGAAGAGGAGATGCTTGCCAAAACATTGAGAATGGTTAGTGAAATAAAAAATTATATCATAGCATCATGGATTCTAAAAGAAGAGCATATTTTGTGGACCATTTGAAGAAGCATATGGTCCACTGTATCAAAAGTAGCACAGGATAAAACAAACATATTTACATAAGATTGCAGTTTACTTTTATTGGCCAGCACAATTGGAATATAAGATTATGAATTAACACATTATATTTTTCTAGGATATTGAACTGGCTCTCTTTAATACAATGCAAAACAATAAAATATTGTTTTTTTGCTCATTCATTGTTGATCAATGATATATGTGAAACATGCCATGAATATAGTAGCCTAATTTTTATTGTAGCCTAAAATTTATTTTCGTCATTTAAAACTAATATTTTTGAGTAATTCAATTTTGACTTATACTATAAACTCCAGATCAATAAATTTCCAAATCCCAATTCTACATGAATTTCCTTTTGCAATGATTGTGATCACTTTAAGCCCTATCATTTCCCAAAAGTATAGCATTTCACAAACTTATACTTGTCTAACTTTGATTTGGACATGAAATCTTAATGGGCCAGAACTTGGAACAGATTTATGAAAACAGAATCATTAAATTAGGATTCAATGAAAGGCAGGCTGTTTTTCTCTCCTTCCCTCTGCTCCCCTTATCTCTCCCCAGCTCCTCTCCCCTCTCCTCTTCTCCTCTCTTTTCTATTCAAGCCCATAATGCAAAGAGCTCCTCCAAAAGAAAAAAGGAGATGGTCATAGAAACAAACAAAGAAACAAATGAAAAAACACACAAAAACAGACAGTGATTTGATTTAAAATATTATTCTAATTTCTCTTTTTACATTTTGTACTTTTCAATAATTTCTTTATGGAGATTAGATGACTGGACTAAGTTACTACAGAAATATAAGAGCTATAGGCAGAATCTACTACTGTGGTGGTGAACTAGCATCTGACGTATAGGTTTTGGCACGAGGCATTGCTTTGTGAGCACAGACCCTTTCCTATGTATACCTGTTAAATGCGCACTTTATCAGGCATGGTCTTTATCAGGACTTGGCCTTTTTTTACAACATACTGGCACAGCTAGTCCACATATTGGCACAGCTTTCCAAGTATTTTCCTAAATGAATAGCTTACATGTTACTTTTAGGCATGACATTTATTAGTGACATACTTATCTATCTAAAGACAAATTATATAAATTGCAAAATTTAAAGTTCTGTGTTTTACACAGTATGAAAAGAAAAGAAAAATGCTTCTGGCTGCTGACATGTGAAAATGTTATGCTCATGCTATCATTGTCTCCAGTTCAAAATACTTACCATGTAGATCTTAACAGTGCCTAGAGTTTAACTTTCACAATGATCATTCATCACTTAACTGAGTGAGACAAATAATATGAAAGCATTCTCACATGGAAGTCACATTACACACTGAAGGGGACACAGAATATGCTTACATAAGTGGGGAAACTGATATGAGAAAATGTTCAGATACGGCAGTGGGAAGGAATAAGTCTTGTAAATATTTTTGCTGTCATCACGAGCCATCATCTTCATTGTTTTATCACAATTTTTTTTTATTAGAGAAGTTGTGGATTTGTAGAACAATCATGCATAAAACACAGGATTCCCATATACCACCATGTTAGTAGCACCTTGCTTTGGTGTAATACATTTCTTACAATTAGTGAAAGCACTTTTCTTTAATTGTGCTATTAACTAGAGTCCATGGTTTAACTTATGGTTCACTGTTTGTGAAATGTAGTTCCATGGATTTTGTAAACATTTTTATTCTGATAATATCTATATAAGAAATGATAATTAAAATAAAGTTAATGATTTCCAAATAAATAATTACAGTTTCTGACTCTATAAGATTGCTTAATCTAATTATTTCACATCAGAACAAATATTTTTTCTTCGTGCATATATACCATATCTTGTTTATCCATTCATTAATTGATGGACACTTGGGTTGCCTCTATTTTTTGGTGACTGTGAATGCTGCTGCTATGAACATTGGTGTACAAATATCTGTTTAAGTCCCTGCTTTCAATTATTGGATATACATCTAGTAGTGGGATTGTGAGGTTATATGGTAATTCTATAATTAACTTTCTGAGGAAACTCTAAAGGGTCTTCCACAGTGGCTGCATCATTTTACATTCCCATCAAAATGAGTATTCCTGTTTCTCCATAACCTCTCCAAGACTTGTAATTTCGTTTTTTTAATAGAAGCCATTCTACAGGGTGTAAAATGGCATCATATAGTGGTTTTGATTTGTATTTCCCTAGTGGCTAACAATGTTGCATGTCTTTTCATGTACTTTTTGGTAATTTGTATATCTTCTTGCAAGACATTTATGTCTTTTGCTTATTTTTAAATTAGGTTTTTTGTCTTTTTGTTGTTAAGTTGAAGAATTTCTTTATATATTCTGGATATTAATCTTTTATTGGATATATGGTTTCCCAATATTTTCCCCCATTGTGTAGGTTGTTATTTTACTTTCATGATTTAGAAATTTGAAGTTCAAAAGTTTTTAATTTGATGAAGTCCCAGGTATCTATTTTTTCTTTTGTTGCTTGTGCTTTGGGGGTAAACTCTAAGAAACCATTGCTTAACATAAGGTCCTGGAGATGCCTTCCTGTTTTCTTCTGGGAGTTTGAATTTCCTGGCTTTTAATATTTAGGTTTTGATCCATTTTGACTTGATTTTTGTATTTGGTCTAGGTTATGGGTCCACCTTCTTTTTTTTTTTCTTTTCTTTGCATATGGAGATCCAGTATTTCAACACCATTTGATGAGGAGATTATTTTTCTGAATTGAGTGTTCTTTACCTCCTTGTTAAATATCAGTTGGCCATATATGTGAGGATTGGTTTCTGAGCTATCAGTTTGATTCCATTGGTCTATATGTCTGTCCTTGTTCAAGAATCATGCTGTTTTGATTACTGGTTTTGTAGTAAGTTCTCAGTTTGTAAAGTGTGAATTCTCCAACTTCATTCTTCTTTTTCAAGACAACTTTAACTATTTTGTGCCCTTTACCCTTCCATATGAATTTAATGATTGGCTTTTCTATTTCTACAAAGAAGGTTTTTGGAATTTTGATTAGGATTGCATTGAATCTATAAAGCACTTTGGGTAAGATTGATATGTTAATATTTAGTCTTCCAATCCATGAACAAAGAATTTCCTTTCATTTATTTATGTCTTCTTTGATTCCTTTAGTAATGTTTTATAGTTTTCTGTGTACAAGTCCTTCATATTTTTTAGTAGATTTATTTTTAGATATTTGATTCTTTTATTTGCTATTGTAAGTGGAATTTTTCCTTGATTTACACTGTTTATTCATTGCTTGAGTAGACACACCACTGGTTTTTGAATGTTTGTACTGTGGCCCACCATTTTGCTAAATTTGTGAATTAACTCTAGAAACTTTATTGGATTATCTGCAAATACAGAAAGTTTTACCTCTTCCTCCTTTCCAATCTGGATATTTTTTGTTTATTTTTTCTTGCCTAATTGCCCTGGCAAGAATTTCCAGTACACTGGTGATCGACAGTGCTGGCTGTGGTCATCCTTGTCTTGTTCCTGACCTTACAGGGAAAGCTTTCAGTCTTTCACCATTAAGTAGGATGTCAGCTGTGGGCTTTTCATACACGCGCTTTATGATGTTGAGGAAGTTTCCTTGTATTTCTAGTGTTCTAAATATCTTTATCAAAAAGATATGCTGGATTTTTTCAAATATCTTTTCTGCATCAATTCAGATAACCATGTGCTTTATTTCCTTTATTTAGTTAATGTGGTATATTACATTATTTGATATTCTTATGTTGTGCCACCCTTGCATTCCAGGGATTAATCATGGTGTAGAGATTCTGCATTTCTAACAAGCCCAGAGGAAATAGCATGCTGCTGATCCCTGGACCACTCTACAAGTAAGAAAGAATTAGAAGACTCTAGGGAGATCAGCTCTTACTTATCCTTCCAAGCAAGACAGAAGAATAGTTTTTCCATAGGAAGGGAGTTTGAGAACTCATTTTTAAAATTTAAAAGTAACAGAATTTATATTTTCTGGCTTTGTCTGGAATAGCTAGAAATGTTATTGAGAAGTTCCACAATATGCTATCCTTTAAATTTATTGATATAATCATTTCTTTTTATTTTATAATTTACATTTTCAAATTGGAGCAGAAGTTTATAGTTGTTCCTAAAATAAATTATTTTTTAAGTTGGGAAACTTTTGGCTATTCCTTTGCCAAATTGCTCTATTTTGTTGCATCTTTCTCATCTAATAGTGTTCCTCTTGTTAGATTTCTATTTTGAGGTTTTCTAAATGACTAACTTGATCACATAAAAAGAGGGTAAATATTTGAGGCTGACCACTGACCTTAGTCATTTATTTAATTCTTTGCCAAGAGAGAAGCAAGAATAAACCAATGAATTTCAACAAAAGGTGGCATGTTGGCAGCCATGGGGAAGAGCAGAATCACCTGGAGAACTTCTAAAAATAAGACTTACCTCCTTTAACTTGAAAAAAATGACCCAGATGGTTACTATTTGCTTCCTTGACCTCCAAAATTAGAGACTGCTGAAATAAATTAATAATATATTTTGAGTCTTACCTTTTATTATGATTTTTAAAGTCAAAAGTCATCAAAATCTTAAATTGCTTTCTCTACATTCTTTTTTTTTCTTTTAATGTGGGCAGGCACTGGGAATGAAACCCGAGTCTCCAGCATGGCAGATGAGAACTCTGTCAGTGAGCCACCGTGGCCCGCCCTACATTAATTTTGAATGCAGTTAAGTAACACTAAGGGTCTATGTTAGATAGTTTTTTACAAACAAAGTAGCTAAGTAGAATTATATACCAGAATATCCATTGCATAGGCCGGTGGTTTGTAACTTTAGATGTAAACCTGGAATAATTATGGGAATTAAAAAGAAAAATTAATGTATGAACCCCAATCAAACCAGTTAAATCCGAATTTCTAGGGATAAGGCTGGCATCATTATTTGTAAAGCTCCCTGCATAATTCCTATGTGCATCCAGAGTTGAGAACCATTAATAGGGGCCAAAGATCTAGAAATCTTTTGCCTCTAAGTTTATACAATCTAGAATAATATGTTTTTATATTACTAAGTATTTAGTTTCAAAGTGTCCAACAAATTACTAGGACTTTCACTGCTCCGTTGGAATTATTCAAGGTTTATATTTTCCTTTTTATTTAAAATATCTTGGCCTATTAAAAATAGTTCATCACACTTTTTGAAATGGACCTGTTCAGAGAATAATCAGTAATTAATAAACCAAGGGAAATATATTCACTCATCTTAACAAATTTCTCATGATACATGCAACAGCCTGAAGACACTTCAATGGGCTTAGTGTAACCAACTTTAGAGTGCTTAGGATACTATTAGGTATTTCCATTTAAAAACCTGCAGGGCTTTGTGTCTGTTGGTTTTCTGTTTTTTTTATAAGCATTTGTATGTTAAAAAAAAAAAAAAAAACTCACAGGGAAGATAAAACCCTTCAGAATAGAGAAGAGGAAATAATTTCCAGATCACCTTATTCTCCTGACTCCTGATTTCTTACATGAGATCTTAAATGGATTTTTTATGTGAGATAAAATTTCCACAAAGTGAAATTTGTCCTTCTTTAGTAAACAGAATTGAGACATACTTTTCTATGAGTATCTCACATTTCTGTTTCTTATGAGCAGAATCACTGACTGATCCTTATTCTGGGCTATCTTTCTAAGGATGTTTACATTGCAAACAGCCTTGGAAGACGACGAGAGACTCTCCCTTTGGAGCAAGGGGAAACCATTACAAAAGAGTCACAGAGAAAAAATTCTTAAAGCCTTGTGGACTGTTGCATAATGTCAATCCCTCCGACAGTCAAGATAGAAATATTGCTTCAGCCTCCACCCACAAAAAAAGAAGGACCAGTATTTGTTGGTCTAGTGGGGTACCAGCAAGAGCTTGTGCCTCATCTGAGCATTCCACTTGAACCTTTATTTTGGCTAAGCATTCTTTGAGTGGGGTCCAGACCAAGAGGTTTTATGAGAAGCTGTCCAGAAATCTGTGGCATGGTCTCTACATTTAAAGCACTACAATCCTAATGGAGCTACAAATCTCTGGTAGTGACTTTGCTGATTTTAGCTTCTGTGAAAGGAAGGCAACATCCACTGAGAGAAGCCCCTTAGATTTGAAGTCATCACCTCTGTGACATGTTTACTATCCTTTCCAAAAAGTAGCTATTGAAATTGTTCTTCTGACTTATTCAGGCCTTGTGACTCTCCAGCCTGTTATCCCCATTTGAGGGGTGTCAACACAGGCTCAACAACTAACGAGGTCGGAAGCCCACAAGTCTCAATCGTGAAATGTAAATAGTATAATTTAAGGGTGTAACTGGCTCCAGAGTCATTTTGACTTTAGGCAAATAAGTGTCAGCTATCTTTCTGGGGGGAACTTTACCCCCTACTTCTCCATGTGAAGAAAAGCTACTAGCACCAAAAGGCCTTCAATTCACAGTGATTCCCCTAAAGACCTTGTCCAGGTTCACTGCTCACTGAAGGTTTTAGCTAAGCTTAAACTTTGGCGTCCATTGGGCTGTGGCAGATGTTTAACCTCAGCGTCAACTATGCAAAATAAAAAATGAATTTTAAAACTGTTCCAGACAGAAAAATAATGGCTATCAGAAGTATGTTTTGTTTTATTGTGAGCTACTGTTACCATATCTGTTTATTGTAGAGATGGACATTTAGTGTTCACTGCAGATTTTTTTTTAAAGTAATTGAAAAAGAAAAAAAAAAATGAATGTGATCATCTCCACTCTGTGGACAGAAGTCAAAGAAGTTCTCACAGCCCTGACCACTACTCCTTGATGAACTTTGTCAAATTTTTACTGTTGCCAATGGCCAAGCTATTTGTTCTATGACTTAGAAAACTACAGACTGGCAAATTAAAGATATCCCTTCTTAGAGCTGTGAACTAAGGACATAAATCATAACTACCAATCAGCTGTGTGGTTAACTCATGAAGATGTTCACAGTAAGAACCATTCTCTCATGAGACTAACAGGAATCAAGCTGCTGGCCAATCTTGCACCACCCTAATTGCCATCATTGCTGCCAGATCCACTATCTTACCAAGTATGACAACACAGTCATTATTATAGATTGAAACCAAGAACACAGCTTTGACGTTTCTTATGCAGAACTTACCACTGCAAGTCTGACTTATGAATCCTGACTGAGTTGATCTGATTTCTCATAGAGAGACCACATTGTATAAGGAAAATGTAGTCAATTTACTAAATCAGAACTTTGATTTCCTTTGTGAGCTATCAGCAGTGCTTCACTGCTGTTGACACTTTTAGATTACAGTGATTCTTTTCCAGCCCAATCAACCAACTGTGGCTATCACACTATGTGATACTAATCTGTGTCTTGTGTTTTGCTTTATGAACCAGTTGCAGTCTGTCAAGTTATTTGATGGGCCTACCATGCTCCCTAATATCACAGGGATCTTGGATGGTTGAGCACTGACACAGTCTCCTCAAATATCTACTCAAAAAAACTTCTGACTCTACTTTCCTCACCCCTTTCTGGTCCATACATCTTAGTAAGGAGATTTGGTTACTCAATGTGGTTGTCCTTAGAAAGAGATCATTGCTCCCAGCCTCTTCCTGGGTAATAATCAGTATAAAAGGAGTGGGGACTATATAGGCCTATTTTGAAAATCTGGGTTCCTACCCTTACAATTCCTGAGTATGATGTGTCTTTCTTTTCCTAGCAGCAATACAGGCAAACCTTATTTATACATTCTCTGGGTCAGGGCCTGGCCAAAAGAGGCTCTGAGTGATTCAGATTTGATTTTGCTTCAACCACATGAATTCTCTTGTTGGACTGACATGTTTGTATATCATAAGGATAATGACATGTAGTTGAGTACACTTTTCTCCAAGTCTCTCCCACAAATGTCAGAAGTGTGGGCTGCTGTCCCTCTTGTACCTAACCCTTACTGATAAGAGGTCTGTGTGAGCGAGAATAAACATGACTTCAAAAAGGGCAAAGTTGTAACTATTGGAATAGAGCCCACCAATATTGTGACAGAGAAGGGAGAGCAAAAATCTCATCATCTGTGAAGAAATCATCTCTCACCTTAGGAATTTGGGGGCAGGGAGCATTATTAATAATCTATGGCTTTTAAAATTGTCTCTTAAACCTACCTCTTGAAAGAAAAGGCCCTGGTGTGGCTTTCCTAAACTGTGGCAAGAACCATAAATACAATTGATTGCTAGGTCTTCAATCCCCTAAAGATGACTCTGACCAAAACTTAATCACCATTCAGCTTAACCTTACTGAGTAGTCTGTTGGAAGCTACAGAGATGGCAGCAGTTCCTATGCCTCCAGTGGAAAGCACCTGCCAACACCCCTGATACTTTCTCATCCTCAGTAGTGTTGCCATCACTCAGTCATTTCATGAGGCAGATTAATGCCAGTTTTTGATGGAGTCTGTGAGGAGAGGTTGGAATTATTTCCCTCAGTCAGTCACTCAAAAATTAAGGACTAACTTCAAGTTGAACTGGAAACCCTAAGGTATACCAGACAGTCAGGAGGCCAACTTAAAGATACTGTCAACATGTGCCTGCCTACTAAAGGTCCCACTTGGAGCAGCCAACAATTGTAAACAATACTTCTTTATAGGACAAAATAGAAATTTACCTCCCTCCCCAAAACACAGTAATCTCCCTCCCACCCCCTTAAGGGTGGCATAATAGACTTTGAAGTGTTTAAAGAAATGTTACCACTGGATGATGACTACAAAGATTTCCCTGAAATGAGACTCCCCTTGCTTACTCAAAGGATCTTCCAGGAAGGATAACAAACATAATTTAGGCTCACCCTTTGAGTATTTAAGTCTATGTTGTTGTCACCCAGTTAGAAAACATGGGAAGTAAACTGTCTTTGATTTTAACTGAATGATCACAGATGTCACCTTGAACTTGAAAGGTGTTCAGATCAGCTTTGAATCATCATCCAGGTCTGCTATGATGCTAGAATTGTTCTAGTTTTTCAACTTGGAGACCAAGGTGGAGTCTGAAATTACTTAACACATCCTCCTCTGCCTGGACTAATACCTCGGGCTAAAGGGAAAGTCAATAGGGAAACTTATGGAGAAAGTCATCTGGATTTCTAAGGAAGTCCAGTTGTTTGGTTCTAGGAACATGGGACCATGGTTAAATTTAATATTGCAGATGGGCCTCATCCAACTGCTCAGTGTCCTATAGTTATTAGCCTTAATTAAACATTGTATGATACAAATTTAATGCAGTTGATCCCACTTCTGTCAGTCATATTAATCAAAGTGCCCAATGAAGTAGCATGCTCATGGGAAATTTCAGTAAAAGCCAAGACATTATGGAAATGTGGAGTAGATATTATTGGGGGGCAATTCTTTACTGGTCTCTCATTTTTCTACATGTCTTGCAAACAGATACCTTTACTTTAGACTATCCTTTCAAGGATACTTGTACAAATATTTAAATTTTCTGTCTGATAAGTCAAACTGAAGTGTCCTGTTTGAGTCTGGTCATGAAATTGCACTGCCTTGTGACAGTGCATTTTTTTCTTACTTTTTCATGTATAATGTAATTTTTATTGAAACTGGAGGTCTTGTAGGGTAGTAGAAACCAAGGTAAATAACACTTACGGCAGAAAATAGGCACACCTCTTTTGCTATGTCTTTATTGTGCATCAGTCTAGCAGGGAGATGAGCTAGATTTTGTTTTTGCTTTTGTGTTTGTTGTTGTTCCTGTGATTGTCTTCATCATTCCATAGCCTTCAAATCCCTTTTGTGATCCTTTTAGCTGGGTTGGAGGTTAGGTTGCCAGAACATTTCACTCAGTGTTCCTGTCACATAATCAGCTTTAGGTTTTCCCATACAATGTGCATCTTGGAGAGGTCTTGCTCCAGGTTATTGCATTTCTTATAGCAGTAGACTAGATTTGTTTCTTGATGTTTGCCAACCTGGTGGGTGTTTGCATGGGAATGTTATTTACTATTCTGATTCAGACTCAAACTTAGACCCGGAATCTCTGCATTTCTGGGATAGGGCTTTCTCAGTGATACTGTCCTTTTCCCCATGGCAGCCAAACACCACCCTGCAGCTTTAGCAGGTCTTGGTTGTCAGAATTTTCTGCTGATGCTTCCCCATGGGAGAGGTGGGGTGGGGTGGGGGGAGGGAATCTCTAATGGTCTGGAACCAGGTCAGTTTTCCGCCCTTATACTAGTGTAGAAGGTTTTTCCTATTTCCTTTTCCAAGTCTCAATAAACTTTCACCTATTCATAGTGGGCAAGAGGATGGTTGTCTTTCTCCCAATTTCCTAAAGCTTTGGTTTCATAGGAGAAATGGAGAAGAATGATCCAGAGCAAGCTTCAGGCCTTTCTTGCACAGGGAGCTCTTTCTGTCCCCCAGTCTAAAGGGAAAGTTGACATGGTTAAGTCCATGAAGAAAGGTCTATTACTGGTTAGAAATTTCTCTTCTATCTATGCTTCCAAAAAGTTCTCTAATCTTCTGATAGTCCATACCCTGCCATTGACAATTAAATAACCATTTTAGGTGAAATCTTTACCCATTTCTATGTTGGCCATATTTTTCTCCCATGCTGTTTACCTGCTCCAGGCAAACTTGTTTTTTGATGTCCTGTTTCCCTGGAGGTATCTGTCTTTTCTTAGATTTCACCTAGTTGGTTGCCATACATCTTCAACTCTCTGATGGTTTCATAAAAAGTTATGATTTTAAAACTTGTTCAGCTTCTTCTTGCCAGAGTGGGAGGGCTACTTTTTCTAGCTTTCTACATTCTAAGTACAAGCAAGAACTTAAATGCATTTTTGATGTAATCTTAATTCTATGGCTTTATGAATCTATGGGTCTTCTTTTTAAAGGGAACTTTAGCCCTTTTGTCATCTAAATCAATGCTGTCACAAAGAAAGTTTATTATTAATCA
The DNA here is from genome assembly GCF_023851605.1 of Tamandua tetradactyla. Classification (NCBI taxonomy): domain Eukaryota; kingdom Metazoa; phylum Chordata; class Mammalia; order Pilosa; family Myrmecophagidae; genus Tamandua; species Tamandua tetradactyla. The sequence goes on along the minus strand of NC_135337.1, from coordinate 42,041,236 downwards.
ATGCCCTATAGTATACTTTATTTCTTCTTAAACTTTGAATGAATCATGATCGTTTATTAAAGGGAAAAGAGACGTTTGAGAAAATCTTGATTGGCAGCACCATATTTATAGTTTCTGAGACATAAAACAATTTCTGAAATTACTAAAATTAATAAATTAGAATTGTTTGTGCTTCAATAGGATTCTACTTATGGCACAGTTGATAGAACACGGGACTTAAGTCATTTCTCCATCATTTATTATGTGTGCAAACTTGGGCAAGTTAATTCTCTGAGTTTAAAACCTATTTATTTGTAAAAGGGCAAAATATTACCTGTTTCTTTATCTTATAGTGTATGTATGACGATTCATTGATGTACATATGCAGAAATGTTGAGCTCAGTATAAGTACATGCTATTATTTTTTTATCAGACATGGTTTTGAGAGTAATTCTCCCGCAATATGATTCTTGGACAAATCTCTTATTATTTTTCCGTCTCAATTTCCTTATTGAATAAAGCAATGTATACAACATATTCTCTTGCAGTGAACCTCACAAGTCAGAATGATGGAACTGCAGACATAGAATTTTTGAGGGGGCTTTTCTGCTATAATTTGTACAAATGGTTGCTTTATACTTGTTCAAATATTATGGCTCTCATTACTCTTAAAAACTATTCAGCAATTTTATGCCTAAACCTTCTAAATTTACTTTAAACAGCATTAAATTTCTATAAGTAATTGTGCTGGCAACTTCCAACAATATATCTTCCTTATCAACTAGGAATATAAATGGAGTCATAGTTAGCTCCATGTCTACTGAAATCACATAAAGTCCAATAGCATTTTCTGGGAAAATATAGTTCATATAAAAATATAAAAATACATTTTTGATGTGTACCATGTACTTTGTCTTCACCTATCACATGAAAATAAAAATACTATGGATTATTAATAAAATATTTGAAAAAAATTTTAAATTCCTATCAGTGAACTTATCAGCACAGTAGCAAATACCTAGATTGCCTAACTGCAATAAGTCTGAAAATACCAAACTGCTGTTGGAAGGCTTAACTATGCACATGATAGACACTCAAGTTTGTTGGGTAGTGAATAAAATACAGGATGCCAAGGTTAAATTTTAATTTCAGATAAATAGCAATATTTTCTACATGATTATGCCACAAATATTTTATGGGACATACTTGCATAAGGAAAATCATGTATTTTTTCCCCTGAAATTCTAATTTAACTCAGCATCCTATATCTGACAACCCTATACTCAGTTAATATCTTTTTTCATTTTTTGGGGGGGGGGTACATGGTCTGGAAATTGAACCCAGGTCTCCTGCATGTAAGGCTGAACCACCTGTGCACCCTCAATTAACATCTCTTTTATCACACCTGAAACTTAGTTTATTTTAGTAGTACCTTGAGTTGGTCACAGTTCTAAACTTCAAAAACTTTAGGTATTTTCTTATACAACTTAAATATTTATTTCTTACCAAAGAAGCAACAGAAATCCAAATGAACCTCCTAGACAACTGGAGACTTTCTAACCACCAAAGCCCTGGAATTACTCCCATCAAAATTGGGGTGCCATGGAATCAAAGTCTAACTAAAGTGAAGAGAATGGTGCTGGTTGTGTATGCATAAAATTTAAATCTGGAGCCACATTCCTCATGAGGTCCTTCAGCCTGGGAACAAACTACTGGCCCTGGTAGAGACAAAGATATTCCCTTCCAATTTATTGCTTCTTAAGTCTCAACTTTTCTCTAAATGTACTGCACAAAGATGGTATTGCTTTTCTATGGTTAATAACTCAGAGAGGATTGAGGTCATATGCACATGTACCTTTCACTTAATAGTGACTATCTAAATCAGTAGTTCTCCAAACCTAAGCTGCATCAGACTTACTCAGAGGCCTGGATAAATACTGACTGTGGGCTTCAACCCTAGAGTTTCTGATTCAGTAGGTCTGGGAAAGGGGCCAAATTCTGCTGATGATGCTGATGCTACTGGTCCAGGTACCACACTTTGAGAATCACTGTTCTGAATTAGACCTTATAGTTGGTTAACTAGAGTATGCTATTCATATTACCTCTACAAATCTATAGGAAAAAGTGTTGCAATGATAGACGATGTTTGTAACATGGACCACCTGGCATTTCAGGGTCTTTGAATGTTTTCTGAATCATTAGAGAGAAAATGCACAATGTGAAGCCTAAACCTAAAGTTTTTTTACTCTAATTTTTTGAAAATTTGTAATACATGTTTGTATGTATAGGATACATCTCATGTCTAAACATGCCAAGGAAATAAGCATATGCTATACTTTAAATTAATTTTCTAAGTGCATATTCTCTGAACACTTGTTACATTTAAATATGGGCACTAATATTTCTAAGAATACACAGTGATAAGATCCTTCAAATACCCAGAATCTTTGTTCTTATAGAAGTATTGAGGGGGTGAGTGAGAGCTGGGAAGGAAAAAATTCAGTAAGCAAAATTATAAGCAATGCAGGTTCTGTTATTTCTCTGAATAACACACTTCCTCCAAAGTGTTGAGGATATTTTAATAACTTTCATTTCACTTTCCCTGGGAAGTGGCGAATCAGCAAAAACTTCCAAGTGTAATTTAATGAAATGCAAAAAAGTATTTAAAGAGTTTATTAAACTTAGTGTTTTTAAAGTCTTCCCCTAAAAATGCTATGTTGGACCAGTTGGTTCAAATAAGTGAGGCTACATATCCCTCATAATTTGAAATTAGAATATAAAAATGCTAGAACTTAAAAATTTTGGTCACTGTTACTTGCAATTCAAATTGATAGAATGGATGGCAGCAAGGAATTAAGCCTAGAGGTTTCTTTTAAAGAGCATGACAAAATGAGATCCCCTGTGAGCACTTATAGTTTTCACCATCACTTAAGAAACTGTTACTATACTCAGAATTTATCCAATGATACAGCGATTCAAGTATAGGAAATTATATCAAGAAGGCCAGCATGTTTTGGAAGAAGCCTGCAAATAAAATGTGCTTTATGTCAGTCCTCTGATCTCAAACCAAAATGAAGAATGAGAAATAGGGGGGCAAAATCCAAACTTTTCAATACTTTGAACTCTGGAATCCTAAGCAATTTTAACCTCACCCCTTATTAGCTATACTTAATGTTAGATCAAGGGTTATTAGGCATTCTTATTACCTAATGCAACAAATATTTATTAAGCTCCTAATATGCATTAGGTCTTATTCTAGGCACTTGAAGTGCTCTCTTCACCCTCACAAAAATCTATAGGGAATTAACTATTAATATGCCCATTTTACAGATAACACTACTGGAGAAAATGAAGTTATGATTTTCCCAGGGTCAGGAGCTAGTGAGTGTGGTATAGGCAGGTGGTATAGCTTGCTAAAAGATATAAGCCATTGAACACATTCTCAGATATAATATTCAGTTATAATCATGATAGTCGTATGATTACCTATGATTATCTCCATTTTACAGATGAGAAAAATAGGGCTTGAAGTTATATAACCTTGCAAGATTTGAATCCAAATAGATTTGTATTCAAATTTCAGCCTTACTTTGCAGTGTGACTCATTAAATTGATTAATTTTCAGGACTTAGAGCTCTTGCTCTAAAATAATGATATACTTATAAGGTTAATTTTAAACGTTAGAAATACTATGTATTTAAAGAATTAATTCTAGTTTCTGGTAGTTAAAGGGTGCTCAAAAATTGGTAATTGTAAACTTGCCAAGTTCCTCTATAACAGGTTTCCTGAATTGAAAGAAGTGATTTGGAAGACAACTTTTAAATATATTTGCTAGACCACTTAGTCCTGAAACAAACACAAGGTATTGAAATTAGCAAAACATAACTTCACTAAGATAAATAAATGTATTGAAAAAAGTAGATGCTCACTTAGGATGTTCAAGTTAATTAAGTCTGTTGCAAGCAACATGGATAAATGTTTCAAAAGATTACTGACATACAACTTCAACATATCTGCCATTGGAGTAGTAATTAAAAGGAAAACTCATGATGGGGGATAAGCAACCAAAAAATCCAGTGACTAATTTATGCAAAACTTGGCATAATCTTGAGTTTAGAAATCTACAGTTGCACATGGGCTATTCTATAAACATTACCTTTTAATTTACATAAACCAAGGTAAATGTTTAAGTATGTGCAATACAGAGGGCCCTCTTGATCATGCACCTGAATTTATAACCATTCTTTCCTAGCCCCTTAAATAAATACAGGTTTATCATGTGGTTGTCTTAAAAACTACTGAAGAACAGTTACAGCATATGCATTCTATGTCCAGAATTCACCTACACCACCATCACAATTGATTAATCCTATTTCATCCCAAAAGTTAACCAAAGAGACATACAATGAGCATTTATTGGAGTTCAATTCTTCTCTTTGGGTGTCAGAACAAGTGAGACAAGGCAAGCCCTAAAGCTGCTCCTCCTGACCTCCCAAACTTCCACCACCTCCAAAGACCTACCCAAAGCAGACATGTTCACCTTTAAAAAAAAATTCTTAGTATTAGCAATATGTAGGTTTAGTGAGGAAAGGAAAATATATAGCAGTCGAGAATGCTTTGTATCTTATGCTCGAATGATCCTCATCCAGGTAGAAAGATGTCCACACATGTAATGACTCTCACAAAGAAATTCTACATTGGGATTTAGAGCCATAGCTTTGGAGTAATATTAATTTGCAGGCCAATAGCATTGATCCATATATTTTCCCTTGGTGAATGTATTTCCTTTTATGGGGTAAAGATGACTAGTCTAAGGTAGTGTTGGAGTATTTCTAGTGTTTCAACCAGAAACCAGATTCCAACTTTATACCCATCTTTTAATACTTTGCTAAAGCTATACCACAAAATGTAGAAAATCACAAAGCTCTCTTGGACTGCATCTAAAAACTGATCAATTTCTTAGGTATAGGAATATGTCATTGTCACATAATCACATATGTGTGAGAATAAGGGCAAAATTGCTATGTACATTCACTATTATGTTGGGAACAAGAGAAATAGAAGCTTCTCAAGAGGATGTGGGCATTTTGCCTCCACTCTCACTTCATTAGCTTAGGTGTTCATATTTAGCATTTAAAGTTCTTTATTTTCTGTCCCTGACATGAGGATATCCTGACACCAGAAGATAATGTAATTTAATATATGAAGTGTGAAAAATGACCACAGTTTGCCTGAGATATACATTATAAATATTTATTTCCCTTTTTTAAGAATAAAAATTTAAGTAAAATTAGTAAAAAATTTTAAATCTTAAAAGCTAAACTTTAAAATGATTTTTCTTTTGGTAAATTTGTACATTCATATCTTTTATTTTATAATCAACTACCTCTGTCTTTGCCAATTGTTATTACCTAATTTGACTAACATACTTTAATTTATGCCAAACCACATTTTGTAACCAAGTTTTCCTGGGATTTAACATGAACATTTTTTTTTTTTACATAAAGTAAATATATATTTGCTCTAATTGAATTTAGAGAATTATTTTTGCATAGAGGCCAACCTTCAATAGTTTAGAACAAAAGATCTACCTCTTCTGAGGTAGGCATCTTGATTCTTGTATTAGAGGATTCTAAAGCAAATGGCACCAAACCATCAGGCAAGTGCAACTGGAAGACCTGCTGTGATAGATACTAGGGTTGTTCTAAAATAATCCAGATTTCCTTCTCTTTTAAACAAATGTAGGACTACACTTCCCCGCTTTCTTTGAAATTAGGCATGGCCATGAGATCTGGTTTAGCCAATGAGATAGCAGGAATGAGGTATGTCTCCCCTAAGGAAAACCTTTAGGATTCAATGTGTGATATGCCATGCCCCATTCCCCTTACCATAGTGATTGTGCAGAGCGTGTTGAATGAGTCATCTTTAGCCAAAGTGCCTTGAATTGCTCTAATGAGCAAAGTCCTCTTGCTAATGTACTTTTGTTCATGTAACCTGCGTGGAAAATGTACTTATTGTGTCTGATCACTTAGCTTTCTGAGGTGTTTGCTTCTACAGCAAAATCTAAACCATCCTGACAGGTGCATAAGCCACTATTTATTTGAAGTCAAGTTAGGTCTTGGTGAATTTTCAATTCACCTTTGAAGATTAATTTGCATCACTTAATTGTGGTGAAAAATGGTGCTGGAGAAACTATATAGTTGATGAGCTGAACAAATGGAGCTAAATTGGAAGTAATTTTCTACTTTATATATTTTATTTTGAAACAACACAACTTTCAGTAATGTCTTAACCTTTGTTTAACAACCCAGCAACTTCTACAAATTACTAGTGGGAAAGTTCTTTAGAAAATAATTTCTGAATATTCCTGTCTCCTACCCAGAGAAAGTTCAGTTAATAAAATATTTATAGTGATTTTAAGTAGAAATTTAAATTGATCTGATATAGAAATAAAAGAAATGTCAGTTATTACTTTGTTTTCCTTATGCAGTTGCCAAGACTGGGAAGCAAGGGTTGCCATTAAGAATATTATCATCATATATCCAGAATGATGCTTTGATTCAGAAAAGAAATACAGCACGTATTCTAGTGTTTGGCACAGTTCAGTCCATTCACTAGGAGACCATGAAACATAATTCATCATTCAATCTCAGTTTCTTCTTCTGTGAAAGAAGTAATGGTGTGCACAGGAAGAGGACTACAAGAGTTCAATGCCATTATTACTGTTGGCTGAGAGGTGAGTGTACGGAAAATATCAGTCAAAACTTTTAAAACTGGGAGTTCAATGCTCGGTAATTTTGATTTTCATTTCTCTATCTTTCTGCCAAGATAATATCCAGTGAAGTTTTAAATTTTTAGCTTATATGGTCGCTAAAATATTGAAGTCTGATATAAACAATTCTACTTAGTCCAAATACAGTTTCTATTGTCACCTGATGAAATTATATGTTTAAGAGAACATGTCTGGGGATGATGCTGCAAAAAAAGCGTCTGGGCTCTCTTGAACCCATATTTCCTATGGTTACAGGCCAAATAAGAAATTGATACTTTCATGAGGCAGCTCCCTTATCGTTCTCTCTCTCTTCTTTCCTCACTGACATATGTTCCAGAGTTGTATTCCTTCCTGAAGAAATAAGGAAAGAACATAAATAGAAAATGATAAGAAGTTTTGTAGATTATTCCTTTCAACAGAAAAATGAATAAGCTAGAAAAGGGGCTGGAAATGACTAGGTGATAATCCTTGAAACAGGTTGGACATTTAAAATAACCACAAGAGTGCCAGATGAAGGGAGGGATTGCCAAAACTTCAGCTTTTGTAAGTGAAAACAGGAACCAGTGGCAAGCCCTCTTTCCTTGGCTTGTTGCAGCAGCTGTGGAAGCATGGACCAGACTCTGGGAGCAGCTAGCTGAAGCCAGGGTACACAGAGGAAATCCTGCCCTACAAAAGTTAGAACTGAAGACTGTGGTTGATCTGGGGGATCCCTGAGGGACCAGCTCTGAACTGGCCCTGGCTTCAGCCCTCTGGGGAGCAGCAGCTCCTGTCCACCCAACAGCATCAACTGGAACATATAAAGAGCCAATGCATCTTTTTTTCATTGGCTTTCTTTCTTTTATGTATGGGTGTTTCTTGGTCTGGCAGATCCTTGAGTGCCAAATGTGAATACTAGTCTTAGTTTTGACACTCTGATTTAATAGCAAATTCTGTCCTAACACCAGCACCCACTGAGATGGAAAGAGCCAGTGAACCTTTTTCATTGGTTTTTGTTCTTTAACGGGTAGCTGTTTCTTGCTCTGACTGATTCCTACAGGACCAGCACAGATGGTAGCCCAAGTTTTGATCCTTTTGGTGGTTTCAAACTTCACACCATCTGCCAGAATGTAGAACCAGTAACCCTTTTCCTTTTTGATTTTCATTTATTCATTCTTTCTTCTTTCCTTTCTCTGTGACAGAATCCTGAGGGACCAGTATGGACAATGGATTCATTTCGGCCTCTATAGCAACAGCTTCCAGCTTCCTATCAGCCTCTACCAAGACACTTGGAATGACAGTATACCTTTTTCTTTTGAAGGTGTTTGGTCTATTTTGTTAGTATTTCTTTTCCTTTTTTTTTTTTTTTCTTCAATCTTTTCTCTCTCTTTCATTCTTTATTTTCCTTTTCTTTTTTCTTATTCTTGGCCCATCAGTCTAAGGAGTGGGAGAACTAGACATTCAGAGTGAATACAACATAATACTCAGAATTCCAGTTTTCAACAAAAAATTACAAACATACAAAAAGATAGGAAAGTGTGGTCCCGTCACAGGAAAAATAATAATTTGATCGTAACTACTGCAGAGGAGCTTCAGTCTCTGGAATTACTAATCAAAAATCTTAGATCAGCTCTTAAATTAGATTAAAGAACTAGAGGAAAACATGGACAAAGAAGTTAACAAAATCAGAAGATAATATAAGGACAAAATGAGAATTTCACTAATGAGACATAAATTATAAAGACTTAATAGGAAATTCGTGAGCTGAAAAGAAAAATAAATAAAATACAAAAAATACAATAGAATGGTTCAGCAACAGACTGGAGTAAGTGGAAAAAAGGATCAGCAAACCTGTAGATAAGACACTGGAAATTGTCCAGTCTGAGGAACAGAAAGTGAAAAGAAATATTGAACAGACCCTGATGAACCTGTGGACCACCCTCAAGCATGTAAATATTTGCAGCATAGGAGTTCAGCAGAAGAAGGAGATAACAGGACAGAAGAAAAATTTGAAAAATAAAGAAAGGACACTAGACTATAACTTGAAGCTACATGAAGAAATAGAAACATTTGGTATATAGGCAAATATAAATGCCAATATTATTGCATTTTTCTTATACAGTTCTGTCTACTAATTCTTATATGGCTTGCAATTCAGATTCATAATAAAGCATAGACCCTTGTTACTGAGCATACAATATAAAAGATGTAATTTATGGCAATAACAATATAAAGAAAGAGATAGAGGATATAACAATAGAGTATTTTTGGCTACTGAAGTCGAACTGGGATCAATATAAACTAAATTATAATATATTTAGGTTGTTTGATGTAATCCTCATGGTAGACACAAAAAAATCTAGAAAATTTACACAAAAGCTGAGAACTGAATCAATATGGTACATTATTTTAAAAATCTAGAGAGAAAGGAAGGCAATAAAGAAGAAAGCAGGGGAAAAAAAGAAAACAAAAAATAAAATAATGTAAATGATCAAGGAAAAGTTTATCAGTAATTATCTTAATGTTATTGGACTTAAATCTCTAATCAAAAGGCAGAGATTGGAAAAATGGATGAAAAGTGTATAACCCAAATATATGCTGTTTACAAGAAACTTATTCAAAGACACAAACAAGGTGAAAATTAAAGAATGGGAAAAACAGCACATGCAAATAGTAACCAAAAGTGAGCTGGATATCCAGTTGACCAAAATGGTGGTGCAAGATGCTCCAGGGTGTTATTTTCTCACAAAATCATTGATCACCAAAAACTGGCAGGAAAATCTTCCTCAAAATTATGGATAGCAATTAAATGGGTGAATGCTGAATTATAAAAAAAGTTCAGCTTTATAAAATGGTAGAAGATAATGGCACCATTTGTGCTCCCATTCTGGGTCCCAGATCCTGTTCTGGTGAGAGAAGAGTAACTCTTGGGTGCATACTGTGGGACCTGTATGACAGTGCCAATTCATCCATTTGCTCCCTGAAAGACTGAAACAGAACACTTACCTCTAGCTCACTCTCCCAGAACTTGCCCTGTAGGCAAAAGCAGCTTGCAAACAGCTAAAGCAGTGCAGGACATAATTAGGTTGGAGTAGCCTGGAGCAAAGGATTATCAGCTTTAAGATATATAATAGAACTCTAAAGTTTTTGGGCTGGGGAGAAACTCTATTTTATAAGGAGTGGAATTATAATTTATAATTATAATTTAATTCTTAAATTATAAGAATTTGAATTTCTGTAAATGAAAGAATTACTAAGGTCAGGAGCAAGTAAAAGCCCAAGTCAAGATGCAAGCTCAGAAAAGATGGAGAGGACTCAGGATGTCACATTCAACACAGACTGATTTTCTTGATAGGAAATCTAAACCTTAAAGGAGAACCAATTTGCAGATACTATGAAAGGTGGCTTTTTTTGTATTGCCTTGTTTGTTTTTGCTAGCTCAACATTCAAGGAAATCTTGTCATATCACTAGATGAATAAAAAAGTAATAAAGATCTCAGGGACAAAAACCAAAAGTTAACACTTTAAAATGTTATAATGTAAAATGTACCACAAAAAGATTATGAAACAGGTAAATAGGAAATGGTGGTGATCCAAAGGAAGAGGATAAAAATCCAGAAACCATCAACAAAGATCAGAATTTGGACCTACTGGATAAAGACCTTTAAATATTGCTTATTGGCATGCACAAATAGATAAAAAGAAACACAAGGAAGAGATGAAGTTTTTATTTTCCTTATTTTTCTACATGGAATGGAAAATACAGAAATACTAATAGAGAAATAGAAATTTTAAAAGGAATCAAACTGAAATACTGTAGTTGAGGATACGATTAACTGAAATAAAAATATTTCTTACAGGTTTTAAACAGCAGATGGACGTTGGCAGAAAAAAGAATCTGAATTCAAAGACAAGAAAATTGAAATGATTCTTACTGAAGAGGACAAAGTAAGAGGAATTTTAAAAAGCAAACAGAGCCTAAGAGATCTGTAGGACCCTGTCAAGCATATTATTATATACATCAGGTAAATTCCAAACGGAGAAGAAAGAGAAAAATGGGCAGAAGGAAAATTCGAAGAAATAATGGCCAAAAACTCCCCATATCTAAAGAAAGAGATGATATGCACATTCAAGGAATCCAAACAGGATAAACTCAAAGAGAACAACAACAAGACAAATAGTTGTCAAACAGTTCAGGTAAAGATAGAAGAGAGTTCCAAAAACTTCAAAAGAAAAGCAGTGTGCTACAGGTAAAGGATTCCCAGTAAGATTAAGTTCCAATTTCTCATTGAAACCTTGGTGACAAGAAAGCAGAGGATGAAATATATAAAGTTTTCAAAGAAAACAATTGCCAAACAAGAATCCATGAGGCTGTTTTCAGAAAAAAAAGAGGGCAAAATGCAGATATTTCCAGATAAACAAAAGCTGAGGGAGTTCCTCACCATTAGATCTGCCCAAGAAGCATCACTAAAGGACATTCTTCATACTGAAAAGAAGACACTAGACAGTAGATTGAAGTAGCATAAAGAAATGCAGACCTCCATAAGAGTGATCATGTGAGTAATTTTGAATACTGATACTATTGTATTGCATTATTTGGTATGTAATTCCACTTTTTACTTCTCACAGGTTCAAAAATGCAACTGCATAAAAAGTAATGTTAAATTCATGGTTCTGGACATATAATGAATAAAGATAATTTGTAACAAGTACAACAAAAAGGTAATGTAATGGAAGGGCATTAAAACAGTTTTTGAATATGCTATTGAATTTAATTTGGTATCAAAATACACACTATTGTTATATATTTAGGGTGTCAAATTTTAGTTCCATGTAAAGCACAGACACTGTATGAAAAATAAACATAGAAAGAAATACAAAGGGAATCAAAATGGTACAATGCAAAAAAAATCAAATAAATATGAGAGTAGGTATTAATAAAAGAATTGAAGGACAAAAAGGTATAATACCTACAATGACCAAATAATGGTAGGAGAAAATCTTGCATCATCAGTAGCAACTTTAAACCTAAGTCCATTAAACCCTCCAGTTAAAATGCAGAGATTGGCAGAATTTATTAAAGAAACCATGATCCAATTGTATGCTTTACACAAAAGACTTACATTGAATGCAAAGTAATACATTTTCTTTCATTATTTCAAAATATTAAAAGAGTGAAGTAATAAAAGAAAATGTATCATGTGGATAGCAACCTAAGGGAGTTGGGTTAGGTATATTAATATCAGATAAAATTGACTTTTAAGTAAAAAACTGTTATGAGTGAAAAAATTTATATAAACTTATTGTGGTCATATTTACCTAAATTCAATGAGAAGACATAACCATTGCAAATATAGATGCACTAATAGTAGAGTCCCAAAATTTATAATGCAAATATTGACAGATTTGAAGAGAGAAATAGATGGTTGTACGATAATAGTAGCTGACTTCAATAGATGACTTTCAATAATGGCTAGAACATACAGACAGAAGATCAATAAGGAAATAGTAGGTTGAATGATACTACAAACCAACTAGACCCATCACATTTAGGTGAGAGCACTGATCCCAGGAGCTACAGAATATCCATTCTTCTGAACTGCACATGGATCATTCTCCAGGATATACAATACTCTTAAGTCACAGAAAAATCTCGATAAATAAAAAGTATTGAAATTATTGAATGTGTTTTCTCCTGCTACAAAGGAAATCAATAAAGAGAGAGTTGGAAAAGTCACATATATGTGGAAGTTAATAATACACTCTTCCATATGGTTTTTAAATATTTTTATTGTGAAATATAACATAGATACAGAAAAGTGATAAATTTCAAAATTCAGTTTAACAAGTAGTTATAGAGCAAATTTCAAAGTGTAATAGGGTTTACAGTTCCACAATTTCAGGTATTTCTTTCTAGCTGTTCTAATATGCTAAGGACTAACAAAATATAGCAATGTAGTGATTAAGTAGTCACAATCATTTGTTAGATCCTTACTCTCCCATTCTTCCCTTTCATTTGATCTTTGTTACAATCAACAGGGATGTATTAGTTTTTGAAGCTGCCAGAATCAATGTACCAGAAATCGAATGGCTTTTAAAAAGGGAATTTAATAAGTTACAAGTTTACAGTTCTAAGGCCATAAATATGTCCTAACTAAGCTTAAGGAAGGGTGATCTGGGAAGGCACATGGCTGGCTTCCATCTCTTGGCTTTCTTTGGCTCTCTTCACATTCTGGCTTGCTTAACATCTCACGGACAGACACGTGGCAATGTCTGCTGGGCTCCAAACATGCCAAAACATCCATATCTCTGTCAGCTCTGAAGCAACTGTTCTCCAAGCATCTGTATGAGCTGTCCTCACTGCTTGTGAGAATATTGGGAGTTTCCCAGATAGGAAAGTTTAATACTCCATCAGTGTCCTAAGGGGACACTGCAAACACATTTTTATTCTCTACCCAAATTATCTGGGACGTATCGGGCATCACACTAAGCTATACAAACCAATGAGGTCTCACTCCCTATTAAAGACTCCATGCAATTATGGTGTTCAAATAAACTGACCATGCAAGTTAAATTAAATAATGTGCTACCCAAAATACAAATTTTGCACGAAATAATCATCTCTTCTTTTGGTTTCCCACAGAAGTTGAAGTTTTAAAATATGAACCATATCATCCTTTACTCTGTATTCTGATTAACTTTAGTCTTACCCAGATCAGCTTCACTCATATGTCTAGTCAAAGTCAGACCAGTTTTTCAACGGTTTCTGTATAGGGTAATGCTGACTTTCATAACTTAAGTGCTCTAAGTCTTGAGTCTCAGGTGTCACATAAATACCCACAGTTTCAGGGAACAACCAAGTTTTATACAAACAGCTCAGTATCTCAGAATTTAGAAATAATAGTTCTAACTCCTGTATATATGTGACTTCTGTTAGAGCTTACACTACAGGACTCTTTACAATAGGTCCAACCTGATAACCCATACTCTTGACTTCAGTTCTCTGAGTTCATATATCATAGTTAATCTACATGAGTGAGGCATGATATTATTTGTCTTATTGTTTCTGACATTTCATTCAACAAACTGTCCTCAAGGTTCATTTACATAGTTGCATGCCTCACAACTTCATTCCTTCTTGCAGCTGCTCAGTAGTCCATTGTATGTATACACCATAGTAATTCCTTCCATTCCTCAGTCATACCCTTAGGGCACCTCCATTCATCGTGAATCATGAATCCTGAACATTGCCACTGTAAACACCAGTGTGCAAATATTCATTCATATCCCCACTCTCAGTCCTTCCAGGAATATACCTAGAAACAGGGTTGTATGATCACATGGCAACCCCACCTCTAGCCTCCTGTGGAACCTTCACACTGACTTTCAGAGAAGCTGCACCTCTCATTTCCTACCAACAGTGAATAGGTACATCTCTTTATCCACGTTCTCTCTGGCACTTGTTTCTTTCTGTTCATTTTTAAACAGTTTTATTCAGAAAACATACAATCCAACCTAAGTCTATATGAAGATGTTTCCTCTACTTCCACAAATAATCCATACCCTTCCATACCGCCCCCCCATTTGTTGACATTTAGTTTTGGCATAATGCCTTTGTTACATTCACTGGAAGCATATTACAGTGTTACTGTTGACTATAGATCTTTAACTTCCACTGATTGTATTTCTTCCTGTATACAAGTTCATTTTCAATGGACTTACAATGTTGACACCCATTTTTTCTTCCTCATGCAAAAATGTTTTATATTTGTGCATCTGATTACCATCATTGTCCACTCTAGGCATTTCCAAGTTTTACCATCTCAGTCTTTACCCTGTAACTTTCCTTCTTGTGTCATACATGCTCCCAGTCCTTCTTCTCCAATCATACTTGCATCCAGCTTCAGTGTATTTATATTATTGTGCTACCATCAGATAGTATTATGCTATCCATTTCAGAATTTTTACAATCAATCTTGTTGCACATTGTGCACTCCTTCAGCCCCAAATGCCCAATTTTTACCCTCTTTCTATCTCCTGATAAACTGTGTTCTTAACTTTAACTCTTTAACTCATTAAAGTTCACTCATTAATGTCAGTTCATATTTATGAGGCCATATACTATTTTTTTTTTGGCTAATTTCACTCACATAATGTCCACCAGTTTCATTCCTGTTGTTACATGCTTCATGACTTTATTCTGTCTTATAGCTGCATAATATTCCATCATATGTATCTACCACAATTTGTTTAGTCATTCGTTTAGCTCACACATTTGGGCTGTTTTCATCTCTTGGCCGTCATAAATAATGCTGCAGGAACCAGCCTGCCATGCCCATGAGGGAGGGGCTCTGGTCTCCACAGCTTGGGAAACTTAGAGTTCTGTGTGGGACTCAGTCATTCTACCCATTCCAGACTGGTGTATGCTGTGTGTCTGGTCACTGATGAACCCCCAGCAGTTGTTCTATATTGTTCCTGGCTATTTACTAACTGCTCTGGAGAATGAACTAAATTCCACATTCCCTATGCCATCATCTTTTCCTATTTGTCTTTATTTAATAAAGTGAGGAATTACAGGGCCATGGTCTGAGAAAGTAGAGAAAGAACTACATGGGAACAGTGTAAAAAATGAAGATTTCGTCCTTGCCATTTAGGGAAAAAACACCTTGAGAACTGCAACAGAGGCAACTCATCAGCCTCAGGCTGGAAAGGAGCTACTTATGCCTATGGGCATGGTCCCAGTACTCCCATAGCCATAGGCACCTCCTCCATGGGTCCCATGCAAAGGACTAAATAATACACTCTCAAACTATCAATAAATGAAAGAAGAAATCACAAGTGAATTAGAAAATATCTTGAGGCAAATTAAAACTATAACATGACATATCAAAACTTATGGGATGCAGTAAATGCAGTGCTGAGAGGGCAATTAATACCTTCAAATGCTTACATTACAAAAGAAAAAAACATTTGAAATCAGAGACCTAATAACCTCACTCCAGGAAGATGTAGAAAAAGAAGAGTGCACTAAACCCAAAGTGAGAGGAAGGAAGGAAATAATGAAGAGTGGAGTTAAGTGGAAAGGCAATTAAAAATTAATATTATAATAATAGGGAGAAGTAATGAAACCAAAAATTGTCTTTTTTCAAAATCAAACAAAAATCAACAAAACTTTAGCTATGTTGACAAACTAAAAAATGGGGGAGGAGACAAATAACTAAAATTAGAAATATAAGTAGGGACGTGACATTTGACCTCAGAGGAAAAAAAAAGCATCATCAGAGGATAACGTGAGCAATTGTATGCCAAAAGTTAGATAACCTAGATGAAATGGACAAATTCCTAGAAACATGCAAAGTAACTATACTGACTCAAGAAGAAATAGATCTCAATAGACCAATAATAAACAAAGAGATTAAATCAGTAATCAAACAACTCCTAACAAAGAAAAATCTAGGACCTGATGGCCCCTCTGGCAAGTTTTACCAAACAGTCCAAGAAAAGAATTAAAAGCAATCCTGCTCAAATTCTTCTAAATAATTGAAGAGAAGAAAACCCTTCTAACTCATTCTATGAGGCCAACCTCACCCTCATATCAAAGATAGATAAAGATACATAAGAAAAGAAAATCCAGACCAATTTCCCTTCCAAATATAGATGTAAAAGTCCTTAACAGAATCTAACTAATCAACTTCAACGTTAAAGAATATCAGCAAACTGAAACCACATTAAAATAATTTGACACCATGATCAAACAGGATTTATGGCAGGTATGAAAGAGTAGTTCAACGTAAGAAAATCAATTAATGTTTTATACCACATTAACAGATCGAAGGAAAGAAATCATAATGATCATCTCAACTGATGCAGAAAATGCATTTGACAAAATCCAGCGCTGGTTCTTGAGAAAAACATCTTGAAATGAAATGAGACTTCTTCAGCATCATAAGAGGCATATTAAAAATTCCTCAGCTAATGGCATACCAATGGTTGAAGACTGAAAGCTTGCCCTCACTAAGATCAGGAACAAGACAATGTGACCACTGTAATCACTGTTATGCAACATTGTACTGGAAATTCTACTGGAACAATTTAGCAACTAAAAGAAATTGAAGACATTTAAATTGGTTAGGAAAAAATAAAAGTTTCTGTATTTTCAGATAATATGACACTGTGTAAAGATTCTTAAGAAAATCAGCCACAAAGATAATGCAGCTAATAAAATAATTCAGCAAACTGGTGGGGTACAAGGTAAACATGCAATAATCAGAGTGTTTCTATGCACTGGTAGTGAATAATATGAAAAGGAAATCAAGAAAAGATTCCACTCACACTAGCAAGTCAAAGAATCAAATATCTATGAATAAATTAAACAAAGGAAAGAAAGAACTTATACACTACACAAATTTGATGAAAGAAATTAAAGGACACTTGAATAAATAAAATGTTATTCCATGTTCAAGGACTGGAAGACATAAACATGTCAGTTCTACTCATTGAAACTTAAAGGTTCAACACTATCCCAATCAGAATTCCAATAGTTTTCTTTGAAGAACTGGAAAAAAACAATCATCAAATTTACATAGAAGTGTAATGGGTCCCAAAGGGTCAAAAACATCTTGAAAAGAAACTAAAAGTTGGAGATTCACATTTTCTGATTTTATAACTTATTTATAGTAATCAAAATAGTTTGATACAGACACAATGAAAGACAAATAGAGCAATGAAATCATAATAAGAGTTCAGAAATTAACCATCACATCTATGGCCATTTGAAGTTTGGCAAATGTACCACCTTCACTTAATAGGGAAAGAATAGTCTCTCCAACAAATGGTAGACAGAAAACCAGTTTTCTGCATGCAAAAGAATGAATACAGACCATTATATCACACCATATATAACAAGGAAATAAAAAGGAAAGACCTAAATATAAAAAACAGAACTATAAAACTCCTAGGAGAAATTATGAAGCATATTTAGGATCTTGTGTAAGACAACTGTTCTTAGACTTTACACCAAGATCAGAAATAAAAAAGAGAAAAAAAAATTGATTCAAGACTTCATCAATATTAAAAGCTTTTGTGCATCAAAGGACCACATCATGAAAGTGAAAAGACAACCTCCTGAATGAGAGGAAGTATTTGGAGAACACGTATCTGATAAAGTATAAAAACACTCCTATGACTCAACAACAGAAAGGCAAATAATTCAAATAAGAGATGGGGATAAGACCTAACCAAAGAAGATAGTCAAATAACACATGAAAAGGTGTTCAATGTCATTGTTCATTAGGGAAATACAAATCAAAACCACAATGGAATTCACTTCACACCCATTAGAATGACTACCATTTAAAAAAAAAAGAAAAATCAAAAGGATTGGAGATGATGTGAAGAGATAGAAACACTTGTTCATTGTCAGTAGGAATGTAAAATGGTTCTGCCACTGTGGAAAACAGTATGGCAGTTACGCAGAACGTCAAGTATGGAATTACCTTATAACCTTCTTGAACATTTGGATGGAATGTAAAGGAGAAGAAAGCCAAGCATTTTTGAAAGCCTACTACATTTTAAGGTATTTTTCTGACATTACCACATTACAATTCAATGAGTTGGGAACATTAGTCCAAGTTTTCAAATGAAGTGGAGTAAATTGCACAAATTTGCATAACTGATTCTCAGAATGGGGACTGGGTATTCTCTCTCTCAAGCCTATAAAGAAGAACTGTGTTGCCTTCTCTTAAGGAAATTACAATTTAAATAAGTCAAGCCATTTCCTCCATCACTATAAACCTCAGTTTCCACCTTTTGAGAACGACATTAATAATACCTCAGAAGACTGAGTAAAGGAAATGGGGGAATATTCCGAACTGGGTTAACAATGCAATGAAAAAATGCATAGAGTTCTCAGAGAGATTAGAGTAAAGCAATGCAGCTAGAGAAGAGTAATTGTGTACAAATGCAGTAGGACATAAGTTTTGAGGTAAACTGAGGCCTGGTTTGTCACATCTAGTATTTCAGAATGTTGTATCTTAATATATGGGCAATGAAAAAATTTTATTATTTATACGGATAAAATGGTAGAAAGATGAAAAACATGAACTTGGTCTGGATATTGTATTTTAACAGGATTATTCCTTAAGTATCTGTTGACATCTCTGGAGGGCTTATTGTCAGAACATGGACTGAAAGTTAATAGACTTACAAATTCTAGACCTGGTTCTGCCACAAAATAATAAGAAACTAGCACTGTCTCAAGAGGCCTAATTTTAATGACCATATTTAAGAAGATAATTCATTCCAACTTTATAATTCTAAGGATGTGATGTAGTAAAGCATTTTAAATCATGGGGCCTTGGGGGCAGGCACAACTGGCCTGGAGCCTTCTTTCTGCCACAATTCAGCTCTGTTACCTTGGGGTAAAAATCTCTTCAGATCTCAGTTTTAATAACTTTAGAATGAGGTTAATAAAAACACTTTCTTCATAGTATTGTTGAAAGGCTTGGAAATGAGGTGATGTGTATAATACAGGGACTTACATATTGATTCCTAAAAGTTAGATGTAATTATGGTGAGTAATGCATCTCTTAGCTTTCCACAAAGGAGAGATCCACATTTGTTAGCACTTTTTTCTAAGTGTGACAGATAAGCAGTTTGCAGCCCTCTACCCTCTCTAGAATAAAAGGTTGAGATTATTGCAAACTATAAGGACACATAGAAAACATTATTTTATATTCTCTTGGATTTCCTCCTCTTCTCAGTTCCCACGTATGTGAAATCATGACTGTTACTATTAAGAGCATAAGCTGACATATGGCATGCAGCAAAGGGTGTTGAAGGCAGAAAGGAAGTGATCGAGGCTCCTTTCAACAGTATCACATCTAAGGAAAAGGCCAATGCTATATGTTAGCCCAGCTTCAACTGGGAGAAGAAAAGATTTTTACTAATGGAGTAGTAATGTTAAAAGAATAAAAAGTGAGACCCTTCATTTTTCCCTGGGAAAACTTTTCAGAAAATACAAGCCAACTTGAAGCTCAATCAAAGGTTCTGAAAGGGAGAAGCATAGGCTGTGTCTCCAGCATCTCAACTAGAATGAGTGTATGTAAGACATCTCTGTCAATGACAGCTTTCTGGGTTATTTTTAATTTAATCTCATTAGTCTTGTCTTTTTCGTGTGTAGGAATGAGTCACAATATGGGTAACAATTGTGAAACTTCCCTTTGGAGAATTCCTTTACATATTACTTTGGGAGACAACTATAAAGTCTTATAAATGATAGCCCCCATAAACGTCAGCTCCCATAATTCAGTTGGTGACAACAAGCCAAGCTTGTGGATGGGCAGTCACAGATATTGGGGTTGAATATTGTGTATGACATCAAAATCATGGCTTCGTAAACATTTCCTTCTTTGCATACAGATTTAATTATCATGCACCCCAGAGAAGAGCAAAACCAGGGCCAACTTCATTTCAAAAGAAAGAAAAATGTGTTCCTATTTTTATAGCCTTGTAAAAGCAAGGAAATGTCTGAAGAGAAAAAAAAAAAAAAAAAAAAACAGTCTTGAAGAAGAATGCAATATGCCCCAACCCAAACTTATTCAAGATGTCATTCCTGGATAGAATTCTATACTCTCAGCACTAGACAGGCTGGTTAAGCAAAGGCAGGTTCTACATGCACTGTCATTTGAACGTGATACTGATAGATGGTTTTTACAAACAGGCTGGACCGCAATGAAAAGCCTTGTGAATGTGCTAAGACTGTTTTAACAGGTCACTGGAGACCAAAGTGCCTGAAGGAAAGAATCTAAGCCAAGTCCTATGAACAGCTCATAATATATGAATAATGAAGCACTTCAGAAAAAATACATATAAAATGAAGATATTCCCAAAGACATTTCTAGTGTCACTAATGTTTTTGAGAACCCTTCTAGCTGCAACCTGATTAGGTGTTTCAGGATCTGCAATAGGTTTACTTCGTGACCCTGATCCACAGTTCTTTTTTCTTTTTATTTTCAAATCTCAGAGAATAGGTTTCCATTGTACTTAAGTAGGTAGAAGTATTGTCTGAAATAAACATAAGACTATTTAATGAATCAATTCAACAGAGAAACAGTCCATCACACCTGTAACTAGAATTGTTGGGACCTTTCAAGGGAAATAAGGAAAGTAGGACTATTAGCTGAAAAAAAAAAAAAGAAAATCCACCACCTTATAAATAGGCATCATGTAACTGTTGCCAGTCAATCCCACATAGCACCCAATTTCATCAATACACATGTGACTTAGACCAAAAAACATTTAACCAATTTTTGCTCATTTGCCACCCAAGCATAATTTGTCTCTGAACTTAAGATTCAATTTTAAGTCTTTGAATATGAATTTGAGCCTTTTAAACCATACATTTGCATAAACTATAACCTAATTAATTAACAAATTATCATATAAAATAGTTTCAAAGCTAAGAATTTGGCATCATACATAACTAGTTCATGATTTGTAAGCTCCAGAAAAGTTAGAGCAAATGGGATTTACTTTTGTTTCAGGTGACAGCATAAGTTAAGATGACTGGTTAGAGCACATTCAAAGAAAATTAAGAGCCAGAGGAGCATTAGTATTCAAATATTATTTCCAGCTATTATTTCTGATATTTGTCTCTCATAGGGTCATAGAAAGTAAAAGCAGGAAGACGTTTGTTTGGATATTGATCGGTCCATCTTTTTGCATTTACTTTTTTAATTTATTTAAAAAATATGACAGAATCTCCGTAGCCTTTCTCGACAGTTCATTCTAGGGCATGAGAAAAACCTATTCCTTTCGTTATATGTCTACCAAAGATTAAACATCATTATTTACCATTCTTGAATGTAGACCTCTGCATGGTGAAAGCATAACTATATATATCAGACAGTTTTACAATTACCAAGTCACATTCTTATACATCTAATTTGACTCTCATAAAATTCTTAGGAGGTGGACAGGGCAGGTAAAACTTCAGGGGCAGCATTTGATGTGTATTTGCATCACTGACATTGAACACATAGAATGTACTTAATGGTACTTCCTGAATAAATTGTTCAATTATTCATCTTTAAAGGGCAATAAAACCAAACTCAGTAAGGTTGAGAGACATACCCAACATTTATTTGTTTAAAATTTATCATTAAGGCTGGCTTTGAGGGCTTCTGATAAGTCCTAAATTCTTTGCCCATAATGAATTTACTAGGTCTCCCCACATACTACCTTAGAATATCCATCCCAAAAATAAAAAATAAAAATAAATATCCTAAGAGACAATATAAAGATGGAAAAATGATTTGCTTATTTATTTTTAAATCTCAATGCTTAATTGTACTTTGTTTCAAAAATCATTAAAAAAAATAATCCTACTTTACTTTCAGATGATTCATTTTCAAAGGCAAAAATATTGTCCCAAGAATAATGATTACACCTTAAGTACTTAAATTTTTATTGGCTAATAATAGAATTGTTTATATTTGTAAGATACTTATTTTACTCAGCACTTTCACATTCCTTACTTTGAAAATCCACAAAGTAGTAGCATTGGTTCCATTTTAAGCTAAGGAGATGGTGGGTGCATTAGGGCTTCCATAACAAATTTCCACAGACTGGGCTGCTTAAAACAATCACGGTTCAGGAGGCCAGAGTTCAAGATCAATGTGTCAGCAGTATAGGCCGCAGTATTCCTTTGGTGGCCCTGAGGGAAATTCTGTTCCATGCCTCTTTCTTAGCTTCTGGTGGGTGCCCACAATCCAAAGCATTCTTTGGTGTGTAGCTGCAGTACTCCACACTCCACCTACATCTTCATATGCCCTTCCCTCTATAGGTCTCCTCTGTCTTATAAAGACACCAGTCTTTGAAAAGAGGTCCCATTTAATCTAATATGATATCTTCTTAACTCGATTATATCTGCAAGGACCCTACTTCCAAATAAGGTCATATCCACAGACACCGGGGATTTGGACAGTAACATGCATTGGGGTGGGTGGGGGTAGTAAAATTCAGCTTACGACAGTGGGTAAGAGGGAAAATTAATACCCTGATGTCATATATGGGGGTGCTAGGTAGTTAACCTCCAAGGAACAGTGTCTCCAACACGAGACACTGTGATCCTTTGGGTCTCCACTTTTGAATGCTAGTTCTAACTGTAATTCTTCTTTTACTGGGAATTTTGGGGTGAAGAAGAGATATGTATCAAGAGACATCAGGGGATGCACAGCTTATCATATGAAAATGAACAGTGTATATTTGTACATTGTACTATTTGGTGGAGTTCTTGAGTAATCATGGAAGTGGGAGTAGAGTCCAAAGAAAGATGAGTAGACAAGGGTCACCCAAAGGCCTCCTATTTAAAATATCTCCATCTTCTTTCATATAAATGTTTGAACAATCAAAAGTTAATTTGGATGAGAAAACATATCTTCAAAAAGGCAAATATCCTGGGAAGATCAAATCTCTAAGTCATGGTGACAATTTTAATAATCACAGGACTATCCAGCAGAGCAAAGGTAACTCAGAAAATAGGAATTTTGCTGGGCAGAAAAGAAGAGATAATTTGGGAATATGTAGGGCATAAAGCACCAGTGGGAAGGGAAAAACTTTGTCCAACCAGAAAACTGAATATGTAAAGGGTGGGAAGCAGAATAGGCGGTGAAAAATGTAGTTGTATACCAGAGGCAAGATATGCCCCTGGGCCCTGGATAAAAGCCAAGTATTACTGAAAATTATTTTGTGCACATGGGTGTTAATTTAAGAATCTGAATTACAAATAGTTTTTAAGGCTACAAATTTAAGTCTCCTAAATCAGCTCAGTCTCAGTCCATCCTAGTTTAGTCTTTTATAAGCCACAGGCTCATCAAATCCTTTGTAGTCCTAATCAGTCGCTACCCTGTCTAAACACACACACACAAACACACACACACACACCAACGAGCAAGATGAGAAGAAAGAACTATGTTCCTGACATCTGCCTAATCTAATAAAGATTAAAAAATAAGTAACTCCTCTTTTAAAATGCTTTGATTTATGTCTTTAGCACCTCCCCTTCTCATTCATTCAGTCGACGAATATTTTATAATGCTAAGACCATCTGTAAAGTATTTTGTTGGACGTTAGAGATTTTGTAATGAATCAACAGAGGCCCTGTACTCAGGGAGCTCACATTCCAGTGTCTTGCTCCAATAGGAATATAAACAGGATATAAGGGTGCAAGAAAAATGTGACACTTTCTCCAGCCTGGAGTGTTAGGGTCCTTATAGGAGGACATGTTAGTGGAATCTTTCTATTCAGGTATGATTCATATTTCTACAAGTTATCAACTAAGTTATTTTTGAAGATCTTTTAAAGTTCTTGCTAATTTCAAATTCTCCCTACAGGAAAAATCCCACATAGGCTGGTAAATCTAATGAACATTTAGTCACTGGATTTTAGCCATCAGGCCACTACAGTTCTAAGGGGAAATCTATAGCCATTTTCTCAAAAGATATGCCTACAGTGAAGGGATATATACAATTAGTCAACACTAGTCCACTAGTCTGGTTAGTGAAAAAATTCAGTTACTTTAAAACGGAATTATACAAATTGCTAAATACCATCAACTCTCATATTTCAAATTCATTAAGTATACATTTATCATTCTGTCTAACCTTTTGAGTTCTGTATCTAGAAATTATATAAAAATGCAAGCTCTGTGTAAAGACTGGATGAAAGAGCACTGCATGATGTGACTGATCATCCAATTTTCTTACTAGTCTAGATCACGATAGAAGAATGAAACAAGATCTGTTTTGCATTTAGCATGCTTAGTTTGCATGCTTAGCATGCATTTAGCATGCCAGTTAATATTTGAAAGATTTTTCAGTGTGCTGACTTGAAAATACTTTTACATTATGATGTCTTGTTGTGTGCTCACATAGTAGGTTGAGAAAAAAATCAGCCTTGGTGGCTTAGTACTGCTTAATTACTTAGATACATTGCTAAGACTTACTAAAGCCACTACTATGCAAGGAAAAGTGCTATTGGTTCAACAAAGCGAAGAAGGAAACAACAGTAAAGATCTCTTGGGTTTGCAGTAATAATAAGGATAGAACATGTGGTGGAAGTAAGACCTAGGATACTGAATGTTTGTCAGACCCAATACACTGATGTAACCAGACTTAAATTTAAAAAGGGGAAAGCAAAACCCTTTCTAAAAATCACATTTCCTGATCATAATGTGATCATAATGAACAATTAGAGCAGGAAAACAAGCTGCATGATATATCCCCATTCATCTAGCAGAAATTAGTCACCAAGGGCTTAAAGAGATAAGAGAAAATATTGACAGGCTTGAGGAGAGCAGCTAAAATTACACAGTCACTCCACACTTTCCATACACTTGTCACCAGTGGATGTAAATATTTATGGCTCAGATAGCAAACGACTTACCTTATTTGGTGATTTGAGGAACTGCTGTGATTCCAGAGTCACAGGAATGGTGTTAGGTTTCAGCAGAGATCTGGGCTGGATTAAGGCAAGGGAGTTGTAGCAGCTGCAAATGAAAATGTGTCATAACCCATTCCACCCTCCTAATCCTTCTGCTCTCACACATGCATGAAAACTAAGCCCCTCACAAGAAAGAAAAATTAAGAAAATCTGCACCTTGGGTTGTAAGGAGAAAATCTTCCTAAAAAACTGGAATTTAGGAAAATGTGGAGTACAGAAAGGGGGCTAAACTAAGCACATTCAGTGTGCATAAAATTAAAACACACCAGCCTCATCTGTTGAACAGCATGGTGCTCTGGCAGTTCGTAACCAAGTGTTTAATAATATTTATAGTTTGGCTAAGTAGGAAATTAATAAGGGAAAAAGTGGATTCTCCTGGATGAGATCAATTCGACATGCTCTGCTAGATGTTTGTTCTAGGATTAGGCAGCATAGAATCACATATGTCCCCAATGAGTGCAAGAGAACCCTTTAAAGGAGCTCAGCTCAGGGAAGGCCTTTAAAGGAATATTTTTTTGGCTGTTTTTCTATAATTCGACAAACATTCTGCACCTCTGGCCAGGGAGACAATGTTCTTTTTCTTACAAAGGATGTTTCTGCAGAGCTGTTCTGCAACTGTGATCTTTAGTTGCAACAATTGCATGAGCATAAGAATGCTCAGAAAAGTCTTTTAAAAGAAATGGATGTTTAGGGATAGATCTTACACCTTTATATTAGGCTGTAATTACAGAATATTAGAGACTCTTTCTTCCTAGGTCCTTGAGTCTTGAAACTGCTTTCCTTGAAACTATTAAATGCCTTAAGTGAATTCTGAACTTGGAAGCTTACCATCCTGCTGTAACTCTATTTTTCAAACTGACCTAAAGTTCTCTTAATTGAACAATTTCTCACCTGACAGCTTCCCATTTGAAGAAACAAATCTATAACCAAATACTGATACATTTTATGATAAATGCACCTTTTTACACTAGTTGAGAAGAAAATAAGAATATTTATGTAGGAATTATCACCAACTCTGTTTTCATGTAAATTATGATAATTTTTTATTAATTTTAGATGAACCACAACAGGTTATTGATCCATCTTGGAGTCCATCTCAGTCTCCTTTCCAGAGAATCAACCATTGACACTGGTAAGACTTTTGTCAGGACTTTGGCTCCAGCCTTAGGAGTAGAGAGAAAGGAAATTCGGCTGATTTGAACTCCAAGTAAAGACCACCATTTGTTTGTCCAATCCCTCAATCAATAAGTTAGGCAATGGAAACTGTCTCTTTTAAATCAAGGACGAATTATTTAGAATTCCTTACTTCATTCTCCTGTTTATTAACTTCAGCACCTATTGAGTTTCTATGAAACTTTTTATAGGATTCAGTTAGGTGAAAACTATTTGGTAAAGAAGAGAATTTTAAAAAGAATTAACAGACTTATATGCACCACTGGTTTTGCTTGGTGATTTAGGTAGGACCAGCTTATTTGCCCTCATCTATTTTGCCCTCAATATTTCTTTTTTGTTTCAAGCTTTCTCAAATCGATCTTTACCAAAGAATGAATGATTTAAGGACTTAGATCACTGACTAAATGTGATCCAGCTTTGTGTCTGGTTCTTTTAAGGTTTTAAATGTCCAAATTTCTTGATGATTCAGCATTTGACCTGTTTTCTTGAAACTAAATCCAAATGTAGCCTAAAACATATAACAAGAATAAATGTTCAGCCAATAAGTCTTCATCTCTGTTTACAGAATTCTAATTCCTCTCTCCTCCTCACAGGCAATCATCTGTCTATAGGTTTTCTTGAAATTTACTTTTCTCATGACTGCTTTAATGACCTATTCGGAAATTTTGGATAAAATTCTCCTCAAATAATCTGCTATTCATTTTTTCCCCATATTTCAACAACTATCCTTTTCCTGACACTGTAGTAGTGAGTGGCATCGATTTGGGTACCTTTTCCAATCTGTACCATATTTAACCAAGCTCTTCCTCAGACCAGAAACTGCCAAAGTCATCTTGGTGTCCAGGATAGAAAAGAGTTGGTAACAAATCTAGCAGGAAAAAAATGTCTCTTGATATTTGAAGAAAAATGGTTCTAGCCTTCAATTAGAGATGTCAACCTAACTACAGTATGGCCCTGCTGTTAAGAGGTTGTATTATCACATCCCTTTTGTGTGATCCAGTTTCTTCACAACTCTAATAGACACTGTCAACCAGAAAGACCAGTGTCCTTATAATTACCTAGAATGGACCAAAATCTGTGTTCATTCCACATTAGGCCTTGATTTTTAGCTATTTTATAATTACAGGAGGAAATTCTCTCATACTTGTAAATTAGATACATAGTCAAAGGATTCTGAAACTCTACCTCTAACTTGTGAAATTGACAGAATGATAAATTCCCACATTCTCTCATACAACCTCATTTCTTTATAAAACTTTTAAAAACTGCACTAGAATTTTCAAATGAAATGATTCATTCAAATATATATGCATATGTTCCTGTGTGTGTGTCTGTATGTATGTATGTATCTATCTATCTATCTATCTATCTATACTGCCAGCTGCATATTAATATTATAAATAATTTTATAAGAAAGCTGAGTTACACCACACTCAACTTTCCTCATGGCAACAATTAGTTCATATCAGCTGGTAGAACTTTTGTCATATTTCTCTTCACAAGGAAATTGAACAAACTTAAACTTGCTTGTCTGTCTCCCAAGGGCAGATCAGGTAATAATATCAGTGAAAGAAGATGATTGCCCAAAAGCCAAGGACCTTAAATTTTTGCCTTTCAATAGTATGATTTTGTTAGTAGAATTAAACCCCCCATTTCTACCCACAGACAATTCCTAAGGAAACAGACAATGACTTCATAAAATTAAATAGTTGTTGGGGGTGGAAGGGACCTTTACACTCATGCACCATTTTTCATAGCATAAGTCTTTATTCTTCCTTTCCGCATCCCTCATCCCCTGCCCCCATCACAGATTTGTGTCTCACATGAGGAGAAGCCGATATAAGTTCAATTAGCCTACCCTGGTTGAGAATAATCTGGAAGTAAAAAGGGGTCAGGACTGTAGCAAAGTTCTCTTCATTAAGAAGATATAATAAGCAGAGCATAAACACTCTGTGATCACTAAAAGCATAGACTAGCATTCACACTGATAGAACCTTAGCATAAATAAAAGAATTTCATTAAATAGAAATGTAAAAGTTCAGTGACCCTTACCACTTTTAAGGATATTCCCAGAATTTAGCAAAATGAAGCAAAAAATATGCATTAGGAGAATGTTTTCAAGATTTCTTTCTAAAATGATTTCAGCAATTACAGGCACAATATGGTATGAAGGGCAATAGATCTTGCCACCAAGGCAGGATTCATCCCACTGATTACCTCTTTGTTCCATTTATAAAATTCCTCTCTGGTTTCTTAAAACATGATGGCATGTTCCTCTCTTGCTTACATCCATCAAGCCTAATTTTAAGAACTTTGGTGTCCTGTTGCTGTGCTTGACGAAATGGAGTCTTAACCCCTTTTATCTCTTTTGGAATTACATCTTTTTTGGCTAGACAATTCTCTTTCTGCCTGGAGTCTTGGTGGCTGTCTCAATTTCTTATATTTTTTTCATTAACCTTTTACCATCATCAATATTGGCAGAAGAATGAACTGATAGCAGAATGACTGCATTTAAAAATATAAAATATGTTTCTTTCTCTCAAGTTCAAACTTTACAATTCTGGGAAAGAGTAAAAACTGTCCAGGGACTCTTGTGCTAAATGGCTTGAAGAAATTCAAATATACTGGCTTCCTTCACACAGAGTCAGTAACAGGAAGGAAAAGGTAAGGAAAAGAAGATGATTCTTTAAGACACACTCTAAGTTGGAGATCATATATTTTTTATGCATAAAAAGTCCTTAGGCATTTGATTTTTGTTGTCAAATAGAAGTCTGGCAATATAAAGATGATACATGCATCTTGAGAATTAATATCTAAATAAATTTCTGCTTCCAAATCTCAGTGCTGTGATAAAAGAAATGCTATAGATCTAAGTCTGTGAACAGTGAAAAGAACAGCCTTAGCTCCTGGTTCATTTTTTATTTGGAATTCTTGCAACTCTGTCGCTGAACATCTTGAGTTTGTTTTGCATGTCATCAACTGTATGAGATGAAGATTTTTTTATCCTTTATTAAGTATGCAATCAAAGTCTCAGGCCCTGTATGATTCCTTAAAATTTGTGACTTTCAGATCAGCAGTGCCCTAATTCAAGACGGAAATTGCTTTTAGCCAGTATTATTCAAAGAGTCTTGTTTCCATTTTATCTTTTATTTAAGGCTGCTATGTCATCTAGGGCATGTTCACAAGGATTCCAATTATTTGACAGGCAGAAAACAGTAAAATTTTTCTCTCTTGTTTTCTCATTAGATAGGTGCAAGTTAAAAATTATTTTCAGTGAAAAATTGAGGCTTCTATTTCATGGTTGGGGCTGTTTACTTGAGTGCCACTAAGATTTTCACTGTGAACCAAGAAAGGGTTTTTCTGAAATGAAGAGTTTGCCAGAATTCCTGAGGGATACCCAAAGCCATGACTTAAATCACTTAAATTTTCTTTCTTTTGATCTCCAGTTTATGGATAGATAAATTAATTTGTTTTTGAACATGGATCCTGGATTAATTCTGGCCGTGAAAGTGGAGATAAGTCATGGAAGCCATCTTTTCATACATGGCTGTGGCATTCTCGGCACCCTACCTCAGCCACAGCAGGCAGGCACTGCTTAAGAAAAGCAAATCCCCAAAATGCTTTAAGAAGGTATAAACTGATCACCTAATAAAAATGGATAACTTCATATAGAAGTTGATGTGTGTCTCTGTTTTTCCACCCACCTCTGCTTAGGTCTAAACCTTGCAGATGGTAATATCCTAAAGTCCTTACAATGGTCCAAGAACTATGCTTTGCAGGGATTATTTACTCCTTTCTATAATTCTATGATATAGGCACTGTCCTTCCTACTTTACAAAGGAACTGAGGTTTGAGAAATTAAGTGACTTGTCCAAGTTTACACAATTTGTAGGTGTGAATCCAGGGTTAGAACACAGAAAGTCAAATTCCAAAAGCTATGAATAGTTTGCTCCACTCCCTTCCAAACTTACCTTTATCAAATTATCTAACAGGGGAACGACATATATGCTCTGTGAAATACATGATCAGAGTAGAAAATATTGCTACTATAAAGAAATAAAAAATAAAATCTTTCCATAATTCCTTCCCTCTCATTCAAAGATTATTCTCTGAATGTTTCGTTTATTTTCTTCCAGAATTCTCTCTTTCCTCCTTTCTTTCTCATCCCTTCTTTTTCCCTTGCTCCACACTGTACCTCTTTTTGTACAATTTTGTTTTTGTAATAGGATCATAAAATACATATCGTATTTTTTATTATAATTAGTCTATGATATTAAATATTCTCCAAAATCTGATAATAGCAGTGACACAATATCCCATAAGTAGCTAATTGTCATATATTTTCTTTTGAGAAATGCAGTATTTTCCTTCTAGGCAGCACTTATGCCTTATTCTGTTTCCTTCCCCACAGATTGCAGGTACATGGATCACTCAGTCCTGTTTAATCAAAGAACTGCATAATTTTGCTGTTGATCTTCTTTTCTTTTCTTTTTTTGAGATAGACATGTGACAGAAAGCATTTCAGCATCAAATAAAAAATTTGCTTGAACTGTTGGAAAGAGGCACTCTATCCCCTTTGTCCTTAAATTGATGAGCTTGGCTTGGGCTAGTTTTGGGGAGAGTTTGTCTGGGAATAAAGCTATAACTGAAAAGAGCTGATAGCTGCTCTGAAGTTAACTTCCTCATTGTGTTGCCTGATAC
Organism: Tamandua tetradactyla; assembly: GCF_023851605.1. Lineage (NCBI taxonomy): Eukaryota > Metazoa > Chordata > Mammalia > Pilosa > Myrmecophagidae > Tamandua > Tamandua tetradactyla. The sequence continues at coordinate 42,010,134 of NC_135337.1, read as the reverse complement.
TTAGTTGGTGCCTTGTGAGAGCCCATTTAAAGTGGTGGAAGAATGGTAGAGAGACCAGTGTCGGATATGAGGCAAAGAGAGTGTCAGGATATGAGTTCAGGGAGGCAGCATGTGGCCATATCATATAGGGTCTTAAAGGTCTTTATAAGTAATTTAGCCTTTACCCCAAGTGAGAGGGAAGTCATAGGAGGGTTCTGTGCAGAAAGAACATGAACATTTAAAAAGGTCACTGATAACTTTGGGAAGAATATACTGGGGTGAAGGTATGGGAGGCAGTGCAGGGAGATGAATAAAAAGGTATTCCAAAAAATCAGGGGAGAGAAGATCACATCTTTCACTGGGGTAGTAGGTTGGATATAGCAAGAAATGCTCAGATCCTGTGTGTATTTTAGGGGTGAAATCAATAAGATTTGCTGAAAGTTCAGATGTGGCATGAAAGAAAAGGAGAGGAGGCAAAGATGATTAAGTTTTTGGCTCTGAGCAACTGAAGGATGGAGTGGTCATTTGCTGAGATGAAGAATATTGTAGGAAAGGTGGATTTCAAGGAAGGAGAAAAAACATTAATCCTGTTTTGGACTTCTTAAATTTGAGATTGCTGTTAGATTTCTAGGTGGATATATATTTTTGGATTTTAAAACTGAGATCCAGGCTAAAGATATGAAGTTGGAAATTATCAGTTTAGAAAAATTATTTCAATCTTAAATTCTAGTGAGTGAAACAGAGAAGATACACAAACGCTGAGGTCTGGGTTATTTTAGTAATTAGAAGGTTGGACAGATAAAGGAAAACTAGATAAGGTAAGAGAAATGGACTCACAATGAGTAGTATAGTGAAGAGAATAGACTGGTAGAGAAAGTTAATCCACAAATAAAAAGAGATTAGCTGTTTCAAATGCAATAGTTAATTGACTTAATGACAATGAGTAGGAATGAGCATGTTAGCTGTAGAAACAGGATCCGCTATATGGAAATACGACCAGGGCAGTCACACAGGGCCCTGCACTTGATGTTTAATGCTCTGTGGTGACCATCATGAAATTCTCAACATTTTTATCTTTAAATTTGAGCTTTATAGGTGCAGTACAATGGGATAATGGAGCATGGGGATTGGAGCCTCAGGTCATGTGTGATCCAGCCTCCTTCTATCTCCCTTTTGCCTTGGGGTCAGTTCCAGAGGCATGTCCAAATGACCACTACTAGCGTTACTCTCTACCACTGGTGGGATTCTGGGCTCAGTGCAGAGAGTGGGGAGATTGGGCATTTACCCTGTATAAAGAGTCACAGGCATCTGTGAGGGTCTACACTATCTCTGCAAGTACCCTTATGACCAAAGGAGCATGGCATTAAATAGTAAATAAAGTAACAAACAAAAAACTCACTATGACAGGTCAAGAGCTCTACCTTGAAAGAAAGGAAGAAGGCTTTGTCCTGCTTTTTGAACAAAGGGCACAGTATTTTCCTTTTGTACTAAATCCTGCAAATTGTATGGCAAGTCCTTTGTAGAAAGATCATTTCTATAGTTTTAGGAATGAGTAGATAAGTGGATAATTAAAATTTAAAAGAGCAAGAATAATCAGTATTTTCATATAAAGAAGGATTTTGAAGAAAGACCCGAGTCAATGTATACTTTTTTACTTAGATTAGGGAGGATGGATTAATCCGAGAATTTTTGGATGTTAGTGGACAGGAGTCAATGGAGGGAGGAATAATTGGAGAGGGAAGTTATAAATGATGAATCAAAATACCAGGGAGGGAAGTGCACATGGAAGGATGTCACCATATCAGACAGATTCTGGGAGAATCATGAGCATATTTAATATTGAGAGAAATAACTAGTGAATGGATTGGTTAAACGTTTTTCATCAGGAAGTGTTAAGCATCTCCTATGGTGGGCTTGGCAGACTGGAACGAGGAAGTAAGAGAAGAAGAAACTTCATCCTCCAAAAATGAAAATTAGGATTAAAAAAAATGTTAAGGAAGATGCATCTTGAGACCAAGAGGGGATAAATTCAAAGCTTGTGGCATTCAGTCAAATAAAATCAAGGTCATTTTAAGAGAAAATGCAGAAAGAACGTGAACATGGGCCTAAAAGGAGAAGACATAGTTTAAAGAGATGATTAAGAGCATTTCCAGTCAGTAGAAAGGCTCTGTTTGTCATCACAATGGCATACATTTGTAGGTATTGAGTTATTTACACATAGCAGAAACATTTAACATAAATGTCTCATAGCAGAGACATTTAACAAAAATTTGTTGAATAGATTCCAGGTTGGGTTGGCCACATTCTACATCACCATCAAACATTTCCCTGTGATGCACACAAAACTAGGGAGGGCTGGTAGTGAATAGAGACTCAGGGCTGCCATTGGTGTGACTGAAAGTTGAGGTCTCTGCCTGTTTCTCTGGCCTCCAAATTCTTTGACTCCTCTTTTTACAATCTCTTATGCAGCTGCTGCACACCACAAACTATTCCTCAAAAACACAGGTGGTTTTATCACTCCCACACTTTCTTTCACATCTGTTATTCCTTCTGCTCATAATTCCTCCTCAGGTTGAAGAGTTCAAAGTCCAAAACTATTTTTGTTGAAACTTCCTGGACACTATCCTGCAAGATATTGTTGCCATAGTATCTTGTACTCCATAATTAGAAGTTACACATGATATTTTAGCTAAAATGTGTATGTTCACCCCACTAATTGAGGGTTCCTTTAAGGCAGGAATACATTATTGTAGTCCTGGCATATGAGAGGTCACAAAGTAGGTGCTCAATAAGTGTTTGCCGACTGAATGACTAATTGAATGAATGAATGACTAGCCAACTAATCATTGATCATGGAGAAGGATGAAGACAAAATGTTAGGGAAGAAATAGAAAAATACAGGTTTAACATTTGACATCAACTTTTATCATCAGTGCCCATTTTCTCTTTCTCTTTTTGGCAGAAACATTATTTTTTTAAATATCTACCCCTTCAATGGTCTCCCGATGTCACCATCCCCATTTGAATCTTTGCTACATGTGAAGGAGAAAGGCTGAGGTCTAACTAGACACAGGCAGTCATCTTGAAAAAGAAGTCCTTGGGGAGTAGAGCCACACAATATACAAATACAGAGAGACCTGGCCACGTTGTTAGAGTAGCCAGATCAAAAATCTCTAAAGCTGGAATCTGAACTTTTTGGTCACATACAACAATTCTTAATCATTTAAGCTATTTTCAGTTGTTTCCTATTATTTATACTCAAGCATCCTACATGAAACAGTCTTGCTGGTCATCTGCACAGGCTATGTAGTCCCAGAGAATCATGGCGTTATGGATGAGGATCAAGTGACACACTGGACCAAGTGAAAATAGGTCACGGTGAGCAGTATAATGCAATGATTGTGAGTGCAATGGTCCTTTTGACCACAGCTGGACTCTGATATTCAACAATGTGAGGTAGGATTTATGTCTTCTCTTGCCTGTGTTGATAAGGATTTTTGAGAGCTGACCATCTCTGTTCTCTGACCCAGTCCTCTAACACATTCAGAGACTTTGTCTCCTCTTTGTTATAAGCATTGCTGTCACTTCCTTAAGACTGAAAGAACTTTGAGCAGGTAGGTGTGTGTGTGTGTGTGTGTGTGTGTGTTTGTGTGGTGTTTGGCACTGACTCTGTAATGAAAGAGTTAATGCATTTCCCATCCAAAAGAAGTTTCAGAATACCCACTCCCTCCAAAAAAGCAACACATATCTCTTAATAAAGTTTCAATAAAGAAGAACAATTCACACAGCTTTCAAACCTTCAATTCAGCTTCTTCATTTGAATAAAAAAGAGCATTTACACCCCTGACTGGTTCTTTGTTGCTGAGTGGTTCATCTTTCCCAGGTTCCTTGTCTTGTATCCATTACCATATCATATATTGTAAGCTAACACCCTGCCTGTCTGAGCTCTGTAAACCTTGCCTCCTGTTCATGCTGAAACAAAGGCAGAGGTGGGTCACAGCTCTTTCCCTTCAATGACTTTCACTTTACCTCTGACTCCCACAACTGACTTGTATTCTCTCTGCCACTTCCCTGAAGCTTCCTGGAACCTCTCTCAACAACAAAATCAAGAGGCACAGGCTTAAGGATATTATTTATGACATTTCAGAGTTTTTGCAGCTCTCTTCCCTGCCCCTCAAGAGAAGACACTGGTGAAACCTTTGAAACAGTAAATAAATTTGAAATGTTTAAATGTTCAAAGACTCTCTGGCTAGTCACAGCAGCATGTTCCCTGGAATGGCCTCCAAATGCCTACTTAGGGACAGGTTCAACTATCTCCTCAGGCAAGTCCAGAGTAATTCCCAGCTGTGAGAGCAGTAAGCCCTTCTTCCTCTCCTCGTTCAACAGAGAACATCTTCCTAGATGTAATAACCTTTGACCCAGACTGGAGCAAACATGTTTTCCTTCTGAGAAGGTCCTTGGAAGTCTCCTTGCTTCATGGAATGCCTAATAGCCCTGTTAAGCTTGATCGACAGCTATTTTGCCATCATACTTAATGTCGTTGTTCTAAAGCAGGTACTATTTTTTTTTTTCTGGAAAAGAAAATTGGCATATCCTATGTTGGCAGCTTTTAAAATTTTAAATATTAGACTAAAATTAAGAAGAGTATTAAAAGAACTCTTGATATCCATCCTCCTCTAAATGTTATTGTAGTCATTTTCACCCTTCCAAACACTGTCACATATCTATTATTCTGTCATGGATCAGTGTACAATTGACAAAGAATAAGATTGAGACAGTCCATCAATCTAATGTCACACCATGTAATAAAAGTCTACAGAAACCTTGTAAATGCTAGTTACACTGCCAGATACAGCTCCAAAGTGCCGATTGGTGTAAAAATGTTCTAAACGGCTATAAATAGGTAATATGTCCTAAGAAAAATCTGATTTTTTAGAGGCATTGAAAAGAGGAAATAGCAGAAATTACAGATTATTACCGATGGAAATAAGACCAGAAGGCACCAGCACGAGGAGACGGGTCTAGAGAGATAAATGAAAAGGAGATAACCCCGTGTCAAACAATCTTTCTGAGTCACTATTTATAATGGTCTATGTGCTTAAGTCCTTTTTGACTGCATGAAAAAATAGCAATCTTCACTGAAATTGTAAGAATTTTAAATCTTGTGTGCCTGGTTCATTCGTGACTTGGAGGAGTTCTGCACTTGATGAAAAGCTGACTCACGATTTTGTTATTTTATTTATTAAATTATTAAAAGCTACAATTAATTTAATCACACAAAATAATCAGAATATTAGTCTCCTATTTAACCCTCACTCGATGACCTTTTTAGAAATGTTTTCTTACCTTTAGAAATGAACTCACTGAAGGTTTTTCTCACATTCACTTTTCAGTCATTGTTTACTTATGGGCATTCTGAAATTCTTGTAAGAAATGATCATCCTTATGAAAACATAATTTGCCATTTGTGGGGAGATCCAGAAAAGATCTGTGTACAGATGTGTGTCTGCTCTTTGAATGCCCAGAGAATGGTTTGGGGGCCCATTGACACAGTCCAGGCTGTCCAGTGCATATTCTCCTCCAGTGACTGAAAGCCAAGTACAAGCCGTGACACTGAGACAATCAGACACAATCAACACTTTTGGTTCAAGAGGATATACTGATTCTGATATTTCCTACTAAAGCGTCATTTAAATAAATTCTCAATAATGTGGTTAACCTAGTCATTTCATAAAAGGAAAGATTTATACTTATTTTAAACTTAGGTCATGAAAAGGTGGCTATTTTTAATTGTGGTGGGTTCTATAGCTGAATTGCCTTCTTTGTTTAAGGGCCCATCTACATTGATACATCATCGCTATTTTCATATTATTTCTAAGAAAAGCTTTACTTGGCTAATTTACTTGCCTGCAGTTTACCTCAGAACCTAAGCTCACCAAAGAGAATTGGAAAGCTCTGGACTGGTCACTTTTTCCAAAATGTACTAAGCTTTATTAAAAATCACAAAACAAAATTTGTTTTATCGTATTTAAAAATTACAGAGATGTTAATGGGAAAAAATCTCCATCTCTCTCCAATGTCTTGTCTCGGTTTGCAGATATTTCATGCTTAATTTCTTAACTTGTCTATTTCTGTGCACATACATTCTATATAACTTAAGATAAGGGTGGGATGGGTACTTTCTTGTTTTTAAATTTGTTATAAAGATGAGGTTATGATAAACACATTTTTTAAGTTTTGCTTTTTCACTTAATTTCACATATGTCTTCCAGACCAATACATATAAAATAGCCATATAATGTTACGCAAATTGATGGAGTATACTATTTTGATGACTTCCTTGGTTGGTAGATGTTGCAGTTTTGTTTGTTTCACTTTCACAAACAGTGCTAAAATTTACATCCTTGTACATATTTCCCTAGGGATGAGTTTTATTTTGTTTGTATTTCTGTAGGCTCAGTTATCCAAAGTGGATTTGCTGAGTCAAAGCTTAGATTTTTTTTTTGAATTGTAATTAATATTGACAGGGTTCTAATATGATTGTGCTAATTTAATCTCTAATGAAAATGTTTATTCCTGCCTTCCAGCTTTCTTATGAGATTTGAATGTTCTTTGTAATTTTGCTATATGATGACTGAAAATGATATTTCCTTATGACTGTTACATTTCCTGATTAATTTTGGGGCCAGGTATAATTTTGTATGCTTGCATGTTTGATCCATTTTTGATGCAATGTTTTTAGAAGTACATGTACAGTTCATTTCAAACAATGAAAATAGTATTCATAATTAAAAGGAATAAAAAAGATATTTCTGAAAATATACTTCGAATAAGGTACAGTGCCAGTTCAGTCCTTATAAATACTATCTTGGAAAATGAGATTTATCAGAACTTCTGTTTTTTGTTTTTGTTTTTTTTTGGCTTGTCCATATGTTGACAATTTGTTTAGAACCAGATTTTAAAGCCAAAGACTTGCCTTATTAACCATATAGCTTTGTGTAAATCTCTTTGCTCTCAGCTTCAGTTTCCACATCCATAAAAATAGGAGATTTAAACTTACCATTTTAAATAATGTAAGGCACTGAATATGATACACTCACACACAAATACTATCCACGTGGAAGTTTCTAAATGCAGTGAATTTGACTTTATAATGATGCCTTGTATTTGTGGAACATGACTTCATCATTTGCAAAGCGTTTTCACATCTACTATTCTTTACTTGATGTTTACATGAAGTCTGATGATAGAGACTAACAAAGTGATGAACTGAAGCTTCAAGAGGTTAAATCACTTGGCCGAAACGACGTGACCACTATGTTTTGGATCCGGTCATTTGATTCTAGGTCTAGTGTTTTCTGCTGTTTCATATTCAGATCAAAAGACTAATCAATATGCCATTTACATTTTCCATAATAAATATCTTAATACTATCCTTAGACTTGTTTGTTCCAATGTACATATGGCATTGTGCATACATTCCTACTGAACAAGAATTAACTTACAGAAATCTTAATAGTGAAAACAAAGGTGAAATTTCAATGTAAAAGATTATTATATTGCTGAATCATTCCTAATATTTATTTTTAAAGTACTGGGTATGGGAGGAAATGACTTAAGGAAACCAGAAAATATATTGTGGTTTCTTTTCTGATATTATTCTGATTTGAAGTTGAAGTCATTACAGGAATGCCAGTCCGAACAAGTTTCAGGGTCTGGAATCCACCCTAGGCTTATCCTCTCCAGCCTGTTGCCCTGTTTTACATATTTTTTCCTCCTTTCATTATTTTATCACAACCTTCTCTCATCACCTGCAGGAGGGCTGGCTTTCATCTGATAAGCACGTTAGCACAAAGGTGCTAATGACTTCAACCGAAAGTAACTTAAACTGGGGTCTCAAACTTAACATGCCTCAGCAAGAGGTGTGCCTCAAACAAGAAAAGCCACTTTTACTTTTGGGGAGGCAAGGCAAGGAGAGCCTGAAAACAGCCAGAGTTGTTCTTGCAATTACTGCCTTATGTAAACTGCTAAACGGGCATTTGAGCTTTCTTGAAGTGCTAGTCTGTTTTATTTTCACACTTTTGATAAAGACACATGCCCAGATAAATGTGGGATTTTTGTTTTGTTTGGTTTTGATTCTTACTATAAGATAGACAAGAGTACAACTTGATGATGTGTCAACAGATAGCCAGCTCTGTCATCTGGACTGTAATGTAACTGGTTTGGGTATGAGTGTACATCCAATAGACTGCTACTCAGCTCTAGCTGCTTGTTGCCAGACTGGAATGCAGGTCCAGGTAGCGGAATTCCCTGATTTTTTTTCCAAAGAAATACCTAGGCTCTTATGGAAACTGCCCAATTCTGATCCTTTGGTTAACATGTTTAAAATACTAGGTATGTAAAACAACACAAGTAACTGTGAAGCAAATGTGGCCCACAAGCTGACAATTTATAATCTCTGCTTTAATTTAAGGAAATTAAATTATAATAAAAGCTTAGATGACAGCAACAGGACTTGAAAATATTAGTTTTGGGCAGACATACCAGGATAACTGCTTGTTCATAGATTCGTGCACATGAGAAAAAAGTGCCCCTTCCTCCAAGCACTTTACATCCATATGTCAGAAAATTATAATGTATTTGATTTCATTAGGACATGTGATGCTTATATCATCTATCAGAAAATTATTTTAGTGAAGCATAGAAATCTGAAAGGACGACAATGAGAATGAGGGTGTTAGGGCTACACAGTGCTCAGCCTGCACAAGGACACACAGTCACCCTGGAAAATAACTCTTGGGTTCCTCAGATCTTGTGAGTATGACTCTGCCTCCTCCAGCAAAGTGTTTAAAAATTTAACTCTTTTTGATACCCTCCCCTGGACAGTGCTTTTAGCACTGGTGGGTTCTGTTGAGCTGACCATGAATCTTTCAGACTTAAAAACTAAACAAATAAAGATGGCAGCTTTGAACAATCATAGAATTTGTAAGGTCATCATATTTATTGAATTTCAGATTACATAATGCCAACAGAGTGTGGATGCCAGGATTTTCGCTCTAGCTGTACAGTAATTATTTTCTTATGTGCCAAATACCATATATGGACCTCAGTTGTCTTTTAAAATAAAAATGCAGTACATTTTGAGCTCATTCTTTTTACCCTTACCTTCGAACATCTGCCTTTAGTGGATGTACAGAATGTACACACATGTGCATGTATGTGTGTGTTTGCATGGTGTGAGTTTGTATATCCATAGCCTCAGTCATCTCTTTTAGATGTCTGAGTGATTTCCCATTTGCCAGGAGCTCTGCACATGATATGAAATTCTTTTTTTCCCATATCTTATAGAGCAATTGCAAACCAGTATTCCCTCTTTAAATATATTTTGACCATAAAGGAAAGTATTATTTTAATTCTCTTGAATTCCAAATTATTCAGTACTGAAGGTATCATTTTAGTGAGCTATATAATCTCAGTAAAACAAAAAGAAAATGTACAAGGTGCTTGGCACAAGGTGCTCAGACATCAACATTAGTTGTAGGGTTAGCAATGTTATGAGTTCAAGGCTTAGCTGGCATGTTTGAGGGGGTGGGTAATGCTATGGAATGCAGAGCACAGTGGACTGAGAATTCTTAGACTGCTAAAGTTCTAGTCCCTCTAGTCCCATCATGCCTCAATTTTACCCTGAAGATGTTTATTTATTTCTCTTTATCTAGGTTTTGTGTTAGGTGCTGAGAACATGAGAGAGGGAGCGGGAGAAAGGGAGGGAGAGAAAGAAAGTCATAGGATGCAAGAAGCTGAAATGAACCCAGAATGCAAGAGATCAGAAGATGCTGCCATGTGCCTTGCTGTGTGGCAGAGAAGCCAAGGATTGCTGGCCGCTGGTCTTTAGGAAGAAAGTACCACCGTGATGATGCCTTGACTTGGACATTTTCATGGCCTCAAAAGTGTACGTTAATAAATTCCCATTGTTTAAGCCATCTCATTTCATGGTATTTGTTTGGAGCAGCCTCGGGGATTTTGTGTTAGGTTTTGGATCCCAGATTCTGGAAATGAAAATCAGGAGATTAACATTATTACTTAAACCAATCCATATGAAGAATGTGGCTTTGATCTGTGTGAGGCTTTGAAAACATGGTGATGACAGAGACAGAGGATGGCAGTTTAAATGGACATTAAATAAGAAATAGCAATTCAGAGTAGTGAAGATTATAATCCAGGAAGTGGAGCATGTATTAGTTATATACAGTTATGTACTAGTTATGTACAGGCTAAGCTGCTGATGGGACTCCAAAATACAGGGATAAAAACCACATATAAATGTCTGGTGTTAGGTAGCTCAGGGCTGGGTGAGCAATATTTGGCTTCCATCTCTAAGTTCTGGGGGCTGCTTTTGTTCTCATTAACTTTCCACCGGAGGGAAGGAGGGAAGGAGCAGAAGAATGTTTCTATATTCCATTTTTTGAGACACAATCTGGAAGTATCATATATCAGTTCTATTCTTAAGCTATTAGATAAAATTTAATTATGTGTCCATGCTGAGCTGCAAGGAAGGCTGGGAAATGTAGTATTTAGCTGCATTTCCATGTTCCTAATACTTGAAGTTTCTAATTACACTTATGTCCATCAATCATGTGAATACTAGTTTGGAAGTTCCTTTAAAAGTTAAACATAAAGTTCTCAAATAACTAGCAATTCTACTTCCAGGGCTATACCCTAAAGAACAGAAAATAAGTACCCAAATAAATATTTGTATATGAACATTCATAGCAGTACTATTTACAGTATAACAGAAAAGGTAGAATCAACCCAGTGTCCATCAATGGTTGAATGGATAATCAAAAGGTGGTATATGCATACAAGAGAATATTTTTCAGCAATAAAATCAATGAAGTACTGATACACGCTACAATGTGTATGAACCTTGAAAATACTATGCCAAGTGGAGGAAATAAGACACAAAGGTAACATGTTACATTATTCCAGTTACATGAAATGCCCATAACAGTCACATTCTTAGAGACAAAAAGCAGATGAGTGGTTGTCAGAGGCTTAGGGGAGGGGGACACAGGGAATGAAATGTCATTTCTTCTGTGAAGATGAAAAAGATTTGGAATTAGATAAAGAGAATGATTGAAAAACATTATAATTGTACTAAATGTCACTAGATAGTACACCATAAAATGGTAAGCTTTATGTTAAATGAATTTCACCTCAATTTAAAATAAGAAAAAGGAAAAATAATGAATATTACTGAAAAAATAGAAGGCTTTTCCTTGAGGTGTATTTAAATCATCTGGTAGACAATGTGCCTCCCTAGTAAGTGGAAACTCTCCATCCTATTCTAACAAAGTGATAATAACCTTAAAACAATAGTGCCTGGTGGTTAGTGGCTGGAGGAATTTGAGTATTCTAGGCAATGGAGAAAAAAAGAAAAAACAAAAACAAAAACATGAGACAACCTTGAAACAGCAGGAAGTCTGGGCAATTAGAAAAAAATATTTACAATGACATCAAAGTATTTTGCCAGAAGAAGAACGGCAAAGGATGACCCTGGAAATACAAGCAAGGGTTAAACTATAAAAGGATTTTGTCTTCATCCCAGGGAACATTAAATAATTGATACTAGGGGAAACCTTTAGAAAATGTTCACATTTTAAAGGGTTCTTATTTGAATAAAAAGTGATGAATAGTGAGGGAAGCCTGAGCGGAGTTTGGGAGAGGAGTCAAATGGGTTTTGCAGAAATCCAAGTAGACTGTTGGTGGCTGGACTATGGAAATCCTAGGAATGAAGCCAAGTGGATATAGGTGATACGAGGTATAAAAGATAGGGCTGAAGGGGGTGCAGCAGTAGTTTAGATAGAATTCTCACCTGCCATGCAGGAGACCCAGGTTCAATTCATGGCCGTGAACTTCTCCCCATCCCCAAAATACTTAAAAAATGTTGCTGTGATAAAGGGACACTCACATGGAAAAAGAATGAAATGTTTACCACACCATCCAGCATACAAAAAAAAAAATATGTAGGGCTGAGTGATGATTGAATGTTGGTTCTAAGGCATGGGAAGGAATCAGGGGTGATTCCTGGGCTTCTTTATTGATCAGCTTGATAGTGGTAGCCATTAAAAAAACTGATGAAAATTAAAAGAGCAACTTTGAGGGCAAGCAATTGTGGAAGAACTCACATTGAAATTACTGACTTTGGAGTATTGGAAGACATGTAATTTGCTATAGCAGACAGCATTTGGCTACAGATGTCAGCAGCTCAGTAGGTAAGTCTCCAGAGAAAAGGTAGATGTGGGGGTATGGAAATGGGTGAGAGTCCCCCTGGATCTCAGGAAGAACGAGAAGAAAGAGGATGCAGACATAGCTTTAAGGAGCATCAGCATTAAAGTCAATTGCAAAGGGAATTGGGAAGAAGAGAGCTCAGACAAGTAGAATGAAAACCAGGATAGGCCATGGAATCAAGTAAGAGAGTGTATTTTACTATATCACATGCTCTAAGAGGTACTTCTCAGACAGACTAAGGATGGATTGGTAACAAAGAGGTTCAAAGAAAATAAGGACTGAAATACATCCAAGAAATTGAATGCCATGTGATGTAAACAGTTTTGATTATAAGCCATAGTGTCCATATTTGATCATTAAAAAAGTGGTGCAGAAATCAATGTGGTAGCCAGGGCTAATTACTTAAAGAAGAGTCTTACTTTGTCTGAACTGCTATCATAAATAATCACAAACTGGTTTTGGTTTAAGCATTGTAAATTTATTGGCCCATGTTTTTATGACGAGAGTCGAGAATCTAAATAGCAGGAAGGCTTCTTTCTCCCCAAAGACTGTAGATTCTGGTTTTGGCTGCCCACAACCCTTGGGGGTCCCTTGATTTTCCCAACACACGATGATAGTCGTTCCTATCTAGCTCTTGTGATTTCCAGGTTCTTTTTTATAATGCCTCCAATAATCTGGATTAAGGCCACCCTTCTTCTTCAGTTGGCCACACTGTAACTAAAACTCACATCTTCGAGAGGCTCTATTTTCAGTGGGTTCACACACAGAGACAGGATTAAGACTAAAAACATGTGGTTGTTCAGGTACATAATTATGCTGCTCAGTGTGACAGTAAAGGGGAAGAGATACAAAAAGCAATAGTGGGAGAGGTGTATCATGGTGAAGTTCCTTTTGTATGTTCTGCTTTAATTGTTTAGACTTGATTTTTGCCTGCATAATTTAAGAAGGTTTGCATGGCATAAAAATGTATTGAGATTACACAGAACCCTATACTTAGAGCCTTCAACTATGGGAAATCTGTGGGCATTTGCACATGATATTTCTTTTGTATTAAATATTTTTCTCTTCATCTTCACTCCCTGACTCTCGCATTTTACATAAAAATGAAAAAAATCAATTGCTCCTGAAGGAGACACTGTGATTCATGTCTTCCCTGGTTGACTACTGTATTATAAAATAATAGTACTAGCATTAAGTAAATGCTAATTAATTTGCCAGGTGCTGTGCAAAACTCTTATTAAGTGTTATTTCCTTTCATCTTTATAACATCCTATGAAGTAGGTATTTTTGTTTTACTCCATTTTACAGTTCAGAAATCGCTGAAGGTCACATAACCGAATAAATGGTGGCTCATAATTGAAGCACAAGCAGTCAGTCTGAATCCAAAAACTGGATTAGTTTAAACTCACATGATGGAATCATGAATTGTTAATCCCTAACCATGGTGTTTGATTTTTGTTTATGGATATTTTTTACACTTGCAATGAAAACAATCGCTCCTCAAGCAGGAAAACATTCTTCTTTCCATTCAGTCCGCTTTTGTCAGGATTGACGCAAACAAATCAACAAGAAAGGATTAATCTATGCCATGAACATGACAACGGTTAATATTAGTGAAAATTAAAATGGTTTTGTGAGTTCTCACCTGCCATAACAGAGACCCATGTTCGATTCCCGGTACCTGTCCATACAAAAAAAAATAGTTTCGTGAATTTTTTTTTTCCCCCTGGCAGATTATGATCATTTAAAAAACAAATCTTGAAGGCCACTGAGAGGTCGCGATAGGGAGAAGTCTTCTTCAGTACATTATTGGCTGAGAATTGATGCAGGTAAAAAGCTTTCAAACATTTAAGGGTCTGTGAATGACAATTGCAATGATGATGACTGCATATCTTGCCGAGACCTTGAGACATATGTTGTGTGAACTTGAGTGTGAACTCTGACCCCTAGTACCAGGAACATCCGAGGAGACAGTTCTTTCTGTATTGGATTGGGGCAAGTAGGTGGGTTGAATGACAAAGCAGAATCCAAACTGCTTGACAATAAGCTCAATTCTAAGTGTAGGCAATAAAGTCATCATAATGTTGCAGCTCAGTATTGCTTTCTTAAAATGCAGCAAGCCAATTATACTTTCATTTGAAATTTCATGGACTTATAATAAGTTTTGTTCTTTATTTTAGGGTTTTATTGTAAGTAGAGATGAGTTGGCTTTTTGTTACCTGTGTCCATCTCTGATTATAACAAAAAGCTTATGTGTGGGTGTGTATGTACTTACCAGAATCTCACTTAATATTTATCATTATTCCTTGATCTAACATTTTTATCAGAGCGTTTCTTCAATGTAAGAAAAAAAAGATTTAAAGTACAACATATATCATTATATTATCTCATCCGTGATTTCTTCCTCATTCTATGATTTAACTTGCACCATTTATTTTTCTTAAATGCATTCAATACCTACCAGATTAAAGTTTGGTTTTCTTTTTCTTCTTATTTTCAAAATACACTCCCTTGGGTTTTTGGAGATAAATTCAATGATGGGCTTGAAACAGACCCAAATTAGGTTATCAGTAATATTCCAAATTACTGAGTACTATCTAGAAATTGATGCCATTTGGGGGATACAATTTTACCAGATGGTCTCTGCAAATATTCATTATAAAGACATTTACATCCTACTCTATCTTCTCTGTATGATATCTTAGGAGAAAAAAATTGAAAAGCAATGACAATCGCATCCATTTCTTATTTTTATCAGTCTGCCATATTAATCTTATTAGAATAGTTTCCTCCCATACATAACAAGAAACTCTTTCTCCTTTCTTACCAAGGAAATACAATCTAGAAGGAATAACATTATTATCATGTCTAAAGAAAAGAGTCTTTATGGTTTCTTGTCCTGTTTCTCAAATCTATTATGAACACTTTTGATTTTAATGCATGTTCCCTAGGATGTGTTCCTGGTATTGCTGAATGTCACCTTAGGTAATTCGAAAGTCTCATTTTAATTACCTATGTCCATTATTCATTTCCCATACTTTCCACAGAGGAGAGAAAAGAGACTTCTAAATGCTTCCTTCTTAGCTATACCAAAGGACACCTTGTTTAATTAAATAAAGTATTGTCAAAAAGCACTCCCTAGGTATTTGAAGGTATGTAGACTTTTGATAATTACGGTCAGCCATATATTTACTTTAATGCAATGAAAAAAGATATGAAAAGAAATATATTCATTTTAAAATGAGAACAATTTAAATATATGTAATTAAATCACAGAAACAATATCGTAGCTCAGAAAAGTAACCTAGTAATATTTTAGGATTTGTTTGTGTACTTGATTTATGGTCTAAATAAATTTTTAAAAGGAAATAAATTCACATAGTTCAAGAATAAAATATATAAAAATATGTAAAATATATACTCCTCCCTCAGTTTTCTGCATTTGACTGCGTTTTAGTTTCTACCCCACTCCACCTTGGGCTATTGCCTATTACTATTAAAAATTTCTTCTGTATTCTTTCTGAGTTTCTTTAGGCATATATGATAAAATAAGAATATATGTTATTGCCCCTCTTATCTGCAAAATAATTTCTTCTGTTTCTTTTGATGTCCTCCATATCTGCTATTATTCTCCCCAAGCAAAATAATGTATAATTGTTCTTTCTCATGCTTTTCTTATTTAATTTATGTAGTGTCTTACTTGTATTATAATCTTTTTTGAGAATCAGCTTTTTAACTTTACCTTAAAATTTCCATATTGCTTCAACAATTGCTATAGAGATACTTTATAACATGTACAGCCTGAAACAATCTTCAAAGATTATGTGAATTAATGGGTAATTTTTTCTTTCATTTATTTTGACTTGCAATGGCATATTTTATTGTATTATTTCAACTATTGGAAACTTTTTCATTATAAATGGAACTCAAAGTAAACTCAGTAAATTTGCACCTTCAAGGAGAGACAAAATCCAAGCACTTGCTTCTTTGAGATAGACCCCAGAGTCACCACAGGCCTATAAAAAGAATTTAGATAAATTTTTTATTGTACCCCAAATGTCGAAGTTGAGCTAAAAGAAAAGTATAGAAGTCCTAGCATGGAACATACCTGAATGTGCACCTAGTAACAAGAATTTCTCTGTAGACATCAGGGGGAACGGAATCAGTCAGAAATTTTAGGGTCAGGTATGAGTTACCTGATAAAGCCTCTACTGAATTTCAGGTCTGTGGAATGTACAACTCCAGGTTTTCTCCTTCCCTTCTGCCAAAGAGAAAGACAGCTTCCTACAAATACAGCCCTCCCATATCATTCCTTTTTTAAAAATTCTTTTTAAATAAAGAAGTTGTAGATTTACAGAAAAACCATGCAGAACATACAGAGTCCCCATATGCCCCCAAATTAACACCTTGCATTAGTGTGATAGCTTTGTTACAATTGATAGAATCAAATTATTATAATTATACTTTTAATTACAGCCCATTGTTTACATTAGGGCCCACTGTTTGTGGTATAATGTCATTTTAAAACAATGTCTATTCTAGCAATATATATATAAAACTTAAAATCTCCCCTTTCAACCACACTTAAATGTGTAATTCAGTGGTGTTAATCACATTCACATTATTGTGCCATCATCACCAACATTCACTGTCCAAAATGTTTCAACAACCCAAAGAGAAATTCTGTATCAACTGAGCATTAAGTACCCATTTTCCAACTACAACCTAGCCCCTGGTAACCTGATTTCATGGATTTATTTATTCTAATTGTTTCATATCTATGAGATGCTACATATTTTCCTGTGGGTTCTGATTTGTTTCACTCAACATATCTTCAAGGTTCATCCATGTTATTTCACGTATCAGAACTTCATCCCTTTTTACACTGAATAAGTCTGTTTTCTTTATCTACCACCATTTGTTTACCCATTCACCAGTTGATGGAACTTGGGTTGCTTCCACCTTTTGGCAATTGTGAATAATGCTGTTATGAGCATCAGCGTGCAAATATCTCTGTCAGTCCCATCTTTCAATTTGTTGGGGTATATATTAGAAGTGGGATTGCCAGGACATATGGTAATTCTATACTTAACTTTCTGAGGAACTGGTAAACCATTTTCTGTAGTGGTTGCATCAGTTTACATTCCTATCAACAGTGAAGGAGTGTTCCTATTCCTCCAGATCATCTCAAACACTTTTCATTTTCCATTTTTCAATAGTAGCCATTCTAGTGGGTGTGAAATGGTACCTCACTGAGGTTTTAACCCGCATTTCCCTCATGGCTAATGAGGTTGACCATTTTTTCATGTGCTTTTAGACACATGTATATCTGCTTTGGAGAAATGCCTTTTTAAGTCTTTGGCCCATTTTTAAATTGAGTTGTTTATCTTTTTGATATTGAGTTGAAGCATTCAATTCCATTGGTCTACATATATATGTCTTTGTGATGATACCTTACTATTTGGATTGCTGTGGCTGTGCCTCATGATTTTGTTCCTTTTGTTAGCAGCACAACCTTCATTCGTAAGAATGCACCATCATTTGTCAATCTACTTCTCAGTCAGTGAGAAGGTGGCTGGCATCCTTCAGCCACCTGCATTCATCAGTTGTCATTGTAGTGCCCAAAGCCCACAGTCCATCACCTTTCTCAATTTTAGATAATGTCATTGTTCTCAAGAGAAAGAAAGACACTAATTCTTTACTGAATGTTTGGTAGATTTCAAATACGAAGCCATTAGGTCCTGGATTTTTATTTCTTGGGAGGTTTTGGGTAACTGATTCAAATCCTTTACTTGTGATTGTTTTGTTGAGATCTTGTTTCTTCTTGAGTCAGTATTGGTTGTTCATGCTTTTTGATGAAGCTGTCCATTTCATCTAAGGTATCTAGTTTGTTAGCATATTGTTGTTCATAGTATCCTCTCAGTATCTTCTTTATTTCTGCAAGGGTCAGTAGTTATGTCCCATCTCCCATTTCTGATTTTATTTATTGGCATCCTCTCTCTCTCTCTTTTTGTCAACTTAGCTAAGGGTCCATCAATTTTTATTTATTTTCTCAAAGAACCAATTTTTGGTTTTGTTGATTCTTGATTGCTTTTGTGTTTTCAATTCCATTTATTTCTGCACTAATTGCTGTTATTTTCTTTATTTCTGTTTGCTTAGGGTTAGTTTTCTCATCTTTCTCTAGTTCCTTCAGGTAAGCAGACAATTATTCTATTTTTTCTTTTTTCTTTTTAGTATAGGCATTTAGGGCAATAGATTTCTCCCTCAACAATACCTTTGTGCATCCTATAAATTTGATACATTTGTTCTCATTTTCATTTGCTCAAGACATTTACTGATTTCTTTTGTAATTTATTCTTTGATCCACTGGTTGTGTAAGTGTGTTGTTTAGCCTCCATATATTTGTGAATTTTCCAGTCTTCCACTTGTTATTAATTTCCAACTTCATTCCATTATGATCTGAGAAAGTACTTTTCATAATTTCAATCTTTTAAAATTTATTGAAACTTGCATTTTGATTGAACATTGAGGTCTATCCTGGAGAATGAGCCATGAGCACATGAGAAAAATGTGTATTCTCCTATTATAGGATGTAATGTTCTGAAAATATCTGTTAAGTCTAGTGTATTTATCAAACTATTCAAAATCTGTTTCCTTATCAATCCTCTGTTAGATGTTTTCTCCATTGATGCAAGCAGTGTATTGAAGCCTCCAACTATTATTGTAGAGGTAGCTACCTCTCCCTTCAGTGTTGTCAGTGTTTGCCTCAGATATTTTAAGGCACTCTGGCTTGGTGCATGAATATTCATGATATTTATGTCTTCTTAATGAATTTTCTTTTTTGTTAATATATACTGCCCTTTTTTGTCTCTTTTAATTGTTTTGCATTTGAAGTCCATTTTGTCTAATATTGATATAGCTACACCTGCTCTTTTCTGGTTGTTGTTTGCATGAAATATCTTTTTCCAACCTTTGACTTTCAATCTGTTTTTGTCATTAGCTCTAATACAAACTTCTTGTAGACAACATGTAGATTGGGTCTGCTTCTTAATCTGTTCTGCTAAACTATGGCTTTTGATTGGATAGCTTAATCCATTAACATTTAATGTTATTACTGTAAAGGCACTACTTATTTTTTTACCATTTTGTCTTAAAGATTTTGTACATCATATCTTATTTTTTCTCTGTTTTTATCCTTACTGATATTCTTCATTTATACACTATTTTTCAGACCTCTCTCCTATCTTTTCCTATCTACCTGTAGTTCCCCGTTAGTGTTTCTTGTAGATCAGGTGTCTCTTTTCATAAACTCTCTCAGTGTATCTTTTTATAAAAATATTTAACCTCTTCATTTTTATTTTTTTACATGGGCAGGCACTGGGAATCGAACCCGTGTCCTCAGGCTTGGCAGGCAAGCATTCTTACCTACTGAGCCACCATGGCCCACCCTAACCTCTTCATTTTTGAAGGACAGTTTTGCCAGATACAAATTTCTTGGTTGACAGTTTTTCTCTTTCAGTATTTTAAATATATCATTCTATTGCCTTGTCACCTCCATGGTTTCTGCTGAGAAAACCATATATAGTCTAATTAAGCTTCCCTTGAATCACTTATTTCTTGCTTCTTTCAGAATTCTGACTTTGGCTTTGATATTTGACAATCTGATTAGCAAGGGTCTTGGAATAGGTTTATTTGAATCTATTCTGTTTGGGATATGTTATGCTTCTTGGATCTATAATTTTATATATTTCATGAGAGTTGGAGAATTTTCAGTGATTATTTTCTCCTTTATTCTTTTTTGCCACTTTCCCTTCTTTTCTCCTTCTGGGATACCCATAACACTTGTATTCATGTGTTTCCTGTTGTCTTTCAATTCCCTGAGAAACTGCTCATATTTTTCCATTCTTTTCCCTAACTGTTCTTTTGTGTGTAGGACATCACAGGTCCTGTTCTCTAATTCACTAATACTTTCTTCTGCCTCTTCAAATCTGCCTCTTCAAATCTGCTGTTACATGTCTCCAATATGTTTTTCATCTCTTCTATTGTGCCTTTCATTTCCATAATTTCTGCCTTTTGTTTCTTCAAGCTTTCAAGTTCTTCTGAATGGTCACTCAGTGTCTTCCTTATATCCTTCTTCTTCTTTGTCATATTTTCCTTTACTTCATTAATTTGAATTTTTATTTGATTTAGAAGATTTGTTTGGTCATCCTTAATTGTAGTTTCAACTCCTATATCTCATTTGAAGTGTTAGTTTTTTTCATTGGCGGTGCCATATTTTCATGCTTCCTAGTATGACTTGTAAGTTGTTTGTTGATGTCTAGGCATCTCATTTCCTTGATTAGATTATTCTGGTGGTCCTTTTGTCTCTTTGACCTAGGGTTTTCTTGTTTGTTGACTTTGTCTTTCTCTGTTCTTTGACTTAAGTTCAACTTACTTTAAATCTCTCACATAGCTTCTGTTTAACTGATCAGAATTTTTCAGCTCTTGTTTTTATCATTCTTGCCAGTTCTGCACTGTGATCTTGGCCCTTCCCACCTGTTCCATGCTGGTGTACAATTGTGTGTCTTGTCACAGGAGTCCCCTAAACAGTTGTTCCAGACAGTTTCTGACTATTTACTAGCTACCCTGGAGGACAAACTAAATTCCACACCTTCCTGTGCTGCCTCTCCCTTATTTTTGAAGGACAGTCTTGCCAGATAAAGAATTCTTGGCTGGCTGTTTTTCTCTTTTAGTACCTTACATATGTCATACCACTGCCTTTTTGCCTGCATGGATTCTGATGAGAAATTGGCAGTTAGTCTTCTTGATATTTTGCTTGTATGTGATGACTCACTTTTCTCTTGCTGCTTTCAGAATTCTCTCTTTATCTTTGGCATTTGGTATTCTGATTAATACGTGTCTCAGAATAGGTCCATTAAGATTTATTCTGCTTTTAGTACTTTGATCTTCTTGGATGTATATACTTGAGTCTTTCATAATAGCTGGGAAGTTCTTAGCCATTATTTCTTCAATTATTCTTTCTGCCCCTTTTCTTTTCTGTTTTCATTCTGGGACACTCATGACACGTATGTTTGTGTACCTTGTGCTGCCACTCAAATTCCTGAGACAACTGCTCAATTTTTCCTATTATTTTCTTTGTCTGTTCTTCTGACTGAATGATACAATTGTCCTATCTTCTAGTTTGATAATTCTTTCTTCTGCCTGCCTAAATCTGCTGTTGTATGACTCAAGCATATTTTTCTTCTCTACTATTGTGACTTTCATCCCCATAATTTCTGTTATGTTTCTTTTTATACTTTCAAATTCTTTATGCTCACACAGTGCCTTCTTAATAACCTTCATCTCTTTATGCATATTTCCTTGGTCTTTTTGAGCTGATTTATGGGGTTTGTTTGAACATCTTTGATTATTTGTTCATATTGCTGAGTCTCCTCTGTTTGTTTGAGCTATGTCTTCCTGTTTCTTAAAATGCCTTATAATTTTTTTGCTGATGTGTCAGTATCTGATTATTTTGATGTGCTAACTCGAAAGGTCAGATTATCCCTCTTACCTAAGGTCTTATTGCAGATTGGCTATGTGTTAAGGGAATATGTTCAAGAGTGTGTAGTTTATTTCTGTGTATGTATGAATTTTCCAGTTATCCTCTTGTAATTGATTTGTAATTACATTTCATAGTAGACAGACGACACTTTGTATGGTTTTAATATTTTTGAATTTTTTGAGATTTGTCTTGTGACCTAACATATGGACTTTCCTGGAGAATGAGTCATGTGCATGAGAGAAGTCTGTGTATTCTGCTGCTGTTGAGTGAGGGATTTTATATATCTTATGATCTATGTGGTTTATAGTATCATTTATGTCTACTATTTCCTTATTAATGTTCTGTCTGTGTGTTCTATCTAGCATGAAAGTTTCTATATAAAGAAATTTTTATTTCTTTAAATCTCCCACTAATTATGTAGAAACATCTTTCCTTTCAAGTCTGTCAATATTTGCCTCATATATTTTGAGACTTTGCCATTAGATATAAAAATATTTAAAACTGTTATGTATTCTTTTTGAATCAACATCTTTACCTGTATATAGTTACCTTCTTTGTCCCTCATACTAGTCTTTTACTTAAAAGTTGTTTTATCTGATATTAGTATAGCTAGTCCATCTGTCCTTTGGTTACTATTTGTATGGTGCATTTTTTCCATCTTTTCACTTTCAAACTACTTATGCTTGTTAATTTAAGGTGAGTCTCATTTACATCCCATAATTGGCTCATTTTTAATCCATTCTCTTAATCTTTGCCTTTTGATTGGAGATTTTAATCCATTTACATTGAAAATAACTACTGATAGTTCTGGACTTTCTTCTGTCATTTTGTTATTTGGTCTTTGTAAGTCTTGTTCATTTTTTATCCTTCAATTCATCAATTGATGCCTACTTTGATATTAATTAACTTTTTGTGTCATACCATTTTGAATTCCTTCTCAGTTCTTTTTGTATATATTTTTCATTAATTTTCTTTGCTGTTACCATGGGGTTTAAGTTTGACATCATAAATCTATAACAATTACTTTTAACTTGATACTAGCCGAACTTCAATAGTATACACAAAATCTTTTCTTATACCTCTCTGTTCCCTATGCTTTTAGATTTCGTGTTATATATTATATCTTTCTGCTTTGTATGTCCCATATTATAGTTTCATTATTATTTTCTATGCATTTGCATTTCATAACTTGTAAGATGTAAAAAGTAGAGTTACATATGAAAAATACAATACAACAGTATTATATACAACAGTATGGTATTTATAATTTTTCATATGGCTAACTTTATTAAGTTCTTCATTTCTTTATGCCACTTCAATTCACTGTCTAGTATCCTTGCCTTACAATCTGAAAAACTCCCTTTAACATTGATTGTAGGGAAGTTCTGCTGGAGATTAACTTCCTTAGCTTGTGCTTATCTGGGAATGTCTTAATCTGTGCTCCTTTTTTTAAAAGAAAATCTTACTGGATATAAAATTCTTGATTGGTGTTCTAGTTTGCTAGCTGCCAGAATACAGTATACCAGAAACGGAATGGCTTTTAAAAGGGGGAATTTAATGAGTTGGTAGTTTACAGTTCCAAGGCTGAGAAAATGTCCCAATTAAAACAAGTCCATAGACATGTCCAATTTAAGGCATCCAGGGAACGATACCTTGGTTCAAGAAGGCCAACGACGTTCAACGTTTCTCTTTCAGCTGGAAGGGCACATGGCGAACACAGAGGCGTCTGCTGGCTTTCACGTGGCTCTACCAAAACAGGACTCTCTCCAAAATGTTTCCTCTTTTAAAGGATTCCAGCAAGCAACTCGACCCTCAGTGGGTAGAGACACACCTCCATGGAAATCATCTAATCAAAAGTTACCACCCCCAATCCAATTGGGTGGGTCACATCTTCATGGAAACAATCAAAATGCTTCCACCCAGAAATACTGAATGAAGATCAAAGGGCATGGCTTTTCTGGGGTCCACCACAGATTCAGACCATCACAGTCGGTGATTGCTTTCTTTCAACACAGTAAATATCTCTTCTCAATGCCTTCTTGCCACCATGATTTATGATGAGAAACTGTCACTAAATCTTATTTGGAGTTTCTTGTGCAGAAAGCATTGTTTCCTCTTATAGCTTTCAGAATTGTCTCCTTGTACTTGATATTTGGCAGTTTGACTATAATGTTCCCAGGCATGGTTCTCTTTGATTTTATCCCTATTTGGTGTTCACTGGAATTCATGGATGTATGCACTTATATATTTCATTTGATTTGGGAAATTTACTGCCATTTTAAAATTACAGTATCCCTTCTGCCCCTTCTCTCTTTCTTCTCCTTCTGAGACTCCCATAAGGCATGCTTGATGCCACACAGGATTCATAGGCTCTGTTCACTTTTTAAAATTATTTCATCTGTCTGCTCCTCAGTATGAATCAGTTTGATTTTCTTGTCTTTGAGAGCACTAATTCTTTTTGACAGCTTCATTCTTCTGTTTAAACTGTGTATGTAATTCTTCATTTGATTTTGCAGTCTTCAGTTCTAGCAATTCTGTTTGGTTGTTTTTTAAAACTCCTCTTTATTGAGATTCACATGTTTTCTTTCATTTGTTTCCTCCTATCCTTTGGTTCTTTTTCCACATTTTCCTTAATCTCTTTGAGCATACTGAGTATTGTTGTTGTTGTCGTTTTGAATAGACAGGCACCAGGAATCAAATCCAGGCCTCCGGCATGGCATGAGGATTGTTTTTTTAAAGTCTTTATCCTCACGTCCAAAGCCTTGTCCTCTTCATTGATAGCTTCTGGATTTTTACTCTGTTCTTTTGGATGGGTGATTATTTCCTTTTTCTTTGTTTGTCTGTAACATTTTGTTGTACACTATACATTTTAATATTTTAATGTGTTAACTCTGGACTGTAGTCTGTTCCTTAAGTTTGTTTCCAGCTAGTGAAATGACAAAAATATCCTTGAGTGATAGGAGCTAAGATAGACAAACAACCATGACCAAAAGCACATTTCACCGTTCTTGTGAATAACTCTTCTATGACTGGTGATCTCTTTTAGGTTCTAGCTCTCCTATCAAGAAGATCAGACTGATGTGAATTAAATGCAAAGTGCAATGTCTTGGGCAGGCCACGGTGGTTCTCACCTGCCATGCTGGAGACCCGGGTTCGGTTCCCAGTGCCTGCTCATGTAAAAAAAAAATGCAGTTTCTCCTCTGCCATATATGAACTTTTCTGCAAATGATTCTTGTTCTGTGCTTGTGCTTGGTCATGGCTTTAGATATCTCCCTGTTTACAGGAATTTGAATGCTACTTCCAGTCCCTAGGAAATAGAGTTTTAGCCCTCCTTGGCAGGTGCTTATTGCAGGTAATCCTTTGGACCAGTCCACTTTGTTTCAATTATTTCTTATCATACTTTACCTGCTTGTGGACTGCTTCTTCCTACAGGACAAAATCTTGGAGTTTAAGTTAAAGGCAAGTTATCTAGTTCAGTCTTTCAGGCTTGCATCTGATAAAATGATGCCAACACATAAGCACCCCAGGATACAAAGGTGTTACTTTTCAGAGAAAAGCTGAGTCTGGCTCCAAACTGCTCTTGGAGGAGCTAGATAAGGGTCTAGAAAGGGCACCACTAACTTTCCCTAGAATTTTCAAGGTATGTTTTCTTAATTTAACATTTTCCCAGTTACTGAAACACTTAACTGTTTTCCTGAGGTTTGAGGAAGATGGTTCTGCTAATTTTTGTTAGTTATTCAAAGAGTCTCTGGGGGATTTGCATCCTGTGGCGATAAACACTATCATTTTGATCAGCCAGAAGCCCACCATGTGATTCTTGAGTCCTCTCTTTCTTTGATCTAAACCAATTCCATGAAGACATGGTTTCCTTACTCATGGTTGCAAATGAGGTATATGGTTTGAATTTCAGGGTAAGTCCTTAATTTTCTAGAAGCAATTTTTGCCAACACAATCTGAGATTTGCCACTACTGAGTTCTTTTGCCATTTTTCCATGCTTCTTCACTTCACACATTTCCAAATTCCATTAGTCCATTTTTATTCACTTTGGGGAACCCTTACAAATGTTTTTGAAGTCATCACATTGTATGTTTCCTGGGTTCTCTGAAAATAGATTTTGCATTTTTTATCATTGTTACTTTTGTGTCATTTCCAGAAGAGAAGGGATAATGCAGATTTATATTCAAACTATGAGGTACAGTCTAGTAAACTTAACATGTATTTTATGATATGAAGGGCCAAATTTCTAAGATGGTTGGATTCATTTCCATGCTTGCTGCCAGTTTCCTGTGTACATAGAAACAGTACCTATTGTGTTCCTCACACTCATCACAAAAATCTGTGAGTGTTAAATGGTGGGTTTTAGTTGAAGTAAATTTAAAATATTCTCAAGGAAATGTGTTGTGGAGCTTTCCGTTATGCTATCTTGGATGGAAACATCCTTTTGGCCTATCTGTATCTGTGTTTTTCTCTTTCTGAGCCTATTGTTTTCATCTCTCAATCAAAAGTCATGTTTGAAGAAATGTTCCCCTTGCCTTTAATTTCAGGGATTATCAACATGATATTTCCCTATTCTCTAGATTGTGTCTTTATTGTTGTTTTGCTTTTTTCCTAGGTTAGAATGCTTTCTATAGTTCTAGCAAGAAAATGCTTATCTTTCTCTCAACCTTCTGGTTTCCTTAGAGGATTTGGTACAGCATTAACATGTGATTGGCAATATCTAGTCTCAGGGACCGGTCTTTCCTTTTGAAATAAACAATGGTTTAGGCAGTCCTCTGAAGTATACAGACACTACTCCAGGCTATTATTTTGAATAATATGCTCTGGCACAGGAACACTCATGCAAGGTGTTGAATGCCTTAAAATATGCAGTGCTACGTGAGTGCCTACAGCACCTCAGGGTAAAAACTGAGCCCAGGGTAAGAATGAATGATCGAGCCTTTGTGTTTTTCTGTGTTCAGGCAGGTGTGTTGGCATTTACACATGCCTATGTGATATAGCATTCAGAGGCAGATAAAACTCTTTGATGATTACATACTTCTATGGTACAAAGAATTCATCACTTAGCTAAGATGATTTGCTTCTAATTGTTTCATTGTTGCCTCCTCTCTCACATTATCTTGTTTTATGGGAGAGGTGATTTTTACAAAGCTACATTTGCTTTATGTTTAATTTTGCAAATAAGTAATAAAATCAAAGGAAATTACCGTGTACTTTCATGTTCAATGTAAAAATACACATTGACTATGTCTAAAGAAGGAAATCAACAAGATTCACACTGGGTAAGAATTCAATGTTTTTCAAGTAATTTTATAACTAGATTTTACTGAATTGAAAAAATCTCAAATATTTCTAGTGAAAGTATGGTTAAATTTGTACATGGGATGGTGGTGTGAAGGTTGGCAATAAAATGGATGGAGAACTGAATAAATATGTAAGAAGCCACATTCAAATGAAGCATGGATAGGAAAAGAAGTGCTTTTATGCTAAAGATCATTATTCCAGCAATTTAAACCTATAGTAATATAGGTACATCAAGCAACACTTACTGAACCCTTGTCATATAAAAGACTTAGAAATTGTTTTTAGAGAGTATGATGCGTTGAATTATGTATCCCCATATTAGACTTAATATTAATCATAATTCACATTTCTTATGTATGAACCCATTCTGGTTAGGATCTCTTGAAGATGCTATTTCAGTTAAGGTGTGGTTCAACAGAATGAGGGTGGGCCTTATTATGGTTTACTGAATACTAGAGCCCTTTATTAGCAAAAGAAATTCAGGTGTAGTCAGAGAGGGTCACAGGGAGATGCTAGAAGCCAACAGGAGCCTGGAAGAGCTAGGAGAGGCCATCATCATGTGATGGGACCAGAAGTGCAAGTTAAGGAGCCAAAGAGATCACCATCAGTCAAGACCAGGATGCTGGACTCAGGGACAGAGCAATTCTTCCAGCCTCTGAAACAATAAATTTCTGTCATATAAACCCACCCATTGTGCTGTAATTTTCACCGTGGCTCCGGGAAAACTAGCATTAAGTGTTTTTAGAAATGAAATCAAGTGTTGCACAATGCTTGAGAAATTGTCAAACTAGTGAAGGATTATAAAAATGAACAGACATGATAGAGTACAAGTCATGTTTTTAAGGAACAAAGGTGAAAGGATGCTTCATTTGTGCTCAGTAAGTATCAGAGTGTTTCTAAGAGATTGGTAAATTGGACCAGAACATTTAAAAGAGCTAACCCTGATTACTTTTAAAATCCTACTTTCAGTTATTTCCACCTAGGAGCTTCCCCTCTAGCCCTTCTAGATTTGTTTCCACATCTAACTACACTTAAACCTGTCTCTATCCCAGGGCCTCCTTCACACAAAGCATTTCATTTGCCTAGCATATTAACATTCTGCCATTCTACCTTAAATCAGAGTCCTTGTGAGGATGAATTAGTTTATATATATATACATGGCACCTAAAAAAGCTCAAATAATGTTCACTGTTGCTCATAATTATTTTAAAGTTAGTGTTCAATTTATTTCAGTGTTAGAGTCATGCTTATTTTTTATGGCTATGTTTCTAAATGCCTAAAAAGAGGTTAAGGAAGGACAATGCTGGAAGCAGGAATATCAAAAGCAGGAAGAAAATTTTAAAAAGAAACTTACAAAGCAAGTGTAAATAAGAATATCATTGTTGGTGAGGTCTGTAGCAGGTTCCCCTTAAAAGACTTTATAGGTAAATTTACTTCACATCGGAGATTAATATTTATTTTAGAAACTGAAATTACCCGAAACTCTACTTCAGAAGGTCAGAATATGCATAACCCAATTAAGAAATTCTTTTCTTTACAACAATAAAAATGAAGACATTTAGCAATAAAGAATATTAATTTCAGTGACCTGAGAAAATTCACGTATGTGACTTCCCTCATTCCTCAAGAATAGAAACCATATTAATATTCTTTATTATCTTAGCTTGTTGTCTGATATAAAGGCTAGAACAGTATTGACTGGAGGGAGTGTAAATCCATAAAGGTCTCAGCTGAAGACTGAATTAAAATGCCTTGACCTGCTACTTAAGTTTTTTTAAGCTTGAAGTTATACATATACCACAGAAAGAAATAAATATGTGGAAAAACTGATAACATTAATTACTAATATTAAATATATGTATTCATAATTTCTTATAACATAGGAATGAAACAGGTATGCTTATTTGAAACTATTGTGTATCATAAAAGCGATGTTTTTTAATCCTCATTTAATATTGTTGAGTGGGATCTTTTTTATTGTTTCCATTGATGTGTGACCTACCCAATTGTGGGTGGTAACTTTTGATTAGATGGTTTCCATGGAGATGTGTCTCCACCCACTCAATGTGGGTTGATTACTGGAGCCCTTGAAGAGGGAAACATATTTGGAAAAAGTTTTTGAGCCCACAGAGCCCACAGAGGACCTTTGGAAATGCAGGAAGAAAACACCCCTGGGAAAGCCTTATGAAATGAGGAAACAAGGCTATTAGACATCACCATATGCCCTTCCAGCAGAGAGAGAAATCCCGAACTTCACTAGCTCTTTCTTTGGAGTTAAGACATCTTTCTCTGGATGCCTTAATTTGGATATTTTCATAGCCTTAGAACTGTAAACCTGCAACTTAATAAATTTCCTCTTTAAAAGCCATTGCATTTCTGGTATATTGCATTCCAACAGCTTACAAACTAATACACATTTTGATACCAGAGAAGTGGGATGCTGTGTTGGACTGGCTTTTTAAATGGATAAAGGAAGATTCTGGAAGAGTTGTGAGGTGCTTGATAGAGAAGGTGTAGAATGCTCTGTAGAGACTGTTGGTAGAATGTGGACTCTAAAGATACCTCTGATAAGGACTTAGGCAGAAATGGTGCATGTTTTATTGTAAACTCGAAGTCAATCAATCCTAGTATTAAAGTGGCAAAGAATCTGGCCAAATGGACTACTGGCTTTGGATGAAAGGAAGATTTATAAGCCATGAACTTGGATGTTTAGCAGAAAAGATTTCCAAATTAAATGTGGAAAGTGAAGTTTCTCCTAGCAGCTTATAGTGAAGTGTGAAAGGAAAGAGATAAGTTGAGAACTGAGCTCTAGAGTGTAAAGAAATCAGAAATTGATGGCCTGGAAATTTCTGAGCTTCCAGAAAGGGAGACCCCACTATACAGCGCCCCACATGAGGATTTAACCAAACATGGAAGGAGTCAGTCATGACAGGACAAACCAGGATAAGGCAGGACTGGAGATGGAGTTATCCAGGAAGGGTTTGTGGAAAATCTTATTGTCTGATGGTTATGATCCCTGCCTACTGTATAAAACACCAGCAAGAGTGTTGTGGGAGCTGTATAAACAGAACCACCACCGATCTGGACTAAAAGGAACAAAAAAAGGGACAAATTGAAGTAAAAACAACTTCAAAAGCAGAACCATGGAAGTTAAGGTCTGAAGCCAAGAAACCTCGGGCCAGGATGGTGGACCACCAATGCGCTTGGAGAGGGTGAGTTTGCCTAGAAGGCAAAGGGCAGGAGTTTCAGGCTGCAGGCCTTGGGGAGGGTGGAGCACGTTCCTTGGGAATTGGGGAGAACTTTGCTCCATAAAATTGTTCTGGAGGGGTTAAGTGTGTGCCCCTGGGATGGCAGAGATCCATGGTACTGCCCTGATGTTTGAAAGGGGTGGAGCTGAGGGAAAAGTGCTTAAGCCCTTGGAAAGGGTGGGACTACCACTTTCTAAAGTCCTGAGTATAAATGACTCTCAGACTTTGAAATTGTTTGGTGTTTGTCCTGCAGATTTTCAAAACTGTTTGCATCACGTGGCCCCTGTGTTCCTTCTAATTTCTCCCTATGGAAAATGGAAACATATATCCTATGGCTGCCCCTCCTTTGTAAAATGGCAGTAGAAAGCTTGTTCGGAGTTTTACAGGTCCACAGCCAGAGGAGAATTTTGCCTTAGGACTTACCATTCCTGCAGCTGATTTCATTGAGATTTTGTACTGTTTATGACTTTATATTGTATATGTATTTTTACCGAAATGGTTTAAGGCTTTGTGATATAATGATGGAATGAATGTATTTTGCATTTAGAAAGAACATATCATTTCAGGGATCCTGTTGTGTACTCCAGAAAAGCCATGCTTTTTAATCCTCATTCAATATTGCTGAGTGGGATTTTTTTTGTTGTTCCCATAGAGATGTGACCCACCCAATTATGGATGGTAACTTTATATATATGTGTATATATATATGTGTGTATGTATATATATATATATTCAAGGAATACATTTCCTTGAAATTTATTTTAAGGAAATGGCTCACATAATTGTGGGGACTGGCAAGTCTGAAATCCATAGGATTGGCCAAAAGGCTGGAAATTCCAGCAAGAGTTAATGTTGCAGTCTTGAGTCTGAAATCTATAGGGTAGGCCAACAGGTTAGAAAATCAGAAAATAGTTGATATTGTTATCTTGAGAATTGCTCATTCTTTGGGAAATCTCAGGTTTTTTGCTCCTAAGGCCTTCAGCTGATGAGATGAGAGCCACCTGCATTTTCAAAGGTAGTCTTTCTTTTTAAAAATATTTCTATTGAAAAATCTCCACCTATATATAGCCCAACCATATTATACAATCAATCATTCACAATATCATCACATAGTAATGTATTCTTCCCATGATCATTTTTAGAACATTTAAATCACTCCAAAAAAAAAAAGATATAAAAAGAAGAAAAAAGGAATCATACATCTCATACTCCTTGCCCCTCCCTCTCATTGACCCTATTATTTATTTATTTTTTATCTTATGTTACCTTTTACTCATCTTTCCATACCCTGGATAAAAGGAACATCAGACACAAGGTTTTCATAATCACACAGTCACATTGTAGATGGTATATAGTTATACAGTCATCTTCAAGAATCAAGGCTACTAGAACACAGTTCAACAGTTTCAGGTACTTCCCTCTAGCTATTCCAATACACCACAAACTAAATAGGAATATCTATATAATGCATAAGAATAACCTCCAAGAAAACACCTCGACTCTGTTTGAAATTTCTCAGCCACTGAGACTTTATTTTTTCTCATATTTCTTTCCCTTTGTGGTCAAGAAGGCTTTCTCATTCCTTTGATGCCTGATTCTGGCTCATCCCAGGAGTCAGATCCCACATTGCCAGGGAGATTTACACCCTGCCAGTCATGTTCCATGTAGAAGGGGAGGGCAGTGAGTTCACCTGCCAAGTTGGCTTAGAGAGAGAGAGGCCATATCTGACCAACAAAAGAGGTTCTCTGGGGGTGACTCTAAGGCACAATCATCAGTTGGCTTAGTCTCTCCTTTGCAGAAATAAGCTTCATAAGGGTCAGCCCTAATATTGAGGGCTCAACCTATGGAAGTTTTGTCCCCGCTGCTTGCGAGAATATCAGGAACTCTCCAGATGGGGGAGTTGAATATTTCTTTCTTTCTCGCCAGTCCCCCAAGGGCACTTTGCAAATACTTTTTTATTCTCCACTCAAATTACTCTGGAATCTCTCAGGGCATCACACTAACTTGTACAGACAAACAAGATCTCGCGTTCTTTTCAAAATTCCATATAATTACG
Organism: Tamandua tetradactyla; assembly: GCF_023851605.1. Taxonomy (NCBI): domain Eukaryota; kingdom Metazoa; phylum Chordata; class Mammalia; order Pilosa; family Myrmecophagidae; genus Tamandua; species Tamandua tetradactyla. The sequence continues at coordinate 41,977,720 of NC_135337.1, read as the reverse complement.
GTGTTCAAGTAAACGGACCATACCAATTAAATTAGATAATGTGCTACCTAAAATATAAATTTTGCACCAAATAAACATCTCTCTCTTTGGTGTCATACAGAAGTTAAGGTTTGAAAACATGAGTCATATCATCCTTTACCCAGTATTCTGATTTACCATAGTCTTATTCAGATCAACTTTGTTCATATCTCTAGATAAAGTCTGATCACTTTTTTCAGCTTTTATAACAGTTGCTGAAAGTGGTAATGCTGACTGTTATAGCTTCACTGCTCTAAATCTGAGTTTCAGGTGTCAGAAAAATACCCAAATTTTCATGGAATGACTGTGTTACATATAAATAGATCAGCATCTCAGAATTTAGAAATATCAGTTACAACTGCTAAATATATGTGAGTGCTGTAAGAGCTTACAATCTAGGAACTTTTACAGTAGACCCCAACCTGATAACCTATGCTCTTGACTTCAATTCTCTGCATTTGTATATTATGGTTAATCCATATGAGTGAGGCATGAAAATATTTACCTTTTTTCCTGACATTTTATTCAACATACTATGCTTAAGGTTCATTCACCTAATTGTATGCCTCACAACTCCATTCCATCTTGTAGCTGCCCAGTAGTCTACTGTGTGTAAACACCACAGTTCCCCCTTCCATTCCTCAGTCCTTGTACGTGATTGCTAACTTTTGATTAGATTATTTCCATGGAATGTGTTTCCACCCATTCAAAGTAGGGTTGCTTACTGGGGTTCTTTATGAGGGAACCATTTTAGGAGAAAGCTTTAGAGCCAACAGAGCCATCAGAGCTAACAGAGCCCACACAGCCAAATTGCTTTGGAAATGCAGAAGTAAAATGCCTCCTTGCGGAAGCCTTACAAAATGAGGAGAGAGAGCTAGCAGATGTGTCACTGTGTGCCTTCTCAGCTGAGAGAGAAATCCCAAACTTCAGTGACCTTTTCTTTGGGGTTAAGGTATCTCTCTCTGGATGCCTTAATTTGGACATTTTCACAGCCTTAGAACTGTAAACTTGCAGCTTAATAAATTCCCTTTTCAAAAGACATTTCATTTCTGATATATTGCATTCTGGCAGCTTACAAACTAATACGACAGATTATTATCCAACTCTTTAGACACATTTATATTATACTTCAGGAAATAAGAAATGTGCAAAAATCATGTCAGACTGGAAAAGAAATTGTGCTTAATTAGAACACTTGCCATCAGGTTTTATTTATTTATTTATTTACTTACTTACTTACTTGCTTGCTTATTTAGTTAGTTAGTTAGTTTCACTTACTTGTAGAACATTGAGGAGGGTGAAAGGTTGTGTTTGGAATGTGTTTCAGTTAATTGAAGCTGCTAGAATGCCATATACCAGAAATGGACTGGCTTGTATAAAAAGGATTTATTAAGATACAAGTTACAATTCTAAGGCCATGAAAATGTCCAAATTAAGGCACCAGACAAAAAGATGCCTTCTTGGAAGAAAGGCTGTTGGCATCTGGGGTTCCTCTGTCAAATGAAAAGGCATGGTGACGTCTGTTAGTCATTCTCTCCGGGGTTTGTTCAAAATGGCTCTCTCAGCTCCTGTGGGTCCTTCTGGCTTCTCCTGTGGCTTCTCCTTGTGTCCAAGGTTTCTCCTTCAGCTGGGAAGGCCCTGGTAACATCTACTAGCTCTCTTTCCTGGCTTTTTTCACATGGCTTCCTGGGGGTGTTTTCTTGCTGCATCTCCCAAAGTCTCAGGTTAGTGTGGGTTCTGAAGCTTTTTCCAAAATGGATCTCTCTTAAAGGACTCTAATAAGCCACCCAATCTTGAATGGATGGAGACACATCTCGATGGAAACCACCTAATCAGAAGGTCTGTCTACAATTGGGTTGGTCACATTTCCATGGAAAAAACTTAATCAAAAGCATCCCACCCAACAATATTGAATGAGGATTAAAAAGCATGGCTTTACTGGGGTGCACAACAGTTTCAAACCAGCACAAAAAGGTATAATGTTTCAAGGATGAAATAAATTACAACCTAGCCCTGCTAATAGTTTGGTCAACAGTGTTCAGAATTCAATTCAACAAGCATTTTAAGAGCATAATATTTGTTCACTTCATTAACAAATGTTTATTTCCTTACTAGTGCCACATCTTATGGTACGTGCTGGGTATTTAGTATTGATAGAACACAATGTACTCATAGTGTACTCAAAATTTAATGTCAGACAACAAAAAATAAACTACAATGAAATCAGGATGGAGATAGACAGATGATAGATAGGTAGACAGACAGAAATATAGATAGATGATAGATAGACAGATGATTTTGGAGCTGTTAATTCTGCCTGGTAGGAGCAAAATAATTTTTAAAGAAGTTGAAATGTGCATAAATTCTTTAGTGAGAATTTTCCATATCAGTTGAAATTCTTTAGTGAGAATTTTCCAGATCAGTTGTAAATGTGAATTTCATGATAGCAAATAATAGTTTGCCTCCAACAAGCATTGAGGCAATAAAAAGACAAGTGTTTGTGCAGTCTTATGCAATTTCTATGAAAATAAATAGTGTGATGTGAGTAAAATATGCAGTGCTGGGGTAAAGGGAAGAAAAAAGATTGAGACCAGATTCTAAGGGCATTGAATGATTTGATAAGTGTGGTTAGGAGATTGCTTCCTTGCAAAATCCCCTCCCCTCTAGGGTGGGCAGGACTAGTGGCTTGCTTCTAACCAATAGAATACAGCAAAATTGACAAGAAGTATGTGATTCTGTTACATAAGATTGTAACATCTGTCTTTCAAGGAGACTCTCTCTTTTGTTGGCTTTGAAGAAGTAAGCAGCTATGTTGGAGAGGTCCATGTTGTAGGGAATGGAGGGCAGACTCCAGCCAATAACCAGCTTTATGGACAGCAATCCTCAAGAAATTTACTTTACTAACAAATGTGAGCTTGGAAGTGGATCTTTCCCTAGTCAAGCATCAGATGAGACAGCAGCTTCAATCCTTACCTTGATTACTGTATTTTGAGACCTAGAAACAGAGAGCACAGCTAAGCCATCTGTGGACTCCTGATGCACAGAAACTGTGATAAAAAAAATGTAATAGTATTATGACATTTGTGGTAATATTATTATGATGCCATAGATAGACAATGTGAAATTTGGAGCCAGGTATTAAGGATTTTTAATCCTTAATTAGGTGGCTTTACATCTCTATTTTATAAAAGGAAATTCAGCAAGCAGTGTGGAGAAAAAAAGAACAAGGAAAAACAAAAGACATAAAATACTGTTTGGAGATTATTGGCATAGTCTGGGTGAGAGGTGAACACTGAGTAAGCTGGTAACTGGAGAATAGAAAATAAAATTATGAATTCAGGTTATGGCCTCTATTTTGTTTTAATATGAAATATGTTATTATCATCAATTTCCAGTACTCAGAAATTACTTTATGGACAAAAGGAAAGAGATGGTTAGGTATTCAAGAGTTGTAAATGCCTGCAGCTATTTTAAAAGAAAAGGTGTCTTTCTAATCAAATACAGGATTTGACAACATTGAACGATTACTTGAGCATAATGCCCTCTCTTTTCTATCGCCACAAGCCTTAGTCTGGAACTATCTTGCCATCTTTTTGACTGCCATTATTATCAGCAAAGTATAAAGCTCCCCAGAAAGGGCAGCAACATTCCATACAATAGCTTTTAGCTCCCTGAGGAGTTACTAGTGCCTACCTGATTAGAATTCATTTATAAGCATTAGAGGCCTTTTAAATCTAAATTACATGTCTTAATTGTTTCAGTTTATCCAATTCACATTAAGAAACTCTTCATTCATTTAACAAATACTTATTTAAACCTGTTTTATACCAAGCACTCTTAAAAATACCAGGTATATACATAAATAAGTAAAAGTCATTCAATTGACAAAAATATATTTGAAAACTTCTTGTGCATTAAGTAAGCAGATACTTTTTTACATGCTAGAATCAGACAAAAACTCTCACCTTCATGGAGCTTGCAATCAATCTAGTAGACGTGACAGCATAAACAAATAAAGATCTCTGTAATATAATGTCAATGAAATAATATAACAGAGAGAAGGGACTTAGAAATCTAGGAGTGTTGTTTTTTGCTTTTTGTTTTCGGCATGGGCAGGCTCCAGGAATTGAACCCAGGTCTCCAGTATGGCAGATGAGAATTCTGCCACTGAGCTGCCATTGCACCACCTTCTAGGAGTGCTATTTTCTTTTTTTAAAAGTATTCTGTATAGCTCATTAGAGAAAGCATCACGTATTTTCAGTTGTCAGCACTGACACAGGCAAGGGCAGAGTTAAGACAGGACTAAGAGGCAAAATAACAAGCCAAGTGAAGGGGATAATTCCTAAAGGGTATATCTTCCCTAAGAAAAGGTGGTGCTGGGCCCAGTTCAAGTGGCAACACTCCTTCAGGGAATTCAGGCCCCAGGGGCTGGAAAACTGAAACAGCCTAAACTTACCTTCCACCTCACCCTCTCCCTCAACCACTCCCATAGTAGGGAAAGTTCTGCTGAGAATTAAAGGCACTATATCACAGTATTCCAGTTGGGAGCAGTGGGCCAATGACACAACTATCTGGGCAGGAGAGGAAAAGCATAGAGTCTAGAGGTTTCACAGGAAATTGACAACCTGCTGGGCCTCAATCTCAGGGAAACTTGATACTGATTACATCGTTTTTCTCAGACCTGGGCCTGTCTGTCTGGAAAATTTGATTACAGTTGATCATATGTAGGAAGACTCTCCTCAAAAACAAAAAAAAGGTTCCATTTAGGCAGGAACCATTAAAACAAGAGCTGAAAAATTCTGATCAGTTAAACAGAAGTTATGCTAGAGGCCTAGAATAAGTTGAACTGAATGCCAAAGAATAGATAGACAATAAAGCAATCAACAGGTAAAAGAGTGAAAACAACCTCCAGAATAAACAAATCAAAGCTATCAGATGCCTAGACACCAACAAAAAGTTATGAGTCACACTAAGATAAACAAAGATAAGATGCAAAGGAATAAACTAACACTTCAGATGGGATACAGGAGTTGAAACAACTAATTAAGGATGTTGAAACAGACAGTCTAAATCAAATAAAAAATCAAATCAACAAGTTGAGGGAAGAAACAGCAAAAGAGATGAAGGATATAAAGAAGATATTGAGTGGCCATACAGAAGAATTCAAAAGCTTGAAAAAATAAAAGGCAGAATGTATGGGCATTAAAGGCACAGTGAAGGAGATGAAAAACACAGTGGAGACTTACAACAATAGATATGAAGAGGCAGAAGAAAGGATTAATGAAGTAGAGGACAGGACAACTGAAAGTCTGCACACTAAAGAATAAATAGGGAAAAGAATGGAAGAATATGAGCAGGGTCTCAGCGAATTGAATAGCATTATGAAGCACACAAATGTAAGTGTTATGGTTGCTGCAGAGAAGAGGAGAAGAGAAAAGGGCAGAAAGAATAACAGGGAAAATAATCACTGAAAATTTCCCAACTCTTATGAGAGACATAAAATTACAGATCCAAAAAGCACAGCATGTTCCAAGCAGAATAGATCCAAATAGAGCTACTCAAAGACAACTACTAATAAGATATCAAATGTCAAAGACAAAGAGAGAACTCTGAAAGCAGCAAGAGAAAAGTGATCCATCAGCAACAAGGGAAGCTTGATAAGACTATGTGCAGATTTCTCGGTAAAAGCCATGGAGGTAGGGTGTGCAAAGTAGTTCAGTGTTAGAATTCTCACCTGCCATACAGGAGACCTGGGTTCAATTAACAGCCCATACACTTCACCAAAACAAGCAAACAAGCAAAAAGAAAAAAGAAAAAGCAACAAATAACAAAAATTCAAGAAATGGTGCTGCAATAATGGGACACTTACACAGAAAAAGAATGAAATTTGACCCCTGCCATACAGCAAACAAAAACAAAAAACAAAACAAAACAAAAAAACATGGCAGTGAGAAGGTAGTAGTATGATATAGTTAAGATTCTGGATGAGAAAAACTGTCAACCAAATTCTATACCCAGAAAACCTATCCTTCAGAAATGAGGGAGAGTTCAAAATAGTTACCGACAATCAGACATAGAGAGAGTTTGTGAACGAAAGACCTGCTTTTACAAGAAATACTAATGGGGCAGTTCAGGCAGTTATGAAAAGATAGGAGAGAGAGGTTTGGAGAACAGTATAGAAATGAAGAATATCAGTAAGGGTAGAAAGAGAGAAAAAAATAAGATATGACATATAAATTCCAAAAGACAAAATGGTAAAAGAAAGTATTGCTTTTATAATAATGACATTAAATATTAATAGATTAAATTGCCCAATCAAAAAACATAGACTGGCAGAATGGATTAAAAAACAGGACCCATCCTTATGCTGGCTACAAGAGACTCATTTGAGAGCCAAGGACAAAAATAGGTGGAAAGTGAAAGGTCTGTGAAAGATTTTTCATACAAATAACAAACGGAAAGAGTGAGTATAGCTATACAATATCAGGAAAATTAGACTTCAAATGTAAAAGAATTAAGAGACAAAGAAGGACACTATGTATGAATAAAAGGGACAATTCATCAAGAAGACATAACAATCAAGTTCTTGCCTGCCACGCCAGAGACCTGGGTTTGATTCCTGGTGCCTGCCTATGCCAAACAACAACAACAGCAACCAAAAAAAAAACTATTGCAAGAAGACATAACAATCAAAAATATTTATGCACCATGCCAGAGTGCTGCACAATACATGAAGGTCCACACTGGCAAACAGAAGGGAGAAGTAGATTCCTCTACAGTAATCATTGGGGACACTGCTCTTATCATTGGATAGATCATCTAGACAGAGAATCAAAAAGGAAGCAGATCTTGAATTATATGATAAATTAACTAGACAGACATTTAGAGAACACTACACCTCACAACAGCAGAATACACATTTTTCTCAAGTGCTTAGGGATCATTCTCCAGGATAGAACACATGTTGGGTCACAAAGCAGGTCTCAATAAATTTAAAACAATTGAGATTATAGAAAACACTCTTTGGATCATAATGGAATGAAGTTGGAAATCAATAATAGGTGGAAGGCTGGAAAATTCACAAATACATGGAGGCTAAACAACACACTCTTAAACAACCAGTGGATCAAGGAAGAAATTAAATGAGAAATCAGTCGATATCTTGAAGGAATGAAAATGAGAAACCAGCATATCAAAACTAATAGAATGCAGCAAAGGCAATGCTGAGAGAGAAATTTATTGCCCTAAATTCCTATATTAAAAAAGGTGAGAGAGCAAAAATCAAGGAATTATTGTTCACTTGCAGCAACCAGAAAAAGAGCAGCAAACTAAACCCAAAGCAAGCAGAAGGAAAGGAAAAATGAAGATTAATGCATAAATAAGTGAAACTAAGAACATGAAAACAATAGAGAGAATCATCAAAAGTAGAAGTCGTTTCTTTGAGAAAATCAATAAAATTGATGGATCCTTAGCTAGGTTTACAAGAAAAAAAAAAAAAACAGAGAGAGGATGCATATAAATAAAACCATAAATGGGAGAGGGGACGTAGCTACTGACCACACAGAAATAAAGAGGATAATGAGAGGATACTGTGAGCAACTATGTGCTAATAAATTAGACAATGTAGACAAAATGGACAACTTACTAAAAAAACATTTTGGTTTGTTAAAGCTGCAAGAATCCAATATACCAGAAATGGATTTGGCTTTTACAAAGGGGATTTATTAAGTTACAAGGTAGTTCCAAGGCCATAAAATGTCCAAACTGAGGAATCCAAAGAAAGAAACCTTTCCTCAGAAGAAAGACTGCCAGCATGATGTGTTTAAAAGCATGCATGATCAGTGAACACAATAGGTTGAGTGAAATTAGCCAGAAACAAAAGGACAAATACTTGATGGTCTCACTAATATGAACTAACAGTAGTGAGCAAACCTTGAAAGTTAAAGTTAAGAACATAAATTATCAAGAGATAGAAAGAAAGTAGAGATCAGGCATTTGATCCTGAAGGAGTACAGAATGTTCAATAGGATTGATTGTAAAGATCCAGAGATGGATAGTACAAAGCTATCTGATGGTAGTACAATATTGTAAGTAAACTGAACAAAGCTGAGTGTGAGTATGATTGAAGGAGGAGTGCCGGGGGCATACATGATACCAGAAGGAAAGAGAAGGTAAAGACTGGGAAGGGGTAATTTAGCGAAGCTTAGAGTGGACAATAATGGTGATTAAATTTGCAAATATAAGAATGCTTTTTACATAAGGGAGAGCAAATAAATGTCAGCGTTGCAAGGTGTTGAAAATGGAATGGCATACAGGAAGAAATGCAATCAATGCAAATAGGATCTATAGTTAACAGTAGCATTGCGATATGCTATGCTTCCATTAATTTTAGCAAAGGCAGTATGTCAAAGCTAAAAGTCAATAAGGGGAATATGGGAGATGGTTATGGGATTATTAGCATTCTTTTATTTCTCCTTTTTATTTCTATTCTTCATTTTTTCCTCTTCTTTCTTTGTTGAAGAAATGTAAATTTCCTCTTTTCCATTTCTTGTGGTGGTGAAAGCACAGCTATGTGATTATAACCATTGATTGTTTATTTAAATTGGATTGTATGCAGTGTGAATAAAACTGTTTTAAAATGAACAGAGAGATACAAGTGCTGGAGAATATGTGAAGAGAGAGATGTACCCATACATTAGTAGTAGGGAAGTAGAATGGTGCAGCTCCTCTGGTGGGCAGTGTGGTTAATCCACAGGAGGCTAGGTGTGTGATTGCCAGCAACCCCATTGTTAGGTGTATACTTGAAGAAACTGAGAGCAGGGACACAAATGTACATTTGTACAATGATGTTTATGGAAGCAGTGTTCATGATTTGCAATGGATGAAGATGGCCTAAAGGTACATTGACTGAGGAAAGAAAGGAGCGCTGTGGTGCATACATATAATGGCCTGCAAGAAGAAATGAAGATCTAGATGTATGAACCTTGAAGACAATATGTTGAGTGAAATAAGCCAGAAATGAAATGGCAAGTATTATAACACCTCATAATATGGACTAACTATAATGTGCAAACTCTGAATATTGAATTCAAGAGCTTAGGTTATCAGAGGAAGGCCTATTGTAAAGGCTTCTAATTGTAGACTCTTATAGTAGTCACATCTATTTCAGAATTGTAACTGTTATTTCTAAATTGGGAGATACTGAGCTATTTTTGTATAACCCGGTCATTCCCTGGAACTTTGGGTGCCTCTGTGACACCTGAGACTGAGAGCTAGAGTTCTGCAGTTCTGAGAGTCAGCATTACCCCATGTTGCAATTGTCAAAAAATTATGAAAAAGGGATCAGATTTCAATTAGAGATATGAATGAAGCTGAACTGGTTAAGATTAAGGTAAATCAGACTGAAGGGTAAAGGATGATATTGAAATGATATTAAAATTTCCACTTCTGTGTAAGCCAAAGGAAGAGGTTCATTTGGTGCAAAATTTATATTTTCGGTAGCACACTAACTTGCATGGTCAGCTTACTCGAACACCATAATTACATGGACACTTGAACAGGATGTGAAATCTTGTTGGTTTGTACAGGTTACTTAGATGCTCTGATATATTCCAGAATAATCTGGGCAGAAGATAAAAAAAATACTTGCAAAGTCCCCCTGAGTGACTGGGGAAAAATGTGGAAATATTCAACTTCCACACGTGGGGAAGACCTGATATTCTTGCAAGCATTAGGGACTGCCAATTTGATGGGTATGCCCTTAATCTTGGGGCTTGCGGTTCTGAAAATTATTTCTGAAAAGGAGAAGCTAGGTGTGTTAATTCGCTAGCTTCCAGAATGAGATATACCAGAACTGGAATGGCTTTTTAAAAGGGGAATTTAATAAGGTTACAAGATTACAGTTTTAAACCTATGAAAATGTCCAAATTAAGGCACCAGCAGGAGGTTACTTTCACTCAAGAAAGGCTGATGGGTCTGGAACAGCTCTGTCAGCTGAAATTTATGCTGCTCCCTTGCTGGTCCCTCACTCCTGGACTCCTTTGCTTCCAGCCTCTGCTCCTGTGGGAGGGTCCTCACTTTATTTCTCTGGGGCTGACTTTTATCTCTTGGCTTTCCTTGGCTATTTCCAGGTTCTGGCTTGCTTAACATCTCATGGCAATGTCTTCTGGGCTCTTTAAGCATCTCCAAACATCTGTGTTTCTGTTCTCCACATGTCTGTATCTGTGTCAGCTCTGCTGTGAAATTTCTGTTGGCTCCGAGGCTTCTGTCATTTCTGACTCTCTCCAAAATGTTTCCTTTTTAAAGGATTCCAGTAAACTAATCAAGACACATTTAGAATGAATGGAGTCACATCACCACCTTATCAAAGACACCCACAATTGAATGAGTCACAGCTCTGTGAAGATAATCTAAAGTTTCTGCCTTATAATATTGAATTAGGATTACAAGAAGTAGCTGCTTCCACAAGATTGGATCAGGATTAAAACATGACTTTTCTGGGGGTACGTAATACTTTTCAGCTGGCACACTAGGCCTACTTATAATTATGCCTAAGAGTCACTCCCAGAGAACATTTTTTTGTTGCTCAGATGTGGTCTCTCTCTTTCTAAGTCAAGTTGGCAGGTGAACTCACTACCTTCCCCCGTGTGTAGGACATGCTCCCAGAGGTATAAGTCTCCCTGGCAAGGTGGGACAGGACTCCCAGGGAAGAACCTGATTATGGCGTCATGAGGTTGAGAAAGCCTTCCTGACCAAAAGGGGGAAAAATGAAACAAAATAACATTTCTGTGGCTGAGAGATTTCAAATAGTTGAGAGGTCATTCTGGAGGTTATACATACACAGTAAATAGATATCCCTTTTCAGTTTTTGGTGTATTGGAGTAGCTAGAGGGAAATATCTGAAACTGTTGAAGTGTAATCTGGCAGCCTTGATTCTTGAAGATGATGGTATAACTATATAGCTTTTACGGTGTGATCTGTGATTGTGAAAACCTTATGACTGACACTTCCTTTAGCCAGTGTATGGAAAGATGAGTAAGAAAATAAAGACAAAAACATAAGTAAATAATAGAGGGGATAGGGGTAAAGATATTTTGTGTGTTCTTTTTTTTAACCTTTATTTTAATTTTTAATCTTATTTTTACTATTTTTGGAGTAATGAAAATGTTCAAAAAACAATTGTGATGATGAAGGCACAGCTATATGATGATGCTGTGAATCATAGTTGTATATTTTGGATGGTTATATGGTATATGAATACATGAGATATCTTAATCAAATTCCATTAAAAAATACAAATAGAAAAAAAAAAAGATGAAGACAATCTGGATTAAGGTGGGACCTAGCCATATGACTAGAATCCTTACAAGAAGAAGAAATGTGCACAGAAACAGATGCAGAGACAGAACAATGGCCATGACACAGGTGGCAGATACGGAGGTACGTTGCTGGGAAGCCACTGCTGGAACCCTGTATACTTCAGAGAAAGCATGTCTCTGCTGACACTTTGATTTAGGACTGATCCTCTCTGGTCTGTGAGACAATGCATTTCTATTTTTAAGCCACAAGTCTGTCGCACTTTGTCGCAGCGGCCCTGACAAACTGAAACAGCTTGCTCAAGGAAAAGCCGGAAAACCAGTGGTGTCAGCAAGGGAAAAATGGAAGGAAATAAAAATAAAGTTATACATGTGTCACATTGCAACAAAATGTCCATGATTTTTAAAAAAATGAATATTATTCTAAGTATTTGGGGAAGAATGTTTTTAAGAGGGTATAATATGTTCACTATGGCCACTTAGTGGACGATGGATTGTAATGAATCAGAACAGAAGCAGAACGGCCAGTTGGGAAACTATTACAACAGTTGAGATAAGAAACAATGGTGACTAGGACTAGTATGATAGAAAGAGAGGGAACCCTAAGGGGTTGGATTTCAAAAATACTTTGTGAAGGAATGAAAAATACCCATAGGGCTTGCTGTGCATTTTGATGTTCATCCAAAGATGCAAAAAATTGCCATAAATTGTCCTTGTTCTCAACATGAGCAACAGGAGGTAGTAGTGTCAATTTAGTGAGATGAGAAAGACTAGAAGAGTAGATTTGATGATAAGAAGAGCAGGCATGAGGAAAAAGCATTTCGTTTGGGACGTCTTTAAATGGAGATATCAATTAGGCCATTGATTTTTTTATATGAGTCTAAAAATCAGGGGACATGGCACCGTAGATATAATTTTTGGAGTCATTAGTGTTGAGGTTGTTTTTGAAGATTTGAGACTAGATGCAATTATTCGTGGGTGAGAATTCAAAAAAGGAGAGGTCTGTAGAGTGAATTAGGACACTCAAACTTTTCAAAGTTGTGAGAAAGGTATAAGGAAATGGTCAGCAAGAGAGAAGAAATAATTAAGAAAGTCTGGTGTTCTAGAATCTAAGTAAGAAAGTGTTTCAAGAAAGAGAGAACACTCTGTCAAAAGATGATAAGTGATAAAGTAAGATGGGGACTGAGAACTGCCTTTTGAAGCTCATAGATGAACTGGGTAGGGACAGTGTCCATGTGAGGCTTACCAGGCACGTAAGCCTGTTGTATGTAGGTTCAAGAGAGAATGAGGAATTTCTGTTTGCAGAAAAAATACTGAATAGCAGGGACTAGATTTATTCTCCCACCTGAAACACGTAACTAAAAAAGAGGATAACATATTGAAAATAAAACTCCTCAAGATATTGGGCTCAGACAATAAAAGACAATGAACTCTGAGAGGTAGCAGAAAAGGATGGGTCCTTTGGTTTCTTCATCTTACTAACTGGAGAAAGTTTCCAGGTCAGGACAAGGAAGGAGGAGCTCAGACAGAGTACAAAAACTCCTCGAGTTGTGGGGCAGGGGCTAGGTTTCCAGGGAAGCCAAGGTGGCTAGCACTTGCACAGCATGGAGCTGGAATAGAGAACGCTGCACAGAGAGAACTCCAGAGATCTTCACAACGACCTCCATTAGCATTCAGTTGAGTACTGATTTGCACATGCAAGTGAGAAAGCTACCCAAATATGGAGAAGGAATCACCCAAAAGCATAAGAAGGAAAAACCTTCAGAGCTCACAAAAAGACAAACAGGAATAGTACCTGTTTCTGAGCCCAGAGTGAAAAACCTCATAAATAATGGAATATCAGAATAGTACTCAGAAGTTTTTTGCCTAGGTAATGGAGTAGAAAAAGCCCTGCTCTGTTCTCATTTAACACAGCTTAAAAGCAAGACCTAAGTAATTTAACTACATCACAGAAGAAGCTCAACAATATCTACAGAAATAAAAATAGCCAGTACTCAATAAAGTAAAATTTAAAACTATCTAGCATACCCTTCCCTAAAATTATCAAAAATGCAAATAAATGTAAGTAGTAGAGGAAGGATTACAAGGAAATGTAGGGGTGATATGTTAATTTTCATTATTGTAGCGATGCTTTACAGGTGTGCATCTCTGTTAAAACTTATGAAACTATATATTTTAAATATGTGCAGTTTATCATATGTCAATTATACAGCAATAAAGCTGTTATTAAAAATATTTTACCTTCCTGAAAAAAAAGAGAATTAGGGGTGAAGAAGTGGAGACAGCAACTCTTTGGTTGGTGTTTGATATAAGGGGTAGTAAAGGAACGAGGCAATGGTTGAGGGACAGGGAACAAAACTTCATATGTTTTTCTGTGTTGACAAAATAAAAATATTTTAAAACCTAGAAATTGAAGGAGTTATTGATCAAATGGACATGGGGGTATGAGGTGGGGAAGAATATGATAACTAGAAGACTATATTATCAAATTAGAAACAGGCAGATATGGGTTTGGATGCACTGTTGTGGCATTTAGTTCCTGTGTGAGTCTTTACAAGTTACTTATACACAATGACCATCAATTCTTCATCTGTAAAATTAAAATAATAACAGTATCTACTTTTCAGTGTACTTGGAATTTTTAAATCATAAATATGTAATGGAGATAGCCAGCAAGCCTTAGTCAGCATAAAACATGACTTTTTGCCTTTGTTTTCTCTGGGCTATTTAGACAATTAAAAAGATACTCTTTGCAGTAATATAACAAGCTTGTCTTATGTAAACACAGCCTAAGAGTTTACTAATATTGTAATATTTTAAATTTTCTTCAATTGTGTTTTGCTTTGCTAATTGCATACAAATCATCTGCCTTATTTAGAAAAGCATTTTTGTGATACTCACTATTTGGGGAGAAAGTTAGAAAACAGAATATTTTTTTCATCTTTTAAAAGAGCATATAGACCAACTTATTAACACTGTCCAAGCTTCTGTCTCCAGCTGCACCCCAGCTACTTTTTATCCTTGCCCACACATGTAGCTCCTCTATGCAGTTCAGTCCCCTAAACACAAATGTGCTCATGTCTCAGTACTTTGAAATATTTATACCTTTCCTTTCTCCTGGGGCACATTCCTCTCTCTGCACTCCCTCAGCGTCTTCCATGTCCTCCCCACCCATGGCCGATAATCAACTCGCTTTTATGGGGCCCATCAAACTTCTCCTAAATCTTCCAAATGTTTCCTATTTTGTGAAACACTTTCCAAATGACTGCTCCCAACACATAGCCCCCAAACTATGCTTTGCACTACAACTCTGCTCACGTTGGCAATATAAAATCTGCAAGTCCCTTGGCCTTACCAACTAGAACCAAGGTGAGCCATATTGAAATATACAAAATTAAAAATATACAAGGAAAATATCAAAATTCTGACACCCCCATCCGATGGTCCCTTTCCTCATTTTAATAGCATGAAGTCCTGTCCTCTTCAAGGATCTTATGTTTGACAAAATGAAACTCAGCACTGGTCATAATGGGACTCTGCTGCTGCAGCTCTTGAAACACCACCAACTGTCTCCACAGGGACACTGACAAGACCCACAGAAATCAAAGCATGCTTCTAGCAGAACATGCCCAAGATCACCCTGAAGCTATTCCGAGTGACTGCTGCATTCTCACTTACGATATCCCCAGTGTCGCTCAGCTAACCTCCTGAACAAAAATTACTGAGATGCCCACTTGCTGAAATGTCCCTTTTCTTGACAATACATCCAGAACTGGCTCCACATTCTTAATCCCTACTTAAATAATGCAATACAAGCCCAAATCCTATCAAGAAACCCTTGCCACTCCTCTCTCTGAGATGTCCAACAGTTCCCTCGCTGCAGTAAGCTACATTAATGTATCTTTTTTCCTTTCTGGTATTGAGGTATGTTCCTGGTTGTCTTGATTGCTGGACTTTAACCCACTCCATTTATTCCCTCTGTGAATCTTGCGGAAGGAATGGTGCTTAGGTCTTAATTAGCTTGCATGAGTCCTTTAAAAGGTGAACATTTTGGGCAAAGCTCAGACGCAGATGCTTGGAGATGCTTAGAGAGCCATTTGAAATTAGAAGCCCAGAGAGAAGGACAGCAGGCACTGCCTGCCTTCCCATGTGACAGAGAAACCCTGGACTCGATTGGCCTTACTTGAGTGAAGGTATCCTCTTTTTGGCGCTTTAATATGGATATTTTCATGGCCATAGAATTGTAACTTGTAACTTAATAAATTCCCTTTATAAAAGCCAATCCATCTCTGGTATATTGCATTCCTGCAGTTTAGCAAACTGAAACAAACTGGTAAGCCTGATTGTCCAGACTGAGCTGTCATGACAGACTTTGCCTTCTTTCACTTATGATTTCCTTCAGAGACCTTCTTGTCTTTGCATCTAGTCTGCCCCTTTTTGGTCATACAAGACCAATGGTCAAATTTGTACATGTTGGAAATTTAGCCTGCCAAATTCAGTTTCTGTGGTTTGGAGGTCACTAGTTTTTCATAAATTAATGGATGTGACTTGGCATTGATTATGGAGGCCATAAATTTATTCTGGGGCAGCTAAGAAAGTTCCTAAATATTCTGTTAAAATTCTACCCAGAACAAATAGAAAACTATTGGAGTTCCTATGACCTAATCTCTTGCTTCAGCCTTCTGGAGTTTCATAATTTTTTGTCCTTTCCAAAATTGTCTTATAAATGTATAGCAGAGTATTTTATATTAATGCTACTTTAACATTCATTTTTCCCCTCTTTGAGGTTGTGAGCATCCTCACAGGGGGAACTGAGATCTACTCATCTCTGGGTGAACAGCTTCTAATACAATGATCAATACAGAGTGGACTATGAAACTATACATAAAAAGAACATGATATAGAATATCCAGCAAATTTGCTAGGAGGTGGTATATTACTTAAACTAGGTGATTAAAATATTACTTCATGTTAATATTTATAGAGACTGAGATTTGTAACTTCTTCATATTCTAACTGGCCAAAGTTAAAGCTATGATTTAACTTTGATTATAAAATGTTTTCAAAGATAAGAATCCTCCCTTACTCTGTCGCTGGTTTGAACCAATAATGTACCCCAGGAAAGCCGTGTTTTAATCTTGTGGAAGCAGCCTTTTCTTTTAATCCTGATCCAGTACTGTAGCTCAGAAAAATTAGATTAGATTATGTTCATGGAGATGCGTCATGCCCAATTGTGAGTGTGACCCTTTGATTAGATGGAGATGTGACTCCATCCATTCCAGGTGGGTCTTGATTAATTTAATAGAATCCTTTAAAAGAGGAAACACTTTGGAGAGAGTCAGAAAATGACAGAGCCAACAGAGAGAGAGAGCCAATAAGAACTTCAGAACAGAGCTGACACAGATACCAACACTTGGAGAAGAGAGACACAGATGCTTTGAGATTCTTGGAGCAGAGCAGACATCATCATGAGTTGTTAAGCAAGCCAGAACCTGGAGAGAGCCAAAGGAGGCTAAGAGATGAAAGTCAGGCCTGGAGAAGCAAAGTGAGGAACCCCCACAGGAACAGAGGCTGAAAGCAATGGATCCCAGGAGCCAGGGGCCAGCAGATGCCAGCCCTGTGACTATCCTGCTGACAGAAGGGTTCCAGATCCATCCACCTTCCTCGAGTGAAAGGAACCTCTTGTGGGTGCCTTAATTTGAACACTTCATTTCCTTAGAACTGTAAACTTGTTACTTATTAAATTCCCTTTATAAAAGCCATTTGATCACATTCTGGCAGCATTTAAGAAACTAATACACTTACAAAAGATGTACAATCAGTGAGAAAAAAATTGCAACTCAGATCTGGCTAATGGCCATCAGTCACATGGCAGCTGCACAACTAAAGAATTTATTTCTGTCTGGCAGACACTCACACAAATGAAGTGGTCAGACTCAAGCATGGGTAGATGATACTGGTTCCCACCTTGAGCTCAGAGAGTATCTTCAGTCACATATTGCCCAAGGTCACACCTTTTTCACTATACCTCCGGATTCTTCAATAACCCCAAGAATTTTAAGGAATCAGTCCTCCCAACTACCTCCAAATACAAATGTGCATCTTCCATGAATTTTTTTAAAGGAATGAAAAGTATGGAAAGGTTTCAATTCCCCTTAATCAAATAGCTATATATGGTGGACCCCAGTACAAGAAATTATAAGACTGATGAAATCATAATGTTATCATAATAAATGTTTAATATCATAATGTTTAAACATAATAAATATAATTTGTTTGGGGCAGACAACTGTTGGTGTTTTATGTCTATCAATTCACTTAATACAACAGTCCATGAGGTGAGTACTATTATTATTGCCATTTAAAGCTGAGGAAACTAAGGTACAGAAAGACTGAACTACTTATCCCAGGTCAAATGGTTAGTAAATTTAGCAGTTTGGGCCTAGTAGGGAATGGCTGTCCTGTTACCACCCTAACTTTGCTGCATATGGTTATTCCATGAAATAATGTAAAAATGTCCCCAGCAGTGATATAATAACAAAGGCCCTTAAACCTAGGAATAGAGAGAAAAAGGATGTGGTATTAGGTGTTCTTTGTGCTCTGGGACGTTTTTAGAATAAAATTTATATCCTAACTTCTGTTGTTGAAGTTATTTTGGCTTATTTGTAAAGTACTGTAATTTTTTCCCTCATTATTAAATTCTTAACTATATTAACTGAGGATTTGTCTCAATCTTTGCAGGAAACCTGGATGGATAAAGCAGTAGATATGGGACTATTTCAAATAAGACACCTAACATAAGTGGGAATAATTTAGTCTTTTGGAAGGTTTATATAGCAATTTAAATAATGTGTTCTCAGGTACTTTGCAGCTATATTATCCATGGAATTATTTCAATTATATACTTGTGTACTTAATTTAGGGTTGTCATGAAATGTATAAAATAAAATAAAATCTAACATAACCTTAGTTGTGAAAACTGTCAATAAAATCCAAAGTCCCTGAAAAAAAAAAAAAAAGAAAAAAGAAACAACCTTATGCTCAATACATAAATCACTTCCTCGGGGAATGTCTATATCCTTTGTTTTATCATGGGATTGTAAGTTTTATAACTTTGGGGAGGAGTTCAGTTGTTAACTACTCTGCATAGCATTAATATGCTTGGACATCACAGGGAAAATGGGCAAATGTCAGACTTTACTTCCAACAGTAAAATTATTGTGCACAACTATTCATAGTTCAAACATTTTTAAAATAACATTTAATATTTAAAGAAAATTCTAGTCAAGGTGCTGCAGGTTTTCTCATGTATTATTTACCTTCAGGAAACATGAGAAACTAGAACTATAAAATATGAAAATGGAAAAAGTCTCCCTGGCTCACAAAAGAATGGAATATTTTGTTTGTTTTGTTTTCATAATGTCCTTGTACATGATGATGTGCTGAAATATATAGCATAATGTGTCAAAGTAAGTCTGCTTTATAATCTGAACGAGTGGAGTTTTATGTATGTCAATGCCTCTTAGCAGAGTTAAAATACACTCTTGGCATTTAAGCTAATCACTGAGGTCAAAATCTAGCTTGGGAAATCCAGGCTTGCATTATGAAGTGGCAAATTATGGCAATTTCTCAAGTAATTCAAAGCTATGAAATCACATTTTTCCCTGATTCATGAAAGTACTAAACAACAAATAAATTCAGTTTCATATCAGGTCACTGATGAAACTGTGAATGAACTCATACATCAGAATAAATTCTAGAAGAAACAATGTTTCTGTATTACTCACAATGATTAAAAAGATCAACTTTTATTGTCGAAACACCTTTATATCAGAGGTTTGCAAATTATGTTTACCTCACTCAATCAGCAAAAGAGCTTTAGAATGGAGCCAAATGATATAAAAATAATTGCAGAAAGTAAGAAAATAGGTAGCTTATATTCCTAACCATCTCATTACATAACTTATCCATCAAACTCTAAACCCACTATCTGTTCTTCTTGCTTGCGATTTTAACCTTCTTAATTCATCATTTTTTATTCTTATATCCTCATTAACACATCATTAACTCTGGAATTTAACCTGAAATCCATGCTTTGTCCTTCCCTCCCAAATTCATAAAGGATGAATGTCAGACATAGAGTAAAGACTAGAATTTGCTCCTTTTCTCTCCTCTTTTTTAATGGGAAACAATCAAAGCTTACTACATAGCTTACTGATTCTTGAATCATCATAAACACTCTTTTCTTCCCCCTGGCTAGGATGTGTCTGTTAGGACATCCTATGAAAATATGCTGTGAAAGTTTGAAGAGTGTGCCTTACTTAACCAAGAGGGTCAGAAAGGAGAATGACCTAACCTGCCACGTTTTCTTTATGAGAACATCTTCTTGGTGATCTATGGCTTCATGAACTAGATAGAGTTTCAAAGTTGCCCTTGAAGCCTGGGTTATGAGATGTCAACAACATATATTCTTTGTCGCCTATTTCAATGAACCTGCATTCTGTCAAGTCAATGTCATTACTTTGAGTTTGATTAGTAAGTGTTCAATATAAAGGTGTATATCTTGCTTATGGTAAACAGAAACCCAGACTTCAATTTGAATTATTATACTTCAATTTCCTTGGTGAATGCTTAGAGATGCCCTTCCTCCCTCCCTTTTTCTCTTCCTTCCTTCCTTCCTTCCTTCCTTCCTTCCTTCCTTCCTTCCTTCCTTCCTTCCTCCCTCCCTCCCCCTCTCTCTTTTTCCCTCCCTCCCTCCCTCTCTCTCTCTTTCCTTCTCTCTCTCTCTCTCTCTCTCAAATGATAATGGCATAAAAGAACTAGAAAGGTTTAGGAAAACTAGGAATGATCCTGAAACTTTGCTACAGGAACAAAATAAAAAAGAAACAACTACTATCCCTCCAAACACCCATTTTTCCTCTTGAGAACCTCAGGGGAACTAGTTAAAATGGTTGCTAGGCAGCCTGTTTCATTTCTCGTTGGGTTAGAGTTTTATTCATATTTAAAAGGCATACTAGCAAAATTCTAAAATGAATAACCTTTTATTTTTGTAGCTCCAATTTAATTAATAGTGAATATTTTCAGCATATTTATAAATGATTACATAGAAACATATTCCATGAGGTAGACATGTTTCCAGAATAGCCTGAGATTTTTGGCAACTTGTCTTTTTGTCTTCATATTTTACTGCCCTGGAGTTTACTTGGAAATTGTACACAGTAATCTACTCATAGAATATCTCTTTTTTTTTTATGCTACAGAAAGAGCTATATTTTCTACCACTTCCCTTGAGACTGTACTTGAATCTATTAGCAATGAAATTGTCAAAGAAATTATATTAAGAACTAGAAAGTTGGACTGTAGGTGTGTGTACGTAAGCACATGCAATGCTCAATTTCATGCAGATGCATATGTATGTGTAGCTTTCTCTATTTATTTCTGGTTATAACCATATTAGCTATGATAATGTTTCTTCTTCTTATAATTTAGAGATCTCTGTAGACATATTTCTTTTTCTCATTTGGGGGAGATCTAAAGCACTTTTAGTATTTCTTGATTTATTTCTGCGGTGTGCTATTTATTTTTATTACTTTTCCTTTGGATTCTTATTTTAGATATTCAGGTGAATGAAATAACCCAGGTATGCAGTCTTCACAAGGAATGGGATGCAGATCATTATCTCAGCCATGCTGCTGAAGGAATATCATATTCCTGGGCCAGGTTCTTCTTGCCATTGGTCTCTTTTTCCTTAGTGACTCATTGTGAATTCATCAGTAACACTCTGTTATCTACTAGTCTTTCAGTTCTCCCCATGTTCCAAAGCTGGTACATTGATTCAATGCCATATTCCCACAGCAGAGTTTCTTAACCTGTAGTGAGTGAATTGTCCCACCTCTATCTGCCCCAACTTTTTGTTTCCTGATATTACTCAGTCTTGCTTGTTTATGTCTCATTTTATTCTCTGAGAAGAGGGCCCATATATTCTATCAGATTTTTAGAGACACCCCCACCCCCCACCCTTAACAACTAAGAATTGTTCTAACAGCCCAGGGTGATTGTTGACCATCACTATTCTCTCCTGATGCCTTCTTATATTGGAATTAGGGAGGAGATGCTGTCATCTGCAATGTTATAAAGGACAGGTTTCAGCAGAGGTTATCTCAGATTAAGGGGACCTTATTTAGAAAAATTTTTAATATGTTCCATAACATTAAAATTTAGATTAACCTACTAACGACAATAGATTTATTACTTATTTGCAATTTCTTTGAATTTACCTATCTATTAAAAATATTATGAACATTTTGAAAATTCTTAACCCCTAGGAAATAAACTTTTTAATGCATGAACTAGCCATGGGATGTGGACAGTCTTCTCAACAGTGCTAACAAACTGTATGACATTGGAAAATCATATAATCTTGATGTTCATTAGTTAATTTGCCTTGAAATGAGGATGCTAGGAATTTTAATACTTCCTCTGCCAAGTTACTGTGAAGAAAAACTAGGAAAATGGAAAAATTATAAATATATATACTTGTATATATAAATATTATAATATATACACACAAACTAGGATAATGGAAAAATTATAAATATATGTACTTATATATAAATATTATAATACATACACACATATACATATGTATGTATATGAATTTGAGCGATTTGAGGGAATGATAATTGAGCCTCCCCAACCAGGCTTTCCCCTGTTGTACTTCAAATATTTTCTTTGGTGTGTGGAAAGCTGTGTACTAGGGCAGAAAAATACATTTGTCTTGTAGTCAGATGTACTCAGGGCTTTTATCTCTACTTTGCTATTTACAAGATCTGGGTCCCTGGGAAATTAGTAGGTCCTTTATGACTGACAGTGTTCTTTATATTTCTGGAGAAGCTGAATGCAGAATCATTTCCCAAATGTCAGTAATGTGCTTCTTTAGGTCCCTTGTTTGATTTTTTTTAATCCCACTTCTTAAAGCCCAATTATAGTATTGTCTTGAGCTTATTGATGTTTTATCACTTCTTTTAGCATCATTTATGAATGCCATCAAAATGCTGATAACTTATTTTTCCAGCAGATAGAAATGCTCTAGGATCCACTAAACCTTCTGCAGATGAATTTTTTTCTTAATCTATTTACAGGTATCACAATTTTAAAACCATTCTTCTTAAAGTAAAATAGAAATACCCAGTGAAGAAGGTTTCTAAAGCGGGAAGAGAAGAAAAGCGACTGCATCACAATTTTACTCCTTCCAAGTTTTAACCCTTTCCATTTTTCTCTTCTTGTTTGGCTAATAGTTACTCTTTGGGGAAAATATATCCATTTAAACACTCATACAGTTTAAATACTCATAAAATTCCGTTTTAAAATTCATTTGGTTTAGAAAAGCTTTTTAGATAGTCCTGAAACTGAATCCATTTTTGTAGAATATTCAGAAATAATATTCATATAAGTTACTTCAGTTAATCTTATAAAAGTGTCCAAAGAAAACAAAATAAAACTTGACGGCATGATTTTGGCTAAGATATCCTGGAAGTGAATATTATATATAAAAACTTGATAAATTTAAAAAGTAAAAAAATGTAAAGCATAGAGTCAGGCACACCTGCATCCCTTCTTTCTCCATGCCTCTCTCCCTCCTTTCTTTCATTCCTTCTTCCCTATCCACCTGCCTTCTTTCTTTTCTAAAACATTTAGGAGGATATCTTTAAGTGGGTTCAGAAAGAATAGAGCAGAGGAGAGAAATCCGCAAATTTGGCAAAAGCTAATAATTGAGCACGTGTTTATTCTACTACTATTTCAGCTTTTCTTTTATGTAGAAATTTCATAATAATGTCTATGAAAAATTTAAAAACATAAATTAAAACATGTTTGTATATACAGTCCTTAAAATATAGCAAAATAAATTGCTAGACACTGGGAGAATACTATGTTAAACAAGACAAATGAGATCCCTTCCCTCATGGAGCTAACGAGCTTATGTAGGAGACAGGCATTAAACCAATACTTACCCAGTTTTTTAAATCAGTGCAGATAAGTGTGATGAACGAGTCTTGTGTAGATGCAGGGTCCACGTGGATCCCTGTTTCTGCTGGTCCAGCCCAGCACTGGAAATTTGGCAGAGCAATACTTTGGCTTCAGAGCCTCTTCTGGGCCTTTCTTCTTTTTGGCTCCTTATCATGATTCCCTGCCTTTTATCTATGCCTTATTTCTTTGTATCACCAAAAATAATTTCAAATGCTGCTATTAATATAAGTACTTTAATATAATATACATATAGTATATTATATTAAAGTACTTGTATTAAGTATAAGTGTAGATATTATATTCAAGTACTACTTTATATACTTATATATGGGAAACATTCTCTTGGACACTGAGTTACCAATTTTTAGAATCTGAATCCAAGGCTCTTGGAGTCTGAGAATGTGAACAGAGGCAAGGAAAACAAAGACCAGCACCTTTCTTTTAGAGAAGTAACCATAATGTCTACTCTTTCCAAAGCGTGGAATGCAGATGGGCATTTGAGCATCTGCTTTCACCATTGTGACAACATCATGCTTCTGTGACCCTGTGAAGTAGAGAGACTTCTCTACCAGGACCCTCCCACCCACACTACTTCTGGAAAGTTACAGAAGAAGAAAATAAATTGTTTAAGAAGAAAATAAAATAGTTCCTTCTTTAAACTAGTTTTAGGTCTCTTTGGTATAGCCATGCTCGTCGATGGTCTAACATGCACCTTAACTAAAAATCCAGGAGTCTTAATTGACTTCGCTTAATTTGATCACTAACTTTTTCTTTTTCCTGCCATAATTCATATCCTCACTAGCCTTTGTCTGAACTCCTAAAGTAGCCACAGACCCAGTCTCCTAACCTCCTTGTCTCCCTTGTCTTGTATTTATTCTTCACACTTCCATTAGCATTATCTTTCTGAAGTCCAAGCTGCATTTATATTAGTTATTTCGTTAAGTGGTTTCCTCATTACTTGGAGAATAAAATCCACTCTTAGCTCAACATTCAAAATGCTGCAGCATGTATAACTTCCTTTATATGTTAGGTCCAGGTGGTTTTGTTGACCCAGGAACAGTTTCTCCCAACTTCTTTACCCATTGAAATTCTGATAATACTGGAAATTCTAATAAGTTTGGCTTGAATTCCATCTATTATGTGAAAGTCCTTCTTCAGTTCCCCAGATTCACTTAATTCTTCTTGTAGTGTTCACAGAAAACTTCACTTTTACCTCTTTACAGTATTTATTTTACTCAGTCAAATAATATAATTTCTATAACACAAAACTATATCACTAGAATATATACTTCTGGGGAATATGTGCTGTATTTCATTTTTCTGTATCTTTTTTATTGTTATCACCCATAGAAACTTGCATATTTTTCCATACATCGGAGGTTACAAAAAAATGTATATTGAATTTAACTGACTCGAAGAAGGTTAAACTTTCCAATTCATTCCTAAACTAGAACGGTCATTGCTGGGAGCCAAGATACTGACAGAGAAAGCTTATAAATAAGGAAAAAGAGAATGGTTTCATAAGCCTTCTAAAATTGAGGGTTTGAGTCTATTTACTCTAAGCAAAACATGATTTCTATTTTTCAAAGGAAGAAACCTTGAATATATCAAAAGAAAATGATAAGGCTTTCTAGACATCAAAGAATTCTTGTGAAAAAAGGTTTGGGTGAGTTAAGTATAAAAGAATTAGAAACATAAAGATTAAATTTCCCTTGAAATAAACCAGGCTTATAAATGAGGAAGAAACAGATTTAAGAAATATAGAACTCAAAACTTTGAGGAAAGATTTCAAGTAACAAAATAATAAAGTTCAATCATCTCATAAAATTGAAATTGTAATGGCAAATTACCCAATCAATTGTATTCCTTACTAACATCCCCCAATATGAACCCTTTCCTAAATGACAGCTTTTCAAAAATCATGGTTAGACTTAGGGATCTCAGTTATCCATCTTCTAATTTAACATGAAATACTAAGGAGAACTTCTATATAACAAGTGTTCACAATGTAATAAGTGCATTTTCAAATAATATCTCAGTTAATCTGAAAAGACAGGCCCCAAAGTGGCAGCTCCAGATGTCAGTGTTTCCCTTGACTCTGAAGTCCATGCTGTCTCCTCATGTAGATTCAGCACATCCTCAAATGTTCAAACTTCTAACTTCATGCATTATCATAAACAGTAAAAGGACTTGTTATCTGCTCTGAAAGATTAAGCAAAGAATGCTTAATCTGCAAAACTAATGTAGATAGGATTTGAATCCACCTCTGTCCAAATCTTATGCTTTCTACCGCTATTCTGTAAATTATTATTTTTTGTATACTGCATGGTGGGGGTCACATTTCATTCTTTATCCACATGACTATCCCATTTGCACCATTGCCACACCATTTGTTGAAAAAAATTTAGGTGGAGGGGGAAGTGCATGGGCCGGAAACTGAACCCAAATCTCCTGCATGTCAGGTGAGAATTCTACCACTAAACTACCTTTGCACCCTCTTTTTCTATATTATTTTGCCCTGCAATCTATAAAACACTAAAAATAAATTATATTGTCATGATAGTAAGTTTTATGCATTTTACATTGGAATAGGAAATAAAATAAAATTATGAGGAAAAATTATTTTCTCTTGGAAAACTTTTTGTTAACCTGGGTCACTAATTTTGAAACATTAAAGCCATATCAATCTGTGGTCCAAAAGATAACTGTAATTTTATATACATTTTAAGGTTACAATGGGATGCGCAGAAAATGCACCAATCTGTTACTCAGTTTTACTTCTTATTCTAAAAAATGGAAAGCTTATCTAGAGTCAGGACTACTCAGGCAATATTTAGCTAGTCTTGCTCCCTGCTCTTCTCTCAGCTTTTCCATCCAGGATTGCCATTACCATTAGTAGGTCATTATTTCTACTAGTTGCCTATGTTTATCCTTCCAGAGATTTTCTATGCAAATGCAAATGCAAACAAACATGAACAAAAATTCCCATTGTCCTCTATTTTGAAAGAATGGGAAGCATACCATCCACAGTATTAGTTCTTTCTTTTTTTCATGATTACAGCTTCACAGTATTCCATTGTTTAGATGTCTAAATTTATTTAACCAAAATTTCTTCTTGAGCTATGAAAATATCTGTGTAAGGATAAAGAATATATGAACGAGAAAACAAGACCTCCCAAATATGCCCCCTTGCTTTTCAGTCCCAGGTTTCAGGTGACTAGAGATCTGGGTAGAAAGGATGTGTGTTACTTCCTGGTAGAGAGAGTGATAAACCCGTACGTAATTCTTGGTTCTCTCTTCCGCTATGCAGTGACCAAGGAGGCTGAATGTCATGATGCTGCAGCAACAAAATGAGAGCCCTTGTCAGTCCACATACTCATAAATTCTGCTGCAAAACTTTCTGCCAAACTGCAAAAGTCATATAGGGTTTAGTTAAGCCACTGGAATGTGAAAGGCCTATTCTTATTCTGCAGTATTAATTAACTTATCTTAATAGAGTCGTAAGTTTCAACTGGCGCAATCTTTTTAAATATTTAATGACCAAAAGGTCCTTAATTCTCTGTATTGTGTGGAAATTTTGAATATGTGTGCAGTGTTTTTTTTTTCTGTAGAATTACTATGAATTGTTAGATTCTTAAAAAGGTCCCAAACCTAAGATGCACTTAATATTATTCATCTCTCCTAATCCCTTGCTATGGATTGAACTGGGTCCCCACAAAAGACACGTTCAAGTCCTAACTCTTGGTCCTTTGAATGTGAACTTGTTTGTAATTATGATCTTTGAAGATATTATTGGTTAAAATGAAGACAACCTAGATTGGGGTACATCCTAATCCAGTATCACTGGTGCCCTTACCAAGGGAGGTATTCTGGACACAGAGATGGAGACAGAAGCAGTGAAGGCAGAGATTGAGTTACGCTACCAGAATCCAAGGAACACGGTGGATATTCAGCAACTCACCAGAAGCCAAGGGTGGCTTGGGATGGAGCCTCCGCTTTTAGAGGAGGCATGGCACTACAGACACATCGATTCCAGACTTGTAGCCTCTAGAACCACAAGACAATGAATTTCTGTTGTTTAAGCCAACTCGTCTGTGGTATTTTGTTACAGCAGCCCTGACAAACTAAGACCCTCTTCATTTTACAGACACTGAAAATAAGGACCAAAGAGACTGGGCCTTGCTCTAGAAGGTACACCTAGGTTACAGATCTCTCTCCTCTAAATTCTGTACCTTGTCTCATCACACTCTAGTTTACGATAGTCCACAGCCAGCTTCTCTTTCTTCCTTTCATAAACACATCTGCCCATCTAGTGGCCAGGGGCAATGGCACATGGCCTCACATTGTTTTTTAGACCACATATAACATGTTCATTGCCTTCTTCGGATCGTCTGTTCAGATGCTCAGTCCAAAGTTTCAGGAGGTAACCTTTATTACTCATGTTACCTCCCCCTTCCAAGAACAGCCTTTCTTTTACTTCATCCAAACCACCAACATATCCTGTAAGTCCTGCCCCAAAATTACCTCCCAAGTGGATCATTTAGCACCATGCTCATCACTCCTTCATGAGCCCAAGCCTCTCTGTCTTTGGGATAATGGTAACAGGCCCCATGTTGTTCCACTCATGACACACTCTCAACCTACTGAGACAAAATAAAAAGAAAACATGAGCCATTCAAAAAAAAATTCACAACCTTTCTCTGATTTCTTGTTAAAATTAAAATAAGTCATATTCAACTATTGCTTATAAGATTCTTTCCCTATCTGGTCCCAGGGTGCCTGGCTCATGAGTTTGACAACATGACAATGCTTTTCACAGATATTTGCATGACTAAATACACCTAATCATTCAGGTTTCTATGCAAAGGCCACCTCCCTGACCACTCTGTCTGAATTACTCACTCCCTGTAAGACCCCATATGCACTTCATTTTATTTTATTTTTTTATTTATAAAAGCTGCTGCTTTCTTAATTTAAAAATGTCCTTACTTATTTAAAACTTAACTTCACAAATAAAGCAGGCTCCAAGAGGTTAGAGATCCTTTATGTTTTGCTCAAAGATGAATCACAGAACCTAGGCTAGTATTTAATGCATAAGAGTGCTTAATATTTCTTGTCAATGATTAAATGCTAATTCTCCAACCATTTTCCTTGCTGCTGTTTTGCTTAGAATTCCTTCCGTTTTTCTTCTATTGTCTAAGCATTACCCATCTTTCAGAGACCCAGCCTTCTATGATTGAGCTACCTCTCCGCCTGACATCATGATCTATTCCCTTTACTGTGGAAGTTACAGCTATGAAATAGACCTTTTGACTCTTAATAGGTGAGAGAGTATAGTACATGAGAAAACACTCTGCCCTAGGATGCAGGGGACTCACCCCACATGGACTTTTGACTCTAATACTAACGGGATTTATGACCTTGAATAATCCAAGTTCTCAGAATCTCAGTTTTGTAGCCATGAAATGGAATTGATACAAATGATAATAATGATGTTACTGCTGCCTCTGAAGCTGCCTCCTATCTATATTTTATTTTATACATGAAAACTAAGGGACATAATTCCTGTTTATGTACACTATTAAACGCAGTGAATGTAAAGGATCATTTTTGCTATTATTATTGGTATTGCTCTGTGTTGTGAGAAATGATAGCTCACTTCCCTGATTAAATTTACTGAATGTTTCTTATTAGCACTAGTAATAGTTTCAATAAGAAAACCTAGGAATGAACCTTTATTGCTTTGAAGGCATTTGCTTCAAGAACATTATGAAGCTTCTTGTGAAGTTAAAACATCACTGCTTTTTCTCTATCCACAGTTTATATAAATTTGGGAATTTCCTTTCCATGGGATACCATTTAGCAAGAACAGAATCTCATGGAGCCAAAATTTTTAAATCTTTCATCAACAGATAATCTCACCCCACTACTTGTTCTTTAAATGAACCAATGCGTACAGAAGTATCTGTACGCTTCTGTGTAGAGAAATTTTTGACCTGAGCTAAAGGCATAACAATTCTATCCTTTATCATACCTGTCGATTATATATCTACCACAATTATACAACAGACTGCAAAAGAACCTCTTCAGAAGCGTATTGAACAACTACACAAATGAAAACCTGCTAATGCACTCTGAATCACACACACACTGTGAGAGAGCGGTAAATTGTTTCCTTGGTGGTTTTGACAACATTGCCTCTGAACATAATTGAATGTCATTCGTTTATGTGTTTGCAAATAAGTTCCCAGTGACATTACACCTGGGAGTGTGCACACTCTGTCGCCTGCTTATGACAGAGGAGCTAGACATATGGCCTGTGGACTCAGTTTGGCCCCAGAGCTGTTGTGAAGTCCTCCTACCAGTTTTCAGCCAGTATGCCCCATCGCAGGGAATCAGCTGTGTCAGAAGCAGTGCTTCCCATCAAGGAATGAGGAGAAATGCAGTTTCCCCAACTGCCAGCTCACTGGGGCTTCTCAGCCCTAAGACAGCAAAAGTTCTTGGTATATGCAAGAGGATGCCACATGCTACGTAAGTGAATGAAAAGGGATAGGTTGAAGTGGGAAGAGAAAAGTTACTGTGAAACCTGCAGAGGGGAGTGTTTAGAAGAGGGAATAAACTGCTGTATGGAAATCAGGAAGTATGAATTTTAACATTTACTCTGCTCTAAGAACTTGTGTGAACTTGGGCAAATCACTTTGACTCCATAAATCATAGTTTCCGCGTCTGTTAAATAAGAATTGAAATAGCTTTTCAGCTTCTTCTCCACCAATAAAAAATTGTATTCCTTCTGTCATGGACCTTGCATTTTGGAAGATTTTGGTCATTAAACAAATGGCATTTACTGATTTGTTTGCAACTGTTATTAGATATATCTACACCTACCAGAGATTCTAATCAGCATGATCATTGACACACTGGTTTGGTATAACTCCAACAAAAAATTAATCCAAGAACATGTTATTTGACTATTTATGCAACATTTAAATATGGAAAATACCTTAAAACTACCAATAATGTTCCATGGATTTTTTGGTCTTACTCTGAACATGTTTTTAACAAATATTCAATAAACTCTGTGCCAGGAACTGACAATATTAGATACAGAGGAAACCAAAACTGTTCTTTATAAACTCCCAAAGTGGTATAGAAACTAGTCAAAGCAAAGACAATCTCAGCAAGGATAGTAAATAAAGTGATAGAGCTACACATCAAATAGAGCAAGAGAAGACCTATCAACTAATCAGCTCATTGAAAGAAGACAAACAACCAAAGAACAGCTACAGAACCCTATTTGTAGAGACTTGCTTGAAAGGAGAGGCAAGCATTCACCTTGCTTACCCAAGGAATAGGCTGTGGAACCACAGCTTCAGAAAATGCTCTTACAAAAATATGGTCCCAGACTTAAATTTCCATGGCAAACACAGTATCTTATAGGCATATTTTGAGCATTGATTTTACTCTTACACTCTTCATTACTCATAATTTCATCTTGCTTTTCCTAACTTATTTTTCCCTTTGCCCTAATATTTTCATTTTTTAATTTTCTAAACACCATAGATGAATGTTATTTTAAGAATTAAATTCAATTCAAAATGCCACATGCATCCTCCTTTCCCTACCTCATGAAAACTCCAATCTTGCCTAACTACAACTGTAACCTCTGTTATAGATCACTTTTGTGTTTCCTTCCAGATCTATATGTGCTGGTGCATGCGTGTGCGCACTCACACACACACATGCGCACACACACACACACACAAATTTATAAAGAAATACACAGAGACAATTTTAAGGTGTTAAGGCACTCCTAGTCTACGTTTTTAAATTTAATTTACTTGTGTGTCTGGGAATTTTTCTATTTCATTGTTTTTAATGAATGCATGTGTGCTGGTTTGAAAGGAAGTATGCCCCCTAAGAAAAGCCATGTTTTAATATAAATCCCATTTCTTTTTTTTTTTTTTTTTTGGAGGACAGGAAGGAAAGACAGAGAAGGAAGGAAGGATGGAAGGAAGGAAGGGAGGAAGAAAGGGAAACATTTTTAAACATTTTCTTGTTTTATTATATTTTGTTTGTTTGTTTTGTTTTGTTTTTTACATGGGCTGGGGCCGGGAATCGAACCGGGGTCCTCCGGCACGGCAGGCAAGCACTCTTGCCCGCTGAGCCACCGCGGCCCGCCCTAAATCCCATTTCTTAAAGATAGAATAATCCCTATTCAATACTGTATATTTGAAACTGTAATGAGATCATCTCCCTGGTTGATGTGATTTAGTTAAGAATGGTTGTTAAACTGGATTAGGGGATGACATGTCTCCACCCATTTGAGTGGGTTTTGATCAGTTTCTGAAGCCCTATAAAAGAGGAAACATTTTGGAGAATGAGAGATTCAGAGAGATTCAGAGAGAGCAGAGAATGCTGCAGTACCATGAAGCAGAGAGTCCACCAGCCAGCAACCTTTGTAGATGAGAAAGGAAAATGCCTCCCGGGGAGCTTCATGAAACCAGAAGCCAGGAGAGAAAGCTAGCAGATGACATTGTATTCGCCATGTGCCCTTCCAGCCGAGACAGAAGCCCTGACTGTGTTCGCCATGTGCCATCTCACTTGAGAGAGAAACCCTGAACGTCATCAGCCTTCTTGAACCAACGTATCTTTCCCTGGATGCCTTTGATTGGACATTTCTATAGACTTGTTTTAATTGGGACATTTTCTCGGCCTTAGAACTGTAAACTTGCAACTTATTAAATTCCCCTTGTTAAAAGCCATTCCGTTTTTGGTATATTGCATTCCAGCAGCTAGCAAACTAGAACAGATTTTGGTACCGGAGAGTGGGGTGCTGCTGCTGCAGTTTGCAAATACCAAACATGTTGGAACGGCTTTTTAAATGGATAAAGGGAAGATTTTGGAAGAGTTGTGAGAAGCTTGATAGAGAAGGCCTAGAATGCTTTGGAGAGACTGTTGGTAGAAATGTGGACTCTAAAGATACCTCTGATGAGGCCTTAGAAAGAAATGAGGCACGTGTTATTGAAAACTGGAAGGAAGGTGATCCTTCTTTTAAAATGGCAGATAATCTGGCAAAGTTGACTGATGGTATTGGCTGGAAGGCTGATTTTAAAAGCCATGAACTTGGATACTTAGCAGAAGAGATCTCCAAGTTGAATGTGGAAAGTGCAGTCTGGTTTCTCCTCACAGCTTATAGTGAAATGCTACAGGAAGGAGATAAGCTGAAAACTGAACTCTTGGGTACAAAGAAACCAGAAATTGAGGTCCCGGAAAATTCTGGGCCTACAGAAAGGGAGACTACAGAGTATAGTGCCCTGTGTGTGGACTTAACCAAATGTGGAACCAGCCAGTCATTTCAGAGAAAGTCAGGATCAGACATGGAGTTATCCAGGAAGGATTTGTGGAAACTCCTTATGTCTGATGGGCATGAGCCAAGGCTACTGCATAGAAAGCCAATGAGAGTGCTGTGGGACCTGTATAAACAGAGCTGCTGCCAGTCTGGACTGAGGGATTCAGAGAAGGGACACATTGGAGGAAAAATAACTTCAGAGGCAAAACGATGGAAGCTAAGGTCTGAAGTCAAGAGGCCTCGGGCCAGGAGAGCGGACCCACCCAAGCCCGTGGAGAGGGTGAGTTTGCCCCAAAGGCAGAGAATGGGCCTTCCACCTCATTGCAATGGAAGAGTCATGTCGACTCAGGCCTTGGAGAGGGTGAAGCACGTTTCTTGGGGTTGGGGGAGAGCCTGGCTGCCACCACATGGAGGGGTTGAGCGTGTGCCCCGGAGATGGCAGAGAGCCTGGGTGCGGCCCCGATGCTTGGAGAGGGTGGAGCCGAAAGAAAGGTGGTCTCCCCAATATCCCCCAAGGTTGCATTCAGAGAGAGGCAGGCGTAGGCATTTGGATAGGGTGGGACTGCTGCTTTCTAAAGCCCTGAGGATAAATGAGTCTCAGACTTTGAAATCTAATGGACTTTGCCCTGCAGGTTTTCTAAACTGTATGGGTCTGGTGACCCCTGTGTTCCTTCCTCCCTATGGAAATGTGTCTGTGTATCCTATGAATGTTCCTCCTTTGTATGTTGGCAGCAAATAACTTGTTACGAGTTTTCAAAGGTCCAGAGCAAATGGAGAAAATTTTGCCTTAGGATAGACCATGCCTGTAACTGACTTGATGAGATTTTATACTGTCTCTAATTTTGTACTTCATTGTATTGCTACTGAAAGGTTTAAGGTTTCTGATATTGTTATGAAATTAATGTATTTTGTATATGGGAAAAACATGTCTTTATTAGGGGTCAGAGGGTGGAATGTGCTGGTTTGAAAGGAAGTATGCCCCCTAAGAAAAGCCATGTTTTAATATAAATCCCATTTCTTAAAGATAGAATAATCCCTATTCAATACTGTATATTTGAAACTGTAATGAGATCATCTCCCTGGTTGATGTGATTTAGTTAAGAATGGTTGTTAAACTGGATTAGGGGATGACATGTCTCCACCCATTTGAGTGGGTTTTGATCAGTTTCTGAAGCCCTATAAAAGAGGAAACATTTTGGAGAATGAGAGATTCAGAGAGATTCAGAGAGAGCAGAGAATGCTGCAGCACCATGAAGCAGAGAGTCCACCAGCCAGCGACCTTTGTAGATGAGAAAGGAAAATGCCTCCCGGGGAGCTTCATGAAACCAGAAGCCAGGAGAGAAAGCTAGCAGATGACGCAGTGTTCGCCATGTGCCCTTCCAGCTGAGAGAGAAGCCCTGACTGTGTTCACCATGTGCCTTCTCACTTGAGAGAGAAACCCTGAATGTCATCAGCCTTCTTGAACCAAGGTATCTTTCCCTGGCTGCCTTTGGACATTTCTATAGACTTGTTTTAATTGGGACATTTTCTCGGCCTTAGAAGTATAAACTGGCAACTCATTAAATTCCCCTTGTTAAAGGCCACTCCGTTTCTGGTATATTGCATTCCAGCAGCTAGCAAACTAGAACAGCATGATATCCACATGATGAATGAAGCCCTCGTTACCCATTCCACTGCGGGTCTTTTCCATTTTTTTTCCTATTAAAACGAGGGTGCACTGAACATCCTTATGCCTGCATCTTTTGTACAAATAAATATGTTCAAGTCATAATTACTGACTTCAAATATCTGGCTGATACTATCACAGGTTTTCTGTTTTGATACACCAGTGAGTGAAAGAATCAAAGATCCCTGCCTTCCATGAGCTTAAAATGTAAAGGTGGAGACAGGTAATAAAAAAATAGAAATAGTTAAAAGTAAATTAAATAATATGTTATAAAGTGATAAATCCTATAGAAAATCAAAAAGCAGAGCAGATTAAAGGGTGCAGAATATAGGAACTGGGTTTGTGGAGTATAATTTCACATAGAATGATCAGGGAAAGCCTCAATGAAAAAGTGACACTTGAGTAAAGACTTGAATGAAGGGGGGCAATTCACTACCTGGCTGGAGAACGCTTCAGGGGTGTGAGCAACAAATGCAGAAGCCTGAAGTGGGGAAGGCGACAGGTATGTTAGAAGAAGAGCGATGGGCCAGTTTGGCTGGAGCAGCGTGACCAACGGGGCGGGCAGAGGAGAAAAGGTCAAAGAGATTAGGGGCGATGGGGAGAGGGAAGGGATTATGTAAGAAGGTCAAGTCTTGAGGTTTCACTCTGAGTAATGTAAGGATCCAGTGAGGATCTTGAGAATAAGAGGGGTATGATCTGATTTCTGTTTAAAAAGTTTCTCTCTGACTGCTGTGTTGGGACGAGCATGTATGTTCATTTGTGTGGCAGGAAGGGGGCTGGTAGACGCAGGAACAGTACTTACAAACCTTTATCTTAATCCTGAAAGAGATAACGGAGCCCAAACCAGAGTAGTGGGGATGGAATAGGAAAAAAAAGTATTCAGAATCTGGGACACCTAATAGCTTGTTCTGTAATGTGAATGACACAGTAGAAAGGGAGAAATTACTGAAAAATGTTTTTGGATAAAGAAAAGGAGCTGGAATCCAATGCATACATGGATGAATTGGTTTTAGATAGGTGTAAAGATAGTTCACCTCTGGTGACAAGACAAACAACAGAGAATGTGAGTTCATGTGTGGTTCAAGGGCAAATGTGGTGGTGGGAATGTGTGGTGTTTTATTGTTTCATGACTCAGCTGAAATTAAGGACCAGGGAGGAGGTGTTGTAAGTATAAAAGAGGAGGAGAAAGCATGAAATTTAAACAGAAGAGTACAAGAAATACTGAATGAGATATAGTATGATTGCCTAACTAGAATTGAGAGCTCTCATGAAGTTTGCAGTTAGGAATTTAAGTTGAGACCAGTAAGGATGGTTGTGCATTTTTCTCTACCTATGTTTAGCTGTAGCATAAAATGTGGAGATCCGGATTTAACCAATTTGTAGTCTTACCGAAGAAGTAAAAGTAATGAAAAGATAGGCATGCAGTTCAGAGTGTATATTAGGAACTGATTAAACAGACTGACCATGGAATCTAAGAAGGGTAAGGAGGGGATGTGAGCATCAAAGGGGTAAAAATTAGCATATATTTTCTTGGATCAGTTGATTGTAGAGCTGAGTGGGATCAAACAATTTGGGGGGTTTAAAACTATAGAAAGTAAACTAGCGAGATAGGAGTTGGTGGTTAGAGAGATCAACTATGTAGCTGAAATTATGGCAGGGTTGTAGTTTTGATACTGACAGGTAACCAAGTGCCTAAGGTTAGGTAGAGGAGATGATCATTGGAAGATGAAATTCTTATATATCAAAGGATATAGGGTGTTGAAAGGGTCATCAGTGTGAAATATTGAAATCACCAAGATGAAAACAGGACTTCTGGCAGAGAGAAAGGTAACTAGGAGTTAAAAGTGTCAAGAAACCAGCCAGAACATTGAAGGTTATTGGAAAATACACATAAATGACATGCAAATCAAGATAAGGAATCTTAGGGAGGAGGAAAGGGATGTTCAAAGGTACAATGAGGCACAAGAAAGACAACTCTCTTAACTCCAGATCCAATAATACATGGGCTTCAGGAGGAAAAAGCAACCATCATCTGGCAGGTTTACAGGGAAATCCAGGTTTTCAGGGGAGGCTCTGATGTTCCTTAGGTCAAGAGAACAAATTAAGCAATAAAAGGGAGTTTTTTACATAAGGAATTTTGCTAATAAACTGTGAATCCAGAGGGCACAGTGGAAGAGAATCAGAAGATATGGAGTTTAAAAAAGGGTAGGCATGAGATGTGCAGAACATCATGGGAATTACAGTGTGAGAAGTAAGAGGTGTATTGGAAATTTTGTCAGAATAAAGGGAAGTTCTGAAATCGTTCTAGCGGATTCAAGGGAGATAGCAGGGGCAAGGCTACAAGTGTTGGTTAGTAGGAAGGTGAGTAACTGGTGCTCCTTCTTGAACTCGGTCAGTGGAAGCAAAAATGTCTGGAGATTTACTCATTCAATTAAGAAATATTCATTGAGCATTTACTATGTGGTATGCATTGTTGTAGGTGCTATGGATTCAGCTGTGACCAAACATAGTTCTCACCTTCTGTAACTTATACTCAAATGGAGGAGGCAGAGAAAAAATAAAGAACTGGATAACATCAAATCAGTTACTAATAAGAGGTAAGATGAAAAATAGACTAAGGAGAGAGATAAAGAATAATAGGGTGTTATTCTATATAGGGGGTTTAGGGAAGATCTCTTTGAGAAGGTGGTAGTTGAATAAGCACCTAAAGGAAGCAGAGAAGTGAGTTTTGAAAATAACGGGGGGAGTGTGCCAAGTGATTAATAGCAAATATAAAGGGGAGAGTAATAGGAAATTAGATGAAGGCAGAAGCAGCAGCCAGGGTCCTGATTCAAATGTGTGAAGTGGCGTAGGCAGGGGTGGGGGTGCAAGAGTAGTTAGCAGTAGAATTCTGGCCTGCCATGTGGGAAACCCAGGTTTGATTCCAGCCCATGCACTTCCCAAACAAACAAACAAACAAACAAATATTCAACAAATGGTGCTGCAATAATAGGATACTTACATGGAAAAAGAATGAAATGTGACCCCAGCCATACAGCGCACACACAAAAAAATAAGATTACAAATGTGTGACATGCTTGTGTGTGTGTAAAACATGTAATAGAGGAATAGTACATCAAAAGATAGATGC
Organism: Tamandua tetradactyla; assembly: GCF_023851605.1. Lineage (NCBI taxonomy): Eukaryota > Metazoa > Chordata > Mammalia > Pilosa > Myrmecophagidae > Tamandua > Tamandua tetradactyla. Next base: position 41,940,215 of record NC_135337.1, on the reverse strand, counting down.
ATTTCCAAAAAGTTTTACTTGATTCTACTTTCATACTCCTCAACAATATTCCAATTTATACTGCCATAAGCAATGGATAAGGCTGACCACTTCCCTGGTCAGTGCCAAATAATGCTGATCTTTATAAACTTACTCTATAAGTGACAAAATGATTTCACATTATTTTAAAAAGCATTCTTAAGTGTTTATTGTACATTTGCATATCATATGTATTAGTTTGATCATGTTTTATTTGCTCATTATTTTATTGGTATTTTTAAATTATATTGTAGGAGTTCTTTCTCTGATGTGAGTATTAAACCCTATTTGCCATATATGTTCAATTAGAGTTTTGTTTGTGGCAAGTTTTACTATATAAACATTTACAATTTATATATAGTCAGTGGTATTAATGCTTTCCTTCCTAGCTTCTTAATTTTCTCTATATTTACAAATCCTCCTCCTAAAGAATATATTTCTTCATTTTTTTCACATTTGTATATAATTTTTATTCAACTCATTAATTGAGCTGCATGCTTTTTTGTTTTCATCTTTTTCCTGCTATATCACATGCAAATTTTGTAGCACCCTTCAAATTACTTTTGAAACCAGGTATAGAAATGAATATATGGCTAGAATAACTCTTCATATGTTGTTTACAATGCACCAAGCATTCTTAATTTCTTTACATATGCTGCATTGATTTAATATCCTAACAACCCTGTGGTAGTTAGATTCAGTTGTCAACTTGGTCAGGTGAGCGTACCTAGTTTTGTTGCTGCGGACATGAGCCAATGGTACATGAACCTCATCTGTTGCTGATTTACATCTGCAGTAGGCTAGGAGGCGTGCCTGCTGTTTGACTTAATTGACTGGTGCTTAAATGAGAGACTGCAACATAGCACAGTCTAAGCAGCTCAGCATTCCTCATCTCAGCACTCGCAGCTCAGCTCAGGCCTTTGGAGATGCAGAAAGGAATCACCCCGGGGACAGTTGTTGGAACCCAAAGGCCTGGAGAGAAGGCCAGCAGAGACCATCCTGTGCCTTCCACGTAAGAAAGAACCTCAGTGGAAAGTTAGCTGCCTTTCCTCTGAAGAACTAACAAAATAAATCCCCTTTTATTAAAAGCCAATCCATTTCTGGTGTGTTGCATTCCAGCAGCTAGCAAACTAGAACAAACCCTAATAGGCAGTTTCTATAATTAGGACATTTTAAAGACGAGGAAACTGACATATAGGGAGGTGCAACGACTTTCCCAGCCACATGGTACTGTTTAATATTGTAATTAGGATTAAAAATAAGGAGGTCTGCCTTGAAAGTCACTATCTGGTATATTATCCTCAAATAATTAACTTATGCTTTCTAGAGTCTGGGAGGTGATCATGTAAGAATTGAGATTTCAATTACTTATTGAGAAATGAACATAAAGGAAGTGCAAAGAAGAGCCTGCACAATAACACAAAATTTTGTAAGATGATGACATTTTCCAGATTTGGAGAAAAGCTGATTGTCACAGGTGTATCAGGTTCATGGAGTAGAGATTAGGAGTTGAGATGAGAAATGAACAGTTTTATTAAAGGATCTGTTTACCATGCTAAAGTTCATAATTTTATTCTGAATGAGAAGGTAACAGCTAGGTCACTGTTGCAGTAGCCTGTAGAAATTAAGAACATATTTTGATTATGACCAATGTCTAGCCCCCTGAAATTGGACCAGTTGTCAAACTTATCTAAACTTTAGTAGTCTCATCTCTCAAATTAGAATAAAAGTGAGGATTGCTTTAAAGGTTTAAATATAATAATGAATGTTCAGGATTTAGCATGAAGTCTGGCAAGTAATAAACATGTAATACTGCCAACTCTTATTACTTATTTCAACTCAAATGACATATGTTGAGAGACAGTGGGAAATCCAGTCAAAGAGATAGGTGCAGGTAACTTTTAAGAGGTAATAGGTACTGGGGAGGCTATAAAATATCATATTCACTGGAAATCTCTTTTAGTCAATATCTCTGTGTTTTACTAGTACCACAAAAATTGTAAAATAACAATGTTGGCTCTGAGAAACTATAATTTTAAAGTTCCCTCTGATCACCAAAAATTATATTATGAAACAGTATAATTATATTGTTCAATTTATTTTATTGCATTCCAATCATGTAAAAGTTAGAAATGCACAAATGCCATAAAAAATACAAGTCACATTCTGGTTTCTGGAACAGTCTTGATTTTAAATTTATTTATTTATCCTGTCAGCTGTTAATTTAAAAAAACAACATTTATTGAGCTCATCCATTCATTATCAAGTATCTCTGTCTCTCTGGAGTGTAGATTTGGGACAGTAGGAAATAAAACTCAAGAGATGAGCTGAGGTAGCATCATCAAGGCGATACCCATTTGTTGAAGCTATGGGACCTCAAAACAGACACTCCTGCTCTATGTGTTGGACTCTAGAAAGTACCTAGTCGATTATGCAAAAATGCCCTCCTCCTGTGCTGTGCTAGATCAAATTAAATTTGTTATGCTATGTTTCCATTTTTATTAAATCTGAATGCTGATACAGTGTTTCCAGAATGCCAGATAGAGGTTTCAAATTAGAGTTTAAAAACCTTCCAACGTGAGGAAATTAATGTTATGAGAGACTTAAGCATTTATACTCTAAAAAGACACCTGCTTGCTCATGGCAAATATATGACTTCAGGATACTTTAAAGAGCCTCTGAAAAGTTAAAAAATTCAGCAAAATCTGCTAACAAAAATAGACAAGATGCTCAGTGGGTTCAAAGTAGGTTAAGATATCAAAATATAAATGCCATTTGAAAGGGATTCTGGCATTAAATTTAAGATTTTAGCATTTTGACACTGATAAATCTTACTGCAGGGTTCCTAAATCTGATGAGAACACCTGTTAGTGATACTGAAATGCCTGAATTAAAATGTGGTTTTGATATTTCAGTTAATAGATTAAAATCAGAAACCTTTAAAAACACAGTAATTTATGTAAGATTCTTTGGGGAGGAATCTTTTAAAGCCATAGATTGACTCAGTTTGATTCTGAAAATCTTCTAAATTGAAGACTTTAAGTGAATGTGTCTTGGCCATATGATGCAATTTTATTCCATATCAAATGGAGAAGTAAGAAATAGAGATGATATCATGCTGTTAAGTCATAATGAGAAGATTTTAAATTTTTTAAAAATAAACTCTTAAATGGAAACATTCATAGAGGATAAAAATATTCAGGTGGTGTGATTTGACCTTTAAAGTCACATAAGAAAGATGAGTCCAATTCATTATTCATCTAGGTACTGCCTATTATACAATAATAGAGACTTCAAGTGCTTTATATATAACCAATAGAAAGATCTGTGCAAAATCCAGCCTCCATAATGTAATTGAATACTGCAAAAAAAAAAAACCCTGTAACCTGAATAACCCATATAATATACACTTCTGTAAAATAAATTTTTAATTGACTTAGAAGAAAAAAGGTATTTGAAGAATACTTTTGCAGCTTAAGAGATGATAGAAAGAAAACTCTGTTTTTCCTTCAATATTATTTCAGTGTTGTTATTCAGAATGTTGGGTATGGCTATAAAGAACTTCCCTAACTTACATTAAAGTTTTCTAAAAACTATCTTATATTAAAGCATGTTATATTTGTATAAATTAATAATGTAAAAAAATCTCTAAAATTAAATTTTGGAAAATTTTTATCAAAATTATGCTTCTACTTATAATTCCTTCTGGAATATATACATGAAACATTTACTAGAGCTTTGAAAAAAAGAAAAGCTCCATCTAAGTCAAGTGATTTTATTTGTAATCTGAACTTTCAGAAATTGATAAAGTAATAAATACATTTATTTTATAAAAAATGGAGCCTAAATTTAAATATTTCCCTTCTGTGTTGTACGTGTTGGTCAGTACACTGAGAAGTGATTTAGTAGCCTCTCTTGAATAGACATTGTAAGTAGCTAAAGAAAGAAAGAGAAATGAACTGAGTTCTTGGAGGGAATATTTTGGCATGAATTATATACAGAGTTCTTATGATGATGTATGTAAATTAAAAATAGGTTAGTAAAGCACAAATGAAAATAGTCAATTTTCAAACATTTTCATAGCTTTCTAAGTCTGACTTATATCTCTGCTTTAAAAAGGAGAAAATATGTTAGCATTTGTGTTGGAAAGACCCAGGATAACAAAATGCTGAAAACTTGCCAAACCAACTTGAAATAGCTTTCTTGTTCCTCCAACATCTTCTGTATAGAACTAAATGATTGAGTTTAATATTTTCACCCTTTTCTACAAATGTCTACTTGATATTGGAGGATTTGTTTTCTTAAATTCATTTTTAATTTTATACAAGTATTTTTTAAAGTGAATTAAGGTTTCATTTGCTCCATGGAATTCTTTACAACAATGAAGCTTTACACTTTAACATAAATGAATCTCAGAAAGAGCCAACTGAACTGTTGTTTGGCAGGCAGGGTTTCCTTGTGATATTTCAAATGCATCATGGTTTCGCTGTTGCACAAATGTCCTTAGAAATACAAAAGCTAGTTTTGCAGGTATCATTGTGTACTGAAGAAAGAGAAGGCAGTTTGAAAGTCAAAGGAAATTCTAGAGCTACCTCTACATCAATGAGATATAAAATTACAATAAAGTTCATGGAGAGGTAAGGGATCATTAATATACAGTAAAAATAAGTTGGGAGAAGTTTAAGGGACAGTATTTTATATTTTGGAATGGGTTCTATGCAAAGCTCTCAGATAATCTATGTAGATTAAAATTAGGTCAGTAAAGCATCAGTAGAAATAGTCAATTTTCGAATATTTTCTACAGAGATTTTTAGTTTACATTGAAGGGTGTATTCTGTTGCATTGGTTTTGTTAACACAGAATTATTTTGTTTCTTTCTATGAAGGGGTGGAAAAAGAAACAAATTTGTTTTGCAATTACCAAATTTCATAGAGATGGTTCAAACAGCCAGAAATATTTTAATTTTTGTTAAATTGATCCCAGTTAATTTGGATGCAATTACAAAGCCATATACAAATTGTAACACATAAAAGGATTGTACAGTTATAAGAACTCAAAAGATCCAAGCTTTGTTTGCTAAGAATAAAATGTTGCTAATCATGGGTTGCAGTTATAGTTTGAATATAAGGAGAAAAGTTAACTATGCCAAAAATGTCACCTTCTTATTCAGCATAGTAGCTCCCCAGGTGTCTTTAAGACATATCTGCTGACTTTTCTTTCAAAATTTACACTTCCCTTAGCTATGCTGTGATATCACAGCTATGGAAGAGTGAGCTGGCTTCCATTCTGCCTCATGCATTATCAACCATACTGTCAGTAAAGTGCTAATTGCAGAAACTTTATTACTTGGGGTGATATTGAACCAGAGAGAACACAGCTTGATTTTTCATATTCCAAACTTGGCAATGTGAGCAATTAGGGGGAAAAACTTCCTTTTCTGTTTCAATTTGTAAGCTAAGCAAAATTGCAATGGGTGTCAATGACAGTAAAATAGAAGCAATGCTGTCCTTCTAGGTGACTTTATAACTTAGTATAAAATTATCTCACTAATCCTTTCTTATGAAAACTCCATATTTTATACCTCAACAACACTAGCAATTCTATAGCATAATTTGGCACCTGTAATTGGAAAGAGAGAGAACTGTACCTTATTTTGTGTTTTTATTATTCAAGTATTTTTGGCAGAGGAAGTATACTTCAAAGATGTGCTTTATATATATTTCTAAGTTTAGATAATATATTTCCTGTGGGATCTAAAATATTTAAAGTACTTTTTAAACATTATTTCAGAATATGAGTTTGGAGGTAGTGCAAGAAATTTCATCTAGAAATACAAAAATAGATGAAGACGGGTTAATGGAAAAATTTATTGGGATAGATTCATGGAGAGTCTGCTGTGACTATTTCCAGAATGAACAGTGTATAAGGGGTGATTAGACAAATCAACAATTATAATTACATGTAAAATCTTTTGGGAGAATACATGTGCTATAAAATACATGAGAGGGACATCTAAATCAGACTTAAGGGTCAGAAAGGTTAAAATAATGCATGCTAAGATTTTACAAGGAGAAATAATCATGGATGTGAAAGTGGAAAGGGCAGACTAAAGGAAAAAGCATCCTCATCCTAGTAAACAGTTTGTTCAGTGGCACTTGGAAGTATGAAAAAAATCATGGCAATTTATACAGTACAATAGGACTGAACTCTGGAAATTAGTGGATAATGTGAAGTAGAAGGGGATTAGCCTATGAAGTAAGCTATGCAAGATCTCAAAGGGGCTAGCAAGCCTGTTAAAGAATTCAAATTTATCTGAAGGGCAATGGGAAGTCATGGAGAGCTTTGCATAAGAATTTAACATGATCAGATTTGTATTTTTGAAAGGTCAATCTTGCTGCAGTCTGGAGATTTGCCTGGAAGGAGACAAAACTGAAAATAGGGAAACCACCTAGATAGCTATTGCATAATCCATAAGCTAAGATCCTTGTGCCCAGTCAGAGTGGGAGCAGGAGGAAGGAATAGATGGATTTGAAAGATTTTAGGAGGTAGAATCAGCAGGGCTTGGTAAATGACTAGTGTGATATGAGAGAGAGGAAAGATTCAAGGATGACACTTTGATTTCTGCCAAGACATCAGAACAGATGCTGATGTCGTTTGCTGGAACACAGGAAGAAAGACAGGTTTGGGGATAAAAATGAAGAGTTTAACTCTGGACCTGCAGAGTTTAGCACTTCCTGTGAGACATCCATATAATAAATGCAGGTTAAAACAGTGGACGATTGAATACAAGCAGATAAAGGAGAACTGAAAAGTAGAAGGTGATGATACATGTAGGACAGGAGCAGGGTCAAGATCTGGAAATCTCAATAAGTTACATGGACAAGAATAGGAAATTTTTAATCAGAGAGTGGAATGTCTGAAATGATGTGCTTGGAAGTTGTGAAATCCTGGTCAATGGCGTGGCTGTGGAAGTACTAAAATGGAACTGAGGTGAGAGTCCTTGGAGATCAAGTGATACCAACTCAGCTCAGTGGTTTGTTTCCACTTTCCCAGTATGTATGGTGAGAATTCCTTTGAAACTCAGACATTGTTAGGGTACGGGTATATTGTTGGTTAATATCTGCATCCTAATATTTGCACCGATACATATAGTGAGTCATATATAAAGGTCAAGGCTGGTATTCCTGCTGCAAATGGCAATGCAGAGAATGTTGCTTTTGCTGGAGAAAATGATGACTGATTTTCTATGAGTAAATCAGTAAGAAGATGTAAGTTTAAAACATAGCACAGTGAAACCAGGGATGTGAACTTGATATACAATTAGTTTAATTAATATATTCACCACTATCAGATTATTGAATTCAATTAAAAAAATATAGTACAAGCATGCTGGAATAGATGAAAGCAAAATGTGTATGCGGACAAACATTTGAAAGGTTGGGGAAAAAGAGTGATTATTGTGGACTAAAGACATGGGAAGCCTTATGGAAAAACTGAAGCTTGGATATGAACTTGAGAAGATGGGTAAAACAAACTAGAGAAGTTATATTGAACTCATTAGGCCTGGGTTCAGATCCAGAGTCTGCCTCTTTCGAGCTATAAGCCTTCAGTAAAATTCATTAATCACTCTACATGTAGGTTTTCTCATGTGTAACAACAAGAAGTAATGTAAAAGCTTTGTCCCTGTAACATTTAATTTATGTGACAGGACTAAAAATGTTATCATAAAAAAATCAAAGCTTATGAAATACAGAGTTTAGATGGAGGGATTTCTGTCTTTAAAAATTGAGTATAGGGAAAGTTGTGAATTTTGTTTAAATATAAAAGAGGTAGCTATTGAATCCCAAATATGTGGCAAATAATAGCATTCAAATATTCTATAAGGTAGATATTAACTTTCACTAGTAATCAGTTTTCTTCAGGGAAGATTGTGCTTTCCTGCCCACTTGAAGTTAGATGTGACAAGTCCTGGCCAATGAAATGTGAGTGGAAATCTCTTCCAGTAATAAAGTATTTTATTATTTATGTGCAATTTTCTAATGTTTTTTCCTATTGCATTAGTCAGTGTTCTCTGGAGAAACAGAACTGATAAGATACAGATAGATGATAGAAAGATAGCTAGATAGATAGACGGATAGATAGATAGATATGCACAAACATATATACTTATATGGTAAATATTATGAGCTTTTTTATAGGAATTTTAATTCTGTAGAGCAGGTCACAGCTGGAAACTCCAGTGAAAGTCTTCAGTGAATTCTCCAGGAGGAGCTTGCTGGCTGAAGTAGAGATAGAACTTCCTTTCTGACTGCTGAAATCATCACTTCTCTTTTTAAGGCCATCGGCTGATCGGATGACCCTTCTCTCATTGTTGAAGGCAATCTCCTCAGTTGACTAGATGTCATCAGGGAGAGATGCAATCAACTTACTGATCACTGAAGCCCACAAAATATCCTCACAGTAACAAATGGGCCAGTGCTTGCTTGACCAAACAAACTAGGCACCATAATCTGACCAAAATGACACATGAGCTTAACCATCACCATCTTGATGGCAAACCACCAAGACTGGGCTTAAGATAGGATCATCAAAAAATGGTAGAACACTCATTAGCTTGGTTATTTAAGCCAAAGACTCCTGACCAAGCTGCATTGAGATTATCGCATGAGCCAAAACCAAAATTTTGGGTTTCTACATTACTGCAGCATAATCTAAATTATCACAATGACACAGGCAATAAATTTGTTTATCACAAATGAGAGAATAGATTCAATGAGGGAAAAGTTTATCATTTATCCACCTGGACAGACAAATCAAGAATAAAATGGGAAAGCTGCAATATATATTATGTGGTGATGTAATTTTATATTTTTGATGAAGTAATAGATAATAATATTTAATATTACCCATGTTAATAACCACTAAACAAATCATCTTCCAAGACTTTAATTTTATGCAACACAGAAAACCCTCCATGTTTCATGTTTCCTCCTCTCTAGGAGCTTACAGTCTAAAACCTTTATCTGTGAAGTATGAAACATAACACGGCATCATCTGCTGGCTTCTTCTCTTGGCTTCCTGTTTCATGAAGCTCCCTGGGAGGCAATTTCCTTCTTCTTCTACAAAGGTCTCTGGCTGGTGGACTCTGCTTCTTATGGCTATGTTGTTCTGCTCTCTCAGAATCTCTCATTTTACGAAATGTGTCCTCTTTTTTAGGACTTCAGAAACTAATCAAGACCTGCCCAAATGGGTGGAGACATATTTCTCCCAATCCAGTGTAACAACCACTCTTGATTGGGTTACATCTCCAGGGAGATGATCTAATTACAGATTCAAACATGTAGTATTGAATAGGGATTATTCTGCATTTACGAAATGGGATTTAGATTAAAACATGGCTTTTCTAAGGGACATACATCCTTTCACAATATCTTCATCTTAGTTATAATGAAAGGCTCACTAAGAGGCAATATTAGTAATGAAATTCACATGAATACACAGGCCTATATGCCCTACATAATTGGTGGGTGACTTAGTGAATTTCTCTTCTCTGATAGAAGACAAAACATTTTGTGGAAGAAGGAAGAAAGAAGTTATGGTGGCTTGAATAAATAACTTTAGAAGGTTGGGAGACAGGGCAAAGTTAGTGGTTAAAACAGATTGAGCTTTGAAAAAAATATGAATTAGATTATGGAGAAGATTGCAGAAGTGAGGTCTTAAGAACTATCATCTAGGCTTCTAGGATGTGAACTACAGGGAGTAAGAAATGTATCTTGATGCCATTGTGTCTCTGATAACACCCAAACCATTTTAGTAGCGTAGATCTCTATGTCAGAATCCTTGGCACAGCTTCCTGATATCTTCTCTCCTAAGGAACTGGTATGGATAGTTGCACAGTACTTTATAGCAATGTTTCTGATCCTTCGGCCAGCCTCAGGCACAGGATATCTTTGGGAATTCAAAGTGGATGAATTATGTCATGGAAAATTATCAGTGCTTTTCAGAGCTAAAAAACTTCTGCAAAAGGGTAAATTTAGTAAGGCTATGAAGAAAATAGAATGAAGGTGCCTGTTCATTTGGTAACTTATTGCAGGAGTGATCTTCTTGAAATGCTAATCTGATCATATAATTCCATCTGCTGCTTAAAACGCTTCTAAGGCTTTCCATTCCTTTCAACTTGATGGTCTTAAAGAGTTTCAGGATAAAAAGCGATAAAATGACCAAAAAGGCTATTACATGACCCAAATTCTATCTACCTCTCCAATTCCAATCTCAAGCTCCTTCACTAATCCCCTCTGTGGAGCCTCTTTGGACTTCTTTTTATTTTCTTGAAGGCAGTGCCTTCCCACCATGAGATTTTTCCATTTGCAAGATAATCTACCTGGAATGTTTTTCCTTCTCTGCTTAGCAAAGTTCACTTCTATTCATGCCTCACTGCTACATCTCATACACTACTTTTTAAGGAGGTCTTTCGGGAGCTCCCAGGTAGGTTAAATCTTCCTGTAACAGGATTTTGCAACCACCACCTCTCTTTTGCAGTTATTATCAGTATCAAAATGTTATCATTGTGTGTGATTCACTGACTGTTGCCTGTTTTCCTCACTGGAATGTAAGTTCCATGAAGGCAGGTGACCATGTATTCTGTTAAAGCTTGCTTCACTAGTGTTTATTAAGGTGTCAAGCAAGTAGAAGACTTTAATATACATATTTGTTATAAAATAATATTGTAGAATAATGATGATGATACACCATGGTACAGGTGTGCCTGCTGAGTCATTTAAATATTTAAAATAAATGTCAGGCTATTTGGAGGAGTGTGAGATGAAACAAATTTCCTGCCAAATGTTGCAGTCTTTAGAATTAGGGAAAAAAATGTGGAATCTGATGCCAGTCTCTTGGGTTGAGGGGATAGAGATAAACTATCGTATCATCAGTGATGCTCAAAGAAATGTCTTCTTTTTCAAAGTTCAGAAATAGAAAGCAAGGAACAAGCTATTTTAATGGTGCATTAAGGCTTTCAAGAATTCTGAAAAAAGTGTTTAATAAAATTCTTCCTTAATTAGGATGCCTAGATAATATACTGTTCTAATAAAAATGAATGTTGTGGTTAATGACATGCCTCTGTAAATTTAAGTCACCGTTGCAGAATATATTCTGGAAAAGCCTTGCCATATTTTTTCTGCCTTAATAAACCCAATGATAGTGGACAGAATATAACCTTTTTCGAGGATCAGAATATGGTGAAGCCTCATGGTCATTTGTATATTTCTCATTATGTGAAATATGGATGTAGGTTTAGAAAATAGAAGGGACTGAACTGAATGACCCTTAGGTATAAACTGAAGCATATTTTTAAAACTATGAAATGCCCTCAGCACTTGTTTTATAGACATCATTTTGTCTCTTCCAAAAAATTAGAGGTCAAAAAAACAAAAGGACATTGAAGTCTGGGTTCACTTACTATTTTGAATAACTTTCCCTTCATGAATCCTGTGTAGTTATTTGCACATCCTAATTTATAAAATCAATATCTAAATTATTCTATCTGGGGCTGGAAATGGGAGTCAGTCATCAGATTTTGTGAGTAGTTTACTTTCTTTTTAAGATTAATATATAGAGATATAGGATCTTAGTGGCCCAAGAACTAGACATTTTACAGTAAAATAGTAAATTCATTTTTTTAAACAAAATTTGCTTATGAAAGATCAAATCTGTTTTTATTTTTTGAGGAAATATAGCTTTTAACTGTTATTTCCAAAATACGGCATCACAAAAATAGTTCTCTTATGAAAGAATGTTTTATTAATGAAGCATTTCAAATGGGAAAACGTAATATACATTCAGCAAACAGAAATGAGCTTTTCTTATTTAGGGAAATTTAACATAAAAATATAAATTATTCAGTGGGGCAGGTAACATGTTTAGAAACCCAGAATCCTTGCCAAATCAAGCCCTACTAATAATTAGAAAAAGGTAAAAGACTGACATATTTTAAAATACATTTGATGTTTCCTTCACAGTGGGAGACTATTTCTACATTTTTTATCTGTGGGAAATGTTCAATTTATTTGTATTAATAATGGTGTGAAATGCATATGTCTTTTTTGCTAAATTTGCCTACTTTTAAAAAGTATTTGTTTTTTAATAAAAATAACTTCAAAATCCTGGAGAAATAAAAATGTAAATACATCGATACTCTTAGTTTATACAAACAGACCCATCAATAAATGTCCCTTTGTAATGTAATCAGGCATCTTTCTTCTATTAAAACCTTATTCCTGGGTAGTTCCACTTCTTGTAATCCATTTCTAGAAAGAAATTATTGTGCAAGCTCTTTGGAAGGATGACTTACTTAAGCAAATATTCTGTAAGGACAGAAGAGGAGCTTTCCTATGGCTAAATCTTCCTCTCCAAAGCATGTGAAGATTCCCTTCCGATTGTGTTCCTTGTAGCTGAACATTATTATGAAGTCTTTACAGATATCACACAGCTTTGTGTTTCCATTAAAAGTCTATGAATATGGTTTTAAATTTTAACATAGAAAGTTATAAAAATTCTAATGATATCTTTACACATTAAAATACCAGGTGTTATAGCTTTCGCAATGTGACTGTGTGATTGTGAAAACCTTGTGTCTGATGCTCCTCTTATCTATGGTATGGACAAATGAATAAAACATATGGATTAAAAATAAATAAATAATAGGGGAGAACACGTGCTAAAATAAATTTAGTAGATTGAAAACAAAATACCAGATGAACATCATTATTCTCTAGTGGTTCTATTATAAGATCTATAGAAGAGATTCAATTAAATTGCAGCATTTTAATTTACAATTTTCCAAAATAACCATGTTATTTCTAGCATCCATGCATTTGTTTTCAGTCTGGAAAACTTTCCCATTTCTCATCTTGTGGACCCATTCTCTGAGCAAATTTCACTCATCTTTGCACTTGAGTACAAACCATCATCTTCTCTGTCCTGGACTATTGTAACACCATCTCAGAGGCTTGACTGCTTCTGCTCTTACTCTCCTGTCATTTTTTCCATATAGAAGCCAGAGAGACATCTTAATAATGTTACTCAACTGTTAATGTTAAACTCTTGTCCACCTGGAGCTTCTCCTACACTTCAAATGAAATCCACAGCCTCTATCAATGTCTATGAGACTATAATCTGGCCCCTCTCCTCTCCTCCAAATCTGCTTTCTTGCTGTTCCTCAAACCTGCCAAATTCAATTCATCTTTCAGGAACAATCTCTCACTTAAACTTGGCAAATCTCACTCATGTCATTTAGGTTTCTGTTCAATGTCATCTCCTCAGAGAAGACTTCTATCTAAAATTGTGCTCAATGCTCACCATTTATCCACTTAGCCTGCTTTATTTCTTCACCTCACTTATCACCTATTGAAAAAATATATAGCAATGTATGTATATATATTTATTACTTTTATGGTCTATCTCCTTGGCTAAAATATAGGCTCAAAGCACAATAACTTTATTAATCTATCTACTGCTTAATCTCCAGTGATTAGAAAAGCATGCAGCATAGATTATGCTTTCAGTAAATATTTCTTGAATGAAAAGTAAAGGAAATAAATCAAGAGTCTTTAATTCTATGAAGGCTTTTCCAAGTGCTAAACATCACTGGCATACTCCAGTTAAGTAGATGTGATTGTTTCTTCTTTTATCACAATATGGTATTAAAAGGTAACATTTATTGAGTACTAACTGTGTGTCCTTATGCATACTTACTAGGTGCCAGGCAGTGTCTTTCCATATAGTCTTATAGAAACTCACAACCACTGTTATGGTTACTATGATCATTATTGTTATTCTCAGTCCAAGGTCACAAAACAAGCAAGTGGCAGAGTCAGGACTCAACCCTAGGCTGTCTGACTCCGGAGCTAGACTCTAAAACCATTGTGCTACACTAACTTTCTTAGGGACACCAACACAGTATTTTGCAATTGTTTGTTTGCATATTAATACCACTATACTGTGGGCTTCTCTGAGGAAGAATTGCATCCTATTCTAACATGACACAAGTACAATGTCAGTAAGCGGAGGATGAAAGAATTCTCCACAGTTAGGCAGCAACTAAGTGAACTCATAATATAAAATCTAACAAAAGGTTCTTGATTCAGCACTTTGTTCCTTTAATAACTAATCATCCAAAGACCTCAGTGTGTTTGTTAGCTTCTACTCTTCAACTGAATTGGTCACCAACCTGTTTTTGTTGAGGAATGAAAGGCCCTAACATATTTGACAGACATGGAAATATCCACAAAGTCTGGTTCACTTTGTATTCCTGAAGTCAGGACTAATCTTTTTTTTTTTTTTTTCCAGTTAGTCAAGCGTAGTGGTGGGGGAAGACAATGCTAAACAGTTTAACAATAACCCACAACCCTGAGATCAACCTCTTTTGTCTTTAATAAAGATTTCTGCCATGTTTAAGGACATTTGCACTGCCAACTAAATGGAGAGCTGTGCTCCCCTCTCTCTGAAAGTTTTCACCTATTCACATAATCATTTACTCATCCAACTAATTGTTCATCAAATTTTCATTAAGTACCTGCCCCATCCCAGGTCCTGTAGTAAGCACTAGGAATATAAAGACGAAATAAAGCATAGTCCTTGCTGTAAAGGGACTCTCTTCCCACTGCAGACAACTCTTCAACCAGTAAGTAAACAGAATGGTAGGTGCAGTTGGAGGTGTATGAAGAAATCAGAGGAGGGAGTGCCCCAACCTGTATAGAGAATGTCAGAGAAGGTTTTCGGGAGGAAGTCACATTTGAGCAGGGTTTTGCAGAATGAGCAGGAGTTCACTTAGCAGACAAGGCAAGGACAAACATTGTAGAAAGGGAACAGCATGTACAAAGGCACATGGGTTCATGATCTCACACCGTTCACTGGGGATCCAGAGTCCAAAGTAATATCCCAAGGTCCAAAGGCTTTATTTAACAAACAACCAAAGGCAAATCGAACCAAAATTCACTCATTGGCTTAAGAATTCCCTCTCCAGAACACTTCAGAATCAGATACAAACATTCACTAAGGTTCTGGGAGTCTCAAAGGGTTTTAAACCAGGGCACAATTAGGAATTTGGCTCTCTCAGATGGAGAGAATGGATCCAATATTTTGTTTTGTCCACACTGGGCACTGACAGAGAAGTGAAACCATTTTATCCGGAAAATCATTTCTAGACTTATTCACTCCTTACCCCAAGGGAAGTCACTTATTGCAAAAAAGGTAAGCCAATTGTCAACAAGTGCTTATTTACTCAGGGCACAATGAGTTTCTGAGACATCCTCTTTTGGGGGTGGGGGTATAACTATAAGAATTTCAAGGAAAATAATTCTCTGCAAAGATCAAAGTGTGGAAATCTGAAAGTGGTTGGTAAAAATAACATGCCCAGTGGATAGGTAGCCATCCAGGGCACAGTCCATGAAAAAGTGTTCTGTGGCCCATAGTCTGGAAATGAATCCATCACACATTAGTACCATTGATTTTAGCAACTATCTGTAGTAAGTCTTGTTACTTTTACAGAAAACAAGATCCAGTAATAGCAAATCTCAGCACATTCTCACTTTTATTATAAATGGGTGTTTTTTTAATCATAAATGGGTGTAAAATTGTGCACAATATCTATACATTTATACCTATCTATATATCTGTAGATAGCAGCTCATGGTAGAAAACCATAGCTAGGGAACCCTGCAGACTTAAACATTCAAAGTGATCTTGTTTACTGTATTCTGTTGACAGTGCCAGTAAAGGAAGAAATTAATGTGTTACAATGAAACTGATGACTCTATGCACAATTCTATGAATTAAATTTGTTTCCTCTGTTAACACGTTTCTTATATTTAAAAATTTATAATGGAAAAAAAAATCTAACAAAATACCTAGGGTAAGCAAGTTCATAGAGACAGAAAATAGATTGCAGGTTACAAGGGTCCAGGGGAAGAGGGGAATGGGACGTAATATTGCTTAATGGGTACAGTGTTTCTGTTTAGGTGATTAAAAATTCAAGTAATGGAGATTGGTGATGACTATAGCACGATATTGTGAATGTCATTAATAACCCTGAATGTACATCTGAAAATAGCAAAAACAGAAAATTGTGAGTTGTATGTGTATTACTAAAAGGTTTAAAAATATAAAATAAAAATGAAAGGATTGTATTACTTGTGATAACTTTTGGGTTTTTTTTGACAATTCAATGTTCTCCATTCAAGAGAGTTTATATTTTACCTGGAAGTCTGTCTTTACATATACATGAAAAAGGAATGAAAACTTTCTGAAGTGGGTTGCTTTTCTTTCCAGTGTCAAGGCCACTTGATACACATACACACACACACATATGCATTTTTTGTTAGACTGAACTATCTGATTTTGGTTAATAAGAACAATGAGGGACCCTATTGTTTGTCTGAGAGACAAATAAGTTTCACTATCATGAAGATTTTCAGAACAGACATTGTTGGGGGACTAAATCATGCCCCCACAAAAGGCATGTTCAATTCTTAATACAGTTCCTGTGGGTACAAGCCCATTTGTAAATAGGACCTTTGAGGATGCTATTATTAATGAAGCATGGCCAAACTGAAAGAAGACCTTTCCCAATATGGCTGAAGTCCTTACAAGCATAGGAAATTGGACATGGCGGTAGAAACCAAAAGTCAGTAGAAGTCAGGAGTCAGGAGAAACCTGAAGCCGGAGAAGCCAAAGAGAGATCACCATACGACAGAGGATTGCCACAAAGCAATCCCCAGAATCCTACAGACTTCCAAGTAAGCATTCTGTGCTTCTTTCCAAACTCTGAATCCATAAAATAACAAATTCCTTTTAGCTTAAGCCAACAATTATGTGGTATTTCTCATAGCAGCCCTAGCAAGCTAAAACAGATATTGGTCATGCATCCCTTCAACCTATAAACCCCTATGAGCACCTTATGGATAAAAAAAAAAAAAAAAATTCTAAGCAAATTCATTGAAGTTTAGACATAAAATATGGTAAGGGGCGGTGCAACAGTGACTCAGTGGAAGAATTCTTGCCTGCCATGAACCCGGAGACCCGGGTTCAATTCCCGATGTCTGCCCATGTGAAAAATATATATATATGCTAAAACCATCTAGAGAAGCTAAATTCAGACCAGACCTCATTTCAACCTAGTGATTTTGCTTTTGTAATTTTTTTTGAGGAGACAAAGGTGGAATATAGCTTGATTTTCTTAATGACCTCCAGACTTATGTCATAAATTTACTTTTGACATTTGGGCCTTTCTGACCCTAATTCACCCTTGTCATGCAGTGGAGATGGAAGCACCTAAGATTTCATCTGAATGCATGAATATGTGGACAGACAGAAATATGGCCTTAAGTGCCTGAAGAAATTAGGAGAAAATACATCCACCGCATTTTCAGAACCCTCTGTGAATGTCAGAAATGTATCTCAGACCAGCTAAGACAAAGAGGGGGAATTACTGGCTCAACTAGCCCAGCTAAGGGAAAGGCAGGGGAAGGGCAGTCTTGCTCTAGCCTGAGGCATATGAACCAGGTGCTCAAATATTATCAGGATTCATATGAAGTTTTATATATTTAGTTATTTTCTCCGTGTGTCTCATTTTTGTTCACATACAAAGGGAGGAGAATAATTGAGGAAAAGAACTAGAAAATTAGGTCCTAAAAATGATCTTTTTCAAAATAATGTTTCTGTCTACAACTCAAAAGCAATCATTTCATCAGTTTAGTGGGAGAAAACTATATATACTTCTAAATATGCCTTAGGTAAAATTTTTATAGAATAATTTTGCTATGAATTAGTTATATTGATGTTATATTCACATCATCATTAGAATTTGTGATTCATTAATCTAATTCATTTAGGAAGTCTTTCCTAATGCCTCAACCAGAAGCACATATTGCGAACACTATTTATACAGTAGTGAACTGATATTGAAAGATGAGTTAGTACTAAGAAAGTTTGGATAGGAGAAATATATCCCCTCTCCAGGACAATGCATTCAAATTATCTGTGGTGAAAAATCAGGTTTTAAGCTTTTTTCCCCAATTTCTTCAAAAGGAAGGAAGGAAGAAGGAAGGAAGGAAGGAAGGAAAAATAACAAGAAAAAGATGTTCAAAATATAAGTCCAAATTATTGCTTTTTTAGAATTAATAGACATATAATTACAATTCAATAAACTTAAGCATAAGATCAAAAGACACATAAGACTAGAAGAAAATTATAAAAACTCTACCAATTGTTCATTTAAAATATGTGTACAGGTGATTGATATAGAGAATCACTATTATACTCATAATTTTTCTTTCCTCAATTGTAAATATCAAATATGTTTTTGCACACTTTCAACCAGCACCCTGTGCATCAATATTTAAAGTTTTTGTGCATGAATAATGAGCTTATTTCTTATCTCCTCATTTATCTAATGTAAATTGGATTAATGAATTGCTAAATTTCAACCTCCATTTCTGTACTTACTTCATTACAGACCATAACAAGCAGTTAAAATATAATAAGAGGCTCTATCTTCCCTACATCCCTTGCTGTGGTGGCAACCCCAACCCCCTTCTCTGGCTCCTCAGTTCAGTGAGCCCTTAAATCCTTCGGGGCTTCTTTTTCCAGTGGTGCAGGCTGGAAACTGCCTCAGGTAGGGAGCCCACCTTATCTTTTACCCCTCTCCCAAGGATACCATTCTTACACTGTCTGTTGTACAATGTCTGAAAACATCTGTTTTGTATTTTTCCCCAGTTTCTTAATTATTGAAGAACAAACAGTAAATTTGGTGCCTCTTAAATCACCTTAACTGGCAGGAGAATTTTTGCATTATTTGCATTACATGTTTTTTAATGTTATAACCTTGTTATTATTTACTTCAAAATAGTTTTATATTTGTTTGATTTGAACTTTGGATTATTAAGAAATGTATTCAATTTCAGTCAGTTGGGATTTTTCTACTTTTATTCTTACTGTTGATTTCTAGACTAATTCCATTCTTATCAAAGAGTAAAGCAATAATTTTCAATCTTTGGATTTTGCTGAGACTTTCTTTATGGCCTCGTATATAGTTAAATTTAATTCATTTCTACTTAAGAATGTATATTCTCTTCTCTGTATATCAATTGGTTCATGTTTAAAAACTTAATTATTCATATCTTCTGATTGTTTTGTCTGCTTGTTCTTTCTTATAGAGAGAAGTGTATTAGATTCTTGTGAATTTCTCCTTTCTCCTTTTTGTTTTATCAATTTGAAGATATGCTATTGGATGAATACAAATTTGTTATTGTGATTATTAACTTGACTCCTATATATTTTAAAATACTTCTGTTTATGTTTGATTGTTTTGTTACCTTGGATTCTACTTGCCTTGTATTAGTACAGCAATGCCAGCTTTTTCTTGCTAGTGTTCCATGTTCATTTCTCCATCATTTCATTTTTAATCACTTTGTGTCCTCATATTTAAAGTGCGACCCTTAAAAGCAATATGTAGCTCTTGTTGTTTACTCTGCCTACCTTCGTCTTTACGCAGAGAACTGAGTCTTTCTATATTTAGTATAATAAATTATATAGCTGAGTTTTTAGCTACCATCCTCCAAGATTCTATTTTTACTCCTGTCTTGTCTTCTTTTGATTTAATCAAGTATTAATATTCTTTCTATTTATTAACTTAGTCATACATTCTGAAAGTATTTTCCAGTAATTACTCTAGAAATTGCAGGATTTATCCTATACTTATTACAAGCTAAATCACATTATAATTTTACTGCTTCTCTGATACTTCTAGAAGCATAGACTGTTTAACTTCATTTACTTCTCTCTACTTCCTTTTCCATTTTGATTGTTTTTCAAATGGGTAAATCTTTTAAGATTTCACTGGTGCATAATATTGGATTAAATATTTGTCTATTACCTAGTTGATAAAAAATAATATAATAGTATTTAATAAGAATATATTCCTTTATATCAGAAATTGAGTTTATAAGTGGCCTTTTGTCATCTGTCATAAATGTCATCAAGATTTATCCTTTGCCCATGTGACAAAATTAGTTATGCTAATCTATTTTCGAATAATGAATAACCCTTGAAGTCTTACAGAGAGCATCCATAAAAGAAATTCTCAGGAGTTTGCTGTGTCCTTTTTGTTTTATTTTGTTTATTTAATGTTTGTTTGTTAGGAATTTGTACTTGCTTCATAGTGTTTCATAAAATGAATTGGGAAGTTTCTTTTTCTTTCCTGTGCCTTGGGAGAGAATTTTAAATATGTGTCTTTTAAAAGTTTATACAAACTCTCCTATGAAGCTATCTAAGTCATGAAACAATTCAAAGAATTTCTTTCTTCAATACAATAATTTAACTTTATAACAAAAAATTCCGATTTCATCGAGTTAATTTCATGAGCACAATTTCATGCACATAATCTGAAAAAGAACTTTCCTGTCTGAGGTTATATCCTTTTATATGCCTCAGGTTGTGGCTTACTATTTTCACACATTTCCCCATGAACATCTTTTAGCGGCATGTCTATTTCATTGAATTGTCAAATAACTAGCTTTATATATCTTTTTATTTGTCATTCCTTATTTATTAAATTCCATTATCATTTTTGTAATTTCTTTTCTACTGTTTTTTGGGAGGATTATTTCAATGCAATTTTACTATCTCTGTGTAGTGGTATTGCTACAAAACAAATAACTGCAAATTTAGCAGATTAGAACAATGTTCATTTATTAGTTCCCAGCTCTGGAGGTGAGACATTTGGCATAATATTGCTAGGTTTTCTGCTCAGGATATCATAAGACTGAAATAAAAATGACAGCCTCTTCTGGAAGGTCTGGAGGAAAACCTGCTTTGCAAGCTCATTCTTGTTTGCAGAATTCAGGTCCTTGCTATTAGAAGACTGAGCTCCCTGTGCCCTTGCTGACTGTCCTGTGTTGACTGCTTTCAAACTCTCCAGATTACCCACATGCCTTGCCATGCAGTCTTTCCACCTTAAAGGGCCCTTAAGGAACCCTTCTCAGGCTTTGAATCTCCAACCTCTAGAAAAGATGTAAGGAGATCATGTGATAGGTCAGGCCCTGTAGGGTAACATAACATCTTTAGGTCAACTGGTTTGGGACCTTAATTAGACTTGTGAAACTTCACAGCAACACCTAAATCGGTGCTTTATTGAGTAACTGGGAGAAGAAGCATAGATACCAGCGGGGCAGAAATCTTCAGGGCCACAGAATATTCTGCCTGCCATATCTCTATGAGTCGAAGATTTGGTTCATTTATTTTTTATCTTTCCTATTTTGCAAGCCTAAGTGTTCCAGAAGATATACATGTTTGTGTTCTCTATGTTTGGGTATGTTCTGACTTGGATAGATGCTATCCCCTTTGATTCAAGAATTACTTAGGCCATTATTTTAGGTTCCTATGTGGTTTCATATGTTCCATAATAAAATCTTTTGTATTAAAGTAAATTTATTTTTGTTTCACTGAGATAAAATAAAGTAGATTGATGGTCTATTCCTGTTCTTTTGAGAATTTTTGGAGGCGTAAGATAAAATCAATATTTATAAATGTCCTGAAATTTAAAAGATGTATATGTTTTCTACCTGTGAGCTACAATATTAATTCTGATATTTAATTTCTCAATTTCTTTATTTACTTTTCAATTATTTTATCATTGTAGAGAAAGTTCCAAATAATAATTATGTTTATCCCATTTATCTTTTTTATTTTGAAAAGCTTTGTTTAATATAGTTCAGACACATATTATTTGCCTCATAAATGTTTTGACCATTAAATCCTCATGTTGTATTATACCTTTCATCCTTATATAATCTGTGACAATATGATAAATTAAAAATTGCTACGATGATTATAAGAATGTTTGTCATTTATATAATATTGATAATTGCCACTACTTCTTTTAATTTAAATTTTCCTCATATCACATTCTTTTTATTGTGTTTGTATTATTTAGTTTGGGGTTTTTACCTATTATAGATGTTTTTTGTTTTATATTCTAAATTCAGAATTTTTAAATAGAGAGGTTTAACTAATGTATCTTAATTTGTTCTTACTTCTGTTACTCTAATATAAATCTATGCTTTTAAACATTGACATTATGCCCCCATCTCCAATTTGCTGCTTCTGTATATTACTCAAGGTTTTTTAGTGTTTTCTCTTTAGTGATTTGAGAATTGTGTATCCCACCAGTGATCACCTTTAAATTTTGGTCATACACATATATTTACATGCATTCATATATTAAAATCTCATTTTCCCTAGCAATAGAGAATGATCTTTTTAGTATTAGAAACCTGATAACCTTTATTTCCTCACATAATATTCTGATTCTTCCTATTTTTGAGGGTTGAAGTCAAATAGCTTATAAATGAAGGCTCTTATTAGCCAACATATCTCTCTTTCTTGCTTCCAATCTCCTATTCCCCCTTACTTTGGCTACGAAAATATATTTTATTGTTTAACCCTGAATGCATTCACATATGTTGATACCCAAATTTGAATGCTTTTACATCTCTTACTTATCTGATAAATTCTATTTATCTTCAGCATTCAGTTCAAGCCATCATATCCTCTGGCAATATTTCCCTAGTCACCCTCACACAAAATCTGATTTAAAAATTCCTCTCCTTACCTGAAGTGACACTGTATAGATTCCCTCTCATGGCACCTACTACCCAGCCACCTGATGATTAGTTTATTAATTCATCTTCTCCACTGCAACTTGTGCTCAGTAAAGCACAGGAGCCAAATCTTTAGCTTTGAATTCTCAGCACCTCTGTTAGCTCTTGACATATTCATTTAATGAATGAAGTATTTTAGAAAAACTTGCACCAGAATTTGCCCAATTTTTGGCCAAAAATCTCAATCTTCATTTGTAAAATACATAATATATTTTCTAATTTACTCTGATGTAAAGGAAGAAAATGTGTAAAACCATGGAGAGCATTGTTAGGGAAGTCAAAAACATCTGTTGAGTGACCACTGCCCGGATCTCACCTACCCCAACCCCTTCTCTGGGAACGTCACCCGCACATACTAAGTAGCCAACCTCCAGGCATATTCTACCACCACCTCCATTTCCACTATCATTCTACAACCTAGGGGAGATGTCAAGGTTAAAGAAAAGGCCCAGAAAGATCTTTAACCCAGAAACCTTGCATAAGCAGTCCCAGATGCTTATAGAACAGGAATTCTCAGTGGCAAGGTTTCCACCCCCTGAGATGGATAAACACCACACCCAAACAGTGTGAATTGATCTCTCTTCTCCACTGCAGATTGGAGCGTGTGAAGCCACTGTCTACTAACCCTGAACCAAGAAGTTTTCAACTCCTCCTGTAGACCTTGATGGGACTTCTTACCCTCCTCTTTTGGACTGTTGTGCTGGGTAAGGGATGAAAAGATTAGTTACCTTTTCTGGACTTTTAAACTGTGCATGTAATAAAGGGATCATTTGCTAGAAGTTTTTGCTGTGCCCTGAATCTGTGTTTCTACAACACACTGCTGTAGCAACTTGCTCCACAAGCATAATAATGCAAATGAAGAAAAATTACCCTTTCAAAAATTCAAGACATTATAATTGAAGATATATTACTGTTTATCAATAATTTGTTTATCTATTAATTCAACTAATGTATTTGGCACTACTATAACCACAAACTATATTGAGGATTGGAATAAAGAGATAAACAAGAGAGCAGGCTAAAGAGACAAAGTCGTAACCACCACATATGATGAGCATTGTAGAGATGATTGTATGGGAGTCTATGGGAGCACAGAAGAGGGTCACTTACCTTGGACCTGGGATGGATAAGGATTATATGATGGAAGTGACATCATGAAGGAAAACTAAATGATTAATAAGAGCTTGTGACTAGAGAATTTGAATGGGAGAAAATAGAGACTGGAGAGATAAATTGGAAACTTATTCAGAGTCTGAACTTTATCTAGACTGCAATGTGTTGCCATTGAAGAGATTTTAACATGAGCATGCAATAATTAGATTTCCTTTCTGGAATGATTAATCTGGTTATTATTGAGAGGAAAATAATCTAAAGATAGACAAGGCCAGATGGCATCATGATGGTGAAAATTTCTGGGAAATTTAAGTGATAAATAGATGGGTATGAGAGAAAGAAAAATCCAAGATGATTCTTTGGTTTCTTGCTTGTTCAACTGGGTAGAGGTCCTTGTGCCATTCACAGATGTAGAAAAGATAGAAAGAAAGCAAATTTGAGAATGGGAAGAGAAAACAAGTTCAGTTTGGGACTTGGGATATCCACAACATATGCAATTGAAGACCTCAAGTTGAGAAATTGACAGGCACATCTGGACTTAAGCATGGGCCATAAAAAGAGAATGAAGGATTGTCAGTCAATCTCTGTTACTGAAGCAGGAGATCAGCAATGCAGCATTGGATACATTCCCCCCAAAAGTGGAGAGTTGATATTTCAGAAGTGTTACCAAAACAATAGATATTTTCTTGTTGAAAACCTTCACTGATGTTTATACTGTACTTTTTCTCTCTGGTGATAGAAAGCTTTTAGAAATATAACATTTCTTTTTAGTGAGTATGTCACTTTTTTGGAAATACAAGCACATTTATGCACTCTAGATTCTTCAAAATAGGTCTCTGGGATCCCATGCTTTATGGATGGCGTCTGAGACTTTTGAAGAATCTAGAATGCATAAACTTGCTTGAATTTCCAAAAAAGTGACATGCTTACTAAAAAGCAACAAAGTGGTTATCAATGCAGTTAGAGCCAATGCCTCTTTTTATAATAAATAATGTATAATCTTCCCTCGCCTAGGCACAAAATTTAAAAATATATAATGCCACAAATTTAACATAAAGCTGAAATAAAGGTAAGTTATAGTAAAATTTGTATTTCTATATATGAATGTTCAAATATAACAACACTGGAAGACATAATTAAATAATCGAATGCTTAATCCCTTAGAAGTAACCACTACAAAACTACAGCTATAAATGAAGGGTGCTTAAACTCCAGAAAGGCAAAGATTGATTATTTTGTTCACTGCTGTATCCCACCTTCAAGAAAATAATTAGGAAGGAAAAGGCATCTTGACAATATATCAAGATCTTAAAATCACATACTCATATGTGTTAAAATAATATTTCTATATTGCATGTTTGTGAAAAGAAGTCAGTTATGGGTATGAGAGGTCATTTGTAAGGAATATACAATAAGCACAAATTATTGACATTTTCTGGAAAGGTAAGAATTAGTTGCACAACACAAATTCAGTTGCACAACTGAATATCATAAATTGATCTTTCAGTTTTATGCCAGTGGTACTCCAAAAATGTCCATAATGGTTTCAACTTTATTCTGATCCAAAAATCCTGACACTCTTTAGAATTTTTCTTAGGGATATGGCTTGCTTTACTTCACTTGAGAGAAAAAATCGTGTGTGTGAGTATGAATGTGCATTTGAGAGGATGCAACCACTGTTCACCAATAGGAGCAATTTGGGACCCAATCTGGTAAGAAATGCATGAAATGAGTCATCCTGATCCCTTTTGGGGTGTTCCTCACCAGGGAGAAACTTTTATGCCAAAAGAAGTGATTTCTTGGCTTTTTAGCTTTAAATGTTCCCCATCCTGCTTAAGTGGCTGTATTCAAATTAAGTTTAAATATGCCAGAACTTGTAGGAGCATTAGCAGTCAAATGGACCAGGGTTTCCCATTTTTCAGTGTGTATCTGCATAGTAGATGGCGCATGTGTGTACTTATGTGTGGGTCCCTGCTGTGTATTCCAGATCTTTTCAGGCCATAAAAAGGCACACATTTATCTGGTTTACTTAATATTTACAGCTGGTCAATAAGTCCCCTCTATTAAAATTAAGTGGATTTTTTTTCTTCTTAAAATCAATGTATACTTGTTCTACAAAATTTGAATTTTTTTTTTGTTTTTTGATTTAGTTTAAAAGTATTACCCATATTCTCACCACCTGATAGTAATCAAGTGTTTTTTATATTTACATTTCTGTTTGTTTGTCATATTTGTATATTTGCTTCTAAAATTGAATATACAACTTTAAAGCCTTCCCTTTTACCGATGAAAATAACATACCCTTTTTATAGGGGCTCACACCTATTTAACAGTATTTAGAGGCTTCATAAAAGCTCATTGAATTTATATACTATACATTATCTAATCCTATGCTTATAACATTTCAGTTGTTTAATTTTTCATTAATAAGAATAATTCTGCCATCAGTATTTGTGCTTGTCTTATCTTTTTTGCTTTATTTCAGAATTTAGGATTAATTTCCTTGATAGATTTCCAGAAAGAATTACTAGAACAAGTTGCATATGTGTTCCAAATTTTCATAATTGTCCCAGATTGTTTCAGAGAGCATTTTAACACATTATACTTTACCACAAGTTTCTCATTCTATACTCTAATTTAAGATTTGAATCTCATTCTGGTTGCTTTTTTAACACTAATGAGATGGAATATTTCTCACATGCTTATTAACCATTTTTATCCCCTCTTTTGCTCAACATTATGTCATAGCTATAGGCCATTTATCTAGTGGGATTACAGGGTTTTTTAAACTGCTTTGTGAAATCTTCATATATTTATGGCACTAATATCCATGAGTTTTTTAATGGTATTATTTAACTTTCTTTTCTTCTTTGAAGAAAGTTCTATTTTTATGTACCAAGAATCTATTTTATTGTAATGTATTCAAATTTAGAAAAATCTCATCTCAACTGATACAATGAATTATTTTTCATTTCTCCCCAAATTCATATTAATTTTTTTGCATTTCATATTTTATCTTGTTATTATCTATAAGTATATTAATTTATTATTTTCTAAGTGGCAAACTGTTAGCAAAAACAGTTTTATTAAGTAATCATCCTTTGTTCACTGAGTTGTGATGCCTGTAATGTAGTGTTTCTAAAAGTAGAGAGGCTTTAACTCTCATATATATTCTATGTTATTAATCTATGGTCTATCTAATTGTATTAGTAGCATCCTTATTTAAATATTATAGTTTCGAAACATATTTAACATCTGATAGGTATTGTTCTCTCCACTAATTTTATTTAAAATACCTTTGCTCCTATGTTTTAACATACAAATTTTTAAATCATAATTTCAAGAGTCCCCCAAATTATTTCATTTTAAATTTGGAATCAAATTACTTTAAACAAAGAAAATAATTAGGAAGGCATCTTAAATATGTTTTACCTATTCAATTTCTTAAGTCTTCTTTAATTGTCTGTTTGATAGCCTTCTTCAAATATATACTACATTTATTTATTGAGTTTATTCCTGGATATTTTCCTAATGCAAATGGGAATGAAGTCATAGGCAAAATAACTGTAAATATACTACTTGGATAAAAGCTCCAATTTCAAGACATTGCCGACTTATATTTAAATTGCATTAGGAGAACTGTAAAAGTTTTGAAGACAAACATTTCCCCACATGTCATTTGATCACATTGCTCCTGCTGAGCCCTCTGGTGATTGTTCACATTGTCAACATAAAGAATCTCTCACGGATAGCCCCAGATCGAGAAAATGTCTTCCTTCATAGATCTCAATGTTGTAGAATGGGGAAGATAGAGAAAGCTGATTTAATTAATGACCCTCATAATGCTGAAGCAGAGGTAAAAGAGGAGAGAGTAAAAGTGTCGTCACTGGTTCTCATCCAGTGTGGGATGAGAACCCACGAGCTTTCCCTTCCTCGTCTTATCCTCCCCACGAGCTCCAACTACCATAGTAACGCAGCTGATGGCCAGATAGGAATTTCTAGTCTAGATTCTCTCCTGAGCTATAAACTTAGATATGACTTCACCTGGACAAACTCATTTTGTCCAAAACTGAACTCACAATGATTTTTGCTCAAATAGGTTACTTCTTTTGTATTCCATGTGAGACATGACCCTACCATCCATGTAGCTGCTCATGACTGAAAGAGGTCATCTTTAACTCCTCTGTAGTGTACTTTCATTTCCCAGAGGATACCATCTCCAAGCCTCTTTAGCATCTCTTTAGTGTGTAACCTTTCTGCTACTGCCTTAGTTAAGGACCCCATCTTCTCTCTGCTTGGCCTGAGCTGTGGCTTCCCCATACTTCCTTTTCTTTGTCTGGCACCATCACGACCCATCCCTTGCAATTTAGGTAGAAGGAAATTTCTAAGAAACAACTGGCTTTTTTTTTTTACATGGGCAGGCACTGGGAATAGAACCCAGGTCTCCGGCATGGCAGGCAAGAACTCTGCCACTGAGCCACCATTGTCCACCACAAACTGGCTTTTTTCTTTCTCCTCGAACGCTTCAATGGCTCATCATCACCCTAAGGTGATGTACTGGAATATATTTTATCCTACATATTAGTCAACACATGTTTCTTTTCTTAGCATCAACTAAGTGATGCTCTCTTAATCAAAAACATTTACTTTGCTCATTAGTAAGATTGATATAGGATGAATGAAAATAGTCAATACTTAGGCTTTTGCAAATCAAATTGGGAAACCTGAGGGAATCATTAGAGAGTTTAAACTAAAACAACAGAACTGGAAAAAAAATTAAAAGGAGACTACTCCAACACCACCATCCCTTATTCCAAGTGAGAAGAGGTAAGACTATTACAAAGGCTGAAGACAGCATGGGAAAATGAAGAGAAGTGACTTTCTAGAAAAATTTATATGCTGGAGAGGAGGAAATGTACAGTGGTTGAGAAGAACCAGAGGACAGCCTGAAGCGAAAGTAGGGGACACTTTTGGTGGCCAGTCCAGGGGCTGTATCGGGTTGTAGAGTGGTTACTCACACTGGCTGCTTCTTTTTACCCTGTCTGCAGTTGGCATTCCTTCAACAGTTGGCTTCATGTCACCTGTGGTTCATTGGAAAAAGTGACACTCATGTCCCAACACTCGGCTTATTTTTATTACTATTATTATTATTAAGGCAGTGGGTTTACAGACCAATCGTTCATAAAATACAGGATTCCCAATATACCACCCTATTTTTAACAACTTGAATTAGTATGGTATATTTGTTACAGTTGACGAAAGCACATTTTTATCATTGTACAATTAACTATAGCTCATAGTTTAACTTAGGGTTCATGGTTTGTGTAGTGCAGTTCATGGATTTTTTAATAAAATTTTTGTTCTATTTCCTTATATACACTCTAACATTTCCCCCTTTTCACCACGTTCAGATATATATATATATTTCAGTGCTGTTAATTACATTGTATATATTCCACCTGGTATAATTATTCCCAAGTCCCTTCTGATGGTCCAAGTCATTTAGAAGACCAAGAAACAGAGACTAGGTTATCTTAACACGTGAAAGAGCCTTATGTGGAAGGGAAAGCCTCAACGTTAGTCCTTAGCAGGGACTGCATTGTGATTAAACCACTTCTGTGACATATGCATGAGTTTCCAGTGTTACCTGTGACCCTCATGCTTCAACCATGTGTTTTTAAAGTTACCTCTAGATATTCCAGATGATGCAAAATCTTCTATGACTTCACCAATGCTCTTCCCTCTACCAAGAAACTCATTCGCACCCCACGTAACTTCCAAGTAAATATATTAATCTTGAAATGCCAATTCTTGTAAAAGGTGTTTTTCTCTTCTTTGTCACATACATGTAAATAGAAAAGTGCAACAATGTTTGGGTATTTTCTCTGCCCAACTCCACTTCTCTCAATTGATAGAGAATAGGAATTATAGCTCATGCATCTTTCTATTGCCAACAACTAGCATGTCACTTAACATTTAGTGAATGTTTGTAAATGTCAGTTGACATTCTTAACAGCCAGCTTCAGGCTTCAATTCAGAGACTTAAATTGTTCCTGAATAATCAGTGCCATCTTTACTACTCCTTAGACAATTCTATATTTCCCTCAATTCATCTCTGCCTCATTTTTTAACTTTTATCTCCAATTCTGTTCCAATTATGAAATTCCCCAAACTAGAATTACTTTGCTGGCTAGTAGTCCATAGGCCTCAAAGGAACTTGGTGCTGCTGAGGATAGAAATAAGTGCAAACTTGGTACCAGGGTTGAGTAAGTGGATTTATGGAACCAAGCACCTACCTAGATTCCAGTAAGATCAGATTTACATACATACAAGCACACACTTAAAGTGTTAATGCTTTCTGCTGTGGGCAAATTTTAGACTTTTTTGAGGAAATTCAGATTCTTTAAAACCTTTTAGATGGCTGAATAAACAATTTTGGATACTTGAATTTAAAATTTTTCAACCAAGTGCTGTTTCTGCCTTCATTTTTTTTTTTTCTTTTCAAATCCATCAAGTCCCCAGTACCTAAATATTTCAGAAGCATCTTCTAATGGGCAACACTGTTTGGTTTCTGTAGCTCATCATAACTTTAGGTAATTACACATTTCATTTCTGATGGACCACATTTAAAGGTGTTGGCAAGTTAGTTTCAGCCTTCATCTTTCCCAGTATGGAGCTGTTGATTAAGAAAAATAGACATAGTTTTAAATAAGACACTTTCCAAATGCAACTATTGATAGATATAGGGAGCATAGATAAGTTGATTAACAAATGTCTAAAAGTTACATTTTCAATTCTATGATTTTCTAGTTGAATACAATTAATTCTACATTCAACCCCAAATTTAAGTATTTTGGTTTAATCAGCATGCATTGTTAGTGAAAGGTTTGTAATCTTTAAACTTAGGAAGCCTCTTATTTCAACTCAATTCAAATTTATGGCATCTGAAGCACAATATTTTCAGTTGTTCAATTCTATATATTTTACAGCTCTGTAATTTAAGCAATAGTGAAAGAATACTTAAAGAGAAAATCTATTTTCCAGTTACCATAGTAAGACAGGCATATTTCCCTACTCTTAAAATTATGTGAAGAATTTGTATATTTTGAGTAGACTGTAAAGCATTAAAGTCTCCAAATCCAAGGTATCTCTAAGACTTGGTAGAGTAAAATTTCTTTTTACAATGGCCACAGTACTTACAAGTAAGTATTGCTCAATGTGGAACACACAAGCATCATCTTCATTTACGTTCTTAATGTTCTTAAACACCCTAGAATTAGGGAGGAAGACCATGGACATTACTAAAGTCAAATATCTAGGATGGGTTTATATATTCTTAAAGATTTTCCTATCTGCTGTTCCATTTTGCTGGGCTGGGCATTATGATATAAACCTTGCAATAAGGTCAAACAAATCTATTTCTATGACAACTACTTCCAGAGTTTATTGTTGTCTGCTGCCATGTGCATCTCTCAATCTTTTTAAGGTAGTTTATAAGGGTAGAAAGAAAAGTTGTGAGACTTTAGGAGACAGAGAATAGAAGTTACAATAAGATTCTAAAAGGCTGTAGGACAGCCAAATATTATTACATTCTGGATTAAAAGAAATGATTTAACAGGATTAACTTGAAATGCATCTACAAAATGATGCTTTTAGAAATATTCACTTATTTAGCCTAATTATGTATTTAGAATTGGTGAATAAATACAGTATTGCTTCTTCAGGTATATACATAACAAAGATAGGTAATTGTTAGGTTTAAGAATTTATTATCCTAGTAAAGCTCTTAGTACATAGGTAATTCCATAGCATGTATTATCCTGCATCCCATAGACAAGGTGTAATGTGGTCAAGGATGATGGATGGACTTTCATTCATTGCCTGAGATATTCAGATGAAGTTTGTGCAGAGACTTGAAAGAAATGCAGAAATTTACTATAGGAGAGAGTGATTTTTAGACATTATGACTCATGCAAATGTACTTTGGTATGAAATATCATGTAAAAAAAAACCAAGTAAACTGCAGAGCAGTACTCTGTTAAGCACTTAGTTTAATTTCAACATTTATGTTTTTCATGAAATTTCCCTACTATACTTCTAAAACACAATTTCTATTTTAAATGATGTTATATAAACATCATAACAAGGCAAAATTTGGCATTAAAAGTATGAGTCATATAATCACAAAGGCAATGCATAAGAGGATTTGATATGAGCATTTTGTACATATTTCAGTTATTAACATATACAAAAATTGAATACTCAAAACTGATTACTTTATTCGAAATAGCATACCTGGAGTTATCTTTTAGTCAATTAGTATGTACCTGTCAGCCAGTTTTTACATATCATTGAGAAACTAATTCCCCAACTATTTAGAAAGTTCAAATGGAAGACCTAAATGTTTCATACTTAGCAGGGGTAATAAATTATCCAACATATTTCAACCAGGTCAGAATCCATTGCTATACATTTTAAAGACTGAGACTTAAAATCTCCATTAGGGAAATATAAAACTATTCAAAGTCAAGCCTCTGAATGAGACAAAGGATAAAAAGAAAATAGATGAAGTAATGCAATAGCCAGCTGAGGAAGAAACGATGCCAAGTAGCTATGATACAACAGCATGAAGCAAAGTGGTTTCATTAATACACTACAAAGTACCAGAATGCTGCACAAGACTAGACTTGGTTTCCAAACCAAACACAACCAGAGTTTGCCACTATTGATTTTAAGTAGCAGCTGCCTAATTACTAGAAAGCAGATACTTGAGCAGTTGTTGAGATTTACAAATGCAAATAAGTTTCATCACAAATGTATCTGTTTCACAGTTACTATAGCTTTTGGTTGAGTTGCACAGCAATTGAGATATTTAGCCATCATCATAATTGAACTTTATAAAGTAATTAGTAGCACCAAACAGGTATATAAATAGTAGTCACTTAGGTAATAGTCAAATTACAATTCTAAAAAGATATAAAAGGTTTTATTAATGCTTTCATTTCACAATTAAAGAAAATCAGATCTATCTAGCCCCCAAATAATTCATTAAAGAATGATAATCTCTTCCAACAAAAACATCTATCTGTGAATATTGATTTAATATCTTATATATGATAAAATAAAAAATGAATTTATTTCTAGTCATTTCTTTGTTGCTGATACAGAAGTCATTAATAGGAATAAAGAACTTGAGAGAATTTAGAGATCATATTAAGCAACTCCCTTAAATGTAACAATCTAAAAATAGTGTTATATTCTGGGTAGTCAGAGTTTCATAGTTGACACTCTCTTCTACTATGAATTATCGATTTTGAAAGATGTATAGTGCCAAGAACATGTTTTAATTAGCATCATGATATATACCGAGCTTAATTTTATCTTATCTCTATTAGTTAACATAAATTTAAAAAAAAACTTAAAATCTTGGTTAACGATACCATCAGTTTTATTGAACATTCAATTAAATTTACTAAATATTTAAGTTGGTTCTATTATATATCAGGAACTGTGCTAGGAAAAGGAATAAAAAAGATGGAGACATATATTTTTCCTGCTTAGAGAACACAGCCTTTCAGGGAGAAGGACAAATAAGAAGCACTGAAAATATATTTTGGTAAGCGTTATGATAGCCATAGGCAGACGGTGCTATGGAGGCTCAAAGGAGAATTCAGTAAAGTTTTTCTAGAGGAAAGGGGTTTTCCTAGTTGGATCCTCCCAGATGTAGGCTTTGAGAAAAAGATTTGAGGATAATTAGTTTCTTTGGGAGATGATCTTGCATACAAGTAGAAGAGTGAGGAAGCGATGCAGGAAAGGGATAGAGTCAATTAAAGGTGCTATCAGGCAACTTTCCACTTGGGTAATTAAGGCTTAATCCCACTGGGGGAAACTGAGAAATGATGTTGAACATGTGTCTCAGATTTATCTCACATGAGGACAGAAAGTACAGAACCATTTATTATATCAATTGCCATCAGTCTTGGTTGGGGTCTGTTCAAAGGGATAGTAATTCTAATGCATGTCTAGTGTGCTGGAAGCAGGATCCAAAAGCCAGAGAAAATTCTCAGACAAAGGGCTGTGGGTGCTATTATTTGGAAATATGGCCAAAAGAAATGACACGGGAAAAGGAAATGCTCCAGGCACTGGCATCATTGAAGTTAATTGAGCTCTTGAATAAAGTGTACAATCATATAATTTGTTGCACTTTACCCCAAAATTCTTTCATTACACTGGGACTTGTACTTTATTGTTCTTCATGTCTCTTGTGCTCTTACCTCCCTCTTTACTTTAGTTAGATCATGAGGTTCATCACCAAAATTATTTATTTATATACATGCTCAATGTCTTTGCCCCTTTCTCCTTCTCCGTACTCACTTAGAAAATTCGAACTTTGTTTAAATTTGAACTCTCCTCCTACTCTGTAAATAAACCCAGCAGTGGACTGTGGCTGGAGAGAGACATGTAACTCCTGACTCTCTTAGATAAATCCAAGACCACAAATATCAGTTGGATCTTGAGCAATGCTCAACATTCTCTTATTATTCTGGAATATTTATTGCTCTCATACTTGACTATTGCATAATGGCTCCTCCTTTGCCAAATTTTGAAAAACCATTTCTTAGCTGATAGCCTTATATCTTATTCCACCGAGAAAATCATAAAAAAAATAATTTAAAAGACCACATGCTATCACCACCAAATCACCCAATTGAATCTATCTATGCATATGAATTTCATCTTTCCACCTTTTATAACTTATGAAATTCCTTTGTTGATGCAGCCAAACACTACCATTATATACCATACCACATAGATATTTGTAACTCAAGGACTTTATTCCTAGAGTTATCCATATTCCGTACAAAGCATTCATATCCCTATCTCTGTAGGATTA
The DNA here is from genome assembly GCF_023851605.1 of Tamandua tetradactyla. NCBI lineage: Eukaryota > Metazoa > Chordata > Mammalia > Pilosa > Myrmecophagidae > Tamandua > Tamandua tetradactyla. The sequence continues at coordinate 41,905,472 of NC_135337.1, read as the reverse complement.
TTCCATCAGCATTTGAACATACTCTAGAATCTACCATAGTGGTGTGAATTTCAGTAATTAAATAGCAAATTAAATACCATTTCTTAAACTCAGTTTACTTTATCTATCAAAAAGAATGAAAACTCCACCCCTTTGGTTTATTGTTAATATTAAATGACATAAAACCCATAAAACTCCTTAAAATGTTTGACATGGGTAAATAATTTTTATTAATATTAATGATGTAGCTAAATACGATAAAGCTATCTCCTTCTCTTGAGCATTTCCTGATTCTCACATTCATTCTGGGACAGATTCTCCTAAAAGCTTTCTGTCTGGATAGTTTTTTCCTAAAATGGACACAGTGATATTTCTGGACCCACATACTGTTCTGTAACCTGCAGTCAAGAATTTGAGTCTATGTCCTTAGCCCTAAATCGAAGTGGGTCATGACTGAACTAATAGAGTATAGCAGAAGCAGAGCCTTGTGCTTTCTAAAGTTAGATGATAGGGGTGACACAGCACCTACCTGGTTCGCGCTCTCTTTTGAGGTAATCACCCTAGTATCCGAGGCAGGCCACATGGAGTAGCCCATGTTGAGAGGAATTTAGGCTTAACCTTCAGCCCTGGCTAAGCTTCGAGCCAAACAAGAGCTTGTTACCGGTTATGCAAGTGAGATATCTTGGAAGCCAACCCTCAGTCTTCAGATGATCCACTCCATCTGAAGTTGTATACATGTGACTTTTGTCTAATGGCACAAAGCTCAACAATTTGATAGGTGCAGTAACACTGCCAGTAACCCAGGCTGATAAGGGCAGAGACATTACAAAATGGGAAGACATCTTTGGACCCCCAGATTTAAAGAAGCAGTCCCATGCTGAGAAAACTATTCCGCTGCAAACACAGGCTACATATTATGGAAGAAGAAAGATAATTCAAGGAGCAGAACCAAGAGCTCAGAGGACGGAGCCACAAGTTATCCCAGACAGAAGGGCTAAGAGTCAATCAATGAATTGGCAACATGTGACCAGCTATGTTAAAGAATTACTATGGAGCAATGACCTTGCTGTGTATCTATTGCTTCCTTCCTTTTAGAATGATAGTGATTATCCTATGCCTGTCTCCTCACTTTCATATGTTGGATCCATGATAGGGGCAGATAAGTTTTACTTCATAGAGCTTCTGATTGAGCAGAATGGTTTTCAAGGAGTTGTACCCAAGGAACTTCATCAAGGCTCAAGCATATTTAGACCTGACTTAAATGATGAGATCCTGTGCCTTAAGCCTGAGCCTGATGCTATAATTGATAAGACTTTTGTAGGATCTTATCCTACAAAAAGTGATGAGTGTATTTTGCATGTTGAAAGAATGTAAGCATGTTTTAGCCAAAAGGCAAACAGTGGTGGGCTTTAAAACATGTCTGCAAATACTCTAATACTATTCCTATCATAAAGTGGGATATAAATATTTTCCCTTAAACCTGTGAAGTGTTTTCTGACTGCCTCTGCAAATACATTGCTGTGGAAATAACCCTATGTGACTTCTGAGACAGGACTAGAAAAGGACATGCAACTTTGGTTTTTCTTAGAACACTTGCTACAGGAATAATCTACTGCCATGTAAAAAATATGGCACACTAAGGATTCCCCATTAGAAAGACCACATGGAAAGAGAGAGAGTAAGAGAGAGAAAGAGAACGATGATGATGGTGGTGGTCGCTGTGGTGATGAAGATGATAATAAAAAGGCTTCCAACTGTAATCACATGAAAAACCATAATGAGAACCAATTAGCTGAACATAGTCAACTTCCAGATTCAAGAGCAAAATAAGAGTGCTACTGTTTTAAATCACTGTTTTAGGGTAGCTTCTTACAAAGCAATACGTAACCAAAACCTCACCTTCTTCCCTGATCATATCCTAGCACTCTTTGTACTGCACTGTAACTGTCTCCTCAGTTTTTGTCTTTATCACTGTCTTTTGTACTATTTGAAGACTAGAACATTTCATTTTCATTCCTGTAACCATACGCAAAGCACACATTTCACAGTTAGAACAGTTTCAGCACATGATAGGTCTTTACAGATGTTTCATGATTAAATTAATTCCTAAAGACCCCATCATGCTGTCTACATTCTCTCTTAACATGAATCTCTCATAGTATAGATTGTCTTTCTGCAGTCTACTCGCTGCAGGAAGAGGATGGTATCACTTTCTTTTTTTTTGTCTGTGCTTCTCACCCTGGTTTTCAAGGCCCTGTACCTTAAAAATTACAATCTGTCTTTCCCACCTTATTTTTACTGCTGCCCTACATTTGCACCGTGTTGCAACCAGTCTAGGCCTTAACTCTTCCTTCCAAATGTTCCAAGCATTCTCTCCACTTGGCTGTGAGTAATGGAGGAACAAGACAGAAGCCCAGTCAGTCGTTTCCTTAATGTCTCCTAATAACTTAGGATGAGCATTAGTTTTGATAAACCCACTTGCACCTTTTTTTTAGGTGCATGGTCTTGGAATCGAACCCGTGTCTCCCTCATAGAAGGCAAGCATTCTACCACTGAACCACCCATGCACCCTTCTTGCACCATTTTATACTTTGATGCTTACCTTATTCTATAAAATAATTCATTCAAGTGTAAACTCCTATTTTAACTCTTGGGTTTTAAGCTCTCTGTGAGTAGAGAGTGCTTCATGTTTATATTTACACTCCCTCAAGTCCTCAGAGTAACAATTTGGATGTAGTAGATCTTCACAGATATGTTGGATTGCATTAAATTGATTAAAAACTAACTTAAGTCCCCTCTTCTTACATGGATATTAATTATATTGATTTCAAAGAGTTTTCTTGTCAGTACAACTCATAAGAGTAAATATCTATAGAAGTAAATGTTTATAAGAACTATAAGCATAATAGGTTTTCTCTGACTCTTTCAAATAAGCTAATCTGCCTGAGTATAACTGAGAATTGATTTATTGATCCCTTAACTCCAAGATCTGAAATGATTCATTTGATTTTTGGGGGCTCTCATACCAGTTACGTCTCCTGAAATTCTATCATCAGTCACTATGATGCATGTTAAACTCTTCAAACTTGATGAAACATGTATTTTCAAAGCATGCACCCTCATCTTCTCAAAGGTCTTCTTTCTGATCTATTTATCATACCTGTTTCTTCAAATTCTTTTCACCTTTCCCCAACCTATGAATGCTACCTTATTACATTGCAAAAGAATGTATGACAATTTCTTTAAATCTTAGAATATATTTTGGCAACATTGTTTTCTAAGAAATACTATTACATTAACACCCATAATGTTTATCTGCATAATTTAAACCAAAAAAAAAAGATCTAGTTGGATGATGAAATAATCACTTAACTGACTACCTAAAATATAAGCACATCCTTCACTTAAGTAATTGAAGGGATTTCTTTGATCAACACCAATATTTTATCTAACGTAGTGAAAACATTTGTGTATATAGATATTTGACCACAGGATGATTTGGAGATTTTCACCAAAGCTGTTCTGAGATATGTTTTTAAAACTACATAATTACAATGTTCTAAACATCAGGTCTAAAAAATATGGGTGGGGTGGGTAGAGAGTTGCTTAAACTGTTCACTTAAAATGTTCATATCTTAGCAGTGCCTGGCATAATATTGAGTGATGATTCATGAAGTGACTATGTAGAAATCTTTTATTCTTCTCTTAGTAAAGTGACAAATAATTACTTAAGTAACATCTTCAATCTTTACTGACTGCTAAAAATCACGAGAAAAGTTTCGAAGGTTTCTTTGGAACAATATCAAACCCACTGTTCCAAAGAAATCTTTGTAACATCCATTGTTATCAGATGTCAGTTAATTCTTACTCCAGTCTTCTGAATCTTTTGAAATATGTGAAACTAAAAAAAATCACACATTCCAGTCAACCATAATTACATGTCTACCAATCCAGAGTTCATAAATGAATTAATCTTTATATACAAGCATCAGCAAAAAAGAAAATGTATGTTGAAATAAGTTTCTAAACAAAATTAAAAGTAAGATTGTAGGCCAGCATTTCTTGGTTAAAGTTTTTTGCTTTCAAATTCAAATAGCAGAACAAACTGAATGAATAAACTATGCCCCCAGCTAGCTATTACCCTAGTACATGGAGCAGGAAACACTGGCTAAATTATTGCCGTGTTACCTGATCAAGAGTCAACTAAAGTACCAAGAAACATGGGGGTTGTTTGGTTTGTCTAATTTAGACTTTTTTTTAAGTCCCAGAAAATGTAGAATTCACTTAATTGGCACCCTGATAAATGATTCTCCAATCTAATTGGTATAATTACCAAGAGGCAGGCACAGTGTAATGTATTTAAATGACTCAAACCAATTGGCTCATGGACTGTTTTTTTCCATTTAAATAGTGATATTTATAAGCTTATTCACTGTATTCTACTACCGTATATCAATATTTAGCCCCAAATATTTTCTAGTACATGTATGTCCATTTCTACGGCTTAGAAAGGGAATGTTGTAAGCATTTTGTAGGGTTTTCATTCATCTGGAACAAGATTGAAAACTTGGTAAACCAAGGCAGCCTCTTTTCAACTAAAATTTACCAGAGCTGTGTCCGAAAAACCTTTGTGGTATTCCACGAGTTGGGTAATGAAACTTGGATATATTATTATTATGGACACATATCAAAACATTTGAAGTCTTTCTCCTAATTTTTTTGTCTATTGCCTTTTCTGATGCAAAGTATGATCCAGAAAAAGTTAAGAATTATTATGATGATAGTGTCCCTTTTTTTCAGCAAGCAAGATGGATGTTTTACTTATGAAAGTTATGAGGTAGAAAAAATAGCTATTCTGTTTTGTTTTTCACTTTTGACAAGATATAAATTTAAATGGAGACCTTAGAGATTCATAAGAAAGAAAATGAAAAACAAAGTCCTCAAAAACAGTATTTCATAAACTTGTTTGTCCTATCTCCAACACTGTGATCAACCGTTAATGTTACAGTAATTGAGACTTCCGTCTAAAATGGGCGTTAAAATAATGAAAGAGGGTGGACCACGGTGGTTCAGCAGGCAGGCACCCGTCTGCCATACCAGAGACCCTGTTCTGAGGCCTGCCCATGCAAAAAAATAAAAAATAATGAAGGAGTTAGGGATTGGAAGAAGCATAGAAGCAAACTGCAGATGTTAGATTACTAGGGAAAAGCCAAGATCATTTGAATGCCATCACACTATCCACAGGTAATGCAATTTATTTTTTTTTCACATGGGCGGGCACCGGGAACACGGGTCTCTGGCCCGGCAGACGGGAACTGTACCACTGAGCCACCGTGGCCCGCCCAATGCAAATTTTTATATATACAATTCAGTCACAAATGAAAAACAGAAAATTGTTTTGATGAAGTAGGTCTGGAGAGTGATCAAAATATATGATTCTGTACAGAAAAATCTTAAACTGACCAAAGTCGGCAGTTTTAATCTTCGTATCTGCTTCTAAACTTCTGCAACCTTCTTAAGATTTTCCAAAATTATTGGTACACATGAAGAAAAAAGCAAAGAGCATAGGAGAATTTAAGTCATACCCAGGGAAAAAACGTGGAATCAGGTGACTATTGTTTGAAATACATATAGATTCAAGTCTGAATTTGTCTATGAGATCATTCATAGGATGCTTTATAAATTAATTTTTATATTAACATTTTGATAGCCAACCTTGAAATTTAATGCAAAACTTATGTATTACCTTGAATTTACATTGTTATGCTGCTGCATATTCAAAGAGTAGACTAATAATGAAAATGATGATAATGATGATGCCTTGACAAATATAGATGGCATGTGTTGAGCTCTTACTCTGTGCCAGCCACCATGTCTACCACATTCCCTATATTTTCTCATCTTACCTATGCAGGTAATATGTTAAATCAATTTTAATAGATAAGAGAAACATCAAAGCATCTGTCTCACACATATTTCTTACTTTTTAAAGTAGTTCCTATAGTTGAAATAATTGAAAAATTCATATTCTCAAATATTTAATAAATATACCTTATTCAAGCACAAAATAATTCTTACAGTTTTATAGATCCATATTTTATCTTTTCAAACTCACCATTAATTTAAATATATTCAGTAGACCCTTGGGGTTTTGTCAAAGAATGCAAAATCTTCAATACACATTTGCTTATTCATTGGAAATATTTCATATTGAAATTCAGAAGATAAGAGATCTATGATAAAAGTCACTCTTTTATAATCAATCCTAATAAGAATGTCAATTGTAGACATTCTCTCAAATCAGCTAATAGGATTATATTTTCAACAGACATTGTTAACTCAATTAAACAGAAAAGATATAAACTAAATTAAGCTCAAGTGATAAAACTCTCTCTATAATTCACTCAGAGATTAAGATTTTTAAATCACCAACAATTTATATCAAACCAAAAGTAAAAAGTAAAATGCTTCTAATTGCATGAACTAGTGCCTAAATTTCAACAACTGACTCTCATAAGAAACTTAAATTAACACAAAATTAAGATCAGAACATAACATGAAACAGAACAGTTCCAAAATATAATATATTTGTGCTAGTTAGCCTTTTTGGACACCTCAAGCCAAGAAAGTGTATCCACCCATGTGTATGGTAAGTGTGAGTTTGCCCAGCACTGTCCCTTCTGCCTGGTTGCTTGGGATTGGGGAGAATCTGGCCACCACCCCATTATTTTGAGGGAGTTAATGCTGTGTCCCAGATACTGCGGAGAGACCAGCCCTGACTCAGTGCTTGATTATGGTGGAGCTGAGAGCATGGCTGCTACACAATTGCTTACAAAGGGTAGAGCTGCAGGTCCATTACTCCCCAAGGACAAAACATAGTTCTATTAATTATTCTCAAAACTTGAAATCTAGTGGAATATGCCATTCAAAATTTCATAACTGTTCGGGATCCATAACCCTGCTTTCCATCCAATTTCTCCTTATGTCAATAAGAATGTTTACTCTATGACTGTCCCTCCCTCCCTCCCTTGTATATTGGAAGCAGATAACTTGCTCTAAGTTTCATAAGTACACAGCTGGAGGGGAATTGTAATCCAGGACAGACCACACTTGTAACTGATTTTGATGAGAATTTGTACATAGTATTATTATTGTAATGGCTTAAGGCTTTTGGGATATTGTGATGGAATGAATGCATTTTGTATATGGAGAGAGCATGTCTTTTTGGGTTCCAGAGGGTGGAGTGTGAGTCTTTGAAGCTGTATGCACAACAGATAAGTACATTCTTAAAGTCAATCCATCCCTGTTAATGTGGACCCATTTTAAGTAGGATTTTTTTGATGAGTAGGATCTTAAGTTAAGACGTGACCCCACTCATTCAGGGTGGGTCTTAACTGTCTTATTGGAAAACTTTGTAAGGAAATGAAAGTTAGACAAAGGAAAAAAAGACAAAAACAAAGAGAAGCACAGTAGCCAGAAGAGAACGCCATGGAAGCCAGAAGCTGAAAGCAACAAAGCCTGGAAGTCTCAGAAGGGAGAGACCAGCAGACACTGCCATGTGCCTTGCCATGTGACAGAGGAGTCCAGGATCACTAGCAGCCGGTCTTTGGTGAGAAAGTGTGGCCTTCTGATGTCTTGATTTGGACATTTTCAGAGCTCCAGAACTTAAGCTTGCAAGATAATAAATCCCCATTGTAAAAGCCAGCCCAGGGCGGGCCACGGTGGCTCAGCAGGTAAGAATGCTTGCCTGCCATGTCCGAGGACCCGGGTTCGGTTCCCGGTGCCTGCCCATGTAATTATAAATAAATAAATAAATAAACAACCAATGGGTAAAACATAGATATCTTAAAAAAAAAAAAAAGCCAGCCCATTTCTGGTATATTACATGTTGGAAGTCTAGAGGACTAAAATGTGGCCCCACCATTGATTGGTCCTTACTATGAGGCTCAGTTGTAATGGCCTCTATCATTAAACTGGCCCAATGTCATATTTAATTGGGGGAAATGAAAAAAAAATCACATCTATCATTCCTGCTTATAAACAGGCCAATTCTTGTCCAAGTACAACTCTTCTCCACCAGCTACCCAGCCCCAAAGTATTTTTATTAGTTTATTTGTCTCAGCAGAACACCACTTATATATTCATCATAATCATCACTTTTACTAAGTGTTATGGGTTGAATCTTGCCCCCCAAAACGGGTTCACAATTAATGAACCAATATTAATTAATTATTATTAACCCCCAGTACCTCAGAATGTAACCTCATTATGAAATAGGGCTGTTGCCGATGTAATTTGTTGAGCTAAATGAGGTCATACTGGAGTAAAGAGGTCCCCTAATCCAATGTGGGTGGTATCCCTATAACAAGAAGAGAGAAGATACAGAAAAACACAGGGAAGAAGGGGCCAAATAAAAATGAAGGTAAGGTACATGGGTGGTTCAATGGTAGTGCTTGCCTTCCATGCGGGAGACCCGGGTTCGATTCCTGGACCGTGGACCCCACCCCACCCCCCCCCAAAAAAAGAAAAGAAATGGAATCAGAGATTAGAGTTGTGCTGCCAAAGCCAAGGAACACTTGAGGCCACCAGAAGCTGGAAGAGGTAAACAAGGATTCCTCCACTACAGCCCTTGGAGAAAGCACTACGCTGCCTCCCTTGAATCCAGACTTCTAGACCTCAGAAGCCTAATAGAATAAATTGCTGTTGTTTTAGCCATCCAATTTATGGTCATTTGTCATGACAGCCCTAGAATATTGACACACTGGGTTATACAGTCATTTACCTTAGTGGCATACTGCAACTAAGGCTTCTTCTCATTCTTATTGCATGGTGACTCTGTCAGTTCTCTCAGATGCAGTGCCATGAGCCATCTCCATTCTGGCGTCCAGGCTGAAGGAGCAGCCTCTCTCTAGGACATTTCTGCCATCTTGGAAGAGAGGAATAAGCCATAGCATAACAATGGAATGCCTCTGACAGATTTTTTTCAGTAGAGTCCCTAAACAATTCTCAGATTTCACTGGTCAAAGCGAGTCACAAAACAAAGAGGGTCAAACAGTATAATCTTATCATGTAGCAGTTACAGGAATAGATGGGAAGCCTGATATTTTCTATCATAGTAGCAAATGATGTTTTAAAATAAACTTCTTAAATTTTAGAATAGTTCTAACTTTGGAAAAAAGTTGTGAAGGTAGTATTGAGGGTTCTCATTGACCCCATACTCAGTTTCCCCTAGTAGTAACATATTAATATTAAAAATATGGTGTATTTGTCACAATTAATGAACGAATACTAATAAATTATTATTAATTAAAGTCTGTACTTTCTCCAGATTTCTTTGCTTTTTCAGTTCCAGGATTGTATCCAGGATGCCAATGACATTGAGTTTGCATATATCTTTAGGACTTTTTGGCTGCAACCATTTTCTAAAATTTTCCTTGTTTTTGATAACTCTAACATTTTTGAGAACTGGCCAGGTATTTCATACAATGTCTACCTATTAGGATTTCTCTGAAATCATAATTAGATTGGAGTTATGGATGTATGAGGAAGCCCACAGAGGTAAATTGTCATTCTCATTGCATCCTATTAAGGATATGTAACATTACTTATGACTGTTGATACTGATCTTGATTACTTGGTTGAGGTACTTTTGCTAGGTTTCTCCACTATAAAGTTAGTTTTACTATGTGTCCTTTTGCTTTTAGTCATACAGACTGGACTCATTTCTAAAGTTACTTAGATCAGCATGTTTTTCTACCACCCCATTCAGTGAAGTTGTTTCACTTATTTATAATACATTGAAAATGTTTTATCACAGTCTGTGTTCCATCCTGGGATTCAATTCTCCCTCCTCCTAAATTATTTTATTTAATTTATTGCATTCACTAAGCTTTAGGCTTTCTGCTAGGAAACTTTATCAGTTTTAACAAATGTTTAATGTATTGTATTCACCATTACGGTATTTTACAGAAGAGTTTCATCACCACAAGAGTCCTCAATCCTTCACCTATTTTACCGTCTGTCCCTAATAACAAATGATGCTGCACTTTCTTCTCATATGATTACTTGCCTTATGTATATCTTTTTTGGTGAGGTATCTGTTCATATATTTTGCTCATTTGGACACTAGATTGGTTGTTTTCTTAGTGTTGATTTTTAAGAGTTCTTTGTATATTTTCTTTCATGGATCATGCTTTTAGTGTTGTAGCTAAAAGCTCATTACCAAAACCTGGGACACACAGATTTTCACCTACTTTTTTTTTTTTACCATGAGTTTTGTAGTTTTGTATTTTACATTTAATTCTATGATTCATTTTGTGTTCAATTTTGTATGAGATATAAAATCTGTATTACGTTCTCTTTTTTCCCAATATATATGTCTGATTGTTATAGCATCATTTATAGAAAAGACTATTTTCTCTCCATCTAAATTGCCTTTGAACTTTTCTCAGAAATCAATTGATTATCTGTGGATAAGTCTATGTGTTCTCTATTCTGTTCCATTAATCTATGTATCTATTCTTTCACTAATACCACTCTTCTGTATTATTATAGTTTAGTAGCATGTCTTGAAATTAGATAATGAATCCCTCAACTTCACTTTTATTCAGTACTGTGCTGGTTACTCTAGGTCTTTGTATTTTCCATATAAATTTTGTTATCAGTTTGTAAATATCTACAAAATAATCTGTTGAGATTTTGACTGGAATTGTATTGAAGCTATAGATGAAGTTCAGAATAATTAACAGCTTAACAATACTGAATCTTTCAATCCATAAACAATCAATATCTCTTCATTTATTTAGATGTTTTGGAATTTATTTCATAAGTGTTTTGTATTTTTCTGAATCTTGATTCCATACATATTTTGTTAGATTTGTACCTAAGGACTTCATGCTTTGGGTGTTAGAATGGCTGGTTTTTTTCATTTCAATTTCTGATTTTTAATTGCCAGTATACAGGAAATAAATTGATTTGTATATGTTGAGTTTGTATCCTATGACTTTACTATACTAAATCTAAGAGTTTAGTTGTAGATTCTTTGGATTTTTCTACTTGACAATTATGTCACTTGAGAATATGGGCAGCTTTCTTTCCTTCTTTTCAAATCTGTATATCTTTTTCTTGTCTTGTCTTATTGCACTAGCTGGGACTTCTAGAATAATGTTGAATAGGAGTGGAGTGAGAAGCCATCCTTGCCTTTTTTTAAAAATTTTAGTCATAAAGGGCCCAATTTCTCACAATTAGATATGATCTTAGCTGTATTTTGTGGACTTTTTTTTTTTATCAAGCTGAGGAAGATCTCTTCTATTCCTAGTTTGCTGAGAGATTTTTTTATATTTATTTTTTATCATGAATGAATTATTGGATTTTGTCAACTGCTTTAGTGGATACAATAATGTGATCTTCTTCTTTTGTCTGGTGATATGGTGAATTACATTGACTGATTTTCAAATGTTCCACCAATGCTACCTACCTGGAAGACATCCCACTTGGTTGCGGTATATAATTCTTTGATGGCTTTTATTTGCTTATATTTCCCGAGAATTGTAATGTCTATGTTCATGAGAGATCTTGATCTATAGATTTCTATTCTTGCAATGTCTTTGTCTGGTTTTGGTATTACAGTAACATTGGGCTCATAGCAATGAATTGGAAAATGTTCACTTGCTTCTATTTTCTGGAAGAGACTGTGGAGAAATGGTGTTATTTATTCCTTAAATGTATTGGAGAATTCACCAGTGAAATCACTGCTGTCTCTTTGGAAGGTTGTTAACGACTCAATCTCTTTAATATACATAAGCCTTTTTGGATTATCTGTTTTTGTTGTGTGAGTTTGTAGCTTGCGTCTACCAAAGAATTGGTCCATTTCATTGAAGTTATCAAATTTGTGGGTGTTGAGTTGCTTGTATTATTCCTTTGCTATTCTTTTAATGGGACCAGTAGTGATGGTTTCTTTTTATAACTTGCAGAGATAACTTTTGTTTGGCTGGGGTTTTTTGTTTAATCTAACTGGGAAAATAACACATTAAAATATCTTTTCAAAGAGTGGGCTTTTAGTTTAATTTATTTTCTCTGTTGTTTGTCATGTCTTCAACAATCTATTTCTGCTGTAATTTTTTATACTTTCTTGTCTCCTCCTTAATTTAGGCTTATTTCAATCATTTCTATTTCTGTTATTTCTGTCCTTTTTAAGGTGGAAAGTACTGATTATTGATTTTACGTCTTTCTTTTCTAATATACAGATTTAACGCTATACATTTTCCTCTAAGTACTGCTTTCACTCCATCCCACAAATTTAGACAAGTTCTACTTACATTTTCATGTAGTACAAATATTTTTCTAATTTATCTTGAATTTTCTTTTACTAATTTGTAATTGAAATTAGTCATTTAATTTCCAAACATTTGGAGGATTTTTCAAATGTCTTTCTGTTATTCATTTCTGGTTTAATTCCACTGTGGACTGACTTCCTTCATGTGATTTCTATTCTTTTAAACTTGTCAAAGGTGCATTATGACCCAGAATGTGCCCTATCTTGGTGAATCTTCCCTGTGAGTTTGAGAAGAATATGTATTTTGCTGTTGTTGGACAGAGTAGTCTATAAATGTCAATTAGATCAAGTTGAAGGGGAATGTTTGCATTGGATAATAGCAGGACTTACAATATGCAAGGCAAGAGCGTGGAAATTCTTAAAGGTTTCTCATAAATTTAGACTTAACTCTGCAGGAAGTGTGAGTGTAAGTAGTGTCATTATGAAATCAGGGTTTTAAGGCACTGAAATAGTGGCAATATGTAGTGTATTGAAGAGGAATACAGTTGGATAGTGCTATACCAATTATTGTTATATTGTGTTGTTTTATTGAAGTAGTTAGAGTCAATTATGAAATCAGTATCTATTACAAAAAATCTAGGATATAATTATATAGCTTACATGCATCTTAAGGCTTACCAAAGGGTCAGAAAGAAAAACAAATTAAATAAAATCAATCATACAAATATTCTACTTGTTCTTGCCATTTTACCTTCAGTGGTATTAGAGAAATTAAGTACAATGACTGATAAAATTTGCTGCCAAAGAAGACTAAGATTTGAATGAAAATGTCCCTCTATAATATCCTCCCAAAGTACGAACTTATGTCATGCTTTGTAAGTTGTTAAGCAATGCTCATTATCCAAGAAAATAATTTGAAAATGCAGTTCTATATTTTAAAACAATTCCAAATTTACTCACCAGGAAGAAGGCTAAACTCAATTCTTAGTCACTGTTCTGAAAACAAAGACCCAGATCTAATTCTAGTGTTCTAGCGCATCTGATTTCTGGCATGTGGCATAGGAATAGGAAAAGGATCTAGGAGTTTGGAAATATCAAGGTCCATTAATTTTCAGAATCAGCATGGACTGACTTGTTTATGCTATTGTCATTGAGCTATTCAATCTCCTAGAATCTTACATTTGAATTCTCATTTACAGAATGACTTTACCCTAAAAGAATGATGACTGGAAATAACTTTAAGATGGAAAAAGACCAGACAGAGCTGGACCTCTTGGTCTGCCACGTAACATATTTGGGCCTTTGTGTAAGGTCTTTAACTTATCTCTGCCTCAGTTTCCTCTAAAATGAGGACACTGGACTTAGTTCTAAGATAATAAAAAGAATGATTGCAATTTGACAATTAGAATCTTTTTTACAATGGATTCAATAGAAACACTATTACCTAAGGATTTTGGCCTTGTATATTTCACACAGAAATATAATTTGAGTAATCTAAGACTTAGGAGAGTATTAAGCATCTTCTTAACAGGACAATGTGAAGTATCCCAGAGAAATGTTAATTAAACAAGTATCTAAATAACCTGATGGCCTAGATTCCCCATTGTCAATGGAATGATTAAATTAAAAATATCCTCAAACATTAACCACGAAACCAGAATAGCACTTGAATAGTTGTTTCTTACATTCAACTCTAAACTATGCCAGATTAGTGTTTATAAACAATCTTCATTAAGCCTGACAGGCACTGCTGATCTGAGTTAAGTCTTTAATTCTGGGCATCCAAGGCCTCTGTCCTCTCTTTCTTCATTTCTTATTGTTTTCATGATGAGATGAATTAAAATTCTTATTTGTTATGCATTTGGTGTACCACCACTCTTCCTGCTCATCTGTGCTTATAAGATTTTACCCTGCTTGCAAAAGTGTTTGTGAGCCCTCAATTTTGAACAGCTGTGAAGAAGGCTGGTTAACTATTTGTAAACACCACCCAACGATCCTTGACAGTAATGGCAGTCTTGCAGAATACTGAAGCGCTATTTTATTGGCAGTGATAATGAGACTGCCTTGTCCAGGGGTCTGGTTATTGCACCAATACTGAACATTATCATGTAGTTGTGGTGTAAAATAATGAATTAGTCACATTTTTTTAATGAGGTTGTATCCATGGGAAATAAAGTGTGTACAGCTATGGCCTTTACTGAGATCATTCAAACCCATACCATTACTGAGATTTCGAACTATATGGTATAGTTACCTTTGAGAGCAAGAGTTTTATATTTTGAACTTCCCCCCTTTTCTTTAATTAAGAAAAAAGCATGTTTACTCAGCTAGTTATTGGCCTGAATGTAATGATATTATTTAGTGTCAGTTCTAAACAAGAGATTATTTTAAATGGAAGATAAGATTTGTGGGAAAAATGAAAATAGTATCAATTAAAAATAAGTACAAAGTAAAATAACATGTCATTATGTGAGTAATATTCATTCACATTACAAAATTTTTCATATTATGTAGGCAAAATACATATATAACAATGTGTTAGATGAGTTTAGATCACATTATATGAACAATGTATATGAATACATTATTTTGAAGACTCATTAAACATTGTCTTTAAAATTTGGTCAGTGAGTTTATAAATAGCAGTTGCTTTAATTGTATCAAAATATAGACTAGCTCTAAAGGGACATTCTTAATAAGGGGTTGGCTAATAAAGACAATCCCTATTGCGAAATGGCCTGGCACCTATTAGGAGATCAGTGAATAGCTGTGGAATAAATGCATAAAATGTTAGAAAGACTTCCACTTTTTCCTCTGAGCATATATCTTAAGTTGCAAAAATGCAAATAAAGGACATGATTTCTGATTACAATTCAAAATCTTCACTGCTCCCATATTTATGCATAAAGTTTATATACTAGAATCTTCTTTTGTAGCGCTAAACTTGTTCTGCAAATTTCTATATATAATTTGTGCAAATTTTTCATTAAGTATGCTCAATACTGAAGTATTTATAAAGTTGTTGCTCCCATGAATAACACTTCTTTTGAAAATTTATTCTCCAAATGGATATGCTAGTAGAAAGGAATACAAATAATGTCATTCATATTAGACTCGCTCTTTAAAAATATTTTTGATTGCCTACTATGTGCAAGTAACCATGCCAGGCATGGGATTCATGGAGAGAAATTGAGAGCCTACCTTCAAGGAGCATACAGTCTACATGGGGTTACTTAGCCCTACCTTGAGGAAGGACAGGAGAATTCTAGCTGAGACTGTTGGGAGACAATTCTCCCATGGTGCTCTTGAATTGCAAACAGAGGTACTGACAGCCTTTTTCCTGGACTGTCTTTTCAAGGATGTTTCTATAGTGAATACCACTGGGGCATAGACACTATGTCTCCCTAAGGAGACATGCTTACTTCCCAATACAAAGTCAGCTTCCCTAAGCTCAGGGCACCTTTCCTGTAAGGTAACCCACTGTGTGTAACAGGTGTCCTTTGTCTTTGTGTCACCCTGTGGGAATCAGGGCTGAGGGGAGAACACAAATACTGAAACTCTGCTATTGCTGGAGTAAATCCTTTGTCCCTGACCCAGGAATCATCTGGCTTCTGTCAGCATCCCTAAAACTGTGGCAGGCCAATGCATTAACTTGAAAGTAGAGTGAAATATCAGGCACTTGATAGTTTTTGACAGAGACCTGAAATCAAAGTAAGGCATAGCAGGCCACAGCAAGGCAGGTGGTAAGGATGGCAGAAAAAGCACCGCAAGGAGAGAGCCAACATGTGCACAGGCCTGGTTCAAAAGCAGTTCAGTATTGACAAAAGCAAACTGGGGGGCTGGGGGGACAGGCAGTGATGTGGATAAGGTCAAGATATGAATTTGAAAGACTCAAAATTGAACAGGGAATCACAGCCTAGCTACTCTTAGCACTTCACATAAATAATCGCATTTCATTTTCAACAACCTAACCGATAGGTATAATTGCCATTTCCATTTTATAGACGAAGAAATGAAGACAGCAAAGGAATAAAAAAACTGCCTAAGGTTATGCAGTTAGTTAGAGGTAGAATCTGGATTTGAACCCAAGCCAATTAACTCCAGAGCCTATGGCTCTTACCACTTATGTTAGCTTGCAAGCTGCTGGAATGTGATATACCAGAAATGGAATGGCTTTTATAAAGGGAATTTAATAAGTAACAAGTTTACAGTTCTAAGGAAATGAAAGTGTCCAAATTAAGGCACCCACAAGAGGTTGCCTTCATTCAAGGAAGGTGGATGGACCTGGAACCCCTCTGTCAGCTGGATAGTTAGGTGGCTGGCATCTGCTTGCCCCTTGCTCCTGGGCTCCACTGCTTTCAGCCTCTGTTCCTGTGGGGGGGGTGGTCCTCACTTTACTTCTCCGGGGCTGGCGTTCATCTCTTGGCTCCGCTTGGCTCTCTACTGCTTCTGGCTTGCTTAACATCTCATGGCAATGTTTGCTGGGCTCCCAACATCAGTGTATCTGATCTCCAAATGTTGGCATCTGTGTCAGTTCTGCTCCGAAGTTTCTGTATGCTCTGTCATTTCTGTCGTTTCTGAAGCTTTGCTGTTTCTCTCCAAAATGCTTCCTCTTTTAAAGGATTCCAGTAAACTAATCAATACCCACCTGGAATGGGTGGAGTCACATCTCCATCCAATTAAAGGTCACACCCACGATTGAACAGGTCACATCTCCATGGAGA
The DNA here is from genome assembly GCF_023851605.1 of Tamandua tetradactyla. Classification (NCBI taxonomy): domain Eukaryota; kingdom Metazoa; phylum Chordata; class Mammalia; order Pilosa; family Myrmecophagidae; genus Tamandua; species Tamandua tetradactyla. The sequence goes on along the minus strand of NC_135337.1, from coordinate 41,888,495 downwards.
TAATCTAACAAAAAATTTCCAACCTGCAGTATTGAATCGGTCTTAAAAGAAACAGTTACTCTCATAAGATTGGATCAGGATTAAAACATGCTCTTCTGGGGTACGTAATATTTTCAAACCAGCACACCACTGGACTCTATACCACCAGAGGTGTCTTGGACCCTTCATGAAAGACTTTGTAAAACACACTATGGATGCTGGACTTCATGCCAAGTAAAATGGGTACCCATCAAAGGCAGGGAGATGATATGATTAATAGGAAAGTGTATCCTCTGAAAAATGACTACGTCAGAGACAGTCAAGGAGCTGTGCATGGCCTTAACTGGAGATGCCACTAACTTGTATAAGGAAAGAATAAAGAGACAAACTAGGATCTCTTCGATAAGTGTTTTTATTTTTTCTATCTGGAGCACCAAAACAACATCTGGTAAACAGTATGTACTCTATAAATGTACTGTGAATGAATTCATTAATCTAGCCACCAATCTGACCAGGCCACCTCTTTCTAATTCCAATACTTGTGTAACTGATTTTTGTCTTTCCCTCAAATAATCATAATAATTTTTCACAATTTTATTTTGCTCTCTGTTTTACCATCATTTACCTTATTAATTTTTAATATTATTGCATTAACCAGAAATTATAAAACAGCATTCAGTAACAATATTTATGTAATACTTGTTTGTACACAGTTTAAAGGTTATATCTCTAGAAATGGGTCAGCAAAATTTTCTACAAAAGGGCCCACTGTAAACGTGTTACTGCTATGCACGGTATACAAATCTGCTATTGCAGCAAGAAAGCAACCACAAGCAACATATAAATATAAGTGAAAGGGCATGTCTGTGTTCAAATAAAAGTTTATGTGAACCCTGCTTTAGAGTATGTCTATGGGTTATTATTGTGTTGGCTATTGTTTAAATATTAATTATCATATACATAATTATTTTATTAATTTACAAACATTTAGTACACATATGCAATGTACAAGTTCTGTGGTAGATATAGGGATACAGCACTGCATATGTCACTGTCCTCATGGAGCTTACAATATAATACAAGAACATAAACAAATTTTACATGTATGTGTATGTGTATGCATGTGTGTGTTAGTAAATGTGTTTAAATATGTACTAGTGAGGGTAAATGGCATTTAAATATTAGCCTTTAGCAACATCTTGTCACCTTGGAGCCCCTTTTTTGTTTTGAGAAAGCCATCAGAATGGAAATTTAATGGCAAACAAGTCATTTTTAACTCAGTCTCAGCGTTTCATCTTTGCGTGCCTTGTGATTCTTTTTCTCTCTTTACCAACCCATTAATAGGTAGCACATAAAGTTCTCCAGAGAAGTGTGAGCAAATTTACTCAAATTTTTCTGGGGACCAAGGATTCCAAGGTCCAGATCCTTACCCCAGGAGATAAATATTATTGAAACATGCCTGACCTAATAGAATGGCCCTGATTGAGCTCAGATGATAGAAAAGGTTAACAGTGATCATTCACCCCCTTCCTAGGAAAAGTGACTCCCTGGGGAGGGGGGAGGAGCATTGAGGGAGAACACAGGTAGAGGATCAGACCTCAACACTAGAGCCCAAGTGGCTTTATTAAAGCTGACACCCATCCTGACCCAGCCACTCCACAAATACGGGTGTGCATTTGGTCAATAGCATTGCATGTGAAAGTAGGCATGTAAGCAAGCATGTGTGCCCATGTATGTGCGTATAAACTGTAAATGATGTGTTATGGAAGTGTGATAAACCAGCTGGTCCAACTTTCTTTGTTGTAGAGCACTCATAGTTTGGTGTAACACTAAACACCCCAAATTTGGAATCTGATAGAGTATTGTTTTACCAGCAAGGTTGCCAGTCCTGGGTAATCAGAGCACTTCCTGCTGCAGCCTGGATTTTGCACCAGATAATCATTCTATTTGAATTACATGACTTGTGTCATATCTTGGTTAAATTGGAGTCTTTTTTCTTAAACTGGAGCTTGTGTTGGATTTCCTGATTTTCACAGCTCTCATATGCAGCCATGAAGGAATCAAAAGGATTAATTAACAGGACTCTAAGTTTTTACCAGTCTTTTGGTTTTTCCTTATATGAAATTGGAGTTTAAAAAAAGTCTCCTCAGATGGTGATAGCCCCCCAAGGTTCTAACTGATCACAGAATTGGACCTCAGAGAAAAGGAAGTTTTACTTGATGTTGATCATTGTGAGGCAGCTGAAAGAAAAAGTAATGTACTTAACCAATTAGCAACATTTTATTTTAATGAATTAATTAATTAATTTCATTTAAATAATACATTTAATTGATGCGTAATCTAATTAGTGCTTTTGTCTAATTAGGATTTGATGACTTAAAAATTTGTAACTAATTATGTGTCATTAACCTTTTATGGAAAGTCATTTATGGTTAAATAAATGTGAAAAGTGCAAGGAAGGAGAACTTCAATATCATTCTCTGTGTTATTTTATTTTATTTTTTGTTAGGATATGGCATTAGGAGTACAATAATTATCCATTGGGGTAATTACTTGACTTTTCCTATTTAATTTAATCCAAATTAAAATGTTGAATTATCCCTGGATTTCTAAGTAAATGCTACCTAGTGGTGAGTGTATCTGGAGTAAAAATAAAATTTACCGAGCATTAACTCTGTGCTAGGCACTATAGAAGGCAATTTTATTGAATATTTAAACAATTCAGACAAAATATTATAAGGGAGGAGGCATTCTTTCCTTAATATTTGTTTAAGGTGATAGTCAGGGAAGTTAAGTAAATTGCTTTACATTTGATAACTAATAAGTTAAAAAATTGAAATTGACAATAAATCCATGTGACTTCATTGGACCAAATTGCCCATTCTGTGAGGGATTATACTTTCAGGAATTGTTGATTTGCATTTATTTTTAAAGTTTTTAATATCATTCCTGTATAGTATTAGGTAATATTATTTTCATTTTCTTTATTATATTTTAACAGATATGAAAATGAAAAAAATGGAGGGAATTTTTAAACTTTATATAAAGGAATATGTCCACTTAAATGAAGCACATAATTTTCTAAGGAAAATTTGTTGCCAAAAATTAAGAAAATATTGAAATCTAGAATTATTAAAAGTAAAATTAATAGAAGAACACAGGAAATTGGACAAAGAAATCTCCCAAAAGTGTGGCTAAAGAAGACTCTAAGTCTGAATTATTTCAAAACTCAAGGTAAAACCAGCATTGCTAATTTCACTGTAAAGAGAACAAGCAGTATTGCTAATTCCAGTGTAAAAAGTCTCTTTTTGAAGAGACATGAGAAATATAATGCTTGCAACCTCTTTGATTGAAACAGCACAGTATTACACTGCTATCTGCTAAAAACAGGTTAACAAAAGAAAATCTCAGGCTCATTTTTGAATGCTAATGCAAAATCCTAAAGTGCTCACAAATAGAATCTCCTGCTAGTTATCTCGCACCAGCTTCTCCCCTGACGCCGAAGAGAGGATTTGCGAGGCACGCGACGCGGGGGACACCGGTGAGGGGCGCGAGTCTGCAGAGAACTAGTCTCCCCTGCGGGGCTGTGGGGGCCTGTGGACCGGCCGCCCGCATCAGACATTGACAACGTGAAGCCACTGCAGGGTTTCGGACATGTATCTAACAGGAGTCGTGGGAGGACTTTTTGATGCTGTGGATTTAGGCGATCTTGGAGCAGAAGTTAGAAAAGTGGAACGGCCAAGGACTTGAAGATACACGAACTTGGAAGCCCCTTTTGGGGGGCAGAAAGTACTTATTTATTTAGTGCTAACTGAAATGAGGTATAGTTGTCAATATCAAGACTCCAAGGGGAGTGAAGAGCATCAAAGAGCTTGCAGCTGTTTGTGATGTCTTTGTGGAAAGCCTCGTTCCTGGCAAACCCATCTGAAGTGGCCTGGTCCGAAGCTATAGACAAGATGGCTCCTGGCATCATCTCTTGTTTCGTTGTCTCCCAGAGCTGATTGTGATGCTGTGGCCTCTGCTGCACATCACAGGGCCTGGGGGTGGGGAGGAGATCCAGGAGTCCAGGAGTGGCCAGGACTGGTCTTGCCCCCAGCCTGTAGGCATATGGAACCATTATGGCTGGATTGAAAGAAAGATATTAAACTGGGAAAGTTCTCACTGTAAGCTACTGTCATCTTAGGTAGCATGTTTGACTCAGGGAGCTGCTAATTATCTTATTGGCCAAAGGAAATAGAAACTTGGGCCACAGCCCATAGCACTAGTGTTCCTTACCAGAGTCCTTTGCACCAGTAAGAATTTTGAAGAAGAGTTATGAACATTACAGTTTTGTTTTTGGACTTTAAAATCAACAATAACATCAACAAAAAAATACACATAAAAGGTTTGCCAGTGCAAATTTGCAAGGAGAGTCCAATACGCAAGACTCTATTACTATGATGGATCCTGCCAATAATTTAAAGTAGAAATATATAAATTTTTAATACTTACGTGGAAGGGGAGACATGAGGGTGGGTTTTCCACGGCAAGGCTTATCCATTGTACTCTGGATGTCCTGACCCCTGCAATTTCTCCAAAAGTCAGAAACTCTACCATATAATTTGTGTTAATGTGAGACTACATTCATGCTCTGCCTTTAAAATAAAAAGAAATATATATATATATATATATTATGATAAAAAAGTATTAGTCAGAGTTACATGTTAAACTGCAAGATCTCAAACTGAAAGACTAAATGAAAGGTGAGTTGATTAAAATAGTATGCACTGAGATATCCTGGGTAGGTCATTGATTCTGAATAATTTCAAAGTCCTAGAGAACAAACAGGACCAAAAAGTGAATCCTGAATAATTCTGACCTCTAATCTGGAAAGGGTTTACAGTCTCAAGTTTTGTGTTTGTTGTTGTTTATTTATCGTGAAAGATTGTTAAAAATATCTTGAAAAATTCCAGGAGGACAAGTATAAAAGAGTTTAAGTGTGTAAATATAAAAAAGACAAATTTCTTCAGAAAAACACTTCTCCATATATATTTTAGGAAAACTGCGCAAGGAAGGGCAGGTTTAATATGAAAGTGAGACATGCCTTATGAATATATATATATGTTCACACACACATAGTTAGCTACACTATGCTATACTGAATTGGGAGGTCCTTTTCAAAGACCCTCCCCTCAGCAAATATCCTCTAACTTCTTATTGGTTAGAGCTTCTCAATAACTTCTTCCAAAAGATAAGTTCAACATAACCTTAGAATAATCATATTTCAACCCCTAGATCATGTAGAAGAGATATTTAAACAAAATTGAGGCTATACTTCGGTTCAATAAGGGGGATAAAACTATTAGGTAGGGAACAAATAACAGTTGCTAAAATCACTTCAACTCTGACTGAACTGAATTCTGTGCAATTAGGAAGCAGGAAGCTGGTAAGAAGCTTCCTAGGTGATTCTAAGGGGTCTAGGATGGCATTGGTCCAAAAACCATTGTTTGGAAATCAATGGTAGCCTAATGCTTACAACTCTGTAAGGGCCTTCTCAAGACATTCAGCCACTAAAAGCCATAAAAAGAAGATTGGACTAAATTTATTTGAGTTTAGGAGAATATCAGATATGAGTTATATAATTTAGGGAATGAGTCTCAGAATCTTATTCCATGAAATGGTAATTGTATTAGTTGGGGTCTACACATACACACATGCACACACACATACACACACACACACTCATGCATATACATGTAAGTATAAGAATTGGTTTATGAGATTTTGTGAATTTGCAAGTCTGAATTCCAAAAGTCAGATGGCAGGGTTTTGCTGAGTTCCTTAGGAGAAGCTGACTTCTTACAGTAGAGAATGGTCTTTCTGACTACTGAAATCATCAGTTCCCCCTTAAAGGCCTTCAACTGATTGGATAAGAGTTCTTTCATTACTGAAAGCATTTTTGTTGTTGTTGATTACAAATGTAATCATAGATTCAATCACCTGTCTAATGATTTACATCTACAAAACACTCTCACAGTAACAATCAGGTCAGTGTTTGCTTGATCAAACAACTGGACACCATAACCTAGCTAAGGTGACACAGGCAATTAACCACCTTGGAAATGTTGCCTGCTACCCTGTCAAAAATTAAGAGGAATTAATAAGCTTATACATATAAAATACTTAACAATAGGTTTAATAGTGACATTAAAATTTAGAAATAATAAGTAGTATTTATTAAGTTTCTACCATATGCCAGGCAGAGTACTTGTCACTTTCTAGCAATCATTTCATTTAATTCTTACAAACACCCATTGAAATGGTTACTATAATTCTCCATTTCACAAATAAGGAAACTGAGGCTTATGGGGGTTGCTTCAGCCTTGCACGTCAAAAGCAATATTTAAACCAATGTCCACCAGTCTGGATCAAATACGCTCAATCCTTATACTGAATAAATGCTAGGCATCATAATTGATACTAATGACATGACATTCATTCTTAACAAGGCAATTTTCTTGGTCCCTCCTTACACTAACCATAAAACTGTTTTTTCTACATATTTCTTCTAGTTTTCTCCCTTTATGCCATAGATTGCTTTATTCTTCTGCCACATGGCAGCACCCAAAAGTTTGAAATCAGCTTGCTTCTCTCCGCTGCCATCTTAAATGGTCTCCTTCACAAAATAAATATTTCTATAGTTATGGATTCAAGGGCAGTCACTACCTTGGTTGTTTTCTCCATTAATGGTCTCCAAATAAAAATATCTGTCTTAAAATTTGGCTCCCAGAATATGACTTCATGTCTCAGGTGAACTATAGAAGTAATAAGTTAGTAGAAATTCTAGGAAGAACAGTGGACATTATGATTTGTTTGTTTTTTTTTTTTTTTTTGCATAATCTCTTTCTCCTAAAAAAAAAAAAAAAAAAGAAGAAGAAGAAAGGAAAATAAATTTCTCTCCCAACCCTGCTGCATATGAAGAATGATTCCATGTTTCTGTTGTACTACTTTTTCCTCCTTGGCCAAAAGTTGAATAAAAAAGATGGGCTCATAATCCAAATTAAGACAATTGAAGTTTCTTGTTTAGTAAATTAGAAAAGCGTGCTAGTATTTCAGGTCTAGTTAAACCTAGTTTCTTGAAGGAGAAATATGAAAATTGGAGAGATTTACCATGGCCATATTTTCCATTTTGTAGATGGCAATGTGGAAAAAAGTGGTCAATAAAGATAAAGGCTGATGAAGGAGATGGGAAAATAAAAGTGACAAAAAGAGAAAGAGAAGATACAGACGAGACTCTCCACAATATGTGTAGCCCTGGCTCCAGCTATTGTTGAGACCAGATGCAGTTTCTCCTTTGGTTCTGTGAGATGCCCTACAATCCTTAAATTAATTTTCCATTGTCCATGAATTAGGAAATGGGTGTGAATTTTTAAAAAGATGAAATCATGTATTTTGTATTGGTTATATTTAAATTATATCCCCTTTGACTTCCCATCCATTAAATCAAAAGGTTCACATGATTCAGGAGAAAGTCTGGTATAATCTGAAACAAATGTTCAGGTCTTTGCAGTAAGTTAGGGTTTCTGTGCTCCAATAAAACATAGTTGTGAAATTCAGGCTTAAATGAAGGGCAAAGCATTTCTAAATTTCAATTTTTCTTTCCTGTTAAAAAGCAAAGTTTGGAGATCTCAAATTTGCATTTTACTAGAGAAAGCTACAGAATATATGTAGACAAATTACAACCACAAGGTATTATAGAGAGAGGTCTGAGGAGAACATATCTGAGGCTATGGAATGGATAGGGTAAGTGAGAGAGAAAAGAACAAGACACCAGATGCCTGTGTCTTTAGTTCTCTGTTCTACCCCTCCCTGGGTTATCCAAGGGTAAGTCTCAAGATGGGAAGTAACAAGTTATAGGGAAAACCCACAGAGGTGGGGAATTGGGAGACTGTGAGCAGAGGAGGCTGGAGTCCCACAAACATGTTGGGCCTTAGAGAGAAGGCCACTTGGCTGAATGTTCCACCCAATATTTGTTACCTGCAATAAACGGTGATGGTTAAGGGACTGTAGATATCACATCACTCACTCACAACTGCCCTTGATTCTATGCATTCTGTCCCTGGTGAGGGAGATATCTCAAAACCTCTGCATGTCTCCATTGGGGAACAGAGAAACCACCAGCCCTGAGGGCCAGCAGATCAACTGTTAGGCTCCTGGGTCAAGGGCAAGGGAGCTCTTACCAGATGCTGTGTTGTGGGCCACAGATATCAAAAGTAGATGACAGCAAGATGACCAATGACCAGTAGGACAGTGGACATTTAGAAGAGACCACCATCATATTGAACTTTTCTGATTCGTCATGCTATATCTAGGCACTATCTTGGACAAAGATAACCCCAAAGGAATGGTTTAAAGATGAAAGAGATAGGTTACCTCTCATTGACATATTTTAACATCCCATCTATTCTAGCTCCTCTTACCACCATTAAAGAGAATCCACTCTTCAGAAAAACATATCATGATAGAAAGAATGCTACTTTTTTTTATATGTAACATTTAACTGCCTGCCCTTCATCAGTAATATTTACTTTCTTGTTTGTAACAAAGAGTTCCAACAAATGCTTGCATTGAGCAGAGAAACCAGAGCCTGATACAGAAACCTGTGATCCCATGCCTATACTGGAAGGGATGTTATCATTGCTGTTATAACTATCCTACACGATTGCATGACTGACCATACCTACACTTCAGTTATGTACCAGCACCATTATTATTATTATGCAATTAAATTATTGGTATTTTTAGACTTCCGCTTTGTTCTGTAGGAGATTAACACAAATGCTAGTGGCTTAAGAACATCATTAGTTAATTAAATGTTTCATATGGAAATTCTTTTAAATAATTGGTTGAATTAAATAATTTGGGAAATCAAATTTCCAATTTGGAGTTCCATTTTCTTTATTCAGTTGTGTTTATAGTACAGAAGTAGGGAATGACCTCATGGGAAAGAAACAGTTTAAGTACAGTGTATTTATGTCAATGGTTTATATTCAGCTCAACTGGTAGTAGTAAAAAAATCCTTCTAACTCATTGCTTTTCCACAAGCATATGTGAAATAAGTTGATGCTTACCTGATGAACATTTCAGGTGACTGAAAATGCTTACATCACAGAATTCTGCAATATGCATGTGTTTGGGCATGTGTTGGCAGTCTTCTTGTAGAAGCAAGGTAACTCACTCTTCTTAAGCATTTCCTCCATTCTTCCAGATAAGACCAGAAAAAGGTTGAGGGGCAAAAATGGGTCAGTACCAGAGTCAGTTTAGTAAGTAAGGCAATGAAGTTTCTACTCTGCAGGTCATTTATGTCTTGCTGAATCTGTTATGGCCAGGTAGGCATCTCCATTGAACAGAGAGAGATCTGTTCAGCAGGACTTTGCCGACTCTGCAGCTCCTTAAGAAATGGGTTCTGCAATGTCCATTAATAGACATTGTAGTTAAAATAACTTTCTCTGGTTAAGATGCTTGGGGTATTTTGATGAAATGAGAAGTCCCTAAATCAATTATCTATGTAAGTTTCCTAAATTTTCAAATTGCAATTTAGATCATTGCGTATTTTTCTTCTGCTTTGAATGTCTGTGTTGGGGCCTAAATCAGATGTTTACTCCATCAATTGCCCTCTTCCCCTTCAAAAGTTTCACATCTAAAAAAAGAGCCCTGGGAGACAGTCTCATTCGAAATTGATTTCATTATGTCTTGGCTATTAATGAGGCTTATAGCATGTGAGACATTAAATTATGACCCTAAAGGATGCTGGAAATTTTGTTCAGTCAAAATGTTATTTTTTTTTCTTTAAGGTTGTGCTTTTTTATTCCAATGCAGGATTTGGTGGTAGACTGTAATTAAACTATATTCAATGGTCCTAAGTTTCACAAGCAATTAGATATACTTGCTTTTTTTTTTTTCTTCTCTACTGAGACCATGTGCTGGCTTTGTAGAATAACTAAGACATAACTCCTCTGCCCCCAGTTTTCTTTTTTTATTTCCCCCTCTGTGCATAGATAATTTACAGCATTCTGCAATGTTTTCATTATATCATTGCTTGACATATTTACTTCACATTCTACTAGAGAAACTTAATGAGTAAAAGAATGTAAAGTACCATTTTAGCATTACTCAATGTTTCTTTCACTTTTGATAATTTTCCCACTGTATAAGCTTCCTATCCTTCCTGTTATTCTATTCCTTTTATTTTACAAACCAAGCTGAAAATGGGCAGGTCTCAGTGGCTTAGAACATTTTATACTCATGCATGAGTACATGTGACTCAATTATGAAATAACTGTTTGGGTATTTGCCTCATTTAAAAAAGGAAACAAAACCAAATCAGAGTTTAGGTTTCAAATGACAAGGAAATTGGCATCCATAGATTTCAAAATATTGTCACAATTTGGACAATTATCTTTTTCCCAAGTTATTCATGTTTGGTCACATTTTTTAAAACATTCACTTATATGATTGCCTTCTTGTTGCATCTTTGTACTCTTGATAAAGAGCATTGATGAAAATCATTAAATATTATTTGATCAATAATTATATGGTTCCCATACATGAAGAGAAAGTAAGTTGAAAGACCATTTTTGTCATTATATCCTTTACTAATGATGTTTCAGGTTTAAAAATTATTTAAAAATGTAACTGTTCTGCTATAATCCTGAAGGGCTTCATGAAAAATATATAGAGTTACATATACAAATATAGGCACTTATATAATTTTACATGTTATATATTATTAAGGGAAGGCTGGGCTGGAAGTCCCTGAGGCTCCTACCAGCCTTGATTCCCCCTAGCAACATAGTTTTTGGATCAGTCAAAGCCCCATAGAGACATATGCAAGAGTTCAGTTCTTTTATGCTGGACCTCCTCAGGATACACTAATTTGCTACAGCTGTGCCCATGCCATTCGCTCCTAGGTTCCTGGCAAACCCTTTCTTTGATGGTTGACAGGTGTGGGAGCTACTGGCTCAAGGGAGTGAGCGTTAACCTTCTTTCTGCCAGAACACTCTTATGCCTTAATGGAGATAATCTTCACTTCTTGCCATGATCAACGAGTATGAATTTTTTAATCAGTCAGAAGGCATTCTACCCCTAAAATCCCTGGGTCCTGGGATTACAACAGGAGATATTACTTAAAGATGGTGGTAGGCAACAGCTGGTTCAGCACCCATGAGGAGAGACCCTTTAACAGCCGTAGGAAAGAAGATATTTTGGAGGTCTGGCTCACTTTGGGAAGAGGAGAAAAACATTGCTCTGTTCCTCCTTCATACTTTGCCTTCTTCAGAAAAACAGGATCTTGCAAATAATTTTAAAGGATTGAGCCCACTTCAAAATGGTACATTTTTGACCATTTTAATTATATGATCTGTTTTCTTTCCTGCTTGGTGCACAGTCAGAGGCAAACTCAAATGGCTTGCGCTGGTAGTGGGCCATAGTAAAGAGCTCAGATGACAGTGGGAAATTGCTTTTGTGATGAAGGGAAGCATTAATAAAAGCTTCTCTCATGTTTACCCTTTTAAATTGGCCCTGGAGGAGTTGTTTAAACTCCCCAATTGGTAGTGGTTCGCTGATACGTAGGTTGTGAAATGCTCTCTGTCTGTAGGTGGTGGTTGAGTTTAGAGGTATCTACATTTTTTCTGACCCGGTTTGGTATGTCATTGAAGTTCCGTTTAAACTCTTTCATCCCCTTGTGATCTGGTAGAACCCCAAGTCCTTGACTATTCAGAAAATATTGTAATATAATCAAGAAAATATCACATTTAATTCTTTACAAGACTGAAGTATTTTGGTTCCCAAGACACTGCATCATTCTATCTGTGCCTTTGGTGCTTCAACAGAGGGTAGTAGCTAGGATATTGCTGTTTTTTTATAAAATTTAGACGAAAAGTAACCAGAGCAAAATCAGAGTGGGATTTTTTCTAAATGTGAATTTCTTGAACTGTCACAAATTTGGCTACATATTTGAGATACCCAAGAAAGTGCAGTAAATAACTTTTATAGCTCACTTGGGAATCTTTTCATCGAGTCAGAGCGTAGGAAAAGATTCATGTGGTTCAGCTGTGTGAAGGTACACAGCATGAAAAACCAGTCCAGAGTGAAGGGTCCCCTAGGAGGTTTGCCTTATTCCCACCAGTGTGCCCTTCCTTAATGCTTGTCTTCTCTCCCTCAATTTCATGACAGGTGCTGTGCTCAGAACATCTGCAAAGGTAGTTAGTAGAAGGCGAGATCTTTTATAGAAACTCAAGTGTCCTCCTTAGAGAATCCAGTTGATAAGAGTACATATTTGATCCCTAGAAGAATTCTATTTAACTTTTAGTTTTGTCACCTCTGTTGACAGGGGTTGTATGGATATCTACTCAGCAGCTATTGAAGCCAAAGACTTTCATAAATTTTTGTAGCATTTGGTTTTTCACAGTCTGTAAAGTATAGATTTTTAGCCTGATTTTATAAATGAATAAATTGGAACCATGAGAGATTACATTCCTGTTCATCCAGCTAATTAGGTGAGAATTTGGATGTTTGTCTTGGTTTGTCTGCATCCAGGACCATCTTTTCTCTTCTATATCAGGCTGCCTCCCTAGAGTAGAGGGAGGAGAAATTTAAGATTTTTCTTAGACTTATGCAATATCATGATTCCTAATGATTATCTAGTTCAATCTGTCTTCACTTAATGTTGAAGGAAATGAAGACCTGAAGGGTAAAGGGACACTGTCCAAAATCAGTTTTTCCTTGTGTATGAGTTTAAATTATGTATTAAATCGTTTTAATCAACTTTTTGTGTAATGAACAGTTTAATGAATTTTGACTCTCTGGTATACCTAGCACCACAATCAAGATATAGAACATTTCCTCAGTCCAAAAACTTTTCTGTGTTCCTTTGCTGTCTGTCAGTCCACCTACTTTTACATCAGATATCACTGATATGCTTCATGTCATTATAGATTATTTTTGCCTCATCTAGAATTTCATGTAAATGAAATTGTACAGTGGGAAAGTTTCTTTATCTCAGCATAATGCTTTGGGATTCATCCATGCAGTTGTAATACGAGTATTACAGACTTTTTATTGTTGAGCAATATTCCATTATATGGATACAGCACACTTTCTTTATCCATTCACTTGTTGATGGACATTTGGATTGTTTATATTTTTGGGTATTGAGAGCAAAGTTGTTACAAATTTTAAAGTGTAAGACTTTTCATCTCTCATAGATTAGGGGGTGGAATTGCTGAGTCATATGGCAAGAAACTGCCAAGCTGATCACCAAAGGGTTATTCTGGCAGTGTATTGGATTTCCAGCTGCGATAAAACCTTGCAATATTTGGTATTTTCAATATTTTAAGTTGAACCTTCTGGCAGGTGTATAGTGATATCTTATGTGGTTTTACTTTTAATTTTTCTGAGGCCTGAAAGTATTGGGCATCTTGTGCTTCTTGGTCATTCATGTATCTTCTTTGGTGAAATATCTATTCAAATATTTTGCCCAGTTTTTAGGGTATTTAATTGTCTTCTTTAGTTGTAAGGACGGTTTTTATATTCTTAATACAAGTCTTTTGTCTGATATGTGCAATGATTTCATCCAGTCTGCTGTTTGCCTTTTCTTTCTCTTAATGATGGTTTTCATAAGTGCTAACTTTGATGAAGTCCAACTAATTAATTATTTTTACTTATAATTTTTTGCATCCTAGTTAAGAAACATTTGTCTTATATAAGGTTATAAAGATTTTCTCCTATGTTTTCTTAGTAAAGTTTTATAGTTTTAGATTTTAAGTTTTCTGTTCATTTTTGTATATGGTGTGAGGTGTCATTGTTATGTTTTTCCTTAGGGATGCCCATTTTTTAAAAAAAAGATTAGCTCTTCCACAAATGATTAACTCCAATATCTTTTTCAAAAATGTTTTGAGAGCAGGCCACGGTGGTCAGCAGGCAGAGTTCTCGCCTGCCATGCTGGAGACCTGGGTTTAGTTCCCGGTACCTGCCCATGTGAAAAAAAAATCTATTGAATATGAATGTATTTGTGTAGTTCTGGACTTCTTATTCTGTTACGTTGATCTAAATGTCTCCCTTACACCAATATCACACTGTCTTGATTACTGTCACTTTATAACAAGTATTGAAATGAAGCAGTTTAACGCCTCTTTTAAAGAATTGTTTGGCTATTCTCGTTCTTTGAATTTTCCTATAAGTTTTAGAATCACCCTACCAATGTCTGTTTAAAAAAAAGTCTAATGAGGTTTTTATTATTATTGTATTGTGTCCTGCTGAACCAGCTGCAGGATTGACCCTAAAAGAGGAAGTAGGGGAAGACTCACCCGGTACTACCCCTAACTGCCCTACTATGGGGCCAATTGAGATTCCCAAGAAAGAGGCACTAAACTCCAGGATGGCCAGACCAAAAGCATTTATTAGGGGAACTTACATACAGAGGGCTGAAGCTACCTCCATGAGGGACAGCAAGATGACAAGAAGTTCATTTGAGCATGCCTGTCTCTTTGGCAACTAACTTCTCTACAAATTGTAAATGGTTGAGAATAACAGTGGCTGAGTGTCAGTGCTTATATGCGAGCATTGGGAAAGCATCCTGGTATGTACTTTTGCTCAGAACAAGATGCATTCAGGTGGGCTGCACTCAGGGTTATAGCAGTCAAAGCTATATGTGTTTCCAAAGTGTTGTAGGAAAGGATTCTTGAGGAGAAGGGCAGGAGCAAGGTCAATTCTTGTCAGGTAGGAAATGCTTCATATATCACACAGAGTGTATATTGAATCTGCAGACTAATTTGAAGAGTACGCTTTCTAATGGGTCTCTCCTTTCTAGGTTGTCTTTTAATTGCCGCTACAATGTTTTGTAGTATTTATTGTGTAAGTCTTGAACATATTCTGTTAAATTTATCCCTATGACTTTCATGTTTTTGTATGCCATTATAAATGTATGTTTTGTTTGAAATGTTTCTTTGATAGTATAGACATACACTTGAGTTGCCTATATTTGTTTTGCATCTTGTGTCCTTGTTAAACTCACCTAGGGCCTTTTTGTTGTTGATGTGTTGCGTTCTCAGAATGTCATATATATACAATCACGTTATTTGTTCACAAAGGCAGTTTTATTTCCTCCTTTCCGATCTTTATATCTTTCATTTCTTTTTCCTTCTCTTCTGCACTAGTCAAAACCTCCAGTACAATGTCGAACAGAGGTAGAGAGGGCATCCATCTTGCTTTTCCTAAGCTCAAGGAAAAGCAGTCAGACTTTCATTATTAAGTGTGATGTTAACTACAGGTTTTCAAAATAAATGCCTTTTATCAAGTTGAGGAAGTTCCTCTCTTAGTCTGGTATGCTGATAGTTTTTAATTGAAATGAATTGTTGTATTTTTCAAATGCTTTTTCTGTACATATTGACATGATCACATGAATTTTCCTTATTCTGTTTATATGATCAATTACATTGACTTTTTTTTCAAATATTAAATCAACTGTTTAATCTTGGAATATACCCTCACTTGGCCAATGGATCTTATTTTCTCTATGTATTTACAGATTCAATTTGCTAATATTTTGTTAGATATTTTGCATCTATTCCCATGAGAATATTAAAATGGTGGATTTTTAAAAATGTCTTTTTCAGTTCTTTGTATCCAGGTGTAATTGCCTCATAAAGAGGGATATATTTCCTTCTCTATTTTTTGGAAACATTTATGAAACATTGCATGATTGTCATTGATTGAAATCACATGTTAACCCATTTGAACTTAGAGCATTACTTGTAGGAAGGATTTTTAACTATGAATTCAATTTTTTTTTTATTAATATGGGGCTTTGGGTTTTAAACTTTTTCTTGTGTCAATTTTAAAACTTTGTGGCCTTTTAAGGAATAAATTTGAAAAATATGTTGGTATACACATTCATAATGTCTCCTTATTAACCTTTTCATATCTGTAGGATCTGTAGTGATGTTCATTCATTCCTGACATTGGTTATATTTTGTCTTTTTTCTATTCTTCATCAGATCTTTTAAAGGACCAGCTTTCAGTGTCAGTTATTTCTCTATTGATTTTTGTTCTTTATTGCTTTTTGTTTTCTATTTCATTTTATCTATTGTACTCTTTATTATTTCTTTTTTTTTTTACTTAGAGTTTAATTTGCTCTTTTTTTTTTTTTTTTGCTTACTTAAGGTGGAAGCTTACATAATTCTATGTCTTTCCTCATTTCCAAGGAAAGAATTTTGAACAACAAATTTCCCTCTAAGGAAATATTAAGCTTTAGATCAATCCCACACATTTTAATATGTTGTGTTTCATTTTTATTGAGCTTAAGTTATTTCAGGAAATTATTTTTAAAGGGATATTATTCAAGTTCAAAATATTTAATGATTTTCTACATGTTTTTCTGTCATTTTTTTCTAATGTAACGCTATTGGGTCCAGAAAACACTGTTTTGTATTATTTTAATCCTTCTCTAAATTTCTTAATGCTTTCTTATGGCCCAAGATATGGCCTAACTTGGAGAATGTTTTATGTGCTATAAATTCAGTTTGAAAGAATGTATGTTCTTCTATTCTGAGGCAAGGCAGAGTGTCTTCAGTTACTATAGGTCAAGTTGACTGAGTTTTTTTGTTTAAAGTCATCTATAACTTTACTGATTTGTTTGTCTACCTGTGCTAACAATTTCATTGATTCAGATGTTGATAGTTGCAATTATCATTGTACGTATATCTGCTTCTCCTTTCAATTTATTCAATTTTTGCTTCATATACTTCAAGGTCTATTATTAAGTGAAAAACAATTTATATACCTATAAAGATTTATATTCCAATTTGATTAATTGAACCTTTGTTACTATGAATAAATCTCTTAATCCCTGGTAATTTTCCTTGTACTATAGTCCACTCTAATGTTAATATAGCCATTCTAACATTATTATGCTTAGTGTCTGCATGAAATATCTTTTCGCCTTCCTGTTGTAATAAACTATTTGTTTCTTTTTATTTAAAGTAGATTTCTTGTAAAAACATATAGTTGGGCCTTGCTTTTTTAATTAGTCTGAAAATTCCTGCATTTATTTGAAGTGTTTAGATAATTTACACTCAATGTAAATATTAATAAATGTGTGTATATACTGATATATGTATATATTACTATTTGTTCTCTATTTGTCTATTTTTTTGTTTTTCTCCCTTCCTCTCTTTTCCTGTCTTCTTCTGATTCATTATTTTTATGATTCAATTTTATTTCCACTAACATCTTGTAAGTTTTGTGTGTGTGATTGTTCTAGGGTTTAAAATATGCATCTTTAATTTATCAATTCTACCTCCAAGCAATATTATACCACTTTACATATATGAAACTTCCAACCATGTACTACTTTTCTCCTACCCCTCCTTGTGCTATTGTTCCCATTTCTTATATATGTACATATATTATAAATCTTTAATATATTACTATTATTGCTTTAACCAGTTAATTATCTTTCTCTATTTTTATTAGAAAAGTTGTAGGTTTACAGAAAAGTCATTCAGAACATAAAGTTCCTATATATTCCCTTACACATGCAATTTTTCCCTAGTAAGTCAAGTATTTTCTAAATAAATTTTTGCATGAGAAAACATTTTTTTTTTATTTATGAAATATTGATCATTACCTACATTCTTCATTTCTTTGTGTCAATTTAAGTTTCTATCTGGAATATTTTTATTTATGCCTGAATAACTTTCTTTAACATTCATTGTATTAAATGTCTGTGATAAATATAAATTCACTAAGGTTTTTGTCTGAAAACATCTTACTTCATTTTCATTTCTAAAGAATGTCTTTCCTGTGTATAGAAAGCTGGATTGACAATTTTTCCAGTTTGCTTCAGCATTTTTAAATGACATTCTATTTAAGAGTTATAATTTTTTGTCTTTGTTTCGTGTGTGCATGTGAGATTATGTATATGTTTATCCTGCTTGAGCTTTCTTTTTACATTTGTGGGCTTATAGCTTTCAATACATTTGGAAAAAATTCACTATTATTTCATCAAGTATTTTTCTGACACGTTCTCTCCTTCCCTTTCTTCTAGGAATCCATTTATATGTATACTAGACTACTTCTTATAGTCCTACATATCATAGAAGCTCTGTTATCTATTTAGTCTTTTTCCTCTTGCTTCAGTTTGTATAGTTTCTCATGTTTTATCTCTAAGCTCACCAATATTTTCTTCTACAGTATCAAATGCACTCTTATGCCTATATGGTAAGTTTTTCATTTCAGATTTTGTACTTTTAACTATAGAAATTCATTTGATTATTTTATACATCTTCCACTTTTATACATTTACACTCTTATTAACTTTCTTAAGCTTATTTAAAATACCTCTTTTAATGCCCTTGTCTTATAACTTCATCATTTCTGTCATTTATGGATCTTTTAAAATTTATTGATTTACCCCCTGGTTATGGATAACACTCTCTTACTTCTTGGCTTGCCTCATAATTTCTAATGGAATACTTTGCAAATTTAAATGTTTTGTCTTCCTTTAGCAAGTTTTCTTTTTTTCTGACAGGCAGTTAAATTACTTGCAGATTGCTTTAGTTTTTCCTTGGTTTGTTTGTAAGCTTTCATGTGGAGGGTTTAGAGTAACCATCCTTTAATGCCAGTTTATCCCACTGTTTGGGCCTCTGAACTTTACAGTATGTGTGGTGAATTTACTATATGTTAAATGAAATCTCTCTGTTCTGGTAGGGGTGAATTTGAATTCTTCCAAACCTTTGTGAACTCCTGGCACTGTTTGATTTAAGCTTCCAAGTAATTCTTCTTCCTACATAAGGCAATTATCTACCCTTGACGAGTTTCTCACTACACAAGCTCAACTTTGTGTTCAGCCAAAGTTCAGAAAGACTCTTATGAAGATCTTTGGACTTCTTTCTCTTCATAGCTTCCTCTTCTCATGATTGGTCTCTTCTTTACTTATTTACTTACCTAGCTAACTCTTATTTCTGCATTAAGATGCACTCAAGCATCATCTCCTCTCTTCCATTTAGGCTAGGATAGTTGTCATTTCTCTTAGCTCCTATAACAAACAGAATACTCAAGACTCAAAATAAAATATCTTGTAATGATCTAGTAATTTATTGACTTCTTTGTCTCTGCCATAAGATTGCAAGTTCTTTTAAAGCAGACGCAATGTCCTCCTTTAAAAAAATCTCCAGTGTATAGTAAACACTGGGAATATGTTAACGCCTCAATGAATATTGGGTGAATGAAAAATTAAACCTGTTATTCATGTTTTAATTAAATTGGCAGTCTGGGTTTTATTGGCACTTAATGTTAGACCTCTAAGTTCAATAGCTATAGACAGTTCCTACATGCATATCAATAAGGAGAAGCATCCCCTCAAGATCTTATGTAATTCTTATGCAATTCATAAGAGAAGTTGCACCTCTATTTCTGTTTAAGTGTGAAATCTATTTTTAAAAGTTTTCCAAACACCAGCATACAAAAGTGTGCATTCAACAATAAATATTAGGAAGTGGAGTCTACAAGCATGTTTCCAACATCTCATGGATGCTCTGCTTTCTTTTGCTGCTTCCAAATTAAAGTTGTTTCTGCTTTCATTTCAAGGAATTAAATGTAGTCTAAATTTTCTTGGTTTCAATGAGGAGAAGTCATCTCTAAGCCCTCTAGGTTTCTCTTTTACCCTCTTGCTGATTGCTAAATTGGGAACAGTTTGTTTAACTCTGTCTTATTTCCTTTTTGGGAAGCGGCTGCTTCTCAGATCTCAAAAGGCAGGCACTGCTTATGCAGGTGGAAGGTTTCTTAGGCCTGGCTGCTTGACCGGATGTTTAAGACTCTCTGACTCTGAGCTTCAGATTAGGAAGCCTATTTGATTCTCACTCTAAGGATCTCCCTCCCCCACTTAGCTTTTATAAATAATAAAGATAATATTGTGGCACCCACTTACGACTCCTTTGTGATTTTCCCCTTTGACTTATGAACATGAGAGGGAGGAAGGTGCTGTTTATGTGACCTCCTTTGAGAATCCAACCCAGTTCATACCTGCTAATTTATATATTCTGGTCAAATTCCAGTACGTGTTGATCGAGTCCAACATATTTCAGTGAACAATTCTGGAAGTTAAGTTCTAAGTAAGTGTATGTATGTGTGCTTAGGTTTGTGTAAGGCTGTGGCCCTTGTTCTCAAAGAGTTGTATAAGTGATTACAATGATGCATTTAAATAAAAATAGAACAAGTGTTCAAATGATATAAGTTAACTTCCTAATGGAATGAAATAAAAATAGCCACCTGTTGAGGGCCTACTATTTACCTAGGAGGGGTATTTCATGTACATTATCTTTAATAGTCACAGAATCCTACATGATACATATTATTATTCTTATTTTTACCAATCAGTAAAGTAGGTCAACATGAGATAAAATTATTTGCTGTAGGTCATATAAGAGAAAGTGAAAAAAAATCATGTGATGAAACACCCAACTGTGAATAGTGTGTGAAGAAAGCTTTCCGAAGTAGGTGGAATTGGTGATGTCTCCAAGAACGTTAGATTAGAGAAGAAGACTCTTAAACTACCAATGGTAATAATGATAGCTACTATTTATTATAAGCCTCTATGTGCCTGGCATAATACAAATTGCTTAATGTTCAGTATCTAATTTGTAACAACCCTACAAGTGTATATACTATATTTTCAGATGAAGAAATCAAGTTTTATTTGGTTTAAACTGCTCTGAGTCTCACTGCTGGAAATCAAACCACTCTGATTTCATGGGTTTTGATTTATACCATGACCCTATCTATTCAAATAAAATGGAGCAAGCAAAATTCAGAAGCAAAAGAATGCAAAACTTGGTTCTAGAAAGGTAGGGGTGCCAGGTATAAGGTGAATATGGAAGAGTCTGTGGCAGGCTTTATACAGCTAGTGATGCACTCTAATTTGAAGTACCACTTTGACTGGGTTTTGAAATTCCTTATCACAACAATGCTAGATGCCACCTGAAAAGTTGTTTTTAAAAATTAACAGAACAAATACAGAGGCAGAATCATCTGGAAGCTTCAAAGGTTATAGCATTCTGCTCATGGACATCATGAGAAAGGACCCTTAATCAGAAGTGGGAACCTTTATAATTAGCTACTGCCTCAGCCGTTGGTGGGAAGTTTACAAAACAAGCTGCACTTTACATCTCTGGGTCTAACAAAGATCACATATCAAAGCTTCATGATCAAATTAATGTGTGGCTTATCCCCCTCCCTAAGGTCTCTCCCTTGGTTTTATTATTACTAACAATATTGTAAGAGCCGTGTGAAATGGCCAATTCACACATGTGTCACGTTTTGCACACTGCCTGAACCTGCTGGAACATGATTTTCCTAAGAATGATGACAGTAATAAACATCTTCTGGCAGAGGCTTGCAAAATCTGCACCCATTTTAGTCACTCAGTAATGGCCCATAAAATTCTTTGAGAACTGCAGGAGGAAAACAATGTACATACTCATGCATAAATTAAAACTAGAAGTGCCAGCTCAATGGAACTGACTTCTCACACTCTGGGACAACTGTGGTGCAATTAAAAAATAAACAAACCCATAACACGTGGGTGCAGCCAACGGTCGCCAGAGAAGGTGTTCTCTGTTGGAGACCAAACCATTACCCAGTGCTTTCATTGAGCATGATTCTCTCTTTGGTCCATGAAAATATTCAGAGTAATTTACATAATTCTTCCTGATGAATTCTCTTATAAAAGTGGTGCCAGTATGAATGGATATAAAGTAAATTGTCCGTTTGATTTCTTCTTACACTAAACCATTTTCTATACAAAATGTGACATATGCAAGAACATTCCTGATTTCCTTCTTTACAGCAGGGCTTTAAGCCTGAGCTCTATCGTTTTCATGGCTGAACAACTCAGAAATTTAGATAATCAAGATGTAAAGTAAGGAAATAGTTTGACATATCTAAAATTATCTTCAGAGAATTAAAAAACTCATTAGCTCATAGGCTATTTCTAACAGTACTTCAGAATCACTTTCTCAGTCCTACTCAGGGATCGTACAACTCTAGAGTATTCAGACTGCTTTTTATAAAGTAGGTTTATGGTCAAGCTTCCATATCTGTCTAAGAATTTGAAAACTCGTCCTGTAGTTATTTTGAAATGTCTCAAATGGAAAGCCAAGGATATCTCAGATTTCTCTGTGACATACCCTATTGCCCCAGGTCCAGTGTGACTGCATTAATTCCACCCTCTTTTTGTGAGACTATAGTTTTGGAGAATTAACTCCAGATCCAGTTGTGGGTTTAATCGGTTCTACAGTAATCCTAACCCATCTCTGATGATTGCTTCAGTAATGGGCATATGACTGATTCTGGCCAATGAATCATGCAGTGAAGTTTATTGGAAAGTCTTGGGAAAGTCTTTCTTGCTTTTAAGAGAAAGCAGTAAAGCTTCTATCTTTCTTTCCCATGTTTGCAAATGAGGAAACAGGTAACTCTATTACTTTGGGCATCCATTTTAAAACTATGAGGAAATGAGAGTTGGTGTGAAGACAATCTGTCAGTGAAAACGTTGTTGAGCTACTGTATCAACCATCACTCTATTACTTTAGGCATCCATCTTAAAACTTTGAGGAAATGAGAGTTGGTATGAAGACAATCTGTCAGTGAAAACATTGTTGAGCTATTGTATCAACTATCACTAAACCTTACCAACTGCTGGATTTCCTCTTATGTAAGATAATAAGTGAACTATTGTTTAAACATCATTGTTACTTTTTACTTATATCAAGAGGAACCCAACAGATTTAAGGGTCTGTAATTTAATAAAAGTTTAATACAAAGATTTAATTTTCTTTGTGTTAAAGATAGTGCGGTGGAGGGTGGGCAATGGTGGCTCAGTGGCAGAGTTCTCGCTTGCCATGCCAGAGACCTGGGTTTGATTCCTGGAGCCTGTCCATGTCAAAAAGAAAAAAAGGGTGGGCCATAGTGGCTCAGCAGGTAGAGTTCTCGCCTGCTGTGCTGGAGACCCAGGTTTGATTCCCTGTGCCTGCCCATGCAAAAAAAATATGCATCTATATAGTATGGTGGAGACTTGAAGATGACACCACCAGAGCCTAAATATAACACAGTTAAGTGAACAAGTCAAAATGACTCTTACGTTAAACATGCAGGCCTATTAGATAGTCAGAGATCTATGCAGTGGGAAAGTAGAAGCCAGATAGAATATTCCCTCAGAAAACTGGTTGAACTTGGTAAGAATCTCAGTTTTACAACATATGAAAATCTAAGTTCCTACCAAAACATTTTGCAATGTTCTAGAAGATTTCTTTCTCGATATTTTTTCTGTCACCTCCTTCCTGGTGGAATACTCTATTTCTTCTCTTATTTCCTCTTACCTAACCAGTGTCACTACGAAAGCCTTTTCTTGTTTTGTGCAGACCAGTTCCAGCCACTCCCAAGACGTTGACGGTCTCGGTTTCAGCCACAAACAAACCAAAGAATTTTCCAACGAAGGGAATTCCTCTTCTAGCAAAATAAAATAAAATATATTCACATTAAAAATTTATCTGAATGCCATTGTTTGCAAGGAGATGTTCTTAGGATTCTGTATTACAAATAAAATTCCAAATATAACCAAGAGCTCCCTTTTCCATCAGTACTACTGCAGCTCAGAATGAGTTCAGGTTCTGCTGGTGCCTTTCCAAGCAGGGGATGCCTAGGCAGCAGATTTTAGGAGCAGAAACATCTTTGGATCAAAAATCGAGGAAAAGGGCCATACATGAACTATATGGCTCTAAATCTCAGGAGAGGATGCAGTTCACCCAGTTCCCATGTTAAGTCCCTTTCTTGATATGATAGATTCTTGTGAGATGACAGGATTTCAGAGTTGGTGCTTGGCCCAGAGAAGAAAGATCCCTGGAAAAGTTTTACATTATCGATAGACCTTGCTTTTGCGTAATTACTGCTCTAAGAGTTCTTTAAATTTCTCTTCCAATGTAATTCGCCTTCTGTTCTCAAAAAAAGTAGTCAGATGGGCTCAAAAAATCTTAAAAGTCTATTTGCATGTAATCACCACTTAAACTCTTATCCTTTCATTACTGGTCTTAAAAAAAAATCATCCCATCTTCAGCACTTCCGGGTCAAGATGGCAGCTTAACAACGTGCGCATTTTAGTTTGTCCTCCAGAACAACTACTAAATAACCAGGAACAGTACAGAACAGCTCCCAGAGCCACAATAGTGACCGGACACACAGCGTACCCCAGTCTGGACCAGCTGGACCGGCTGCAAGCACCTCGCAGAACCGTGAGTTCCCAAAGCTGGGACAGACAGCACCCCTCCCCCACAGGCCGCTTCCCGGAGGGAAAAGGAAAGGACTTTACCAGCAGCAGGGACTGGGCACAATCAAACGCCAATTGTGGAACTAATTAACAAATTCTGACTACTAAAAATCCCCCAGCTTAGGTGAACCTGATCAAAGCAGAGGTTGCTCATTTTTGCCCAGGCACCAAGGGGGCAGGACTGACAGAAAAAAGGGGGAAAAAAAAGAAGGAAACAGAGGTTTTTGTGGCTGTGTATCTACAAAGGCTTGACTGCCTCTGGATACAGTGGCAGGACTTTTCAGGCTGCAACTGCCCCAGGCATAGGCAGAAGTGAGCTTTTTGGGGGCTTATCTGGAGCTTGTGCCTTCCCCAGGGGAGGGGTGAAGCCCAACTCAGGTGGAATCCCTCTCTCAAGGAATTCAGAACCCAGGGCTTGGCAATTTGAAGCCATTAAAACCAGTCTACAACCTCTCCTCTGTCTCCACCACACCCCCAGCAGGGAGAGTCTACCAAAGTTAAAGATACCGCATCATCTTATGTTGGTGGGACCTGCAGTCAGACAAGTGCCACTTACTGGGCAGGATAAGAAAAACAGAGTCCAGAGACTTCACAGGAAAAACTTTCAACCTGCTGGGTCTCACCTTCAGGGAAAACCAATGCAGGTGACTCTTTCCTCCTGATAGGAGGCTAGTTTGGTCTGGGAAAATCTGGCTGGGGTATATAATATCTAAGTAGACCCTCCTAAGTGTATGTGGGGGAAAGGTACCACAAAGCAAGGCAAGAAACGAGAAAACAAGAACTGAAAAATTCTCCTGTGTTAAACAAAACTTAAGCTAAAGGTCCAGATAAAGCTGAACGGAATGTCAAAGAACAGACAGACAGCAAATTCATCCAGCAAGAAAACCCTAGATAAAAGAAGTGAAAGCAATCTCCAGAATAAACTAATTAAGGTAATTAAATGCCTAGACGCCAGCAAAAAATAACAAATCACACTAGGAAAATTGAAGATATGGCCCAGTCAAAGGAACAAACCAACAATTCAAATGACATACAGGAGCTGAAACAATTAATTCAGAATGTACGAACAGACATGGAAAACCTCATTAAAAACCAAATAAATGAATTGAAGGAGGATATAAAGAAGGCAAGGAAAGAACAAAAAGAAGAAACTGAAAGTCTGAAAAAACAAATCACAGAACTTATGGGAATGAAAGACACAGTAGAAGAGATGAAAAAAACAATGGAAACCTACAATGGTAGATTTAGAGAGACAGAACATAGGATTTCTGAACTGGAGGACAGAACATCTAAAATCCGACAAGAAACAGAAACTATAGGGAAAAAATGGAAAAATATGAGCAGGGACTCAGGGAATTGAAAGACAATATGAAGTGCATGCATATACATGTTGTGGGTGTCCCAGAAGGAGAAGAGAAGGGAAAAGGAGGAGAAAAACTAATGGAGGAAATTATCACTGAAAATTTCCCAACTCTTATGAAAGACTTAAAATTACAGATCTAAGAAGTACAGTGTACCCCAAAGAGAACAGATCCAAATAGACATACTCCAAGACATTTAATAATCAGAATATCAGAGGTCAAAGAGAAAGAGAGGATCTTGAAAGCAGCAAGAGAAAAGCAATCTATCACATATAAGGGAAGCCCAATAAGACATGTGCAGCTCTCTCAGCAGAAACCATGGAGGCAAGAAGACAGTGGGATAATATATTTAAATTATTAAAAGAGAAAAACTGCCAACCAAGAATTCTATATCCAGCAAAACTGTCCTTCAAAAATGAGGGAGAAATTAAAACATTTTCGGACAAAAAATCACTGAGAGAATTTGTGACCAAGAGACTAGCTCTGCAAGAAATACTAAAGGGAACACTAGAGACAAATACAAAGACAGAAGAGAGAGGTATGGAGAAAAGTGTAGAAAGGAAGACTATGAGTAAAGGTAAAAAGAAGGAAAATTAGATATGACATATAAAATCCAGAAGGCAAAATAGTAGAAGAAAGTACTATCCATGCAGTAATAACACTGAATGTTAATGGATTAAACTCTCCAATCAAAAGACATAGTCTGGCAGAATGGATTAAAAAACAGGATCCATCTATATGCTGTCTCTACTCAAAGGACACGAGGCCAAGGACACAAATGGACATTTACACACCAATGTTTATAGCAGCATTATTAACAATTACCAAGAGATGGAAACAGCCAAAATGTCCATCAACAAACAGTTAGCTAAACAAACTATGACATTTACATAAGATGGAATATTATGCAGCTGTTAGACAGAATAAAGTTATGAAGTATGTTACAACATGAATGGACCTTAAGGACATTATGTTGAGTGTGATTAGCCAGAAACAAAAGGACAAATACTGTATGGTCTCACTGATATGAACTGACATTAGTGAATAAACTTGGAATATTTCCTTGGTAACAGAGACCATAGGAGATAGAAATAGGGTAAGATATTGGTTAATTGGAGCTGAAAGGATACAGATTGTGCAACAGGACTGAATATAAAAACTCAGAAATGGACAGCACAATATTACCTAACTGTAATACAATTATGTTAAAACACTGAATGAAGCTGCATATGAGAATGATAGAGGGAGGAGGGCTGGGGCATAAATGAAATCAAAAAGAAAGACAAAAGATTGAGATGGTATAATCTAGGAATGCCTAGAATGTATAATGATAGTGACTAAATGTACAAATTAAAAAAATGTTTTTGTATGAGGAAGAACAAAAGAATGTCATTACTGCAGTGTGCTGAAAATAGATGGTATTTAATATTTTAAAATTTCAACTTATGTGTGAGACTAAAGCAAAAAATGTTTATTTGGTACAAATCTATACTTTGACTAGTGCATCTCCTAATATAACTTATGTAGATAGTTGATTGAACACCTTAAGTACATGGAACTTCATATAGGACATGAGATTTTGTCGGTTTGTCCAGGTGATGCCCTGATGAATCCCAGAGTGATTTGATCAGTGAGTGGAAAAGTATTTGCAAAGTCCCCTTCGGGGAATGGTGAGAACGGGGGAAACCTCAACTTCCCCAAGTTGAATTCTTGATATTCTCACAAGCAGTGTGGACAACCACAGTTATAGGCTGAGCCCCCAGTCTTGGGGTTTGTTCATATGAAACTTAACCCCACAGGGGATAGGTCAAGCCTACTTAAAATTAAGCCTAAGAGTCACCCCCAAGAGAACCTCTTTTGTTGCTCAGATGTGGCCTCTCTCTCCAGCCAACACAGCAAGCAGACTCACCACCCTCCCCCTGTCTATGTGGGACATGACTACCAGGAGTGTGGATCTTCCTGGCAGCATGGAACAGAAATCCCAGAATGAGCTGAGATTCAGCATCAACGGATTGAGAAAAACTCTAGAATGAGCTGAGACCCAGCATCAAGGGATTGAGAAAACCTTCTCAACCAAAAGGGGAAAGAGTGAAATGAGACAAAGTGTCAATGGCTGAGAGATTCCAAACAGAGTCGAGAGGTTATCCTGGAGGTTATTCTTATGCATTAAGTAGATATTACCTTGTTATCCAAGATGTAATGGAGAGGCTGGAGGGAACTGCCTGAAAATGTAGAGCTGTGTTCCAGTAGCCATGTTTCTTGATGATGATTGTATAATGATAAGGCTTTCAAAATCTGACTGTGTGATTGTGAAAACCTTGTGTCTGATGCTCCTTTTATCTACCTTGTCAACAGATGAGAGGAACATATGGAATAAAAATAAATAATAGGGGGAACAAATGTTAAAATAGATTTAGTTTGAAATGCTAGTGATCAATGAAAGGGATCAGTAAGGCCTGTAAATTTTTTTTTTCTGTTTGTTATATTTTTCTGTTGTCTTTTTATTTCTTTTTCTGAATTGATGCTAATGTTCTGGGAAATGATCATGATGATGAATATGCAACTATATGATGATATTGTGAATTGCTGAGTGTATGTGTTGGGAATGTTTGTTTCTTGTAATTTTTTTAATTAATAAAAAATTTTAAAAAAAATCATCACTCAAAATATCATCTCAGGAAAAAGCAATCTTACACTGTAGGGCTAGTTCTCTAATCCTTTATCAAGCACTCTTACAGTGATGAGATAGAATATTGCTATCTAATTATGTATTTTGGCTAATAGAGAGCCAGCCAGCCCATATATGATTATGGATTATTCATTGGCAAAAAGAAGAAAATAATTAACAGCCTGAAATGATAGAAGGAGCACATTACTGGGCACGAGGGAAACTATGGTTTTGTTTGGTTCTGTTTGGTTTCAA
Organism: Tamandua tetradactyla; assembly: GCF_023851605.1. Lineage (NCBI taxonomy): Eukaryota > Metazoa > Chordata > Mammalia > Pilosa > Myrmecophagidae > Tamandua > Tamandua tetradactyla. The sequence continues at coordinate 41,859,877 of NC_135337.1, read as the reverse complement.
ACTTTACATCTCCAAGCATCAGTCTTCTCATTGGGTGCTCATTCAGCTCTGTAACTCAGAGTTTTAAATTAATGGATATGATTTTAATGAATTTGAAAACATGAATCTCTTTGGCTCTCAGCTTCCTTATTTGTAAAACAGAATATAAAATATCATCAGTGGTCATGTTCATACCAGCCCTGGGGCCCTTTTTAGGAGATCCACCATGTCTGAATGCCTCCATGTCTGCATCCCAGTCCTTTCATCTCCTGAACTGATGCTGCCCAAGTGGTGTAAGAGAAGCTGATCTAATGCTGTCAAGGTGGATGATGTATGGCCCAGCCTGGCCCATCAGTGATTAGCCACGTCAATTGGTAAAAGGATAGACAAGTGACCCAGCTTCAACCACATGTCCTCCTAAGTCTTTTACTGGAGCCAATCAGAAAGAAAACACCCATTTTTCTGAAGCAGTGATCAATGACAAACATTTTACTTAGGTTTTCTGGTAGCTATCTTGCTACTACTTGGCATGAGCCTATTTGAGAACAAAAACAAGTGGAGGGGAATAGAGTCAAGAAATGACAGAGAGAGAGAGAGAGAGAGAGAGAGAGAGATTCATTTTGGACCCCTGAATTCAAATGCTTTAAGCCTATTTTTTTTTTGTTTCACAAGCTAATGTGTTCTTTGATTTTTCCTTAACATATTAATTTTCTTTAATTTCTATCACTAAATACTCAAATCATTAACTGACATATTGCTTTAGATATTTACTGGAATTTTTTAATGAGGTAAACTACTTGTAAAGGAACTCTTAAAATGCAAATATGTTACAAATACTTTTTATTTTTATTTAATAAGACATAGGGAATTTTTTTTTTTACAGAATAAAATACTGCACTGGTACCACCATTCAAATAAACATTATCTAAATCAAAAGAGTTATCAAGCTCCTGGTTGTGTACAACTGTATCCCTGCTACTTAGAAGAAGTTTATTTATCTCGTGGCCAAGGAGCCTAGGTAATGGCTCAGGATTTATTTCTTTATTATCTACCTGCTGAATAGGAACTTTGAATATATTTCCTTTACCTCATAATACAGTTTTTACTCTTTTCTTAGAGTTCTTATAACATGGTGAGGTTTTAGAAGAAAATGCTAAATGCAAAGAATTATTATTCCAGTGATTTAATAAGAATGAAAATAGAGATTTTGTGAGGTATGCTAAGTCTACAAGATTTTAAATAGGGTTTGAAATCATTAATCCTCAAATTCTGGACTAACACACTTCAATAAAGAGTAGTTCCAGAACATAGTTTGCAAAATGATTATATGGTTAATGCAGGATTAAATTTTCTTTCAATTATAAGACTGAATCTGGAAAATGCTCTGTAGAGAATGAAGAAAAAAATCCTGCAAGAGATGCATTTGGTCTACAGTGCTTTTAAATATGCTTCTTAATTACTGGGGGCTATTTTGCTCTTCATCTAATCATTGTCTGAATTACTGAAGCTCAACTCATCTTATAAAATAGGTGAGTTTTGTGGTAATGAAGTCAGATAATGTCTTATCTGCAAGTCAGGCTAGGCGTCACAGGGGCAGTGTGTTTAACCATTAGTAAGAGGTTTACAGACTGAGATATTTTTATCCAAGTTACTTGTCTCAGGCCAATTCATTGAAATAAGAAAAGGTTTAGAAATGGGAAAGCATTTGAAAGACTTTGCCTTTAACTATTTAATAAAATTGCTTGTTATTTAAATAAAGGTAATTAAAAGTGTAATGCTCTGGAACTGTTATGCACCTACTCAAAAGAGCGGGGGGGGGGGGGGGGGGGGGGGGTGGGGGGGGGGGGGTGGGGGGTGGGGGGGGGGGGGGGGAGTGTGTGTGTGTTGAAGGCACCAATCCCTCCAAGAAGACTTAGGCTTCACAATAAGAATCCCATAGGTAGTTTTAAGGAGCTAGAGATGAACTCATTTAAATAAACAACACTTTTATGGCTTTTTCACCAGGGAAGCCTGCATTTCCTTAGGGTCCCTGAATAAGGGAGTTCCACACCAAGGGTCTGTAAATTAGCTATGTGGGCAGGTATATTATCAAGACTTTCACCTCTGCAGGGGGCCCCAACATGAGCAGAAATCAAAGAAATGGAGTCATCTATTTACTGACTATAGCAACCTTCTGCTTAGAGTGCTTTTGGTTTCACATTAAACCTGTTCTTTCAAAAAAAAATGTGCTTGTTTTTTTCTTTATTAGAGAAGTTTTGGGTTTACAGAACAATCACTCATAAAATACAGGATTCCCGTATACCTATACTATTTTTAATACCTTTTATTGGTATGGGACATTTGATACAATTGATGATAGCATATTTTTATAATTATACTATTAACTATAGTTCATGTTTAAATTAGTGTTCACTGTTTGTGTAGTGAAATTCCATTGATTTTTTTTTGAAATTTTTATTCTATCATCAAATATGCAAACTAATATTTCGCCTTTTAACCACATTTCAGTATATGTTTCAACGCTGTCAATTACATCCACAATGGTGTGCTACCATTGCCAGCATCGTTGCCAAAACATTTCCAAATAGAAAATTACAAGTGTTGGAGAGGATGCAGAGAAATAGGAACACTCATTCATTGCTCGTGGGAATGTAAAATGGTGCAGCTGCTGTGGCAGGCAGTTTGGCAGATTCTCTGAAAGCTGAGCATAGAGCTACCATATGACCAGCAATCCCCTTTCTAGGTATACACCTAAAAGAATTGAAAGCAAAGACTCAAACAGATATTTACACATCTATATTCACAGCGACATTATTCACAATTGCCAAAAGATGGAAGCAACCCAAATGTCCATCAACCAATGAATGGATAAACGAAATGTTGTATATACATACATGGGAAAATTTTTCAGCATAAAAAGAAATGAAGTCCTGATACATGCAACAACATAGATGAATCTTGTAGATATCATGTGGAGTGAAATAATCCAGACACAAAAGGCCAGGTATGGTATATGCTCTTACCGATATGAAATCATTAGAATAAGCAAACACAAAGAATCAAAATTTAGAATCCTTACCAGGAGACAAGATAAGGATAGGAAAGGGGAAGTTAAGGCTCCCAAAATATTTCTTTAAATCGTTATTTATTTGCTGCTAATGAATGACACACTTTGAAAATCCAGGCCCATCTGTACTATTTTTCAGGTTCATTCCCACAGAAGAAATTTTATATACACGGATTTTGTGTATACTTCTACTCAGTATAAGTTTGAGGGCAGGTTTCTGTAAAACAAAAAGATATTTTAAATGAAATGTATAAATAGACTGGTTCCTCAATGTTTTTAACATGAACTCCAGGAAAACTACATTCACATATGAAAAACATACAATTTCACACCTCCCCCAACAGATGGTAAGTATTTCTTTGGTGTCTGAATCTGCTGCATTACCAAATACACATGGGGAAGAAGTGTAAGTTACCATATTTCCATATAATTTTTCTCAGAGAAATCTGTACAAGATACATTTACAAAATAGATGAGGTTTATTAAGAGGAAGGGTTTTATCCCTGTAAGAACCCACATCTGTGAAATTGCAGGACATCAGAAAGATGGCCAACTATTTGTTGGCTTTCTGTCAACAGCACGCTTTTCCTTCTTCATGCATATTTCTGCGGTCAAGGGCACATTTTTAGTAGCAATGAACCGGGAGAAAGAACTTGGCTACCCTGGAAGGCTGACCGGTCGGGATGGTTAATTAGAGAATTCTGTTGAGTCGCACTTTTTTTACCTTGTCATGTTTGTCGGTGTTTTGTTTTTCTTTTATTTTTTCCCATAGGAAACCAAACTAAACAAAGCAACTTTGCACAGTGCATTATAAACTTGCCACTAATTAATTTATATCTGTGGGTGTTTCCTCTTCCTGGGTCGATGATCCAGCAACCTTTTCTGCATGTTTGTTTCCTAAATACATCAGTTTATTTTTGTGTTAAAAACCAATGCCCTGATGATATATAATACTTTTAACAGCAAGGATGAGCTGCTCTGAACCTGACAGGTCCTGAAGCATTAGGGGGTGATTTGTTCTTTGGTCTTGGAACTGAGCCTAATACATAAAGAATTTAAATTGGGAAATGGCCATTGACTTTGTAATCCCTTGTGTGACACTTATTCTGTGAAAAGATAAGGGGGTTGTAAGTCAAGTACAACATTTGTCAGAAAGTCTCCACTGTCTCTTTTCTCCCCAAAGGCAGAAACTGTCAGCATCTGTGACTCCAAGCTAGGCCGTGTTCTGATATCATTGTGCACATTCCCAGAGGGGATTCTTTGGAAGGACTTTTGCATTTATGTGAAGGGAAATATTTCAGCTGCTTTTCACAAGTACTGACTGCCCTGGACAAAGTGACTGACTACTCCGTGAGCTGAAGTGGAAGGGCATAAATATACTATAATATGTTTTGTCACAAACAATCACAGATTAAGGCCCTTTTCACAGGTGAGTGAACAAAATGAATAACAGAATGTGCACTTGTGTTCTGCTGCTTGTTGCTCATGCAAACTCATGTTCTGCATTTTAGAATTTGTTGAAGGCATAGCTTCTGCTTTGGAAATAAGCCCCATTAATCAGGTCATTCCTCTAGGTATATTCTGAAGTAGCTCCGTTTGGTGATTAAACTTCACATATTATATTAGGTAACAGTGCATGCTGTTAACAGTGGGCTATCACTAAAGGCAAGGGAAAGCATTTGTTTTCGGCAAGGCAAGCTAGCACTGCTTTCTGAAGTCAAGGAAAAAGTAAGCTACAGAGTATCACCAATGATAGACAACATTTGCCGTGTGCCTACTATGTGCTGACCACAAGACCAGATGAAAGGAAGAAATATTGTATCATATTTCTATTATGATAGACATAAACATAGAAAACCATTTAAGCAATGAATCTCTAATCTACCATATGCCTTGGAAATGTATGACGATCTATGAAGCCCATTTAAGAGTCAAAAAAATTGAAGCCACAGCCAGCTAAGAGGCTCTATAAAACCTACGATATTTGTAAGAATTTTGAATAAGACTATTTAGTCTGTCTTCTATATAAGGAGAAGCTAGGAAAAGAATGCATGAGTCCTGAGATTTTCAATTCAGAAGATACCTTATAGCTAAGGCACAAATTAGCCTTCAGCCTTTATTATTCCGGGATGAGTGTGACTTGAATTTAAGAGCTTCAGGGGAACCTCTTAGGGGACAACTCAGAATATGAGTTTTAAGCTAGCCTAAAGTATTTTTAAGCAATAAATCACAGATTTTTCATTGCCTTTCGTGTGATGGTGTAAGTGAAGCCCAGCTACGAGTCCAACGGCTGTATTTTAGCTATAAAAGACTCAGGAAGAGAGAACCTTGGTGGCTTTTCTTGTCCAGTGAAATTTTAAAATCTGTTTTTCTGAACTGAAGGAAGGTCTGTCACGAATTAAATGGGACTCTGCATTTAGTTAGTATTCCGTTTTCCCAATAAATATGTGGATGAAAAAATCATTTAAAGAGAAAACGCCTTCTCTTTAAGGAACCACTTCCAGACCAGTTTTATGAGATTTTTTCTAGGAGACCAACTCGAAACTGTGAGGAAAATAACCCAAACTATGTAAATTTACTAAAGGGGGCTCTCCAGGGAAGCACAACCTCTTGCTCCTGTCTTCACAGCACTAGTGGTAGGTGTGGAGTAGAGGAAAATTGCGGTTTCAACAGAATTCAAACATTATTGTATCAGATCTGAAAACGTTTATTCCTTAAGACTGAAACAAAGAAAAACATTTTGAAAAATAACAGCCAGTGTTTTAAGTCTGACTGGGCTAGATCTAAACTTGAGCTCTGGCCATTTTCAAGTACGTTATCGTGGGTATTTACCATGACAACATCTGCGTAGCATTACCTACTCACTTCTGAATATTTCATGTACATGCTCTTAAGAAACATGCTCCTTGTGGTCTGTTACATATATTTTTAAGACCACATTAAAAGAATCTGAAGTGGAAAAGATGTTCCTCAAAACTTAAATATGGATAATTCTCATATAAATTTTTAAAAATGTGTAGTATATGCTTTAATAACCAGAGACCATATTATACAATGTCTGTAAGAACTTAAAGTGAATGAAAAAAACATGAACTTTAAAAGTTTCATTCTTGAACGTGGGTTGTAGGAGAAATGGAAAAATCATGTATCTAATCATTTGATGGATCCCTGACATTTTTTTATAAAGTAAGAGAAGCCCTACAGTGAAGGTGCAAGTGTAAAAAAGGTAATGTGGTAGAAATTCTCATATTATTTTTAAAGTTAAACAAAAATAAACAACTATCTGAAGGAATACTATTAAGATTGCCAAATAGTGTTTGATTTTAAAATAATGTGAAGTAACACAAAACTCAGAATAGCAAGCTACAAGGATTTCTTATCCTCATAGTAAAACAGATAGGACAGTAACCAGCTATAGTTATCAGACTGGAAAATGTTTGAATAAAGGCATCGAAAAGGCAGAAAGAACTGCGTCTTCTCTTCCTTTGAAAGCTTCCTGATTCGAATGCAGTCCTGAGGGAAATTGCTTAATTTATACAATTGCGATCTGAACCATTCTTTTTCACTGAAGATATTTGTCACAAAAAGATTTTCCTATAGTGAAAGCATTTTCTTAATAAACATTCTTTTTTTTTAATGTTGATGTTTCCTTACATGTAAACTAACTGGAACCATGCTTTAGCCAAGGTTTTAGGCAAACCCCAGGCTTTGAATTGTAAAGGCTTGACATGGCATTGCAGAGACATGCCACATTTCATTATGTTGTCGCTTTGTATCCCCGGGTATTCCATTGATACTCTGCAGGCTCTTATTCCACTTTTTTTTGTGCTTCTTCCTGCAGTCCCCACTAAAGTTTCTGAGGCCCAAAAACTTCTGCAAGACTTGATAGCATGCTTTTGTGTACATGTGAACAATCACTTCCTTATTTGAATGACTAAAAATGAACTGCTGCTTCTTAAAACAATTGATTTGCAATGCTCTCAGCCTATCCAAATTACCAACACCCCTCTGTTTCCAGATGTGAAATAGGGATTCCCAACTGGCAAACAGAAGCTACATGAAATATATTAAAATAAAAATTATACAAGTCAATTTGGAGTAGGACATAGAGACTGAGTTCAAAGCACAAATGCAGACACTCCTCTTGTTAAAACTACCAAAATATGGTGTATGCTGCCTCAGCATCCATCTGACTTTGCCTAAGCCGCGTGCCTTAACACTGACCTTTGGCCTAGTTCATACACAACTCTCCTGCCCTGGGCATAAAATTCTCCCGAGCCCAAACCCATCTCTGGGCCACCACCCACAACAACACACACCTCACCCCAAACCCACTGCTGGTCCCAAACGATAAGCGAACCATCTCACTCCCCTTGGACCCTCAGTCCCTTTCCCTTTTCATGCACGTTGGCTTTAAACTAAGCAAATCTACTAACTTCCACCCCTGCACCACAACAAAAGTACTGGCCTGGAGGCCCTCTTGCTCCACCTGTGTCCTTCCCACCTGCTGGTTAAGCCACCCCAGCTAATGGCGATTCCCATCTCTCTCTGGAACCAGAAGGTAACACAATCTTTTCCCATGCATGATGGCCTCTTTTCCATTTAGTTACACCTGAGTTCCACTTGGATCCAAATTGAAATCCACCTTGACTAATTCAGAGCACTCCTTACAAAAAATACAGTATTTTTATGATGACAAATGTTACCCATTTTCATAGTAAGAGAAAGCTTTGGTACAGCAGGGAGTAAGCAAAATGAACAAAAGAAAAATTGCACATAATACCATCTTTCAAAAATAGCCCCTCATCATTTGGCTTATTTCTATCTATATCTAAAGGGATATCTCCATGTAATGTATAAATACATACATAAATGTGTGTATTAGTTAGGGTTCTCTAGAGAAACAGAATCAACAGGGAACACTTGCAAATATAAAATTTATGAAAGTATCTCACGTGACCGTAGGAATGCAGAGTCCAAAATCCACAGGGCAGGCTGCGAAGCTGATGACTCCAATGGATGGCCTGGATGAACTCCACAGGAGAGGCTCACCAGCCAAAGCAGGAATGCAACCTGTCTCCTCTGAGTCCTCCTTAAAAGGCTTCCCATGATTGCATTTAGCATCACTAATTGCAGAAGACATTCCCCTTTGGCTGATTACAAATGGAATCAGCTGTGGATGTAGCTAACGTGATCATGACCTAATCCTATGAAATGTCCTCATTGCAACAGACAGGCCAGCGCTTGCCCAATCAGATGAACAGGTACCACAACTTGGCCAAGTTGACACCTGTCCCTAACCATGACAGTCCACCCCTTGTCAACTTGGCACCTATATATATATATATATCACCTTAGACCACATTTAATTTCCAAATGAAAACAAATAAGCACACATTTTTTCTATTACCTGACAATACTCAACTGTCCTGCATGTAACTTGGAACACATTAAATCTCTCCAGAATAGGGTGCAAATCCTTGGGCAACATTCATTCTTAAACTTGATATCTTACAACTTAAATAGTGTGTTCCTTGATCTGAAGCAATGCTATGTGGAATACCATGACGATGGATAAGGCATTCTGTAAGCCCACAGATAGTAGTTTTGGCAGAAGCATTGCGTGCAGGGAAAGCAAACCCATATCCAGAGTATGTGTCTATTCCAGTTAGAACAAATCGCTGCCCCTTCCATGAAGGGAGTGGTCCAATGTAATCAACCTGCCACCATGTAGCTGGCTGGTCACCTCGGGGAATGGTGCCATATCGGGGGCTGAGTGTGGGTCTCTGCTGCTGGCAGATTGGGCACTCAGCAGTGGCTGTAGCCAGGTCAGCCTTGGTGAGTGGAAGTCCATGTTGCTGAGCCCATGCATAATCTCCATCCCTACCACCATGACCACTTTGTTCATGAGCCCATTGGGCAATAACAGGAGTTGCTGGGGAAACAGGCTGACTGGTATCCATAGAACGGGTCATCTTATCCACTTGATTATTAAAATCTTCCTCTGCTGAAGTTACTCTCTGGTGTGCATTCACATGGGACACAAATATCTTCATGTTTTAGCCCACTCAGAAAGGTCTATCCACATACTTCTTCCCCAGACCTCTTTGTCACCAATTTTCCAATTATGGTCTTTCCAAGTCCCTGACCATCCAGCCAAACCATTAGCAACAGCCCATGAGTCAGTATACAAATGCACCTCTGGCCAGTTTTCCTTCCAAGCAAAATGAACAACCAGGTGCACTGCTCGAAGTTCTGCCCACTGGGAGGATTTCCCCTCATCACTATCCTTCAAGGACACCCCAGAAAGGGGTTGTAATGCTGCAGCTGTCCACTTTCGGGTGGTACCTGCATATCGTGCTAAACCATCTGTAAACCAGGCCCGAGTTTTCTCTTCCTCAGTCAATTCACTGTAGGGAACTCCCCAAGAGGCCATAGCTCTGGTCTGGGAAAGAGAAGGTACTGTGGCAGCAGGAGTGGAAACCATGGGCATCTGTGCCACTTCTTCATGTAACTTACTTGTGCCTTCAGGACCTGCTCTGGCTCTATCTCGTATATACCATTTCCACTTTACAATAGAGTGCTGCTGTGCACGCCCAACTTTATGGTTGGTGGGTCAGACAACACCCAACTCATGATAGGCAACTCAGGTCTCATGGTAACTTGGTGGCCCATGGTTAAGCATTCAGTCTCTACTAAGGCCCAGTAGCAGGCCAAAAGCTGTTTCTCAAAAGGAGAGTAGTTATCTGCAGCAGATGGCAAGGCTTTGCTCCAAAATCCTAAGGGTCTGCGTTGTGATTCTCCTACTGGGGCCTGCCAAAGGCTCCAGACAGCATCTCTATTTGCCACTGACACTTCCAGCACCATTGGATCTGCTGGATCATATGGCCCAAGTGACAGAGCAGCTTGCACAGCAGCCTGGACCTGTCACAGAGCCTCCTCTTGTTCAGGTCCCCACTCAAAATTAGCAGCTTTTCTGGTCACTCGATAAATGGGCCGGAATAGCACACCCAAATGAGGAATATGTTGTCACCAAAATCCAAAAAGACCAACTAGGCGTTGTGCCTCTTTTTTAGTTGTGGGAGGGGCCAGATGCAGCAATTTATCCTTCACCTTAGAAGGGATATCTCGACATGCCCCACACCACTGGACACCTAGAAATTTTACTGAGGTGGAAGGCCCCTGTATTTTTGTTGGATTTATCTCCCATCCTCTGACACGCAAATGCCTTACCAGTAAATCTAGAGTAGTTGCTACTTCTTGCTCACTAGGTCCAATCAACATGATGTCATCAATATAATGGACCAGTGTGGTGTCTTGTGGGAGGCAGAAACGATCAAGGTCTCTGCGAACAAGATTATGACATAGGGCTGGAGAGTTGATATACCCCTGAGGTAGGACAGTGAAAGTATATTGCTGACCTTGCCAGCTGAAAGCAAACTGTTTCTGGTGGTCCTTACTAATAGCTATTGAGAAAAAAGCATTTGCCAGATCAATAGCTGCATACCAGGTACCAGGGGATGTATTGATTTGCTCAAGCAATGATACTACATCTGGAACAGCAGCTGCAATTGGAGTTACCACCTGGTTGAGTTTATGATAATCCACTGTCATTCTCCAAGACCCATCCGTTTTCTGCACAGGCCAAATAGGAGAGTTGAATGGGGATGTGGTGGGAATCACCACCCCTGTATCTTTCAAGTCCTTAAGAGTGGCAGTAATCTCTGCAATCCCTCCAGGAATACGGTATTGCTTTTGATTTACTATTTTGCTTGGTAGGGGCAGTTCTAGTGGCTTCCACTTGGCCTTTCCCACCATAATAGCCCTCACTGCACGAGTTGGAGAACCAACGTGGGGATTCTGCCAGTTGCTCAGTATGTCTATGCCAATTATACATTCCGGAACTGGGGAAATAACTACAGGATGGGTCCAGGGACCCACTGGACCCACTGTGAGACGGACCTGAGCTAAAACTCCATTGATCACCTGGCCTCCATAAGCCCCCACTCTGACTGGTGGTCCAGAGTGACGTTTTGGGTCCCCTGGAATTAATGTCACTTCTGAACCAGTGTCTAATAATCCCCGAAATATCTGATCATTTCCTTTTCCCCAATGCACAGTTACCCTGGTAAAAGGCCGTCGGTCTCCTTGGGGAAGACTTAGAGGAAGGTCAACAGTATAAATTTGTGGCAGTGTAACAGGTTTCTTCCCCATAGGGACCTGGCCTCCCCTTCATTCAAGGGGCTCAGGGTCTGTAAACTGTTTCAAGTTTGGAAATTGATTAAGGGGCCATGACTCTGTGTTTTTGTAATTCAGGTTAGACTTCTGTTCCCTTGACCTAGAACTCTTTTGTTTATACAGCTCCAACAAGAATTTAGTAGACTGCCCTTCTATTGTATTTCTAGGCACCCCATGATTTACTAGCCAATGCCACAAATCTCTGCGTGTCATATAATTTTGATGCCTCCTTTGAGTTTGTTGTCTATTATAATACCCACGTCTACCCTGTCTTTGGTGATTAAGTGCTGCCACCTGGCTTCTGCCAACTCGGGATCCTGTCATCCCCATTGTGTTTAAGGATTCCAGCTCAGTGACAGCAGTTCCTACAGTAATATCTGACCTACAGAGAAGTGCAACCACAGAGCTCTTGAGGGATGATGGTGCTAGTCTCACAAACTTATTTCTCACTGTTCTGGTAAAAGGTGCATCTTCTGGACATTCCTGGGGTGTAAGAGCAGGCTTTGCATGATAAATCCGCTCTAACATCCCAATCTCTCTAAGCCTCTGGATCCCCTCATCTACATTATACCAGGGCAGTTCTGGCATTTCAACCTCAGGTAATGTTGGCCACCTTTTGATCCATGTTTCAACCAACCACCCAAACAAGCTGTTAACACCTTTTCTAACTGCTCTAGCTATAACATTGAATGCAGAATCTCTGCTTAGTGGGCCCATATCAATAAATTCAGCCTGATCCAGCCTTATATTCCTCCCACCATTATCCCACAGTCTTAAAATCCATTGCCACACATATTCCCCTGATTTCTGTCTATATAAATTGGAAAACTCACACAGTTCTTTTGGAGTATAATGTACCTCCTCATGTGTGATACTTTGTACCTCACCTTTAGGGGCCTGTTGGGACTTTAGTCTAGTTATAGGTCTAGAAGAAATGAGGGGTGGTGGGGGTGGGTCATGAAAAGAATTAGAAATATCTTCCAAGCCATTTGCTTCAGGGCTTTCATTTGCAGTTTCATCTGGTGAAACAGGATTAATAACTCTAGGGCTAATCCCTTCAGGAGGAGGTTGGGTGGCCAATTCCTCAAGGCAGGCTGGAGGTGGGGTGGCTATGTCCTCAGGGCAGACTATTACAGGGTTATCTAAAGAAGGCTCAGCATGGTCTAGGGTTTCAACCTCACCCCCAACATCATTATCAATCCATATGTCACCATCCCATTTTTCAGGGTCCCACTCCTTTCCAATCAATGCCCTCACTTTAACGGCAGACACCATGCAAGACTGAGATTTCAGTTTACGTTGTAAAGTTGCTACTCTAACAATAAGATTCTGAGTCTGATTTTCAGAGATCTCAAGTCTACAGCTACAGGAAATAAAATTTTCCTTCAGGATACTCACAGAAACCTCTACATCTTTCAGACGGCACTTAAGCTTCTTGTTTGAAGCCTTAAGCCCATCCCTTTCACCCTTTAATGTAGACAGTGTATCTAACAACAACCAACCAACATCTCTATAACTCTTATTTCTACAAAATTCTGTAAAGGTGTCAAAAACATTATCCCCCAGAGTCTGGCTTCATACAAGTGAAGCATTAGGAGAATCGAATGATGATATTTTGACTCTCTCCTTTGCCAACTCAGTCCATGGATTGGGAGTGTCATTCTGATTACAGGAATCAGAGTCCTTAGTGTCTCTGAGCCCAGTCAGAGTAGAAAACCATTCATAAAAACCCATTTTTAAGATTCTGTTCCTTAAGAACCACTCCTGGTGCCAAGATGTATTAGTTAGGGTTCTCTAGAGAAACAGAATCAACAGGGAACACTTGCAAATATAAAATTTATGAAAGTGTCTCACGTGACCGTAGGAATGCAGAGTCCAAAATCCACAGGGCAGGCTGCGAAGCTGATGACTCCAATGGATGGCCTGGATGAACTCCACAGGAGAGGCTCACCAGCCAAAGCAGGAATGCAACCTGTCTCCTCTGAGTCCTCCTTAAAAGGCTTCCCATGATTGCATTTAGCATCACTAATTGCAGAAGACATTCCCCTTTGGCTGATTACAAATGGAATCAGCTGTGGATGTAGCTAACGTGATCATGACCTAATCCTATGAAATGTCCTCATTGCAACAGACAGGCCAGTGCTTGCCCAATCAGATGAACAGGTACCACAACTTGGCCAAGTTGACACCTGTCCCTAACCATGACAATGTGTAAAAGTATAAAATATAGATGCACACATAAATGCATCACATACAAAGAAGAACCACTTTTTGAACATGGAATTGTACTAGAAACATCTGCATCCATTGAATATTTTTGTACAGCATCATTTTTTCTACATTCTTTTTTTTTATTGTATGGTTATACATAATTTATTTCCTTAGGAAAATTTCCTTTAAGAAGAAAAGATTATACTAAGATAGATATTACCAAGTTCTACCTCATTCCTCCAGAAAATGACTAATTTATACTTTTAACAGCAGTGTTTAAAAGTGTTTATTTCCCCTTTTCTTCACCGAAATTGTAGATTGTGACTTTTTAAATATTTTGCATTCTGAAACAATGCAAAAATAGTTGTATACCATTTTGATTTGTATTTATTTGGTAGCTAGTGGAGTTCAGTTTTTATTGTATTTTTTGTATTTGCTAATTTTGCTTTTATCATTAAAAAAATTAAATTTTTTTAAAAAGGCTATGACATGTCCTTCAATGGACTGTTTTAACACAAGAAGTCAGATTCAATCATTTCTGTTATCAGATTACTTCTAATTAAGAGCCCACTTGGTAATATATGGAATCTTTGCTTTGACTAATAATCTATTCTTCAGTCTTCAAATGGTTCCTAACTATGTGGACACTGGAGACATGAATCCTTCCCCTAGAACAGACTATCTATGGCTTCAGGACAAAAACAAAATCAGAGTTATTCAGTGTGTTTCCATCACAAATTCTGTCTCTTTTTTCCAGTTTTCATGGTCTGTCATGATTGTCTTTTCTCCACAACGTTCCATTTCTCGGTCTTTCCTGGCTGCTTCGTTTATCTCCACCTTTATTTCAGATCTCCATTTTCCCATGTGGTAACTTCAAAGCCCAGCGCTGTTACATATAGGAGACTTTGCATTTTTTCCCCTTAAGTTTCATTTCAGATTCCCATCGAGGACAATAAAGACGACTAAAGGTTGAGAGACTGCATTTAGTCTTGGTGCATAGAAATAGAGTACTTAATGAATAGATTGTACATTTAATATATCTATTTATAGTTTGAAAATAAAAAAAAAGAACTTGGTTGAAGCCTTAATCATGTCCTAGGCACTTTAATGCATTGTTTAATTTAATGCAAAAGTGCTATGAGGTAGAGGCTATTTCTCTCATTTTAGAGATGAGAGAACTGAGACCTTGAGACTTCAGAAAATGAATAAGAATCTCTAACCAAAGATTTTTCCACCTACAAATCAAATAAAGTAATACACATGAAAATCTGTGCTCATGCCATGTAATAAAAAATTATATATAATTTTAAACAAGTGTTCACTTAAAGTCTCTGCCAAGAAAACAAAACAATTTTTCTTATCTTTGGAAAGTATTATTGTTTTGCTTTGCTTTTGTTTTTCCTACGAAACTTTTATTAACTTCATGAAAGATATTTCATAGAAATGTCAAAAGTTATCCTCCTTTCAAGGCTGCTCCTGGCCTACGCATTTGTTCACTCAAGCACACAGTCTGAGTGTAAAACTTGTTATACACTCAAAGTATATCCTAAGAATCATGATAAATATGTAACAGGGAGTTACATAATGGAGGCTACCAACAAATCTGGTTTGGGGACAACATTAGAAAATCCGTTCAAGTAAAAATCCTTTTACCAATCTTTAATAAAAAGTAATATAATGTGATATAAATGCATATAATACTTTAAAGTTTATAAAGCACTTCCATATATCTCTCCTCATTTAATTCTAACAACTCTAGTAGGAAGATATTATTATTTTCCTTCTCCAGTTGAGGAGATTAAAGCACAGAATAAAGTTACTTGGCAAACACCTCATACAGCTAGATATTTGCAAATCTCAGACTTGAAACTGGGTCCTTTGAAACTGAAATTAAAGCTGATTCCTTAACTTGACCTATGACTCACCAGTAGTGTTCATTCATCCAGGAATTCAGAGAGTCTTTATGGGGCTCCTATATTATTGTGAGGCTTATATAAAGTTTCAGGAGTGACCAGGGAAAGAGGGGAGGGAGAGATTAGCAATTCATATCCAACTCTCCTGAAATTTACAATGTAGTTACATGTGCAAACTAAGCTAGATTGCAACATGTATGTCATAAAAGTGTCCCAGATATAGTGACAATAAAGGTGGAACCCTACTTTTCTGAAGCAGGGAAAACATCCGTTAGGACTGAGACACATTTTAAATGATTTGAGTGATTTGGCAGGTAGTAATGATAAAGAAGACTATTCCTACCAGAACTGATAGCATGTACAAAATCATCACATCAAAACATCTGATAGACATCAGTGATGGAATGAAACTAGAACGTTGGCTGAATAAAAGGGAGTGAGAGGAGAGATATAACATGAGTTTACAAAGATAGTAGTAGAGCCAGATTATGTTGGCTTCACATGCCAGCACGAGTAGATGAATAGTCTCGATTATATCATTTAGTTATTGTGTGTGTGTGTGGGTGTGGGTGTGTGTATGGGTGTGGGTGCATGTGTGTACGTGCATGTGCATGCTGGGGTGAGGGTGTAACAATCCTTGAACCACCACATAGACATCTTGATTGAAAAACTTTGTTTACTTTTCATGCCAACCTTCTTGAGATAGGTCTTATTCATACTTGCAGTTGAGAAAACTGAGGCGCAAAGAGATCTCAAAACATGCCCTGGGTTACCCTGCTTCCAAGATAAAAACTAAGGTATGTGCAAACACAAGTCCATGAATTTTTGCAAAGAGCTATTAAAGATTTTTAAGTACAAGAGTGACATTATCAGATATAGATTAAGTAACTTGTAACATTTTAGGTAAATAGGGTTACAGGAAACAATTATCTAAGTAAGATGGGATAGATTCCTGACAATGAACACTGAGGTGGATTTGACAGATGGATAGAAGGTTTGGTGGCTGATTACAAAAGGGGATGAAGTACATGAATTGAAGATAAATGACTTCTCTAGCTTGAGTGATTGTCATAAAGTGGTGTCACATTATTAGACAACATTCAAGAGGGAGAAGAAATTTAGATTTTTAGAAAAGGGATGCCGCTATTGTTGAACATTTTAATGATGCATTGTGTGAGTGACATCTAGTTAAAAGATCACTACATAGAACTCAGGAAAGAGGTCAGGATTGGTGATTGCCACTGATGGATAGCCATTGGTGGGGGATAGCTTTAGAAGCAGTAGACACAGGATATTGTTCAAATCTGAACTTGGAATTTGAGGAAGAAATGAATTTAAGGAATAGCACAAGATTTATTCTTTTCAAATCACTGGAGGCTTTTTTTTTTTAGTAGAAGAACTCCAAATCAGTATTTTTAAAGGAAAGGGGAAAATGAGATGCAAAATATTTTGCTAAAGTGAAAACTAAATAAAATATCAGGAATAAAACTACATATACCAATTATTATAAGAAATAGAAAAGAATTTTATTTGTTCATTAGAAGACAAACTGCCATATAAATCAAAACAACTAAAAACTTGAGATATAAAATTTTAAATAAACAGGAAAAATATATAACAGGTAATCATAAAGAAGGGAAGCAAAAATTGCAGCATTAATATTAGTCAAAGTAGAAATTAGGAATAAAAGTGCTAAATGGAAGGAAAAGGTATGATTCATGAATCAAAAAAGTACAATCCACAAAACTCATATGGTCAACATAATTTTAGCATGTAGAAAACGTACACTAAGCAAAAAAATATTAGAAAAAATAAGAAGAAATTGACAGAACTGTAATCAAATGGAAAGACTTTAAAACTTTTTCTCTGAACTTGTAAGGCCAAGTGGGCAATAAGTAAATACTGATATTGAATAACTAAACAATATAATTAATAAATTTGATTTTAATGCATTCATTTATAGTTAATTAACATAGAAATTCAGCATTGTATAAAAATTGATCTTGGAATGTGGTCCTTTGCTTATATTCTTGTTACAGTCAGTTTTGTGAGAGAGTGAATTATAAAAACACTAACCACGCAATAACAAAAAGTCTAACTAGTTAAAACCTAAAATAATGTTTTAAGTTACTCATGCTCAAAAAAATAAATTAGCACACTACTTAAAATTAGGCACTACAAAAATCTATATATCAAGAACTTCACAATGCAACTAAAGCTACTTGGAAAGGAAAATTCATACATTTTTAATGAATAAGCTTGAAAATATTCAGTAAACTACAGGTGAAAATAAACCTCTCAAAACCCTATGAAGTTGTTTTTTATTTATATATAGTGTCTATTCACATACCATGTAATCATCTAAAGTGTACAATCACGGTTCACAATATCATCATATAGCTATGCATTTATCATCACAATCAATTTTTTTTTCCTTTTTGTGAAAAATAACATATATACAAAAAAGCAATAAGTTTCAAAGCACAGCACAACAATTAGTTGTAGAGCAGATATCAGAGTTTGGTATGGGTTACAATTCTACATTTTAGGTTTTTATTTCAAGCTACTCTAAGATACTGGAGACTAAAAGAAATGTCAATACAATGATTCAGTAATCATAGTCATTTGTTAAACCCTACCTTCTCAGTATAACTCCACCACTAACTTTGATTTTTCTCCTACTCTTTAGGGATATTTAGGCTATGCCCATTCTAACTTTGTCATGTTGGAAGGGGCTGTCGATAACATAGGATAAGGGGATGGAACTAATTGATGTTCTGAAAAAGCTGCATTTCAGGGCATATATCGTCCAAGGAGCCATCTGGAGGTGGTAAGTTTCTGGAAAGTTACCCTAGTGCATGGAAATATTGTACAAACTTATATAATGCCCTAGGTGCTCTTGGGGATTGGCAGGAATTGTTTTGGTTGGGGTTTAGCGAGTTATGATACGCAGCAATGTCTAACTGAAGAGTAGCCTGTTGTCTCTATTTGAACTCTCTCAGCCACTGATACCTTATTTGTTGCATTTTGTTTCCCTCTTTTAGTCAGGATAGCAGTTGTTGATCCTATGGTGCCAGGGCCAGGCTCATCCCTGGGATTTATCTTCCACACTGCCAGGGAGACGTTCACCCCTGGATATCATGTCCCATGTAGCGGGGAGGGCAATGGTTTCATTTGCAGAGTTGGACTTATATAGAGAGAGGCCACATCTGAGCCACAAAAGAGGTCCTCCAGAAGTAACTCTTAGGCATAAATATAGGCAGGCTAAACTTCTCTGCTACATACATAAGCTTCACAAGAGCAAGCCTCAAGATCAAGGGCTTGGCCTATTAATTTGAGTGTCCTTAATGTTTGATACAGTATCAGGGGTTTCCCTGGTGGTAAAGTTTAATAGTCCCATATTTTTTCTCTCATCCCTCAAGGGATTTTGCTAAAACTTTTTTTTATTATCTGCTTAATATACTCTGGGATGTATCTAGGCATTACATTAAACTACACAGGATTAAATGCCCTCATTCTTATTCTTGGGTCCTGTGTTTAGATTGTTTAAATGATCTATCCAGACAAGTTCAGTTACATTATGTGCTACAGAAAATTTAGATTTTGGGCAAAATAAACCTTTGCTCCTTTGGTCTCAAAGAGTAGACTAGGTTCTAAAATATAGACAATGTCTTCCTTACCTGTGAAATCATTTCGTTTTACTAGTGTATAACATTCCATCTTATGCATATATTACATTTTGTAATTCCACTTGTCTGTTGATGGGCACTTGAATTGTTTCCATCTTTTGACAATTGTGAATAATGCTGCTGTGAAAATAAGTGTGAAAAGGTTTGTTTGTTGTCACTGCTTTCAGCTTTTCCGGGTAAATACCTAGTAGTGGTATTGCCAGGTCATAGGACAAATCAATATTTAGTTTTTTGAGGAACCACCAGACTGTGTCCCATAGTGGCTGTACCATTATACATTCCCACCAGTCATGCATAAGTGTCCCAATTTCTCTTCATCTTCTCCAACATCTTTAGTTTCCTGTTTGTTTAATACCAGCCATTCTTATTGGTGTGAGGTGATATCTCATTGCAGTCTTGATCTGCATTTCCCTTATACCTAACAGAAGTGAATATCTCTTCATGCACTTTTTAGCCATCTGTATTTGCTTTCTTATGAAGTTGATTTTAATGTTGCGTTCATATTATAAATGAATTAAGTCAAGAACTAAATAGATAACTGAAAATAACCAAAGATTTTGGAGTCAGATTTAAAATTGAATTTTGACTACACTGTTTTACTAGCTATCTAAATTTGAGGATATTCTTACCCTACCTAAATATCATTGTGTCTGGTAAATAGAAAATTAATACCCAGCTTATGGGGTTTTATTGGGCAATATCACTGCCCAAAGAAACAATATCATCTATGCAACATGCTCAAAACTATGCCTAGCATATAAGAAGTCCTCAAAAAATCTGTTTATTTATTGGGTAAAGTGCAATGTAAAAATACAAAATAAAGTAAGTGGTCAAACTTGGACTGGAATCTAATATACTGTTCTTTTGATGTATCATCAATATATTGGAAAAAAATTTTATTTACAAAATCTTTCAAAATATTAAATTCCTAAGAATAACTTAAGAACTACATAATACCTCTATGAACTTCAACTGCAAAACTAGATTAAATCAAGAACACTGCCATGTTCTTGGTTGCACACCAATGTTTATAGCAGCATTATTTAAAATTGTCAAGAGATGGAAACAGCCCAAATGTCCATCAACAGATGAGTAGCTAAACAAGCTGTGGTATATACAAATGACGGAATATTACACAGCTGTAAGACTGAATAAAGTTATGAAGTATGTAACAACATGGATGGACCTTGAGGACATTATGATGAATGAGATTAGCCAGAAACAAAAGGACAAATACCATATGGTCTCATTGATATGAACTAACACTAATGAATGAACTTGGAGAATTTCAGTTAAGAACAGAGGCCATCAGGAAATAGAAATAGGGTAGATTTTGGGTCATTGGAGCTGAAGGGATACAGATTGCGCAACAGGACTGATTGTAAAAATTCAGAAGTGGATAGCACAATACTGCCTAATTGTAGCACAATAATGTTAGTATACTCCATGAAGCTGAATATGAGAATGATAGAGGAAGGAGGGCTGGGGGCACAAATGAAACCAGAAGGAAAGACAGATGATTGGTTTGAACAGTGAATAAAAAAGTATTTACAAAATCCCCTTGGGGTAAAGTCGAGAAAGGGGGAAAATTCAACTTCCCAACTTGGAGAATTCCTGATATTCTTGCAAGCAATGGGGACAATCAAATCAATAGGCTGAGTCCTCAATCTTGGGATTTGTTCATATGAAAGTTATCCCCACAAAGGATGGACTAAGCCTACCTGAAATTAGGCTTAAGAGTCACCCCTAGAGAGCCTGTTTCATTGCTCAGATGTGGCCCCTCTCTCTCAGCCAACAAGGCAAGCAAACTCACTGCCCTCCCCCTCTTTACGTGGGACATAACTCCCAGGGGTGTAAACCTCCCTGGGAATGTGGGACAGAAATCCTAGAATGAGCTGGGACTCAGCATCAAGGGATTGAGAAAAACTTCTTGACCCAGAGGCAGAAGAGAGAAATGAAACAAAATAATGTATCAGTGGCTGAGAGATTTCAGAGTCGCAAGGTTATCCTGGAGGTTATTCTTACACATTTTATAGATATCCACTTTTTATCTTAAGTTGTATTAGAGAAGCTAGAGGGAAATGCCTGAAACTGTAGAGCTGTGTCCCAGTAGCAGTGTTTCTTGAAGATGACTTGATACAGCTTTCGCAATGTGACTATGTGATTGTGAAAACCTTGTGTCTGATGCTCCTTTTTTCTAAGATATTGACAGATGAGTAAAAAATATGGATTAAAAATAAATAAATAATAGGGGGGACCAAAAAAAAACTAGATTAAATCAAGAACACTGCCATGTTACTGGATTGGATATCTATTCTTGTAAATATAACTCTTTCCATTCAAAATCTCAGAGCTTTGAGAGAAAAATGACTAAATATGTGGGAAATATTCAGAAAGAACAAATACGTAAAAATATGGGAGAAACAAGAGACAGAGAGAAAAGAGAGAGGCCACCTGTAAGAGAAACAATAATTAAAGCAATGCAAGTCTAGCACAGAAATAGGTACTTAAGCAAATGAAAAATAGAGCTTCAGAAATAGACCTCTGTGTAAATAAAATTGTAGTGTACTTTTAAAGTTTTATTTCAAATCAGCAAGGAAAGATCCAATTATTCATGAAGTGTTGTTGAGAAATTGTTAACCCCTTACTTCATTTATGTTAAAATATAAATGCCAATAAAAGAAATAATCAAAGCACTCGAATGTGAGATTAAGGATTTTCTAGGGGTACCAAATTGATAGATAATTCTACCTTAAGACAAATTTCTATTTGACAAAAATGCAAAACAAGCAAATATAACAGTACTAATCTCATACTGTAAATACAATAAAAATATAGACAACAAGTTGGTAAAATATAGTCACACATATGATGTAATAGGTTACTATTTTAATAATTAAAGATCTACCAAAGAAACACACACACACATGCAGTACAAAGCAAACAGACAAAACAATGCCTTTTGTCTGGCCCAATGTAAAAGTTGTCACAGAACTTAAAGAAGATATTCTTAAAGAAAGGATATAATTTTCCAATAAATTTAGGAAAAAATGTTCAACTTCAATAGCAATCACATTTAAAAGATTCATGTTAATAATTTTAAAAAAATAACATCATATTACATGAGGTTGTCAGGAAACTTGCTGTTTAATATGCTATTGTTGGGACTAAATATTTTCCCAACAGTTCTACATAGCAGTTTAAAATTATTCATCAAAATTTTAAGTTTATGTCACTTCTAATTAAACATCTCTATTAATAGGATGTGTTTGATTGCGAATAACAAAATAACTCCAACTTAGCTTAAATAATAATACCAATTTAAAAGGTCACACTTTCTTAATAAATACAACAATGTAGATGAAATGGACAAGAAGAAATAGACGACCTCAACAAACCAATCACAAGTAAAGAAATTGAATCAGTCATTCAAAACCTTCCCAAAAAGAAAAGTCCAGGACCAGACGGCTTCACATGTGAATTCTACCAAACATTTCAGAAAGAATTAGTACCAACCCTGCTCCAACTCTTCAAAAAAATTGAAGTGGAGGGAAAGCTACCTAATTCATTCTATGAAGCCAACATCACCCTCATACCAAAACCAGGCAAAGATATTACAAAAAAAGAAAACCACAGACCAATCTCTCTAATGAACATAGATGCAAAAATTCTCAACAAAATTCTAGCAAATCGAATCCAACAACACATTAAAAGAATTATACATCATGACCAAGTAGGATTCATCCCAGGTATGCAAGGATGGTTCAACATAAGAAAATCAATTAATGTAATACACCATATCAACAAATCAAAGCAGAAAAATCACATGATCATCTCAATTGATACAGAGAAGGCATTTGACAAGATTCAACATCCTTTCCTGTTGAAAACACTTCAAAGGATAGGAATACAAGGGAACTTCCTTAAAATGATAGAGGAAATATATGAAAAACCCACAGCTAATATCATCCTCAATGGGAAAAAATTGAAAACTTTCCCCCTAAGATCAGGAACAAGACAAGGATGTCCATTATCACCACTGTTATTCAACATCGTGTTGGAGGTTCTAGCCAGAGCAATTAGACAAGAAAAAGAAATACAAGGCATCAAAATTGGAAAGGAAGAAATAAAACTACCACTGTTTGCAGACGATATGATACTATACATCGAAAACCCGGAAAAATCCACAGCAAAACTACTACAGCTAATAAATGAGTACAGCAAAGTAGCAGGTTACAAGATCAACATTCAAAAATCTGTAGTGTTTCTATACACTAGCAATGAACAAGCTGAGGGGGAAATCAAGAAATGAATTCCATTTACAATTGCAACTAAAAGAATAAAGTACTTAGGAATAAATTTAACTAAAGAGACAAAAGACCTATACAAAGAAAACTACAAAAAACTGTTAAAAGAAATCACAGAAGACCTAAATAGATGGAAGGGCATACCATGTTCATGGATTGGAAAACTAAATATAGTTAAGATGTCAATCCTACCTAAATTGATTTACAGATTCAATGCAATACCAATCAAAATCCCAACAACTTATTTTTCAGAAATAGAAAAACCAACAAGCAAATTTATATGGAAGGGCAGGGTGCCCCAAATTGCTAAAAGTATCTTGAGGAAAAAAAACGAAGTTGGAGGTCTCACGCTGCCTGACTTTAAGGCATATTATGAAGCCACAGTCATCAAAACAGCATGGTACTGGCATAAAGATAGATATATCGACCAATGGAATTGAATAGAGTGCTCAGATATAGACCCTCTCATCTATGGGCATTTGATCTTTGATAAGGCAGTCAAGCCAACTCACCTGGGACAGAACAGTCTTTTCAATAAATGGTGCCTAGAGAACTGGATATCCATATGCAAAAGAATGAAAGAGGACCCGTATTTCACACCCTATACAAAAGTTAACTCAAAATGGATCAAAGATCTGAACATTAGGTCTAAGACCATGAAACAGTTAGAGGAAAATGTAGGGAGATATCTTATGAAACTTACAATTGGAGGCGGTTTTATGGACCTTAAACCTAAAGCAAGAGTACTGAAGAAGAAAATAAAATAAATGGGAGCTCCTCAAAATTAAACACTTTTGTGCATCAAAGAACTTCATCAAGAAAGTAGAAAGACAGCCTACACAATGGGAGACAATATTTGGAAACGACATATCAGATAAAGGTCTAGTATCCAGAACTTATAAAGAGATTGTTCAACTCAACAACAAAAAGACAGCCAATCCAATTACAAAATGGGAAAAAGACTTGAACGGACACCTCTCAGAAGAGGAAATACAAATGGCCAAAAGGCACATGAAGAGATGCTCAATGTCCCTGGCCATTAGAGAAATCCAAATCAAAACCACAATGAGATATCATCTCACACCCACCAGAATGGTCATTATCAACAAAACAGAAAATGACAAGTGCTGGAGAGGATGTGGAGAAAGAGGCACACTTATCCACTGTTGGTGGCAATGTCAAATGGTGCAACCACTGTGGAAGGCAGTTTGGTGGTTCCTCAGAAAGCTGAATATAGAATTGCCATTCGACCCAGCAATACCATTGCTAGGTATCTACTCAGAGGACTTAAGGGCAAAGACACAAACGGACATTTGCACACCAATGTTTATAGCAGCATTATTTACAATTGCAAAGAGATGGAAACAGCCAAAATGTCCATCAACAGACAAGTGGCTAAACAAACTGTGGTATATACATACGATGGAATATTATGCAGCTTTAAGACAGAATAAACTTACGAAGCATGTAATAACATGAATGGACCTAGAGAACATTATACTGAGTGAGACTAGCTAAAAACTAAAGGACAAATACTGTATGGTCCCACGGATGTGAACCGACATTAGAGAATAAACTTGGAATATGTCATTGGTAATAGAGACCATCAGGAGATAGAAATAGGGTAAGATAATGGGTAATTGGAGCTGAAGGGACACAGACTGTGCAATAAAACTGGATATAAAAACTCAGAAATGGACAGCACAATACTACCTAATTGTAATTTAATTAGGTTAAAACACTGAATGAAGCTGCATCTGAGGTATAGTTTTTTCTTTTCTTTTTTTAATTTTTTTCTCTCTATTATTATTTTTTATTTCTTTTTCTGTTGTCTTTCTATTTCTATTTCTAAATCAATGCAAATGTACTAAGAAACGATGAATATGCATCTATGTGATGATATTAAGAATTACTGATTGTATATGTAGAATGGAATGATTTCTAAATGTTGTGTCAGTCAATTTTTTTAATTAATAATAAAAAAAAAAGGTCACACTTTCTGAAATGGCCAGATTAGACTTGAATCAGCAATTCAAATCACTCAAGCAATACAACTTTAACAGAATTTCTTTCTCTGAATGCATCTTCTTCCTTTGTTTGTACATCTTTTGAGTTGAGCAATAGATATTACGTTTGAAAAATAGTTGCCATCAATTCCAGGAGGTACATGATTCCAAGTTCAAATGCAGCAGAGAAAGGAAATTCTTCTTCTCTAATACCTCAATCAAAAGTTATGGAGTTAAGTCCCCATGGCTTTGATTCATCTGTCTCAGGTCATGTATGAATATTATATACACACACAAAATATTTAAAAATTTGTTTTATATATATATATGTACACACATATACATAACATATACATATATTTATATGTATTTATGTGTTTAATTTATATGCACATATACACAAGTATTTGAAATAGTTTATATGATTGTTGTATGTTTTTTGTGTGTGAGGAGTGGTTGTTAGAATTATATCTGAGTTGGACAAAGAAGCATTTCTGGTAGCGTTTGTACTCTCCTACTCCCCTCTCCTTGTTTTATCTCATGCTTTCATAGAACTGACTAGTTTTCAACATGTTGACTCTAGTCTTTATAGTTGTCCTGCCAGGGTTTGCTGGAACTTCTTCCATTTACAGGCTAAAGTTTTCAACTAAATTTAAAAAATTGTCATCCATTATTTTTCTGCCTTGTTCTTTTTCTCATCTTTCTTGACTAAGTGATTAAACTGCATGATATGGCCTCACAAGTCATTATGGCTCTGTCAAGTATCTTTTTTATCCTTCTTTTTTCTGTATTTCAGTTAGAATATCTATGGATGTATTTTCAAGTTTAGTGTTTCTTTTTTATGTAATGTCCAATATTCCTTTTAATCTCCTGAAATGAATTGTTCTTTTTTCAAAAATTATATTTTCCAGTTCTACAATTTTCATGTTTTTTTGGGGGAAGAGGGTTCCATATCTCTCTTGAATTCTTCATCCCTTTGCCTATTACATATACCTTTTCTTGTAGCTTATTTAATATATTTTAATAGTTATTTCAAAGCTCCTATCTGCTAATTACATATCTTTTAATTGCTTTTGTGACCTTCTCTATAATGTCTTTCTAACAAAGCAGATCATAGACTTTTAGAACTACAGAGATCACACTAGCTAGTTCTCTTCTTTAGCCAGAGAGAAAATACCTAATAAATATTTGGTGAATGATGGAATGAATGAAAGATCAGATCACTCAAGCACAATTCACTCAAGCTTTATTTCAGGTTTTACAAAAGCAACACAGTAAAATATGCTAATAAATACATTGAAGCAAAGTTTTGAGCCAAGTCCAAAATATAAAGATGGTTCCAATGGCATATATATTTTTAATGAACAAAGTTATACAGTAGTGGAAGCTATTTTCTTTAAATTACTTCATAATTTTCCATAGTTAATCTGAATAGCAAGGTGTTTTTGGCTTGAAATTCCATAGATGGAATAGAGTAAAGTAAGTCAAAGATGTTTGATTATTAGATTTTAATAATTTCTTAAGCTTGGAGGACAGTAATCATTACTTTTATGATCTCCTGTTCTCATGAATTTCCACCACATCTTTTAGTGACAATACATCCCATGTGAGTTATGTAAAATAAACTATTAAGATTAAGGCCATGCAATTGCAATTTGGCAATTATTCTCTTTCTTTATGTCTCTGTCACTCTCTTTGTCTGTCTCTCTGTAAAAACTGAACTGAGGGGGTAAAGAAACACAAAGTGATACAAACCTTTAAATCAATTAAGGATTGAACCTGACTAATAGACTTTGGAGTCCCAAATCCAATGCGAAATGGAAATCAACCATTTTGAAATAGTCTCATGTATATACCAGTGGTGTAGAAAGAATGAGATACATTGAAAATGAAAGTGTGCATAGTGGAGTGAAGCAACAAATCTTTGTATCATTTTTTTAAATGTTAGTACAATTTAGGAACATTTGAACAGGAGATACTGGAGCTGGAAAATTCCAACAATGAAATTGACTACATCCACGCAGCACTCAAGGAGGATAATGCCTCCAACTGCTTTTATTTTATACTGTAGCATTTCTTTCTTTTTAAGAATCTTTCTAAGAGACTATGTTTTATTTTTTTGCTTCATTAGAGGCGGGTGTAGTTAATGTTTATAGAATATCAACAATGCAGTTTGCTGTTCTGCATAATTAAAGGCAGCCCTTGTGGTAATAAAATAACTTGAAAAGAGGCTGCACAATACAAAGCATAAATATGTTGATGTATTTGGTCTTATTTCAGGCAAGCTTAATTACAAAGACATGGGTGCCTGCTCCACCTATAAAAATATTTTTCTGTCACTTAGAGCTATCAAACCTTATATCCACTTATGATATTAGTGAGAAAGAGAAAACATCATCATAATGGCCCACCAGTGAATACTCACAGCCGTGGCCATCTAGACTATGAATCTACAAATAGAAGCATATGTAAATGGAGAAAGGCTTTCCACACATCTCATATACAAAAGGAGACAATGAATTATTCTCTGGGTCTATTTTTAAATGCCAACAAACTGAAAAAGCAGAAGGAATTCATTTCTAATATAACATCATTAGGTCAGAAGCAGGAATTGTAATAATACAAAATCTACAGGACTTTGAATCAGAAGACCCAGATGGAGTTCGACCTTCACCCGTTCCTAATTGCATGACATTGGGAAAGTCACTTCACCTCTTTGATACCTAACTTCCTAATTTCTAAAGTCGAATCCATAATTCATAAGTTTCACATTTACTAGGGGGGCGATATGAGACTTACAGAGTTGTCTATATTTATATCTACATTTTCAAGTTCTAGAGCCTGGCACATATTTTGCAGTTAATGTTTATTCCATTCTCCTCTTCTTCTTGATAGCTGCGAAGATCAGTTGAGATCATATATATAAATATACCTTATACATCTGAAATAAAATATGCCTATTTTCTTATTGTTGCATATAAAAGTATGAAATCATATTAACTTCTACCAAGACCAAATAATTGTATTATAATTCATCTTAAGTATAGAAGATAGTTTAAAACTGGATTTTCAGATACATAGTGGAAGACCCCACAGTTTTCTTGGACAAATATTGATTCAAAGTATTCACTCAGAAAGTAAACTGATTTTGAGTCAATCAAAAACAGTTGGAATAACCTCCTAGATTCTAATGTGGACTGGAGTTCAAAGAACGACTGTTCTTAAAGACAGGTAGAATAAACCAATGGCCTACATCTGATCTGACAGGCCCTACACAATTCCTAATTTTCCATAAATAGCCAGATTCCAAATTGACCGCCACTCTACCAAAGAAATTCATTTTATCCTAACTGGTATAGATGTTCCATAAGACCATGTGTATGAAAGCACCTTTGTAAGCCATTATCCACACAGCAAATGTTGCTGGTTAGCATCATTATAACCATCACCATCATCATCCATTGGTTCCTTTCCCAACAAATTACCACTGGTGAAAAAAATCAGTAAAACTCCTTCATACTAAGCTGTCAGGTATAGCTCAGGAGAGCTGAAGGTCACTTTTTACACTGCTTTGATAGAACAACACAAAAAGTGTGACCTAAAATGTGCAAGAATTTAGAAGGGAAAGAAATGGTGATACCAACTGCTAACATCTGTTAATCATGTGCCAATTACTAATCTAAGTTCATTGTATGAATTATCTTAGTTAAGGAATTAGCTAGAGGATGGTTTAATCAGAACATTTATCAAGAACCTTTTTGGAGAATTCTAAGATATGGATGGCCTGCTCTTCGTGGCAGTGGCTATGAAGCTGAAATTCATTTAGTCAGCATGTGCTCTTAAAGTAAGTTACACTGAACGTTGATGATGGGCCAAGGAAAGCAGAACCAGGAGAATCTCAGAGATGTGATGCCAGAGCCCTTATTAAACTGCACCTAAAGTCCACCTTATTCCCTTATTCCTCTTTAATTTGTAAGCCAATACGATCTTCATTTTATGATAACTAAACAATAAAATGTAAACAAGTAGCCTAATTCCTGGCTTACTCTCTTTCAGATTTTACCTGGAGATGATCCTGTTTTAAGGAATGTCATCTATTGCATGTATATACTAGTGTGATTGAAGCCCACCCATAACTTTCCATACAACAATATATTGAACCCTTCAAGAGGGTTCACAGTTTATATCTAGAGAGAAGTCAACATAAGTGAGAAGTAGATATTTGAGAAAATGTTCTTTTACTGAAAATGTTCTTTTACAGGCTTGCATAGGAGACTCCTGGCTTTTAGTTATGGTGGCTTAATTTGACTAGACTAACCCTCCTGCTGTCAATAATTATAAATTATGGATATAATAGAGAAAACAACCAGGGAAGTCATTGGTGAATAATCCAAATTAGGAGAACCTGGAGAGGATATTACCCTTGAAAGAAAGGAAGCTTACTGGATGAGACCTGCCCTCACTATTGGCGTTTTCCCTCAGGGAACCTCTAGTTTTTTAGTACATAAAGGGATACAACTCAAATGGAAAGTAGCAGTTTTACTTAGTTGAGAATTCAGATATTTGAATTCAGAGCAGCTGGAAATTGAAAGAAGTCCTAGGAAAGAGGAAACTGCAGAAGGAGCAATAGCAATTATGAATACAAATTCCCCTCAAATTCCGGCTGACCCCCAAATTGTATATGCATTGAACAAGACTTCAGGGACCCCAACAAAAACAATGGTTAGAAGACTGAGAGAACTGAATAGAGATTTCTAAAGCTGCCCATCAGTGGAGAGAAGTGTTTGGAACTTAAGGCCTACCAAGTTAGTGTGGCCTAGGAAAAATCTCAGGCTTTCACTTGATACCTGGAATCTATATAGAAGGATAAAAGCAAAACTAAAGTAGGCCTTTCCCCGCAAAGTTGCAAACCGAGCTGTATTAGTTAGGGTTCTCTAGAGAAACAGAATCAATAGGAAATATTCGCAAATATAAAATTTATAAAAGTGTCTCACACAACCGTGGGAACGCAGAGTTCAAAATCCGCAGGGCAGGCTGTGAAGCCGACGATTCCAGTGGAGGGTCTGGACGAACTCCACAGGAGAGACTCACCGGCCTAAGCAGGAAAAGAGCCTGTCTCTTCTGAATCCTCCTTAAAAGGCTTCCAGTGTCTAGATCAAGCATCACTCATTAAAGAAGACACTTCCCCTGGCTGACTACAAATGGAATCAGCTGTGGATGTTGCGATGTGATCATAATCTAATTCAATGAAATGTCCTCATAGCAACAGAGAGGCCAGCACTTGCCTAAGCAGACAAACAACTACCACCACCTGGCCAAGCTGACACATGAACCTGACCATGACACAAGCATTCATTCATAAAACATTTTTTAAAAAGAAAGAAAAGATGACTATAATGGGTGAAGAGATGGAGAAATACGTGAAAGAGATGAAAATCCTATAAATAAACCAAGTGGAAACTCTAGAATTGAAAAGATCAGTATATGAAATCAGAAAATTATTGAACAAGTTTATTAGCACATAGAATACAGCAGAAGAAAGTATTGGTGAAGTTGAAGTACAATGAGAAAATGGATTGCAAAATTTGAGCAAAGTCACTAATATACAAGTAATTCAAGTCCTCAGAGTAAAAGGGAGAAAAAATGTGGCAGGGAAAATTTCTTCACTCCGCAGGATTTAGGAAGTCAGAAAAACCCAAGAAGAATAAACATAAAAAGCAGAACAAAACAAGCAAACAAACGAAAGTAGGTACATCAGTCAAATTATGAAAGCCAAAGATAAAGACAGAACCTTAAAATTGATTTGGAGAGGGGAACTCCCTGCAAATGGGAACAACTATTGAATGAGTTCTCATCAGAAACAGTGGAGGCCAGATGACAAGGAAATATCATTTCTAAAATGCTGAAAAAGAAAATATTAATCTTAGATTATATAAGCAAGGAAAATGTCCTTAAGAGAAAGTCAGATAAATACATTTCAAAAATGTATTTCAACAAAACCTAGACAATTTGTTGTCTCCAAACCTGCCCTACAAAAAATGGTTAAGAAGTTCTTTAAGTTGAAGACTGAAATCTAGATTGCTAAGAATTGTAATGGTCGATAGCTGAGTAAAAGTAAAAAACACTGTGCTTTCTTCATTTTCCTAAATTACATGTATGTTAATAAACTGTTTGAAAGTAGTAACAATTTACTGTGGAGTTTATAATAGATTTAAAGTAAAATTTACTATAACAATAGCATAATAGAATGCTATTATTCCATTTACATGTAAATGTAAATGGAACTTACAGCATGTAAATGGAATTTTATACTCTTGTAGGATTTTTTTAAAATATTTTTACTGAAATATCTTCATGAACCATAGCTCATCCAAAGTATACAATCGGTGGCTCACAATGTCCTCACATAGTTGTGCATTCATCACCATGAACATTTTTAGAACATTTGTATCATTTTAGAAAAAAGAAATAAGAAGAAAAAGCTTATACCTCCCATACCCTTTACCCCTCCCTCTCTTTGACCATTAATATTGCAATCTAATCACTTTGTTTACCCCTTTTCCCCCTACCATTTATTTATTTCCTTATTTTTTTTACTCGTCTCTTCATACACTGGATAAAGGCAATCAACCACACGGTTTTCACAATCACAGTCGTATTGTAAAAGCTGTATAGTTTTTCAATCACCTTCAAGATTCAAGGCTACTGAAACACAGTTCAGCAGTTTCAGTACTTCCCTCTAGCCGCTCCAGTACACCATAAACTAAAAAGAGATATCATACAATGCATAAGGATAACCTCTAGGATAATATCTTGACTCTGCTTGAAATCTCTTTCCCCCTTTTTGGTCAAGAAAGCTTTCTCAGTCTCATGATGCTGAATCCAAGCTCACTCCTGGAATTCATGTCCCACATTGTCAGATAGATTTACACCTCTGGGAGTCATGTTCCACATAGCGGGGAGGGCAGTGAGTTCACCTGCCCAGTTGACTTAGAGAGAAAGGCCACATCTGAGCAACAAGAGAGGTTCTCTGGGGGTGACTCTTAGGCATAATTATCAGCAGGCTTAGCCTGTCCTCTGCAGGAATAAGTTTCATAAGGGCAAACTCCAAGACTGAGGGCTTGGTCTACTGAATTTGTTGGCCCTACCACTTGGAATAATATCAGGAATTCCCCAGAAGGAGAAGTTGAATATTTCCTCCTTTCTTTGCAGTCCCCCAATGGGACTTTGCAAATACTTTTTTATTCTCTGCCCAAATTACTCTGGGATATACTGCGGCATCACACTACCCTGTGCAAACCAACAAGATCTTACTCCCTATTCAAAATTCCATGTAATTTTGGTGTTTGAATAAACTGACCCTAAAAGTCAAATTAGATAAGGTGCTACCCAAAATACAAATTTTGCACCAAATAAATATCTCTTCCTTTGGTCTCATACAGAAGTTGAGTTTTAAAATATAGACTATATCATCTTTTACCTTGTATTCTCATTCCCCTTAGCTATAACCAGATCAGCTTCATTCATATTTGTAGTTGAAGACTGATCACTTTTTCAACTTTTATTCTGTGTAGCATAATGCTGACTTCCAAAGTTTCAGATCTCTAACTCTGAGTCCCAGGTGTCACACAAATACCCAAATTTCCAGGAAATGACCAGGTGCACACAAATAGTTCAGCATCTCATAATTTAGAAATAACAGTTACAGCTCCAGAATAGATATGACTGCTATAAGAGCTCACAATCTAGGACCCTTTACAATAGGCTTCAACCTGATAACCCCCTAGACTTCAATTCTCCAAGTTTGTATATTATAGGTAGTCCATACTAGTGAGGCATGATAATACTTGTCTTTTTGTTTTTGACATTTCATTCAACAAACTGTCCTCAATGTTCATTCACCTATTTGCATGCCTCACAACGTCATTCCTCCTTGTAGCTTCTCAGTATTCTGTTGTATGTATACACCACAGTACCCCTCACATTCCTCAGTCAGTGTACCCTCAGATCACCTCCATCCATTGTGAACCATGAACATTGCCACTATAAACACCAGTGTGCATATGTCCATTCATGTCCCCACTTGCAGTTCCGCCAAGTACATACTGAACAATGGGATTGCAATATCATATGCCAACCCCACATCTAGCCTCCTGCAGAACCACCACACTGCCCTCCAAAATTACTCTTGCCAAAGAGTTACTGCTCCCTTTATTGTAGGATTTTAATTTACAGTGTATTAAATATGTGCATTATGATACCTAGAACAATCCACTAGCAAAACAAGGCAAAGAAGAAAAGCCAAAAACCAGTAGGGGTGATAAAAGGAAAAAATAAAATCCTCAGTTAACTCAAAAGAAGGCAGAAAAGGAAGGACAAGTAGAAAAAGCACAGCAAGATGGTAGATATGAACCCAACCAGATAAAAAATTACATTAAATGTATTGGCTAAAATATTCTAATTAAATCTATATAGAGACGCCAAAAAAAATGATGAAAAAAAATAGTTCAGGGAACACAAGTGGTTCAGTGGTAGAATGCTCACTTTCCATGCTGGAGACCCAGGTTTGATTCCCAGACCATGCATCTAAAATAAATACATAAATAAATAGTAATTCAAATACCTCCAGATAAAGACAATGAATCTGGTTGAATATAGACATTTAACTTCAATTCTCTCCCCACTCGATATAAGCCCACTAAACCAGAAGTAGTGGTTTGTTTGTTTTCACTGAAAATTATTTTAAATTCCAAATAAAAGAAAATATGAAAGGAGTCAATATCATTAAATATATGTGTAGCAGATGTTCTAGAAAGTGAGATAAAAGAAAATAGAGTGGAAGAAATAATCAACGAAATAAGTCAAGAAAATTTTCCAGAACTGAAGGACACGAGCTTCTAGATTTAGAGCCTACCAATGGATGTGAATCAACCCACATCACTGGGAAATTTACGAGCAACAAAGATAGTTAGAAATGTCACTAGCCTGTAAAGGCAAAACAAAAGCAAGCAAAAAAGCATGTTTTTTTTTGCTTATACTAAGGTATGGGGTTTATTAACAGTAATATTTAGAAGCTAAAGTATATACATGGCTTCAAAATTCTGAGAAAAAATTATTTACAATCCAGAATTTTTACCAATGTCTTACTTTTTTTTCTGCTGCGCCATTTTTCTAAACTCTATTGAGGAATATGATCCACCAACTGGAAATAAAACAAGATGGGGACAGACAAGGCACAAAAGAAATAGGATGGCCATCGCAGGATGGAAACGAAGGAGACACCCAGAATAATGATGGTAAAGGAAAAGTCAACTTCAACTGCTGTGTTTCAGGCCAAAAATCTCCAGAAGATACTTTTTTTTCCCCAAAGAAATGATGAATAGACTACCCACTCAAATTTGATATAGTAAAAGTAACTGAACACAATTTAAGGAAATTTGGGGGTTGAAATTTGATAGTATATAAAATACTAAGGCAACAGAAACCAAAAAAAAAAAAAAGGACAAATGACTGGGGAGAATACATGATACATGGCATGTTTGCTGAAATAGCAATAGCCATTCAGTGAAAGGGGAAATCATAAAAATCATGGTGATCGAAACAGTAGTAGAAGTTTAAGTTTCCCACTGTTCGTTGCATTATTGTATAGCACAAAGGGACCGAATGAAGCAAGAAGTCAGATTCTGGGAGAGGGAACTAGGTGGTTTGTTTGAGGGACTTTTGAGTCATATGAATAGGATAATGTCAGCTGTTCCAGACGTTACCAGTGGCTGAGATCAAATAGCGCTATGATTTGGAACCCAATTCTATTCTGTAAGCAAACTATTTATGGACAGGAGTCATCTAGCTTTCTAAAGTTTTGTATGTAGCTCCTGAAGTGGCTTATTAGTCTATACCTCATGGTATTCAGACCTTTTGTAATATCCTCCTCTTGAGTTTGGGCTGGACTTATTGTCTCACTTCTAATGAGTAGAATATAGTAGAAGTGATGGAATGTTACTTCTAATATCAGGCTATAAAAAGGTTGTGGCTTCCTCCTTGGGTTCTCTGCCTTACTCTCTCTCTTGGACTGCTCGCTTTGGTGGAAGCCAGCTGTCATGTCATGAGGCAGCCCTATCTCCACAGCCCACATGAGTCACCTTTAAAGAGGGTCATCTGAGTACTACCAATGGTCATGTGCATGAATTTGGAAGTAAATTTTCCTCAGTTGAGCCTTGAAATGAACACAGCCCCAGCTAAGTCTCTTATTACAGTCTCAGTGATGCTGAACCATAACCACTCAGTTAGTCACTGTTGGGCACATGACTCAAAGTGACTGTGACAAAATAAATGTTTGCTTAGATAACTAATACACTTAATATGATCAGGGCCCTGGGGTCCAAGTACTGTATTTGCAGCTTATGTGTGTGATAAACGGGTGACCTTATTTGTCTCCTCAGCTCTCTGTCAAAATTAATTGCTTTAATTGCATTTAGCTGTGGCCAGTTTTCATGGAAATTTGCAAGGGGTCAACCTGCAAAAAATAAGAATTGAACAAATTAACCCTTAATTTTCACTTCAAAACTTCCCCTGATCACAATGGCTGGATTTTGCAGATCAAATACTAATGTATGTCAGTAATTTATACTATTTCAAATCATGAGAGTTGCAATGCTAGTCATAGATATGAACCACCTCAGAAGATGGTTAAGACAGTAAATAGAAGAAGAAACCATTCACAGGTTGACACATGAAGATCTCCACTAAGTCAGGCTGTGGGTGCCAAGGGAATAGGTCCCAGGCTTCCTATTAGACCACCATCCTTTCAATTACTATATGCAGAACAAGGGTTGTTCTACTTTTCCACTTGTTAACCTATATAAAACTTGATGTTGGTCAACATGTAGCACTTCCCTACTCCCTTGGCCAGCTAACAGATACGTAAGAGTCATTCATTCTATTTTACAAAATTACTCTGTCCAAAGAGTCTAAACTAATCTACTGTGCCTCCAAGTTCCAAGCTATCTAACTGGCTACTGACTTAGCATGGCTGACAAATTCCATAAAGTAATCAGCTCAATCACCCCACATGGAAATAAAATATGCCTGAGGTTGTGGAGTATTGTGCTCTCTCCTGCCACCACTCCCTCGTTTAGGAAGGTAGCTTGTGAGGGCCATGTGGCCAGGCAACACATCCTAGAAAACTCAACAGTGGCTGAACCAACCCCTAACAACAGATCAGAGTCTCCAGAGGCATACAGGGAAATACCAATTATCTACACAGAAAGAACAACCTGGGAGAGGTACATTATATTATTCAGAGAGTGTCATAAAATTCCATACAGTCAATGACTACTCTTGTAGATCTTATATTCTAGTGAATGGAACAGGGAATAAAATAGTTAATAATTAGACAAGATTATTCCAAAGAGTTATGAGCATTATGAAAAAAAATATATGGGTTATAGGTAAAAAAAAAAATGGTTGAACAGTATATAAGAAATTAAATACAGTTTTAGAGCAGATCCCTCTAAAGGATGTCATTTACACTGAGAGCTGTATTGTAAGGAGTTAGTCACAAAAATATTTGGGAGAAGAGTGTTCTAAACAGCAGGGAAAGCAAAACCACAGTCAGGAAGAAGCTATAATGTGTCATTGAAACAGGAAGCCACTGTGACTGGAAAGTAAGAAGAAGATGACTTGGGAAAGAGTTCCAAGAGGCAAAGAGCCTTCACTGTAGAGACTTTAATGATTTGTTAAGATTTTAAAATTTATTTGGAATATGAACTGAAACCACTGGAAAATTTTAAGCAAAAAACTGATAGGATCTGATTCACATTTTGAAAAGAAGTCTTTTTAGTTTGGTTGCTAATGTATTATAGGATTAGAAGCAGACAGTCCAATGAGTAGGAAATTGCACTAATTCAGTCAAGAATAGACAGTGGCTTGGAATAGCTGGGAGAATAAGATAGATAGATAGATAGATAGATAGATAGATAGATAGATAGATAGATAGATAGATAGATAGATAGATAGATAGGGTCAGGAAATATTTTGGAGGTGAAACCTTCACAACTTATTTATAGATTGGGAGAAAAAGAGAAAAATCAAGCATGCACCCAAGTTTGGCTTTGAGAAGGAGGTTGCTTGTACGAGAGGTAACATAAACACCTTCCTTTTGAGCTATTTAATACTGAGCTACCCATTAGTCATCCAGAAGAAAGATGTGTCAGTAAGGGGTGGATTGGGGGAGATGTTTAGAAAACAAGATGGTATTGGAGACAAAAGTTTAGGAATTATCTACACATTAATGTTGTTTAAAATCATGGAGCTAGATGAGCTCAATAAGGGGAAGAGTTTATTATCATTATTAAGCTCATTGAATTTTTCAGTTAAGATAGAATGATGGCTGACATTTTCACATCTGAATCATCAAGTTATCAAAACAAAAAGTGGTTTCCTCTGTTAACAACATATTTAGGTCACAGTGCCTTTGAGAGCTTAAATTACCCAAATTCCTCTCACATGTAGTTTCAGCCAGTCGTATCCAGTTAATAGTTTCCTTTCTGAAAATGAGTAGTATTTTCTTTAATGTTATGATTTTTAGAAGAGAGCAGAAGGAATTACTGTGTTAAACCTGTGTTGGGAGCCATATAATGGCACTACAGTCAGTTGTATGGAGGCATTGCTAAATGCCTTCTTAACAGAATAGTTTAGTCCTGTTGATTCATTTTAGAAAATAGATTGCCATAAAATATGCGGTAATTTAGAGATCTCTGTAATGACTACTTTAAATATTTTCTAAATAAGTATTTACATGACTCTTTTCCCTTGAAGCTGTTAGTGCCTGTTAATTAGTACCTGTCTAAATGTTCTAACATAAGCAGCTGTACAACCAATGCCAAGTGCAATAAAAATATGACACATTTCATTTCAGAGAAGATTTGAGTCCTTATCACCTATTTTTAAATGTTGAAGATTGTTCTCATTTTCTCCCTATTACATCTAAAGAGGTATTTTTCCTTTTTGCAGAAATACCTCTTAGCATTTTGAACAAGAAGATCTTGAGGAGGAGGTGGGGGAGGTGGGAGTTTATGATGTGGTGGTGGTGCTTTTGGCGAGTCCTCCCTGAGAAACCACTGTATCCCAAGCATTTGCTTAGGAGTTTGAACTACATTATCACATCTCTGCTAAATTCATATTATCTACTCATTTTTCTGATAAAGAAAATGCAATGCAAGGACATTCGATCACTTGCTCAAATTCATTTGGCTGGTAAGGCCATTTTACCATCGTGAGCATCGACCGTCTAGGGTTTTGTTTTTTTTTTTTTTTTTTACGTTTTTGTTAGTCCTTCTTCTGCATTTAAAAAGCAAATGAAGGTAATTCTTAAGTCAAACGCTAGGGGTATTAGTGCCAAGTGCTATAAAATCCAAAGAAATTTGGCTTTACAATTTGTAGCAGATGTCCTAACTCATCCCTTGAAGTTTCCCCATTGTATGGCACTACTGGACATCCAGCTGCCTGGAGGCCAACACATCAGGTTGCAAGTGTTAAACTGTAATGCCCCCATTTCCCAGTATCACTCAGCCAATAACAGATTTGATATACCAACACTTCAATTTCTTGGGCCCTGGGCAGAGCTAACTCAGCGGTAACTATTCTCTGATGGACCCAGAGTTCTTCCAGTGGGGAACAAATGGAATTACGTTTCATCGTGTCCCTCTGGTAACTGGTTTGAAAATGTACCCTGTATTTTGTGTCTTCCTTTCCCTGCCTCACTTGCCCAGTTTTCCTAATAATGTTTTCTAGGATCACCTGCAAAGTAAACTAAAACTTCCTAAGTAGCCTCAGGGTCTCCTGAAGGAACTCAA
Source organism: Tamandua tetradactyla (assembly GCF_023851605.1). NCBI lineage: Eukaryota > Metazoa > Chordata > Mammalia > Pilosa > Myrmecophagidae > Tamandua > Tamandua tetradactyla. Next base: position 41,820,614 of record NC_135337.1, on the reverse strand, counting down.
ATTGATCATGGATTTCTTCTTTCTAACTAGAATTCTTCTTTCTCATATACCCATGCATGCTTTTATGCTGGCTTCAAATTTTCAGATCACCTATTGAGAAATGTTGGGCAAAGAGAATATTTGAGCAGATTGTAGGCAACATTGTATCTACCATGGCAATCCTTCACCTTTAATAAAATAGAGTTCCTACTGTATGCACTGCAGTCAACTTACAATCCCTGTCTCTTAGGTCTGGGATGTCTTTGCTTTTCAACAAAGGGTTATATGCTTTTTGGCCATTAACAGTGCAATACCTGGGACGCTCTATGCCACACAAAATCTTTTATGTGCAGGAAATAAGAGTCTAGAGCACAATGGGATCTCACATTTCATCATGGTTGCTATAGCAGTCATGACCTCAGCCCAGAATTTTGTGAGAACAGGGCTGCTTTCAAACAAGTGTGGTTGAGTTATTTCATTTACTTGATGCTTTTGACAGAGTAGAGTGTTTTGTCCAAAAGGACTCACTCCTGTAGAGGTTTGATATACACAGCATAGCACTTAGGCATAATTCTGAATGCTTTAGGTTTACCTTCATCCATATTTCTTTATTCTATGCCATTTTTAACTGATTTTATCATTTTGTTTGTAAATTCACTAATGGAATGTTCATTACCTTATTTAGAGTGGTGGACAATGGTTTATTTACATTAAGCTCATTTTGTACTGCTTTAAAATTGAAGAGATTCCTTTTCTGATAGAAAGTTTCCCTGAAGGCATTCCTGGACAAAATACATCTGCAGAGCTTGCTTTCTGTAACTCCCTTTTCAATTAACTAACATAGAGAAGCTTTATTCTCTTAACACATCTTGGATTTGGTTCCTTCCTTTGTCTCTGAATCAAACAGAGATCATAATTGCTTGAAACTTCATGTCCCATAAGAATTTCTTGTGCACGTCATCCTGTTGGAATTCATATGTGTGATTTAACCACGGGAAGAAATAAATATTTCTTTGGAATTTTAAGAAGTAAAATATCCAATCTCTGACCCAAAAAACCTTCATATCACCTGGGCATGTTGAAGAAGAAAATGTAAGGCAGACCATTTATCAACACAGGAAAGAAGATAATCATTTCTCTCAACTTACGGTTTGAAATTATTTTTTTTCAGTTGACGTTTCCAACATCTGAAGAATAGCTGCCATTACATTAACCAGATATATAGCATTCTGAACTAAAAGCATAAATTGTACACATCTTCCTCTTCAGTAGCTATTTAAAAGAAATGGAAGTGCAGGGTCAACCAGAAACCCTCCTATGGAAGACGTCTACTAAATGAGAGGCAATCAGCAATCTTGGGATTGCCATGAGGGTCCTGGATTTTGTCAAGCTGTATCACAGTCTGAGAGGTCCAGGAAATGGGCAGAAAGAATTTGTTCTGGATAAGGAGAACTATTTCATACAGCTTTTGACATGTCTTGAAGAGAAGGATAGAAAAAGGAAGAAGGAGCATTAAATTCAACTCCTGGCTTGCCATTTACCAGCTGAATAAACTTTTAAACACCTGACCCTTGGTTTTTTTAACTATGCAGTGGGATAATCATAACTTCCTTAACCTGCCCCACAGATATTTGTGGGGAATAAATGAAATGCTATATGGAGAAGCACATTTTATATTATAAAATGGCATAAAGTAATTATAATAACTTCTCTGTATTTTTATTGACTTACAAACATTCTATACCTGGTGTACAATCAATGGCTCACAATATCATCACATAGTAATGAATTCATCACCATGATCATTTTTTTGAACATTTGCATCTCTCCAGCAAAGAAGTAAAAAAGAAAAAAGAAAAAATTCAGACATGCCATACCCTTTACCACTCACTCTCATTGACCACTAGTGTTTCCATCTACTCAGTTTATTTTAACCTTTGCTCTCTTTATGGTTTGTTCATTTTTTATCCATATTTTTCACTCATCTGTCCATACCATACATAAAAGGAGCATCAGACTTACAAGGTTTATACAATCACACAGTCACATTGCAAAAGCTGTCATAATACAATCTTCTTCACACAATATGGCTACTGGATTACGGTCCTACAGTTTCAGGCACTTTCCTCTAGCAACTCTAATAGACCATAAACTTAAAAGGGGATATCTACATAATGCATAAGAATAGCCTCCAGGATACCCTTTTGACTCTGAAATCTCTCAGTAACTGACACTTTATTTCATCTCATTTTTCTTTTCCCCCTTTTGGTCTAGAAAGTTTTCTCAATTCCTTGATGCCCAGTCCCAGGGTTTCTGTCCCATGTTGTCAGGGGGGTTTACACCCCTAGGAGTCATGTCCCAATGTTCAAGGGGGAAGGCAGTGAGTTTGCTTGCCGTGTCAGCTTAGAGAAAGAGAACCTCTCTTTATTGATTCCATGGTGCGTTAGACATCCTTGGAATAGTTTCGCATACATTATTATAATAAATCTTCATGGCAAACTTTGAAGAAAGAACTAATAACACCCCCATTTTATATTTAAATATCTTGCTCACAATTACAAGGCAAGAAGTATATGGCACAGATGGAGTTTGAGCCCAAAGAGTTGAATAACAGAGGCCTTACTCTGCAGTGACACTATTAAAGTGTGGCTCATGGTCTGGTACCTGTAAGCCACATGGTAAATGCATAACTATGTGAAAACTTTTACAGCTTTTTAATATTGCCTCAATATTCAAGTGCACGATCATTTTTCCTGTAATTTGCATTTATCGTACCTTAAAAATGTTGGTCTGCAATGAACTGGAAAGAATAACAATGATTCCTTGAATTTCATGGCAGATAGTTCAAGAAACATTGTTCTATATCCTATGTATACAGTTGTAATTGATTTGTTAGAATATTATGAGCAACTTTGTGAGATGCTCTAGCTAAGATAATTAGAAGGGAGGTTTTATAAATTACTACATTTAATTTAAGGTAAGGCCAGTGTTTATGAATATCATGAAGATAAACAATAATTCGTAAAACTAAAACTGGGTACTTTAGGCAGTCTTCCTAGTCTAGTCATCTCACCTCTCTTTTCCTCATTTATTCCACTTCCAGACTTCAGATAGGGGTACCACGGAACAACAATTCTTCTACAAATGAAATCTTTAATACATGGATAATATGTCAAAGGATGTGGCAGATTAATTTACCTCTAGGAGAAAATGACTCGCATTTGTGAAAAAAGCAAATATTCCCCTAAAAGTAAAAGGGGGATAGGAATGAGCACCCATCAGTAGAAATTCTCTATCAAGTCCATAAAAGAACAGCTGGAAAAATATCTTTCTCATGCCAACAGTTTTCACAGCAATTCTTGAAAGCGCACTTAAATTACATTCTTCTCTATATGACAATTATTTTCGAGGTTTTACTTGTGAAGGATACATGGTTAGTTTTCTCCTTTCATTGAAATTACTTTTATCAATCGAGCTCATTCAATTTCCTCAAATATTTGCCATTTTCATTTATTATTTGATTTTTTTTTGCAAATTTTTCTCATCCAAATCTCATCTCTGATAAAGCCAGAAATTCCAGGGGATTATTTTAAACGTCTTTTCTGTGTTGCACATGAAACCCATTGTTCAAGTCTTCTGAGGCATTTAAATGAAAACCGCTGTTATGTTTAGAAGCTGTACTCACAAACATATGTCTGATAAGGAATATAAAATCTGATTTGGTAAGAAGAACAAAAAAGCATGTAAACTTCTTGGATTAAAATAAATACTAAAATTTAAGGATTAAGTTACATTTGGATATTTTGATCTAAAAATAAATGTTTCTGTGCAGGATATAGAGACTTAATGGAGAATGACTCATTGAAATATTGAGACATATTTTTCTTTCTGTTCTAAAGAAATATGGTTCTATTCAAAACAAGACAGCAGCTTGGGATCTCAACTATGGTAAATCCTACTCCCAAGGGCTCCATTAACTCAATATATGACTTTGAAAGTTTCTCTGAAACACTTAGTGCCTCAGTTTCCTTTTTCATCAGATACAGATGTTTAAAATAACTATCTCACTTTGCAGCTTCCTTTAATGAAAAATATAAAAGAAAAAGCAAGGAGTACAGAATATTTATGATCAGTGGAAATTGGTATAAAAGTATTATGTATAACTGGATTCTCAGATGTATTAAAATGGGGGTAAATTGCAGCAACAATTATAGAATTATTATTAAGTGCTTAACATAGGATTTGGTACATATTAAGCCTCAATAAATCTTAGCTTTTACTGTTATTTTTATTATCATTATTATTGTAACAATCAGGGGTCAGTCAGAGGAGCAGAGTCACTGTGAGTGTTGTGGAAACAGAGATTTACTATAGAAACTAGACCTTACACAATCATAGGAGGAACAGAAGAAGTTAAAGTTTGGAAGGGGTCCTGGAGGATTGGAGAAGGGGTCATCAATCAAACAATCTGACAACCAACAAGTCAAGCCCCTAAGGCTAGAATTGTCAGATACAGAAAACAAAAAGTCCTGTGTACCCAGTTAAATTAAAATTTGACCTAAATGACCATTTTTTTTAGCACATGTATGTTTCCAATCCACTGGGTCCATCGTGAGATATTTACATTGTTACTAAAGTTTCACTGCTATAATTAACTCTCACAATATTTGGGACACACTTACACTTAAAAAAAAAAGATTGTTGTTTGTCTGAAATTCACATTAAATGAGGGTCTTTTATTTGATTTGGCAAGTCTAAACTATGCAGAAGAAATTTGTGTGGAGGTCCATAGAAAGTTATTCTTTTCTGTGGAGATAGGTCCCACTACTCTAGTTCCATAACAAATCATTTAGTGGTAGGCCTGGAGCCGCTATTGGTCACCAGGATCATCGGTTAGAAATAAGAGCTGGACTTGTAGTGGAGAAAAGTGAGAAGAAACAGGAACCTATCTCTGCATCTGTCCATCACCACATCTGATTACAACAACTTTCAGAGAGTAATGATGTTGCTTCATTTCTGCCCTCCAAATCTCATACATGTGCATCTTTTGCAACTGTAACCCAGAACTCTATAAGAAAGTAGGTTCTGGATATTGTAGTCCCAGCTTAACCAAAGTGACACAGGATAATTCATATGATGGCAATTATGTTTTCTCCAAGGAAATGACCTGATGGCATTTCTAAGAGACATAAACATATGCTTTACTTTAGCCGGAGTCTGATAAACTAAATTAGTTGTGTGATAGAGTCCAAGTTATATGATATAGTAGAATCACATTGTGCTAAAGCCCGAGTATAGCCAGATAAACCCCAGAAATCTGTCTCTAGTGTTTTCATAGACCTCCAAATTTACCATCGCCTGTACTTTCAATTTAAGACTTGACTGGGCAGTATGGACCCTACTCCTGAAAGCCCCTGAACGCTGCAGTGAGGAATGACTAGATGTTGGAGGATAAATTAACATGAATAATTTTCTACCTCATTTATGGAAATCCTGTCATATGGGATATTCAGATTGCTACCAATATTTCACTGCCATAATTAATTATTGAATAAATAGCTGTTCTAGTTTGCTAGCTGCCAGAGTGCAACACATCAGAGATGGATTGGCTTTTAATAAAAGGGGATTTATTTTGTTAGTTCTTCAGAGGAAAGGCAGCTAACTTTCCACTGAGGTTCTTTCTTATGTGGGAAGGCACAGGATGGTCTCTGCTGGCCTTCTCTTCAGGTCTCTGGGATCCAACAACTTTCCCCGGGGTGATTTCTTTCTGCACCTCCAAAGGCCTGGGCTGAGCTGCGAGTGCTGAGATGAGGTATGCTGAGCTGCTTGGGCTGTGCTATGTTGCATTCTGTCGTTTAAGCACCAGCCAATTAAGTCAAATGTCCTTCATTGCAGCAGGCACGCCTCCTAGCCGACTGTAGATGTAAATCAGCAACAGAGGAGGTTCACGTAAAATTGGCTCATGTCCACAGCAACAGAACTAGGTGCCTTCACTTGGCCAAGTTGACAACTGAATCTAACTACCACAACAGCTTTATAAAAAAAAAAACATGTAAAGGAATTACCAGAGACGATGGTAGAGTTAAGAGCTCCAGGACTCACTCTTCCTCCAAAAACAGCCAATGTATAGGCAGAAACAGTCTGAAACAGCTGTTCTGGGACTCTGGAAGCCTGAAGAACACTGTCCTGGTCAGGTTCATGTGTCAACTTGGCCAAGTTGTGGTACCTGTTTGTCTGGTTGGGCAAGTGCTGGCCTGTTGCAATGAGGACGTTTCATAGAATTAGGTCATGATCATGTCAGCTTCATCCACAGCTGATTCCATTTCTAATCAGACAAAGGGGAGCCCTGTCTTCTGCAGTGAGTAATGCCTAATCTAATCACAAGAAGCCTTTTAAGGAGGATTCAGAAGAGACAGGTTCTATTCCTGCTTCGGCTGGCCAGCCTCTCCTGTGGAGTTTGTCCAGACCCTCCATCAGAGTCGTCGGCTTCACAGCCTGCCCTGAGGATTTTGGACTCTGCATTCCCGCGGTCACATGAGACACCTTTATAAATTTTATATTTACGAGTCTTCTTGGTTGATTCTGCTTCTCTAGAGAACCCTAACTAATACAAACACTGTACAGAATATGGAGAGGAGTGGATCGATGAGGCTGAGAAACTGCAGTAAACAATTTTTGAGTAACTCATTCTGTGGCAGTGCCCAGCCCTCACTCTTGAGGTGACTCATCTTGGGTCTGGTCCCTGGCTGGCTGCTGAGGATGAAGAGGGACATGAAGAACTCTTTCCCAAGAATGGGGGTGGGTGGCGTGGGGTGCAAAGATGATTGCTGAGTGCTGATCACAGCTTTTGATCAGCACATTTAGATTACTGGGTCCATCTCTGAAATTCTGCTTTTAGCCCACCCCTGATAGGGAAGTTGTGGCCATTGTTTCAACTCCACTCCCAACAAGGGTGAAAGTGGTAGAGTTTTAAAGATGTAGGGGCTCCTTAGGGCTATAGGGAACAGTTTTCTTAAAAGCACTATCTATAGGGGTAGACCAGGAAAGCACAGTCTTGGAGAGACATCAAAATGTTTTCTGTTGTCTTGCCTGACCCTCTCCCCAGAGTTCTTTGGAAATGGTCAGCACTCCCTTTTTGGCCCTGATATGGTTGTGAAATACCTAGTGCTCTGCAAAACTGGTATATAAGTCAGTTTTGAAAACTGATGAATTGCTGGCTCCATTCATTTCCATGTACTTTTTTTTTGAATGAAAAACACTTTTCTGAATGAAAGTCCTATCTGGGATGACACTGCTCACAGAACTTTCCCTCTAGGCCAAAGTAGCTAGAGGCAACAAAAGGAGAGTTTTTTTTTTTTTTTTTAAAACCTATAACAACAAAACAGAAACAAACAGAGCAGATCAAGATTCCCAGAGAAGAAACAAAGGAAAGGAAATGTTCTCCTAGGGGTAAAACAAATGAACGAATAGTTCCATCTTAAAATTGCACCTAAGGCAAGAATTAGACAAAGACGAGCTGAAACAATCTGATCAGTTAAAAATGGACAAGTCTAAAGTTCTAGAAGAACTTGAAAGTATCAAAGAAGAGCCTTAACACAAAGCCAGTCAACAATAAAACCCAAGAGAAGAAAGAGAAACTGACCTTCAAATTAAACTCATCAAGATGCTTAAACATCAGCACAAAAAAATAAGTTACAAGCCATACTACGAACTGAAAGATATGGTCCAGTTAAAGTGAAAAATTAAACTTCAGAGAAGACACAGAATTTGGAACAACTAGTGAAAATATTAAAAGTAATCTCCTAAATCAATTCAAGAAGATGAAGGTTAATACAGCTAAAGAGATAAAGAATATTAAGAAGACACTGGGTGAGTATAAAGAAGGATTTGAAAGTTTGAAAAGAAACAACAAAATTTATAGGAATGAAAGGCACAAATAGAAGAGATTAAACATACGCTAGAGGCATAAAGCAGCAGATTTGAGCAGGCAGAAGAAAGAATCAGTACACTAAAAGTTAGGACAATTGGAATCTTTCAGTCAGGAAAACAGCTAGAGAAAAGAATGGAAAAAATTGAACAAGGTCTCAGGAAATGAAAGACAGCATGAAGCACACAAACATTCATGACATGAGCGTCCCAGAAGGAAAAGAGAAGGGAAAAGGGGTGGAAAGAATATTTCTCAACACTTATGAAAGACACAAATATACAATCCAAGAAGCTCATCATACTCCAAATAGAATAAATCCTAATAAACCTACTCCAAAACACATGCTAATCAGAATGCAAATGACAAAGACAAAGAGAGAATCCTGAAAACAGCAAGAGAAAAGCGATTCACCACATACAAGGAAACAGCAATAAGATTAAATGCCAATTTCTCATCAAAAACATGGAGACAAGAAGACAATTAGATATTTAATGTATGGAAAGAGAAAAACTTCCACCCGAGAATTCCTTATCTGCAATATTGCCCTTCAAAAATGAAGGAGGGTTTAAAATATTCACAGAGAAACAGAAAACTGAGAGAATTCATCAAGAGACATACCTTAAAAGAAATACTAAAGGGAGTTCTGCAGGCTGAAAACTAAACACGAGAGAAGGAGTGTGTAGAAGTGAGACATGCCTGAAAAGAAATACTAAAGGAAGTTTTCTGCAAGCTGGAAAGTAAAGACGAGAGAGAGAGAGGAGAGTGTAGAAATGAAGATTAATAGTAATGGTAGCTAAAAGGGTAAAAATACAGTCCAAAATAAGATATGACACATAAAAACCCAAGGATAAAATGATTGAAGGAAGTACTACTTTAATAGTAATAACATTGAATATTAATGGTTAAACTCCATTAATAGACATTAGAGACATAGATTGGCAGAATGGATAAAAAAATTATGATACATCTATATGCTCTCTGCAAGAGACTCACCTTAGACCCAAGAACACAAATAGGTTATGCTGTAAGTTATAGCTAGAGCAGTTAGGCAAGAAAGGAAATAAAAGGCATCCAATTTGAAAGAGAAGAAGCAAAACTCCTCACTATTTGCAGATGACATGACCCTATATAAAGAAAGTCCTGAAAAATCTACAACAAACCTATTAGAGCTAATAAAATGGCAGGATACAAGAGGAACAAATAAAGGCTAGTAGTGTTTCTATACACTGGAAATCATCAATCTGCGGAGAAAATCAAGAAAAAATTATACTACATTACAATAGCAACTAAAAGAATCCAATATCTAGGAATAAATTTAATGAAGGATGTAAAGGGCTTATATACATAAAGCTGCAAAACATTGCTTAAAAGAGATCAAAGAAGACCTAAATGAATGAAAGGATAGTCCATGTTCATGGATTAGAAAACTAAATATTGATATGGTTTCAATTCTGCCCAAATAGATTTACAGATTCAGGGCAATCCCAATTGGAATTCCAAAAGCCTACTAATTGAAATGGAAAAGCCAGTCGTCAAATTTATTTGGAAGGGCAAGTGGCCCTGAATAACCAAAAACATCTAATAAAGAAGAATGAAGTTGGAGGACACACACTTCTTGACCTTAAAGCATATTTTGAGGTTACAGTGGTCAAAACAGCATGGTGCTGGGATAAAGGTATATATTGACCAATGGAATTGAATTGAGAGTTCAGAAATAGACCCTCACAGCTATGGCCAATTGATATTTGACAAGGCCATCTAGTGCACTGAACTGAGACAGAATATTCTCTTTAACAAATGGTGCTGGCAGTACTGTATATCCAAATACAAAAAAAGAAAGAGAATTCCTATCTCACACCTTATTAAAAATTAACTCAAAATGGATAAAAACCTAAATATAAGAATCAGCACAATAAATATCCTAGAAAAAATATTGAGAGACATCTTCAAGATCTTTTGTCATGCAATGTTTTCTTCGACTTTACACCCAAAGCACAAGCAAGGAAAGGAAAAAAATAGATAAATGGGACCTCCTAAAAATGGAAAACACCTGTGCTTGAAAGGACTTTGTCAAGACAATGAGAAGGTTGCCTATTCAATAGACGAAAATAATTGTAAACTGCATTTTTGATAAGCATTTAATATACAGAATACATAAAGAAATCCTACAGCTCAAATGAAAAGACAGCCCAGTTTAAAAATGAGCAAAAGGCTTGAATAGACATTTTTCTTAGGAGGAAATACAAATGGCCAAAAGTACATGAAAATGTGCCCAACATCACTAGTTATTAGGGAAATGCAAATTGAAACCAGCATGAAATATCATTACTAGAATGGCCATTATTAAACAAACAGAAAACTGCGTGTATTTGAGAGGATGTGCAGAAATAGAAATACTCATTCACTGCTGGTGGAAATGTAAAATGGTGCAGCTGCTGTGGAAGATGGTTTGGAGGTTCCTGAGTGAGCTGAGTATAGAATTTCCATATGATCTGACAATTCCAAAAAAAAAAGCAATATATATGTGCACTGAAATATTATCCAGCTGTTAGAAGGAACGAAGTTCTGATGCATGCCCCAACATGGATGAACCTTAAATGCATTATGTTGAGTGAAATAAGCCAGGCACAAAGGGCAAATATTGTATAATCTCACAGATATAAACTAATATAATAAGCAAACTCATAGAGTTAGAATCTAGAATACAGGTTACCAGGAGATAGAATGAGGATAGAGCATGGGGAGCTAATGCTTAATTTGTGCACATGTTCAAAGTAGGTTGATTGTAAATGCTTGGAAATGGATAATGGGGATGGTAACACATCTTTATGAGCGCAATTAATACATATATAACTGAATAATATATGTGAATGTGGTTGAAGGGTAATTTTTGGGTCATACATATTATTAGACGGAAAGTTAGAGGTTAAAACATGAGATTTTATGACACAGTAAACCCAATTGGGACTATGAATATGGTTAACAGTACATGAATCATAACAAATGCATATCATTATTAAATAATAGGGTGGTATTGGGGGAAAATACGCTTACTGCAAACTATGGACTCTACTTAACAGTAATATCTTAATTTTTTTTTTTATCATTTGTAACAAAGGTACCACACCAATGCAAAGTATCAACCAGAGAGGGAATGTGAGAATGTTTTATTTTTAAATGATTTTTTATATAACCTACAGCTTCTCTACTTAAAATAGTAATAATGTTTTTAAAAAATTTAAGTGAAAGAAAATAGATACAAAGTATTGCATATAGTATTTCATTTGTATGAAATGTAAATATAAATAAATCTATAGAGACAATTAGATTAGTAGTTATATAGGGCTTGAGAAGAATAGAGGAACTAAGAAGTGACCACTAAATGTATGGAGTTCTTTTTGGAGTGATGAAAATATTCTAACATTCATTGTGGTAACGAATGGACAGCTCTGATTATACTAAAAGCTATTGATTTTCCACTTTGGATGGATTATGGTATGTGAATATATCTCAATAAATTTGCTTTAAAAAGCATATATATACATTCACATATTTCACTAAACTAACTTTATTGGTGTAGAAATGCTGGCGTAAATGATATAAATATTTGGAAAACAAATTATCAAGTTTCCAAGAAAAAATATCTATTACCAAACTGTTTTCCAGAGAGGTTTTACCAATTACATATCCACCAATCTAGCAATCTTTGAATATCAGATTTCCCAGCCCTGCACCTACACTGGAAATTGTCATTAAAAAGTAAATTTTGGGCGGGCAATGGTGGCTCAGTGGCAGAGTTTTCACTTGCCATGCTGGAGACCTGGGTTCGATTCCTGGTACCTACCCATGCAAAATAAATAAATAAATAATAGATATTTATTTATTTATAGATAGATAGATAGATAGATAGATAAATAAGTAAATGAATAAATAAATTTGAGAAGACAAAAATGTTTTAATTTTCATTATAAGTTCATGAGATATGTGTATTTTTACTTCTGTAAAATAGTAATTATTTATCATTTTTCTATTATGGCATTCTTTTGGTTTTCTTGTTAATCCACAAGAACTTTGCTCAGGTTTATGTGTTTTTTCATTTGTGTGTGATATTTTATGGCATTAGATTTTCATTTGTGTGTGATATTTTATGGCATTAGCTTGTAGTCAACTTTGCTAAATTTTAACTTAGTTTTCATCTCGTATTATCATTTATAGAAAGGCCTCTTCCACAGTGAAAACATTTTTTTAAAATGTTCTCTACATTATGGATGTAAATTTTATACTGAAGTCTTTTTCATCTGACACATAATGTGCCAGAAAAACAATCTAACAATGCTTTAATTTTCTTAAATAATATTCCAATTATACATACCTACATTTTTGCCTAAAACATCCTTACACTGATTTAAAACACTATGATTTATCATCAAATAAATACATAACCACATTCCTGGCAAAGTGGTTGAGAATGTGAGCTCTGGAGTCAGACTATAAGGTAATTACAATCACTTACAAGCTGTGTGACCTTACGCGATTTACTTAACCACCCTGTAATTAAATTCCCTAATCTGTAAATTGGAATAATGTGAGGATAAAACTATCCTGAGGATCAGAAAGATGAATTAACATGTGTAAAGCTCATAGAAGGGTGCCTGGCACATAGTAATCACTCAATAAATGTCACACTGTAATTTAATGGGATGTAAAATGAAACACCACTACAATTCCAGCTGAACGATTTTGGTTGGGGAGGACCGGACAGGAAGGTCAACTTAGAGAGTTCCACCCCTACTCCCCATTTCCAAGTCATTTGACCCTCCACTTTGATGTGATTTACCATTTGTAGAGCATGTGTGTTTTCTATGGTTAGAAGAATGAAGCAGACGGAAACTGTATAGTTGGAAACCACTGGTTTGCGGAAGGAATTTGAAACCATTGGAGTGTGAAGAATAGCTGGGGTCAGAATGGGGAGCAAAGAAGGCTAAACACTAAGGTCGAAATTATTCCTACATTCACAGGAATGGGTGGAGGGATGTGAGAACTGTTAGAGAAGAAAGGAACAAAAAGTCCCTTGGGATGGAAACCAAGAGACAAGAGAATTTCACAAAGGAGGGAGTGGTCATCTATGAGAAATGCATCTAAGAGGGAATTGTAAGATGAGAGCTTACTTGTCTATTGGATCAGGAAACAAGAAGTTGCTTATTTTAGCAAGACACTTTCAGTGGTAGAGGCAGATTGCAATGGATTGAAGACTAAAGACCAAGATTTTCTTTTTGGTAACATGGCTATCTAGGTATTGAATGATGAATAAAAACTTCATTATTGAATGATTATTCACAATTTTCAATCTAAATATCTATTGCATTAAGAAATCCTGCCAAATTGATTCTGTATATACTTCTCTAGCCTCAATTTCCAGTAAATTGGTTACTGCTGCTACATATGAGGATCTTACAGTTTTCTTATTGTAGTATGTATCATGGTTACTTATTCTTGCTAATTGAATTTTTGATCTCACTAGGCAGTAAGCAATGTGAGAACAGGGACCAAAATTGACCTTTCATTATCTTTGACTAAAATACAACAGACATTCAGTAAGTGTTGAATAAAATTAAAATGGAATTTCACTCAAGAATATGCCATTAATATTCTTATGTGTCAAAAATATTTTAATGCCTGAATTTTATGTAATGATTCATCATAACATACACTAATTTTCACTCTCAAAAATTATATATCCAGAATAGTTTAACCAGCTTAGGATTCAATTTTGTCATAACATTGCTTTCAAGTATTTTTATTGAGATATTTTCATGTACCGTACAGTCCATCTGTGTTAGTTAGATTCAGTTGTCAATTTGGCCAGGTGAGCATATCTAGTCTTGTTGCTGCAGACATAAGCCAATGGTACGTGAACCTCATCTGTTGCTAATTACATCTGCAGTTGGCTAGGAGGCGTGTCTGCTTCAATGAGTGACGTTTGACTTAATTGGCTGGTGCTTAAATGACAGATAGCAATATAGCAAAGCTAAGCAGCTCGGCATTCCTCATCTCAGCACTAGCAGCTCACCCCAGGCCTTTGGAGGCCTTTCTTTGGAGAAAGAAGTCACCCGGGGAAAATTGTTGGAACCCAGGGGCCTGGAGAGAAGACCAGCAGAGACCATCTTGTGCCTTCCACGTAAGAAAGAACCTCAGTGGAAAGTTAGCTGCCTTTCCTCTGAAGAACCAACAAAATAAATCCCCTTTTATTAATAGCCAATCCGTCTCTGGTGTGTTGCATTCTGGCAGCTAGCAAACTAGAACACCATCCAAAGTATACAATTAAGGGTTCGCAATATCACATAGTTATGTATTCATCACCATGATCATTTTTAGAACATTCATATCACTCCAGGAAAAAAAAACCCATACAAATCCCGTTCCCCTTACCCTTCCCAGTTATTGACCATTAGTATTGCAACCTAACCAAATTTTTTTACCCCTTATCACCCCCCCTTATCATTTACTTATTTTTTGTCCTTATTTTTTTACTCATCTGTCTCTACCCTGGATAAAGGTAGCATGAGCCACAAGGTTTTCACAGTCACATGGTCATACTGCAAAGGCTATATAATTATACAATCATCTTCAAGAATAAAGGCTACTGGAGTACAGTTCCACAGTTTCAGGTATTTCCTTCTAGCTATTCTAATATACTAAAAACTAAAAAGGGATATCTATATACTGCATAAGAATAAGCTCCAAAATAACATCTTGACTCTGAAATCTCTCAAACACTGAAACTTGATTTTGTTTCATTTCTCTCTTCCCGCTTTTGGTCAAGAAGACTTTCTCCATTCCATGATGCCAGGACCTAGCTCATCCCAGGAGTCACATCCCACGAGGTAGGGGGAGGACAGTGGGTTCACCTGTGGAGTTGGCTTTGAGAAAGAGTCTGCAATAACATTTTGAAAAAGTTTCACAGAAAAGCTGTTTTCAACCTGTACCTTAATCTACAAGTAGTTTTCTAAAAAAAACACAAAAAAATGTTCTTACTTTATTAATTTCCAATTCTAGTCGTATATAGAAGTCGCACAATTTTTAATCTCATGTAAATGTAATTACTTCACATTTCTTATTCTGTTGTTGGTTGCTTTTTCTTTTTTTTTTTACCTTTAAAGTCAATTTTTTGGAGATAAAATTCGCATACAATAAAATGCACCCATTTTAAGTGTACAGTTGGAGGGGTTTTTACAAATGTGTACACCCATGTAACCACCACCATAATCAAGATATGTTCATCACTAAGAAAAGGTTCCTCATGACCCTTTCTAGTGAATCACTTCGATTGCTGTCCAAAGCAGCCACTGATCTACTTTCTGACACTTTCAATGAATTTTCCCTATTCTAGAACCTTACACAAATTGAATCATAGAGCTTATATTCCAGAGAACGGAGTTTCAGAGATTCATCCACATAGCTGTATTTATCAATAATTGATTTCTTTTTCATTGCTAAGTGGTATATTTTCCTATGAATATACGATAATTTGTTTATCCATTCATTTGATTGTGAATATTTGGGTTATTGACAGGTGTTTCAGTTTCCTATTTCTGCTGTAACAAACTACCACAAATTTGATGACTGAAAACAACAAAATTTATTATCTTATATTCCTGGATGTTGGAAGTCCAAAATAGGTCTCATCAGGCTAAAATCAAGGGGGCAGGGTTGTGTTTCTTCTGGAGGTTCTAGGGGAGCCTTTTCTTTGCTCTTTCCAGCTACTGGAAGCTGCCTAAATCCCTTTGCCCCTTGGTTCCTGCCATCTTCAAAGCAAGCATATCTTCCTCAAATCTCATTTCTGGCCTGCCTGCCTCCCTTTTTCACTTTTAAGAATGCTTGTGATTATATTAGGCCCACATGAATAATCCACGATAATTTCCTTATCTCAAGATGTTTAATCACATCATTAAGGACCCTTGTAAGGTAAAACAGTCACAGGTTCCAGGAATTAGGGCATGAACTCTTTTGTGGTGACATAATTCTGCCTACCACATGAGAAAAGGGATATTATGAGTGAAATTGCTGTGAATTTTTGTGAACAAGTATTTTTATAGACATATGTTTTTCTTTCCTCGGGGTAAATGCCTAGTGGTATAATTGCTGAGTCACAGCAATTAATTTACTGTACGTTTAGGTTTATGATAAACTGCAGGTTTTCCCAAATAGTTATACCATGTTACCTTCACACACTATATGAGATTCCTGTTACCCTTTGTCACCCTTTAGTATTATTGAACTTTTAAATTTTAACCATTCTAGTGGCAATGTAGTGATTTCTTGTGGTTTTATTTTACATTTCCTTAGTGAATAAGAAGTATGTTGGGCATCTTTGCATATAGTAATAGTCCAATCTTATTATTGTTTGTATGAATATGTGTGTGTGTGTGTATAACTCATCCTCTGTCAGATATATTTATTTTGAATATTGTCTCCAAGTCTCTGACTTTCCTTTATGTTTTCTTAAGTTAATGTCAATGAGCAGTTTATTAATTCTGATAAAATCCAATCTTCCATTTTCTCCCCTTGTGTTGCTTGTGAGTGCTTTGCATACCCCAGTGTCCTGAATATTTACTTTTCTTTTCTGGACTGTTTTATTTTACTCACATTTAGGTCTATGATACATTCTAATTTAATTTAATTTTAATTTAATTTTTTCCTATGGTCTGAGGCAAAAGTCACAGTTCACTCCTTACCCATAGGAATATCCAGCTGTTTCAGCACCATTTATTGAAAAGACTGTTTTCCATTGATATGCATTCATACCTACGTAAAAAAATCAACTAAAGGGATATGCCTAGCACTCTCATGATATTCTAAATCTATTAGTAAATTTAAATAAATATAATCAGATTTTTTTATACGAATATGGAGTGATTTTCCCCCTATTTGTTTTGTTTTGATAGTCTTTCTAATCTGCACCTATTTTTAGAATATTTTTAATATTGATTGATATTTATATTTTTTAAATCTTGGATTCAGAAATCGATTCTATCATTTTTCTCTTTGTAACAAACCACATTCTGCTCTTATCAACTGATGTTTCCTAGGTAAAATTATCAGTATTATGAATGATGCATGTATATGTCATAGAAATTGATTATAAGCATGTTACAAAAAAATGTATTAAGTGGTAGTAAGGAAAGTTAATATATAAAAATCCAAAGATTGTCATTGTTCAAATAATATCCAGTCAGAAAACAGAATATTAGAAAAATTAATTTAGGTCAAAAAACTGGAAAATTATAAAAAATTTAGACATAAATGTTACTAGTATTGCATCAGGCCTAATAAGAAATCTCTAAAATTTATAAATAAAAGCAAAAAAGATAATTTAATTTCGTAAAAAAAATCACATACTTGGGGATATGGAAATATAAATACAGTTATGCCACTTTTCACTAAACTAATCTAATATTTAGTACAGTCCTGATTAAAATATCAATAGGAATTTTTGCATGCTTCTTCCTTTGACGTTTTTTTAGTTTTCAATTTGATTTTGCAAGCATGTATGAAAAAATGAGAGATATTAAGTCCATCTGGAAAAATAAGTATACTCTATCAAGTCTATCATCAGGAGAACAGATAAAGAATCAATGAAATTGAATGAGCAGCAGTTATAATGAAGCAATAAGGTTGTATCTCAACAATATAATTGTTAACAGAAAAAGGAAATGTCATATAACAGACTCTCCGTGGTGTCGTCCCACATATTTCAAGCTTAAAACGAGGTAAAACTAAAACTAAGTTCCTCTTTAAAAAGGAGAGGAAGAGTATACTAATTGGGATGGCTATGGGAAGATCTTTAGAGTGCAGGTAACATTTTTTTCTCTTGGCCTGAGTATTGGTCATGGAATCGATAATTCAATAAGCTGTGTGCATTTGTGACTCATGCACTTTTCTATATATGTATTATACATCAGTTTGGAATACAAACCAACCAGCAAACAAAAAATTCAGGAAACTAACTTTTCCCCTATGGACACATCAGATGCTTTGATTATTACTGAAATTTTAAAACCAAAGCAGGACATCTAGGTATTTTCATCTTTTTATTAACTTTTCCTAGCTTTTAAGAGTTCTTCTTCATTGTTTTATTGTTTTCCTCTCTCTTTTGATAAAAAATACTGCAAGTTTTTCTAGGCCTCCTGTCTCAGGTCTTTGACATCTATCATATTCATTCCTATTGTCTTTAGGTGTTTGGATATCTCTGCTGCACTTTAGGAATAATTACCATTTGTCTTTCAAATTATGAAACTTGCTTTCTGAATTATTAATTTACAACTGAATTTATACTGTGATTTTCATTCTGAAATTGCTTTTCAGTTTCTTAATGTGTTAGCCATTCAGGCTGTTCACACATTTAGTTTTCTTTTATTCTGGTAACAAGGATTGTACTTTTGCCCCTTGAAATCAGTCATAGCATGTGACTGGCTTTGACCCATGGAATGTGCGTGGAAGTGAAATGTTGATATGATGTACAGAAGTTTAAAAGCCATATAATATTTGTTATGCACTTAATCATTATCCCTTGCTTCAATGACCAGAATATTCCAGAAAATGTCACCTTCATCAGGCTTGGTTTTAGAATAAGTACAACCTGGACCAGAGTCCATTGTCAACCAATGTTAGATATGTGGTATAAGCAAGAAATAAAATCTTGCCACTGAGAATTTGGACCTTTTGCCACTGTAGCAATACTTACCCTAGCCTAAATGATATACTTTATACTCATTTCTAAACTTTTCCTAATATTTTGGCAAATAATTCACATAACTTGATTTTATTTTTGTGTCATAATTATATCAAAACAATGGATTTCTGCATATTATTAGTTGGTTTCTTACATTGTGAATATTTTATACATTCATGTGAGGTTCATCTTAAGTGCATATGTTCTTAAACAAAGAATGTCTTGTCCAGCACTGTATATCTGGTTTTGTTGTAATTTTCAAATGTAATAAAAGAGCTGGCAGATCTAAATTCACATCACTCATCAAGTTATACAACAGCCTGTGAGTCCGAGTTGGCATTTCCTATGCCCTCTTTCTTCAGCATTTATTAAACTAACTTCACCAGGGGTCAATTTTCTGCTTCCGGTTTCTGTGTACCTGTAGTAGGTTCACATGTGCCCGTGCTTAGTTTTCTATCTGGTGACTTCCGCATCAGAGAGAAGCCTTGACTGTGCTAGGAACTAGCCTTCTGTCCCTGCTGACATTTGTGATTTTTAAGACTCCCAAGCAAAACTTGAAGCCTTCTTACTTCACAATTTGTTTCTTGTAGTGTTTATAACTATCAGTATAGTAATTTGCATGTGCTATTTTGGAACTGCTATATACCCCAGGAAAGCCATGTTCATTAATCCTTTTTCAGTATTGCTGGGAATTACGTTGTTTCCAAGAGATGTGACCCACTCAGTTGTGGATGGGCCTGTTGAGTAAGTGGTTTCCATGGAGATGTGTCTCCATCCATTCAAGGTAGGGTTACTTACTGGGAAAACATTTTGGTAAAAGCTTCAGAGCCCACACAGCTAGAAATCATTGGAGATAAAGAGAGAAAGCACATCTGGTGAAGCCATTTGAAGAAGCAGTTAGAGAAAGTTAGCAGACGTCCTGTGCTTTCCCAACTGAGAGAATGTTATCAGCCCTTTCTTGAGTCAAGGTATCTGTATTTGGATGCCTTAGTTTGGACATTTTTATAGTCTTCAAACTGTAAACTTGCAACTTAATAAATGCTCATTTAAAAAGCCATTCCATTTCTGGTATATTGCATTCTGAAAGCTTTAGCAAATTAAAACAATATGTTAATAAATCAAATAGTAAATTTAGCCTACAATAATTTTGACAACACTCCCCCCACACACACACACACATTTTCAAATGCTTGTGCCACTTCTTAGGAGAACCTTTTACATCTTTCGATTAACTTCAAAACACTGAATTACAAACATGCATTGCTTTCCCTCAGTTTAAAAAATTCAGAGAGCTTTGATTTCCTAAAATTAAAACCAAAAAATATTAAGTAATCCTTTATCCCCCGCCACTTTTCTTCTCTTCTCAATATCTGATAGTGTCATTTTTGTGAGTCTTCAATTTGATATTAGGTTATATTTAATACTTTAAATATTGGTGACCCCATATTTCTTCCCACACATCCTCTGCCCTTCTGCTTTCCACTATCTAGTATTATTTTACATTTACACTGCCATTCTTGTTGATAATTACATTCTTTTGTATATCTCCAGCCATGTCTTACACAATTTGTCCATGTATTGACCAAGAGTTGAAATCCATTAATAACGTTATTATATTATTATGAGTAGTTACTGTGACTAACTTCCTTACCTGTATAAACAATTTCATAACCTCTAATCCACTCAGAATAAAGTGTTAAGAACATCAAGACCAAGATGAATTTTCTTATATTCCAGCAAATTGAAATGAATTGTTTTATGCCATTTATTTTCTTTGGGAATTTTGTATTGCCATTGCTTTGATTTTCAAAAACATGTTTTATCTCACCTTGAGTTTTTTTAATTCTCTCAATCATATATTCACTTGTATGGAGTCTTCTTGTATCTTCATAGGGTTCCCTCCCAGAGTCCACAACTCTCCTGCTGCCCTACTGATCGACTGCTGTTATCCTGAAATTTCCCTTCTTGCTAATTCCTTGTTTATGCGTATTTTATTTCTTGTTCTATCCCTCATTTTTGTCAGCAGAGTACAATTTCAGATAACTTTACAAAAATGAGATTTGGGCAATGTGACTATGCATCATAATTAGTGGGACCTAGTTCTCTCCCCAATATCCATTCTGCTTTGTTCACTTAGTAGCAGACCTCTAATTTTATTTTCAGACTGCAAAGTGCCCAAAGAAATGATCCTATTTCCCAGCTACCTTATAGCTTGGTATGTCCGGAAGTGTAAAAGGGGAAAGTTGTATTGGTCACAACTTTGGGGAATGTTCCTTAAGAAGAGTGAAATTAGCTGGGCAAGCACTCCACAGACACACAGGCAAACAATCCTAACTGGAATGCAGAAGTAGTGGGAGGAACTCCAGCAGCTATTTGGAAAATGAGGCAACCTTAAGGTTGGGAGCCATGCACTAAGAATGACAGAATAAAAGGATAGAGAGGAACCTGGGTCCCTGTTGACAACATGGAACTGCTATACCAGCTCAGTTCTGGCCATGAACAAACTTATTTTTTAAGATAGAGAAAAAAGAAAAAAACATATTCAGACTAACCAACTGTCATTTCTGGTCTCAATTGCTAGTAAATGAAAACAATTACTTATTGAAAATGATGGTAAAATTCCTGAGCTCCTAAACACCTAAAAATATGTCAATTCTGCCTTCATACTTTGTACGACTTTGTTTATTAGTGTTTGAGGTTAAAAATCATTTTCATTCAATATTTTGGCATTTCACTTCTATTCTCCTTTAGCATACAGTGTTGCTATTGAGAATTTTTATTTTCATTCCTTTGTAGGCAATTTTTTCCCTCTAAAAATTTTTCAGATCTTTCATTTTTCTTGATGCTCTGAAACTGCCCAATAATGTGTCTAGATGTGATTTATTATTTTCATTCATTGAGCCAGACACCCATTGTAAATAACCTGAAGATTTATGTTGTACCACTCTGAGAAAGTGCCTGATATTACTTCTTAGATAATGTTATTCCTTCCATTTTCTTTTTCAATATTTCTAATTGTCAGATATTAGATCCTTGTATTAGTTATTTAGGCCACATCTTTTCCCACATATTTTCCCACATATTTTTTACTCTGCTTTCCTTCTCTAGATTCTGTACAATTTCATAAACTTTTTTGTTGAGTACATTTATTGAAATTTTTAATTTTAGAAATTATATCCTTAATAGCTAAGATTCCTACTAATAATGTTTTGAGGTTTGCGTTTTTTTTTAAATGGTTGTTGTTCTCACAGCATCCCATCCTAATTGTACGGGATATAATATCCTCTCAAACTTCTGTGTGTGTATTACTTAGAAAGTATTTTTTGTGTATTTGACAGTAAAATATTTTCCATTCCTTGTTTTCTTTGGAAAAGCTTTTTTCTGTTTTTTTTATGTTATTTCTCTTTCATGTCACTAATTTTGATGTTTTATAATCCTTGATTGTTAGTTCATATAAGATAAGGCAGCTGTGTGGGTATCTTCTCCTATGAGGAACTATGGTGCATCACTATTGTTCACTATGTACCTCCTTGAGTAGTACTTTCAACCATAAAGATGGGAGTTGGAAGACTAGGTAAACAGTCAGGCATTGGACTCCCAAATTACAGGGTGAGAATCATCATCAATACTCACACTTAAATGCCTTGAGTTTTTCCTGGATGAATATTCTATTTCGCTATAGAATGGGGTTTCTCTATCAAATCAGAATTTTGATTCATGGTAAATTTCAGACAGTCTGAGCTTCAGAACTAACAGCAGAAAAGCAGGAGGGAAAAACGGGTGCACTGGAGTGGTTATTCTGTGCAGAGATGTGTAATTGATCTCCCAGTGTTAAGCTCTCATTTTCATCATTACTACCTTCTATCATATTGAATAAATCTGAGCCAACTAGTTCCCCTCTTCACTGCAGCCGTGTTTATATGATTAAAACATTCACTTCCTGTCTTTCAAAAATGTATTGAAAAGCTCTTAGCCATCGGTGATCTCCCCACCAGTTTTCTTCTTTGATTTGTGGCAGTGAAATAAAAACCAAATGGCATGTTCCCTCAGTACTCCCCTTATTTACAGCCCCCTCTTTAGTTGTTAAGCTTTTCAGTCTAAGTACGAAAAAACAGCAAGAAGTTATTGAATGACCTAATTGAAGCATTCAGGGTTAGTCAGTGCCTGAGGACTGGCTGTAGTCCAGGCTCAGATGTGAGTCCTCCATCTTTTCCATCTCTTGGATCAGTTTTCTGCTTCTTTGGTTTTACTCCTTTGGTGGCATCCAGTAGCTCCAAGCATACACTGACCCCCACTGAGTCTGGAAGAAGAAAGTTTCTCAGAATTTAGTCTTATCTGCTTGGCTTAGTTTATTTGTCATTCCTAATAAAATCTTGGTGGTGAGAGGGTAGTACGATTTGGACATGAACCCATGTTTGAACCAATTATAGCAGCTAAGAGAGGCAACATTCTGAACATCTGCCTTAGAACCAAGAATAGTGTGACAGAGATTGCTAGTTTCCCTGAAAATCCATTCTCCATGTCTTTCTTTATAAATTGAATCCTCAAGTATCAGTTACTGATATGGCTACATTTCCCAGCCTCTGTTGTAGCGAGATGTGGGCTTGTGATTGTTTTCTGGTCAATAACTTGTATGTGCCATTTCAGGGAAGTGAACTTGAAAGGAATCAATAATAGAGCAAAGAAAAAGATGGAGCTTAGATGTGTAACACCAGCACTCATCATAGCCCTGTTCTTTCTCTAGTCTCAATTTGCATGAAAATAAATTTCAGCCTTGATCAAGTTGCTATGTTGAGTCTTCTATAATGTACAACTAAATCTAATCCTTTTCAATACAGGTACTGTCAACTCCATTCCAACTGCATGAAATAAAGATGAACATAAATGGATCATGAAAAAATAGAGGTACTAAATTCACTTTAAATGTATGGAAAATTATCGCTTGTTGAGCAAATACAAAAGATTAACATTCAGGGTATACAGATATGATGAGAATGGGGGTTTCCTCACGTTGCTTTTGGTGAAGCAGTTTCTTTGCAGTAGAAGGCATGTGATTCAGCCCTTGGCTCTAGCATTCCTTTAACAGCATCTGAATTGTGCTTAATAGATAATCCTTGAACTTGTTGCCATGAAGATGGCCCCCTTTTCTAGTTTCCAATGCAGATGCCTGCTTTTCCGTAAATCAATATGGCTCATTATGAATGGAATTTCTTCCCATACCCTCATGCATACCTGGAAGTTGACAAAACATATTCACATAAACTTTTGTGTGCGTGTGCTGTAGGGATCACATTTCATTCTTTTTTTCCATGTGAGTATCCTGTTATTGAAGCACCATTTGTTGAGTTTTTGTTTGTTTGTTGTTTTGGTTGTTTGTTTGCTTATCTATTTTTTATGGGAAATGAATGGGCCTGGAATCAAACTCAGGTCTCCCGCATGGCAGGCGAGAATTCTACCACTGAACTACCTTGCAGCCCCCACATAAACTTTTGTAAGGCAATTTAATTATTAAAACCAACTGTACTGATTAAAATAAAAAACTTTAGAAATTTTTTCAGTTACTTCGATATATATACAATATTTGAAGGAACCTTTGCATTTTTCATTTCTTCAGAGTATAATCAGATCTCTTGTAAGCTTCTATTTTGAGAAGAGAAAGCTACATTTCAATTTTTTAAAATATCAAGATCCCTATTCAGGAAACTAGGGTAAAAACTTTTCAACAGCTTTCACATTTGTCTTTTCCAAGAAAAAAAGTGTGTGCCTTTTAATGATAAATCCTGAAATTGAAAAGGTGCATTTAGGAAAATATATATATGTAAACCTGATAATGGATCAGGATTGACAATCAAAAAAGCAGGAATTTGCTGCCAGTTCTCTTGCTTATTATCTGTGTGACCTCACAAAATAATTAGAGACCTTGAGGAGCCTAATAGCTGTCATGGCCAGAATCAAGCTCTTCTGGCCATCTATCTTTGTCCTGCATGCAAATCCCCCTCAACCTTTGTGAGTCTTTCCTTTAACCCTCAAATCCCAGCTCTCTCCTCCCTCTATAACATTTTCCTCTGAGACTTTTATTTTAAAACAAACAAATTCTCCCATATCCTCTGTTTTCGCAGCCTCCTCCTTTCACCTTTTTACCTTTACCCTGCTCTACACCTCCCATGGAGACACAGCCTCTCCCCACCCCACTCACATCTTCTCCCTTGTTTCCACAACATTTGTTCTTTGACCTCATTGGTGCATTGGCTCCCTGGCTCCCTGATTCCTCCTAATCATTCAACCACTTGTTCCTTTATTTTTTCTTTCATCTTAAAACTCATGGTCCATACCTCAAATCAATATACAACTGTGACTAATAGTCTTAGTCCAGGTACCCTCTTGTTTCTTCATTGCACAAACCTGGAACACACTGCCTTCCAATAAATCAACTGTTTGTCTTCTGTGGCAGAAAACTGAAAGAGAAAATAACACCTGCACAAATTGATGCCACTAAAATTTCAAGACCTGAAAGCCTAAATGCACTTTAATTCTTTCCAGTGACTATAACTCCTTCCTCACAGTGTATATATCACAGAATCGTGACTCAAATTCTTTTCTCAATATTTTTATTGAAAAATCTTCACACACATATATCCCATACATGTTGTACAATCAATAGCTTGCAATATCATCACAACATTGTGTATTCATCACCATTATCATTTTTTAGAACGTTTGTTATCACTCCAGAAAAAGAACAACAAAAAAGAAAAAACTCATACATACCAAACCGCTTACCCCTGCCTCTCATTGACCACTAGTATTTCCATCTACCCAACTTATTTTACCTTTTGTCCCCCCTATTATTTATTAATTTTTATCCATATTTTTTTACTCATCTGTCCATAACCTGGATAGAAGGAGCATTAGACACAAGATTTTCACAATCACACAGTTGCATTGTAAAAGTTATATCTTTATACAGTCATCTTCAAGAATCAAGGCTACTGGAACACAGCTCAACAGCTTCAGGTACTTCCCTTCAGCCACTCCAATACACCTTAACTAAAAAGGGATATCTATATAATGCACAATAATAATCTCCAGGATAACCTCTCGAATCTGTTTGAAATCTCTCAGCCACTGAAATTTTATCTTGTCTCATTTCTCTCTTCCTTCTTTTGGACAGACAAGAAGGCTTTCTCAATCCCTTGATGCCAGGGACTGGTTCATCCCAGGATTTCTGTCCCATGTTGCCAGGGAGATTTACACCCCTGGAAGTCATGTCCTACATAATGGGTCAGCAGTGAGTTCATCTGCCAAGTTGGTTTAGAGAGAGAGGTCACATCTGAGCAACAAAGGAGGTCCTCTGGGAGTGACTCTTAGGCATACTTATAGGTAGGCTTAGCCTATCCTTTGCAGGAATAAGTTTCATAAGGGTGAACTCCAAGATTGAAGGCTCAGCCTATTGATTTGTTTGTCCCCACTAATTATGAAAATATCAGAAATTCCGCAGATGGGGAAATTGAATATTTCCTCATTTCTCCCCAGCTCCCCAAGAGGACTTTGCAAAAGCTTTTCTTTTTTTTTTTAAAGTGTGTGTGTGTGGGGGGTTATTTCTGCACTCCTGGGCAGAACTCACCAAACCCAAGATGGAGGAAGGTGAGTGAGTAAAAGTTTCTCTTCTAATTGCCGAATTTACTCTGGGATATACTGGGGGCATCACACTAACCTGGACAAAACAACAAAGTCTCACATCCTATTCAAGTTTCCATGTACTTATGATGTTTGACTAAAGTGATCATACAAGCTAAATTAGGAAACGCACTGCCCCAAATACAAATTTTGTACCAAATAAACATCTCTCCTTTTGATCTCATACAGATGTTGAAGCTTTAAAGTATGAATGATATCATCCGTGTATTCTAATTTACCTTAGTTCTGTCTAGATCAGCTTCATTCATATCTCTACTCAAAGTCTGATCACTTTTTCAGCTTTTAAACAGTTCCTGTATGGCAAACTGCTGACTTTCATAGCTTCAGAACTCTAGCTCTGAGTCTCAGGTATGACTCACATTTTTAATCTCACCACCTCTCCACCTGATTTAGGAGTAAATGGAAACTATACTATGGGAAGTAGATTCCTGTTCTGTCCCTGCATCTATAAAGTCCTCTGCATCTGCAAACATCTCTCCCTCCTCTTTTGTCACAGAGGAGTTTTTACCCACATTCATCTCTAATGTGGCAACTTGGGTCCTGTTCCTTCCTGGATCCTCAAAGGCTTGAATCTATCAATTATTATCTCTTCTGAGATTTACAAAATATCCTTGATTCCTTCTTCCTTCTTGATAATGTTTAAATATATTCAAATGAAACTCTTCTGACAGTGTGCTTGTGTGTGTATCACCCGTTCTCTCCTAAGTTGTTTAAATTGTTGATTATACTCATGGTCTCTGCTTCTTACCTTCACATGCCTTCAACTCACTGATAGGGCATTTTATCCATCTTTCAACAAAGCTGTTCTTACTAAATTCATTGGTGATTCTGCTATCAAATCCAGTTATTTAATTCCTTCTATTTCTTGACTTCTCTGTAGCATTTGAAACTATTAATCAATCATACACTCCTTCTTGAGACTCTGCTCCTTAGTGTACCTAATGCAATAATTCATTGTTTTTCTAACAATTCTACTGCTGTTATCCCTCAGTTTCTTTTATAGACTTACCTCCCTCTACATTTACCCTTTTTATTTGTAGCCCAAGATCTTTCCTCATATTTTTCTCTTCTAACTCTAAACCAGTGGTCCCCTGTTCTTTTGAGGAATTATTAAAACCAATGATATGCCAACAACAGACATATGCCATAATTTTTGCATGCAATGTTAGGGATTTTGCCAGCTTTCTATGTTCTCCATGGTTACTGCTCAAACACTCTCCCAAGCATTTGCATTTACTCCAATGATTTCAAGATCTACTTATATGCTGTTGACTCCTATGTCCAAATCTCCAATCTCCACTTTCCAACTAAACTCTATCCAGTTCTCTGACACACCTCATACTCATTGTATCTAAAACAAAATTCCCTAACTTCCTCCCCACCACCAAATGTGATCCACTCTTATCACTACAGCTAAAGCTTCATAAACAAAAGGCTCTAGTCCATGTTTTTATGGCTCTATCCCTAGCAAGTAGAACTATGCCTGACATATTGTGTGCAGCCAAGCAATTTTGGCTTAATGAAGAAATTAATGTCTTAGCTCAAGAAATAACTCTGTTATCCAAACATTTGGAAAACCAGAAACCTGAGTTTACTTCATTCTCCCCAGCATGGAGTCACTGGGACTTTACCTTGCTTATTACAACTTTTTCTTATAATGGCTTCCTAACTCCCTCTGCCCTTAGTTACTGTGATCCATTTCATCACATTACCAGAGTTATGTTTTCTAGAGTACAAATATGTTCATATCTCTCCTTCCTTAATTTTTCCCCATGACTCCTTGCCTTTTCAGATAAAGTTCAAATTCAGCATAAAACAGAGGTCTTTACTGGTCTTGCTTCTGCTTCCCTTTCTATTCATCTCTCACTACTTTCTCCTGGTACAGACTGTTATGCCCTCACCACATGACCAACTAGCCTTGGTTCCCTAAAACTGCCTTGTTCTCTTCAGCTATGAACCATCGTTGGTGGTTCCGTGCCTGAAATGCTAATGTACCTCTGCCTCATTCCAAACCTTCACTTAGGACTCTTCCTTTTTCCTTTTCTGTGGCGACTCCTTTTACTCAAACCTGCACTCTGGACTAAGATCCCTTTCTGAACGCTTCCAAGCCACTCTTTCTCTAACACCTGCTGCACTGTGATTTAACTGTTTATCAGGGTCACTCCTCTCCAGCCTCCCACTAAAGTCCAAGTTCCTCAATGGCAAAGACTGTATTATTTATATTATCCTTTTCTTTCTTACAGTGCTCAATAAAATATACATTGGGCAGATTAATCCCATCTCTCTCAGCTTTTATTCTCTATATGAACCTATTCTCCCAGAAGAAACAGTCAATGTTTTGGATTAGTGTTTTGCATTTCACTGTCACTTTCCAAATAGGCCTGGGTCATGCAAGATTTACTTAATGCAGGAAATGAATAGAATAAATGTGGACATATATTGCAACTGTGGCAATTAAATTATTAGTGCTGAGCACTCATTTTGAAACTAAAGAACATGAACATACGTTTTTATTTGTCAGAATCAATAAGTAAAAATGAAACCTAGTAATTATATACTGTGAATAAAAAGGAGTTTTCTTGGTGGTCCTCCATGAGACTTGAAGAAAGGAAAGCAATAGATTTTTGTATCAGAATGTATTAAACATGTATTTCTAGCATTTCTCCAGATGTATTTAGTAAATATAATAGCAGCATTCTGTCATCCTACGCTATTTTTAAGATTCAGACTGGTATTATTTGTGTGTGTGATACTATTGTTTCAAACATTCAACAGCAGTTGTAGTCGCCCTTCTTGACTCCAGTTTCTATCTTCACATCCTTATCCTTCCCTGCCTCCCAATCAAACCTTCACAACTCTAATGTCTTTACCCCAAGCTACTCCAAACTTTCTTTACTACTCACCTCCTAAAAATCCTGGAACTCCCCCATCCTCCATTGTCTCTCCACCATCAAACAAAGCCAAATGGATGTGGTGAAATGTTTTTAAAATGTTTATATCAAAGTGTATTGA
This sequence comes from Tamandua tetradactyla, assembly GCF_023851605.1. Lineage (NCBI taxonomy): Eukaryota > Metazoa > Chordata > Mammalia > Pilosa > Myrmecophagidae > Tamandua > Tamandua tetradactyla. Next base: position 41,791,266 of record NC_135337.1, on the reverse strand, counting down.
ACATATATCGCACTGATTGCTTTTCAAATTTCATGAATTCTGAACATATTGCCAATAAAACAACAATAATGTTAGTGGTATTTTATATTGCATGGGAAAATAACAAAAGTATTTGTTACCATTTTTCTCTGATATTGAAGTCCCATGCCATACTGAGGGACAGGCATTGTTACACCTGTAGATGCATATTCTACTGCAGTGCTGGGAAGCTGCTCCTTCATTCCCACAACCAGAAAGAAGCAGCACCCTACATCCATATTTAGTAAGCAGATGTGTGACTATTAATGTAGTTGTTTGGATCCTTGATATTGAGATGTATGCCTTTATAGTGATGGAACTATCCTTGCTCCTATACAGGACGCCCCTAAGAAATTAATAAATTATTATTATTAATTATAAAATGTAGGGAGTTCCTGTAATATGTCAGTTCCTTGCATGTGAAAGGAAATACTGTTAATACATGAAATATGCAAACAGGAAGTAGATGAGCACAGAAATGTCCTAGTAAGATACTCACAGACCATCCATATACAAGAAAATCAAGAACAATACCTCCAATAAAAGTGAGCAGGTAAGCTTAGGGCACTATAGTCTAAACCATCCTAAACCTAATCCCTTTCTAGAGATGAGAGAACAAATTCTTTTTCTGTCTCTAAAATATGGTTTCTCTTTCACCTGCAAAGGCCATAGTTATGTTTGATTACATATTACAATTTAACTTCGAGGATCACCAAAGCCCAGGAAAAGGAGAGAGTGTAGTGTATGCATCATTCCCTCACTGCTCTCATGGCCTATTCAGTGATTTAACAAGTTCTGGCTCAATACTAAATAAATCACACATGACATCTTCTCTAAGACAGCAGTATCAGAGTACGAACTGTGGTCCCCTAGGAGTAGTGTAAGGGGATCAGAAAGTCTGGAGCAGTGGACCTGAGCAGCTGCTTGGTGGTGGCAACACCAGATGTTATAAAGAAATGCCTTTCCCCCAAAAGTGCCTGTCTTGCTCTCCTGTCCTCTTTCTTGTCAATAGCCAGTCAACATTTATTGATTGTGTGGAGGCTAAGAGCTTACTCTTCTGTGTATGCTTATCCATCTGCCCCTTTTCTTTTGACTTACATTGTCTCTCCAGAGTTTTATTTTGTTTTCAAAAACATCTCTCTATCTGTCTTCTTCTCACCATATGGTAGTTGTGATATGTATCACTTTTGTTGGAGGAGGGATGGGAAACAAAAGGATAGGGTCCCCAACAGGGGCAAAAATGATTTAGAATATGTATCCTAGTAGTGGATGGTATAATAACTGTTACTTTTTTTCAGCATGATTTTCATCATGGTACTTTATTAACCATCTTTTAAGAAACAAAGAAAATAGATATACATATTTATATATAAAGTATGTTGTCTACAATCAATGCCTCTGATTGCCTCTTACTTGTCAGCATTCAAACAATTTGATCTGGCATCTTCTCTTATTTCTCCGGTAAAATCCTTTTGACAGAGTCACAAAGGACTTCCACATAACACATCTGAGATATATTTTTCAATTCTTATGTTACTGGGCTTCTCAACAGCATGCAAGACTCTTAACAACTCAACTTTTCATGAAACGTCACTTGGCTCAAAAGACTTCATGCTATTCTAGAGTTTCCTCTCCCTCTATCCCCACTCTCTCATTCTCTTTCAAGAGCTCCTTTGTCTCTACTTGACCTGTAAATTTAAGACTTTCTTAGAGCATTTTCCTCCTCCTCTCTTCTCTAATTACCTTCTATCCCTAATTTATCTTATTCAGCTTCATTGCTTTAAATACCATCCGTTAAATCCCAAAGTTCAATATCTCACAATGATCTTTCTTTTTGAAAAACCATATTTTATATTCAACTGCTTTCTTGACAGCTTTATTTGTATTTAACTTGAATAAAAACAAAACTCTCAAACAAACCCAACACTCTCACTCAATCTTCTTATCTTGGAAGAATCAAGCCTTCACAGTGGTTTACATCAGATATTTATGAGCCATTCTTGATTTATTTTCCTTCAATTCCTGTATGAAATCCATCAGTAGTATGTCACTCTTACCTCTGAAGTACATCATTAATTCACTTTTTCCACTCTTCACTGCTGCTACTGTATTCTATGCACTATCTCCTCTGGCCTGGAATTTGATAATAGTTTCACTAATTGTCTCTTTTGTTCCATTGTTGCTTTTTTAGTTTGTTACCTAGAAAGCATCTATAAAGGGCTTTAAAATTTAAAATCCTGAGTATGTCACTGTCTGATTTATAATCTTTTCTAGGCCTTCTATTGCACTTGTAATAAAATTCAGTCTCCTTAATTTTGCCTATAAGATCCTGAGTAATCTGGTCTCATTGACTTCTTCATTTTTATCTTATGTCCCTACTCCCTCTGCTCCAGCAGATGCCCTTTGTTTGTCTTCACACACAATGTGATGGTCAGGTTTTGGTGTCAACTTGACCAAGCGATTAGGCTCAGTTGTCTGGTCAGGCAAGCATTGGCTTGACCATTGCTGGAAGAATATTTCATGGCTGATTGATAAACCGGAAGGCTGGTGTTTTAAATCATGAGTTAGTTGATTGTATCTGTGGCTGATTACATCAAAGAACATGAGATATTTGTGCCCCATGTGAATGCTCACCAAAGGAAGTTTTTAATAATCAAGTTGGTAAGATGACCCATCATGTGAATACAAGTCATCCTCTTCCCTCAGTCACTCCTGCCATTGCCCGATGGCTCATGAAAAAAGTTGGTGTGGTGGTTCGGATGTAGGTTATGCATGGGCTCAGCAAGATGGGCTTTCACTCACCAAGGCTGACCTGGCTATGGCCACTGTTGAGTTCCCAATCTGCTAGTAGCAGAGGCCCACACTCAGTCCCTTATATAGCACCATTCCCTGAGGTGATTATACTGCTAGCTGGTAGCAGATTGATTACATTGGACCACTTCCATCATGGAAGGGGCAGCAATTTGTTCTAACTGGAATAGACACATACTTTGGTTTGCATTCCTTGCATGCAATGTTTCTGCAAAAGCAATGATACATGGACTTATGGAATGCCTTATGCACCATCATGATATTGCACACAGCATTGCTTCCAATCAAAGAACCCAATTCACAGCAAATGAAGTATGAGAATGGGCATATGCTCATGGAATTCTCTGGTCTTCCCATGTTCTCATCATTCAGAAGCAGCTGCATTGATCGAACAGTGGAATGACCTTTTGAAGACCCATTTGTGGTGCCAACTAGATGGCAATACCTTGCAGGGCTGGGACAATGTTCTCCATGAGGCTGTATGCTCTGAATCAACATCCACTCTATGGCGCTGTTCCTCTCCTCGCTAGGATTCATGGGTCCAAGAATCAAGGAGCGGAAATGAGAGTGGCGCTACTCACTATCCACCTAGAGATCCACTAGGAAAATGTTTACCTCCTGTCCCTGAAACCTTAAGTTCTGCTGGTCTATAGGTCTTATTTCCGAAAAGAAGAGTTCTGTCAGGAGACAAAACAATGACTCCCTTGAACTGGAGGTTAAACCTGCCACTTGGTCACTTAGGACTTCTCATACCACTGAATCAACAGGCAAGGAATGAGATTACTGTTCTGTTCTGGGGTGATTGATCCTTACTATCAAGGGGAAGTGGGATTGCAACTATACAATGGAGGTAAAGAAGAGTTTTCCTGGAATACAGGAGATCCCCTAGGACATCTCTTGTTGTTACCATGCCCTGTGATTAAAGTCAATGGAAAACTGCAACAACCCAATCTAGGACTACCAGTGGCCCAGACTGCCCCTTCTAGCAAAGAACCACAGCCAGCTGAAGTGCTTGCTGATAGTAAAGGGAACATGGAATAGGTAGTAGAAGAAGGTAGTGATAAATATGAGCTAAGACCACATGACCAGTTATAGAAACAAAGACTGTGATTGCATGAATACTTCCTCCATTTTATTATGAGTATATTTGCATTTATACATAAACAAATATCTTATTTTCCTCTTATCATATGACATAAGTTGTACTGATCAGGTTTTAGTATTTCAATTATAGAACATGAAGTTTAAGAATGAATGTTACCTAAGGACTTTCCTCCTATTCACGTGGGGCACAAATATCTCATGTTCTTTGATGTAATCAGCCACAGATACAATCAACTAACTCATGATTTAAAACACCAGCCTTCTGGTTTATCAATCAGCCATGAAATATTCTTGCAGCAATGGTCAAGCCATTGATGTAGTGCATTTCTGGTTGTACATAGGACAGTTGAATATTGGTAGGCAAAACATATGTCTGTTATTGTGTTTTATTTGGAAATTAAACATGTTTCAACATTATGTGTATGGCTGCCAAGTTGACATGGGGTAGACTGTGATGGTTAGGTTCTGTTGTCAATTTGTCCAAGTGATTATGTCCAGTTGTCTGGTCAGGCAAACATTGACCTGACCATTGCTGCAGGGATATTTCATGGCTGGTTGGTAAACTGGAAGGCTGGTGTATTAAAACATCAGTCAGTTGATTGCATCTGTCACTGATTATATCTGCAATCAACTAAGGGGTGTCTCCCATGATGAGATAATTCAAATAGTTGATGCCTTTTAAGGAAGAAGAGAGACTTTTTCACCTCCCCTTCTTCAGCCAGTGAACCTCTCTTGTAGAGTTAGTCCAGACTCTTCATCGGAGCTGCCAGCTTTACAGCCTGCCGTACAGATTTAGGACTCTTCCATTCCCACAGTTGCATGAGACACCTTTATAAATCTCATATTTACAGATCTCTCTTATTAGTTCTGTTTCTTTAGAGAACCCTGACTTACACACATGTTGCTTCCTTTATCTCAACTCACCTAAAGTGAAAGCAAAGCAGAGAAAGTATTTAAAAAATGGGAGAACCATGGTTAGTGTAACAATGTGGACCAAAGTGAAAATAAAGTTGATGCTGCAATCCACAGAAAGTCAAATCCAAGGAAGAAGAAAAACTAAATCCATATATTTGAACATCTAACCCAGTGGTTCAGGAAGATATAAAATACCCATCTGAAATAATGCCATAAAACTGTCCCAAATCCATTTAATCAGATGTGCATTCAATTTAGATCAGTAGATCAGAATTAAGGAAAATTCCTGGGACTGCTTTGCAGGAAATTTCATGAGTGGGAAAAGCCTTCCCTTTCCAGATGGAGAACTGCTTACCTGCTTTCTGAAACAGAATACAGCAGGGCAGTAGAGGAGTTCTTGATATTCATAGTGGATGTTGTGGTAGGCTCACTAATATCCAGTCCACACAGTCAAGCTGTTTGGGGATTGAGTCTGCTCAGATGGTGGACCTCATCAGCCTAAACCAATAATGGTAATCCCTCAAGATATGACACTTTGGCCAATTAGCACTTGGCATCCCCTACCTAAGGGAATGAGCATATGACCTTGTTTAAGTCAATCATATGCAAGTCGATCATATGCAAGAAAAAATTCGGTTTCTTCATTATTCTGGGATTCTGGGGGAAGTTTTGGGGAGATTCTGTTAAAAACTTCTTTACTATTAATACCACAGAAAAAGATAATGCTCTTCCAGACTTTTCCATGCACAGATGTGAGATCAGAAACTGGCTACCACATTAAGGTAAATCCAGCATGCAGAGGAATGCAGAGAAAAGGAGATTCAGTTACCAGAAGATGCTAACTATGAATCATACCTCTTTGGACTCCCAGTTTGATGAGCAATATCCTTGTGGATTTAGAGAACTTAGAATTGGCATTCTCTTATTTACATAGAAAGCATATCAACTGATAAAATGTCCAATAAATACAGATATTAAGAGTGGAAAATCACCAAGGAAATTTCTGTAACTGTCGATTTGGAAGATGGTAGGATGATCTGTTTCCCTCCTTACATTTCAGTCTTTGGATGACAATGGAGGGAAGGCTAATGGTAGTACATCAGCCTCATGTACCACTGGTTCAAACTACAGCAGAGCTAGGACAGGACAAGTAGGGAGCATGTTTTTCTCTTAACCAGAATAGTTCATGAACAAATAACAAAAACACTCTTGTGGTGGTTTGGAGCTATGGATCCAAGAAAAACATGTCTTTAAAATTAATCCATTCTTTTTGTGTGAGCCAACTATAACTAGGACTTTTTAATGAGGTTATGGTGTGGCCCAACTCAAACAAGATGAGTCTTAATCCTATTACTGTAGTCCTTTATAAACTGAATGACATATAGATAGATAGAGAAAAAGCCATTGGAAGCAAGGGACCTGGAAGAGAAAGAAGAAGACACTGCCATGTGCATTGCCTTGTGACAAAAAAATCCTAGGACCAAGGATTACCAGCAGCCAGCTTCAGAATGCCAGTCTTCAGGAAGATGGTATCACCTTGCTATACCTCAGTTTTGAACTACTTCTAGCCTCAAAACCATGAGCCAATAAATTCCCATTGTTTAAGCCAGCCAAATGTGTGGCATTTGCTTTAGCAACAATACAACTAAAACATCTCTATAACTTAAACTTGAAGGGAGTTTTTTTAAGTCAATGGAAAAAACACAAAAAGAATGAAAGTTGGGCTAGATTTCTTAGTTTATTCCTTACTGAGTAAGCACATATGTTTGCCATCAGTTATCTGTAAGACATTGTGTCAATGACACTAATGATAGCAACAAAAGCAATGCTGACACTAATGGTAAACACCCAACTCTTCTTACGTGCTGGACACTATTCTAAACATATTGGACATGTTGCCTCCTTGAATCTGCATATGAAGTAGATGGCATTATTCTCCCAATATTACTGATAGGGATCCCAAGATCATACTGCCATTAAGTGAAACAGCCAGTTTATAAACAGTCTGACTCTAGAGGCTAGAGCTTTTAACCATACTGCCCCAAATGCCAGCTTTTCTGAAACTATAAAATGAATAGTATTCTGGCTTAAATCTGTTATATACCCCCAGAAAAGCCTAGGTTCTTTTAGTCCACACTGTGGATGCAGACCTATTATGGGCAGGATCTTTTGCTAAGGTTATTTCCATGGAAAAGTGACCAGCGCATTCAAGGGGATCTTAATCCTTTACTGGTGTAATAGAGCTCACAGAGAGAAAGAGTTTAGAAAGAAAAGCCTCCAGGAGAAGCTAAGAGAGAAAGAAACACCCAGAGACATTTTGGAGACAGCCACTGAAACCAGAATCAGGAGAGAAGGGCCAGCAGATGTCACCATGCCTTTCCTTGTAAACAGGAACCCTGGATGCTAGCTGCCTTTCCTCCAAGAAGGTATCTTCCTCTTGATGACTTAATTAGGACATTTTCATGGTCTTAGAACTGTAAATTTGTAATTTAATAAATCCCCATTGAAAAGGCCAAACCATTTTTGGTATATTGCATTCAGCAGCATTAGCCACCTGAAAACAAAAGAGATGATGAAAAATTGATTTTGCATTCAAAGAGCTTACACTTTCAGTTGTTCTCTTTAAGCCCGTCCATAAGAATACTTATTTCCATTTTTAAGTACAGTAAAGACTATGTCTGTATCATGTCATGCATCCTAAAATATTTTTGAGACTGTCGGTGATTTCTTATTGATTGCATAGTCAATATAATTTCACATTGATGTTATTCAAAACTGCTTTTCTGATATTCAACTTTTATTAAAATAATAAACAGCATACACCACAAAAGCGTTTCCAGGGGATTAAATTTTTCATCACTAATTTTTTTCTATGAGAAGATGATATATGATTCATTTTAGGTTTTAATTACCAAAAAAAATCCTCATTGTTCATGTATAATGGCATAGACATGAAGCAGTTTTGAAACAGTTGCCTAAAAGAATCAGTGAAGAAGAGATTGTTTCCTGGCTTTTCATAATGCATGACTAAATTATTATCCAAAAAGTCATTCAAGAAAACCTCGTGTGTGACAGTATGAGCATCTAGTTTGTAAAATATCAAAAATGATTCCAGTTCCTGTGCTAATCATTCCATCTGGCAATTTAACCTAGGACATTACACAGGTTTAAGTCTCTTGGTCCTAAGTGGTGAAAGGAATTAAAGATAATGCATTAAAATGCCCCTTAACCTTCCCTGTAGGTATATTGAACATGGCATCCCTGTTATCTTTGACGGTGTTTGTAACCATATAATTCCCCCAGCTTCAGTAAATATTTTAAGTTGTTGGTTTTATACTCCCCAAAACTTTCCAAGCTGCTCTGCCAAATCTGTTAATGGAGATAAACGAATTAGAGAAACAAACAAACATATAGAAACCTGATTGCAAGCCTGGATAGAGAAGAGAAGAAAGGGTAAGAATGGAAATGATTAAAGATAATTAATCATCACCCACAGAAACAGAGTCATTAGCGTACAAAGAGATAGAACCAAAATACTGAAATAAGGGTAAAGTATGCTAGCCATTTTGCAGTCCCCAAGAGTAGGGATTTTTACATATTGAAACTATTCTTAACATTACCACCCCTTCCTTTCAGTAATTAATATAAGAAGAATGTATTATGGAAAGACCATAAAATTTGCAAATTAAAGTTAATTTGTGATTTGTAAAGAGGACATTTGCTAAACATTAATTTATATTAGTTATTTCAAAATGGTTGTAGATATAAGAGCCTCTGGGCATAATTAGCATAACCAGTATATTTATGTGGGGTCACTGTTAGCCTCTTTCCAACTTCCTATGTTCGAACGCACCTATTCACAATCTCTGGGGAAATCTAATCCCTACTTGTTGCAATGAAACTAATTCAAGCTTTGGATTCAGAAGCTATAATATCCTATGACTGCTATTTTTATCTTTTTGATAATGGACAGGTCACTTAATTTCATTAATTATCTGTTATCTGTTTTCTTACCTGAAAAAAATAGACCAATCTCCACTCAGTGTTGAGGAAAAGATTCCTAGAAATAAATACACGAAAAGAAGTGGACTTTCGGTAGGCTTTCAAAACATTTCTTCCTTCCCTTCATCCTTTCTTTCCTTCCAATCTATGGAAACAATCTGGTGTTAGAATAGCAAGCGTATAAAGAAAGTGTCATATTTATATGTTACTTTCCATTCAAACATTATGCTTCCTGTTTTACATGCATGTTCTCGTTTTATCATTAAAACAACCACTGAAGGGTGGGCCACAGTGGCTCAGCAGGCAGAGTTCTCGCCTGCCAGACTGGAGACCAGAGTTCGACTCCCAGTGCCTGCCTATGCAAAACAACAACAACAAAAGAACAACCACTCAAGTAGTTATTATTATCCTTATGTTGTATATGAGAAAAGTGAAGTTCAAAAAGTTTTACTAACTTGCCTTGGGCTATCCAGTTATCCAGAAACATTTACTGAGTGTTTGCCACGTTCTAGGGATTAAGCCAGGGGCTATGGATACAAAAGTGAATGTGGTAGGATTTCTGCCCATGATGAGTTCTTAGGCTGGTAAGGGAGAGAGACAAATAGACAACTAAAGTGAATACATTCTACCAGAGGCTAGCAGAGGCAAAGTCTTCTGGTACTTTTCACTATACCATACTGTTCTCACCTACTCTAACACTGTAACTGGAATCCTGATTTTTACCCTCCACCACTCAACTTCTATCACTCCTCAGGGTAGTAATTCTTCCCAGACCATAGTTGCGTACCTTTCCCTACAACAAATCACCCAGTTTCATCTCTTCCCTTAGACTTACCCATTCATTCATGTGACAAGTATGCATCAAGAATTTATTGTGGGCTGCTTTCCTGGAAGATGGCGGCTTAGTAAGACGCGCGGATCTTAGTTTCTTCTCCAGGACACCTACTAGGGGAGTAGAAACGATACAGAAAGCGCCCAAAGCCACAACAGAGATAAAAAAGACAGCGTACCCCATCCTGGAACGGCTGGCTGGCTGAGAGAAGCAGCTCGGGTGAGATCGCCGAGGCGCGCGGGCCTTACCGGGCAGGGTGGCAAGCGGCCGGAGTAACTCCCTTCCCCCTTCCCAGGCCGGCTGGGAGAATCGGAGAGGCGGTCCCCTGAAACCAAGGCGACTGGCGCCCACACCACGCGCAGCCCCCGGACCAACTGAGAGAATTGGATCAGAAATCCCCAGCCCGCGGAGAACGGTGACGGGTGGGGGAGGCCCCTTCCAAACCCGTGACTCCCGGGGAACGTGCACTCTCTCGGGCGGGCCGCTGCCGCTGGCGCCCTCCCACCACGCTTGTTGCCCAGGGCCGACTAGGAAATTCGGACGGGCTCTTTCCCTGGCTGCGGCGACCAGCAACCCTCCCTGCGTTCGGACCGAGGGCCGGCTCAAGCCGCTTCGGCTAGCGAACCCCCAGGACGGCGAGAGTTTTCCAAAGTTTAAGGTCCCACAGCACCTTTTACTGGTGGGACCCGCAGACAAACGTGTGCCATGAGCGCCACCTACTGGGCAGGATAAGAAAAACAGAACCCAGAGATTTCACAGAAAAATATTACAACCTTGCTGGGTCCAACACCAAGAGAAATCTGAATAAATGCCCAGACGCCAGCAGCAGAAGATAACTGTCCACGCTCAAAAGATTGAGAATATGGCCCAGTCAAAGGAACAAACCAATAGCTCAAATGAGACACAAGAGCTGAGACAACTAATCCTGAATATACGAACAGAAATGGAAAACCTCTTCAAAAATGAAATCGATAAATTGAGGGAGGACATGAAGAGGACATGGGCTGAACATAAAGAAGAAATAGAAAAACTGAAAAAACAAATCGCAGAACTTATGGAAGTGAAGGATAAAGTAGCAAACATAGAAAAAATAATGGATAGCTACAATGATAGATTTAAAGAGACAGAAGATAGAATTAGTGATTTGGAGGATGGAACATCTGAATTCCAAAAAGAAACAGAAACTATCGGGAAAAGAATGGAAAAATTTGAACAGGGTATCAGGGAACTCAAGGACAATATGAACCGCACAAATATACGTGTTGTGGGCGTCCCAGAAGGAGAAGAGAAGGGAAAAGGAGGAGAAAAACTAATGGAAGAAATTTTCACTGAAAATTTCCCAACTCTTATGAAAGACCTAAAATTACAGATCCAAGAAGTGCAGCGCACCCCAAAGAGATTAGACCCAAATAGGCGTTCTCCAAGACACTTACTAGTTAGAATGTCAGAGGTCAAAGAGAAAGACAAGATCTTGAAAGCAGCAAGAGAAAAACAATCCATTACATACAAGGGAAACCCAATAAGACTTTGTGTAGATTTCTCAGCAGAAACCATGGAAGCTAGAAGACAGTGGGATGATATATTTAAAATACTAAAAGAGAAAAACTGCCAACCAAGACTCCTATATCCAGCAAAATTATCCTTCAAAAATGAGGGAGAAATTAAAACATTCTCAGACAAAAAGTCACTGAAAGAATTTGTGACCAAGAGACCAGCTCTGCAAGAAATACTAAAGGGAGCACTAGAGTCAGATACAAAAAGACAGAAGAGAGAGATATGGAAAAGAGTGTAGAAAGAAGGAAAATCAGATATGATATATATAATACAAAAGGCAAAATGTTAGAGGAAAATATTATCCAAACAGTAATAACACTAAATGTCAATGGACTGAATTCCCCAATCAAAAGACATAGATTGGCAGAATGGATTAAAAAACAGGATCCTTCTATATGCTGTCTACAGGAAACACATCTTAGACCCAAAGATAAATATAGGTTGAAAGTGAAAGGTTGGGAAAAGATATTTCATGCAAATAACAACCAGAAAAGAGCAGGAGTGGCTATACTAATATCCAACAAATTAGACTTCAAATGTAAAACAGTTAAAAGAGACAAAGAAGGACACTATATACTAATAAAAGGAACAATTAAACAAGAAGACATAACAATCATAAATATTTACGCACCGAATCAGAATGCCCCAAAATACGTGAGGAATATACTGCAAACACTGAAAAGGGAAATAGACTCATATACCATAATAGTTGGAGACTTCAACTCACCACTCTCATCAAGGGACAGAACATCTAGACAGAGGATCAACAAAGAAATAGAGAATCTGAATACTACTATAAATGAACTAGACTTAATAGACATTTATAGGACATTACATCCCACAACAGCAGGATACACCTTTTTCTCAAGTGCTCATGGATCATTCTCAAAGATAGACCATATGCTGGGTCACAAAGCAAGTCTTAACAAATTTAAAAAGATTGAAATCTTACACAACACTTTCTCGGACCATAAAGGAATGATGTTGGAAATCAATAATAGGCAGAGTGCCAGAAAATTCACAAATACGTGGAGGCTCAACAACACACTCCTAAACAACGACTGGGTCAAAGAAGAAATTGCAAGAGAAATTAGCAAATACCTCGAGGCGAATGAAAATGAAAACACAACATATCAAAGCTTATGGGACGCAGCAAAGGCAGTGCTAAGAGGGAAATTTATTGCTCTAAATGCCTATATCAGAAAAGAAGAAAAGGCAAAAATTCAGGAATTAACTATCCATTTGGAAGAACTGGAGAAAGAACAGCAAGCTAACCCCAAAGCAAGCAAAAGGAAAGAAATAACAAAGATTAGAGCACAAATAAATGAAATTGAAAACATGAAAACAATAGAGAAAATCAATAAGGCCAGAAGTTGGTTCTATGAGAAAATCAATAAGATTGATGGGCCCTTAGCAAGATTGACAAAAAGAAGAAGAGAGAGGATGCAAATAAATAAGATCAGAAATGGAAGAGGAGACATAACTACTGACCTCACAGAAATAAAGGAGGTAATAACAGGATACTATGAACAACTTTACGCTAATAAATACAACAATTTAGAGGAAATGGACGGGTTCCTGGAAAGACATGAACAACCAACTTTGACTCAAGAAGACATAGATGACCTCAACAAACCAATCACAAGTAAAGAAATTGAATTAGTCATTCAAAAGCTTCCTAAAAAGAAAAGTCCAGGACCAGATGGCTTCACATGTGAATTCTACCAAACGTTCCAGAAAGAATTAGTACCAATTCTCTTCAAACTCTTCAAAAAAATCGAAGTGGAGGGAAAACTACCTAATTCATTCTATGAAGCCAACATCACCCTCATACCAAAACCAGGCAAAGATATTACAAAAAAAGAAAACTACAGACCAATCTCTCTAATGAATACAGATGCAAAAATCCTCAATAAAATTCTAGCAAATCGTATCCAACAACACATTAAAAGAATTATACATCATGACCAAGTAGGATTCATCCCAGGTATGCAAGGATGGTTCAACATAAGAAAATCAATTAATGTAATACACCATATCAACAAATCAAAGCAGAAAAATCACATGATCATCTCAATTGATGCAGAGAAGGCATTCGACAAGATTCAACATCCTTTCCTGTTGAAAACACTTCAAAAGATAGGAATACAAGGGAACTTCCTTAAAATGATAGAGGGAATATATGAAAAACCCACAGCTAATATCATCCTCAATGGGGAAAAATTGAAAACTTTCCCCCTAAGATCAGGAACAAGACAAGGATGTCCACTATCACCACTATTATTCAACATTGTGTTGGAGGTTCTAGCCAGAGCAATTAGACAAGAAAAAGAAATACAAGGCATCAAAATTGGAAAGGAAGAAGTAAAACTATCACTGTTTGCAGACGATATGATACTATACGTTGAAAACCCGGAAAAATCCACAACAAAACTACTAGAGCTAATAAATGAGTACAGCAAAGTAGCAGGTTACAAGATCAACATTCAAAAATCTGTAGCATTTCTATACACTAGTAAGGAACAAGCTGAGGGGGAAATCAAGAAACGAATCCCATTCACAATTGCAACTAAAAGAATAAAATACCTAGGAATAAATTTAACTAAAGAGACAAAAAACCTATATAAAGAAAACTACAAAAAACTGCTAAAAGAAATCACAGAAGACCTAAATAGATGGAAGGGCATACCGTGTTCATGGATTGGAAGACTAAATATAGTTAAGATGTCAATCCTACCTAAATTGATTTACAGATTCAATGCAATACCAATCAAAATCCCAACAACTTATTTTTCAGAAATAGAAAAACCAATAAGCAAATTTATCTGGAAGGGTAGGGTGCCCCGAATTGCTAAAAACATCTTGAGGGAAAAAAACGAAGCTGGAGGTCTCGCGCTGCCTGACTTTAAGGCATATTATGAAGCCACAGTGGTCAAAACAGCATGGTATTGGCATAAAGATAGATATATCGACCAATGGAATCGAATAGAGTGCTCAGATATAGACCCTCTCATCTATGGACATTTGATCTTTGATAAGGCAGTCAAGCCAACTCACCTGGGACAGAGCAGTCTCTTCAATAAATGGTGCCTAGAGAACTGGATATCCATATGCAAAAGAATGAAAGAAGACCCATCTCTCACACCCTATACAAAAGTTAACTCAAAATGGATCAAAGATCTAAACATTAGGTCTAAGACCATAAAACAGTTAGAGGAAAATGTAGGGAGATATCTTATGGATCTTACAACTGGAGGCGGTTTTATGGACCTTAAACCTAAAGCAAGAGCACTGAAGAAGGAAATAAATAAATGGGAACTCCTCAAAATTAAACACTTTTGTGCATCAAAGAACTTCATCAAGAAAGTAGAAAGACAGCCTTCACAATGGGAGACAATATTTGGAAATGATATATCAGATAAAGGTCTAGTATCCAGAATTTATAAAGAGATTGTTCATCTCAACAACAAAAAGACAGCCAACCCAATTACAAAATGGGAAAAAGACTTGAACAGACACCTCTCAGAAGAGGAAATACGGATGGCCAAGAGGCACATGAAGAGATGCTCAATGTCCCTGGCCATTAGAGAAATGCAAATCAAAACCACAATGAGATATCATCTCACACCCACCAGAATGGCCATTATCAACAAAACAGAAAATGACAAGTGCTGGAGAGGATGCGGAGAAAGAGGCACACTTATCCACTGTTGGTGGGAATGTCAAAGGGTGCAACCACTGTGGAAGGCAGTTTGGCGGTTCCTCAAAAAGCTGAATATAGAATTGCCATACGACCCAGCAATACCATTGCTAGGTATCTACTCAAAGGACTTAAGGGCAAAGACACAAACGGACATTTGCACACCAATGTTTATAGCAGCATTATTTACAATTGCAAAGAGATGGAAACAGCCAAAATCTCCATCAACAGAAGAGTGGCTAAACAAACTGTGGTATATACATACGATGGAATATTATGCAGCTTTAAGACAAGATAAACTTATGAACCATGTAATAACATGGATGGACCTAGAGAATATTATGCTGAGTGAATCCAGCCAAAAACTAAAGGACAAATACTGTATGGTCCCACTGATGTGAACGGACATTCGAGAATAAACTTGAAATATTTCATTGGTAACAGAGTTCAGCAGGAGTTAGAAACAGGGTAAGACAATGGGTAATTGAAGCTGAAGGGATACAGACTGTGCAACAGGACTAGATACAAAAACTCAAAAATGGACAGCACAATAATACCTAATTGTAAAGTAATCATGTTAAAACACTGAATGAAGCTGCATCTGAGCTATAGGTTTTTGTTTTGTTTTGTGTTGTTTTGTTTTGATTTTACTATTATCACTTTTATTTTTTTCTCTATATTAACATTCTATATCTTTTTCGGTTATGTTGCTAGTTCTTCTAAACCAATGCAAATGTACTAAGAAATGATGATCATGCAGCTATGTGATGATGTTAAGAATTAATGATTGCATGTGTAGAATGGTATGATCTCTAAATGTTGGGTTAATTTCTTTTTTTCCGTTAATTAAAAAAAAAAAAAAAAAGAGAAGGGATAATTGGAGATGAAGGGATACAGACTGTACAACGGGACTGGATATAAAAACTCAGAAATGGACAGCACAATACTACCCAATTGTAATACAATTATGTTAAAACACTGAATGAAGCTGCATGTGAGGTATAGGTTTTTTGTTTTTGTTTTTTTTGTTTTTTTTTCTTTCTATTATTGTTTTAATTCTTATTCTGTTGTCTTTTTATTTCTTTTTCTAAATCGATGCAAATGTACTAAGAAATGATGAATATGCAACTATGTGATGTTATTAAGAATTACTGATTGTACATGTAGATTGAAATGATTTCTAATTGTTTTGTTAATTCTTTTTTTAATTAATAAAAAAAAAAAAAAAAAAAAAAAAAGAATTTATTGTGGGCCACGCTTTATGTTATGCTTTGAGAATAAAATCTATTCATAACAAAGAAGATAAAACTATATTTAAAATAAAAGCAGTTGCTCCCCTTGAGAAGCTTAGAAGCTAGTAAAGGAAGACTGGCATTTAATGAATACATAGTAAAAAACTGTATATGCTGAGATAGATAGAAGATAAAGACAAACCAAAACAAAATAATACTGGTCTATTTTGTCTGCACCCTTGGTATTAGGGCAAACGTGAAGGTAAAAATGAAGGGTTTAGCTTCAATGTGTTGCGAGTGTGTTGAATATGGCCCAGGCAATGGTCAGTCCAGGTGGATAGTTAGACCTTGAGCTCAGGGGCAAACATCTTGTCTAGAGATATACTTTTTTAGAGTCAAATGTATATAGATAGCCTTTGAAGGCTTAAAAAGGTGGATTGCCCAATAAGAACGTGTAGCGTGAAAAGAAAGAAGCCCTCATTAAGGAGCAGCATTAAGAAATAGAAAGAAATTGAAGAACATCCTTGCAAGCAGAACCCATAACTTTATAACAAAACCACATACCAGAAAAGAGAGGTGAAGAAAACTTATTCATCATATTGTTAGGAAAATTTGATTGGTAGTCTCATTTGAGAAGTTTTTATAAAGAGTTTTTATTAAAGTAAATGAGGAAAAAATAGTCTAATGAAAAAGTAGGAAAATAGCATGAACCCACAAATTCGAGACCCTCAGATCACGTCTTAATGTCCTACAAGAACTTTAGCTTCTATGTACATTAGTGATATTATATCACAAGATGATATCTTCAAAGCCTTCAGAAATGTTATTCAATTCACCCCGGCTATATAATTCTATAGCTGTTATCATTTCAGCACCTTTCTCATACAATTAACCTTTTTCTTTCAAACCATCGGCATATTATGATACTACAGTGAGCACTGATTTGTTTAATTGCATTCTCAATTTTTTGAATAAATGTGCTGACCTTAAAAGAAAAAAAAGTGCATTTTATTTCTTATCTTTCAGTAATTAATGCATATAATGTAACAGCTACATTTTTTGCTACATGATTTTTTTTCTATTTGGAAACTTACTCCTGAGGGGAAAAATATTCTTTCTCAAGTTTTTACCAAGACCTAACCTTTGAGAGGAAATGATGGAAAATAGGTCAGTAGGCATTTTGAAGATTGTTTAATGCAGCAATTTCTAGAATGTGTGATGCTGAGGTAATAAGTATCAAGGGATATTACAGGGGAGGAGAAAGTGTTCTATTTATGGTCAAAATAAGTTTGGGAAATGCTTTGTTAAATGAAGTTAAACAGTGATTTACTATGGGGCTTCTCAGTACCTTTAGTGGGTAGTGTGTTGTGGCAAATACTTTAGGAAAAACTGGCTTAAATGTCCTTATTAATCAAAGGATAAAAGATGCATGCCAAAACATGGCAGAGAGCAACCCAAAGGTGATAGGCAGTGCCCTGGTTGGGGCCTGACTCCATTTACTCAAGTCAGGAAAAACGAACACCAGGAGTACAATGAAAACCATGGTTAAGCTGTGCAGCTAAGGGGAGAGAAAAAAGAAAGTGAAGGTAGATTTTACTGCATTATAAAATAGCCTATTCCTGACTTTCTGGGAAATTGCTATTTGCTTCATTGTAATGCTTCTTGAAGTGTGATTTCCCTTCAGAGAGAGTTCCATGAAGGGAGGGACCTTGTTGGCCACTGTATCTCCAGTGCCTAGAACAGCGTTTCTAAATGCTCTAGAACTGTTGACTGAAATGGATGGTAAGTGAATGGAAAGAGAACCATATAACTAAAGTCAGCTCTTTTGGGGACTTTTAATTGACTGTCCAATGTTCTGAAACCAAGACTTCCAGGTGTTTCCTAATTATCCTTATTCTGAGAGATTACAGCTAAGAGGTCCCTGCAGGAAAAGTTCACACAGTCTTGGCAATCTCCCACTGTAGAGGAAGACCCAATTCAATGCGGTTGTTAGGGGTAAAACTGAGATTTGAAAGGAGGCTTACTGTCTTTGCACAAAGTATTTTACTGCTTCTTAAAAAAATGTCTATTGTAATCTTATCCCTCAATTTTGGTTTTTATATTAATATCTCGGATTTCTAAAATGGTTTTAACTCCAAATTGATTAACTCCATTGATCCTGAAAAGCAAAAAAAAAGAAGATAAAGTTGCCCATTGTAGAAAGAGAAAAAAATAAGGCAGATCAGATGAATGATTTCCCCAATGTCACAAAATATTTTATGGAAGACCCAGGATTAGTACCCAGCTATTCCAAACTTCTTTCCCTTGTAACACGCAGAAGAGTAAGCGTTAATTCTGTCTGGTTTGAGAAATTCCCCGACTTGTAATAGAATTAAAATATTCCTTTCAAAGTAGCCTTTAATCAAATAAAAAAAAAAGAAAAAAAGAAGAAGAACTCTATGTGACTAATTCTCCTAAAATAATAAAACAATTGTAAGACCACATAAAAGTCATCTAAAAGGCTGGGTGAAGAGAAGATCAAAGATGCTTATATAAGGACAAGATAGAAGCCGTGCTTCAAAATTCAAAGTTTTGCGAGCTCTAATCATTTCACTTGCATTCATAAAATCTTAAACATTTTCTCTCCACTTTTGATGTATAATATTCAATCAATTGTAATGGAATATAAGTGGGTAGTGCTTGTAATGGCGCTTAAGCATGAAAATGAAGAAGGCGACACATGTACAGCACTGCCGCCCAGAGGAGAAACTGAGCTTTTTCCTGAGTGTCTCCATGATTTCAGAAAAGAGAATTGAAACAGCTATGCAACTGGTACCCTTTTATTCCTTTCCTTCCAAGTTAACTGAAATAGGAGGTATTTTTCCCCTCTTTTCCACTCACTCTAAAGTCAAAATCAATGGCTAGATTCACTACTGGGAAATACACACACACACACACACATATATATAGTAGCCTTATATATATGTTATATAAATATATATGCACACTATGTATACGTTATATAATATAACATATATATTTCTTAACAGTGAATGGAATTATAAAACTTCATTATAAATACGCATAAAATATTAATATATATAAATGGGATGAGGGACCCTACTGTGATTTCCTGAACAGCGGCATTTTACTAGTTCATTGAGATTTTGAATTGCAGATGGGGTTAAGGCTCCATTGCTGACCTACCTCTTATGCTACTACTGCATACCAGCTTAGAGAATTGTCATTAAAACTCCTTGTGATTAAAACATTCATAAGTCCTTTAAAATTATACATTTTGACAGATGAAAAGGACACAAAAAATATTCACACACTACTTAGCTAGTGAACTGTGAGCTTTTAATAGAAAACAAATCAAAGAAGAATGTTTTCAAAGGACTGGTTGTATATAACCACTTTCTCAATTTTTCTGATGTTTATTTATGAGATTAAATATATAAAAGAGTAACCCATATGTTGTAGTCTTCAGTTAAACTACAAACTCCTGTTGAAACATTATAATTTGTTACAGCAAAAGAGCTTTGCATCCCAAATTCTGTAAATGGGGGTGGGACGAGCAATTGGTGGTGAAAAATGGGAAAAGACAGGAAAAGAACTTCCAAGTGATGTGTACAAAGTAGCATTCAGCCCAAAAGATAACAATGTTCTGCCTTTAAGTGCAAGGAAAACCATAAAAAACACCTTCCCTTGAAGCTCTAGAAAATTTTCACAGAGGATATTGGGTTTTCATAGAGAACAAAGACACATCTCTTAAATTCACTTCCTTGAAACATTGATGTAACAATAATTAAGAATAAACATCCAAATAGCTTCCAAGTTGTGAATAGTTCAGGCAAAAAGCACACCCATGTAAATTACTGAATCAATACTGAGAACACCCTGCAGAGTATATCCTCTTTGCCATAAAGAAATGAGCTAGAACATTTAAATAAGACAACAAGCAGAACAAGGAGAGTGAATTAAGAGAGTAGGAGCAGAAATGTGATCTAGTTGGTTACCAGAATATTAAGTGATGATTATTAACAACAAATTTAATACCAGTTTCTTTGCATATCATTTATAATTTTATATATATAGTGTTCCATAGTGGATATTCAATTCATCTTGATTAATCCTTTTTTTTAAAAGTTCCTAATAGAAAAAAAAATACTGCCAAGATTTATTAAATAAGGGGACTGTTAACTAAAGAAAGGGTAGATCTAGTCAACATTCATCATTTTCACCCTGATACCCTGAGTGGAAAAATCACATAAACATATAACTTAGAGAATCATGTCTAAACAGAGCCTGGCACATGACTTCACTCCTGTCCAAAGCACTTTGTGAACTGTAAAATGTTACAGACTCTGCTTCATTATAAAGGGAGCGTAATACACCGGGAATAATACTTAACGCTATGGGAGAAGACATGACTTCCAATCCCACCAGTCGCTGACCAATTATGTTACTGTGGTCAGCCACTTGTAATCTGATACTTTTTCTTTGTCTGTAGAAAGAGAAAATAATTACGCTATCTCCTGGTACTACAAAAAGCATCAACTGACATAATGCATATGCATATAACTATTAATATTTTTGCTATTATCAGCATAAATAATGATTAATAGCTCTTATTCCATAGCATTTTACAGTTTACAAACTAACGTTAACTACCTTAAGCCATTTAATTCTGAGGCAGGTTTTGTTGTCTACATTTTTCAGATGTGGAAATGGAGTCAAAGAGGTCAGTGTCTGTTTTATATAATCAGAAAAAGAAAGTGCCAAGAATAAAATTCTGATTTTTCAATGCTCCATATCACTATCCACTACATCAAGTTGTGTGATCATCAACATTCTGGTTTCATCCTACAATAAAGAGTCAGCAAGAGATGCTGGTCGTTCCATTTCCTCACCTCCTGAGGAAACTCATTCTAATTTTCAAAATCCTCATTTTTGATCCAAAATCTACTTCTTCATAACTTCCATTTATTATTTTTCTATTTCTGTCCTCTGAAAATGTGCAAAATAAATGAAAGTCCTCTTCCACTGGATGGCTTTCAAGTTACTCCATAGTCTTATTTGCTTTCTGGAAATTAATTTTCCAGAATACTCAGAGTGTGCAATTCCTTGACCCCTCATCATCGTCATGATTTTCTTAACTGTGGAAATACATGAAATATCAAGGATAATTTTTTGTCGCTATTACAGTGCTTGCAGTATCACATTTGATTTTATGTTTAATCCCTCCTATTAGATTATGTACTTCTCCAGGGTGTAGGTCACAATTTAATCATTTCTGTTTGGGTGTTTCCCTTGGACCTTTCATAGATCTTGGCAAATAAAATCCCTTAATATGACATGTTGGATTTGTAAACTAAAATGTTAATTGAATTTATCACTGTTAAGCAGTGTCCAAAAAGTTGATACTTAATAATAAAAATTCAATTTCTGGAATAAAACAAGCCACAGTTCAGCTTGATCATTTATACAGTCAGTGTTATTGTACAACAAAGGACTCTTCATGGATAGAGGAGAGGAAGACACCATCCTCCAAAGCTGATGGTAGAATTCATAAGAGAGATGACAAGCAATTCCATCTGGGATTTGAAGTTTAATGTACTGCTTCCATCATATAAAACAGAAGTACTAAGAAATTCATTCTGCAAACTAATTGTGGCTATATTATGGAAGGTTTTGAACATCACAAGCAGAGGTTGGGATTTCATGGTGGCCAATAAACATCTATAAGCATGTTTATTGCATGGTCATACCTACAGGTTAGAAAATGACCCAGGAAGCTGAGAGATCCATAATAACTGTTCTCTAGTTGTCCTGAGAAAGATGATGAGCACCAGCACAGAACACTGGAGTTCTGAAGAGGGGAGCAGAGGTGCAGATAATTGGTATAAACCAAGAAAAGGAGCAATGAATCTAAGATGTTATGCAAGTCATCCTCATAGTTTAGGAACATGCCCTAGATAGGGGAAGGAATTTATCAATTCATTCATTAATTTATGCAATAACTGTTTACCAAGTGTTTACTATAAATATAGTCCCTGTCCTCATGTGACACTTACAATCTAGTGGAAGAAAAAAATATAAATGAAAAGGAATAAAAATAATTTTAGATCAGCTATACAGAGGCCAGTTTCACAAGCTTGCGTGACCAAGGTAATCATACTGGTGACCAGTTCTCAGAAAGATCTTATTTGTGGCGTATAATGCCCTGCGGTGACTGTCTTGTAGTGTTTGGTCATTTATCTTTTATTTTGTGTTTTGTAAGTGAAATCCAATAAAACAATGGATCTGGTGTCAAACAAAGTCTTGGGAAGGCCACTTGGCTCTGCCCATGTACCTCTCCCCTCCACCTCCATGGGAGGGGTTGTCTGCTAACAGCTTCCTTCCCCCTAGGGCCCCAGGCTCTGCCTTGCCTCCAACTCTCCTCTCTTTTCTGAATCATTACTGCCTTCTGTCTGGAGGGCAACCAGGACACAATGGCAGGGACAGGCTTGAGTTCTCCATCACCTTTGGTGAAGACCTGTGTGAGCAGTCAGGGGTCAGATGCTCTTCAGGGTCTGGTGCATGGCCTGTGCTGTCTTGAGAGGTAGAGGGAGCAAGGCAGCAGGCATCCCAAGCCTGGGCTTTCAGTACCGTAGTATACTTTTCAGGCAATTTGGTGAATGTCTCTTGTCTATTGTTTTGGTTTGCTAAAGCTGCTGGAATGCAATATATCAGAAATGGGTTGGCTTTTTCAATATGATTTATTAGATTACAGATGTACAGTTGGAAGGCCTTAAAATGTCCTAATTAAGGCATCAAGAGGAATATATCTTCTCTGAGGAAAGGCTGCTGGCATCTGGAGCCCTCTTTCACATGGGAAGTCATATGGCAATGTCTGCTGGATCTTCTCTCCTGGATTCTGGTTTCAAGGGTTCTCTCTACTGCCCTGGGGGCTTTTCTCTCTTTTATCCTCTCACAAAGAACTCCAGTAAAGGATTAAGACTCACCTTGAATGGGTGGGGTCACCTCTCAATTGAAATAACCTAACCAAAAGGTCCCAACAACAATAGGTCTGCAGTCGCAAGAATGGATTTAAAGGACAAGGTCTTTTCTGGGGTAATAACATCTCCAAACTATCAAGCATGTTCCAATTCATAAATTGCAATCCCTTGAGAGTCGCCTGTTCACCTTGTGTTGGAGTGCTGAGCCCATGAAAATGGAAGATTGACTTCTGCAACCCCAGCCAGAGTCCTGTATTTTCGTTTTGCACTGGGTCCTGTGAATACTGTAGCTGTAAAATAGATGAAGTTGAGTATATAATCTGCAACCCTGTGGGAGTGTGGGGAGTATGGAGAGTGTGGGAAATCATCATAGAGGAATTGGCATTATTCTGAGACGTTGCCTAATGATAAGTAAGAGCTACTCATGCAAAATGGATGTGAAGAAAGTTCCAGAAAGAGAAAATAACATGTGAAGGCAAAGCGTCCAATGAGAGCACCTGAAGTGTTCCAGGAACTAAGATAAATTGAGTTTGATGGGAATGGGAAAAGTAAGGGCAAATGGCAATTGACAAACCTTAGAGAGGTGGTCAGTAGCTATGCTAAAAAGTGAAAGGGCCATGGAAAGGAGTTGGAAAAGTAAGAAAATAAAAAGGGCATTTTCTCCTAATATTTGCTACTATCAAGAAATATTTAATTACCAAATACCCATAGAGTCAAATTTTGAGCTTTAAGTTAAGGATGTTAACAGTATTTTCTGGTAAAATTTCATTGTCTTGGATTTAACCCATCACTCTTCTAGTGTAAGACTTTAGATTCTGGGCTGTTGTGACCTGTAAACGTGATGAGTAATAGCCCTTCTTCCTAGGGTTTGTGCAAACTGGATCCTCTAAAGAAAAGGTCTCATCAAGAAAGAAAATGATCACAAACTTTTCTCAGTCTTCATTGTCACCATATACTGAGATAAATAATGTGACAATTTCACTACAAACTCTCCCTGGGAGTTAGTGCTATACAAAAACTAAGTGAATGGACCCCAAGAGCGTACCAAAAAGCCTCTCACACCTACAGCAAAGCACATTTTTCAGAACTGACATGAAGTAGTTGTTTTTTTTCCTTTAGTAAAGATTCTTTTTATCACATTGACATTTAGTTTATTAGAGCTAAGTTTACAAGACCAGATACTGAAGAGCTTATTCCTAAATCAGTTGCCATTTTATATATATAAGATGAGAAAATGCTGAAGAAATATGGCTTTTCCCTTCAAAGCTTATTCAAAATAAAATCACATCAAGTCTTTACCACCAACAAACAGCATATTTTACCTCAGACTTTCAGGAAAACAGGTATATCCAGCAGTAGGTTTAATCTAGTTGAAAATATGGTTTTCAACAAAGTCACTGGTTTATTTTCTCTTTCCTTGATGTCTTTTTTTGAAAAATGGAAAGGAGCATACCTCTGTTTATAAAGACCATTAAGAACGTAATTGAAAAATAATTAGCAAGTACCACTGGGTCCAGTATCAAATTAGGCACCATAATAAAAGGGGAAAAGAACTAACTTTTGTGGCACTTGCACAATACACTGGTCAAGTTGGATACCCCATTTAAAACAATTGAATATGTACACCAACCCAATGAGGTAGGATTCTATTTCCCAATTCACACCCAAAAGGAACAGCTTCAAAGGATTGAAATAAATTGCCCAGTTTCACGTAACATTTACTGATAGAGCCAAGTCTTATAAGTTTGTTTTATTCCAAATGCTGTACCTCACCGAAACCTAAAGAAGAGGAGAGTTTTGTGATTGAGGTATAATTTGCAAGAAAGAAATCATGTTATTTAGTTAGTCTAAGTCAACGAGAGAGACTTTAAATCTATTTGTTTTGTCTTGTTCTAATAATAATGTTCTGATAGTATTTAATTAGCTTTATTAACATCTTGCACTTTGGTTAGGTCATTTCATGCCAACTTTACCTACCATGGAAAAGTATGGTGAAGATTACTTCCTAATTATATTTATTGAAGGCTAGCCATCAAGCTATGCTCTATGTCCATGATTACCTCTGTTGTGTGCAACAGTGCAGTGTAAAGAATTCAATTCTGTTATCTGGGGGAAAGGAGACATCAGGTAGGACCTGGAATAGGGAAATAATTAAGAAACTGGACACAGAACAAGCTATTAAAAGTCCTACAACTTATGGATGAAAAGATGAAAGCATCGCATAAACAAAGCTGTGTACAATTTAATATGAAAAAAACAAAATTGTAATAACAACAGTGTCAAAAGTATAACCCGTATGTGTGAATGCACTAAGTCCCAAACTTACCCTATGACTCTCATTGAACCTAAGTTTACCCTCTCTCAACCAAGCAACCACCACATGTTATTTATCTGCTACAAATGAGGCAATGGAGGATGGGGATGAAGGCAGAAAAGGATTGTGCCATAGCAGTGTCTGAAGTTCAAAAAAATGCAAAAACCATTTATGGCTGCTTACTTCTTGCTGTGTTCTGGCAATAAAGAGAAGCAATAGCAGGAAAATCACAGTAGGGAAAGAGACCTGGGAGCTAAAATGAAGCTTCCTGGGATAAAGCAAAATATGGTTTCACGTAGCGTTACATGCTTCCACTTTAAGTGGTTCTTTATATAGACAGATTTTTTGGTACTTGCATGTCAAAGGAATTGGTAAATGTTGTTAAATTAATCAACAAAGAGAAAAAAGTGGCATTCATCTTAGAAGAAGGAACAAGAGAAGGACTTACCTTTGCTTAGTGGAAACTTGGTTTAGGGCTCTTTTCACTAGCCAAAAAGGAAAAAAAAAATTCATAAAGAGAAAAGAGTTGCCAGTCACACAAATGTAAATGTTCAAAGATATAAGAGATTTGAAGTAGAAGATATGTGATCATGTGTGAGTTCCTCAGTGAGAAGAAATTTCAGAACTATGAATATACTACTCTCCATCTAATCCATAAGAGAAATAAGGAAAGGAAATATTATGTTGGGTCATGACTTATCTCCTGCATATAATATGAATGATCAGACGGAGACTTTAATTTCATAACTATAAATGGTAGAAAGGAAATTGACTGGGGAAAACAAGCAAAAAGTAATATGCGACACATTTAATTGCAAATCAAGCTAAGAATACTGGCATGAAGACCTTTTATTAATTTCTCCTGCATGACACAAGTGACTTAATACACTCTTTCCGGACCTCAGCGTCCGCATCTGCAAAATGAGAGGATTAAATTAGATGATCTCTAAGGTCATTTCCAATTCAAAAAAATAGTTAGCTAAACAGAAGAGCAGTCTGGAATGTACTTAAAAGTAAAGGAAACAGGCCAGCCAGATTGACAAGATCTATGTAAAAGAATTATTGTTGCGCTATATAAAGAAAAAGAGTCCACCTTTTTTAATAAGACTAGAGTAATGACTGAAATTAATTTTCACAAAGGTTTGAAATGTGGCATATGTATATGCAGGATGAGTAAATTGCTGCTATAATAAGGATGACTTAAATTATGATATGAGGATGATAAAGAAGAGGGAATATGTTCTGTCCTTTCAAGATGTCAAAGCTTAACTGAACATGTTTTAAAAAATGAAAATAAAAGTCTCAAGGCAAAGAATAAATTTACTTCTCTGGTAAAGACTGCTAATTCCAACATCCCAATACCCATGATCCCTTCTTTCTTAATAACTAGCTTCAACTGTATTCAGTTAAGAATAAAATACTATACTTCCCAACATCCCTTGCAGCAAGATGAGATTATATGATAAAGATGAAGTCCTTGCCAACAAGATGTAAGCTTCATTCTCTTTAAGGTCTTCTAGGAAGACTGCATTTAAGCTGAAGGGATCCTCTTTTATCCTTCCTACCTCTTTCTGCAGCCAGTGGAATGGTGGCTGGAGCTATATTGGCCACCTTAGACTTAGGTGACTTTAAAGAAGGAAACCCCATGCTAAAAATGGAGTAGCAAAAGGATAACAACTGGGGTCTTTAATAACATCCTGGTGTCATAGAGAGCCTTGAATGATTAGTCTTCAAACTTCTCTTTTACATGGAGAAATACATTTCTATATTGATCAAACCACTGTCGTTTCCACTATTACTTTTTCTTGTTACAACCATTCAAAACCCAATGCAACTGATTTAGTACCTGGAAGTGAGATGCTTCAAGTAACAGAAACAAAAATATGGTACTGGTTTGGTGGCAGAGGCTGGGTAAGTGCATATTAGTGACTCAACTAATGAAAGGGGAAAATCTTATGACTCTTATACTGACAAATCATCACCTGCTATACATTAAAAGGCCACCCAACCATATGTTGCAAAGGCTATATAAAGTATTAGGAGGAGTGGTAAAATATGAGCAGAACATTGGCATGGGTTGTCAGCAAATTCCTAAAAGAATGATGAATTCAAGGTAGAACAAATCAGTCTGAAACTCGAAATGGAAATAAATGTGTCTTTGCTAAGGGAGGCACGCTGTTCTTGCAACCTGCAATCTCAGTTGAGTAAGAGTCTGGTAATTTGAAACCTTTCAATACCCCAAATTGATGCAGTTAAAAGAAGTGCCTGCAAATTCCAGTCTTAGCAATAAATATGACCGGTGCTGCACCATACAAATGTTGTCAACCTGCTGGCAAAGATAGTGCATCATTTCAGATGTCTGCAAAGCAGTAGGCAACAAGCTAAGAATTAGTTGCCTATAAATATAAGACCAGAGTCCACAAGCTTAAAAATTCCGTTTCCCAAGATGCTTGACTTTGTTTGCTCCCATTTGGAAATGAAAAAAGAGCAACTGTGTTGGAAGTCTACCACATTGTTTTCATGAAATTTACTATTTAAAAATAATCCACTGGATCTTGAATTCATATACATAAGAAGTGGTTTGTTCTGTGTGTAGAATCCTTAGGAAAGATATGCTCCCAAATATCCAATTCAAATTTGGTCACAGAGGATAAGATATAAGGGAGAAATTACCAGAAGGCAGAGCCAGTGGCCACTGGGGGAAATTCTTATGGAAGAGAGAACCTGGGGCTGTGGGATGAACAAGCTAAAGAGTTCACATCACAGTCAGGGCAGGGAGTCCTCAACATTTCTACCCAGCAAGATTTGCTGATTTCTGTGAATTGGACAGGTTATTGGTGTTGTTACATTTAAAAAAAGTATATAGATAACTAAAGCATGCTTGATTTTGTGCTTCATTTTTAGAAGAATGTGTCTAGGAGCTATTGGTTCAAGGAGAATGAAGAGATTGTGGAGTAGACACAATGCCAATTCCAAAGATGGGGGCCAAGGTCAGTGAATGCTCAGGCTAGAGCAGAGCTGGCCCAGTGACCCACACACACTTAATGGAGAAAATAAATGTCTGTGGTTGTTAAGTCATTACATTTTGATGTGGTTTGTTATGCAGCATCATGACCAGATCTATGCTAACTGCTACAAATCAAAATAGAAATTATGGAGACCTCATTGGCAGGCATGATTACTGAAGAAGAGAGATAGAAAACACACAGCAATGAGAAAACTGTAAGCAAATTCTTGAAAAGTCAAAGAGAAAATGGAAGAAGAAAGAAATTTCTAAAGGCCTCCTAGAGTAGTCAGAAAAACTGGGTTAATAAGCCTAAAAGGTGAAAATGGACTGACAGGTCATGAAAATGCTGAAAGAGGAAGTATAAATGATTGAAGAAGTGTTTGTGGTTTGTTGTGGTGGTGGTTGTTTTATGGAACTATTTCAAAAGATAGAAGTGCAAAGTTGTTGATTTGCCAAAAGAAGAAAAAAAATAATCTCTCTGGAAATGGACAGAGTGTGATCACATTTTTGAGCAATGGGAGTACCCAGATTTTCAGAGAATTTAAGAGAAAGGTAAAAGGTCCAGAAAATGGGAACAGAAGTGTAACAATGCTATTAAATATGTCAGGCAGGAAAGCCTAACTTTTCAAAAGAATACACTAAATGAAGCAGAAAGAAGAATGCAGAATGAGGTCCTTAAAAAAAAGAAGTCAGGAAAGTATTACATAGAGTAATTGCAAAGGCCTTCTTCCCTTATAACACGGAAATTGATGGATTTGCGAATAAGGATATTAAAAAAGATCTTTAAGCTTCTGCAGGAAATAGAAGAGCTGGGACAAAGCATGGATGTCATGTAGAATATTTTATGACAAACTGCTGGCCAGAGCCAATGTAATTCTTAGGCTGGAGAAAGAATTCCTGCTCAATAGAAAGGTGGGTGGAGGTGAGGGTGAGAAAGAGAATCCATGACAATGAGTTTCTAAATATATTTCTAAGGACTACTCGAAGGGCACAAAGTGAAGCAGCTATAGTTTAGTTGAGTATTTTAAACAATTGTTTTGCTAATAGAAAGAAAGCAGAAAGAAAAAAGCATAATAAAGCATAAGTGTGGTATTGAAGAGTATACAAGGGCATTCATGCATAAGAGTAGAGAGAACTGGCCTGAATGGTGAACTACATTCTAGAAAAGAAGACTGCAGAGCAAATAAGAAAAGAAACAAAGTATGAATATAGAGTTTAAGCAAAGAATACAACTGTTGCAGAGGAGCCAATCACTTCCTTGTAGAATATATTTGAAGTGTGAACATACGTAAAACTTACAAATAGTTTGTATACTCAAAAAGCATTTGAGCATCAAATAAGGTTAGCCAACAGAAAAGTTTTGTAAAAAGTATAGAGCTTTCTATAAATAAAAGTATTTAATTGTTTCAATGTTATCACTCCTAGAGAATGAATAACGCAGAAATACTGGTCCATTCAACTGAACAAATGTTTATTTAGCTACTACAATGGGCAGAGTGGGGATAGGAGGAGACACATCAATACTTAAGACAGATTTATACATTAAATACTTCAAGGAGCACAATGGTGTTTGAAGAAAATAGATGCAGTTCTCTAACCTGAGATAGTTGTTGTCTTCCTAGAGGCAGCCACTTTTGATTTTCTTATGAACTTCTCAGAAATATGTGTACCTACAGGTAATATGTATGTATATGTATATCTGTGTGTGTGTGTGTGTATATATATACACACACACACACACACATATATATGTATATATATATATATATACACACACACACAGAAATGTATCTTTTCATTTTACACAATTGAGTATATGTTATATACACTATTCATTCATGACTGTGATGGTTTGAAGCTGTTTGTACCCTAAAAAGACATGTTCTTAAACTTTATCCACTCCAGTAGGTGTAAACCCATTGTATATAGGATCTTTTGAGGAGGCTACTTCAGTTAAAATGCAACCTGCCTCATTCAAGATGGGTCTTAATGCTCTTACTAGAGTCCATTATGAATGGAATGAAGAGAGAGAGAGAGACAGACAGACAGAGTGGGAAGATGAAAGCAGTAAAACCTGGAAGAGAAAGGGGAGACAAGCAGATGCTACCGTATGCTTGTCATGTGGCAGAGGAGTCAAAGATCACCAGCATCCAATATTAAGGAAGAAAGCATTGCTTTGATGATGCCTTGATTTGTGCATGCTCATGGCCTCAAACTGTAAGCTAATAAATTCCCATTGTTTAAAGCCAACCTATTTCATGGTGTCTGGTTTAAGCATCCTAAGAAACTAAAACAATGACCTTGTGATTTTTCTCTTAACATAGCAATTTGGAAATTACTCCAATCAGAACATAGAAACTTATCTCACTTTTTCTTGATGGTATATTGCATTACATGGTTGTGTCACTATCAATCTATTCAGTGACATTTCTTTTTTTTTCTGCATGGACAGTCACCCAGAATCAAACCTGGGTCTCCGGCATGGCAAGTGAGAACTCTGCCTGCTGAGTCACCATGGCCTACCCTCTGTGAAATTTTAATAAAAATTTTTGCGGTCTTCAGTCCTTCATTATTACATACAATGCTCACACCTAATGTGTTTGTATGTATGGGCTAGTACATCTGTTAGCCAAATTTACAGAAGTGAAATTTCTGGAAAATTATAAGTGAATATAACCAATATACATTTGATAGTTATTGCCAAATAGTCCTTACATATTTTGCTAAAACTTCCAGAATGCAGTATACCATCTTTAATTGGACCCTGTACTTTTTAATGCATTTTAAAATTAAAACCAGAAGAACAAATAAACTTCCATGCTGCAACCAACTGAAGTTCTATGAACTTTTGCAACCAGATTCTCGCCCATATTATGCATTTTAAGAGAATTCCAGGCGCTTTTAAAAAGACATCATTCTCCTGCCTGCAAATCTACAGGGGCATATGGAATTCTGCTCAACTGTGGGTTAATACCAAAGATTCACAGGGTTACACGTTTTTCCTTCTACTGTTTTCTAAAAGGTTTTTTTTTATTATAATTTCTTATGTGCTTATAAATAAGTAACATGCATCTCCTCACAGGTTGTAGTTAGGATATTTGCTATGCATTTTGATTCAAAAAATATTCTTTAGAAGAAGCAGAAATATCACTTATACTGTATAGGATGATATCTGCACTTATTATTGCCCTAGGAAATAAGCATTCATTATCGTGGCTTCATTTCTATATGTGGCAGCATTTAGTAGTACCACACTCCACTATTTAGTCCTAGTAAAAGCTTGTAGGTTGATCTGAAATCTGTCATTCGTTGGTGTTTAGTTTGTCTGGCATATTTGTCTACCCACAGCCTACTGACTAGCCTCCAAATCCTCCTAACGTGGTGATTTCAGAGCAGCTGACAATGAAACTGCATTCCTCACCTGTGGCCGTCCATCTTCCCTTGCGGTCTCCACTGTGACTGTAAATCATGTCAGGAAGTGACAGCCTGTTAGACAGTATGATCTATCATCATCACAAGGAGCCACAGTCACAACACACACACACACACACACACACACACACGTACACACGCATGTGATCCATCTTATGTGCAAGTGATAGATTTGGTTAAAATATTGCCATTTCACATTCTGGAAAACATGAACTGAAGTGAGTTCATAGATGAAATATTTTAACCTATGATCCCATGTGCATGTCATCTCTCCTGGAATTCAGCTGCCAAAGATAAGGTTGAAGAAGTGGCTCATGTCAGGTTGGATGAGAATGCCCCATAAATACTGACTCTGAATGTGTACATGTATTAACTCTTTATTCCACAAACATTTTGAGCATTTGCTGTCAAGCAATATGCTAGGTTTTAAAGATGAAATTAATAGTAATGATTTATTATTGACATTTATTAATGTCTGAAGAGGGAGACAGATTTATGAATAAATAGCCATAAAAAGTGCATTTTTTCATTATTTGGAAATATTAGGGAGAGTGCTTTATTTTGATGTCAGATGGTGGGTGGGATAACATGAATACTGAGATAAGTGTGGGGAATTGAATCATACCCCACACATAAAGACAAGTTCAAGTCATAATTCATTTGAAAATACTTGTAAATAGGATATTTGAAAATATTATTATATGTTAGGTGAGGTGAGGCCAAGTTGAATCAGAATGGGTTTTAATCCATATGGCAGGAGTCCTTATAAGGCAGAAGAAATTTGTACACAGATAGAGAAATCCACTGGAGGAGAGCAAGGATACAGATCACCATATAATAGAGACAGAGATGCAAGCCAAGGAACTGCAGGGATGGTGGCAAGCCTGCACCAAAACGCTACAGAGTCCAGGAGAAACAATGACCTGTTGAGATCCTGATTTGTACTTCTAGCCTCCAAAACTGAAACAATAACTTCCTTCTGCTGAAGCCAGCTTGTTTTGTGGCATATGGCATAGGGGACCTTGCAAACCAAGATAATAAGTTGACTTATAGATGTGACATGAGCTGAGGCTTAAAGGATGAGTAAATAATGTTCTTGGTAAAGGAGCTGGGATGGGGAAATAGTAGGGAATGGCATTTCACGTATGCAGGGAATGAGCAAAGGCATGGAGTCAAGAGACAGTGTATAATGTGCATGATCTAGCAATGATGCTCCAAGAGTTTACTTAGTGAGAGTAGGCCCAATGTGATGTAAATAGAGAGGTAAGCAAGGGGCAAGAGTAGGGAATATCCTAAGAGCAGAGTGTTGATGCCTAGGCTTGACCTTGTGTCAGGAGCTCCTGTAGAGTTTGTTTTTCATTTGTTTGTTTGTTGTTAAATAGCTTTACTGAGGTATAATTGAGATACCTTAAAATTAACTTAAGTGTACAATTCAATGATTTCCATTAAACTTATAGAATTGTGCAACAACTATCAAAATCCAGTTTATAATAGTTCAATCAACCCCTCAAATACCTCTCATGCATACTCTTAGTCATCCCCATCCCAGATCCAGGCAAACACTAATCTGCTTTCAGTGTCTGTATATCTGCCTTTTTTGGGCATTTCACAGAAGTGGAACCACGCAATATTGTAGTCTTTTGCTTCTGGATGCTTTTATTTATTATGTTTCTGAGGTTTACTTATAATGTAGCATGTAGTTTGTTTCTTTGTTTGGTCAGATAGTATCCCATGGGGTATAGCTATACTATAATCTGCTGGATTGCTTCCACTTTTGGTTAATATGGATAATGTTTCTATAAACATTTGCATGCAGGCTTTCTGTGGGTATACATTTTTATTTCTCGTGGGTAGATACTTGGGGGCAGAACTCCTTGATCACATAGTAAATTTTTGCTTAACATTTTAAAAAACTATCGAGTAGTTTTCCAAAGTAACTATACCATTATACATTCCCACCAGCTAATTATAAGTGTTCCAGTTTCTCCTGAAGAGTTGTAATCCAGGACACGATATGGCTGGATGTGTGTTTTCAATAAATCAATATGGTAGTTGTTAGAGATGAGCCTGGAAACAGAGACCATCTATAAACTTCTGCAATAATAAAGGTGGGTGCTACTGAGGCCCTGAATTATACTAGTATTGATTATTAGGATGAAGGAGACATGTCTTAGAAGAACGATAACACAGGAATAAGAAAAAGTTATTTGCTCTGTCAGGTGTGAATCTTACTTAGGAAGTAAGATTCATGAAGATGTGAAGAGAAAACAGGTACCTGCCCAGCCATCCAGATAAGCTAATGAAATTGGATTTTAGGTGTTTAAACTCATTATCCTCATATCTAAAATGTCTACTGTTAACAATGTAGCCCCCAATTTCCAACACCACTCACAGCATCAGTGTGTCATTTTTTTTATTGAATCATCAACTACATTAGCTGCATGCTGAACATGGTACCTCACAGGCTGTTGGGTATGCTTTCTGCTTTAGAGATTATGTTGATTTTGTTCTAGAAATGATTTCCAGAAAAACATTGTGCTATGTTAAATACATAAATGCAATGTATTTATAAATTCAATGTTAAGATTATATTATTTGTATTGTTAGCACATGAAGTTTTACTTTTTGTGACCCAAATATCATATTTAATATCATATTACTATGTTATATTAGAATATTATAAATTAATATTTCAGCGAAAAAATATTTGACATTGTTCATAAGCCCATTCCAATATTTCCTTCCAAACAGCCACAAGGATTGTTGCAATATAAGTTCAACTGAAAGATGATATAATAAGGACAATATGATGTTTGGCTTCAAATATCTTTTGCATACACTGAAAATGAGCAGTTAATAAAAATATCCGCCCCTTAAATTAGATCAAGTTAGTCTTAACTCTGCCATTGTACACAACATGATGTGTAGCACAAAAATATAGAACAAAAAGAAACAAACAGAAAGTAGAACAAAAAATGAGAATATTAAGGGAGGCTAAGTGATATATAATTAGATTACAATGTATTTGGTTTTGCAATAATAAACCTATATAAATGATCTACACTTTGAAATTAAAATTAATAAGCTATTTTGTCTTTTAGAAGGCAAATTGCCTGTGGATGCCTTGATTTGGACATTTTCATTGTCTTGATTTGGTCTCAGAACTGTAAGCTTATAAATTAATAAATTTTCATTGTTAAAAGCCAATTCGTCTCTGGTATATTGCATTTCAGTAGCTTTAGCAAACTAAAGCACAGTGATTTAGTTCATATGAATAAAGAAGTTACAATAAATACAAATAACCAAAAATGAAAGAAGAAAAATTATTTGTTTAGAGACCAATTCACTAACGCATATGTAGGGCAACTATATATCCCCGTTCGCTTGGGACAATGTAATTTTATAACTGTTGTCCTGATGGCCCATCCCAGTTAGCATTTGTCCTTTATTGCTTTGCCTTTTAACAAAGTTGTTCTTGCTATTACTATTATTAGTGGAAATAAGCCAGGATGAATTTGGTAAACCTCCACTTCATACTTCCAACATTTGCAACGATCTCAACCACAAAGACTAATGGAAGGAATGGAGTTCTCACTTTAATCTCAAAGACCAACACTAACCTGTCTATTTCCATCTCAGGCTCAATGTAACCAATACATCCTTTCAAGGATAGCCCATAGGAACTCATTGATCAAATGAGCTTGGAAAAAAGAGATAAGACACAACCAACTCATATGGACACTTGTGGTAGTGGTGTGGTGGTGGTTGAGTTAGTGAGAAATGTGGGAAATTACAGGTTAGGGTTAAGTGAAATATTAATTATAAAATTGTTTATTTTGTTCTTGTAATGTGAATACAAATTTATGCAGAGTATAGCATCAGGGTAAAAAAATATTCAACTAAATTAAGAATTCTGCTCAAGTCTTAACCCTTGGTCCTATGGATGTTAACTGATTTATAAATGGAATCATGGGCTCTTGGAAGTTACTATTAATATGAGGCCAAGTTGATCGAGATGGACCTTAATCCAATTTGACTGATGTCCTCATAAGCAGAGGAAAATTCAGATGTGATCAGTATAAATTACAGAAAGAGATTGCCATGTGGCAGAAGCTGCGGTTGATTGCTAGCAAGCCACCACCTGAACAATACAGACTTCAGAGAAGACACAGCCTGCCAATATCCTGATTTTGAACTTCTAGCCATCAAACTATGAGCCATTCGGTACTTGCGACATTAACAAATTAAGGCATTTGTGGCACATAAACAAATGACCTTGAAGAAAGAAAGCAGTGCCCTAATAGTCTGTGATATGTTACCAAGTGTCTTAGTTTTCCAGAGCTGCTTTTACAAATATCACAAACCAGTTTTGGCTTAACAACAGGAATTTATTGACTTATGGTTTTGAGGCTAGAAGAAGTCCAAAATCAAGACGTCAGCAACACTTGCTTTCTCCCAGAGGCATCATGGTGCTGGCTGCCAGCAATCCATGGGGCTTCTTTACTAGTATCTGTGCCTCCCTTCACTTGATGATATCCACTCTTTTCTGGCTTCTGTGACCCTTTGGTAGGGTCTTAATCCAGTAATATGGACTCAGCTAGCCAACCTTAACTAAAAATAACCTCTTCAAAAGGTCTGACTTGCTAGGAATACACACCCACAGGGATGCAGATTAAGATTAAGAACATGTGTTTGTTGATGTACATAATTCAACATACCACACCAAGAAAAAAAGAGATGTAGTTATCAACAATTATGAATATTTATATACTTTCATATATATGTGTGTGTACATGTGTGTAACTGAATTAAAAATTTTCATGAGGAAATTGATAATGAAATAATAAGAAAATACTCTGGCAGAGCAAAATACTCCTGGTCTTTTTAATACCCATGATCAATTAGATTTTAGAAATATTAGAAATATTTAAGCCTTTGGATACCTGTTTTGTAAATTTATTTAAGCATCCCTACCAAATAATTAAATGCTTTGTAAATGAATTAGCAATATGCTGAATGTTTGTTTTTCAAAATCATTAGAAATCCTTAAGAAAATATTTCCAGTTCTAGAACACCTGAATATTTCAACTATTGAAGTTTTAAAAAATTGCATTTATTGTAAATGAAGGCTGAATATAGGAAGACATTGAAATACCTTGAAGAGCAAAGGAGAAACCTAAATGATTAAATGATGAGTTAAAATGATATAAAAGGTACAATTTTAAAATTCTCTAATAACAAATTGGAATATCTCCTCTTTTGTAAAGAATTTTGATAGAACCCATATTTTTAATTTAGTAAATTCATATTATATACCATAATAGGATGAAATTGAGAAGGCTTATGACCTGGTGACAATGATCTGCAAATAATATTGATAATAAAAAATAATATATAATGTTTATGAGAGCTATTTTGTAGGTCTATCAATATAGTAAATCCATGATCTTGTTTAAAAAATTCTTTCATTTTAATTATATCACCTACTTTTACTATCAAAGGTCCCACCATTTGAGGAAAATAATTCTACGGTCATCCCAGCTTTGATCAGGTGAGTATTGGCAGACAATTTGTACAAGTAGATCCTGAAATAATAAAATCCTGTTTTCTCTGTCAGAATAAGAAAAAACTCTTCTAATTGCTCTAGTTTGCTAGCTGCCGGAATGCAGCACACCAGAGATGGATTGGCTTTTAATAAGAAGGGATTTATTTCATTAGCTCTTCAGAGGAAAGGCAGCTAATTTTCAAATGAAGTTCTTTCTTATGTGGGAAGGCACAGAGTGGTCTCTGTTGGCCTTCTCTCCAGGCCTCTGGGTTCCAACAACTTTCCCTGGGGCGATTTCTTTCTGCACCTTCAAAGGCCTGTACTGAACTGCGAGTGCTGAGATGACGTATGCTGAGCTGCTTAGGCTGTGCTACGTTGAGTCTCTCATTTAAGCGCCAGCCAGTTAAATCAAACATCATTCATTGCAGCAGGCATGCCTCCTAGCCGACTGCAGATGTAATCAGCAACAGATGAGGTTTGCATGCCATTGGCTCATGTCCACAGCAATACAACTAAGCACCTTCACCTAGCCAAGTTGACACTTGAATCTAACTACCACAGTAATATCTTCCCAAACACCTCTCCAGGCTCATCTGTAAGGAAATTCAATGGAAGGAATTATTTAGTATGGGATGTTACAATTCTAAGTCAAATTTTGGCATTCATTTCATTAAATTCTTTTAATTTATTTCTTGATCAGTTTAGGATGTAACTTCAATAGGTCATATAACCAAACAATTCCCTACAAAATTAAACACCACCTGTATTTTGTGTGTTTGAATATTGTTTCCATAAGTTGAAGATGAGAGATTTGGGAATGTTCTGACAAGTGAGGACAACTCTGAGAGCAGAATCAAACCCATACATGAATAGCAAATAAGTCAGAGTCACAGTATTTGCTTGCGTTGGCTATTGTAACTAATAGATTTTTAACTGCATAGAATTTTCTTAGAATAACTAGAGCAGAAAACTGAAGTCCAGGACCCTATTTTTATCTCTGTACTCAGCATAGGTTTTCAATTAAAAAATCAGTAAAGAGCATTGTTGCTCAATTTATTTAATGTTAAACCCTTATATTCTAAATATTAAAGAGGAGGCTTAGATACTGATATTACTAAGAAGGAAATGAAAAATTCAGTAAACTATCCAGTTATGTGCCAATGTCTAAAGTCTTTTTGGTACAGTTTTGGTTACATAACTTAGATGCTTAATTTCAGTAAATATTTCAGTCTAGACATTTGGCTTGGGAAGATTGACAGAAACATAAAATACATGAATGGGATCAAGATAATAACTCATAAAAGTAGTGGTCAAAAATTAACAAAGTGTTAATATCAATGCTACATAAAGAACACATAATTAAATATGATAAACACATATCACAAATTATATGAACAAACGGTTCAAGCTATTAGGAAGAGGCAAATAGTTAATATGTGAAAAATTCACCTCACAAATAAAGAAATGCAAATTAAAGTATCATTGTGATAAAATTTTTACTCTCCAAATTAATAAATATTTTTTATAATATTTCTTATGTGGACAAGGAAATAGTGCAATAGACCTTCTTGTTTGTACTCTTTTGGTTAAACAGCAATTTAGTACATTTTTTCCAAAAAACAAAAAACAAAGATTGCTTCAAAATGTTATTCACAAAATGATGTTGGGAGTAGGGAAAGTTTTGAAGAATTATAAAGTCAAAAAAGTAAATTGAGGTTTTCTATGACAGTAAAATGGTGATGAGAATGGGAGCTACTTTAAAAGATTGATTTGAAGATAAAATGGGTTGATGAAAATAAACACATAGAACAGTACCTGGCACATAGTAAGAACTTAATTAATGTTACTGTTAATTATTGCCGCCTCAATCTACACATATTCCTTTCGCAGCAAATTTTCTTAAGTGAGTTGTCTATAATGTTGACTTCTTCTTTCTTTCAACAAGCATTTTTTGAGCACCTAGTATTAATTTGCTAAATGCTGCTGGGATACAATATACCAGAAATGGAATGGCTTTTAAAAAGGGAATTTATTAAGTTACAAGTTTACAGTTCTAAGGTCATAAAAATGTCCAAACTAAGGCATCCAGAGAAAGATACCTTGACTCAAAGAAGACTGATGTCTGTCACATCAGAAGGCATGTAGCTGCCATTTGCTGGTATCTGTTTCCAAATCTGTTGCTTCCAGCCTCTGATGCCAGTGGTTTCCTCTCTAAACATCTGTGGGACTTCACTTAGCTCCTCTGGGTTCTCAGAACCCCAAACTCTGTGTTCTGGTGTGCTTAGCATTTCATGAGAAGACACATGGTGACATCTACTGGGTTTTGCATCTCCCAACAAACATGTATAGGCATCTGCTCTCTCTGTCGGCACTCCAAACATCTCTAGACTTCTGCATTTCTGTCAGCTCTGACTGTTCTCCAAGCATCTGCATCTCAGGTATCAACATTTTGTCATTTCCCCTTTTAAAGGACTCCAGTAAACTAATCAAGAACCACTTTGAATGGGTGGAGTCACATCTCCATCTAGTCAAAAAACCACAACCACAATTGAGTATGTCACAACTTCATGGAAACAATCCAATCAAAGTTTCTATTGCCACAATATTGAATCAGGATTAAAAGAAACATGGATGTCTCCACAAGATTGGACCAAGAAAAAGGAAATGGCTTTCCTGGGGTACATAACAGCTTCAAACCAGCACAGCACCTACTAATTCTTCTAATTTTGAGGGCAGTTTTTTATTTAGGCACCAGCATAAAAAGAGTAAATGCAGCCTACTCTGACCTCAAATAATGCATAGTTTCATGATAGAAAGAAGGAACATGTAACAACAACAACAAAAATATGGATGTACAGGAAAGTGCTGATTATAGCAGGAGCTCAGAGACAGAGCACCTAAGAGAATTGTAATTCTCAAATTCTTTTGAACTCAGCTGTGGTCATGAAACTTGTTTTGGTCAATTGAATGGGGTAAAAAGAACAACTTCTGAGCAGAAATCTTAAGAGCCAGCTCTTTTCTTCTCTCTGCATGGTACCGAAAAGGGTCTACTCTATTAGCCTGGATCCCAAAAAAGATTACATACCCCATAATAGACATATATTGAAAATAAGAAATCAACCTTGATCCTGCAAGCCCCTAAGATCTTGGAATCATTGTTTACGGCTGCATGCTTGCCTAAGCTTATTATTGGGGTCCTTTTCACACTTGGCATCTCCATGTCATTTGTCACTATTGATTTTTGCATCTGAGTCCTTCAGGCTTTCACTGCTGCAAGTTAAAGAAACCCAAATTAAACTAGGTTAAGCAAAGAAAGTTTATTACTGGTTCAGATAACTAAAAAGCATATAAGTAAACTGTCTTCAGACACAGCATCTAAGGGCTCAAATAAAGTTATCATGTTTTAACTTTTTTCATACAATCCCTTTACATCTGGCTCTATGATTGCTACTAGAAGCTCTATATGTAATTCTTGGTAATGTAGAAATCTATTTAGAAAAGAAAAAATAAAACTCCATGTGGCGTCAATGTGTCAGAGAAAATTATGCCAACAATAATTGTCAAACAAAGCTGTCACTCAACCAAACCACATGAAACATGCTCTCCAAAGGAAACCAGGATTTTGGAACCAGACAAAGGGAGAAAGAATGCTGGTCAGAAATTAAAAAAAATAAAAATAAAAATAAAAAGCCAACCACGTTACTCATCTTTGACAGCCACTTCCTTTTCTACATGCAAAAATTTTAAAAATACTAATACCCAACATAATGTCATATATGATCAAAAAAGGTATATAACCACTCCTTTAAAGGAGAAAATTAGGAAATTAGCAAGTTAATGTATCCTTCTCTAAGACCAAGATATTCTGGAACTTGATTTCATTCATTAGTGTATTATTCAAGTTTCCACCAGAAAAACAAAACCAGTAAGATAAGTAAATTGATAGGTGGTAGATAGATAGAAGGATGGATAGATAGATAGATAGATAGATAGATAGATAGATAGATAGATAGATAGATAGCAGGCTGGAATTCTCAGGTATTGAAGTGAAGATGCAGTCAACATATATGAATTCTTCTTCAGGAAAAACTCAGATCTGTTCTTAAGGCCTTTCAACTGATTGAATCAGGTCCACCTGCATTATCTAGGATTATCTTCCTTAGTTATAGTAAAAAGATGGCAGAATTTAATCACATCTACAAAATACCTTCACAGTAACACCTAGATTAGTAGATGATTGAATAATTTGGGACTATAGACTCACCAAATTGATGCATGAAACTGACCTGCACAATAATTTTAGATGTGGTAGCCTTACATGTTCTCACACTTATCATTACTGTAAATACCCATGTATCTCCTTATTCTTTCCATATGAATTACATTTGTTTCAATTATTCACATCTCCTTCTATGAATCAAAAGAAGGTAGCCCCATTCCCAGCTCCAGAGATGATCATGAGTAGTCTATGAGCAAGTCAATGTGCATTAATTGCCATGGATTTGAGCATGTGCCTTAAATCTGGCACAGAAGAGAAGAAGGCACATCTACTTGGGGCAGGTAAGCTTCCAAGAAAGATTATTTTATTTTTTAGAAAGATGACACAATTCTTTTTCTTGTTCTTTACATTGCTATATCTGGATTCCATATTTGTAAATGTTGCAGCTCTCTGAAGGTCAGAAAAGAAAACCCAATGCACAAAAACTTAGAGGAAGAGATGAAAGGGGCATGGTTCCTCAATGCCATATTGAGCAATTGAATCATTTGGCTCTGTGTATTAGTTAGGGTTCTCTAAAGAAACAGAATCAACAAGAAACACTCGAAATATAAAATTTATAAAAGTGTCTCATGTAACCATGGGAATGCAGAGTCCAAAATCTGCAGGGCAGGCTGTGAAGCTGACGATTCTGATGGAGGGTCTGGATGAACTCCACAGGAGAGGCTCACTAGCCAAAGCAGGAAGAGAGCCTGTCTCTTCTGAATCCTCCTTAAAGACTTCCAGTGATTAGATTAAGCATCACTCATTGCAGAAGATACGCCCCTTGCCTGATTACAAATGGAATCAGATGTAGATGGAGCTGACATGATCATGATTTAATTCTATGAAATGTCCTTATCACAACAGACAGGCCAGCACTTGCCCAATCAAACAGGTACTACCACTTGGCCAAGTTGACACATGAACCTGACCATGACACTGAAATCTTTATTTCTGTAAAGGGAAGTAACATGCTTTCTGTTTCAGCTGGCTGGAGTTGAAATCTTCTGTATATGTAGCCCAAAGCATCTTGATACAATACCCAATATATATTGATGGAAGGAAAATGGGATAATCTAAAATAAATGCATACTTGGAAATTGAGGATAGCAATATAGTAGTCATGATGAGACATAGAACATATCCCGTCAGTCAAGAATAGCAAAGACTTTCTGCCCTGCCAAAGATATGAGTTCTTTGGCCAACTGATCTGGCTGTTTGTGGTTCTACTCCACAAACAAAAAGAAAAAAAGTGGTTTTATGAAAGACCACTTCTTCTCCACTCTCCTCTATAGACACATCAAAAAGGAGAAATGGAGAGCTCCCTTTGGGAGACATTACTGCTTTCACAGATCAATTTCTGTTAATTAGGGTTGGGGAACCCAGGAATGTTGTTGGCATTGAGCAAACAGAAGTTTCTATTTGCCAAGTTTACAGATTCATTGTCAATGTAACCTATGACTTTAGAGCACTGCTGGGTCATTCATATTTTGAAGACTTTGGGGTTAGCAACCAATCTTAGAATTTTTGATAAGTCAGGGTCTATGAACTTAAATGCAATATTATATCTGAGAAAAAGAAAGAAAGAAAGAATTTCTTTTTTTTTGATTTTTATTGTTTATTTTAGGGATAATCATTATAATTTATCAAGCAGGAGAATCAGAGTGGGAGGACTGTGGTAGAAGACTAGCTGATCAGTTTGTCCCATGACTTTCGATACTTTTTGTTGACCCCAAATTTATCTCCACCCAGATCTCTTTAGTCTTGTTTAGGTTCACATTAATTTTACTGAGATCAGAGAATCTTGCTCTTTCATTCAACAAAGGAAATGATTAGCCATCTCTCAGACTGCTAGGCAAAGAAATAAATGGCTTCACTTAGGCAGGCAGAATAACCTTCCTTCTCTGCTTTCACATGAACAAGCTCACGCTGAAATGTTTCCCTTTTTATGAAACCTTATTGAAGATTACACAAAGTCTGCATATTCCAGCATCTTGACATTTTGTTTCTATCAACTATGCCAAAGTTCCACCTTTGTTAGCACATGGTCTGATTTCCAAGATACAACAGATAATAAGTTCATCAGATGCCTTGCTACTGTTTTTTTTTTAAAAGCCAAAGAATCTTTTGGGAAGAAGAAACTTAACTGTCCTCCACCCACGTCCATTCAACAAATGTCTTGTAAAAACCATTACATGTAACAATCTACTTCTACTTACCAATTTTAGCATTATTTGGGGTTCTTTGGTTGCAAGCAATGGAAACCAATTCTAAATAACTTAAAATAAAGAAATAAATGGAAGGTGGAAATAATTAGTTAACACACAGACTCTAGGAAAGGCAGAACAATCAGGACTTAAAATGTATGTTAATCAGGATTGAACCATAGATCTCAGTCAGTATCTTACAGATAGTCTCTTTTGAACACTGGTATTGG
This sequence comes from Tamandua tetradactyla, assembly GCF_023851605.1. NCBI lineage: Eukaryota > Metazoa > Chordata > Mammalia > Pilosa > Myrmecophagidae > Tamandua > Tamandua tetradactyla. The sequence goes on along the minus strand of NC_135337.1, from coordinate 41,747,125 downwards.
AAGGCTTCAGTTCTCATTGCCATGTCTCCATGTGTCAAGTCAGTCAAGATTAAAATATCTAGACAAATAGCTTTAATTTAGTTCACATGACTACCCTTGAGTCAATTGTTGATAGATGGATGGGCTAAAATAACTGGCATTAAATAATCAACACTGGTGCTGAAGTGAATAGGAAGTACAGGGTATGAGTTCCTCACAGGTCACAGACTTCTGTTAACAGGTAAAGAAGATTGTACATGGGCAGGCAAAAACCAATCATATCTACCAGCATCCTTCCTGAAATAACTCATATTTTTGTCCATGATACCCTTCTTTGCTTTCTTCTATCTCTCTGATTACTTTTTTCTTTTTCCTTCATGGGCTTCTCTTCTTTTATGTAAGCTATAAATATATTCTGCCATATTAAGTCATCATTTTTCATTGAATATAGTGAAACAAGCAAGTAAATTCAACCCTCTACATAGCTTCAACTCTCATCTTATTTTAAAATTTCCGAGTATTTAACTTGGTACTGAACATCCTCTCTTGGTTTCATAATCCATGTTTAAGATTTCAATACACATTGCTACTAGATTTCCTACAAGCATCTCAAACTCAGATATCTAAAACATAACTCATCTCTCCATGAAATCTTGCTCCTTCTCCCATATTTATTACCACAGTGGAAGGAATCACCATCAGTCTTGCCTACATCAGAAGCCTGTACATGATCTTATGCTCTTTACCCTCACTTATCACCTCCAGAAGAAATCAGTTACTCTGTTCTGTTAATTCTGTCAAATAAAGAGCTCTTGAATATATATCACAAATGCAAAGAGCCTAGGCACTCAAGTTTGTTCAGGATAGTTTCAATTTACATCTGTTGTCCATCATGATTCCTAATTGTGTGTGGCCCCTTTGCTCTCAAAATATTCCATTTTGCATGGTACATTTAAAGAGTTAACTATCTATCCTGCCAGTTAGCTAATTCTACTTCCCACTCCCCACTCCCCATTACTTTAAGGTATGTAATGGTTAATTTCATGTGTCAACTTAGCTAGGTTATGGGTGTGTGGTTGTTTGGTCAAACACTGGCCTGCCTGTTTTTATGAAGGATTTTCATTTTCATTGATGGGAGTTGTAATCTGTTGATTGCATCTATAATCAACAAAGGAGATTGCCCACAGCAATGTGGGTAATCTCATCATCCAATTAATTGGAGATCTTAAAAGCTGGACTTGAGGGTTTCAGATATCAGAAGAAGAATTTCTGTCTCAACTTCAACATTAGCTCTTGCCAAAATTTCCAGGCAGCAGCTTCTCCTGCAGAATTCAGACTAAGGACTTTAACAACACTTTAATTGCAGTTTCCAGTTTGTGGCCTGCCATAGAGATTGGATGTGGCAGCACCTAATGTCACAACAGCGAATTCTTTGCATTAAATTTTTTTCTTTATTTATATATATTGTATATGTTAGTTGGTCTGTTTCTCTGGATAATCCTGACCCATAGAGGTAGGCGCTCATTATTTTTCCCCTGTTCATGATCTTGTTTCTAACTATCTCTCCAGCTTTATCTGTCACACTTCCACAAGGAGAATGCATTCCAGTTACCATAAGTTATTTGCAGTGCATTCTTTAAGATTTGGATCAGTTCTCTGTGGAACTTACCCTAACTCACCTGTAATCCACTACCATAAATTCTCACACAGGCATCCATTGAATTGCTGCTTGGCACATCTCTATTTAGCATACATGGCAATACATCGTAACCTGTCAGGCACTTGTCCACCAATCACCATCTCCATATGGTAAACGGTCTGTGGGCAAAGACTGTATTGAATTCTTTTTTTTGTATATTAAGCATACAGTTACCCAATTTATAATAGTAAAAACCTTACTTATTTTCTGCACTCTTTCCTACAGCACTGTTACAACTTGGCTAAATATCAGCAAAATACATCTAAACTATCTACATAGTAAACTATATTCTAACAATATTTTATTGTTTCTCTTGGATTTTTTTTATTTCTTCCTCATTGTATTTGCGATCAACATTCATAATAAAATTGAGTAAAAGCAGCATCATGTATTAGTAGATTCTCCATCTAAATTTATATTTGTCACTGTCTTCATCGCCAGTGATTCCTCAACTACCATCGGTTCCCACTGAAGCCTGCTCTGTACTTTTAGATGACCAGATGTCTTTCTGGGTAAGCTATCCTTGGAACCAAAAAATCCACAAGTGTTTTTAGTGCCTTGTTCGTGCCCAGAAATTACTGTCTTTTCACAAGTCGGGGTTTGGCATCTGAAATTGAGCCCAATAAAGTAATTTAAACTTCACCTTAGACCTTTCAATATGACTCTAAGATGTACATGTCATTAAAATATTATGGGATTGGGAGGAAGGGGGAACATCAGAAAAATTCAGAGGAAAAAGTAACATTTTTAAGATTACGTTTGAAGAATCCTACAATAATACCTTTCATGCTTCTTCCCTATAAGAGTCAGAAAATCCAACACAGAGTTATTTAAGCAACAAATAAAATTCATTATTTCATATAAGAAGTGATCTAGAGTTGTATAATTCAGTAGTGTGCAGATATCATCGATATTCTAAGCATTTTTATCTTTGTGATCTGTGACCCCCAGTGAGTTGACTGGTCTTGGATGGATTCAAAATGGCTACAAAATGCAGAGAGGCATAGAATAGAATCTTTCCTTCTGTGTTTCTCTTTGATGGATTTTATCCAGATGCTTCCCTGCAGATATCTCTTCTCAGTCTTTTTGCCAGAATTGCATGATAGGACCAAGCCTGAACTGCCAAGAACAGGCTTGCTCTGATTCTTTTGACCAACCATGAGTCACTCCTTGGATCTAGAGGGGATACCAAAAGCATGGATATAAGATATCTAAACAAAACTGAGCTTTTGTTAATAAAGAAGGTAGAGAATGATGGTTAGTGTACAAACAACAGTGCCTGCCATATTCTGTAAATATTTCATGTCATAAAACAGTATCTGTCACCTCGGTCAGAGGTCTAGAACCACAACTAATCAAGATGCAACTGCTCAAAAGTTGTGTCTCCAGCCTTCTGAATTCTACTGTTGGCAATGTCCATAGGCATGGCATATTGAAAAACTTCTAAATTCCATAAGCAATAGGTTGATTTTCATTTGTATCCTGGCTATTACTCATGCTACCTATTGTCCTCTAGCATCTTACTTTCTTCACTGAGCTCAGTTTTCTCATCTATAGGATGTATATTATGGGATAAAAATTCTTTGTGCTAACACTCATTATATTGGCTTCCAATAGTCTATTTATTTGTGCCTTTCTTCTGTGACATTGAAAATGCCTTAACATGAAGAATGTATCTTTTTTTTTCATCGAATCCCTGGTAGCTAGTATAGTAGCAAAACTGGTGCCCAGTAAATACAGCAAGCTACTTAAGGGTTGCATTATAAAAAAAAATATGAATTAAACCCTGTTGCATAGTATTTGACATGTAATAGATGTTTCATGTTATTAAATCAGCACTAATATTTGGCTCTTTTGAAATAATTGACTACTTGCTAATTAAGTAATGCTAATTAAAATGACAGACTATTGGAAAACATGCAATTCTGGAAGTTGAAACACCTGGAGTCAAGGCCTGCCTTTTCATATAGCTATTGTTTAACCATGAAGTATCTCTTTCTTATGCTGAGCCCCAGTTTCCTCACCTGTAAAGTGGGAACCATATTACCTATCTCATAATGTTGAGATGACTAAATATCTGTTATAGTTACAGTTAATATTCACTTCAATAAAACTAAGTACCAAGTCACCGAATAATAATGATATGTTGGTAGCCACCAAAATTAACAGTTGCTTCCTACTCAGCTAATAACAATTTCCTAATTTATCAGTTATCTTATATGAGTTGTTCATCAGTTCCAATAAAGTTGGTATAAAATCGATTTATTTACTAATCAGTAGCTAACATTTCTTGGGAGCTTACTTTTTATTACACTCTTCTGAGTAGCCCATACATTAACTCATGAAATTACTTTTATTGCCCCATTGTGCAGAAGTCAAAACTGAATTTTACATGGACTTCCCCATGATGATAAAATTTGTGAGTGGGAAAATCAGATTTTATATCCAAGTTTGCTTGACTCCAGAATCAGATTGGTTATCTGTTGTATTATAAGACCACTCAGGTAAGTTTCACATGCCTGGTTAATGTCAAAATGGCATAAAAGGGAATCAGGTAATAGTATCATTTTGGGCTCTCTCAGTGTTGTAGTAACTAACCATTTTAGCCAGCAATTTGCCCTTGCTGTAATATATGATACCATTTGATAAAGTATACATTAAAGCTGCTGTGATTTCACCATTAAGGAATAATCTCCATTTAATTCCATATTATAATGTCTTGTTCTTGTCATTAAAATAAATGATCACTAAGTTTATCTTATTTATAAGAAAAAAAGTGGTATTTTAATACACAGCTAAACACTAATGAAATCACTAAAGGCATTATTGCAGAAGCAAAATCTTTGGGAGATGATTCAGAGCTTTGCATTTCCAGTTCACGAGGGATAAAATTCCCATTCAATATAGAAAGTACAAAATAGTCGTCATCAGGACTAAGATGTTGTAACTGTAGAAATTACACAGTGAAAATGTTCTACTGCCATAACTGCAAGTTGCATCATGAAAACATTTTAATAGAGCACATTGATCAACTCGATCTCCAAAACGTTTTCCTTAGTGCTCCCACCTCATTGAAACAATCAGTATTTTCCTTAACAAGCGTGTTCAATTGCTCCTATGGGCCATCACTGTCTTACACATGGTATGTAATCAATGAGTACTTGCTAAATGAGCAAATGATTGCAGTAGGACAAAAGGAATATAAATTTCTCCATGTCTTGAAGTCCATAGGGATACAACATAGACATAAAAAAGACTTAAGATGCAGAAATTTCGGACTAGAGCAGTTGCTGGGAGACACCTCAGAAATCAAATACGTGAATGGCAAGATGATACTCTGAAGGCTTGTTACCCACTTACACTAACCTCTTCCACTGGCTAAGAGATGATGCAGGAATATATTGCACAGAAAGATAAAGAAAGTTGGAACAAAGATAAAGCAAAGCTCACTGGGCCCATGATCCTTGAACCGGGGATTTTTTCAAAGCACTACATAGATGAGTACAATGGAGAAACCATATGCGTAAGTAGCTTGCTCCAAAATTTAAAAATGTATATCAAAGGAGAAACTATAGCAAAATTCCTTAAACTTCTAGCCATCTCTGGCTTCATGAAAACTGTGTCATCCTACTGCAGAGTTACAGTTCTATCAGCTTCAGAGTGGGTAAAACAATATCCAAGCTATAGAGGTGCTGAAAGTCTTAGCTATTGTTAGCTAAGGAGGCTGACAATCCTGAATAGAAAGTGGTCTTAGTGCAAAGTAGAATTGTAATCAATGTCTTTGTCATTTGAACCACATTGTTTGTAGTGTAACCAATTGTGAAACCAACATAAATTCAAAAACTAAATTAGAAAAACAGATGCTTCTTTTGTTTGGAAATTTTAGTTCTATCTAGCCATATTGTATATCATTTTTTACTAACACTGCATAGAAAGAAAAATCACAAAGCATAATACAAAAAATGCAGAAACATATTTAGCAAATTTGTGGATTTCATAAGTCATTCTTAACTGTGGATTTACAAACAATTTCAAAGGCTTTTGAAAATATTTATAAACACAAGAATCTCTACAATGCTACATATAATTATACCCTGCCTTTTTATAAGCATATTTCAGTGATAGAGTTTATGCAGAATATCCAGTTTCCTATTTGAGGTTTGTCCTGGAGACAGTGAACGATTTATTTTTCAATCTCTGTCTCCACTCATGCTCATGATTAAGCTAAATATGTTGGTGCAATTGTTGCAGGCAGCCCCTGTTTGTTAAAGCCACTTCCTGTTGCAGCAGGCCCTGTTCGCTTGGGCCGTTTCCTGTTTGAAAAATCTTCCAGGCCTTGAGGATGGTCAATAAGCAGGATAAGAGAAGTCCCTGTGAAGCACCCTTCCCCGTAACCACTCATCCGCTTCTGTAAACCCAGCTTTGTGCCCTTCCTGATTTAAACCAGTCAATTGTTTACCTTGTCTTTAACGTGTCATCCTGTCTATAAAACGGATGTTAACCTTTTATTCGGGGCTCAGACTTTCAGAGGCTACTCAGCTGAGCCTATGGTCATAGCCAATAAAACTTACTTCCTGGAACTTCAGAGCCTCAGCCCCAGTTTGTTCTGTTTCCACGTAATGTTCCAGGAGGCTTGCAGCCTTGTCTCTGTTTCATGCAACACAATAAGAGAAAAAAGATTCACCTTGTGCATAATTTCTAAATTGACTTGTGACATTAGGAAGTCAACCTATACAAAGTGGGATTTGTTTCCTCACTTCACTAAGTTCCAACCAATTTTTGTTTCTTCTACAATCTCAACTAGTTGTGTAAGGGTATTAGAAAATTGACTTTTAATGTTTCTGCACTATCAGACTTTCTATGATTTAAAATAAAAATCTCTAACTTTCTGTGAAACCACTGGCATTGTTTACTAAAGTACAACTTAAATCATTGGCCTATAGTACAGCTGATTCAATAGAAACAAAATCCCCACAAATATTTGGTTCTTTGTGTATTTTTGTGTGTATGTGTGTTTAAAGTAGTCTACTGATACAATTTCTAGGAAAAATAGAAGCTCCAGAAACACACAAACACACACATCAAACCATGCATATATGCCTGATAAGCATTAAGGGGAAAAAATGCATTTTTGTGCTCACTATTTTAATTTTAGGCAATCAAATGTATAAACAATAAAATTTGCTTTGCCAAGTTTATAAATACACTATTGTAGCTGTAACTTTTGAGATCAGAATTTTGTTTCTAATCCAGTTGTTAGAGGTGGTGCTTCCATTTTGTTCATAATAATATTTTACTTCCAGGAACTTTTTAAAAAGTCACCTGGATTGCCACTCAAATAGCTCTTGATGAGATACTGACCTTTTTGTGAGTGGTGTGTAAATGAATCACAACCACAAGGAATACATTTTCTGTTTGTTACAAATGGAATAAAAATGCTGAACTGAAGTTTGGGGGAAATTTAACAAGGCCTAGGAAACCTCAATCTGCCAACCCAAAAGCCTGTAAAACTCTTGTTTTAATAGTAAGAATGAAGAAAAAAATGACAGGAGGACCCAGGGAAGGAATCTGGGTTTTGATATTTTATTATATTATTTCCTGGGACAGTAGCATCTGTGCATGCTAGTTGTGTGATCTTCAACAAATGATTTTGCCCTAAGTAAGTTTTATTTTCCATAAAATGGATAAAATAATGCATTCTTGCAAGGTTATTTTGAGGATTTGATGGCATAATACATGTACAATGACTGCCATAGGATATATGTGCAATAAATCCTAATTCTTTTTTCTTTGCTCTTCTTATCTCCATTCTCTCATTCTCACACAAAGCAAAACAGAATTGAAAATTTTAAACTGTATAATGAGAGTAAATAAAAACTATTTTGTCTCATCATTTAAAGTTTAGTTTAGTAAAAATCTAATAGCTATCATGCCAATATATTATTTAGAACAGTGTAGTTGCTTGACCACACATTTAAATTATGCAAATTAAACAACCTTTGAAAACAATGAAAGAGTAAGCAAGCCAAAAAGAAAGAGAAAGAACAGTTTAATAGCTGCAGGAGATTATTCCTGCCATTTCCATAAAGAGACATAAATCCCCTAGTAAACTTGAGATGGGAGAGTGGGTTTGGCTTTCCCCTTAGTCATTGCTCACCACTGGCTGGGGCACACTTCCATCATTTAAAGATACTTATCTTCAGTAAAGCATGGCCCCTAAATTTAAGATGACTATTTCCTCTGAAATTCAACGAAGGAAACAACATGCAGTTCCAATACTGAAGGAAGATATGGGTTTGCCAGTCTTCAACATAACCCTTTTCTAATACATTTTCTGTGATATTTTTCTGTAATATGTGACTTTCTTCTGACTGAATGATATTACAGCTTCACTCATATTAATTTATTACTCCCCTGTGTTGTACTAAGGTTAAAGTAGATGAAAGAAAATAGACACTGTGTAATCCATAAGAAGAATACAGAAAAGTTAAACCATGTTATATGAGCAGCATAAGTATTTTCATATAATTTTTATTTGTTATTGTAAATGGAGGTAGAAGATAATTTGTATTAATGAGCTATGAATGAATGAAAATAAAGATTTTTGGGGTATACTGGAATTGATTCTGAAGGAGATTGTAAATGATGAAAGTAAACATTAGTGACAATGTTGGACCAATTATGGAGATGCCAATGAACTAGAAAACTTCAAAAACAACAAACAAGTATATTTACTAGATGTATGCAGCAAAGAGAAAACCAAATAATCATCAGTTCCTAATTAATGGTCAAAGGGGAAAGCATAGAAGAATGCTTTGGAAATCATGATGAGCAAAGAGAACCACCCCCAACATGTATGTGTACACCACATATGCACCCATTACTCAAGTTTTCTGAAGTAAAACAACCAGACTATTAAAAAATATAGATATTGTTATACCAGATTAATAGAGATGCTTTAACTCTTATTGGGATAGCAGGAGCAAAGATAAAATTTCCCTTGAAGTTTGTTATCCAAAGAATCAGTAAGTCTTGTTCTCATTTAGCTCTAAGATCCAATCCAATTACCAATTCAAGACACATACCATTAGACAGTAATCATTGAATTTGGTAGCATAGACCAAATTTGGTAGCATAAACCAGCCTTTTTTTTCAATTTGTATCATTGAGATACATTGGGATACAAATTATATCCCTTAATTTCTCTTAAAAGTATACAATGGGAGAAAGGAGCCATTGTGGCATGGAGCTCTGTACCCCAGAAAAACATATTCGTAAACTTAATCCATTTCTGTGGGTGTGAACCCATTGTAAGTAGAACATTCTGATGAAGTTACTTAACATCCAGCTGAACCAAGAAGGGTTTTAATCCTATTACAGAAGGCTTAGAGGGAAGGTCAAAGAAAAAGCCAAAGAAAGCAACAGAAGCTGAAAGTCAATGGCAAGATTACCATGTGCATTGCCATGTGATAAAAAAACAAGCACCGAGGATCTCTGGCAGCCAGCCACAGAAAACCACAGCTGGCATGGGGAAAGATCACCTTAGAGACACCTCGATTTTAGACGTATGGCCTCAAACATATAAGCCAATACATTCTCATGGTTTAAGCCAACCCATTGCATGGGATTTGCTTTAGCAGCCAGGAAACTAAAAGAGCATTTCATGTTAGCCAGCCAAGTACATACGTGGGATCTAAAAGTATACTGTTTTTCACTTCATGTTCAAGCTGAATTCCAGCTCAAATAGAGCCTATAGTGAGATGTGACTATATAGACCCAACTAAGGAGGAGGGGCCAGCAAAGGAGACTACCAAGGAATGATCACTGGGTTCAGAAATAAATGTCTAAGATGTGATAACTCTTCTGTCTCGTGACTTGCACATGCAGGGCTTTGCCACTTCTTAAAGAGAGTTTATAGGCCATTGTAATGTTCTGAGTCTTACCAGATCTTCTGTTATCTACAACTGGTTATTCATACAGGAACAAGGAATACCAATGGTGAAGGATTAATAAATATCTTCAGGGGTACAATACTGAATGATTCAAGGCCCCATTTAACAACTCCACCATTTGATCCATTTGAAGGCTGCGATTCTGTAAGAGAGATGAGGTGATATGCAGCGAAGAGTTGTCTAGACAGAGGGCACAGTACTATAGAACACACAGTGGTTTCTTAGATTTTGCAATGATAGTCAGCCCAATGATGGATTAAGATTCCTGGTGAGAGGATGAGTGGTATAAGAGCGTATTAAACTGAAAATAGTAAGGGAGAAGAAATGGAAGACATCTTTAATACCAGCTATAATTAAAGACAAAGGGCATAAGTCAGAAAGGTAACAGTGGGAAAGATGGCTGGTAAGTCATAAGAAAAAGCAAAAGAGAAAAGAGGTCATAATCAATACTTGAGGTCAATCAGCATAACAATACTAGGGTTTGAGTAATCAACAGAGTAAAATTACAATCATAGCATAAAAGGATAAATTGTTATTATGAATATTTAATCAGTTATGTCATCTGTCTCAAACTTCTAATCCAGAAATGGAAGGAACCATCTTAATAAAAAAGTCCAAAGAAAGTATAAAAATTAGATATATTTGCATGTCCAGAGAATATGAATGTGTCGAGAAATCCATGAATCTGAGATTGGATGCAAACTGAAAGCATTGCACTGAGGACAAAGAAAAGGAGGCACGTAAATCATTTTATTTACATAGTGTATGTAAAGCTGTTTAGCCAGAGAAAATGGAAAATGCATTACTGAAATATATCACAACACCCGCATATAATCAAAACATAGTAAAAATAGCAAGCTTTGGTTATCTGTATTTATTATTTTTCTATTACTGTGTAACAAACTACCACAAACTTAAGGGCTTAAAGCAACACCCATTTCATACCTCAGTTTTGTAACTCAGAAATCTGGCATGGTATGACTGTGATCTCTGCTCAGTCTCACAAGGCCAAAGTCAAGGTGACAGCCAGACTGTTTTTCTCTAGAAGTACTAGGGAGAAAAAATCCACCCCCAGTCTTGTTCAGGCTGCTGTCTGAATTCAGTTCCTTATGGAGTGAGGTCCATTCTTTGCTGTTTTTCTTGTTGGCTGCTGGCCCGTGGTTGCTCTCAGTTCCTAAAGGTTACCTATATCCCTTGACACATGGCCCCTTCTATCTTCAAGCCAGCAATGCTGCTTTGAATCCTTCTGGTATGACTGTCTGTTTTAAGATTAACTTTACCATTACAAAACCTAACCATGGGAGTAAATGCCATCATATTATAGTCCAGGAATATGAAAATTCCAGGGGCATAGAAAATCTTGGGGGCTATCTTAGAATTCTGCCTCCTACACCTAACATCTGTTACAAATTCTCTTCAGCAAAAGCCAAGCAAGTGAATCATGACCAGAAGATAAAGTACTGACTTCTACATAAGAAAGGTGATAGTTTCCCTCTGCTCTTTTCTGTTCAAGCTCCTGAGGGTGCTGTATCCCTCTTTAGTGCCACCCTTAAGAGAGGGGCTATAGTAAACTGGGTCATACTGAGATGGGAAATGTTCTGAAAACTGTGACGTTGAAGGAAGTCTGAAGGACTGAGTATGTTTTCTGTGCAGGAAAAGAATCATAGAGATGACATTATTTTCTCACCACAAGATTAATATTAACTGTATGCCTTTAGGGAAGGCAAAAAGGAAACACTACAGTTCAGTATGAGGAAGAACTTAATAAGCAATAAACTTTTCTAAAAAAATCTCTGGATTTTCCTAGAGAGCGCCCAGCCACTTCATTAGAGTCTTTATTATTTGGAATGCAAATAATTTGGAATTAAAGAGAAAAATGGGCTTGTGATCACATTTATGTAGAAAATTCTAAAATAAGCAAATTAAGAGTGTTTCTCTCCCACTGTAAGATTTCTCAGAGACTTCATTATGTCCTATGATTCTCTAATAGAAGGGTGTAATGCAAAAAATTTCCTGTATTAATCAAATGCCAAACTTTTTTTTTCTTTTAAATGCCTTTACTACTGGTGTTTTACAAGCTTCACTTGAAAAAATGTGGGTTTTAAAGGATGTTCCTGCATCATGGAATGGTTTGGGATGATCACTTCAGTCTCTCCCATGATTTTGTGACACACTTGTCTACTTCCCTAGAACTGGGTCATCTTCACCAAGATGAGCAAAGCATACACAATAGCCATATAAAATGAGCAGTGTTTTTTTTTATTAATTTTTAATTTTTTTTTAAAATACCAAAAAACACCAAACGAACGCAAACATTCTGTTTACATATATCATTCTGTTCTACATATATAATCAGTACTTCACAATATCATCACATAGTTGCATATTCATCATCATGATCATTTCTTGGAACATTTGCATCTATTCAGAAAAGGAAATAAAGAGAAAACAGAAAAAAAAAAATTCATACATACCATACCCTTTACCCCTCCCTTTCATTGATCAGTAGCATTTCAAACTAAATTTATTTTAACATTTGTTCCCCCCATTATCTATTTTTATTCCATATGTTTCACTCATCTGTTGATAAGGTAGATAAAAGGAGCATCAGACACAAGGCTCTTACAATCGCACAGTCACATTGTGAAAGCCATACCACCACACAATCACCTTCAGGAAACATGGCCACTGGAACACAGCTCTGCATTTTCAGGCTGTTCTCTCCAGCCTCTCCATTACATCTTGACTAACAAAGTGATATCTATTTAATGTGTAAGAATAACCTCCAGGATAACCTCTCAACTGTGTTTGGAATCTCTCAGCCATTGACACTTCATTCTGTCTCACCTTGCTCCTCCCCGTCTTGGTCAAGAAGGTTCTCTCAATCCCTTGATGCTGAGTCTCAGCTCACTCCAGGATCTCCATCCCACATTGCCAGGAAGGTCCACACCCCTGGGAGTCATGTCCCACGTAGACAGGGGGAGGGAGGTGAGTTTGCTTGTTATGTCGGCTGGAGAGAGAGGCAACATCTGAGTAACAAAAGAGATTCTCTTGGGGATGACTCTTAGGCCTAATTTTAAGTAGGCCTGACCTATCCTTTGTGGGGTTAAGTTTCATATGAACAAGATTGGGGGCTCAGCTTATAGCTTTGGTTGTCCACAATGCTTGTGAGAATATTAGGAATTCAACTTGGGAAAGTCGAATTTTCCCTCTTTCTCACCATTCCCCAAAGGGGACTTTGCAAATACTTTTTTATCCACTGTTCAAATCACTCTGGGATTTATCAGGACATCACTCTGGACAAACCAACAAAATCTCATGTCCTACTCAAGTTTCCATGTACTTATGGTGTTCAATTAATCTGTCTATATAAGTTATATTAGGAAATGCACTAGTCAAGATATAAATTTTGTACCAAATAAACATTTTTTTGCTTTAGTCTCACACATAAATTAAAATTTTAAAATATAAATTACCACCTATTTTCAACACCCTGCTGTAATGATACTCCTTTGTTCTTCCTCATGCAAAAACATTTATTAAATTTGTACATTTAGTCACCATCCTTACACACTCTAGGCATTCCTAGATTATACCACCTTAGTCTTTACTGTCTATCTTTCTGATTTCATTTGTGCCCCCATCTCTCCTCCCTCTATCATTCTCACATTCAGTTTTATTTGGTGTTTTAGCATAATTGTATTACAGTTAGGTAGTATTGTGCTGTCCTTTTCTGAGTTTTTACAATCAGTCATGTTAGACAATCTGTATCCCTTCAGCTCCAATTACCCAATATCTTACCCTATTTCTATCTCCTGATGGTCTCTGTTAGCAATGAAATTCTCCAAGTTTATTCACTAATGTCAGTTCATATCAGTGAGACCAAACAGTATTTGTCCTTTTGTTTCTGGCTAATCTCACTCAGCATAATGTCTTTAAGGTCCATCCATGTTGTTACATACTTCATAACTTTATTCTGTCTTACAGTTGCAAAATATTCCATCGTATGTATATACCACAGTTTGTTTAGCCACTCATCTGTTGATGGACATTTTGGCTGTTTCTATCTCTTCACAATTGTAAATAACGCTGCTATAAACGTTGGTGTGCAAATGTGCAAATTTGTAAATGGTTGGAAGTTCGTGCACTTTATCATCTCAGGTACTGCAATCTCATTGCCTTGACTTCTGCATTGTGAAAGTTCATTGCTATTACAGTGTTTGATGTTTTCCCTGTTGTTTCCTCTGATTTTAATCAACAAGTCTGCCTACCTCCCATAAAAAGCACTAGAGACAAATGAAACTAAAACTATCCATATATCTGGGTGAATATTTCTTGCAGTGAATTCTCAGAGATTCATTTTAGAAAATGCTGGACTCCAGTAAATTCACCAGGCTTTGTCATTTTAGATTTTTTTCTAAATTTCTTGAAGGTAAAATACAAGTGACTCTTCATATCTTCAGTGTAGGAAAAATAGACAATACTCGGAAGAAAATTGTAAAGGTATATCATGTTCCTGAGCATAAATCTTACATATCCTTATTTCCAGGTTTCAGGTGAAAAAAACAGAAGAAATAAGGAAGATACAACTGAAGACTTCTTACTCTTAGTCCACTTATTTTGTATTAGAATTTTCCAAACTGTTCTCTTGTCGGTGATCTTCATTATCTTTTGTGTGTATATCAAATATTATACCATAAATGTGATGAATTTATCTTGTAAGATTGTAGCATGCTTTTCTTCATAGTCAAATGACCAAGATACACATATTTAGCTACAATATTATTCCTAGTAGCAAACCTAGAATTTTCTGATCATATGCTCTTCATATTTATGCCTTGTCACTGATGACTTTGAATTTGTCTACCACTTTCAACACCATAATATATGGAAAACCTTCATCTCAAAATTCAATTTCAGACCAATTTTCAATAGAAAAGTGCTTAAATAACATAAAGGCTCATATATATATTTGCATGAATTCTGTGTAACTATCTCCATCTCTACAGAAGCTCTTATATCAAATGAAGTAGCAAGGCTATCAGCAAGTTAATTTTAAGGAAAAAATAATTTCCCTTTTAATCTAGGCCTGGCTTTTGGTATCAATGTGTAATTGAGGTTTCTAATTCTGAGATGATAAAATTTAATATTCTTCCAGTAAATCACTGTGAGTTGGGGGAGACCTAAAAAGAAGAGAAAGGAGAGAAGAGATCTATTTTCATAAGAAAGTCCTAAATAGAACTTAATTAAAAAAAAAAAAAAACACTTGCCACCAATTTCACATTCTTAAAAATAGAACATCTCAACTTATCCAGAGACAGGTAACATCTGTGTAAAAATCTCATATTAACCCACCAATGTCCTTCAACCTATGCTGGGAAGCACCAACTCTCAGGCTGGGGATAGTTCAGCCTCCCAGGTCCACTCAATTCTTGGCCTATAGGCTGAGACTGCCACCAAGGGAGCCAATTAGTGCCAAATATGTTGGTGGTTTTTTGATGTACGAAAATCTCCCCTAAGAACTGGGCTGAGATGAGCTATCAAATGATAGTGATTTTCCGTCACTAATGATCTGGAATTTGAATACAGACTTTTAACTGGGTTACCAAGCAACCTGCAAATATTTTGGTGATAGTTTGTAACCCACTCTCCTCTGATTAGGTTACCTTTGATAGGAATGAATTACATATTATAAATAATCAGTATTGGTTTTTGTTTTTTTTCCCATCATCACCCAAGAAAAAAACACTGTTGAATTTATTTTGTTCATTCTTTCCATTACATATCCATATGTCCAAAAGAGGGTGAGCAGAAAAAAAAGAATGCCTATAGGGAATATAAAAAAAAAATACATTCATTGAGTTATCTTCTTGTGCCTGGGGCATCTTCTAAGCAGCATAAAACCTCATGAAATCAGAACGTCCACAGAGGGTTGTTTTGTAAATCACAATTCCATGTAATTAACAAAGGCAGAATTTCATGTTTGTTTCTTAGACCAGTTCTTAAAACATTAAAAGTGAAATGGTGACGATATTGTTATTATGGTTTTTGCTTCACTAGAGAGTTATTTTCAAAGAAAACTTCTAGAGAAAAATAAATTCTGCCTTTCATTGTTTCCACATGCCTCTGTCAGTCCCTGTGGCTAAACATATTAACTTTTCTCTGACTGCTACTGTCATTTCCTTCAGTCCTCTTTGCTCAACTGCCCCACATGGGTCTCCCTCAGTCCTCTAAACTGCATATTTCACTTGACTTGCTCCATTTTGGGGTTGGTGTTATTTTTCCCTGTATAACTGTTCCACCCCTCTGGCTTTTAGGTAGTATTGCATGTTGCCTTTCAACCTTCCACTTCTCTAAACATATGTTTCAGATATATTGCTTACTGCCTTTGATGTATTGGGTGGTATAATTCCCCCACTGTAGATGAAGCAAAGGCTAGACTCCTGCTTCTCCCACCTATTCTTCCCTGATCAGCTTTTTCTTCCTCCCTTATCACTTATCTGAACTCTTTAATAGTAGTGTTCCTGAAAGAATGTTGGCTCTGTTTGCCTGGCTTTGTGTTTCCTTGAGTATCTTCTCTCTCTTTGAGAACTTGTCCTACAAAAGAAAAAACAAGAGACCTAACTTTTCCATTCTTACTTCTATTCCAAACACAGGCACTCGAGAAAATGATAACATAAATCATGGTGCTGTTTCAAAAGATAGCATAAAAGGACTCTTAGAGCTCTCCATTACATTTTACAAATGAGGAAACTGATGATGTGACATGTTGAAAGACTGGCAAATGTTACATAAAAGGTACAAAATGGCTGTGAATTGAATCCTGTCTAGTACTTCTAATTGTACGCTCTGTATGGCACATCATGACATCTCTCATTTGATCAACTGTATTCCTTGCCCAATTTCGCTTGCCCTCTTTCCTACACATCAAAATGTTCAAAGTTAAGTGAAGAAACAAAATGAAAATGCATGCACCTAACATGATTTTCATTCAAAGAATTATCATACTAAGAAATTTGGAGTCATAGGTATTTCCGGCTGTTGCTTCTCAATTTAGCATCAAGGTTTGAAAAGGCATCTAGGAAAAGCCCACATACTTTTTAAGCTTTCCCAAGTGTCACTTTTAAGGTGTAACCCATATAAGAACATTTCAGATTTCTAAGTTTCTTTTAAGCTGAAAGATCAGCAGGGCCCCCATTAAAAGTCTCTGCAAAAAACAGGGGCTAAAAGTGTGGTTGCTGAAGTGTAAAGTGTGATTTCTGGTTGTTTTATCATTTTAAATATTTTTCCCCCTCTTTCTCTTCTCTGACCATCCTGAAGAGCAATACAAATCAAACTGGGAACTACAAGCTCACAGCAAAGTAATATCCTAATTATCCTCTTGTTAGTAAGTGTTCCTTTCAACAAGTGTCAACTAGACTTAAATCAGTTGGCTGCTGGGATTTTTTTCCTTTCTTCTGTTCCTTTTTTCCACATCATCATTCCTTGAAATAAGGTTAAGTGGTGAACATCCCTTCATGCTTAACTAGAAATAATTATCAAAGTAATGCATAAATTACAGCTTCAGTTATTCTGAGGCTTAGAACACTTGTCTACCTCCAATGACAAAATGCACACCTGACCTGGGCTATACTTTTGTGAATGGAGTCACAAAGTTTGACTTATGAATCTTCAAGTTCTACATGATTCCTTCTTATTCTGCCTGGTACTTTCACATGTCAGATATCCTAGTTAGTTATTTTATCTTTCTTTATTTCTTGCATGGATAAATTACAGAGTTCTGCTTCTTATCAAAGAAAACATTGACTCACCATGTAAGGAATGCAATTTTTTTTTAACTGTAAAGTATTCTTAAAGAAAATCTTATATGAATTGAGCATTGTTAGTGGTGTTTGTGTTTATGCAAGAGAAGGAGAATGTGCCTGCTTGCTGGCATTAGTCCTAGAGAGATCATAGACAGCCTTTCGGATTGGAGTTGTCATCATATCTGCCAGTCCTTAAAGCAAACTACCCGAAAAAAACAAACAAACAAACAAACAAAGCAACCACCAACAGTACCCTTTCTGACTCCTTGACCAACAACTGTGAATGACAAAATACACCCAGCTCTTCTCCTACGGTGTTTTCTTCCTGCTTATTGACAGAGAATGTGCTTTTATGGTGGAAGGTTGGAAAATGACCCCTTGTAATGATGAAATTTACATAAATAAATGCTGATATCACAAAACAGATAATATGCTGTGGGTATCATCACAAAAATAAGTTGTCTCCTACTGACACAGAGTTTAAGTTGGAAATGCACAATTATGCAAATCAAACTAATGCCAGTTGCTCATTATTGTCATGGTGGTAAAGGCAAAACATATCCTCCATAGACAGCTCGAGGCTGGGCCACAAGCCAAAATGTTTGGTTTTGCTGACATAGTAACTGAGTCAACAAAAATAGGGCATAATAGTAATACATCAGAGGAATCCACATTCAGGGCAGACCTGAAGCTTAATGGACTGTGAATCCTATGTCTGTGCAAAGAGTCCTTTCAGTGGTATTGACCCATAATACGTTTGCTTTCACTTTCGCCGATTCTATAGAAATAGATTACAGAAGCAATTTTTGGACTTGAAATGTCTGCAAGACATTCTATTAGCTTTTCCTAAAACAGATGATATGACATTTATAAATACTTAAATAATGTCATATATTCCGGGTTTAAACACTTCCCAGAATATTTCAGAGTACCTACTGATGTTTGATCTAGGTTTGTCCTGAATTCTCATTATGGCACTGGAGATGTTTTCAAACAATAAAATTTTCATTTACCACATAAACTTCTTCCCTATTTTGAAAAAGTAGAATAACTGTTGCCAGGAGAATATTTAACCTTAGAGTGTAAGTAGTGGTTGTGTTTTTCACATAGAAAAACTTGAAGTAAATCTGGGCCTGGTGTAGGAGATCAAAAATGCAACAGTTGCTGACCTACCAACTGAAACCCCTCTCTCATCAGTATATACCATCAGTGCTGATGGATGCTTCACCCCTCAGTTGTATTCACACCTTTTACCAAGAGACCACTTATTTCCTAACCCCTTGATTCTGCGTTTAGCTGTGTGAATTGCTTTGGCCAAAGATGTGTCATGACAGAAGCAGAAGCACACACACAAAAAAGTGTTTGCACATTTCCACATCTATTTATGCTCTTTGGCCACTGCTGAGAACATGCCTTGTTTGGCCTTCTGGAGGGACAAGAGACATGGAGAAGACCTGAGATGTCCTGTCAAGGCCAGCTGACATCAGCCAATAAGTAGCCAATGCCCAGACCCATGACTGAACTCAATTGAGGGCAGAAAAACCCTCTGAGCCCCACCTAAATCACTGACCCACAGGGCTGCAAACTAAATAAATGCTTACTGTTTTAAATACCTGAGTTTTGTAGTGTTTGCTAAGCCACAATATTCTGTTACTAGATGACTATCATCAAAGTGCTTTTCTTAAGTCAGATGGGTCTGGATTTAAATTCTGGCTCTGCCACTTGGTAACTTTTGGCAATTTATTTGTCATCTCTAATCCTCATTTGACTTAGAAATTAGGTTTATGGATGTAAAAAGTTTAGAATAGAATTGGTGTCTAATAGGAGCTCAATAAATGACAGCACTTATTACTGTGTTTCTGCACTTTTCATTGTATTGAAATGAAATCAGTTATCATACTTGGATGAAAATTACTAATAAGTGATGCAATATGAAAATCAGGAATAACAAAGGATGGAACTAAAGCATACCTTTAGAATCAAATCAAGAAGTTGAATTAGAAACACATTGTAAGTTCCCTTCTGTCCATTTGCTAACTACCCCCAATTCTATTATGAACAGAAAATTAGCTTATCAAGATCTCAATGATATCTGCAGCAATCAGCATCAAAGCTCATGGAGGGATCCCTGACTCACTCTCAATGGCCTGTTTGATCTGAGAATCTGTTTGATCTAGAATAAATATGACAAACTACTAAAGGAAATGATATCAACTCTTTCTTCAGCATCATCACATGAAAAGCTTGAACACTGACAATGCTCCATGTCATCAGGCTTTGGGGAGACTACTAGGATATCTCTAAAGAGTTTTCATCAAGTTTTATAAGATCAAAAAATGAAAAGGAAATATCTTTATGTGTAATGAAAAATAGATTATCCCTTATGTATAATGGAAAATAGATTATTCATTGATTCTCCAGATTTAAAAGATACATATGTGAAAAAGATACATGCAAATCAAACCACATGATATAGCATTTCACACCCACTAGAATGGCTATAATAAAAAAGACAGACAATAACAAGTGTTGACAAAGATGTGGAGGAAATTAGAACCCTCATGTATTACTGGAAGCGATTTAGAATGGTGCAGCCACTTTGGAAAGCAGTTTGGCAGTTCCTCAATACGTTACATACATTATTTTATTCCTAGATATATAACCAAGAAAAATGAAAACATAGGTCCATGTGAAAAGGTATACACAAACTTTCATGGCAGTATTACTCTTAATTGCTAGAAAGTGGAAGCAATGCAAAAATCCATCAACTGGATGAATGAAGAAATAAAATGGCAAGTCCACACAATGGAATATTATTTTTCAATTAAAACAAATGAAGTACTAATATACACGACATCAAGACAAATCTTAAAAACATTATTTTAACTGAAAAAATGTGCCTGGGAGGCGCAAAGTTCACATTTTGCCTAATTCCACTTATATAAAATGTCCAGAATAGTCAAATCTATAGACACAGAAAATAGATTCATGGTTTCCTATACTTGGGTTGGGGGGCATGCAGAGTAATTGTTAATGGGTACAAGGTTTACTATTTGGATGATAAAAGCGTGCACAAAATATATTGTGGTGATGGTCATACAGCTTTATGAATATCCTAAAACTGATTTGATTGTATACTTTAAATGGGTAGGGTTCTTTCTGATTTAAAAATTTTTATTGCAAAAACTTAACATGCAAACATACATTCTTGACACACAAACATTCCATGCATGGTGTACAATCAATGGTTCACAATGTCAGCACATGGTTGTATATTCATCACCATGATCATTGTTTTTGAACATTTCCATCACTCAAGAAAAAGAAATATAAAAGAAAAAACTCAAACATACCATACTCCTTACCCTTCCCTCTCATTGACCACTAGTATTTCAGTCTATTCAATTTTATCTTTTGTTCCCCCTATTATTTGTTTATTTTTATACATTTTTTTACTCATCTTTCCATACTCTAGATAAAAAGACCATCAGACACAAGATTTTCACAATCACACAGTCACATTGTAGAAGCTATATCATCATACAATCATCTTCAAGAAACAAGGCTACTGGAACAAAGCTTTACAGTTTCAGGTACTGCCTTCTAGCCACTCCAATACACCATAAACTAAAAAGGGACATCCATAGAATGCGTAAGAATACCTCCAGGATAACCTCTCAACTCTGTTTGAAATCTCTCAGCCACTGAAACTTTATTTTGCCTCATTTTTCTCTTCTCCCTTTACATCGAGATTTTCTCAATCCCTTCATGCCAAGTCCTGACTCATCTAGGGATTTCTGTCCCACATTGCCAAGGAGATTTACACCTCTGGAAGTTATGTCCCACATTGGGTGGGGGGAGGGCAGTGAGTTCACTTACAATGTCAGCTTAGGGAGAGGCCACATCTGAGCAACAAAAGAGATTCTCTGGGGATGACTCTTAAGCCTATTTTTAAGTAGGCTCAAGTAGGCTATTTTTAAGTAGGCTTAGCCTATCCTTTGCAAGGATAAATTTCACAGGGGCGAATAAGTTTCACAAGATTGAGGGCTCAGCCTATTGATTTGGTTGTTCCCACTGCTTGCAAAAATAGTAGAAATTCTCCAAATGGGGAAGTTGACTATTTCCCCCTCTCTCCCCATTCCCCCCAAGAGGACTTTGCAAATACTTCTTTATTCACTGTCCAATCACTCTGGGATTTATCGGGGCATCACACTAACCTGAACAAACCAACAAAATCTCATGCCCTATTCAAGATTCCATGTACTTATGGTATTCAACTAAACTGACCATACAAGTTCAATTAGGAAATGCACTACCCAAAATATATCCAAATAAACAACTCTCCCTTTAGTCTCACACAGAAGTTGAAGTATTTTAAATATGGATGGTATCATCCTTTACCCAGTCTTCTGATGTAGCTTAGGCCTATCCAGATAAGCTCATATCTCTGAATGTCTGATCACTTTTCCAACTTTTTAAACAGTTCCTGAATAGGGTACTGCTGACTTTCATAGCTTCAGAGCTCTAACTCTGAGTCACAAGTGTCATATAAATACCCGAAGTTTCTGGGAAAGAACATGTTATATACAAACAGCTCAGTATCTGAGAATTTAGAATTAACAGTTACACCTCCTGAATATAAATGACTGCTATAAGAGCTTGCAATCTAGGACCCTTTATAATATGCCCCAACCTGATGTCTAAATGGGTGATTTTTATAGTGTGCAAATTATCTTGATAAAGCTGTTAAAATATATACGAACCTTTAAGTTCCATCTTCTCACCAAATCATAGCCTAGTCTTATTTTAGTCTCTCTTTTTCTATCTATCTTAAATTCCAGGGCCTTGGTCATTCCTCAGGTATCTCACAAAAATGTGGGTATTGATTGGAAGGGCAGCTTTATAGTAATACACAAAACAAAATAAAGCTTTTAGCATTGTTTCTTTAGGACTACATTTTTTAAATCATTTTTGACATATTATAAAAATGAAATAATGGAGAATTTTTGACATTCAGCACTAGACACTGATTCCCACTGAGCTCTAGCTCTGTCTTTCCTTATCTTATTTTCTGTAATACTCACTGATGCTCCAATTGCTCTTAAAACTGAAGTGTGGAAAGTGACATGACTTGTCATTTCTGAAGGTTTGCACGTTGAGGCCATCTTCAGTGTGTAAACTACAGCTGAGCTGGGAGAGCTCAGAACTTTTCTTATGTGAATATTTCCAGCAGTGGGCTTGAGGTTTATCTAGTCTTCTCGAGTGAAACTGAGTAAATGGACATCCTGCAGCATAGTCATTTGCCCCGTCTCCTCTAGTATTCCTTTTTACCTGGGAACCTGTAACATTCTCCACCACACTGCCACAGCTTTCATTCAGGTCCTCATTATATTTGTCTAAATTATCACTTTTTTGGGGGAGAGGTGGTACATGGTCCAGGAATCAAACCCAGGTCTCCCACGTGGAAGGCAAGCATTCTACCACTGAACCACCCGTGCACCCTTAAGTTATCATTTTTTTCCAGACTGATCCACTTGTTTCACCCTCTTCCAATCTACCCTCCTAATTGCCCACAGAGTGATAGTTTTGAAATGTATATTTTGATCATTTCATGCCCTTTCACAGATAATTTCATTGGTTTCTTATTGAATTGTTATTGATGTAACATCAATAATTTGTAAGGCCTCTTATTGTCTGCTACCACATGAAATCTTATCACTTTCTCCCTCCCCCTGTTGTTTGACATATTAAACTACTTGTGGTTCTCCCGCATGCATTTAAACAAGAGCTCTGTCCCGAATTGATTAAATGGATTTCAAATTTGGATCAGGGTGGAGGTCAGGTGTGATATGATAGGAAACTTAGGACATGATGTATGAGAAAAGACAGTTTGTAATTCACAGGCCCTAGAGACAGAGGGGTATTGTGGCAGGGGAAGCTCAATGAGCTTGGGTAGCTCAACAGCAGGTGGAGAGCACACAAGTAGCAAGAGGGACCCCTGGTCTGTGCCTTTATTGTAGTCCAGGGTGACTGTTAGTAGACTTTCCACTGGAGTAAAGGTTGCTTGGTTTAAAGCAAACACATAGGAAAAGAGAAAGGGACTGGGGTGGGGAGGGGACAAGAGTAGTAAAGGATGGATTTTATGCCCCAGCCCTGGAAAGCTGCTTATTAACTAGGCAAGAGGTCAGTGTTGAGGCAAGCAATTTAGCCAAAGTAAGGTGGATACTATGCCAATTTGAAAGGATTTATGTACCCTAGAAAAGCCATGCTTAATCCTAATCCAAGTTCTTTAAACCTTATTCACCACTGTATGTTGGAAAACTTGATTAGATTACCTCCACAGAGATGAGACTCGCCCAATTGGGGGTATTGACTTCTGAATAGAGGGAGATGTGACTCCACCCAATTCAGGTGGGTCTTGATTAGTTTACTGGAATCCTTTAAAAGAGGAAGCATTTTGGAGAAAGCTTCAGAATGACAAGAGAGCCACAAGAACTACCGGAGCCCACACAGCCAAAGACATTGGAGTTGAAGAAGAAAAACACCCCTGGTGGAGCTTCTTGAAAGATTTCTGGAGAGAAAGTTAGCAGACTTCACCATGTTCGCCACCTGCCTTTCCAGTTGAGAGAGAAACCCTGAACTTAATCAGCCTTTCTTGAGTGAAGGTAACCTCTTGATGGTGCCTTAATTTGGATATTTTTATAGATTTGCTTTAATTTGGAGATTGTCATGGCCTTAGAGCTATAAACTAGCAACTTATTAAATTCTCTTTTTAAAAAGCCATTCTGTTTCTGGTATATCGTATTCCAGCAGCTGGCAAACCAGAACAGATACCAAGGCAACAAGCACACAAAGTTGACAGTTCTAACAAACTCCCTTTTCTTTGTGGGTAGTGGAAGGGGAGAAATCAAAATTAAAACTACACAGATCTAATTAAAAAAAAAAAGCTAAAGCCATAACTTCAACAAACTTTCTTCAGCTGATAAACCCCAGCTCGTCCTCTAGTAACCTATTCAGTTCTTATCCTCTAAAAGTCTATTCATTTCTTCCTCTACCAGATGGCTTTCCCTAAACCCGTCAGGCTGAGTGGACCATCCCACTCCATGTTGCCAGCAGCACTATGGGGACTGCCCACCCCCACCCTAACATTATAATTTCTAGGTTGTTTTATTTTCCAAACTCAGTCATGACTTATTATTAACAGTCAGTGCAATACATTTTTTCCCATTACTATTCACTCATTCCATTTCACCCTTCCTTTTCCCTTCACATATAAGCATCTGTTGTAATGTGTTCTTTGGATCCATACATTTATATGTATCCTTGATTTTAGATACATCTTTATGAAAATGGAATTTTGCTGTGCCTGTGTATTTTCCAAAATCACCTGTTAATTTGCCTGTATCTTCCACTGGATCATAAGCTACTTATGGATAGGAATCCAACCTCTTTCCAAGCTAAACAATTTACACAGGAGAACTCAATAAGAGTTCGCAATGTGTACTAAGTCCATGAAGCAAAAAAACATATGAATTTAAAAATCTATATTCTAGCTGAATATCTAATGGCCTTTGGTGGACTTTGTAAGTTTTATATCTCTTGTCAGGAATGTAACATGAGAACTCACAATGAGAGCTAAAATCTTAAAATGTAAGACCATTTGAATCTCAGCCTCTTTCACTACCTATTTCTTCATTCTCTGAGTCATCCCTCTAACACTATCCCTACTAAGCCTGGTCAATATTATAAAACAACTAATGGGCAGTGGCTAAAATGTTTGGAAGGCTTCTGCTTCTTTCTCAAAATGGTTGCTGATTAATAGCTGAAGTGATCTACTTCAGAGGGAATCTGAGGTTTCCAATGAACCCAAAGCCAGATTCCTCATTCCCATTATCCACTAGAGGACTGCAAAGATTTGTGCCTTGACTTTGAACCATTGCTTAACTTTACAGTCCACTTGCCCGTGGTTCAGAAACCGAGCATGTCAGCACTCCTTTTTACTACCTCACTGTAGCAGCAAATGTGTTTTGTTCTCTTCTTTCAAAAGTGAGGATTGTATTTGAAAAATCACTCTCTTCCCTAGGGAACCACTCACTCCTAACTCCCTGACTGGCCATGAGGTCCTCAAAATTAAGAAAGATATCCAGAAATGTGAGTTTGTACAGAAAGAACTAGAAAAACCATCCAGACATGTAACAGTTCAGTTATGTGCCTGGCTTCTGTCAGAAGAAATGTGAGCCTGAATTTTCAGGCTCATAATAGACATGTACAGTTAACTGACTTTTATCTTGCCTCTGTCATACTGATCTATCAGTGAATCTATAATAGAAGATGGGAGCCTGAAACAGTAAAAAGTAATAACCATTGAGATGGATAGCCCAAGCAAAAATGTAGTTTCATGGGGACACTTAGTGCAAAGAACTGTAGATTCATGTCAAGGGGGCATAAGTATCCCCTTCAAAGCCAACTGTTAAAAACACCTAGTGCACAGATGACCTGCCTTCAGAATATGATATGTTTCCGTATTGATTTTCAGAGTTTCAAAACAACAGGAAATAGCCAAGTGAAAGTTTCTTTGCAGAGCACTAAAAGTAATTTACCTTCTTCCTTTGATTTCAGCTTCAGATTTTGTTTTATGGTTCAAAGTACAAGTGCTTATTTTTAAAAATTCATTTCTAACTTATAGCAGAAAGTAGCACCAGAGACCAAGAAAGTGTGGAGAAAGAAATGAGCCAGGAAATGAAACAAAAACAGTCCCCCTACCCACCCAAATTGCATTAATGAAATTAAAGGTAAGTCACTATGCAATAACTTTGTCATTTAAGCATAAGCCCATTGATGGGCAGGTACGATTTTGCCATTATCAGAGCATTCTGATGAAGCAATTGAAGAGCCTTTACAATGCTTTTTAGCATGGCCTCTAAATCATGTGTTTAGTTTCTGATATTCTATAGTTTGTACATCTTTTTACATGAAATGATTGGCCATATTTTTAAAAAATAGCCTCCTAGGAGAGGAAGAAAACAGTTTACTTTTCAGTGCAAATTGGCACCATCTTCATATCATTGATGTATAGTGAATGCTAACCATAGTGCAATGCAAATAATTTACTCTTCCTAACTAACCTCCTTTTTCGGAGATAATACATTTTGTATTCACATCAATTTGCTTTGCACAGTACATTGAGATGCAGGGAAACAAAATTTTGGCTTATTCAGTACACAAATGTGATATTTGTTTCTATTGTTTTCACTTTCGGTGTTAGCAGGTGGTATCAGACAGAGTTCCGGTACAAAGAAAATAGCATACTCACAAAAAGTGATTGCAATGGGTTTTAATGAGGACACAAAGGGTGGGCAGAGTTAGCTGAAACTCACCGAGGAAGGGGAAGCACCCCACAGGCTCCCAACCAACGCTAAGTTTGAAATAACAAGAAGAGGGAATATTGAGAGACCCGGGTGAAAACCAGGTCTGTAAGAGAGCACAGCCCTCCAAGAGCTGTGGCTATCAGAAGAGAACACCCGCAACCCATGGACCAGTGGCAGGGAGCCAAGGCAACAAATACCCTAACTTTTCCTGCCTCAATGTCTTCCAGCTTCCTATTGGCTGAACCCCATTGAAAGTCAGAGGAAAAGAATCCTAGTCCCCCTTCAGCTTTGCCTCCTGGAACAAAGATCAAAGGGGGGAAGGCTGGAAAAAAATATGAAGAGGCAAATAGAAAGTACCCATCATAGCAGTCTACATAGCTGTATTTTATTTTAGGTGTTTGCTGCATGCTTACAGAATTGGCAATATAAATGTAATTTTTTCAACTGCAATAAAAAAAAATTAGAAAAGACTGTAGATATGATAGACCCTGACCAAATTAAGAGGGCTGCTCAGCTTTAGGAAGTATGAGTGTGAAGTAAGAACACTGATGAACATTAGGGGAACTGTTAAGATTTTGAGGAAAATTAAACATAGCAGAGTTTATAGCAAATACAAATACTGTGATAATATTTCTAGGAGGTCATGTGAATAACTAAACTTTTCCTCAACCTCCTAATTCCCTACTCCACATGCACAATGAATTCAGAATGTGGACATATGCCCCCTAGTTTATAAGAAAAACAAGAAACTAGGATTTGGTTTAAAGACATTCAATCATAAACTATGAATTTAAATAACTGATTATATTCATAAACAGAAAAACATCAGAGGTATACATTTATTTGAACAAGGTTAAAAGTGTATGAACTTTAGATTATTTTTTTCTTAATCACACCCTCATAAGGAGCCCATTTATTGCAAACATTTAAATATGTTAGGTATTAGATAGGACTAGACAATTTTTTCTTTTTCATCCTCAGACGTTTTCATTGTGACTTCTACAATGAAATGGTCTGGGTTTGAGGGTTAGAATACCATGGGGTCTCACCTAAAATATATACATTTATCTATTTTTATGAGGAGGTTGACATTCTTAGCAGTAAATGTACATGCTATTCAGAATCTGGGTCTTATGTTATATATTAGTCATGTCTTAAAAGAAAAATGTGACCGCTACATTACTATATAGGTAGATTATCTACCTGTCCATTATCCACCTATCTACTAATCTAAATTTACAATAATTCAAATGCAAAAAGCAGTGTACTTGAGGAATTCTCTCCACGAATTGCCAGTCATTGGAGAAATATTTACAGTTCAAGCCCATTAGGGTGGTTGGCTCTCACTTCAGATAAAATGATTATTCTATGCTGTCCTAGTGTAAGTTTGCTTTGCTTTCTTCCTTTGCTTGTACTCCGTCTCATCAAAGACAACTTTTTAAAGCTTGAAGATTTCACAAACAGTTTTTAATGGATTCAATTGTTCCCTTTCTCTTTTTAAGTATAGATAGCAGTAGGTAAAAATACAGCTAAATGCTTCTTTCAAAGTATGTTCATATATCAGTTCCATTAGACCAGCATTATAAGGTGTATTAACATGTTAGTTGTAAAGAAAAGTACCATCCTAGAATAGTAAATATATATATAAAAGGCTCATTTCTATATATGGCTATACATACAAACACACACACAAGTATACAAATGTGCTGAGCTAAGACGTAACTTCGAGAAGTAGGCCCATGAATATGGTGTTTGAATCAGAAAATCTGCCTTAAAATCCTGACTCTACCCTTTCCTGATTATGATCTTAAAATTAAAATCCCTCTATCTCTTACCCACTAACTAATTCTCTAACCACTACCTCAAACCCTCTGTTCTCATCTCTATGACCATCTGTTATCACTCATTTGCTTCTAGATATGGTTGGCCTCGCTTCATCTATCATTTCATTTAACTCATCCCTTCTTTCAAAGCTCAGCTTACTTGTCACTTTCTCCAGAATCCCTTCCTGAGTCCTCCTAGCTGAGTTAGATAACACCTACCTCAGTGTTCCTGTAGTCACTATCCATATCACTTATATCACAGCATTTATCTCCTAGCCTGGAGGGTTTCTGTTCTCTGGACTGTCTTCTCCAATGGATCAAAACCCCTTGAAGGAAGCAGACAGCATCATGTTTACATTAGTGTTGATGCCTCTGTATTAAAATATGTGGCACACAGTAGAATTTCAGTGGGAGTTTGGTGAATGACTGAAACTTGAGCTGGTGACTCCAATCTCACCAACCTTATACATACTATCACTTCATGAACAAATGAGTGAGACTAAAGTTCCAAGAATTTTAGTAATATGCCAAAGTAAAGAATAGAAACGGGGGAGCAGAAGTTGATCCCAAGCTGTCCGACTCAAAAGAACATGGCTTTCCTCCTGTGCCATGTTAATTCTATGGGGCAGACAATGGTCTACCTTACAGGGTTGATATAAGGAACAAGGGAAATCATGTTAGCAAATAACATGGGACAGGAACCAAGAAGTCTAGAATATTTACTTTTAAGGAGGAAAATATTACTAAAAAGTATAGAAAATAACTGAATCTTACACAATTACCTAGCTATACCTCCTTTCCCCAATCCGAAAGAATATTTTCTTGAGAACAATCAAACCCTATACAGTAGACTTCAATTAGTCTCTCTTAGTATGTTTAATAAACACAGTTGCAGTGCTAGAGTTTCTATATACTAAGGCTGACAAGAAAATGTATAGAACCAGTAGCATAGTAAAGAGCATGAGCGGAAGGCTCGCTCATTCTATTACTCTGTAAAATGCCATCAGCCTATAGTTTAAAGAGAGAAAGATGCAGGGAGAGTAAAGTTCAATTGCCCTCTAATTACCCCTAATTAGCAGATTGAAAGCTCTTTGTACGTTACAAAAGATACCTATTTCTATGGTTCAGCAACTGATGTGAATAGTCCAAGTGGACAGAAACCACTAGAGTAGAAAATAATTTGGGGAGAAATACATCTAATTTCAGTAGTGTTTTATGAGACAAATAATGAGTTTAGGAAAATTTTTCCTGATTTAATAATAAGAAAGAAGAATAATTACAACAAACATGGATCTTTTGTAGTAATCAAAAGCTAATAAAAGTCAATGTAACTTAGGGAATTCAGCACAACTAGCATTTTTGCAAAAAAACAATTTATGAACCAATTCTATTTTCCAAAGCTCTGTTGAAGGAGATATTTTGGAAACCCCAAATGCATCACTTCATATCAATAATGCCATACATTTTGACAATTTAACTCCTAATGGCTCTGACTGAAGTTTAAATGTAACTTTCACACAGGGTTCCCTTGAGAATCTGCAATTAGACCTCTACACCCTTAGGTTGGAGTTTGGCAGGAACAAGTTTTCCTTGGTGTTGAAGCAGAGTATTGTCTTCTCTCCTCCTTCCCCAAGCCTCATGTATGTAGTTTAGAGGATCAAAATGGAGTTTTCTGGGACCCGATGTTTGAATTGAAGGCAGGGACTTGGGGTAGGGCTCTGAAATGAGGAGGAATCAATGGCAAATGAAGGGGCAAGGAATGATGGACAGAAACAATGTGCTTCTTTTATCATTATATAACTATCAGTGGTTTTTACCTGATTCTCAGTCATTTTCTATCTCTTCTGACCAAATTCCCAGACAACCCAGAATGAGCTGACCTTGAATATCACGTTCTTTACTAAATTCTTTCTTTCTTAGCCGACATTTTGTGGTTGAACAGATGAATCCCAGATGTGAGAAGAATAGTTTGCATTCACACAAGGAATGAAGTCCTGGCTCATTAAAGGAAAGATACCATTCCTTCCTGGCTTAGAATGCCAAGAAAACATTTCCTTGAGTTGTGAGGGAATTGGGAAATTTAACGAAAGGAAATTCTTCCTGGGTTACCAGGAAAGTCATAACAAGAGACTACCATTTGATATCCTGCCCATTTCCAATTTGATCCCCTATTCATCTCCCACACTCTCCTCTTTTATGTCATTCTTAACTGGATCCAATATTGACACCCTTATTCTCCCTTCACTAGTTCAAAAAGCTGGCACTGTACTGTTTCCAAAAGGTTGGCACAGTAAAAGAAGTAGCAGAATCTCTATATCTTCAGTGTGTGTAGTGCTGAGAGAGGATAAAGATTAAGAGGGAGAGGCAATGGGTACATACCTAACTTTCACTCAGGAAGTGATCTAGTAGCTGAGGGGCAAAGGATAACCCTGTATTGCCTAAGGGAGAAAGCGGCACTATATGCTGAAGCCATTATCAACTCTGCAAAGCCTGAGAATGGTCTGAGCTGGTTCCTCCAGTTATAAACAATTCATTCACAGTTCAGGGAATCTCAAGAGCTTGCTAGTTCTCTGTTGCTACTTACAACCAGTCTTCCTCAGGGCATTACAAGAAGTGCTGACTTTTCACTTACTGGCAGGGAGAACATCCTCATTGGAATGTCCTGGGCGGGTATGGCAGGTGGGAAGGGGGATACTTTCTCTTTTTGCCATGTTTTTAAATGAAATTTGTTTATTTAAATTGAGAAGAGAGTTGACTAAAGAACTCAGAATAAAAAAAAAGAATAATTATAAAAGATGTGTTTTTAACTTAGAAGTTTCACTTCGATTCCCAAATTTTCTGGAGTTCAGGCTTCCTCATCAAACAACACACTGTCCAAGTGTAGACCTTCCAACATCACAGCCTACCCTGAGATGAAAATTTGTGAGTGAAGAAATTTCCATGCCAGACATAAACCTGACTGGATGTGACACATTGATGCCCAAATACAAGTCTGAGTACTACTTCTTCTCACTGTGATTAAAAGCAAATGCTTTAATTTTTTTTATTTTAAAATATAAATATAAATAAATAAATAAAAGCTCCATTATTTTTCTCTGTATGCTTAGTCCACTCTCCCACTTATATTTTATTTGTTTATCTGAGGAAATCTTGGTGGGAGGACATTGTCAGATAGAACAGGTCCCTGATCAGAAGTCATAATGCCCAGACCTATTTCAGTTCTGCTAACAGTATGAAAAAATAAGAATGTTCATAACCCTAATTAATGGGGAGGGGTGGTATTATCGCCAATATTACAGAGGAATTATTAAATACAATTACTGATCTGATAGAAAATGATCAAGCCTACAGATCTGTTTGTCATTGCATCATTTTTTTTAATGATTCTAGTGTATATATGTAAGGTTTTTGAGTTCACCAAACAATGACTTACTTGAATATTTCATTTCATTCATGTAGCCTAGCCACAAATTATTTTTCCTACTTTAGAATCTAACGGATTGCTATGAAAGAAAACCCTGATGCTTGGAACAACAATAACAGAAACCAAAATTTTATGCTTTGTTCTTTTACAGGCCCCTTCAAATCCCAGGAACAGGTGCTTTAAATTAGGCTGCTGAAGGCCAGCAGTGCCTAGCTTTATTATACTTTGGTAAATAACAGTCGCTGTTGTCATCTGAATTTTCTATACTTCCAGAAAATGTCACTAGCCACATGTCAGCAGGGTTCTTTGTCTAATTTCTACAGCTAAGGTGGCAAGAAGGTTATTAGAAGTAATAGCAAATTTAAAGTTTTATTAGCAGTAAACTACAAAAGCTAATGGTGATGCCAACACCAGATAAAATCATTGTCACAGTTAATTCTGAACTCCTTATTTCAAGCTTAATAATAGGAAACTCAATGGAAAGGATATTACACGCCCCATATCACTCATGAGTGCCGCAGGCCTGAGTAACTTGTTATTTTGCTCATGAGTGAAATAAAATGCAGATTATACTGCCTGCTATCAGGGGCACTGTTTTAATTGAGGGTGTATGCATGGTGATGAGGGGGCTCCGAGTAAGTTCTCGTTTTTGTAAATGCTATAAGAAAGTTCTTTTCACTTATAACTGTGACTGGGCACATCACCTTTCTATTATTTTTGTGCTTTTAAAATTATCATTGCTTTGGCTTTGGAGAAATGAAAGCAAGTTGGGGAGAATGGCAGAGTAGCATTTGGTGCCTCTCACCAGCGCTTCCACAAAACTGCTTCTCCAGCATTCTAGTGCCTTTGTCTCTACCCCCTCAGTCGACAGAGGCAAACAATGGAATATTTGTGTTGCTCTGTTTGTCTCATTCCAATCATGTATACCAAAACCAAAAAGCCATTCCACTCTGACATATACCATCGGCCAGGAATAAATAATACAAGATGCACTCCTCCGTGCTTTACATTTACTAAGAAAATAGGTGTTTCCAAGAATCAAGATCACAAGGGATTTCTTGTTCTTTTTTCTAAAGTGTGTTGTTCTTTCCTTTCAAACAAGTTGAAGCAATTTCTGATCCTGTGCCACAAATCATCCAAATGCACTGCCTTGTGAGCTGCGTGTGCATTCCTGCTTTAAGGTGTGCCTTACACTGACTTGGCAGCGTCTGTCATTATGCAGGTCTAACTTCAGGCTGCAGTGTGTATGGAGATGACTATTTTTAAGCAAGTCCTATTCCCTTTGATTGAACTTGAAATCCTAAGACTTCCACAGCCAAGATCATTTGTGTTTCTCTATGTTTCAATATTCTCTTTGAAATATTTGTCTGATGAACCACCGTATGGACAGAGTTGCCTATAGTTCAATTATCACTCCACGACAATTTGCCTTTTTCTAGGAACGGAGAGGTAAAAGATCTGCCTAGCCAAGCTTTTACATTAGTTAAGCATGGAGAAACAGGTAGAGGTAAATAGTTAAACCCCTGCTTTAGTCATTTAAATTTGTAAAACATACAAAAATCTGAGCTCAAGACCTTGGCAGTTGTGAGTGATTTACACATGAGCAGGTGAAATTAGAAGCCAAATTACAATCTCAACCGGTTCAATAATGCTTTTAAACTAGTAGTGGGATGAGTTTCATTTTTGATCATTTCCTCACTGCTGTTCCCTATGTCATATTTCAGTTTGCAGGCTCTGTTCTTTAAATGGCATTTTCTTTTAGCCAAAGCATCGAGCTGTAAATTTACTGAGAAATACACGTGTTTACAATACGATGATGCCATTACTAATAAGTCCCATTAGTTTCAGGAAAAATGAAACACTATATTCCCAAAGTGTAAACAAACAGTCCTAGATTCTAGAGATTATTACTACCAGGAACACAAAATGCAAGGCCATGAGAGTTTCTAAATATGTACAATTTCACAAGATTGACATTGACACGGACGCACCCTATGTTCATCTCCGCTTATTTCCTATTCATACCCCATTCTTGTGTTTGACAATGAATATGGTTTTGTGGCACTTGAAATCCTTCTTTTATTAAAAAACAGAAAGGATGTCAGCCAGTTAAACATGATATTAGGATTTCATCTTTTTTTGTTTTGCAGCCACCAAATTTAAGAGAACCATCAGCTCTCATCAAAAGATGCTTTTAATGAATTGTCATACCTAATTTTTCATGGACGCCATGATGTCTGGTTTGCTTCTCTCTGGAGTCCCTAAGGACCCGTAGAGATTTTTAATGGGCGTGAGAAACCGTCTCATGCCCTGGATTATAGAATTGTCTGCCACGATAGACAGCTATCTGCTTTATTTGAGACACATTGTCTCTGGAAGTTTTCCTCACCATTTTATTGGGTATTTTCCATAGTTTATTAAGACATTGGATTCTGTTGATAATCATGTTAATAAGAACAGAGGGCGATACTCTGATGGCTCAGTAGCAGAAGACTTGGGTTTGTTTTGTTTAGAAGTAATAGACATTTTAAGTTTATATTTAAAATGATTATTTCCAGAGGAATAATTGTTTTGTGATTTTCATGATTGTTAAAATATTATACTTTTAAATGCTTTAACAACTTCATCTAAAGAGAAGCCTTGGTCTTTAACCATTTTATGAATCTCCTCCAGTTACTGAATGTCTAATAGGCACGCTTCTTAGTGTGTGCATACTAGTTATTTTCTTTAAAATGATAGTTTCACCTGGAGAAAAAATAAGGAAGAAAAGTAGTGAAAATCTCTGCCCCAGTGAAGTTTACATTGTTGTCAAGAGATAAGAACAACATTTAGTGTGCTGGTCGACAGTAAATGTTAGGAAGAAAAACAAAACAGAAAATGAGAAATGATCAGGGAAAGCCTCTTTGAAAAGGTGGCATTAGAGCAAAAAGCCCTGAAGGAAGCAAGGAAGCAAGGTGTGAAACTGACTGGCTGGAGAGAGAGAGAATGTTCCAGGCAGAAAAGCAAGTGCAAAAGCCCGCAGCCAGGAACCTCCCTGGAGTGTTTGAAGAATAGTGGGGAGGTGAATGTGGCTGGGGCAAAATGAGCAAGGGAGGGAGAATTGAAGGTGACTAGGTCAGAAAGATGGGTGAGATGGGGGGTAGGGGGTTTGATGAATGGCTTTAACCCCCAGGTCAGCTGGGAAGCCATCAGAGGATTCTAAGCTGAGGAGTAGGGTGATCTAACTTGAAATCTAGAAGGAAGGAGTCAAGCTACCTTGAAAATAGAGCACTGGGGCTAAGAGTGGAAGCGGAGACCTAGCTGAGGTGCTATCGAAATAATGCAGATGAAACATGTTGGAGGCTTGGATCATCAGTGGAGGCAGGACAAAGAGGTTAGATTCTAGATATACATATTAAAGTAAAGAGGATTTGCTGACAAATTTATATAGAATGTAAGAGAAAGAAAGTCAAGGATGATTTCAAGTTTTCAACCTGAGTGAATGCAAGTATAGAGCTGTCATTTAACAAATAATGGAGAAGAGTTTGGGAGAAGGAAGTTTGGGATAGGGAGGGAATCGGGAATTCTATGAAGAGGTGTTGATTAAGCAGTTGTAAAAGGAGTCTGTAGTTCGTGGAGGTTCTCAATAGAGATATCTTAATCCTTGAGACTATGACATCATGAGTGAAGACAGAGAAGAGAAGGAATTCAAAGACTGAATTCTTGGGCCCTCCTTATTTAGAGTTCAGAGAGATAAGGAGAACCAAACAAAGGAGACAGAAGTGTCCAGTAAGATAGGAGGAAATCTGGGAGGTGGCTGTGTCCCAGAAACCAAGTGAAGAAACTAATAAAGAAATAAAGGGTGATAATGAAAGGTACGAATTTATTCTAAATAAAAATTATTTATCTATCCCAAAAATGGCATGACAGTTTAATATGTCAGTGAACACATTTAAATGTAATTAAGCAAAACTTGTACTTTGGAATCTAAGCCACTTATATGTCAATCACTGGTTGGAAAACTCAAAGAAATTTAGATATCTAGAATAGCATCATGAGCATTCAAAAGTTTAACCAATTCTGTTGAGATTCTGAAAACCTATTTCCAAACTCCTTTGGCCTTTTTAGAGTGTTATATATAAGTAACATCAATTGAATATAAATTTTTTTATGGTTATGCTTGCTTTGGGATGCTCAAGATACAGTTTTTAATGCTTGACATTTAAACTTTCTCAAATTTTAGAATTCCTGTCAAATATTTCCTTATTGTTTATTCTTGGTTTGAATTCTCTCAAATTGAAGCTCTCATCTTTGGAAGTCTTATTCCTGGCATGATTTGTGGGAGTTGGGCTTTTGCAACATTTAGACCACAAGAAGCTTTTTGTGATTTGGGCTTTATTTACTGCTTCATAATTTTATGCATCAATTTTGGAATTGCATCAGCAGTATTACAACCTGAACTACCAAATAGGAGGCCAATTTATCTAAAGAGGCGTTTCTGTTTCATCTTGCTTTGTTTGGAGTGGGAGCATGAAGAAGGAAAATGGAGACAGTGTGGCAACTTTCCTATTAGTTTAACTAATGATTAAATCAACTGCAAAATTTAAAACCTAAGCCGTGTCTCTAAGCAGCCTGTCTTTGAGGGATTCCTGGTGTCTCCCATTACAGAATTCCTCTGTTAAAGTTCTTCCAGTGTGCCCCAGTGAAACTGCTGGGTTTCTAAGGAGCAGGAGTTGCTATCTAAGTAGCAGGATAAATGTATCAACAAGCAACAGAGACACAGAGCTGCCTGTTTCAAGCCAGTCCCTTTATTAAAAGCTCCCCTGACCCCTGGACTTCTCTTTTGCCAGAGTCATCATTTTCATAACTACTTTTCAATGCCCCCACCCCAAGATGCTAAGTTATATAAGAGCTCAAATTGTATATGCTATTATATTCCTAGCACCTTATACCTATCAGGCATACCCTGATACTTGCTGTAAGAAAGAATGAAAGGCCCAATATGCGTGAATATCTTCCAAGTCATAAGCATAGTAATTTTTACAACGCTATACTCGATAAAATTAAACATTTGGCAAGTAAATTAATGAATGGATCTCCTATAGTCTAGAAGCAGAAGATTTCATAACATTAGCCAGGAGGAAGTCCCTAGTTACGAAGTGAACAGATCTTTGAGAAACCAGAAGTATGGAATAGAAAGTACCTTCATAACAGATTATAAAGTCAATTGCTCCAGGCAGCATCAGATAATTTACACGTGTTCTGATAGTCAGCCTACTCTGCTTTACCTTATTTTTCCCAATAGTGATGACTCGTGCTCTCCCTCATAGCCTGAGTAGAAAGTAAAAACATGACAAAAGTCAATGAACGAAGGGTGTTCCTGCTACATTGGATATGATCAAAGTACCCACCTGTTTTAAGTTTCTTTTAGAGCATGTGTATCGTCAAGGATATGCCCCTCTAAGAGGTCAGGATGCAAAAATTTTCATAGTAGAACAAGGTTTCTAGGCTAAGAGGGGGCAAAGCTCCTGAGACTGAAAGATGACATAGGATGACAAAAGGAGACAAATTATATTTTGTGACATATGGATGTGGTATGAGAGTCTCATTCCCTGAAGGCTCTTAGCTCTCTAGTTCCTTTCCATTTATTCCATTTCATTTCTATTCATTTCAACAATGTGGCCAAAGTTTATAATCGTTTATGTATCTGTGAGTGCTGTGCAAGAAGAGAAGTAAAGAGGAGGTGGAAGAGAATGAAAGAATTAAGAAGTAAAATGTAGAGAGATTGATAGAGGACATGCTTATTCTGCCTGGGAACTATATTATCTTGAATACTTCCCAAGACCATGTGAAGTCAGCATTATTTGCTCCATATACAGACGAGAGGGGAGAGATGTGAAATACACTGGCACAGACCCTAAAAGCTCCTATTTCATCTGACCCAATTGCCTCTATAAATGTTCTTACATTTTTCTCCTTTATTTGCTCTGCTCCATTCACACTGGTCAGCCTGTTCCTCAAACATGACAGACAGCACTTCTGCCATAGTGCCTTTTCACTTACAGCCCCACCTGCTCGGAATGCTTTTCCACCAAATAACCACATAGTTCACTGTTTTTCTTTGTTCTCTGTTCAAATATCACCAATTCCTCTCAACTTCTTGATAGTCCCATAACCCATTCATTGCTTTTCTTCAAAATACTTCTCACCATCTTTCTTACATCCCACTCCCCACCCTCTAAAAGAAAAGTCAGACCCTCAGACAGTGGTGTGCATGTAGATAGCTTATTTTGGAAGTAATGCCAAGGAATAGAAGTGGGAGAATGGAAACAGGAAAGGAAGGAAATCTGATCCAGTGCTGCGTTTTGAGTTGGTTGCCAAGGTTGGTAATGAGGGCTCGATATTATCAGGGACCCTTAAGCATCCCTGTAGAGTATATTTCAGAATTGTCTACCTGACACATAGGCTCTTATCCCTCATGGTTCAAGTGTCAACCCTGAGGTGTGGTTTAGAATGGGGCTCATGTTCAGAATGGCTGAGCAGATTCTTATAGGTGTTCCATGTAGAAGTGGGCATATGTGGTTTCTGATAGAGCCCACCTCTTGCATCATCAACAAAAAAACCAGGGTGGAAAGCATGCAGAACAAGCTAGAGTCCCTGTTGCTTCAACTGGTCCTGAGGCCATAAACTGATCTTAATCATCATCTTCTTCATCTGCACCATTTTCCATTTCCCTCACTCTTATTCAGGACCCCAGTTAGTCTAACCTAGCTTGTTTGGCAGGATAACCCATACCTGTACCTCCAAGGGATCAGTGACCTTGATTACCATACCCAGCTCAGGCCACTGTCTTTATAGTTGTTCTTTTGCTGTTATCACCAGGAGAAGCTTCAGTGAAGCTGCTGGGTTCTAAATGAAATCATGCATGAAACCAGTGGGCAGCAGCAGCCAGAGTTCTTTCACAGTAATCAGGATCAATTACCCCTGCTAATATGACGATGACTTCCTTTGGATCCACTTACATGAGAAGCCCAAAATGACCAAACAGTAGTCAAAGTTTCAAGGTCTGATACACTTACCAGCCTCTGTATGGAAGAGTCGGCCACTCCACTGAAAACCAGACTCCAAATCTAGCAGAGTCAGAGTTGTGGGGGTGGTAAGCACAAATTCCACAAGGGACATGCTTTGAGTGACAGCAAGTAGGGCCAATTTTACTTCTACTTCTTGGTTCTTGGACTCATGTATTCTGGCTTTAAGGGTTACAGCACCATATAACGGCCACTGATTCAGCTCATATACCACTCCCGGAAGGAGAACATCCCAACCATACAGGATATAATCCCTGAATGCACCTTAGCCAAGCCCTTAATTTGCCTTTCTGACATTCTATGAGGCAGCCACAAACTACTTTAAGAGCAAGAACTGTGCCTTTTACACCAGTATACTCACAGCCCATAGCTTAGTACCTGGTACATATTAGACACGAAATACATTTTTTTGAAGAAAGGATGAATGCATCAATCAATCTCTTTAGATTATCTGGGAACATTCAAAATCACAAAATGAATAGATTGAAATTCATTATAAGCTAGTATCTCACATGATTAAAATTTGAGGAATGATGTATATATGTACAAATATCATTAGTACATTTGAAGTTAAAAAATAAAATTAGGAAAATTGAACAACTAGCATCTTTGTAATATATGTAAAATTAATCTATTAGTATAAGCACCATGTTTATTTACTTTAACATGCTAACAAATCATAAACTTGGCAATATAGGGGTAAAAATTCACTTATTTTTCTTTGTCTTATATGCTAATAAATTTCAAGTATAAAAATCCTCATTAAGAAATGTTATGTTCACGAATAAATTGCCAAAATCCTATTCAACCAGATTAAATGTATGATTAAATATTTAAAATGACATTTATTGCATCAATTTTTTAAATAAAGCTGGAGAAAGCTGTTAATATAACTTAA
The DNA here is from genome assembly GCF_023851605.1 of Tamandua tetradactyla. Lineage (NCBI taxonomy): Eukaryota > Metazoa > Chordata > Mammalia > Pilosa > Myrmecophagidae > Tamandua > Tamandua tetradactyla. The sequence goes on along the minus strand of NC_135337.1, from coordinate 41,707,110 downwards.
TAACCCAAAACCTTATTCTCTTTAATTTTCTAGCATATTTCTCCATTATATATTTTGTCTAACACTACTAAAATATCTGAAAATAATACCTCCAGCACCAAAATGAAGTTTTGCAGCATTAAAGGAAAAGTTGTAAATGTATAATGTTTTATACACATTTCAGTTTAGTTCATTATATATTCTGATAGGTTTCTTACCAGAGGGATTTCAAGGCTTGGGAAAATAAAGTCATCCTAATTTCATTTGTAGGTAGTATCACTTCAGTATTAAACATTGGACAGTTACTGAGCCTGAGTGTTTAAGTGCTCAAAAAAATCACAGAAAATCCTTTTTTTTTTTTGCCCAATTATCAATTGTGAATTTGTGGTGAGAAGTAATGTCATTTACCTGGTCCAATGTTAATGCTTCATTTCAAGTAAAATGTTGACATATATTCGTCTCTTCCCATTTGCACCAGCATCTGAATTCCACCATGGGGCTGAATTTTTGTTTAATGAAATCTTGTGTTCTTGGAAGAAAAAGAGCTAAAGTTTTATGCATAAAAGTAAAAATGACCCATCCTGAAATATTCCAGTCACAAATAAAAGGAATTCATAAAGCTTGTTTCCATTTGCTTTTACTTTCTCTTGGAGCAAATGAAATTTCTCTATTCAAATAAGCAGAATAATCACAGTATTTTACTCACTAGGGTACCAAAGAATACTGGTAGCTCAAATAATAACCAATGAGAATTTTTTTAAGTTATGAAGGATAACTCCCATTTTCTCATTTCCGCCTTCAGTTTCAAATGAATATGAATTTCTAACTTCATGCATTAAGAAATGTTTATGCTTTTAAAAAGTTCATTTGACTTCAGTAGTAATGTGGAAGCTCTGAAAAGGGTATTATATAAAGATAACTTATTTTCATGCCTCTGTTAAGCTCTTCAACCTGCGCAGATTCTGAAGGAGTCTTTCATTAGTGCCACAGGGAACTTAATGCAAAATTTCTTGATGCAGCCCAGTCAAATAAGTTTGAATTCTGGAAGCTCCTGGGTCCTCTTTTCTTCAAACATTATAAACTTTGGAGTCTTACATTTTCAAATGGCAGAGACACAGAAAATCATTCTGAGGTTTCCTGTAGCTTTTCTCTCCAAGGACTTCTTGCAAAGAATTCACATTTGCAGTTATACCTTAAATTAGAGATGTAAGTTTCCCTGCCTGGTCAATTATAGGTCCCTTGGCCTTATCAAGGAACACATGCTCTCTACTTTGCAAAGGTCTGAGTCAACAGCTTGTTGGCCTTTGAAGAACCACTGCTGCTTTTGCAGCTGGGCCTTTTTCTCTTTTTGCATGTTTCGGGACCACTGCTGGTTTTCATTCATCTCCATTCAGCGAGTTTCAGGTGACATTTTGGGGCTGGAAACATAATGTGTCAGAAGATAACTGTAGCTTCCTACTGTGTTAGTTATTGTTTCCTTTGTCAGGAGGTGAGTGAGCACAAATATTTTCCAATTGCTCTGATTTTCAGACAGGTTTAGATCTACTGAGCCATCACTGATGCACACGCCTATACCATTTAGAGACACTTGATACAGATTTCAGAGGAGATTTGTAAGTTCGGTCCTATACAAATAAAGGGACTACCATTCAACTTTTATCTAGAAGAGGAATAGATTTCATATCCTTTCCTTGGTTTACCTCCGCTCAGTATAAAAGAAGTAGATGTGATGCTTCCAAAATCCTTTTCTCATTTGGGTTCAAAAATAGCGGCTCACCTTTCAGCTAGAGGCAAAACATTATCACGAATAACAGAATCTGTCTCTTGGGATTCAGTTCAGCAGTCCTTTCTTGGATAAAATTCCCATCAGAATTAGAATGAAGTCCTTAGTGAAAACTTAAATTGCATTACAATATTCAGTTTCATAATTTCCACCAAGGCTCTGCCAAAGGCATTGAATGATTTATGACAAACTTGAAAACCTCAGTCTCCTCTTCCCAGAGGTTCTTCAATTATTTCTTTGACAAAGTCTGCTCCTGATTCCTTATTGAACTGAAGTAAAAAGGGGTTTAGGGTCATAATGTTTTTCCCTGAAACTTGTTCTTTTTAACTCCAGAATATCTTCAAGTGAAATATCATTTGATTGAATATTTTTAAATATTCCTTTTATAAAATATGGCTAAATATGATCTTTCTGCTACAGAATTTGGATGATTTGCCAATGTCTATTCTCTGTAATCTCATTTTAGTTACAAAAACTGTGCTATTAGAAATTCAAATCCATTATACTTCAGCCTGAAAAGTTAGCTCAGCTAGTAAGAATGTAAGTCTTGGTAAAACCCCATATTGGCCTCTATTTGATTTCCTGGACACTCAGAATGCAAATGCATGCCATTGGCCATAATGAGAAGTAGAGGAGTAGATATAGATAGATAGTGGAATTTAAAAGTTTGATTTGCCTCCTCATAAAGGAAAAACTGAGTCCTGGGCAAGTCACCCAACCAAGGTCCCATATTCCATTATGAACAGTGTGAGACCTACTTACTATTCAGAGAAATATGGTTTTCAATGCTGGATATAGTAATGCTAAGTAGCTATGTCATAGATAAGTCCTGTTCTTCAATTACTTAACCAGTTAAATGGAGATATCTACCTTCCAAGATGGTTGGGAAGATTAAAGATTACATATGTAGAAATTGTGGTCCAAAATATACATTAAATGAATGGTGTATTAGTCAGGGTTCTCCAGGAAAATGGAACTGACAGGCTTGATATATATGTAAATACTTTTGAAATTTACTATAGGAAATGGCTCACACTACTTCAAGTGGGAATAGGCAAGGTGGATTCCATAGGGAAGGCCTCAAGCTGATAACTGATGAACGTTTTAATGAATTCCCCAGGAGAAGCTAGCTGTTGAAAAGGAGAAATTTTTCCTTCTGACTGCAGACATCAATTGTTTCTTCTTTTAAAGACTTCAACTGATATGATGAGACTTCTCTCATTGCTGAAAACAATCTCCCCAGTTGATTGTAGAAGTCATTGGCCAGAGATGCAATCACCTTATTGATGATTTCATAGCACAGAATATCCTTACAGTAAAAATCTAGTCATGGCTTGTTTGACCAAATGACTGGACACAATAACCTAGCCAAGCTGAGACGTGACCTTAACCATTACAAATAGCAAAGACTGCAATAAATATTTTTATCCAGACTAATCTCCTTGCAGAATATCTCTAAAGCACAGGTTATGGTATGATCCTCCTCTACTTTAAAACTCTCAATGGCTTCCTACTACTGATGAAATTAAATTGAAATTTTCATTCTAACATGCAAGACCCTGCACATGAGGCCCTAGCCCATCTTTCCAAAAATAATTTCAACTGCCTTCTTATACTTATACATTTTCAAGTCTATTTGAATTGCTTTCCATTCCATAGGCCTTTGCCCACATTGTCTTAACCAAAATACTTACTTGTCTCACCAGTTTAAATATTCTTCCGAACACATGGAGCATTTCCATCCTGGTAAAGAGAAGAAAGGAACCAGCATTTATTGAGCATATGCTGTGTGAGGAGTTCCATGCTAGGCACTTTAAATATATTATTTATTAAAACTTTTTATGACTTCTGTCCTGGTCTACTTTGTTTTATTACTATGCGTGTATTTGTTTCATCTCACCTTTGAGATTACTGTCCATTAAGGACAGGAGCTACATCTTCATCTCAATGAAAATTCTTTTACAAGTAGAAGGCATTAAGGATAAAAGTGCTCATTGAATACCTTAGAATATGAGATGAAACATTGGTAAAAATGGGGGGGGGGCATATATGGCAACTTGGAAAACTGTGGCAGCTTAGTTTGGATAGAAGAGCTTTCTTTCATCCATCTTAAATTATGATGAGGTTTATGCATTTGTTTATTGAAAGGGAGCTGGAGTGTAAAATGTCATGTGGCATGTTGCAATTTTAACAGGTTGCCAATCCGGTTCCTCTTCCCCAGACCTAATCAATTACATTTGAAGAACGTGGAAAGAATAGGAAATATGAAGAATAGCAGTCCAATTCTGAGAAGTATATAGAATGGTTTGCAACATCATCCTGTGATGATATAAAAGTTCAAAAAAAAAAAACTATTATTCAAATACATCCATTAGCCTTCAATGTAAGCACAATATATTTCAGAAAACGGGAGGTATAGTGAGTTGAAAAGATGAGTTTATTAATCTCATCTAATAACATGTTCAATATTCAAAACATTTGAAATTTGACTGGGTATAAACCCTACATGTGTTTTATGATTACAAGTGCTACTTATAAAAAGACATCCATTTATATACTATTATTCATGTTATATAACTGAACACAAATGTTATTATATAAATCGATGTAGCTGATGAAAAAGCCAGAGTCATAAGTTATTGTATACCGCATTTTTTTCTTATTTTTCTGATCACATAAATACAAAAATGCACCTTTATTTTAGGGAATATATTCCTTTGGTGTTCAGACCCTAGAAAAGGAAGAGCAATTATTCCAAAACTTCAATATCGTTAAGTACACTAAACTTTAAACTCCAGGGCAAAGAAGAAATGGCAACCACCCCTTGACTAAAACTTAATAAGCTTCGGAATGGAAGCTTATAAACTAATAGTACAGACTGTAAAAGTTCACATTAGGACATAGCCTGGAGGTTGGAAGGTCAAAAGTCAGTGTAAAGACATAGAGGATAGGTGAAAGGTAAAGTGCAAGGGGATGGAAAAAGGTATTTAAAAGGTACCCACCATTCATTGCCTGGCCGCACTAGTGAACACTTCAGCAACAGACTCCAGCTTTTCAAGAAATGCGAAAAAAACACAAAACAAAAACTGGTCTCCTTTGGAGGGGAAATTGGGTTCTCCTTACAACTGGATAGGAGCCAGACATTAACTCTTTCAGCTCATGAGAATGCCTTTTAGGAAATCATGCTAGGCCTTAGTTCACAGCCAACAAAACAGCTGCTAGAGGAATCTGGATCCATGTGCTCTATACTCTGAAATGTAGGGAGCAAAGGAAGAATGCTTTCAATATAAAAGTGCAAAGTCCACGTTTCTCATCATCGTTCTGTGGATACAGAAGGTGCCTTTTCCTGAACCGCAATGGGGTAATTCAATTACAAGGTCATTAGACCCCAGCATACGATGATTCAATGGGAGTTCCTGTTTTCATTAAAAAAAAAAAAAGAAATAAAAGCCTTTTCTGTGTGTTCATATAACGTATATTCTGGCCTCTTGCACTCAGTTTACAAGGTTTCCAATTAAGCTCCAGAGAGGATTATATAGTTCACTGAACTGAGTCACTACACTACAACTGGGAAAGAAAAGGCACTCCTATTTTATCAGGAAAATAAACACTTTAACTTCATTTCCTCTACCACACATATTATCTTTGTCCTGCCACAACATTTTTTATAGGTTTTATTTCAAAGGATTACCTTGAGATTACTGTCAACACAAGTAATAGGGACGTCTCCCTACAGAATATAGGTTAGGTAGTTTTGCCTTCTAAAAATCTCACCGCAAACCGTACGGTATCATACGATATCTCTGAAATAATCTAACAACTTATGAACAAAGAAATACAGTTGTCCAACAGGACTTTGAACCAAAATTTTAGGCAAACAAAATGCCTAACAGTGACAAAGCAAAATTTACCAGCTGAATTTACCAGATGTGTCACTGTTTTCCACTGCTCCTCGCGACATCTGTAGGCAAAATACAATGTGCTGGACCACAATTTGCAGCTTGGGAAAAAGAAAATGTTTTTTAAACACATAAAGGTCCTTCCTTTCTTATGCAAGGGAAAAACACTTTGGTTATTATTCATTTCAAGTAAATGTTTCATAACCATGGAATTAAGTACTTCTGAAGGGTTCATTCCTGAGCTTTCTGGGTTGAATTAGGCTTTGCTCAGAACTATTCTTCATGTCACCCACATGTCTTAAGAACTGGAGCTTTCTGCTCAGCTGTGCATTTTTTTCCCAAAAGTGCTGGATATCTATGAATAAGTTCTCTGAAAGTTCAAAAGAACACCATGCATTCTGTATTTCTCTTCTCATCATTCCAAGTAAACACTACTAATAGACGAATCACTCTTTTTAAAATTTTTATGTACCTTTTGAGATTTCTTCACACACCATATAATATGTCCAAAGTATACAATGGCTCGCAATATCACCATATAGTTGCGTGGTCATCACCATGATCTTTTTAGAACACTTCTATTACTCAGGAAAAGAAATAAAAAGAAAAACCTTATACATCCCTTATTGCTCCCTCTTATCGATCACTAATATTGCAATGTACTTGATTTTAAGACATAAAGTAGAGGTAGATTAACCAAGACAATGTAGTATTGGCAGATAAATATATATCTGTGGAACAAAACAAAATACCTAAACGTAAAACCACACAATCATGGGTGAGTGACTTTTTTTTCAGTATAGTTATGCAATCATTATCAAAAATCAGGGCTACTGGGTTACAGCTCTACAACTTCACATATTCCTTCTGGCTATTCTAAAACATCAAACTCTAAAAAATAATGAGTCAGGAGTCACAGATGCAAAACCCTAATTTTTTTCAGTTATACCTCCTTCTTCTCATTTGATCTTTCTTCAATCTTCAGGGATATGTGGACAATGACCATTTTAACTTCTTTACTCTGGAAGGCATGTTCACCTTCTGAGGTAGAGGAATGAACCAGGTGGTTGATCTTGGAGGACTGGTACCTCTGGGTTTCAGGTTCAACCTGGCACCTTTAAGTTTCTGACAAAACAAACTCACCAAGAAAAAATTTTACAGAGATTTTGCTAGAGTCCAGGGCACTCCCCACAATTTTCAGGAATACTATTGTTTGGAGCATAGCATACTGCAGCAATTTGCAATAACTGTGAAGCCTGCTTAAGAGTAACCTCCAGAATGAATGACCGCTTGACTTTGAAATCTCTTGGTCACTGAAACTTTATTTTGTTCCATTTATTTTCCCCCTTTTGGTCATTCTCAACCCATCATGCTGGGTCCCAACTCATCCCCAGGATTCAGGTCTCACACTGCCAGGGAGAAAATATCCCTGGGAGTCATGTCCCATGTAGTAGGGAGGGCAGTGAGTTTACCTGTGGAGTTGGCTTAGAGAGAGAGAGGTCACTTCTGAGAAACAAAAGAGGCTCCCTGGGGATGACTCTTAGGCATATTTACATGGACGCCTAACTTCGCTGTTGCAGAAATAAGTCTCACAAGGACAAGTCTCAAGACAAAGGGCTTGGTTTACTAAATCAGTAGTCCCTAACACCTGACAGAATATTAGAAATTCCCCTGGTAAAGAAGTTTAACAGTTTCACCTTTTCCTCAGTCCCTCATGGTAACTTTGTAAATACATTTTTATTTTCTACCCAAAGTGTTTGGGAATGCATCTAGGTATTATATTAACCTGCACAGAATAATAAGATTTCATTCCCTATTCTAGGTCTATGTAATTAGATTGTTTAAATAAACTGACCAGACAGGTTTATACTACAGAAAATTTAAAGTTTGGACCAAATAAACATTTCTTCCTTTTGGTCTCCCATGGAGATGAAAGTTTTAAAATACAGACAGTATCATCCCTTTCCTTGTATTCTGATTTACCTTAGTCCTAACCAGGTCCATTTCATTCATATCTCTAAATGGAGTCTGATCTCTTTTTCATATCAGTTGCTATTTGGAATAACACTGACTTTCAGAGCTGCAGAACTCTAGCTCTGAGTCTCAGTTGTCCCACAGATATCCAATGTTCCAGGGAACTAGTTATACACAAAGAACACAGCATCTTGGAAATTAGAAATAACAATTAAAACTCGTGTGATTGGTGGTCCAGAGAAGATGGCGGCTTAGTAAGGCATGCGGGTCTTAGTTCCTCCTCCAGAACAACTACTAAAGAACTACAAACAGTAGAGAACAGCTCCCGGAGTCATGACAGAGACCAGACACACAGTGTACCCCATTCTGGAATGGTTGAACTGGCTAAGAGACTCCACTGCAGTGAGGTCCCCGAGAGGCACGCGCTTCCCCGGGCCACGGCGGCTGGCGGCCGGAGCCCCTCCCTCCCTCCTTCCCAGGCCGGCTGGGAGCTTTGGATCAGCGGTTCCCCAAGCCGTGGCAGCCGGCACCCCTCCCCCACGCGCAGCTTCCCGGGCCAGCTGGGAGCCTCAGAACAGTGATTCCCCAAGCCGCGGTGGCCAGCGACCACAGCCCCTTCCACACACGCAGTTTCCCGGGCCGGCTAGGAGCCTCGAAACAGCGGTTCCCCAAGTCATGGCGGCTGGCGACCCTCCCCCACAGGAGACTTCCCAGAGGGAAAGGAAAGAGTCTCCAACAGTAGTAGAGACTGAGCCCAACCTAACACCAATAGTGGCATTAATGAACAACTTCTGACTACTAAAAATAGGCCCTCAGCTCAGGCGAAACTGATAAAGGCGGAAGCCGCCGACTGGGCTAACTGAAAAAGAGGAAAGGGGGCGAAACAGAGCCTTCTGTGGCTGTTTCTATGGAGGCTTCGTAGCCTCTGGGCTCAGCGCTGGGATTACACAGGTTGCGACTGCCCCAAACGCAGAAACAGGCTGCTTTCAGGGCTCTCTACCACCTGAACCTTCCCCGCAGGAGGGATGAAACGCACCTGAGATGGAATTCCTCTCTCAAGGAATTCAGATCCCAGGACTTCACAATTTGAAGCCATTAAAACCAACCTACAACCTTTCTTCTGTCTCCACCACACACCCAGCAGCGAGAGTCTTCCAAAGTTAAAGGAGCCACAACATCTTTTGCTGGTGGGACCCACAGACAGACAAGCACCACGAACTGGGCAGGATAAGGAAAATAGAACCCAGAGACTTCACAGGAAAGTCTTTCAACCTGCTGGGTCCCACACTCAGGGAAATCTGATTAAATGCCCAGACGCCAGCAAAAAATAACAAATCACACCAGGAAAATTGAAGAAATGGCCCAGTCAAAGGAACAAACCAATACCTCAAATGAGATACAGGAGCTGAGACAACTAATTCTGAATATATGAACAGAAATAGAAAATCTCTTCAAAAACCAAATCAATAAATTGAGGGAGGACATGAAGAAGGCATGGATCAACAAAAAGAAGAAATGGAAAGTCTGAAAAAAACAAATTACAGAACTTATGGGATTGAAAGACAAAGTAGAAGAGATGAAAAAAACAATGGAAACTTACAATGGTAGATTTAAAGAGACAGAGGCTAGAATTAGTGAACTGGAGGATGGAACATCTGAAATCCAAAAAGAAACAGAAACTATTGGGAAAAGAATGGAAAAATTTGAGCAGGGGCTCAGGGAATTGAATGATAATATGAAGCGCACAAATATACGTGTTGTGGGTGTCCCAGAAGGAGAAGAGAAGGGAAAAGGAGGAGAAAAACTAATGGAAGAAATTATCACTGAAAATTTCCAACTCCTATGAAAGACCTAAAATTACAGATCCAAGAAGTGCAGCGCACCCCAAAGAGAATAGATCCAAATAGGTGTTCTCCAAGACACTTACTAGTTAGAATGTCAGAGGTCAAAGAGAAAGAGAGGATCTTGAAAGCAGCAAGAGAAAAACAATCCATCACATACAAGAGAAACCCAATAAGACTATGTGTAGATTTCTCAGCAGAAACCATGGAAGCTAGAAGACAGTGGGATGATATATTTAAATTACTAAAAGAGAAAAACTGCCAACCAAGACTTCTATATCCAGCAAAATTGTCCTTCAAAAATGAGGGAGAAATTAAAACATTTTCAGACAAAAAGTCACTGAGAGAATTTGTGACCAAGAGACCAGCTCTGCAAGAAATACTAAAGGGAGCACTAGAGTCAGAACCGAAAAGACAGAAGAGAGAGGTATGGAGAAGAGTGTAGAAAGAAAGAAAATCAGATATGATATATATAATACAAAAGGAAAAATGGTAGAGGAAAGTATTACCCAAACAGTAATAACACTAAATGTTAATGGACTGAATTCCCCAATCAAAAGACATAGACTGGCAGAATGGATTAAAAAACAGGATCCTTCTATATGCTGTCTACAGGAAACACATCTTAGACCCAAAGATAAACATAGGTTGAAAGTGAAAGGTTGGGAAAAGATATTTCATGCAAATAACAACCAGAAAAGAGCAGGAGTGGCTATACTAATATCCAACAAATTAGACTTCAAATGTAAAACAGGTAAAAGAGACAAAGAAGGACACTATATACTAATAAAAGGAACAATTAAACAAGAAGACATAACAATCATAAATATTTATGCACCGAACCAGAATGCCCCAAAATATGTGAGGAATACACTGCAATCACTGAAAAGGGAAATAGACACATCTACCGTAATAGTTGGAGACTTCAATTCACCACTCTCATCAATGGACAGAACATCTAGACAGAGGATCAATAAAGAGACAGAGAATTTGAATATTATAATAAACGAGCTAGACTTAACAGACATTTATAGGACATTACACCCAAGACAGCAGGATACACCTTTTTCTCAAGTGCTCGTGGATCATTCTCAAAGATAGACCATATGTTGGGTCACAAAGCAAGTCTCAACAAATTTAAAAAGATTGAAATCATACACAACACTTTCACGGATCATGAAGGAATGAAGCTGGAAATCAATAATAGGCAGAGTGCCAGAAAATTCACAAATACGTGGAGGCTCAACAACACACTCTTAAACAACCAGTGGGTCAAGGAAGAAATTACAAGAGAAATTAGTAAATATCTCGAGGCGAATGAAAATGAAAACACAACATATCAAAACCTATGGGACGCAGCAAAGGTAGTGCTAAGAGGGAAATTTATTGCCCTAAATGCCTATATCAGAAAAGAAGAAAGGGCAAAAATTCAGGAATTAACTGTCCACTTGGAAGAACTGGAGAAAGAACAGCAAACTAACCCCAAAGCAAGCAAAAGGAAAGAAATAACAAAGATTAGAGCAGAAAGAAATGAAATTGAGAACATGAAAACAATAGAGAAAATCAATAAGACCAGAAGTTGGTTCTATGAGAAAATCAATAAGATTGATGGGCCCTTAGCAAGATTGACAAAAAGAAGAAGAGAGAGGATGCAAATAAATAAGATCAGAAATGGAAGAGGAGACATAACCACTGACCTCACAAAAATAAAGGAGGTAATAACAGGATACTATGAACAACTTTACGCTAATAAATACAACAATGTAGATGAAACGGACAAGTTCCTAGAAAGGCATGAACAATAAACTTTGACTCAAGAAGAAATAGATGACCTCAACAAACCAATCACAAGTAAAGAAATTGAATCAGTCATTCAAAAGCTTCCCAAAAAGAAAAATCCAGGACCAGACGGCTTCACATGTGAATTCTATCAAACATTCCAGGAAGAATTAGTACCAACTCTCCTCAAACTCTTCAAAAAAATCGAAGTGGAGGGAAAGCTACCTAATTCATTCTATGAAGCCAACATCTCCCTTATACCAAAACCAGGCAAAGATATTACAAAAAAAGAAAACTACAGACCAATCTCTCTAATGAACATAGATGCAAAAATCCTCAACAAAATTCTAGCAAATCAAATCCAGCAACACATTAAAAGAATTATACATCATGACCAAGTAGGATTCATCCCAGGTATGCAAGGATGGTTCAACATAAGAAAATCAATTAATGTAATACACCATATCAACAAATCAAAGCAGAAAAATCACATGATCATCTCAATTGATGCAGAGAAGGCATTTGACAAGATTCAACATCCTTTCCTGTTGAAAACACTTCAAAGGATAGAAATACAAGGGAACTTCCTTAAAATGATAGAGGGAATATATGAAAAACCCACAGCTAATATCATCCTCAATGGGGAAAAATTGAGAACTTTCCCCCTAAGATCAGGAACAAGACAAGGATGTCCATTATCACCACTATTATTCAACATCATGTTGGAGGTTCTAGCCAGAGCAATTAGACAAGAAAAAGAAATACAAGGCATCAAAATTGGAAAGGAAGAAGTAAAACTATCACTGTTTGCAGATGATATGATACCATACGTCGAAAACCTGGAAAAATCCACAACAAAACTACTAGAGCTAATAAATGAGTACAGCAAAGTGGCAGGTTACAAGATCAACATTCAAAAATCTGTAGTGTTTCTATACACTAGGAATGAACAAGCTGAGGGGGAAATCAAGAAACGAATTCCATTTACAATTGCAACTAAAAGAATAAAGTACTTAGGAATAAATTTAACTAAAGAGACAAAAGACCTATACAAAGAAAACTACAAAAAACTGTTAAAAGAAATCACAGAAGACCTAAATAGATGGAAGGGCATACCATGTTCATGGATTGGAAGACTAAATATAGTTAAGATGTCAATCCTACCTAAATTGATTTACAGATTCAATGCAATACCAATCAAAATCCCAACAACTTATTTTTCAGAAATAGAAAAACCAATAAGCAAATTTATCTGGAAGGGCAGGGTGCCCCGAATTGCTAAAAGTACCTTGAGGGAAAAAAAAAGAAGCTGGAGGTCTCATGCTGCCGGACTTTAAGGCATATTATGAAGCCACAGTGGTCAAAACAGCATGGTATTGGCATACAGATAGATATATCGACCAATGGAATCGAATAGAGTGCTCAGATATAGACTCTCTCATCTATGGACATTTGATCTTTGATAAGGCAGTCAAGCCAATTCACCTGGGACAGAACAGTCTCTTCAATAAATGGTGCCTAGAGAACTGGATATCCATATGCAAAAAAATGAAAGAGGACCCGTATCTCACACCCTATACAAAGTTAACTCAAAATGGATCAAAGATCTAAACATTAGGTCTAAGACCATAAAACAGTTAGAGGAAAATGTAGGGAGATATCTTATGACACTTACAATTGGAGGTGGTTTTATGGACCTTACACCTAAAGCAAGAGCACTGAAGAAAGAAATAAATAAATGGGAGCTCCTCAAAATTAAACACTTTTGTGCATCAAAGAACTTCATCAAGAAAGTAGAAAGACAGCCTACACAATGGGAGACAATATTTGGAAACGACATATCGGATAAAGGTCTAGTATCCAGAGTTTATAAAGAGATTGTTCAACTCAACAACAAAAGACAGCCAATCCAATTACAAAATGGGAAAAAGATTTGAACAGACACCTCTCAGAAGAGGAAATACAAATGGCCAAAAGGCACATGAAGAGATGCTCAATGTCCCTGGACATTAGAGAAATGCAAATCAGAACCACAATGAGATATCATCTCACACCCAGCAGAATGGCCATTATCAACAAAACAGAAAATGACAAGTGCTGGAGAGGATGTGGAGAAAGAGGCACACTTATCCACTGTTGGTGGGATGGTCAAATGGTGCAACCACTGTGGAAGGCAGTTTGGCGGTTCCTAAAAAAACTGAATATAGAATTGCCATACGACCCAGCAATACCATTGCTGGGAATCTACTCAAAGGACTTAAGGGCAAAGACACAAATGGGCATTTGCACACCAATGTTTATAGCAGCATTATTTACAATTGCAAAGAGATGGAAACAGCCAAAATGTCCATCAACAGACGAGTGGCTAAACAAACTGTGGTATATACATACGATGGAATATTATGCAGCTTTAAGATGGAATAAACTTATGAAGCATGCAATAACATGGATGGACCTAGAGAACATTATGCTGAGTGAGACTAGCCAAAAAGTAAAGGACAAATACTGTATGGTCCCACTGATGTGAACCGACATTCGAGAATAAACTTGGAATATGTCATTGGTAACAGAGACCATCAGGAGTTAGAAACAGGGTAAGATAATGGGTAATTGGAGCTGAAGGGATACAGACTATGCAACAGGACTAGGTACAAAAACTCAAAAATGGACAGCACAATACTACCTAATTGTAATGTAATTATGTTAAAACACTGAATGAAGCTGCATCTGAGCTATAAAAAAAAAACTCATGTGATTACTATAAGAGCTTACAATCTAGGAGACTTTACAATGAGCCTTATATGAACATTCTTTACTCCTTAAACATCAATTTCCCAATCTCTGCCCACTTTCTATCCCTTGATAACCCATACACTCTAATTCAATTCTCAGTGTTTGCTCATTATAGTTAGTTTATATTAGTGAGACCAGGCATTATCTGTCTGTTTTTCTGGCTTATCTCACTCAATATAATGGCCTCAAGCTTCATTTTCTTAGTTACAGGCAACCTGACTTCATTCCTTCCTGCAGCTGCTCATTATTCAGTTGTATGTATATACCACATTTTGCCCTTCCATTCATCAATGTACCCTTAGGCCACCTCCATCCATTGCAAATTGTGAATAATGTCACCATAAGCACCAGTGTGCAAAGGCCTATTTGTGTTCCTGCTTTCAGTTCTTTCAAGTCTTTGTCTAAAATTGGGTTGCAGAATCCTGTGGCAACTCTGTATTTAGCCTCTTTGGAGCCATGATACTGCCCTCCAGAGGAGCTGCACCATTCTACTTCTCTACGGTATAATCACATGGTTATGCATTCACCACCACAATCTAAATGAGAACTCCTCCATTTCTTCCGCAAAGAAAGAAGAAGAGGGGAAAAGAAAAAAGAAAAAAAAGAGAAACAACAACAAGAATCCCACACCCCTCTCTCTTTTTTTTTGATTGAGCATTTTTTTATTAATTAAAAAAATTAACAAACAAACAATAAGATATCATTTCATTCTACATATATAATCAGTAATTCTTAATATCATCACATAGTTGCATATTCATCATTTCTTAGGACATTTGCATCTATTTAGAAAAAGAAATAAAAAGACAACAGAAAAAGAAATAAAACGATAATAGAGAAAAAAAGTTATACATACCACCCCTTACCCCTCGCTTTCATTTACCACTAGCATTTCAAACTAAATTTATTTTAACGTTTGTTCCCCCTATTATTTATTTTTATTCCATATGTTCTACTCTTTTGTTGATACGGTAGATAAAAGGAACATCAGACACAAGGTTTTCACATTCACAGAGTCTCATTGTGAAAGCTATATCATTGTTCAATCATCATCAAGAAACATGGCTACAGGAACACAGCCCTATATTTTCAGGCAGTTCCTTCCAGCCTCTCCGCTACATCTTGAACAACAAGGTGATATCTACTTAATACGTAAGAATAACCTTCAGAATAACCTCTCGACTCTGTTTGGAATCTCTCAGCCATTTACACTTAGTCTCATTTCACTCTTCCCCTTTTTGGTCGAGAAGGTTCTCTCAATCCCTTGATGTTAATTCTCAGCTCATTCTAGGGTTTTTCTCAGTCCCTTGATGCTGAGTCTCAGCTCATTCCAGGATCTCTGTCTCACATTGCCAGGAAGGTCCACACCCCTGGGAGTCATGTCCCACGCAGAGAGGGGGAGGGTGGTGAGACTGCTCGTCATGTTGGCTGGAGGGAGAGGCCACATCTGAGCAATGAAAGAGGCTCTCTTAGGGGCCACACCCCTCTCTTATATCCCTCTCTTATTGACATTTAGCTTTGGTGTATTGCTTTTGTTACATTTAATGAAAGAACACTACAAAATTACTGCTAACCATAGCCTTGTTTGCATTAATTCTATTTTTTTCATATACCATCCCATTTTTAACACCTTACAAATTGTGATCTTCAATTGTTCTCCCTCAAGGCAAAACTTTCTCATATTTGTACATTCAGTTAACATCATTGTCCATTCTAGGTCTTGCTATGTTACTCAGTCCCAGTTTTTATCCTCTATCTTTCCTTCTGGTGTCATACATGACTCTAGCCTTCCTGTTTCCACCATACTCACCTTCAACTCTGTTTATTATACTTATAATATTGTATAACCATCACAGAGTACTGTGCTACCCATTTCTGGATCTTTGATGGTTCAAAAGTCATGTTGAATATTCTGAACTCCTTCAGCATCAAGTGCTCAAACTCTACCCTCTTTCTATCTCCTGATAACCTGTGTTCTCAACTTTAATTCTAGAATTTGCTCATTATAGTTGGTACATATTAGTGAGCCCTTGCAGTAATTGACCAGATCACTCTTATACCTAAAGGTCTGATGGCTTTTCCACAGTTTGTTAATTGTCCATGCTTACTCCCCACCTTTATTGTGCTTCATAGAACCATAGATCTGGAGGAAAATCCAGCAATTTATACCACCATACGTGCTTCTACAGGAGCCTAGATATTGTTCGGAGCATAGAAGAAACATGCATGTCACCACTTTCTCCCACTCTTACTGCCACAAATTCCCCTTGCTCAGAGTTCATTCATTTGGAAATTAAAGAAACATGCATTTAGAGCCTACCAGGTATCAGGTGCTATAGTTGATATTGGGTGAAAGTCAGTGAATGAGAAAGACAAAATCCATGCTTTCAAGGAATTTACATTCTGTTGCAGCAAAAGGCAGAAGATAAATAGGTAAGAAAATAAATAAGAAAACCTGGGATAGTAATAAACTGTGCAAGCAGTGCCTGTGAAGGAAAGAAAACCCAGTATAATGAGATAGTGACTTGGGGTTAGGCATCATCCTATATGGAGAGCTCATGGAAAGTCTTTCTGAGCAGATGACATCTGAGCTGAAACCCAAAGGAAAAGAAGAAACTAGAGAATTTAAATCCCAGATGCAAAGTTTCAAAACAGAGGGAACAAGAAGAACAAAACACCTATGGAGTATCAGAGCCACCAAAATACGCCTAGTAGGACTGAAGTTTAAATACACCCAGAAACTGGAAAAACCAGGAAGCTATAAAAGTCTTCGAAGTTGTGAAAGTTTCTTATGATCCTTCCATATTTCTTTGAAATATATTGGTGACAAAGTTGTTATGGATAATAATTCCCCACCAAATGTGACTTTTTGGGGTGTAAATTAATTTTCTAACTTGTTTGGAAGCTTATTGAATTTCTTTTATCTCATTCTTCACAGAAATAATAACACCATTGTTATTGCTATAAAGGTCTTATAGGCCTTTTATGAATACTAATGTGTATGAGAGACTTCAGTTGTCTCCTCTCCAACATCCAGTCTCCCTTTTTTTCTGACAGAATCCTGATTTTGTTTGTGGCAGGAATGTGTTCCACTGGGACTCTCGAAGACTTTACGCTGCCATGCTAATTCATTCTCAACTATTTTTTTTAATGTGTTAAATTTCTGGCTGTTTTCTCCTTACCTTGTTTTTATTGGCAGCAACCACTTTCTCCCATGTTCTGCCTAAGGTGAAATTGTTCATTCATCTCATTTCTCTTTGTAGGTGCTTCTCAGCCTTTGGAAATCAATTCACCTGATTGCCTTGTCTCCTCAGCTCTCTAATGGGCTTACAAAAAGCAATGATTTTGTAGATAATATGTATTTTTTTTTATTTTTATGGTGGTCTGACATTCTTTTGCAGCTTTCTATATTCTAAGTAAAAGTTGAGTTTACCAAGACCATTTCATATAAAAAAATTAAGGCTTGAAGGGGCTAATTACTTGCCTAACATTATAGATACATTAAATGTCATGACCAAAAATCACTCAAAGTTTTCTGAAATAAAAGTTCATTGTATAAGCATCATACTATAATGCCTCCTGCAAGAACTTTTTACCAAAAGACCATAATTTAGCTATCTAAATGATTCTAATTTGGCCCAACTATTTTCCTTCTTATTACAATGGAGCTCTAGAAGCAATGCTACATTTATTCTGATACGTCACCAAGTTTCTTACTCCAAATGAGCCTATAGTACAAAAATATTTCTTTAGGGGAGTATGGCTGTCCTTCTTGGAGGTCCTAACTGTTTTGGAAAGTAAATGTTCTGCACTTCCACCATTATTAGAGTTGGATAATTCTAAAACTTTATTATCTGCTGCCTTTGAGAAATGCTCAGCCAAGCCCAGTGATAACATCATATGATAACATGAGTTTGGACTTAAATGGAGGAGACAGCTTCTGGACAGAAGGATTCTACATCAAATTTGGAATGGAGGTAGAGAGGCAACTTAGATTGGATAGCACCAAGGAAATAAAAATTCAAAAAGATAGAAGCAGGGATAGAAGCTAAATCACAAACAGAAAGGTCAGGAAGGAGGATGAAACTGAGCTTTGGAAAGAGGTGTCAAAAGTGGTTTGGAAGAAAACTATAAATCGCAGATGTACCCTAGAACTTCCTTGCAGTTGCTTGAAGAATTTGTACTGGTGGTTTAGGAACCTGCAAGAGTCTGGCTTGGCCAGCCAGGTATTGGTATGGCATCTTCTATCTCATGAATCCTATTCTCAGCCTATCTTATTTGAAATGCATGGACAATATGTAGCAGGAATGGAAGGCATTGCTATTCACGTTTTATAGATGAAAACCCTGAGACAGGGTGTTCAAAATACATCAAATTTTCCAACCATACCTGGACTCATAGATCATGTTTCAAACAGCAATGTTATTTTTTATCAGGTGTGCTCGTTTACTTCCTAGATATTTACAGAAGTGCACATATTCTCTGAATGTTGCTGAGCTATTTACAGGTGTGAAGACTCAAAAATGCAGCATAAGAAAACCATTAATGAATCATTCCATTGCACAAATTGCAATATGATAAAAGGAAAACAAGTTGAGATGCAGAATCTTCCTCAGAGTCCAAGCAACAAATTTTTCATATCATGTTGGGGAAAAGAAAATGTTTTATAGCTTTTAGGGGCATAAATCAAAGTCTTCCCACCAACATTCACAACCATCTTGAGCTTTTATTAAGCTAAAAAATATCTGAAGACTCATTTACTTGGAGTCTGGAAAATGGGTTGTTTTAGGAAAGAGGAAAGGCCTGCATTTGATAAGTGAAAGGCATTGGTGAATATTGGGAACATTCTTTTCTAGAGTTCTTCTATATCATTTGCTAAATTGCATTACATTTGAGTTTGTGAGCCTGTCTTCCCCACTACACTGTGATTTTTCTTGATGACAAGGACTGAGTCATATTCACTTTTATATTTCAAGTTCCTAGCAGCATGCGCCCAGTAAATGTTCAATAATATTTAGTGACTAAGGGAATGATTACAGGAATAGGTAATTAGATAGATAGATAGATAGATAATATGGAATTGTACAGATGTTGCTATTTATGTAAGTATGTGTGTGTGCTTATACATAAGTATATATTACAAATATATATTATACATATTAACATGTGTGTGTTTGCACATAAATTGTATATACATGTCTTGAATTTGATCTTTAGATTTCTGATAACATGTTTTTAATCCCAAATAGGATTTAGTCAAAATGAGTCATTATATCAGTGAAGATAACTGATGTTACTGTTTGCCTAAGAGACAATTAAAAATAAAAAACTGGTGCATAGCATATCAAACCCAGTACAAGTGATTTTTTAATAAATTAAATGATTTATACAGCATATATATTTATGTTCTTTAACAATAATAGTGCATTAATAATGAACATTGCTATTGATAACATTAGAATTGATAACATTAGTACTGATAACTTACTCTGCACCAGCCATCATACCGAGCACATTATATGGATTATCACATTTAATCTTCACATAGCGCCAAGGAGTAATGCTACAAGAGGTCCTCAACAGAATTTTCTGCATGAATCCTGAGACCCTTTGTAACTGACATGTAATGATTTTTACCTTTTATAGAAAGCAAAGAGTATTTGCTTTCTGGAAATATGCATTCCCTTTTGCAGAAATGGGCTGCAGATCTGCAGCAGTGTTGAGGCACATGTAGTAGCCACAAATTCTCATTTTATTTCTGTGTTCAATTTATGAAAGATCTCATTTCTTTGTATCCCAAACAAGGTGGAAGAATAGTGTGAATTGGTGTCACAATAGTATCAATTGCAAGCAATTTCAGTGATCCAAATATGTACCTTTGCATTATTAGGAAATCAAGTGGCATCAGCACCGAAGTTAGATAAAATACGCATGTACAGAAAATTGTGTACGTACATGTGTAGTGTATGCTGCTTTGAAATTGTTACATACCCCAGAAAAGCCATGTTTTCTTTCCTAATCCAATATTGTGGGGACTGCTCTATTGTTTAGGGTGGAAACTTTGATTGGATTGTTTCTATGGAGGTGGACACAAATGGGTGTGACCTTTTGATTGGATTGTTTCCATGGAAATGTGACACATCCATTTGTGGGTGTGAACTTTTGATTAGATGGAAATATGACTCCACCTATTAAGGTGCATCTTGATTACTGAAGTCCTTTAAAAGGAACACATTTTGGGGAAAACACAGTTGCTTCCAAGCCTACAGAAACACAGACATTTGAAGATGCTTGGAGTGCTGACAGAGAGAGGAGACACCTAGACATGGACATTTGGAGTTGAGGAGCCCAGCAGATGTCACCATGTGCCTTTCCATGAAATCTTAAGTAAGCCAGAACCCAGAGTTTTGTGCCAGAGGATCTTAGTGAAGGCCCATAAATGCTTAGTGAGGGAACCACTGGCATCAGAAGCTGGAAGCAACAGAAACTGGAACGAGGGCCAATAGACACCAGCCATGTGCCTTCCCTTGTGACAGACATCGGCCTTTCTTGAGTCAAGGTATCTTTCTCAGGATGCCTTACTTTGGACATTTTTATGGCCTTACCACTGTAAACTTGTAACTTAATAAATTCCCTTTTTAAAGGCATTCCATTTCAGGTATATTGTTTTCTGAGAGTATTTAACAAACCAAAATAGTGTGTGTGTGTGTGTGTGTATTAAGTATTTTAAGGTCCTTTCCTGATTATTCCATCATCTCTGTTTTTGCTGACTGATTTTCCTCCTTGTTATGATTCACAATTTGCTGCTTTTTCCTGTGTCTAATATTTTTTATTTGAAATCAATATTATAAGTGTTACATTGTTGAGTGTTTGGGTTTTATTTTCTCCCTTCAAAGAGTTTTGATGTTTGTTTTGGTAGAATGGTTAGTTGAAGATCAACTCTATCTTTTCAATTATAAGCGATTTTAAAAGCATCTATTACTTGGCATTATCTGATAGCAACCAGAGTCACAGATGATTGAAAATTATTAAAACTTATCATAAGGCTGTGCATTCCTGAAGCCACAGGAATTTCAACAAAGCAGTCGGTTAAAACCCATTTCTGATATCATCTGTAAAGTGACCCTGGATCTGTTTTGCTCTCCGCTGCTTCATGCACCCTGACACAGCCCCAGAGACTATTTACCTGGGCCATCTTATGGAGTCTGCAGTTGGACTAAGGTTTTGTTTAGATTCACAGGGTAACTTTGAACAAAGTCTGTTTGGAATAAACTGTACACGCATTCAGAAAAAAAAATTATTGCTGTTCATTTATTTCCCCTCTCTCAAGCATTGAGCATCTGCAACCTGACAGGTGCTGCAGTAAGCACTGTGGGTACAAAGGTGAAAAAAGCACAATCCCTCTCCAACTTCTGCTAGGTTTCCATGGCATAGACGGAAACCTAGCTGAGGAAACTACGGCATGGTTTTCTTCAACCGCAAGTTGTAAATGGTGTTTTCAAAGTCAGGTTACACATGTTACAAAAATTTGTATAATGACCTAAAACCCATGTGATTTTGTTTAATACATTTATTCACTGAAAATTCAGTTTGAAAAAGAAATTGAACCAGAATACGATTACACAACACCAAATGATAAAGGAAAAATAAGTGCAAAAATTGTATAATTTAAAATAAATTTTTTATCCTTTGAAGACCACTTAGCATAGTCTGAATTCAAAGAAGTGGGCATGCTTCAGCCATGACTATATGCAACAGAATGTGTAGTCAGCTCAATATTAACGAACACAAGCCTTATTTCCTCATGTTTGAGCTAAGAGCAGAACTCCAAGGCTGAGGTTTGACAAAGGTATACCAAATGAAGTGCTAATGAGATAGAAATTCTCCAGGCTGCCTTTGGGTAATACTCTGCATCCATGTGGATTTGCCTAAAATATCGAAGAGCTGAGAATCTTTTTGGAATGATCCCAACCTCTGAGTCTGAAAACTTAGCTGGGAATTCCTTTCCAACAGTCTTGTGGGATATTTTGGCACTTTGGTTTATAATCCTAGCTGGACCCCATCTGAATTTCTAAAGCCCATAAAATAAGAATAAATGATCAGTGTAAATAAGCCAAACTTGAGAAACTTCAGACCCTACATGGATGAATGTTTCTGTTAATCACCTTGTCTATGCTGGTTTAGGTCCTTCTCTCTAAAACACCCATTCTTTTATAACTCCTCTGCAAATAAGAAACTTTTCTTTTCATCATTCAGGGGATCTTTCTCTCCAAAGGTTGTAATGCATAATATTATACTTAAATTAAATTATTTGGATATGTTTGGGTCTGAGTACTGACAAAAGTAAGATATGTACTGCATTATCCTTAATCAAAGGTTACTTTTAATTATGGATTTTAAGGGCAACTAAAATTTTTATTTGACAGGTTCCAATAGTTCTAGTTTGGCATACCTGCACTTTTTATTGTATCCTGGGATCAAGCATAAATCAAGGGATTTCCCACAGACAAATAAAAGCGGTAGAGTAATATAGTTCTTGGAATTTAACACTTCAAGGTCAGAAGGTCACATATGCTAAGTTGCTTATTTATACGCCTCTTAAAGTTTAAGTCTGTGGGAAGGAGACATAAAGCAATGTGACTTACTGTATCAATGAAGAATGTATTGTTCTTTTTCTTCAAGTAGATAAAATTAGCAGTGTTGGAATAGAAGACTGTACAAAAATGCCATCAGGAAGAAAATATTTGCCATTCTTTAAAATGTGCTTATTTTCTGATACTTCTTTATTATCATAATCAGTTTTAAGGAATGAGATTTATTAAATATTTTTTTAAATGTAGAAGAAACTATGTGTATCAACTATTTGCATCCTTGTTGACATCTCCCAGCCTCTCTTGCAGTTAGGTTCTGGCCGAAGCTGAGACAGCTGGTAGCTGATGTGCTTCCGTCAGCCCTCTCTTTCTCTGCCATGGTGACCTCAGAGGCCATATATTACAGAGGGCGATTGTAAACTAGAGAGAGCCATTTGACCCACAGTTAACTATAAAGTGAGAAAAAAGATGGACACTTTCACAACTTTCTACATAGAAGACTATAATACAAAGACAGGTGTAACAAAGTTTTATGGAAGAGCTAATTCATTTATTGAACCAAATTTACTGTGTTCCTGTCATGTAACTAGTACTAAGCACTTTTTTATACATTGTCTCCTTTTCCCATGTTTACCCATTTAAAACTTTAGAATGGTCTTCAGATCAGTTTATTGAGGCTCAAAGTTCTGACTTGCTCAAGGCATGCAACTAAAAAGGGAATGAGGCAAGATTTGAATTCAGACCTCCTAACTCAGCATCTAGGCTTCTCTCCTCTGAAAGGTGCTTTACAAAGCTGAGCTGATCATATTCCACTATGCCATAAGTCATTTTTTTTTCCCCAGGGCTCTAGTTTCTCTCTTTGGAAAAATACCGCCCTTTAAATGCACCTGGAATTTACAGGTGAAGCACTGCAAATTAAAGGGAATCACATCAATGCCCTAAAAAGAATGGGCCAGGGGTGGTGACAGAAGCGGGGTGGAAGCGAGAAAACCCCTGTAGCTTTATCACAGCCCACACGCACGCAGCTGCCTGTCACAGCATTTAAAGCCTTGAACACTTGTTCCTTGCTTGGTGGCCTCACAGGCTACCAGCAATAAGTAAGGAGGCAGAAGGAACGAATTCTCTTCTCTCTGTGTTAAGGAAGAGCTGCATTGCCAGGACTCTCCTGGAGGCAAACTGGGGAAATGCGGCTCTTTCTGTTTTTCTACTTACAGAACAATACTGAACTTTCTGAGACCTGGCATAATACAGTCATATATCTTACTTCTGCATTCAGAATATTATCTTTCATAGTCCTTCACGATACGTTAAGGAGGGTTCACTGTATATCACAAATCACAGTTTAAATTTCAAAGCAGTAGATAAAAATGGCCTTACACTACATTTGTAGATGTCACTCTCGAGCCATCCTTATGTAGTTTCCATGGGAACTAATGTACATCAAAGGGGAAAGAGAGACAGAGAGAGAGAGAGAGAGAGAGAGAGACTGTAAGACCAAAGTTTCAGCTCTTGATTCCTCTTTCTATGGGAAAACCAAAATGAGCTCCATATCAAATGCTGATGAAATTAGACATTGAATGTTATTTTCAATGTGAATGTAGCTTTTTCCCCTAAGAATCTAATCTTCGATACTGCACACATAGTTATGCAAAAATTTTCAAAGATTCCATCCATATGATTTAAAAATTATACTCTGAGCCTCAGAAGGCACATGTACCTCTTTAGGACGGTCAACATTACCCATTATTATTGTTGTTATGCAATTGCTACCAGAAGTGTCATTATTGCATAGACTTACCATTCGTTAAAAATCCACTCTGTCTCAAGCACTTGAATGGCAACTTGAATGAAAATTTGAATTTGGTCACTATCACATAAAAACATGCCTAGACTGTGGTCTATGGTTACAGGAGATGATCTTTCAGAGTTAGGGGAGACAATGTAATATGGGTAGCTATCACCAATTTCTCATCAAAATAGAACAGCGACCAACAGCATTGCAAATCAGGAGCAAGTTATGACTATTATTCCTACACCCAGAACTACACTTCAAGGCCTCTAATATTTAATTCTGTCTCACAAGGCTCAGGCTTGTAAAATAAATTCTACACTTTAATTAGGGGGTGGTTGGAGAGAGACAATGATATGCTACATTCTCAACTGTAATTGAGAATAGCAATATAAAATGTCTTTGGAGCCCATATAGAATTAACTAGAAAGTCAAAGTGAAAAACCCTTGACTACTAGAGCTGAGAGGATAGTTGATCACAAGCTACAAGATGAAAATTATGTTAAGAGCTCCAACAACAAGATTTTTTCAGATTGGAAGTCGTAAACTTACCAAAACACTTAAGAATAATTTCATTATCATCATCTTACACTGTTCAAAATATAGTTATTGATAAATAATTTAGTCCAGGCACTTGGTTTAGGCATTAGAGATGTAGCAGTGAGCTTGAGAGAATTTATTTTAAACACACCAGAGGGAGGCAGAGAGTGTAAAATGCAGGGCAGATCTTCCAAAGTTATTCTTGGAGAGGCAATAGCAAGTAGACCCAGAAATGCTAGAATCTGGATCAGGGACAATTAGGACTACCAACATGGTAAAGGATACTTTGTACTTAAATAAGAACTAAGCAAACGACCCAGCCAGAGAATTTTTTGCAAAGAATTGATACAATAGGAGCTGCCTTGAAATACAGAATATGATAAAACACAGGTGAGGACTAATAAATAATCCAAAACAGGACAATGAAAGAGGATTCAGGAGAAAAACATTTCCCTTAGCTAAAAAGGGCCAAGGGTTTTTTCAATTTACTCTAATGAAATGCAAGCTAAAAGTTGACACTGTATATTACCTGTGGTCCATTGTGTTTATCTGTGTGCATTGCTAAGGGCATCGTCACTATAAAGATCTAAATTTAAAAGTGAAAGAAAGAAGTAAAATTCCTTTGTGTGTGTGTGTGTGTGTGTATATATATATATATATATATATATATATATATATATATATATATATAGTTTATTATTATTTGGGTTTTGGAAGAGAGAGGGAAAATGACAAATCACCATAAAGGACACTGGAGGCCAAAAAGAACCGAATTAAAGTCAGGCCTCCTCTACTTCTGTCGTGTGACCTTTGATGAGTTAATTAACTTTCAGAGCCCCAGATTCTTCATCTTTAAAATGAGGATGATAATTGTACCTATGTGAAAGGTTTGTTTGTAAAGATTAGAGGGAAAATATGTAAAACATATGGAGAGGGTCTGTTACAGGTTGGGGTGGGGAGATACCCCATTTCCTCTTGCTTCCAAGAAGAATGGTTCTCCTGGCTTCTCTCTTCATTCTTCCTCCCTCCCTGAGGAAGGGGGTTGGGAGTTGGGAACACAAGGTTGGGAGGGGAAGTTATTTATCTGTATGGAGAGTTTAGAATGGTTTGGGCATAAATGGCAGTCCTCCTTTCAATCTGTGCTCCAGCTACCTCTGGGACTGTATGAAAAGTCTTCATTCTGACCTGGGTATTGGGAGGTCTTTTACTGACGAACACCAAAGACTTGTTCTCTAAGAATGCTACCAGAAATGAAGCTTCAACTTTAACATTGTTCTGTCTAATCCCTATAGCTACCTTTGGTTTTGACTTCTGGTGGAAAAGAACTCACATTCCCATTTGATAGGTAAAATTTTGAAGCACAGAATTTAATTTCTAAAAATCACATAACTTCTAAGTGAAGCAAAATCTATCTCTTTAGATACTGTGGTATAAATACCTGAGTGTGATGATTAAGTTCATGTGTCAACTTGGCCAGGCGATGGTGCTCACCTGGTCAGGCAAGCACTGGCCTAACCATTAATACAAGGACATTTCATGGTTGATTAGTAAACCAGAAGGCTGCCTTATTCAAATCATCAGAAAGTTGATCACATCCTTGGCTTATTATGCCTATGATCAACTAAGGGGAGTGCTTTTTGCAATGAGAGAACCCAATCAGATGGATTTAATCCAATCAGTCAAGGACTTTTAAGGGAGAGGTGATGGTTTTAGCAGTCAGAAAAGAGGACTTTCATTTCTACTTCAGCCAACTAGCCTTTCCTGCAGAAGTCATTGAACACCTTCATTGGTGTTGCCAGCACACAGCCTGCCTACAGATTTTGGACTCGGGCATCCACACACTTGTGTGAGACAATTTTATACAATCTTATATTTACAGATATCTCATTCTAATTCCCTAGAGAGCCCTGACTAAGACAGCATGGTACCAGAAGTGGTTCTTGAGAAACAAAATCTTAAAAATGGGTTTTTGCAATTGGTTTCCACTCTGATTAGATTGAAAGGCACTAATAACTATTTCTAATAATCAAGATGGCACTGTTAGTTCATGGTGTGAGTTGGCAATACAGATATGCAAAATATCACAATTTAATTCTCCTAATCATATTCTTGTATGAGGCAAGGCTCTGGGTGGCAGTGTTTTAACACCTTAACAGAGTTTCATGGAGTTAAAAGGTATAATGATGTTGGCTGGTTGTTCTAATATATGCTGGATACAATTATGAAGCAAAGGAATGAGCTGAAGGCTTCAAATTAGTAACTCAAATGCTCTATGAAAGATGTAAAAGTTTCTGTGTGTGCCATGAAAGAAAATCTTATTTCCTGTAGTTGCAGACTTAAGATCTCTGAAAAACAAACCAGAGTCTCGTTGTGCCAGTAGCAGATTTACAACGTAAACTAAATTCTCAACCTTGCAGGGTGTATGCTGTTAATGTAAGGGCTTTGATTGGAAAAGAATGGGATCCTGAAACTTAGGATGAGGACATATGGATTGATAATGATGGCAGTGGGGACATTGGAACCCTGGGTTCTGCTGAGCCTTTGCTAAATAAACCTGTAATGGTCTGTCCTGAAGAAATAGCCACCCATCCTCCAGCCCCTGCCCTGAGGAGTCTACCAACCAACCTCCACCTAAAAAGATTAACCCTTTAGTGCCTGCAAATCTGTTAACAACTTCCTCTGGAAAAACAGCACTCACGCCTCTGTCTGGAGAGATTAATCCTATTTCACCAGATGAAACTGTAACAAAATGCTCTGAGGTAATTGGTTTGAAAGACGCTTCCAATTCTTTTCATGACCCACTCCCACCACCCCACCAACTGACCCCAAAAAGTGAGGTACAAAGTATGACTCATGAGGCAGGATGCTGTACTCCAAAAGAACTGCATGAGTTTTCCATTTATATAGGCAGAAATTAGGGGAATATGTCTGGGGATTGATATTAAGGGTGTGGAATAATGGTGGAAGGAACATAAAGTTGAACCAGGCTGAATGTATTGATATGGACCCATTAAGCAGAGATTCTGCATTCAATACTGTAGCTCGATGGGGTTAAAAAAAGAGCATTAACAGTTTGTTTGGGTGGTTGGCTAAAACATGGATCAAAAGGTGGCCAATCAGACTACGCACCCAAAAAAGGAAGAAGGAAAAAAAAAAAAAAAAGGTGGCAAACATTACCTGAGATTGAAATGCCAGAACTGCCTTGGTATAATGTAGAGGAGGGGACCCAGAGGCTTAGAGAGATTGGAATGTTAGAGTGGATTTATCATGGAAGACCTGCTCATACACCCCAGGAATATCCAGAGGACACATCTTTTACCAGGACCTTGAGGAACAAATTTGTGAGACTAGCTCCATCACCCCTGAAGAGCTCTGTAGTTGCCCTTCTCTGTAGGTCAGATATTACAGTGTGAGCTGCTGTCACTGAGCTGGAATCCTTAAACCCAGTGGGGATGATTGGATCCTGAATCAGCCAAAGTCATATTGCAACAGTTAATCACCATAGACAAGGTGGACATGGCTACCATAATAGGCAGCAGACTCAAAGCAGCAGTCAAAATAATCTGACTCACAGAGATTTATGGTGTTGGTTAGTAGAGCATGAGATACCTAGAAGTAAAATAGATGAGCAGCCTACTAAATTCTTGTTTGAGCTATATAAGCAGAAGAGTTCTATGTCAAGTGAACAAAAGCCTAATTTGAATTACAAAAACAGAGAACCATGGCCCCTTAAATCAATTCCCAGACTTGAGACAGTTTACAGACCCAGAGCCCATTGAATGAGGGGAAGGCCAGGTAGACTTAGGGAAGGACCCTCTTATACTGCCAAAATTTATAGAGTTAATTGTCCTCCCAGTCTTCCCCAAGGAGACCTACAGCGTTTTACTAGGGTGGCTATGCATTGAGCAAAAGAAAATGATCAGATATTTTGGGGATTACTAGACACTGGCTCAGAAGTGACATTAATTTCAGGATACTCAAAATATCACTCTGGTCCACCAGTCAGAATAGGGGGTTTATGGAGGTTAGGTGATTGATGGAGTTT
Source organism: Tamandua tetradactyla (assembly GCF_023851605.1). Lineage (NCBI taxonomy): Eukaryota > Metazoa > Chordata > Mammalia > Pilosa > Myrmecophagidae > Tamandua > Tamandua tetradactyla. Next base: position 41,678,097 of record NC_135337.1, on the reverse strand, counting down.
CAGGTCAGGTTCATCTCACAATGTGTCCAGTGGTTCCTTAGATCTAGTCTACAGTTATTTCCCCAGCCCTGGAATGTGTAATTGAAACAGTCATACACAGCAACTTGCAGAATCCCCACATTGGTTCCCTGACTTGTATAGTGAGGGCTATTATGCTAGGAAAGGCCAGATGGAAGCCACTAGAACTGCCCCTACCTAGCAAAATAGTAAATCAGAAACAACACTGGATTCCTGGAGGGATTGCAGAGATTACTACCACTCATAAAGACTTGAAGGATGCAGGGGTCATGATTTCCACCACATCCTCAATCAACTCTCCTATTTTATCTATTCAGAAAATGCATGATGTTCTTAGAGGATGACAGTGGACTACTGTAAACTTAACCAGATGGTGACTCCAACTGAAGCTACTGTTCTAGATGTGGTATCATTGCTTGAGCAAATCAACACATCCCCTGGTAACTGGGATGCAGCTATTGATCTGGCGATCTGGCAAATGTGTTTTTTTCAATAGCTGTTACTAAAGACCACCATAAACACTTTGCTTTCAGCTGGCAAGGCCAGCAGTATACCTTCACAGGTCTACCTCAGGAGTATATCAACCCTTCATTTCTATGTTATAATCTTGTCCACAGGAATTTGATCAGTTCTCCCTTCCACAAGACATCACACTGGTCCATTATATTGATGATATTATGTTTATTGGATATAGTGAGCAACAACTCTTAACTTATGGGTAAGGCATTTGTGTGTCAGAGGATGGGAGATAAATTCAACAAAAATGCAGGAGCCTTCAACTTCACTGAAATTTCTAGGTGCCCAGCGGTGTGGAGCATGTCACAATATCCCTTCTAGGGTGAAAATAAGCTTTTGCATTTGGCCCCTCTTACAACCTAAAAAGAGGAACAATGCCTAGTTGGCCTCTTTGTATTTTAGAGAGAACATATTCCTCATTTAGGTGTGCTACTCTGGCACATTTACTGAGTGAGTGACCAGAAAAACTGCTAGTTTTGAGTGAGAACCAGAACAAGAGGAGACTTTGTGACAGGTTCAGGCCGCTCTGCAAACTGTAATATCATTTCAGCCATATGATCCACAGATCCAATGATGTTCGAAGAGTCATTGGCAAGTAGAGATGCTGTCTGGAGCCTTTGGCAGCCCTATAGGAGAATCACAATACAAGCCCTTAGGATTTTGGAGTACAACCCTACAATTCTCTGCAGATAACTACCCTCTTTTTGAGAAACAGCTTTAGGCTTCTGTGCTGGTTTGAGGCTGTTTTGTATCCCAGAAAAGCCATGTCTTTTTTCTAATAAAGTCTTGTGAAGGCAGACCTGTTGTTTAGAGTGGGATCTTTTGATTAATTTGTTTCCATGCAGATGCATCTTGACCCATTCAAGGTGGATTGCTTATTGGTGTCCTTTAAGAGGCAACTACTTTGAAAAAAGCTTCAAAGCCAACACAAGAACCAGGTATTTGGGGATGGAGAAAGAAAACATCCATCAAGGAAACCATTTACAATTAGAAGCCAAGAGAGAAAATTAGCAGATGTCATCCCGTGCCTTCCCAGCTGACAAGAGAAATCCCAAACATCATCAGCCCTTTCTTGAGCCAAGGTATGTTTCTCTGGATGCCTTAGTTTAGAATTTTTATGACTGTAGAACAATAAATGTGTAACTTAATACATTCCCTTTATAACAGCCAACACATTTCTGGTATATTACATTTTCAGCAGCTTAGCAAACCAAAACAACCTTCTACTGGGCCTTAGTAAAGGCAAAATGCTGAACCATGTGCTATCAAGTTACTATGAGACCTGAGTTGCCTCTCATGAGCTGGGCATTGTCTGATCCACCAAACCATAAAGTTGGGTGTGTATAGCAGCACTCCATCATAAAATGAAAATGTTATATTCAAGATAGAGCTCTAGTGGGTCCCGAAGGCAGAAATTACATGAGGAAGTGGCCCAAATGCCCATGGCTCCTACTTCTTCCACATTATCTTCTCTTTCCCATCCCAGAGCTATGGCCTCTTGAGGAGTTCCTTACAATCAGTTGACAAAGGAATTAAAACTCAGGCCTGGTTTACAAATGGTTCTGCATGATATGCAGGTAAAACCTGAAAGTGGACAGCTGCAGCACTGTAGCCCTTTTCTGGAATGTCCTGAAGGACAGTGATGAGAGAAAATCCTTCCAGTGGGTAGAACTTCAAGAAGCAAATCTGGTTGTTCATTTTGCTTGGAAGAAGAACTGACCAGACTTGTGTTTATATACTGACTTATGGGCTGTTGCTAATGGCTTGACTGGATGGTCAGTGAGCATGCTTGGGAGATTGGTGAAAAAGACATCTGGGCAAGAAATAAAACTTTGTGAGTGTGCAAAAAAAAAACAAGAAGATATTTGTATCCCATGTGAATGCTCACTAGTAGGTGACTTCAGCAGAGGAAAGTTTTAATAATCAGATCCATAAGATGACCCATTCTGTGGATATCAGTCAGTTTCTTTCCCCAGCCACTCCTGTCATTGCTCAAAGGGCTCACAAACAAAGTTGTCATGGTGGTAGGGATGGAAACTATGCATGGGCTTAGCAACATGGCTTTCCCTTCATCAAGGCTGAACTGCTATGGCCACAGCTGAGTGCCCAACCTGCCAGCAGAGACCCACACTCAGTCCCTGATATGGTACCATTCCCCAAGGTGATCAGCCTGCTACCTGGTGGCAGGCTGATTACATTGGAACATTTCCATTATGGAAGGGGCAGTGATTTGCTCTAACTGGAATAGACACATACTTCAGATAAGGGTTTGCCTTCCTTGCATGTAATGTGTCTGCCAAAACTATCATCCATGGACCTACAGAATGTCTTATATACCATCAAATTATTTGTATTAGTTTGTTAGGCTGCCAGAATGCAATATCCCAGAAATGAAACACTTTGTATAAAGAATTTAATAAGTTACAAGTTTGCAGTTTTAGTGCCTAGAAAATATCTAAACTAAGGCACCCAGAGAAAGATACCTTAAGTCATGAAAGACCAGTGGGTCTAGAACACCTTTGTCGGCTGGGTAGTCACATGTCAGGCATCTGCAGGTCCCTTGCTCCTGGGCTGCATTGCTTTCAGCCTCTATTCCTGTGGGAGTTCCTCACTTTGTTTCTCCAGGGCCGGCTTTCATCTCTTGGCTTTCCTTGGCTCTCTACAGGTTCTGGCTTGCTTAACATCTCATCCAAAGCCACATGGCAATGTCTACTGGACTCCAAGCATCCCCAAATATCTGTGTTTCTGTTCTCCAAGTGTTGGCACGAGTGTCAGCTCTGTTCTGAACTCTCTCCAAAATGTTTCCTCTTCTAAAGGACTCTAGTAAGCTAATCAAGACCCACCTGGAATGGATGAAATTACATCCCCATCTAATCAAAAGGTTACACCCACAATTGGGTATGTCACATCTCTGTGGAGATAATTTAATCAAAAGCTTCTGCCCTTCAGTATTGAATCAAGATGAAAAGAAATGGCTGCCCCCACAAGATAGGATCAGGATTAAAACATGGCTTTTCTGGGGTACATAATAGCTTCAAACTGGCACAGTATTCCACTCAGTTTTGCTCTGATCAAGGAACTTATTTCACAGGAAAACAAGTGTGGGAATGGGCACATACTCACTGAATTCTCTGTTCTTACCAGGCTCCCCATCATCCAGAGTCAGCTAGGTCGAGAGAACTGTGGAATAATCTTTTGAAGACTCAATTATGGTGGCAACTACATAACAATAATTGCGGATCTGTTACAATGTTCTCCAGGAGGCTGGGTATGCTCTGAATCAACATTCACTGTATGGCACTGTTTCTCCCATAGCCAGAATTCACAGATCCAGGAATCAAGGGGTAGAAATGGGAGTGGTACCACTCACTATCACCCCTAGTGAACCACTAGAAAAATGTTTGCTTCCTGTCCCTGCAGCCTTAAGTTCTGCTGGTCTACAGGTCTTAGTTCCAAAAGAAAGAGTGCTTCTACCAGGAGACACAACAATGATCCCATTGAACTGCAAGTTAAGGCTGCTATCTAGCTACTTGGGCTTTTATTCCTCTTAATTAATAGGCAGGGAAGGGGATTACTATACTGGCTGGGGTGATTGAACCTGGCTATCAAGAGAAAATAGGACTGCAACTACACTACACAGTGGAAGTAAAGAAGAATTTTCCTGGACTACAGGAGCTCCCCTAGGGTCTCTTGGTACTACCATGCCCTGTGATTAAAGTCAATGGAAAACTGCAATAATCTAATTCAGGCAGCACTACCAATGGCCCAGAATTTCAGAAATGAAGGTTTGGGTCACCCCACCAGGCAAAAAAACAGGACCACCTGATGTGCTTACTGAACATTAAGAGAATATGGAATGGGTAGTGGAAGAAGGTAGAATATGAACTATGACCATATAACCAGTTACAGAAATGAGGACTGTGATGGTTATGAATATATCTTCCTTGCTTTCTTAAGAGATGCTTGCATTTGCACATAAACCAAATATCTTTTTTTTATTTTCTATTGTATCCCTTGATCATATGACATAAGTCTTACTGTTTATGTCATAGTATTTAAGTTATAGAATATTAGGGTTAAGAGTGAATGTTACCCAAGGTCTTGCACCTTATTCTGGATAGATTTAGTGCATTTTCAGTTGAGTCTTATTAGGCAAAACATGTCTGTTACTGAGTTCTATTTAGAGATTAAGTATGGTTTAACGTGATATATATTGACTTATACTGCCAAATTGACAAGGGGTAGAATATAATGGACAGATTCACGTGTCAACTTGACCATGTCAGTGCACAGTTGTCTGGTTAAGCAAGCACTGGCCTGTTACTGCAAGGGTATTTTGTGGCTGGTTAATAAACCAGAAGACTGGTTTATTAAATCATGAGTCAGTTGACTGCATCTATGGCTGATTACATATAGGATCAACTAAAGAGAGTGTCTTCTGCAACAAGAGAATCAAATCAGTTTGTATTTAATTCAATCAACTGAAGACTTTTCAGTGTGAGGTGATGATTTCAGCAGTCAGAAGAGAGAACTTTGGTCTCTACTTCAGCCAGTCAGCCTCTCCTTCAGAATTCATTAAACACCATCGTTGCCAGCCCACAGTCTTTGCCAGCCCACAGTCTTTGCCAGCCCACAGCTCCACAGATTGTGGTCTCTTGCATCCCTACAGTTGTGTGAGATACTTTTATAAAATCTGTTATTTACAGATATCTCCTGTTGGTTCTATTTCTATAGAGAAGCCAGATTAATACACTGAGAAAGCATTTATTTTGACAAATTACAATCAAGTTTCTGGAACTCATGACTCATACATAGATACATACAAAAGATTTACATATTACTTACCAAATAGTTCATTCTTTTCTGGAATAGTTTATTCAAAATCATTTATTTGGGGTAGGTCATGGTGGCTCGGCAGGCAGAGTTCTCACCTACCATGCCAGAGACTCAGGCTCAATTCCCGATGCCTGCCCGTGTAAAAAAAAAGAAAAGAAAAAAAAAGATTCATTTATTTGCAAGTAATAAATACTAGGCATTGGGAAATTTAGAATGAATAAGAGACTGGCCTGATGTGACAATTCCTATAGCAGTAGCACAAGCAAAAGTTTATGGAAAAACAGGATGGATTGATTCATTTTAAGGAAAGAATGGAATTTAGGGGAGCAAAGACATAAAAATATACAATGTCTTAAATGTTCTAACAGGGTAGGCAAGTTACAGTTGCTATGCCTGTAGTATCTGTGGTAGAAAATGAGAGAAAATACTGGAAAGGAAACTGGGAAGCACCTAAAATGCAAGGGGCCTGAAATGCAATTCCAAAGATTGCATCTGAAAGAACTGGAGAGTTGTCAGATTTTTTTTTAATTCAAGTGTGAGATGATCTGATATGTAGCTTAGAAAAGTAACTTGATGGTACAAGGAGACTAGGTTAGAGAAAGGAAATACCAACGGCAGAGAGGTCCATAAGGTTATTATCAGAATACTCAGTCAAGCACTTAAATTGACGTAGTGTCATTAAAATGGAGAGGGCGTGGTGTGTGGGGCTAACCTTACTATAGGACTAAGGAAACAGTAGAAGGAAAAACAGGATGATGAAGCCACAAGTAATCTCTTGAATGGTAATAGAGTACACCCTGAATGTTAATGAGTCCCTGCCCTCAACCCTCCAAAAGTGCTTCCAGGTCCCATTAGGACATCTAGGGAGAGAGCTGTTAAGAAGCAGGACTCTCTGGAAGCACCGGGTCCTTCTGCAACTAGTTCAGCCTTAATAGCTATGGAGGTTTGGCCAACCTTGTAGGTGGTCTGGGAAGAAAGTGCATCACCCAGGATTCAGAGCAGGAGGTATAGGAAGGAAGATTGGCACTGATATGATTTTTCCATCACCCTATATTGTCATCAAATTTTAGTATGGGGTGATGAATTTACTGGAAGTGAGAAATCAGGAACACTACATTTATCTTACTCATTCCAGAAGTTGGAAAGTAATAATAGAAAGGAGAGAAATCAGAAAGTTACGGAAGTACAAGACCAGTGAATCAGAGAGAAAAGGCCCAAAGCAGCAGAACAAAGATTCAAAAAAGAGACATCGTTACTTGGAGAGATGACCTTTTGTCCTTATTTCTCTTACTGGTCAGAGGACAAGGGAGAAAACCCAAGCCTGAGACAGCTGCATTGCTAAGTGCCCTTGAGAGGATATATTGGGGTCAGCATAAAGCCAGACCTCTAAAGAGAAAAGAAAGAGAGGATTGGATCGGAGAAATGAGAATGGTTTAAATAAAATATTTTTATTCCAAAAAAGAATCAGAGAAGAGCAGAAGTGCCTCTAGGATAAAGCATAGCAAATAGTTAGGAAGAAGGGCTGTTAACATCTTTGAAGTTCTGGTTGCATTAGAAGGCCTTGCAAGATAGTCATTGCTTTCATGGGCAGTTAGAGGCCTTTCCTGCCAATTGTTCTTCTGGATTATAAATCACTGACCTCTATATTATTTTTAAAGGGAAAATGACTTCAACTTTCTTAAAAGATTTCTCTCTAAGCTTTCTTCATACTCATTTTGGGAAACTCTGCATTTGTTTTGCTGCGTTTTGTCTATAGTGACCTGAAACTTTCCATCTCCTTCTTCCTTCCTCTAATTATCAAGTAAGAGGTTGTCAACAGTAAGGTTGAAGAGAAGGGGGTTAAATCCAGAATAAGTTGAGGAGAGCATTTAAACTATCTGGGTAGACTAGTGACCTTTAGGATTTTTCTCTGACAACATTCTAAAAACAAATATAAACATACATCCTTTGGGGTCTTCAAATATCCTCTATATCTGAATGTTTTATCTCTTTAAACGTAAAAATTATAAGCTAAATGGAGATTTAAAAAAAAATTCATTCATTCCAAAAACGTGTGGTAAGTATCTACCATAACAATCTTATTATAGTAGCTAACACATATTGAATAATTATTACACGTTAGTGCCTATGCTAATTCCTTTGCTTTGCACAAATTATGTCACTTAAGGCTTACAAATGATACTATGAGATAGATGCACTTATGTCCACTTTACAGGTGAAGAAACTGAGGGCCAACATCCCATATATATTAAGGGGCAGAGCTAAGGTTGGAACGCTTAGTTTGAAACTAAGAGACCATTACTTAACCTTTTTATAATCACTCTTTGCATCATGTACTGTATTAAGCATAGAGGATTCAAAGGGGTGCAAGGTTTCAGAGAAGGGAAAAGTTGATAAAGAAAGGTATAGGTGGGTAGACATGACGTGGTAGATCTTAGCCTTGAAGGATAAGCAGATTTGGACCAGCAGAGAGTGCAAAGGAGTGTTCCCAGTGAGGAACAGGGAAACACATGAGTGTTTTCCATGACTGACACAAAACAAGAGTCAATGCAAAGTAATCGGGAGACTACTTTGACTAGATTGGAGTCCCTAGAAGAAGTAAAGTGAGTAACAGAGAGAGCTGATTAAGAAAGATCTTGACCATCAGGCAGAAGTGTCTAACATGATAGGATAGGAAACTACTGATGATATTTTTATCTTGTCCTAAGTGGTGAATGTTCTGGTGATGATTTGTAAGATGGATTGTACATAGGGATGAAGCCTAGAGTCCTAGGAGGCCAGTTAGGAGGTTCATAGGAAGATGAGGAAGAAGGAATGATGTAAGAAATATCTTAACGGAAAAGTAATAGGGATTACTAACTATGGTATGTTAAATTGAAGTAGAGTAAGTCATCACACTAACAACAATTAACATTTATTATTTACTATGTGCTATGGTGGTTTACATGTAATGATGTATTTACTCTCATAATAGCACGATCCTTTAGAATTAAGTCATTTAATTAATTGACTTAATTAATTAATTAAGTCAGTTAATGGTCTGTTCTAATCCCAGAATTTCTGTAGTTATCTATTGACGTCAACAAAGGCACCTATTTTGCAAATTATGATTATAGGGAATATTGTGATACCGTTGATAGAAGCAAAGGAGTTCAGAGGTTTAGGGCCAGGAATGACAATTTCGATTCAGGACAGGTAAACTATCCAGGTGCAGTATACCCTGTTAGGTAACGACGATAGTGATAATAACTAGTATTATTAATACTCATTATTAATGATAACTAATTACTGAGTGCTTACTGTGTGCTAGGCAGTGTTCTAAGCATTTTATTTCACATGCTATAACTCAGTTAAAAGAGTAATAACTGTGATGGCCATGATTACAATAATAAAAAGAAGCTTATATGTACAATGTTTACAGTGTGCCAGGCTATGAGATAAGCACTTTAAATGTATTAATTCATTTAATCATCACACACACAAAAAATACATGACGTAGACACTAATGTTTTATTCACATTTTACAAAGAGGAAATTCTGGCCCAGAAAAGTTAAGTAGCTTGTCAAACATCACAGACCTAATAAGAAGCAGGGTCAAGACTTGAACCCAGTCAATCTGGCTTTTTACAACTGCTCAACAAGATCATGAGCTTAGGAGTCAGGCAGGCCTAGCTTCAAGTCTCAACCTTGCTACTTACTAGTGGAGAGACCTTGAGGAAATAACTTTTTGTCTACAACTCTGTTTTTTCATAAGTGAAAATGGGGATAACAATAGTAACTTCCATGTTATATTAACCATGAGGATGAAGCTCTGTTTTCCCTAAGTAGGGTGGTGCCACAACTTCCCAGTGCTTCAACATAGAAAGAATTCAATGCATGTTTTATGAATGAATGAATGAAACATTTTGTTATATACTAATTTATATAATTTTTCTGCATTTATGTATTTTCCTGTCAATCCTATAAAACTGTATGCATTTGGAGAGCAGATCACATACTTTGTATTTCTATATTTACCCCCATGCTCTGAACAATGACATGCTCATAGTAAGCGGTTCAATAATACTGTATTAAGCATTTAATCCTCACAACAAACCTTTACAGAAGTACTAACATTAATCTCAGTTTAAGGGCTAGAAAACAGTACCGTAGCAAGACAGGTCACACAATTGGTCCTTACAGAGTCAGGAACCAACTCTGTTTATCTCCAAAATCCCTGGTTTAACCACCATGATACCACTGTCTCCCTAAATCCTTGTTTGATGGGTAGGTTAACAATGTCTCAGGACCTTCCATCCCTTCCCTTTGGAAAGGAGCTTCCTGTGTCTGAGGTTCTTGTCTGTTTGGCTGACTTGGCTCAGTTTGTGACTAGTTTGTGACTTTTCTGTAGGTCCCTCTTCTGAGAGGCTCAGGCACAGCCCACAGAACCAAGAGGCAGAGACGACACACACAGGGACTGCTGCTGTGGGTGGAGGCAGGAGCCCTCACCGTCTTCTCACTAGATTATAGCTTCTGCATTCTCTGTGCTTAATAACCTAGAGCTGATCCACTGTGAAAATTCAGTGCTCAATAGCCCTCAAAATTTCTAATTTTGTACCTGTGGTGAAGTGACCTTGTGGCTGATCAGAAAGCACACCTTTAAAGCTCACAGTGGAAAATGCATTGGCTCCTAACCTTCTGCAGAATTGTTTTTAATACTTCCTGAAATCATTATTGGTGTCTTTATTTAGGCTATATTTCTCCATTTCAGCATCTATGTTTAGCAGATAAAAAAAAAAAAGGAGCAAAATGGATTTAACAGTCTGCAATGGCAAAACAGTGATATGTGGGACTCCTCAAAGCAACCAAAGATCAAAAGATCAGGGCGGAGACTTCCTGTTTCCTAGTGACCCAGAATTAAATGTTCTTACCCATCTGGTAGTCAACGGGAAAGTCATGTCCGCCTGATATGCTTTGAGATCTTCCTTTGAAAGTCTCCTCCTGCAGGTGGGGGCAGGTAGGGGTTGAGGTGGGTTAAACAGAGGGCAGTGGAGGTAATCCTTCCATCTGTTGACTTAATTTGCCCCAGGTGAGTGGTAAAGATGTACATTCTCTTTTTAGAGAATGAAGATATTTTAATTAAACTAAATAGGCATCCTTTGAGTCTGGGCACCTTCTACACAATTTTGAAACTGGGATTTCTCAAGGGCTTTTCATTTATAAACCTGAGGATCACTGTGGTCACCATTAAATCCATCCTGGAATCATTCTCGTCTGTTCTCACATGATTTTCCCTTCCTGACTCTCCCCCCCCTCCCCTTGTTGTTCCCACCAAAAAGGAAATGAGCTGAGTTAGGTAGGCCAAGTTCTGATTCCAGATTCTCCCTCTTACTGATTATATGATTGCACATAAAGTATTTGACTTTTCAATTCCAGTTTCTTCATCTGCAAAAAAGAGACAATGATAGCACTAACCCTATGGAATTATTCAGAAGATTAGAAGAGCTAAATACATAAAGCTCCTTGGACAGTAACCATGCTAGGTCCACACTAGGACCTCAATTAATGGAGCTGTTAGTGCAAGCCACTGCAGTGTTTCTCCAGGCAGATCAACTCTGCATTTCTGTGTCAAGGCCCAAATGGGCGTTCTCAAGGAATTATCAGTTTATTCATAGCAAAACCCACCTGGCCCCACTTCCTTATGATTAGCCATGAATAAAATAAAAAACAAAACTTAAATGATTTTTAAAGTCTGATTCTCTTGCTCTCCCTCACTTTGCATGGAGCAAAAGAACTTCTTTTTGATATTGCCACATACCTCATTTGGTTAGAAGCTCATCTAAAAGCCAAGCAGAAATGAGAGGCCCACCAACTCTGAAGGCCTGTCACCAACCCTGACTGCCCTACATCTTCCCAAAACACACCCCTCTTGAGTCTCTGCCACAGGGGAGGTGCAGGAGCTTATGGACACTTTGTAATGGCTGTACCTTCCTGAACTAGAGGGAGTAAGGGGGAGGTCCTTTCAATCATTACACTCATTTTTTTTATTATTTTAATTTATAAAATTTGCCATCGTTACTTCTGCCCTACTCTCTAAGCAGATTTCCAGTTGTTAAGGAAGGAGAGAGGTTCAGGTATGCTGGTATATTCACCAGTATGTCTATAACTCTTTTTTTAATACAGAAGTAATCCAATACCTTTGGATTCACAGATGCTTTAAATTATTATCCAGGTTTGGTAATTGACCTTTAGGAGGAATTCAGAAACATGATGGGGCATTCTTTGCCTTCACCGTGACCAAGGCAGAGTGCTGCTGGCATTCTTGGGTGGGAACAAAGATGTAAAACACCTTGCAATGAGAAATTGAAATAGAGTGAAAAATTCCCCCAAATGCCAATACTTCCTCTATTGAGAAAACTCCGTTTCTCTCTCTCTATTGTAGTAATTAACCTAGCCTGAGTACCCCACTTAATCAGCTTCCTTCCTTCAAACTAAACACCTACTAAGTGTTAAATACTTTCTTATTCAATATTTCATTCAGCCCCCTAAAAGCACCCTTGGAAAGTTCTTATCTCCCTTTCAAATAGGGAAGCTAAAAGGCAAATAAAACACAGCCATGTTCTGCTACTGAGTCTAGTATAATTCTATCACCTTATACTACTTCTATGAAATCAATTTACAGCATTATCAGGATTATTAAAATTGTTCAGAATGTGGTCTCCCAAAAGAAAGCAGGTGAAATGAGAAAAAATAAAGTTAAAAAAATAATAACTAAAATACAATTTTAAAAATCTAAGAGCTGCAGTATCTTGATTATTTATTAAAGAACTTTGTCTAAGTGAATATATGTTTATGTTGACTTCACAAAATAACAATTTTCAATTCAAAACCTCTATTTTTTCCTGCCTAATTTAATTAAAAGGTTTAACTTGAACTTTGAACCCCCTAAATTTGGGGAGGAAAAAAATGGTTTAACTTGAATATTAAACTTTCATGTCATCTGTATCTATTTGACACTCTGGAACACTGCTGAGTAATGTTGGACTCACAAGAACCCACTGTGTCTTCTTATAGGATTTAAAAAATATTCTCAAGAGCCAGTGTCCTCCTAATTCTTTGAAACTCAGCCATGCTGTGTGTCAGAGGGTCTGTCACTGAGGCTTTCAAACCATTTTACAGACATCTTTTTATTCTCTTTTATTTTATAAATTGGGAAAATAATCAAATAGAAGTTAAGTGACATATAGAAGGCAGAAGGACATCACTGGAAAAACAAGGAAAAGTGGTACCTTCAACCTATACTAATCACACTGCTTCAGAAGATAGGGACAAACTATGAATTTGGGAGAGTAACATAGAAATTCTTCTCATGAGGTTTTCTCAAGTAGATTTACAATGAACTATGAATTGGCCCTGACCTTTTTTTCCTACCCCAATATATATCTACATTGAAATCATGTTGACTTCTCATCTTCTCTTCCTAATTGTACTGCCAGGGACCAATGAAGATAAAAAGTATTTGGAATTTTGTGTTCAAAATACATCCCTACACGCAGTTGCTTGATACGGTGATTTTGTAAGAAAGCAAGTCAACAGAATATTTTGCAGCATTTTTTGATAAAGGACTGCTCTTTACTGGTGTCCACTTCTCCACTACCAATTGACCAAAAAACTCAAGGTAGTTATCCATATTTTAAAAGACGGAATGGCACTAAAAAATGCCATTGTTGACAATGATTTGCATACCCATCTGTCTGTGGCAATTCCAGCTTTAAGATGGGAGCCCTAGACCCAGGGACCACGCAGTATAGCCTTAGGGCCAAACTTGATTGCTACCTTTTCTTATAAATAAAGTGTTCTTGACATACAGCCTAGCTCATTCCTTCATGTACTGTCTATGCCTGCTTTCATGTTACAATAGCGGTGTGGAATAGTTGACAGACTACACCACGTGGCCTGCAAAGCCTCGAATATTTACAAGGTAGCCATTTACAGGAAAGTGTGCCAACAACTGGTCTAGATTAAACAATCAATCAGCCCTGGCTGATGTGAAAAGTAACCTTCACTATCTCATAGCACTCATTAAGTTTAATTTCCAAGATCCCAAGCAAATGCCTCCAAAGCTCTCTTCCTTGAGATCACACATTTTAGAGTCAGAACCATCAAGTTTTGAAATATTCTCTGAACAGAGTCACATTGCAAATGTCAAACCAGTAAAGCAGATGATGACAGCTTGCTGAAAGACCAGTGCACTTGTACCAGAGGAAGCAAGTTAGTGGGAACATATCTGAGATCCTCGATTTTCTTTACTTTGCTCTAATTATTAGAGTATTGTAGATGCATAACTCTGATTTACAGTCTGCCAAGTCAGGATGTCTGAATGTTCTTGGCATGAGTTTGATAGTAGAGTATTACTTTGATTATGGCCTTCTTATATCTGGCATGAATATATTCCCTTTGTGCATATTCTTTTTAGATGCAGTACAAAAAAAAAAGAAGCATGACTCTTCTTTTTTTTTTTTTTTCGTTCTTTTTCTTTAGGAGAAGCAGCTGTGAAGTCATAATTATGTTCACTTCCCACTGGCAACTGGCAAGCCCTTCATTTTTGTGCATTTGGAACTCACCAAGAATAAATAAAGCCCATTCCCTCCTTGAGGGGCTATTCTGCCCTTCCATCTAGGATTTCACAGTTTGCCAATTCCTAAAACATCTATTGTTATAAATAGTTTTATGTCCTGGAAAAAAGAAGCCTTATAAAATGAGGTAAGGGAAAAATTTCAAAAGAATATGAAAAAAAAAATCATTTCTAAGATATAAAAACAAATTTGCTAGGCTTTAAAGGCTTATAATTTTCATTTTTGGTTAATTGGTGCCATAGATTACCAGAGACTGGCATGTAATTTTCTAAAACAGTTTATTTTTAATCATGTTACATTGTGCTGTGGATTGAGGGATCATTTTTATTTTTACATATCGAAGAACAAAGGGCAAAAGTCTTGACACATTCAAGGTTTTAGATAATGAATTGCATCCTAAATTTAGAAAATATATCAGACAATAGAGAATGATTCATGGGAGGAATTTGTGACTCCAGAAAGGCAAGTTATTGGGACCTTTGTTTAGAAATAAGCCAACTTTTCTTGGTTCTGATCTGGATGCTGGCCAGAAACATTAATGAACATTTCTTCTGCTTCAAAAAGGTCAGAATGAGGGCACATAATTTATGTTTTATGGGAAAATGTATTTAATGTTTGTAAATCCATTTGGATAATAACACTGATTTTAATGGGCTGATAGATATATTTGTCTTTTAATGTCCATTATAATAACGATCACTTAGAGCCTATGAAAAATTCAACATTAACTTGTTGATTTGTCTGTTTTTAATTCATAGGTGCAATTACTTCTTAAACAAAAATTTTAGGAGGCACTAGCCTCTTCTCTAAAGGTAACCCTGTTTGTTTTATTTCTTTATTTTTATTTGCGTGGGCAGGCACCGGGAACCGAACCCGGGTCTCCGGCGTGGCAGGGGAGAACTCTGCCTGCTGAGCCACATTGCCCCCCCTGTTTGTTTTAATGTGAACAAATTATAAACTTGAGATTCTGGCTTCACACTTTGTCCTGGAAAGAAACCCCAGATTTGGTATTTAATGTTTTTTTCTGCCTCTCTGTCTCATAAAAGAGCACTTCTGAAGGGAGACAGACGTTTCTCTAAGATTCCATTGCTTAAAAAGTTGGGGTTTTTTTTTCTGTAAAAAGAGGCATGAAGGTCAGAAAGAAAGATTGGAAGCCCAAATGAAGGCATTATTACTTTGTAAACACAGAATTCATACCCCATTCTAGATCGGATGGATGCTGCTGCTGCAAAGAAAACCATAGTGGAGGAAACTTGGGAGTGAACCAAAAAGAGTCAGTGTCTCAGTAAATTAAAAGGGGAAACTTTTAAAGTGCACTGCATTTGGAATGAACTTCTCTTTTGAATTATACCCCTTGAAGAATATCACCCACAGAGAAATGAACTTACGGAATATGTACTCAATAATTGATGATTTTTTGATACTTACTTGTATTTTTCTTTCAGGGAAAATGACCTGACTGGTATTTTGGAAATACTTTACAATCATGCATGGACCATACGCAATCACCAAGCATTAGGTCACGTCTCATTACAGCCTTTCCAACATTTTCCAAGCTCAAGTTTTAGGGTATTCAATATTTTATTTAAAGAAAGACAGGTAGTGTCCATCAAGGTGCAACAAATGGCCTGTGGTCTCCATGGTGAGTCCACCAGCAATTCCAGTAGCTGCGGTGCCCAGCAGCCAAGTGAGAGCACCACAGCCAGCGCTGCCTCAGGCTTTACCAGAAAGGAATAGGTTCAGCCCAAGAGGTAGACAAAGACAATGAAAGTAAAGAAAGTCAATAAAATAAAGTAAAATAAATAAATAAAATAGAGAAAGAAAATGACGAGAAAGCATCAATTTCCCACTCAAATTGCATACCTCACAGAATTTTTATAAGAATTACGTGAAAATGTATGTCAAGCCCTCAATGTAGTCCCTACCACACAGTAAAATTCAGGAAATGGTGGCACATGCATTCATTCAAATTAATTATTTGAAGTTTGTTCATTACAGTGGTTTAAAGCACAAGACTGGGAATTAGTCTTGCCAGGGATTGACAAAATTTGGCTTAGTTTTTGAACCTATCTAAGCCCATTTTCTCATCTGAACAATGTACATAAACTACCTCATTTCCTCATTCCCACTTTTATTCTGGTTTGCACTAAATAAAAGGTAGCTCTAAGTGATTGAATGAACACTGCAGTCAATTGTTAAGATTTATGAATAGAAATATTACATGGTAATCTATAAGATCTCCTTTCTTCCTATCCCCAAAGTTCTCTTGATTCTTCCTTCCTTTCATTAATTTTTTCAACATACTTCCATTAGTGTGGTTTGTCCCAGATTTTTACTCCCTAGCCTTTAGAATTGCAAATTATACATGCAAGAGATTGATTTGAAAAATAATCATTGTAAGTGCTGCTCTTAATTTAAAAAAAAATGATTTCACTTTTGTTAAAAACCATGTTTTTCAGAGAAGTGATATATGAGCTTATCTGTATACTTTCAACTTTGACAGGGACACTCCGGAATGTTTTGTGGGAAGACAGAATTTATCCTCAAATTAACTTTAAAATATCTGGTATGTACCCCAATCCTCATTTGTTTCCATTATAAACATGTTAAGAATCCTTAAACTGGTAAAATGCTTTCAAATATTCTGGGATTTTGTTGAGCAAATCAATGTGCAGCCTGTTCATAATCTTTTATGATTTGCCAATCATTTTATCTTTAGTTAAATTCCACAAATAAAGGGACCCCTATTTCCCATCAACAGATTAAGTTCACAAGGACTTTTACAAAATTGTAAACAATTTCGCTTGACCCCAATGATCTTTTGTACTCTTTTCAAATGTTTGTCATGATCTGCTAATGAAAATGATCATATTAGATTGTGTCTTCTTAATGAATCGTCAATGAAACTTACTGTTTAGTCTTATGAAGTTTGTCAGTAAAACTCAAATCGATTTTTTCTTGAAAGAAGACTATAAGTTGTGACTTCATGAATGAAAGCAAGTTATGGCTGAAAAGGTGTATAATTCAGAGTGTAATCTAAGTCAGGTTGCAATGGTATTTGTATCTCTTGTTTCCTGAAAAGAGAGGGTTACAGAAACATTGTCTTTGTTTTCTCTAGAATATTATTAGTTCAGCTGTCATTAAAAAAAAAAGCAGGGGATCAGAAAATAGTCAAAATAAGAAGGCAATACTTGATTTATAAATCTAGGGGAGAATAAAATGTTGTTATAAAAATAAGGGTGCGTTCTTGCTCAGATATCTGGTTTGATGTCTGTTCAGAGGGTTCATTGAAGGGATCTTTAGATGAGCCAAATGGAAGCAAAATAACTCATTAAGTCAGTTATTATGGCAGGCCTTGTGGTGGTTTGAAGCTGTATGTACACCAGAAAAACTTGTTCTTAAATTTCATACTTTCTTGTGGGTGTGAACCCTTTATAAACAGAAGCTTTTGATGAGGTTATTTCAGTTAAGGTAAGGCCCAACCCAATCAGGATAGGTCTTAATCTTATTACTGGAATCCTTTGTAAGTGGAATGAAATTCAGACAAAGGAAGAGAAAGCCTTGGAAGTGTGAAGCTGAAATTCAACATAATCCAGCAGAGAAGGGAGATACCAGGGAATACCACCATATGCCTTGCTATGTGACAGAGGAGCCAAGGATCACTGGCAGCCAGCTCAGAATGCCAGTCTTAAGGAAGAAAGCATCACCTTGATGACACCTTGATTTGGACTTTCTTTTAGCCTCAAAACTATGAACAAATACATTCCCTGTTTAACCTGACCCATTTCATGGTATTTGCTTGAGCAACCTAGGAAACTAAAATAGCCTCTTTACATACAGAATCCCCCCAAACAAAGTATTGTAATCTCCATTTTACTCATAAGGATACAGGATCAAAAAAGCAAAGACACTCGCCCATAGTCACCCATGCAATAACGTAACTGGAGCTCTGCTGACACCAGAGCTGAGCTCTGTTGCAGGCTTGGAGTCTCACAATGAGAAAGAATTCAAGGACAAGAAAACAAATAGAGGCAAGCAGTGAACTTCATTAAAAGGTTAGTGCATGCTAGCAAAATTAGTGCAGGTGTGCTCAAGAAAGAGGCACACCCTGACTGGGATGGGTTTAGTTTGTTTTATAGGGAGGTTTTGCTAGCAGTGATTTTCCATTTCAACCTTTGAACCCTGGTGTCTTCTTTGTTTCAGGAAGAGATAACTATCAGTGTTTGTGGTCTCCTGTCACCGTACTAAAAGTTTGTTTTGGACACTTAGTTTAACAATCTTTATAACCCCAAGCATTTTGTTATTAACTAAGAGTTCATTTCAGGTCCATGATTTTACAAGCTATGGTTTTAGAGTGTTTTGGGGCTTTAGGGGAAATTCTTGTTCTAGGGAGTTTGCAGTTGTACATAACTCCTTCAGAACTAGGTAGGAGACCAGGGACCAGAGCATATTCTATGCTGCCTCAGTAAGAGTACACCAATGACTATTTAAACAAATTTCTTCTAAAATATCAAGTACTGCTATTCTAATTCTTTACAACAAATAAGAGAATGGAAGTTTAGATAAGCTTTATCCTCTACTCAAAGTCACCCATCTTTCTAAGAGTTAGAATTGGAAGAACGTTCCTGCGTGACTCCTCTTCTGGTCATTGAATCTCTTTAATATGCCATTTGCCTCTCAGAACAAGACTAACAGGTTTGGTTTTCTGGTCTATCCTTGACCAAAAACATAAAGTAGTCAGAATATGGTATCCTCATTGCCTGCTTCCTTTTTTGTGCTCCTTTCTTCTCTGTGCCCCCAAACAGATTTAATTTTCCACTAATACATGGGTAAGGCTCAAAGAAAAGAAATAAAGTTACATTTCTTATACCCAAGATTGTGGGCTAAATTCAGATCTGTTCAACTGTTGTTTACTGTGCACCTATGATGGATAAGAGAGCGAGAGGCTGGGGATTCAAAGATGACAAAGGCATTCAGGGTCCAGAACAAATTTGCAGTCTCTAGGATGGAATAGACATAATCAATAGACATGCAAATGTGATATACTATGAGCAAGGCACAGACGATATTCTCTTCATGAACAGAGGAAGAAATCATTTCAACAGATGGGTGGAGAAGAGAGGAGAGGTGCCGAGGTGAATGTCTAGGAGACTGTAATATTTGAATTGATCTGGGAGGTTGATTAAGAAGAATTTCGATTGAGAGAGCAAAGATGGGAGAAGTTGCATGAGCCAATGCAGGAACGTTCTTTCATTCTAATTACTGTCTTAGTTTCTTACACTCTCATAGGACTTTATCTTCACTAATGTGAAAATTATTATTCAAAGTTGTAAACAAGGTACACATGATCAGAAGCCAGGGGTCTGGAGTTAGCACCATGGGAATGAGCCTTCTGTCTCTGGTCACTAATGTGGCCTGGACCAAGTCATTTAACTGCCCCTTCTCTGAAGCGCTCAACTATACAACGAGGGTAAGAAGAGCATATCTTCCAGGGCATTCTTTATAGTTACTTTATAAGGACTTAATTATGTAGAATGCTGAGCACAAATGGCTGGCATATCATAAATGCTCAATAGGTGCTTCTAATGTTTATTATTATTATCATTATCTCTACCTATAACAATTTTATGTAATGAATGGAAATAATTATTTCTCCCCAAAATCAGGAAGAGGGAATTTTAATATAAAACAAAGTTTTAAACTAGAGATATTTATCATAAAATGTAGAATTTTTGACTCAGCACCCTGATGGGAAAGGATTTAGGAGGAATAAGCAAACTCTTCTAGCATCTTTCAAA
This sequence comes from Tamandua tetradactyla, assembly GCF_023851605.1. Classification (NCBI taxonomy): domain Eukaryota; kingdom Metazoa; phylum Chordata; class Mammalia; order Pilosa; family Myrmecophagidae; genus Tamandua; species Tamandua tetradactyla. The sequence continues at coordinate 41,658,314 of NC_135337.1, read as the reverse complement.
TCACATGATGCAGTTGGCTGCATATTCTCAGAGCTTGCACTTCTCACTCAGTGGCATTCATATTGCCACAGAGAAGGTTGGTTGGCACATAACACAGAGAAGGTGTTGCGTTCATGTCTAGGACATTTCATCTACATAAGCATCCAGCTCTGGGGCTTTAAAATTATTATTTACAGTGATGATAATCTGGTTCTTTAGGTGGCAAATGAAAGCACAGAATAAGAAGAAGAACAATAAGCACATTATCTTGTTCACTAAATAAATAATTACTATTCATTAAGAACCACTAAACCAAACTCTACCAGATATTTTTGCTTTGAAAGATGTGTTAATTATTTTTTGGTCACTTGGGGTTCCACTTTTTGCTAAATGAGAAGGAGCGGAATTTTAGAAGTCTTCAAGCAGATGCTAATATCCTTCAAGGGTCTTGTCAATCCCTGATTCTTCTGCTGCCCACAGAATGGATCTAATGCCAACCGGAAAACTTTGGGGGAAGCACTTGGTCCTTGCCACACTGGTGGCAGTACCCAACTGCACACAAACTTCAACCCTAGCCCCGGCTTCTGCTCCCAGTGTCCTCTCATCTTCCCCTCTGTAACCTTCTTTCATAAAAATGTTATTCAAAGAGACTTCAGTCAATTGCCCTGATAAAGCATCAGGCACACAAAACCAACACTCGGCCCCTTTCCCCAGAACCACTGGAAGCACCAGCATCTCTTCAGCACAAGTAAATCATCACCTTGATAATTATTTTAATTTCATGTTTTAGTTTGCACATATGGACTCCGCTTACATCCAATGACATTTTTTAATCGTCAAATTGGAAACAAATTCCATGTCTTCTAACTATAGCTAGGAAAATCTCCCCTCTGTACCATGTTAGAACATTTATTTACAGTGTACTGGAAAAACAGTTGTGTCTTTAAGGGAGTAATGTTTAATTGAAACCTTAAAGATAAGAAACCATAATTTCCTTATTTTTATTTTGTTACAGCTGTGTTTGTCATTTTAAAAGAAAGCTTCTGTTCAGCAGGTATGTAAGAAATAATCCACCTCAAGATCTTAGTGTTCCTGACTATTCAAAAATTCTTTAAATAATGTAATATGGAGGCTGTATTTTGCATGTCAAGACTGTTACACTGTTGAGCTTTCAGAGCCTAGAAAAAAAAGACAAAAAATAATTGACTTGAAAAAAATCACTTTGTCTGCAATTCTTCCCCAATAATCAAGTGATTATTAGAAGAAGGGACATGAATAGGACATGAATATCCAGACAGCAGGTATAAATTCCTTATAAGATTAATTCAGAAATTAGGAAAAATCTTCTTAAGAATCTTTTGCACCTAACTCCTATCTCTTCTTCCATATTTTTGTATGAAACCTAGATTGTATGAGGAAACATGAAAGTAACTGCTAGCAGTTTAATAATACATTTATCTGAATTATCAGATTATTCACAAACACTGGAGGCAGTAAAAAAAATCAGTAAAGAATGATTCCAGTATGGGATGTGTGTAAGTCTCTGACATTTCCTGTTAATCACACATGAAAGATGCAGCATCTTATGATGGGCAACTGTCCAGCATTCCTAAGAAACACATGGACAAGTCAGTGGCACCTCAATAAGTTTGCACTGGACCAAGGATAATGAATTCATGAACAGAAAGCAGATTTTCAAGGTGAAAGAAAAGATGAAAGCTTTTGAATAGTGGTGGCTATCACCAAGGAAAATATGCTTGAATAACATATTTTAAGAAGATACTAATACAGAGGACATTACAGTAAATCAATTTAGCCTGGAGATGTGTTGTATTGAACTGGATTTCCCTATGTGCCATACAAAATACCTGTTCTAAAGCCCTTATAAGATGACGTAATCTGCTTCCCAACTCTTAGTATTTTAAACAATGTTGGGTTGTTATATCATCTTCATCACTCACTTGAGACATCTAGCAGCTAGTCCTGACTCTAATCTGAACTGTAACCCAACATCTCTCCCTGAACATCCCTTCACAGGCATGTGCTGCTTTCTTTTTTCTCTGATTTTCATCATTCAAGACTCTTGATTTCACCTGAGGCAAACACAAACACATTTAATCATCGTTCTCATTTCCTTTTCTCTTTCAACTCTTCCCCAGTTCCCTGATAAAAATTTTTATTCCATTTCCTTAGTTTCTTCCATATATCCCAGAAATGGCCTTAATTAGAGCAGAAAATATAAGGATAATGCTAAAAAACAAACTTACATTTTCAGAAGTAATTATATACAATTAAAAAACCATAATGCCTTCATGTACAAACATTCTTAAAAATATCCTGACTTCCATTTCAGAAGTTCTATAAAATATCTCAATTCTTTCTTTATTCTCCTTCAAGAAAGTGTGATTTTTATTAAACCATACATATGCAAAAGAAATAATACACTTTTTCATGTTGCCATACTTATTCCCATATGATTGCCTTTTTCCTCTTTACATATAAACTTTTAACCAATATCACGTATTAGACTTCAGAAGTTAGAAAACAAAACAAAAAAAAGTCTAGCCACAATTTTCAGGTAACTAATTCACCAGGAAAGTTTCAAACAGCAACTCATTTTGGGTGGAACAGTGGCTCAGTGACAGAGTTCTTGTCTGCCATGCCAGAGACCTGGGTTCGATTCCCGATGCCTGCCCATGCAAAAAGGAAAAAAAAAAAAAAAAAGCAATTCATTTCTAAATTGCTGATTTATTATATAACTGTATAAACAAAAAATCTGAAATGTAGTTCTTAAATTATTTGAACTCACTGTGAAGATATTTCATATTTTTGCTAAGCTATGCTCCACATTCAAGTTATCTCTAATGATTAGACCAAAAGTAGAACACAACTGAAAGCAAAAACAAAGCCGAGAAATGCAAATCAAAACCACAATGAGATATCATCTCACACCCACCAGAATGGCCATTATCAACAAAACAGAAAATGACAAGTGCTGGAGAGGATGCGGAGAAAGAGGCACACTTATCCACTGTTGGTGGGAATGTCAAATGGTGCAACCACTGTGGAAGGCAGTTTGGCGGTTCCTCAAAAAGCCGAATATAGAATTGCCATACGACCCAGCAATACCATTGCTGGGTATCTACTCAAAGGACTTAAGGGCAAAGACACAAACGGACATTTGCACACCAATGTTTATAGCAGCGTTATTTACAATTGCAAAGAGATGGAAACAGCCAAAATGTCCATCAACAGACGAGTGGCTAAACAAACTGTGGTATATACATATTATGGAATATTATGCAGCTTTAAGACAGGATAAACTTATGAAGCATGTAATAACATGGATGGACCTAGAGAACATTATGCTGAGTGAGTCTAGCCAAAAACTAAAGGACAAATACTGTATGGTCCCACTGATGTGAACCGACATTCGAGAATAAACTTGGAATATGTCATTGGCAACAGAGTCCAGCAGGAGTTAGAAACAGGGTAAGATAATGGGTAATTGGAGCTGAAGGGATACAGACTGTGCAACAGGACTAGATACAAAAACTCAAAAATGGACAGCACAATAGTACCTAATTGTAAAGTAATCATGTTAAAACACTGAATGAAGCTGCATCTGAGCTATAGGTTTTTTTTTACTATTATTATTACTTTTATTTTTTTCTCTATATTAACATTCTATATCTTTTTCTGTTGTGTTGCTAGTTCTTCTAAATCGATGCAAATGTACTAAGAAACGATGATCATGCATCTATGTGATGATGTTAAGAATTACTGATTGCATATGTAGAATGGTATGATTTCTAAATGTTGGGTTAATTTCTTTTTTTCCATTAATTAATTAAAAAAAAAAAAAAACAAAGCTTGAACCCCAACACGGAAACAGAAAAAAAGAAAAATCTCTGGTAAATACTTCACTATTCTGAAGGGAATGTGGAAACATGTTTCCACAGAAATATAGAACATAAAATTAGATAGGTTGTGAAAAATGAGGGAGCAGTTTGAAAGAATCATTAATAAAATCTGGGAAATTTCTCACTCTCTCTGTACCTCTAGAAGTAACATCCAACAGAGTAAATTAGACCAAACTTTGTTGTTTTATTGCATTTTAGTCAAAAGGACTGAAGTGAAAAATAACAACAACAACAAAAAAAAACAGATGACCAAATGAAGTCCAAATGAATTAAGTACAGCTTCTGGTATAACTCATAGCTGACAGAATTTGAATGACTTCCCTGTGTAACACAATTTTTCATCATAGTGATATACCCAGCTGACACTCATCATATATTGAGAGAATGAATCGCTTCCAGAAACCATCCCAATAATGAGACAATTGACCTTCAGGACCCAATTCAGAACATTTACCACAGGATTGGCAAACAAGTTTCAACTGTGGTGCAAACTCCAGCTGATTGGCAGTAGAGGCCTGGAGTGCTGTGTTAAGGATTCTGAGCTAACTCTGTGATGTGACAGAGTGCTGTCAAAATAGTTAGTGACCGGCTAGGACAAGACTTCAATAATAATAAAATCCATAATAGAAAACAAAAAGTCACTCATGCAGCACAGTCTCCTTCCCTGCCCATGGCAGGGAGCAGGTGTGATTCTTGCCATGAGCAGAGGAGGGGACAATGTGACATAGGTACCATTTCTTTGCTATCGTTGATCCAAGAAGTTTTTGAGAGGTGGTTTCTGATACTGAGAGGCACACAGGTCTTTTCCTTTTGTATTTCCATGTTTATGCTGCCTGTGCCACTCTATCCACTGGCCTGCAGAGGCACTGTTCCAATGTCAATAGGGAAAATGCCGCTGCTGCTGAAGTAACAAACATATTTTGGACCTGGAGTTAGAATGACAACTGTTTTTCCATAGAAGTAACTCTGTGCATGGCAATTAATATGAGTATATTTGTTTAACAAATATTGAGAGAAGACACTGTGGTTTTTACTAACAGAATTTTAGAATTATGCCTTCTGATGATTTTAAGTTTAATAAAAATTTGGATAAAATTCTCCCATGGTAAAATGTGCGAAGCTCCATGGATTTAATGTGAAAGGAGCCCTGGTTCATCTGTTTGCCAAGCATAATGGCATGACACTTTCCCTCTCTAAGTCTTCGTACTTTCAAATTAGATGAAGGCTTCAAATCTCGGAGGGTTGTATAGGACAAATCAGATATGAGAAATGCTTTGTAGACTATAAAAATGCCATCAAGTGGTATGGTAACCCTTAACAAACTCTGGGATCTGTCCTATAACTACTTGCTGAAGAGTGCTTTGAAAACTATTGCTTTTTTCTTTCTTTGCTTAGTATATATGTTATACTATACAATGAAAAAAAAGTTTTTTAAAAAATGCTATCAATAACAAGGTGTCCCAACCAATATATTACCTTCCTATTTTCACTCCTGCTCCCATTGCTTTCTTACTCTTGTTTGTGTTTAAAGCTATCCAAAGAAACTTCCCAAATGCTTTGATTTCTGCCCAGAAATTTCAAATGAGGTTTTAGGTTGTGTATCTTTTCTTCTGTGGACAGTCTCAGGAAGAGAGAGAAGGTGCTTTAAGTGGACAGGTTGCCAGGGAGACACTTAGCTGGGTATTGCTTCCTGTGAGTCCTACAAAGAAAGATAAAAGACCAGTAATAAAAATCGTCCTAGCCTGAATGCTGGATGCAGTGAGGCAATTCTACTGAAGACAGAAGTCAGAACTACTTGGAAAATTAAAATGCCAATACAAAGACATTATTTTAAAGTCTCATCCTAACTGGTGCTTTGTTAAAATAAAGAAATAAATAAATAACACCAGGTAAATGGTCCTAAGACCAAAGTGCAATCCTTATAGTTTGTAATTTGTAATCACTACCCATAATTTCAGTTAACAGGCCTTGAGAAGGATAGTGACAAATACCAGGAAGGACAAAATATACAAGGTCAATTCAAATATAAGCAAGCACTGCCTATAAGGCCAGGAGAAATGACTGCAGCCAGACACAGGGAATGCACCAGGGAGGTTAATAGAAAGTGGGATAATTTTGCTATCTAAGCCAGGGGTTAGCAAAATAGGCCCACTGGTCAGTCATCTGTTTTTTATAAACAAAGTTTTATTGGAATACAGCCATGTCCATTAGTTTATATCAACTGCTTTTGCACTACAAGGGCAGCGTTGACCAGTTGCCACAGAAACTGCATGCTCTACAAAGCCTAAAATACTTACTATTTGCCTCTTTACAGAAAAAGTTTTCCTATCCCAATCTATACTGTAACTCTTAGGATGAAAATAATTCAGGTTTGGAAGTTGGGAGGATAATTCGGTGATTCCATTGTTCCATACACAGTTGTCATGTGTATCGATTGCCATTATTTCATTCAAGTAGCAGTTCAGAGTTTCGTACGGACTCATGGGAGGTGGAAGAATATTGCCAAACCTGTGTCTTGCTGTCGTGGAGAGAGCTTGGAATTATGAAGACCTAAGCTTGAAACCCAACTTTCCTGAATTAGGTGGCTGTCAGGGAGGCACTTAGAATCTCTTTAAGCCTCAATTCTCTGATCTCTAAAATGGGGATAATCATGATCATTCTCTACAGGTAAAATGCTATCCAACGTCTTTCTGTCTTTTCTCCAGGCTGATGGGGAGGTTGCTGTGGCCACCGAGGTGGGAAAGGGATGCTACTTAGAGTCAGGATTTAGAATTTCAAAAGAATTTATCTAGATGAACATTTCTTTGCATGCTGGGGCCTGATGCATGCAAAATGTCTTCGTAGTATTGTTTTTTTATATTATTTTCAAAACAACTTCATCATTTTATATTTTTATCTTCAAAGGTTTTCGGCATTTATAACCACAAAACAAATTTTAATCATTACACTTCCAAAAGTAGAAACAAGGTTTTAGAGATTCAAGAGTAGGATGCATGAATGAGGATTCACTTAAGACACTTGTTACAGAGAGCAAAAGGATCAAATCAGCAGTATCATCAGTTACTGTTTGAGGTAGGGGTGAAGATAACAGGAAATGCTGCAACCCTGCACAAATTAAGAATCCATTTTCAGTGTAGACTCCAAGCAGGAAGAGACTATTACAATGGGAAATAAGTGATATTTTCAGACTTTTCTCATTGGAGAAGTGATACAAAACAGGTTGACTTTTTTGCTGGTACAGGAAAGGGAGTTACCAAATTAATTGAATTAATCATTTGCTTTAGCACCATGTAGACTCAGCCGCAGATAAGACAAACTGACTTTTATAAAATCCCTGCAAACCCATCATTGCAAACATTAACTGGGTCAATTTTGCCTGGAGACAGGATTATTCTTTCCCACGCTGTTTTTGTATTTCCAAGATTAATGCAATTTTTTGCCAGTGGCACATTAACAATATATTCAAATGTCTAAATGCTTATAAGCTGTTTTTGAAACACACTTCCAAAAGTAGAAACAAGGTTTTAGAGATTCAAGAGTAGGATGCATGAATGAGGATTCACTTAAGACACTTGTTACAGAGAGCAAAAGGATCAAATCAGCAGTGTCATCAGTTACTGTTTGAGGTAGGGGTGAAGATAACAGGAAATGCTGCAACCCTGCACAAATTAAGAATCCATTTTCAGTGTAGACTCCAAGCAGGAAGAGACTATTACTGTCGGTTGAAGTACTTTTTTCCTTTTCTCTGAAGCTTAAGAACTCATGTTACCGAGGAGTGGATGAATCTTTCTTTGCCTCTTCACGCAATTTGATTGGCATATGAAGATATTGCGATAGGTCTCTAGGTACTCTAGTTTCTATTGCCTAAAATATGCTTCCAAAATTAGAAAATGGAAGCCTCACTTTTCTAAGAGCTGAAGAATAGTTTACAACCTTAGAAGACATGGCTCTGTAACTCTGAAATAACTCAGAAACTATTTTTAAAATTTCCCCTTCTCTAACCTTTCTTCTTCAACACATAGCGTTTTCCCAAGAGAAGACTTATAAAAGCTTCTCAATAAAGAAAGCCCAAAGGAAAGAAATAGGAAATTATGGACATATCAATGAAAATTAAAAATCAAGCAAACTATATAAAAAGGAGAAGTCTTTCCCTACAGACCTTGACAGATAGAATACCCTTTCACAGACATCTGCCCTGTCCCCTTGACCTGTGCAGTCACCACAATTAAATCTTATCATATTCACCTATTTTATCATCTCCACCTTTGTCACCATCTGAAGTTGTATTGACTCTGGCTTACTTCATTATTGACTATTCCTCATCCACAATTTGAATGTAGACTCTGTGTGATCAGGGACCCCCTCTCTTTTTAGCTCAATGTCTGCACATAGGGACATGAAATAACATCCATTGAATGAAAGAATGAATGAATGAGATGTTCCATGGAGTTATTCATCTCCCAGCTCTGGTTGCAATCAGTTTTGACAAGAATGTACGTCTATGAAGACGTGAACATGCCCACTAATTCTACAACTTGGGGCATTCTCACTTGGACTGCTATCACAAATTTCCTATTAATGTATATGGAAAGCAATTTGAAAACTTTAATGCACTATGCAAATATTAATCCATTAATGAATGATTTTATTTAATAACCAGAATGGCTATCAGCTTTATCTAATCCACTGTCTTTTATATGCCAATGGAGAAATTAAGTTTAAGTGACATTTTTCCAAGGTCACAAGCTAGTCTTAGCATGAGCCAGTATGAAATGCCATATCTTCCAACTGTCAGCTAGTATTCCTTTTATTATACCCAAGTAGGTACCATTGTTACTGGGCAAAGGAATGAAAAATTATTGAATAGCTACCATATTTTCAGCACTTTGTTAGGTTCTTGTAGCAGACAATATCTATTGTTGACCAAAAACGGTTTTGTCCTTAAAGAACCTCAAGTTTTCCAGGTAAGCAGCCCATTGCTATGTCCAGAGTGGAATTCTGTTTAGTCTAAACCAACTGGTGCTTAGCTTGACAGCAGGTATTGCTCCAGTGGTGGGCATGTGCTAGAATTTGGTCCAAACAATATGAAGGGGCATATGTATGCTATGCATAAAGTTGGCATTCTCTCTGTCTTACCTGCTAGATATAAACCAGAAAACATACAACCTTGAGTGCTGCTGGCAGCCATCCTGGGGTGATAAAGGGATCCATCCTTAGAATGAAACTACTGCTGAAGACAGTGGTATCATTATTTATATTAGGGTTTGCAAACTTTTTCTGTAAAGGACCAAGAGAATAAATATTTTAAGCTTCTCAGACTTGACAGTTTCATGGCAATTACTCAACTCTGCCATTGTAGTGCAAAAGCAGCTATAAACAATATGTAAACAAATAGATGGAGTCATGGACCAATAAAAAAATTACTTTCAAAACTAGATATTGGATTGTTCATGTCACTGAACCATTTTTTATATCATTGAGCCATAGATTATACCATTCCTGGATCTCACCTCCATGTAAACTTCAAATATTTGAGATAATAAATTTCTTTATCATTTAAACTGCTTGAATCAGAATTTAAATATATATAATCATTAAAACCATATCAACCTAATTGATTCAGGGTTTTATACACGTTATTACTTGTAACATTCACAAAATACCTATAAAGTTGTTATTGTTAGACTCATTTTTAAGATCAAAACCAGAACCAAAATTTCAAAGTTACTAACATCAGAACCAGGATTTGAACTCCAATTTATCTGACCTTCCCACACTATGATGACCCAAACCCTCAATTACCTATTCCTCAGCCCTTAAAAGTAGAAGAACAGCTGTTGCTCCGGTCTGTTTCCACAACCACTGTAAGCAAACTGAACAGAAAGCAGTTTCATGAAGAAAAGTGTGTTCTTACAAAATCTTTGAAAAGACTGAAGCAATGAGTGTCAGTGACTTGTCCCTAAACTTTCAGTTTCAAGGTCATGCCACTACGTGTGTAATCCAAATGTCAGGCTGCAGCTACTGCTACTGCTACCATTTCTCAGCACAGCAGCCACCATAGCTACCTCCTACCAAAGGCACTGGCGACAACTCCCCTGAATGTAGCCACGGCAAACGCTCGCAACTGTCAGAGCTTGCTCATCAGCTGCTAAGCTGCAAGAAAATGACCTCTGCCTTTCACTTTCCAGATCTCATCACGTGCATCTAAGTGACAGGACTTAGCTGCAAAGGAGTCTTGGAAGTGTACTTTTAAATTTCCAAGCACTCCAAATAGAAGGATGGTCAAATGGAGATTGAGTGAGGCAACCCCTCAGAAATCGAACAAAGCTTCTCTTCAGAATGGCTGGGTGTGTATCACCAACACATGTGGAAGAATGAGAGCTTCAAGATAGAGTTTTTTAAAAACTTGATAAGACAATTTTCCTCATCCCCAGCCCTAATGCCTGAACCAGAATAATGACTTCACTGCAGATTTGAGAGAAAGCAATGCATTCATTATTTGATTAAAAATAGTTCATGCACATAAATCTTGCCCTTGGCAAAATAAACTATCAAAGCTCATGCCATTGGAAAAGATGGTAGGTCCATGATGCTAGCAGCCAAGTTCCATAAATCGATAAGAAGAACAACTTTCTTTTGTCCCAAACAATTTATGTTTCATGGCTCAGTATTGGTTAGATATTGATCTTCCAAATGAGTCACTGTGGCTACTGTAAATAAATTAGATAGATGTTTAATTGGCCTATAAATATACCCTCAGATATTTAAAGCATGTGGTGCTTTATGCAGGAACACATTGCAGTGGTGCTAAGGGGAAGGATAGAACTGCCTTTTAGTACAAAGAGCACTCTGGGAATTCATTCCTAAGCTCTTTACTTAACATAATGTGGGTAAGTAATGCCATGTCTCTCAATCTGAATTTCCATAGCCCTGAAATTTGGGGATAATAGCATGGGAGAATTAATGAGAAAATGTGTGTGGAAATAATCTGCACTGCTTGAAGAACCCTATACTATAGATGCAGGAATACTGTTATTTATGATGAGATGGTGCCAGATGCATAAACTTATGTTCTTTGAATGATTGGCATACAAGAGAACAGTGAATCTAGGTCAACAGGGACCTTTCTCTCAGAATGCCTTTACAACAAATAAAACACAAAGGAAACCGTTCTTTCTCAGGAAAAAAAAAATGTCTATAATTACCTCAATAAATAATTTTCCTACAGTAAGATGCAAGTTTAAGGTGAGTGCAGTGTCCTTCCAAAGGTTTGTAGGTCTCACTTTCTTATATTTCTCAGCTAACCTCCAGGAACAAGAACTAGCTATGTGTAGAATTAAAAAAGCTCAAGGACCGCGCACAGAATTAACTTCTGTATACACTATTTTAATCTGATTTTACCAAGTTCCTTATAAGCTGAAAAAGATCCATAAATTTCAAGTCTGACAAGTTTTATACTTGCTCTAAGAATTGGGCATGCTATCCTGAATTTTGCATGAAACCATCCCCAGCAAAAAGAGTCTTACTTCAGAGTCATTTTGAAAACACTACCTGATTAATGGCCAAGAAACTATTTTCTTTAAATTTTTCTAAAAATACTTGAGTATTAAAAAAAAAAAAGTCCCTGAGTGTGCTTGCAAAGTAGCTACGGCTTTACTACGCATAACATATAGTTCTATATGATGAAACTTAGATTTTAAAACATATTTCCCAAGAAAAAATGTTATTTCTGTATATTTATTTTTATCAAATATAGACCTACTTAGCCCTTTAAAGGTACAATTCTTATCCTCTAAAATACGGCTAATATGAATTTTGGAAATCATCTTATTTTACATGTCAGAAGAGAATGATTTTCTATCAGGTTTGATTTGCAAAAGCATATATGGACTCTGGTCTGTTAGGTGTTTTGGACACTGCATAAGCAGCTTAATTGTCACCTTCCTTTCTTGGATAGGTTAAATAAAAAAGCTCTGCTCCATCCTCTAAGGCATCTTAGTGGAGGAAGAAGAATTTGGGCTGCCTCCTAGTAATTTTCTCTCTAGAACTGCTTTCATTCATAGTAGAAGAGATACATTCACCATAAAGTGACCAGCTAACCAGTTCTGACATTTGTCAATATTAACTCAGAAACTGCACTGGAAGGTGGGAAAGCAGAAGGGAGCAGGGATATACTTGCTATTTGCAGCAGAACTTTAGCTACCCTGCCTGCCACTCCCTGAAAGCAGGGGCTGCAAGCCTCAGCCTTGATAACAAACACTATGTTTGCGCAGCTACTCTGGTGTAGGATCTGTAGGGTTCGGGGTAATGGGACATACAGATATGTGTTGGAAATGTGAAAATGCTTAGAATCTAGTTAGGCAGGCATCACACAAAATAGTGGCACTCAGGAAGGTGCCACTGAAAATGTGGTCTGGACACTAATGAGAAAAGAGTTCTGCAGGATACTGGAAGAGGCACCATGCCTGGCAGTGAAACCACAGAGAGAAGACTTCTGAGGTAGGAAAGAGAAATGGAGAAAATGATAACAAAGAACAAACCATATGGTCCATTCCATCCCTAATGAACTAGAAGGCTTCCGAATGTGCATTCCAGATTTGAGAGTGAGTACCTGAGTCCAAACTGCTACTGAAGGCAACAATCAGAGGGGAAAGTAGAGACCACCCAACCTGGAGAGACAGCAAGTGGGACAGAGTCCATTCTGGGAATCAGGAACGCTTCACTCTGTAAAAAGGAAGCGCAAGCAAGCTTTTCCCATTTGATTCATCTTCAATAACCCAATAATTTCTCACAAAACCAGGAATTTCCCAACATGGATATGACGGGCCAGTGTGGCTTTCTATTAGCAAACATTGAGTTATATTATTTATCCTATTTTAAAGAATTCAACAATAATAGTAGGAGATTTAAATACAACACTCTCCCCTGTAGATAGAACAACCAGATAGAGGATCAGCAAGGAAATAGAGAACTTAAACAATCTGATAAATAAATTAGACCTAACGGACATATATAGGTCATTACACCCCAAAAATGCATAGAAGAGGATCTGGAAGTTCACTCACCAAATTGTTAATAATTATGATTCTAGGGTAGGGTTGGATATTGTTTTTTTATTTTCACCCAATACACTTCCATATTTTCTACTTTTTATATTTTAAAAGTGTGTAAGCATTTTCTATATATCTATAATGTCAAAAAGTATATTTGGAATGACAAACATCTCAGAATAAATAAAACATTTTGCTAAGAATAGTAACAGATGTGGACTATTCTTACCATATATGAAAATACTCTAGAGGTCCAGCCATTGAATTAGAATGACACTGATAAAAGAATAGACCTACAAATCATGGAACTAGATAGATATCCTATAGAGATTACTTAATGCATAGGTATATCTGTATACTTATACTTATATATGCATATATATGCCTATAGATGAATGGAATATATGGCAAAGGAGGCTTTTCAAATGACAGGAGGCATGAGATAGGATTATTTAACAAAAGGGTGTGGGAATAATTTAGTGAGCTATTTGGGGAGAATGTACATTTTTACCTTATATCAAAAAAGAAAAGATCAATAGATTTGAGAATATAGAAATGTTAGACCACTGACCACATAAAATGCCATAAATAAAATTAAAAGTCTACTATCTTGGAAAATATTTTGTACAAATATAAAAGACCTAGGGCTTAGTCCTTATTATATCAAGGTCATATGCAAATCAAAAGAAAAACACTGAAACATTAAATGGACCAAGCTCTTAAATGTGTAGGCCTGATTCAACCCCATGAGCCACCAGTTTGGTTCTTTAACTGAATGGTACAAATAGGATACTCACAAGTGGTTACTCTATATTGAGTGGCCATAAGGGTAAACTCTGTGGGAACCACAAACAGTACAATTTTAGAATTTTAAAAGGGCTTTAAGATTATAGGTGTACTGGCCTCTGCATAAATTGAGGCATCTCACATTTATTTTTATTGTGGTTTAAACACAAATGAAGGATGCTAGTTCAACAGTCCTGTGCAAAGTAAACAGGGACAAGAGGTTATTCAATTGCCCAGAACAGGGGGAATCTGTCTCTCTATCATCCCTGTCAATAATAATTAGCCCTTTCTGAAAAAGAGTGTTGTAGATACACAGTCAAAATGATCCTTAAAGGGAGGATGTTATTTGGTTTACAGAAATCCATTACCCACAAATAACTGCTTGTGGAGGAAAACTTCGACAAAACATCACACTTGGAAGTGATAATCACAGTAAATACCATCCTGAGCCTGGATTGGGTCTTATATAAGAAACTATCATATTGCCAATTAACCAGTATTTTCTCAGTGTGATGACACTTTGAAATGGCTAAATACAAAATTGGGTGGAAAAAAGAAATTGCTCTCAGTCTCTTTCCTGTCTTTCTTCCCCACCTCCATGGCCCCCAAAACCAAACAACACAAGAGAAAATACAACAATCCTGTAAGAATGGTTTTTCTTGCTCAGTGTCATAAGAGATCTGGAAATAATACAGCATCAGTTGATAAATCCAGACAGGGGCTGGCCTGCTATGCCAACACAGAAAATCAATCCAAGGTCCCAACCCTTTAGGGCTGCTTCAGAAACCAATCCTGGAGAAAAACAAAGGGGCACTGCCCTGAGGCTCTGGAACATACATCTCCAATTGCCAGCTGCAGAGCCTGATTCTCCCTGGAACTTTGCAGTTTGGACTCTAACTGTGGGCTCACAAAGAAGAACCAAACCTGACCAAATGCTTGCACTCTTTTAAGGTGACTTTTTTTTTTTTTCATGCTGGCATTTTTGAGGAGCTGTTATGGACTGGGTACTGAGCTAAGGCCTTGGATGAATTAACTCATTTAATCTCCACAAAAACGCCATGAGCTAGGTACTGTTATTATTTCCCTTTGAAAAAGGGGATAAGGACCCTTAGAGGGGATCAGTTGGTTGGCCAAAGTTCTAATCTAGTAAGTGATGCAAAACTGTTTTATCTTGTGTCTTCAGGAAATAGAGCCTTTTCCCTGCTTTCTTATTTTTGTCCATTTTGCATATTGATCATTCAATCTTTTATAAAATGGAGACAATAACCTATAAATACAACTTTTTGCCTGCCTCATAAAAAAAACACCTGACTGTACCTGGAGAAAAACCTACAGTACATTGACTAATCGATCTCACTTTACATGTTCATGGAATTTAAGGTGCTTGGAGTGACCCAGCAATCATAAAATAAATATCTATTTCAGGGATTCTCGAACTTCAGTGAGCCTCAAAATCACTGGGAGGGCTTTCTAAAACACTGATTAATTGGTCCTTCCCCCAAAGTTCCTGATTCAGTAGGCCTGAGGTAAGACAGCTCCAGTACATTCCCTGGTGATGGTGATGCTGCTGGTCCCGTGACCACACTTTGAAAACCACTACTCTAGTTCATTCCCAGTCCGCTCTCCTAGGTGATTCTTTAATACCCATTTCCTCTTTAGACCACCAAACCTGCTGCCCCATCTTCACTTCCAGCATATAATCTCTCTTCTTCCTTCATGAGAAAGGTGAAACGAAAGAAACTCCTCAGACTCTACCACTGCCTCTACTCGCACACCAGCATCTGTACTCACTATACCTTCTTGGCTGTCATGAAAGGAAATTATCTGCATTCTTTCTAAAGCCAGTCCCTCTACATATATGCTACCTCCCAAACCCTGTGGTGCACTCAAAAACATCACTCAATCATTCTCCCTATCTCTCTGACATAGTAAAGTGGTCAGCTTTACTGAATCACTGTTATCAGCACACAAAAGTGCTACTAATTCCCCCATGTTAAAAAGGCAAAAAACCACACATCTTTTACTGGACCCACTTTCCCCACCAGCTACTATTCCATTCTTTTCTTGTCTTTATGACAAACACTTGGAAACAGTTGTCTATACTTAGTTTATCCAGTTTCTCCCCTCTCATTCTCTTGTAAACCCACTTCAATCTGCCTTTACCTTCCATCATTCCACCAAAACTGTTCTTATTGTCAAAAATAGCCCCTGCTTGCTAAATTCACATTCAGTCCTCCAATATTTTACTTCACTTGAGAAAGATGACATCCGTTTTTCATACACTTCTCTTGGCTTCCATGGCATCCTACTTTTGATTTTCCTTGAAATTCACTTGTTGCTTGGTCTTGGAATTTTGTGGATGTGTTACCTTCTCTTCTACCTCTTATCCCTGGACTGACCTGCCCACACTTCTCCCCTTCTCTATCTACTCTCACTCCCTTGGGGACCTCATCCAATCTCCAGCTATATGGCTACCAAAGTTACATCTTTATCCCTGGCTTCTCTTGTACCTCAGATCCCAACTGCATACTCAGCGTGTCCACTTAGATCACTCAAATTATTTAAGAGTGACCTCCTCATCTCCCAAACATTTAGTCCTCCCATAGCTTCCCATCTCAGGTGAAGGAAACTCTACCCTTCTAATTGTTAGGGCAAAAATCTTTGAGTCATCCTCGAGTCCTCTCTTTCTCTCACAGTACATATCTAACCCTATGGGAAGTCTTCTTTGAGTCTACCTTTAAATATATAAAGGTAGACCCAAACACTCAACCTCTTCCATTGTTATTTTTGTGGTCCCACCTTGCTGTATTTTAACAACAGTCTCATAACTATTTTTTAGCTTCCGTCCTTGCCTTCTCCATTCATTTCTCAACAGAGAAGTATAAGTGATCCTTTTGAGACACAAGTCAGATCAGGGCTTTCCTCTCTTGAACATCCTGCAATGGCACCTGCCTCCCTCACAGTGAAAGCTCAAGTACTTAAAATGCCTGCTGGGCCCCAAAATACACCCCACCCCCCTGCCACTGACTGTCTGACCTCACATCCTTTTCTGCTCCAGCCATACTTAGCTTTCTCTTTGGGGCTTTTATATAACTTCCTTCCTTTGCCTGGAAAATTCTATTTGTACACATCATCTTAGCTAACTCCCTTACCTCCTGCAAGTCTTTTGGTGATTCTGGCCACTCTGATAACGCCAATAAATAAATAAATAAATAAATAAATAAATAAATAAATAACAAGCCCTTCTGTTCCTCCAAATCTCCTTTCCCTTTTACCATAAGACATACTAATTAATTTGCCTATTCATTATATTTATTTTGTCTCTTTCTCTTCCCTACTGGAATGTAAGCTCAGCAAGGTCAGGGACTTTTGTTTGGTTCACTAATGTATCAAGATGCTTTGCGTCAGGGACTGACATGTAATTGGAGCAATAAATTACTGGATACATGAATGTGAGAGTTAAATCAAAATAATTCTTTATACTCTCTAGAGAAATCTGTTTCTGCATCTCAGTGACAACATCAACATTCTTTGGAATAACTTTAGATCAAGGCTTCTTAACTTTTCCTGCCACAGACTCTTTGGCATTCTGCTGCAGCCTTTGGACCCCTTCTCCAAGTAATATTTTCAAATGTACAAAATAAGATATATAGATTAAAAATTGGATCAATTATATGTCAATAGTTTTTATTACAATAAGAAAAAGTTGTGTTGTTTATAGTTATACACTTGCTTCATTTATCCAGTAATTAATACCTAGTAGTAGATATAAGAACAACCATAATTTTGAAATAGTTTTGTGTATAAATGATATTTCAAGTTATCTGCAACCATTGTAATGTGCTTTGAATATATCTGTGATTCCCATTGGGATTGCTAATGGTACAATGGTTCATTGCCTATATTCATAAATGAAGGAAATGCTAAATTTTAGTTAGAGGTTATTAGAAATGGGGTGGGGGTATATTCTGCAAACACTTAATTTTATGGTTTGGAAAGGCTAGTGAAGAGTGAAAATAAAAGTAAGTCCCTTCAATCCCTCCCCACATATGCACACACAAAGTACTATTGGATTAGTGTGGGCAAGACAATTGTGAATGATCCAGCAAAATAATAAAAATCTGGAAGATTTCTGTGCCAAGATTATTTCTGCAAGGGTCTCAAAGTTCCTGTTCTACTTTGATAAAATCAAATCTGTAAATTATTGAGGAATTATTATGTGTATGGTTTATGTCAGGTAAACATTATGGAACTCTAATCAGCCAACTAATCAGATCGTAATACCCAGACTATACATCAAGAGAGCACCGCCTCGATGTGTTTCAGTGTGCATTTAGATGTTCAGGATAAAATCAACATTTTAAGATTGTATAGATATATTTTTCTATGATTCTTCACTCTGATGTTTTGTGGTTTCGTTGTTGCTGCTGTTGTTGTTGTTTGTGTTTTGAATCACCAGCTCCCAACCTCAATTCGTAGGTTGGGGGCTTCTATTGAAATTCTTCCTGTTCCAATTTCTCACAGATGCTTCTTAGTCCTGAACCACACAGACATTGTGGAAACCAATATCTCTATTTCAGGTCTGGGTGGATCAAATTAAATTCCCTTGTATTTTCACTCTTAAAATAGCATCCTAACCTTTTCCTCTGTTCCATTTATCAGAGCAAATGTAAATACTTCAGGAGGCAGGGATGGCATATGTCCCATGATTGTTGAATACCCAAGGGATAAAATGCATTGAATTGTATACCCAATGCATAGAGAAGTGTGGTATTGTTGCTTTACACCCAGGGCATTGAAGATTTTGTAATCGTTCTATATGTTCAATACTTACAACACTGAAGTAATGTCATATACTCAGTGCTCACTATAGTATTGTGATTGTGTACCCAGTGCATAGTACGGTATAGTATTGTTTCATACCCAGGGCATAATATAGTGTTGTAAACTTAGAGCATAGGTTGTGCTGATTTATGTACTCAGTGTGTAAGTTAGCGTTGTTGTGTATCCAGTGCAGAGAACATTGTAGTTGTATTGTTATACACCCACTGCATAGATCAGTACATAGATTAGCAAAATATTGTTATATACACAACACACAGTACAGTGTACAATTGTTGTGTATTTAGTGCAGAGCACATAGTAGGATACTTAATATCTGTTGAATGAAATAAATGAATTAAGTGATCTCAGCCTCCCCTGCATACCTCACCTAGAAAGGCTTAACTTGTAAAAAGACAGTAACTTCGGTGCGTCTATGGAGTTTTGGTGAAAAGTGGGGCATTCATTTATTGTCACATGGATGCTGGGATGTAATTCTCAGAAAGGCACCTCCAGACACAAAGGATCCGAATCTCTTTAATGTAGGTAAAGGTTAGAGTTTCTCCTCACAGAGGAAACAGCAACACAGAGAAAGAACAAAGTTCCCAGGATCTCAAGTCCCACAAATTCCCCCAGCTGTCGATCATGGTAAACCTCATCAGGTTCTTTAAAAAGTATTTCTTTGACAGTCTAAACTGTTTGGAGACTTCATCATAGTTCTGCCTGCTCACCAGAGGCAAGTAACCGGTTATTTGCTGGAAGGTTTACTGAAAGTGCATGTAAATCATAGTTGTGTTCCTATATGAATGATCCTCCTTCAAACTTGAGCATTAGACCTAAAGATTGATTACTCCAAGTAGATGCTCTATAAATCCTTATTGATTAATTGACTAACTGATTAAATAAAGAAATGGAAATTAATTAACAAAAATTATAAATGAGGGAAATGTGATAAGTTGTCACAATTGATATTAATATGCTACAAGAGAGTAATTTGGTTTGGGGTGGAGCAGGTGGGTAAAAGAGATATTAAGAATAAGCAATTTAATATAAATTGTAGACCCAATAATTCTTAAAACTACCACCACTATGGTAAAGCCGATGAGAAGTGTAATTCACCTTGGCAAGTATCCCATGTCTCTTGAAGTAGTATAACTGGGGCATACTAAGCTCACGTATTCAAGAAGAGGATTAAATGATTCAAAAATAGCACTAATGAAGGTCTGCAAGACTATACAGCAAGCTGAGGAAATTTTGGTGCTTTATCATGTCAGATGTCCTTTAGGGAAAAATAATTACTGATAACTAAGTTGTATTGAGATATTGAAAGAAAAAAACTTAGGCAATGTTTGGAGCATATTTTTTTTTAGTTTTCTCAGGGATTCAATCAAAATATATTTATTTTCATTTTCTCTGCTACTGAAGTTCTACTAGTATTGGCAGAGAAGAATCCATTAATATGGACTAAGTCCACAATATATGCCCTATGAGTTTTATTATTCTGTATCGACCTAAACAGGGAAAATTATAGTTCTTTTAACTTTTTACCTCTTCTTTTTACCTTTTTATTAAAAATGTTCATGTTAAAGCTTTCAGGGTGACAGTTTTAAAATCCATTCCACCTGCAAAGTGCTATTTGCTTATGAAGAAAAATCCACCAAATTAGAGACCTTATATTAGAGAAATAATAGTATACTCTTTCTACTGGATAAAATTAAAAATGAAATACTGCCATGTTATCCAGCACCTCCATACAAATAGTCTTCTCTATCTCTATCACATTTAGAACAGTTAAGCTGCATAAGCTCAGAGACTGACTACTCAACCCTAGTAACTAGTAACCCTAGTAACTAGCTATTGCCTAGTTCAAAATAAGTCCAACAAATGTTAGTTAAATTGCATCATTAGATGCTGCCGTATGAATTGTCAACAAGTACCATAAATTCAGGCTTTTCATTTCCCATTGTTACATATTATTACCATCCTACATATTTTTCAAAGCCAAAAGTAATGGCTTCATCAATGACTGCACACCCCTACCTTTTGAACTGCAATCCAATAAATTGCCAAATCTTTCAAGTTCTCTGCAATTTCTAAATATACAAATTCAAGTTTAATTTTTACTCACCAAAATATTACCTTAGACTCAACAGTTCTTGATATCATGTCTTCCTCTACCCATTTCATCATAAAGCTAACAGTATTTGCTTTCTAAAGAGTGGATATGAAATGTTGTTTCTGCCTTCTTTACAGTTTCCCACTCTCCTTAGACTTTCAATGACTCCCTATTACCTATGTTGTCCATGTGCTTAGTAGGTCCCATTTGGGTTTCTCTTTCTACATCCAAACAATAGTTTCCCATCAGCTCCTATCTATAACCCCCATATGCTAAATATTCCCAACAAATACCTCTATCTTAAGTTGGTTTCCCAAGAAACAGACCGTGAGGTTAGGCTTTGAGTGCAGGTGCTTTATTATTTGGGAGTGATGGCAGGAAACCCAAGTAAGGGTTGGGGAAAGGAGACAGAAAGGGAGATGAAGCCATTAAGGTGCGCATTATCAAGCAGGTCATCCCAGCATTTCTAAACAAATGGAGAGTTCCAGGCAGAGAGCTACAGATGCTTCCGGTGGGAGGTGTGTTACTAGATCAGTGAATGCCAATGAGATATGTGTAGGCACTTGCAGTCTGCTGCAGGACTTTTTGAGTGTACATGGCCTCATGTTGTTGTCGTTGTTGTTTGTTAGTTTGTGTTTTTTGTTGCTGTTTTCTTTGCCAATGAAATTTTACTCACCTTTAAATTCCAAGGTCAAATGTCACTTTCTCAAATTCTATCTCTAAGGAAGAATTATTGATTCCTCCCTGTGTTTCCACAATACTTCCTTGCAAATTAAGATGTCAATTTGTACTCATGGTGCCTCTCTACATTGCCATGCATTGAAGTTGTCTCTATTTTACAAATGAGGAAACAGCCAAAAAGGTCATGTCCAAGATTATCAGGCTTGTAAAAGTTGGAGCCCAAACACCTACCAGTACTCTTAACTCTAAAGCCTCTATGTAACTGAACAAATCAAACCATCTCAACTTAAACTGAATAGATATCTATACATGAAATAATGAAAAAATCCAAACCAATCTAAATAAACCCTTCTGATTTTCAAAGAATCAGCACTGCAGTGTGGAACAGCTCTATCCAAAGACCAGGGCTTTATATGAAATGTTCTACAAAATCTGAGCATAGATATAAACAAGTCTAATTTTCCAAGTAATAGCTTAAGCATTACATGCCTTATGAGAAAGAATTCCAGTTTCTCCCTCTTGATGCTCCTGGCTCCCCTGGATTATTCATAACCATGGCTGTTTACATGGAGCAAAAAGGGATCTGTCAGACTTCCACGTCCAAACCTGCAGAGTCCCAATGTTCCAAGTACCCACTTCCATTGTGCCCCACAGTGGCATGGTGGACAATGGGAAGTGGGGCCACACAATCCACTAGTCAATGTTGGTCTCCTACCATGATTATGTCATGGTTCTAAATGCTGCCTAGAAGCTCTTAAAGTTCAGGATCCATTCCCTTAGGGATACTTTTGGGCTTCAGGTGTTGAAACATTTAGTGCTCAATCCTTTGAAACTTCTATACAGTCATCTCAGGGCTTTTGGTGGCCCCCAAACCTCAGGACATGATGGTTCAGGCACCTGGTCCTAATACGTGTAATGGTCTTTTTCCTGCCCTTCCTTCACTTCCTAGTCCCACATCCTCTATCATCATTCCAAGAGTAGAGTGCTTGTTTTTATCAACCCAGTTAACAGATATGAGTCTCAGCCCACAAATTCAAGTGAGCAAAAAATATATACTTTATACTTTTAAAACTCAACTCAATTTTTTTTGAGACCCCTGCCCATGTTTCCCACAGGGGTGGTGGGAAACATAAGCTCACTCCCATTTTTTATTTCCTAAATCCTGCCCAAATATTTCAGAGCCCTGGAATTGAGAATTGGGATTCCTTTGAATTTCAAGTCAGTAAGACACCTTCTACTCTTATTCATGTGGCTGCTTTTAGCCTGTTTGCTCATTCCTGAGTTCAGGTCTCACTTGAGGCATGGGATTCTTCTCTGGACTTATCCATGAATGCTACCTCTCAAATAACCCACATAGTCATTTACTGTTACCCACTGAGACCTCAGTCCCTAGCACACAGCAGCTATTAATGCTATCTTGTTTTCTCTTTTCATAGTGAGGCACATATTTCTAGTCCTTAGGGGCTGAGCCCAACTCTGCCCTCTATTTCTGGTCAAGATGTTTTGCCCAATCTGCCAATCATCCTCCCTTTCTGAGGCTTTTGAAGAATAAATGGATTAACTAATACATTAATATATATTAAATATTATATTTATTTATTTATATTTATTATTTATATTTATTTATATTTATTATTTATATATATATTAATGAAGTGAAGTGAAAAGGAAGAAAGAGAAAATACCCTGCTTCTCTCTATATATATTATTCACCTTCCCTGGGTTGAATGGGAAGAAGAAAAGGAGAGAGTACTCTTATTAATATTGCAGATTAATATTGCAAATTATTACCCCGGATATATCTAGAAACATAAAGACATAATTACAACCATTTCATCACATTGGGGCTACAAATTTTGCTCTTCTTCTTCGACATGAAGCTGATGTCCTAAATTCTTGTGCACAAATAGTTTCTTTATGCCTCGTTTCCTCTCCATAACAGGGCCTCTTGCCCAGGGCCTACTCTCGCATGCATAAACAACTTCAGTGATTCTAGAATGTTCTGCTCATCCCTCCCTCCCCTTTAAATAGGAATTATTCCCTGAAAGTCAAAATTGATCTTCTAGTAATAAATAATGTAAATTAGGGGGAAATGTAAACATTTCAACTGCTATAACTGAATAAATCTTAATATCACTACATTTGCTGCCAAGGAATTGGAGAGGATGGAAGGGAAGACAATAATCAGCAGCTGGGTGAAGCAATTCAGCATCTGAACCTGATCTTCTATTTATCAACTTACAGAATAAAAGGAAAATTGTAAAAAAATAAATAAATAAACAATACTGCCATTCAGATACAGAGGTCATAGTCATCCTCTTTGTGAGACACTCTGAAGATGCTATTCAGAGGATGCTTAGAAGAAAAGAAAAAGGAAAATGTAAACTGTTAGATCTCAGTTAAATAACTGTGTTTATTGCAATTTAAGCTAATAGTTATTCATTATTCAGTCAACTATTTGGTACAAACAAATAAATATTCCCTCACTTGTTAGTCCCTGGGGGTTTTCTTAATCTTATCTGGATTTACTTTCTGTGAATTTCTGAGTAATCAGAAGTTATAGGTTGGCTACATCTTGTGCTGGGGACACCCATGGTGTAACTGCTTCATTTTTTCTTTTCATTTCAAAGGAAATGGTCCATCCAAAGTGAAAATTGTTGTGTTTTTTTTGGTGCTGGAGTATATTTACCTCTTTGTTGGTGGAGTTACTGTTGCTGTTGTTTTAATCAGATAGAGTTATTTCAAACAGAAGCAATCGAGTTTCTATTTTCATTGCTACCTCCTCCCACCCCTCCTCTCAGTCCATGCTGTTAAGAAAATACCCTTGTTAGTAGTGTGATTCATCTATGTGTGTGTGTGTGTGTGTGTGTGTGTGTGTGTGTGTGCAGCTGAAGCAGCTGGAAAAATCATCGTAAAGAACTGTTTTCAGATGGTCCAGATAGAGCTAAAATATCATTTCGTAGCATATCAAATATGGCAATGTCTCAGGTTTATGTGTGTTATCTGATGTCTAGTAAGTCCTCTGGAGAACAGAGAAGAATTTGCGTCCTCAGGGTGGAAGAAAGAGAACATTTAGTTCTGAGCTCCGTAATCTGAAGGTGACTCACAAATCCATGTGCCATGAAAACTTGAAGGCCATAGTCAATGTCTCCTCTTCTCATCTACACATTAGCTGGAGATGCAGATAAACAGAAAAAATACCCTCCTTGTTGAAATTATATCCTCCACCAAACAGTAATAAAATCACCACTCTGGTAGTCATGTCTCTGAGTTTTCAGATGGACAGCTAACATGTTCACATAGTATCACTTAATAGCATACTTCCATTAAGAGATTGAAATATGTCTCCACTGAGAGTAAAACAGGATAGCAAAACAATGAGCAAAAAAAAAAGTGGAACTTCAAGAAGTCTAAACAAGATCTAAAGAAAGTTAACTATTCAGAGAGAGCAGATCAACTATTAGAATGTAGTAAATATCTATGAAACTTGTTAAAATCTATACTCAAAACATGTGTTCAAATGCTATTCAGAGTCTCCTTTCTATATAAAGAATATAAATATTGTAAATGCTGCTTTGTCTTGATTGTAGCTAGGAAAACTTCCTGAAAATAATACTGATGAATTACATATTACATTAAAAGAGTCACAACCAAATAAATTCAAAAGAAATGGAGGTTATCACATTTTTTAATATGATAGAAAATTCCTTCTTTTAATTGAAGTCAGTATAGTCAAAAGTTTATTTATTATATTTCATTGGTAAATGTTTCTTCCTTTTCTTGCTTTGGCCAAATGAAAGAAACAGTTCTAGGAGGATGGAACCAAAAAGGAGATATGATATCATTTATTTGCCTCAGCACTTCTTATAGTTGAGAGGAAATGGAGAAAAGATGCTTGTTATTGTCGAACATTTTATAAGTGGTTTCAATGGGTTAAAGGTCATAGCTTAGGATTTCTGTTCAAATTTTCTGTAGCCCACATTCTAAAATACTGTCCACCCAAAATCAAAGTCTCTGGACTTTAAGAGCTCATTTATGAGAATAATAACTAATCATCCTTGAAGTCCCTGAATATACTTGTGTAATCTTAGTAATTTCTTAATCAGAATGAGCACTGTTGGGTAACTGAGATCACTATGTATATATCCAGACCTAATAAATCTGATTAATTGGAAAGTACAAGATTATTAAAGAAAATTAACAGGTTTTGAGATATTGACCTCATTAAGCCAATATCTTACAACAGGTAGAACCCTACAAAGAAAGAATTTTGTCATGTGATATCTAGCTATAACTGGAACATGGTGTTTGTATGTGTGCGCGCGCGCGCGCGCGTGTGTGTGTGTGTGTGTGTGTGTGTAAGAGAAACCCTAAAGCAGAATGGGAAGAGAGAGAGTAAAAGAGTGAGAACAAGAGGGAGGAAAACAATAGATCTGTCTACAGCTCCACAAAAGTAAAAAAGAAAATGGATGATGCCTCTCCCTTGTTCTATTTTGCTACTTTCTAGTAGTTGAGGCAGTGTGGCATTCATTAGTCCATTTACTCATCCTGCAACAGGAGCTTGCAAGCGCCAGGGATATGCCAGGCACTGAGGAGTAGGGACATAATGCCCAGGAAACCAGTCAGGAAGCACAATCCATTAATAATAGAGAAAAGATTAGAAAGAGGATCATGAGATCTGACTTATTACAAGTCATTGGGATTTGTAACGTTATCAGTTATCAAACTGCTGAACTCTCCTTTCCTTCCAAAACTCAAACTACTTGAAAATCTTCATCTATATACATGGTTGATCCCCAACCCTATTTCCCCTTCAGCTTGGTTAATCCATTATGTTCTCCCACTTATATTGTCTGCCTGACAAATTCCCACTTGCCTTTCAGGACTTAGCTCTAAAATATCTGCCTTTGGAAAGTCTTCCCTTGTCTCTCTAGGCAGGTGGGCTCTCCATCTCTATAATCTGTTTCACCAAATATGTAGCATTCCTCTATTTGATAGGTCTTTCCTCACTGGACTAGAAACTTCCAAAAGGCAGAGATTATGATTTATTCATCCTAGCATTGCCAACATATAGCATAGCATCTGGAACAAAATAGATAGCGTCAGGGGTTAAATCAATGATGAAATGGACAAACTTAGCAAAATAAGGAATACCATAGTCCCTGAAACTCTGAGAATTTTTATAGGAAAAAGAGAAGATAAAACATGTAAAATGGCTTGAATATGGAAAACCCTACAGTATTTAACAAGCAAATGTTTATTGTGTGCCAATACATACCAAGCATAAAACATACAACATTGAATAAAGCCAATCTTGTATGGCTTGTGCTTCCCATGACCTGATGGAAAAACTCTGCAGAAAATAAAATAGTCCTGTCTCTTTCAGTTTAACTATGTTTCCCAGGAGCCTTTGGGTTCCCTGGAATTTCTATTAATACATCCATTTATCCCAGTAATACAATATATGTCAAACATCACAGTGTCTGTGAGAGATTAATAACCTGAGTTTGTCTTGACATGAGAAAAGAAAAGATTGTTGAAAAAAATCTCTGGAAAAAGATTTTGATGCCAAATTAAGATTTCAAGGTGAAATAATAAAGAGCAATTGTAGAATTGGCACATTGCCCTGTAAAGTTCCTTTTAACCACCAGGTCGAATTCACCATGGAACCTAGAGCTACCATGCGCCCTCAGGGACTCAGGCCTTGAGTTCTAACTTGGTCACATCTACATTTTCCTCTCATATACAAGACCTGTCTTGCTTCCAACTCCCTAGACTTTTAAATGTACTCTTCTTTCCCACATTTCTTCTGCTTCCTGGGTTTTGATACCTGCCTTCTTATAGAAGTTCTAATTCTGTTCCAGGCATTTTTTAACTCCAACTACTTTAGGTAAATTCCCTTACTGGGACCCTCTGACTTCAGGATTTATCTTTCATTCAGATAGATAAAACTTGTGAAATTTAACATATGGTGTCACCCCAGCATCCACAGCTCTGAGCCCAGTGCCTGGCATGTTGTGGGCACTCAGTAAATAGATGATAAATACATTAATTGAGTATTCATTTCTTTCATAGTTGCTGCCACACTGAACCAGAGACAGCAGGAAATCAATGAAATGGAGTGTTAAGCCAGGAGAAGTAACGCTAAGAAAAAATTGGGATGAGGTGTAGGAATCAGCCAAGGGAGCAGGCAGTGCAGAGTGAAAGTAAAAAGAAAAAGAATAAAACAAAGTATACAAAGTCAAGATGAGTTTATGGGGAAGCTAATGAAGCTAAAATTCCCAGACTCCTTATTTGCACAAGCGCTTTCCAAGATCTAGTTCCTAATTTTGCATTCATAATTATATATTCTATTTCCTAAAGATGGCACTACAAATTTCATAACCTTAAAGCTCCACAAAAACTGGATCTACCCTAAGAAGAGACTAAATATCACAGGAGATATTTACAAAGTACATATCCCTCATCAATTAATCCTCACCACAAGTCAGTAAGTTGATCTTCACAACCACACTACTGAGAGTTTATTAACCCCATTGTAGAGATGAGAAAACTAAGACACAAAGAGGGGGAAAAAGCAAAACAAAACAATGCGGTAGGCAGAATAATGGTCCTGAAATGAGTCTGTGCTTTTATTCCCCAAACTAGAGAATATTACCTTATATGAAAAAAGAGATTCTTCAGACGTGGCAAAGGTTGCAGACCTTGAGATGGGGAGAGTATGCTAGATTTTCCAGGTGGGTGCAATCTAATCACATGCTTCATTAAAGCAAAGAGCCTTTCCCAGCTGAGAAGAGTTAGAGAGCAATGGAAGATGAAGGAAGAGGAATTAGAAGTATAAGCATCAGATTCACAATTGCTGGCACTGAAGATGCAAGAAGAGAGTTCAGGAACCAAGGAATACAAGTGCCTGTAAAGGGGGAATGACCCTCAGCTGATAACCAGCAACAAAACAGGATCTCAGTCTGAAAACCACAGGAAGATATGTATGGAATGTTTGTACGTTAAGAATGATTGTGTTGCATGTTATTTATCAATAAAAATAGTAAAAAAAAAAAAAAAAAAAACCAGGAAGAGAGTTCTGCCAACAAGTCAAATGAAAAAGGAGATGGATCCTCTCCTAGAATCTCTTGAGTCTCCTAAAAGAATGCAGCCCCACCAACACTGAATTTAGCCCCGTGAGACCAATGCCAGACTTGCAGAGCTATTACAATAATAAACTTGTTTAGACTGTTTGTGGTAATTTGTTATAGCAGCAATAGAAAATGAGTATAATCATATCTAGATCTCAGATCATAATACTGAGAAGAGGCCCCATCTAGAACACTGAGCTCTAGACTATTAGTTTACCTCTGAAGAAAGAATGACCCCAAAGTGATCAGAAGCCAAAAGCAAAGGAATTCCCCAAACATGGAAGTAATTCAAAGCCAAACAAGAATTTCCATAGAAAAGCTGAAGTAAAATCAGTGACTAATGCAACAAGAAGCTATAACTAGAGTCAAAGCATGTGTCAGACAAGTGTATCCTTATACCTTTCTTTCTTCCCATAGCAAAAACATAATAGACAACCCCAGGGCAGACAACCAAGGACATGATCAGTCAAAGGTTTGGGATCTCAAAAGCTATAGCCACATAAAAATGTGGACTTACAGTAGGCTACCTAATCATAGCATTTTTAAAATATTATTTAAGTCTACTATTTTCATAAAATATTTGAAATATATATATTCCCTTGACTTTATTTCATGAACTTATAATGAAAACTTGCAAGCATTCACAAAAGATGAGGATACAATGAACTGCTATGTCCTTCAGCATCAAAAACCAATGTCATTTTGTCTTAGTTGCTTTATTTACCAAATTTCCTTGGTATTGTAGTATTTCAAAATGAACCCCAGGCTTGATATCATTTTGCCCCTACAGACTTCAGTAAATATTTTTTTTTAAGCAAAGAACATTTTCTTTTATAACCATAATTTCATTATCATATCTAACTAAATTAACAATAATCCTTAATAACATTTAATAACCCAATCTATATTCAAATTTCCCTGATTGTCTGAAAATGTCTTTCTGAAATTTGTTGTGCAATTCAGAATCCAAACAATACACATTCTGTATTTCGTTATTGTATCTCTTGATATTCTTAGAAACCTCTTTAAATCCTGAGCCATCCACCTCCCTAACTTCTTTTTTTTCCATGTCATTGACTTCTTGAAGAGAGCAAGTCATCCTGCAGTACATCCCACTTTCTCATCAACAATTTTAAGTATTTCTTTAAAGTATCCATCTTGATCTCTCCTTGACCCATGGATCCTTTAGATGTATGTTTAAAATACTGTATGCATTTTTATTGCTTTCTATTATTAATTTAATATATATCATTGGCAGAAAAAAGTCTATATAAAGGCAATTATTTTACATTATTTCAGATTTTTTATAGCATCAACTTTTGTAAATCAAAAGCTCTTATACAGGGTGGGCCACGGTGGTTCAGCAGGTAAGAATGCTTGCCTGCCATGCCCTAGGACCCGGGTTCGATTCCTGGTGCCTGCCCATGTTAAAAAAAAAGCTCTTATACATCAACTTTTGTAAATATTTCCTGTGTAATTGAGAAAAATGTGAATTTCCTAATGATGAAGAAAATATCACACCTTGAATTTTCTATGATCATTAAAATTAGTGGAAATTTATAATGTTAAATTATATAAGAAATGAAAGAAAATTAGCCCATTGAGAATCTAACTTTAGTAGCTGAGGGAAAAGAGAACAAATCGAACCCAAGGAAAACAGAATGAAAGATATAATAAATACAGAAACAAAACTAATAAACTAAAATGGAAAACAAAGATACGATTAACTTTTACAAAGCCAAAACTGGTTGTTTGAAAATAATAATAAAATAGGGAATTTTGGAAACATTGTTTAAGTGAAAAAGAAAGATAAAGAAGACCCATATGAACAATATTATAAATGAGAGAAGGACCCAACAGCAGTGAGGATACCCAAATCCCCTTGCTGGCCACTACTGCAAGCGTCACAGACACATTCTTCTTTGTATCTCTTTGGTTCTCTAGATGAAATTATGGATACTTCAATAAATTAAGTTTCCTATCATAGGAATAAGAGAAAGAAAGAGAAGCTGAGGCTTGAGAACCACATTTTGAGATGAAATGAGTGCATGGTAAGTTGTAAGTTAGATGTACAGTCATCAAAAAGCATTTCATATAACTGTACAATTGCTGTAGACTGTATGCCTATTGTTCAGGCATAAAGATTATGCTCTTCCTCCAGGGAGACTTCCTTGCTTCTGCCCACAATTTAGTTCCCCAGTCCTCACTGGATGCTTCCTCTTTCTGCTCCCGTGAAACCCAAATTGCGTGGTCTTGCATCACTTGTAGCACTGTTTGTGATAGTTTAAAGCAGTATATACCCCCAGGAAGATATTTTATTTACACTTAATTAATTCCTGTGGGTATGAACTCATGGTAAGTAGGACCTTAGAAGAGGTTTCTTCAGTTAAAGTGTGGCACAGGCTGAATGTTAATGCTATTACTGGGGTCCTTTATGGGGGAACAAAATTCAGACGGAGAGAGAGAAAGTCATAGATAGAGGGAGCAGACAGAAGCTGAACATCAAAGCGGTCTGGAAGAATATGGAGAGACCAGGAGCCTTGCCAGTAACATGTTAAAGACCAAGGATTATCAACAGCAAGCTCCAGAAGCCCACAGTCTTAGCAGAAAAAGCATCACCTTGATTTGGATTTTTTTAGCCTCAAAACTATGAGCAAATAAATTCCCATTTTTGAACCCAACCCATTTTATGGTATTTGTTTAAGCAATCAAAGGAACTAGCACTGTTATTATAACTGTCTGTTTAGTTACCCATAGCTTCCACTAGACAATCCTTTCTATTCAGGTAGAGACTGTATCTTGTTTTTCCTCATACTCGCAGCACTCAGTACATGGTCTATAATAGATCTTTGTGTAAATATTTATTGCATGATTGAAGTATGAGACCAAAAGCCAGAAACAGGACTGGGCAAGACTCAGTCCTGTAACAAAAGAGTGTTTCAGTGTGTGGCCAATTAAAGATATGAGTAGCAAAAATGATATCATCAAAGCCAAGCAGAGGCAAGTCTGAATCTAAAATACCTTAGTGGGTCTGGGGTCAAAGTCACAAGAGGGAACAAAAAGCAAGGCCAAGTGCTAGATAGTACTCAGCAATCTGAACTGTCCTCAATAAACCCAGTTACTTGGATGAGAGGCCATTTTAGAGGAAGAAATACCCTCTGTCACACTAGAATGAACCAAGCATTGACAAGAAGCTTCAAGATAGTCTTGATCTGAGATTTATTTGGTAGAGGATGCCCTTTCTCCAGCTGGCATACATTCTGAAATATATGTTTTTTTAGCCTTAATGGTGGGCACAAAGAAGTTTCATGATGAAATAGACCAATGGATACAATAAATTCTGAGAAGAGCAAGCCATAGCTTCTTCCTATCTTCTTTTATTCCACCTATCTGAGACAGGCATTGTACGTAATTAGAGAATTTCTTTGTGTGAAAAGTTCCCCTTTGTACATGATGTATGAATCCAAATATTTTGAGCTATGCCCCAGCATGATTAAATAAAAGCAAAATTATAAAGGAATTTAATATTCATGAACAAAGAATCATGGCATACATGCTTATGTCATAAAAAAGTGTATGTTTTTATCTTTGCAATAAATAAAAGAAGGTAATTACTCCTCCTTTTCCCTGAATACCTCATGAAGACTGTTAGACACATACTACATATCTGTATTGCCATTTGCAAGGTTAACTTGGTCCGGCTATGGCAATATTTGTGCAGTGAAAAATGCTATGGATGTATCTGTGCTAGAAGATGTGAGTGATGCAGCCGGCATAAGGTTGTCACTGGATGGCATGGAGTTGCCCTATGCTGAGGTGTAAGAATGTTACGTGAATCTTTTTTCTTCAGAGTGGCACATTTCAGGTTAAAGTTGAGGACTCAGTAGATCTGTTTACATAGAATTAAAAGATGCTGAGATTAGACTCTACTGGTTGTTGAAAATAATGGATTTGAATGGCAAATTCGATCAGGTTTATTCTTTTATCTCCTGTCCTATTGATCTATTCGACCAAGTGTATAGGTTATACTGATGTCTTGTAAACCCAGCTTATATCAGTTTCAAAATAATGAAAGGCCTGCAGCCTGTTTATACTCAGTGCAGATGTAAAATAAGGGAGAGTTAATTCGCCTTCTACTGTGAGACTCACCCTACTCCCTTTGTATAGACAAATGTGATGCAGATGGGAAAGGTGGCTTCAAAGGGGAGGAATTATTCAGCTCAGATGGAAGACACATCTAAGAAGCAGAAGAAGACCTACGCCTCTTCTGACTGATGCAATAATGCCTCCTGCTGCTGGCCAAAAAAGCAAAGTGTGGCTCTGACAAGCATAAGACCCAGATATTTTTTAACTTTAAGCATCCAGATTAGAAAAAATGTGATTTTGCATTTCTGTTGCTGTCTTTTACTACTATATATTTGCACTATGAAGATAAAAATAGCATGTCACAGAGTTTCTGTAAATTGAACTGCAAGGTGGCAGAGAGGTGACTATTGGGACACCAAAAGAATAAATGATCTTAGTTTATTTATTAAAAATATGTACAGCCATGTGGAAAACTTGCCTTTCTCTCCACCCCAGAGGGCCTTTTCATCTAAGGTTCACTTGCCACACAAGAGAGCCACTTTAAACTTCATCTTTTACAAAACTCAGCTACTTCCCTCACATATTACCATTTTGAACATTTTTTGAAACAATAGCTGGTGGTGGTTCCTAACAACAGTTTTTGGCTCTGAACTAGACATTTTTCCCCCAATTTAAACATCTTCTTGTTACCAGTGGCCTCCATTTCAAACATAAAAACACAGTATATTATCTTGAATATATTGTGGCATGTACTACATCACAATGCCAAGATTACTTCTCTTTGCTGTTAAAAAAAATATGTCTGCAGTAACCAAACTGAATTGATGATTTCGTATTTTAGAGACCCAAAGAACACAAGGTGGTCTTGCACTGGTGCCAAAATAAAAGACTTGTAAAGCATTTAAGAAGTTTATTCTTCCCAAGACATGAAAACATAATTCACCTTAGCTTTAATTTGAGTTATGCATGCACAGTGAATGAAAAGTCAATCTCCCCCGAGTGAATACCTCTCTTTGAAAGTTAAGATATTGGCCTGCCTGAATGTATTCACTGTACATAAAAATATAAAACATATACGTGGTAGTACTAGGCAGGTGTGAGAGAAATTGAGTCATGGCCTAGATTCATAATTCGAGGTGTACAGTGTGTGAGGAACATTTGGTAATGTGTGAAAAATGTAAGGCTTTATAAGAAAGAACTGACATGTATGTTTATGATGTATGCAAAAGATCAGTTATTTCTCTTTCACTGGCTTTGTAATCCAGAACAAGATGTCCCTGCTGACAAGGTTTTGCAAAAAATATGATGGAAGCTAAAAAGATGTATGGTTGTGTGTGGATGATATGGACTTAATGGATTCATTCACTTCCATGCACTTTTTGGACTGAAATTGCTTTCTTCAGAAAACCCTATCCTTAACCTAAACCTAAACTAAACCTAACACCAAAACTAAGCCTAAACCTACAACAACCTCACAATGAACAACAAACCCAAACCAACCCATGCTTCACACCAATCTTAATCCTACCCTAAGCATGACCCAAATCCTAACCCTAGCTTAAGCTTAACTCTAAGCCACAACCTAACACCAATGCTAACCCAACATTAACACTAAACATAACCCTGTGCCTAGCATTAATATTAACATAATCTGTTTCAAAAATCAAGTAATAATAATATCTCAACACGTTTCCGTGCATTTTTAATGGAAAACAGCCTTTCAAAGTAATGTTTCCTATTATAATATGAGGACAGAATGTAAACGTGTTTTGAGAGGTCAGTGACTTACCAGCTCCATTCACTTTCAAGTCATTTTGTTGGTGAAAAACAGAATTTCTGCAGAGCACTCAACTACAGCTATGTGAACCATTACGTAAACTTGCTTTGAAAACTTAGAATGATTTTGGTTCTATTAACTGGTGTAAGATTTTTTACTAAAACTGCAAAATTTTAGAGAACGCTCACCTTAAACTCAACTTCAACATAACACTAACACAATTACAAACACAAACACAAACTGAAACTCCAAAGAACCAATACCTGCACAAATCCCAACCTCCAAACCCAGCTCCAAAATGAAACCCAAGCCTAACTTCAACCCAAACCCTCACCCTAAACCTAACCATATCCCTGACCCTAACCCTAACCACACCCTAACGCCAACCTTAACCCTAACCCCAACACCAACACCAACCCTAAACCCAACCCAAGTCTTTATACCAAACCTAAACACGACCGAAATGCTAAACCTAACTCTAACCCCTACCCTAACCCTAACCGTAACTCTAGCCCCTCTCCTACTCCAACCCTATCACTAACCCCAACCCCAACTCCAACACAAAACCCCCCACAAACGTTTATACCAACCCTACACCCAACTGCAACCCTAAACCTAACCCTAACCTCAACCCAAACCCTAATCTTAACCCTAACCCTAACACTGAGCCTAGCCTTAACATAATTTGTTTCAGTAACTGAGTAATGTACTTGATCCACACATGTCCATAAATATTTTTAGCATCAAGCAGCATTCTCCAACAAATCTCACCTAATTCTAGCTGAAAAAATCTGTGAATGGGTTTTGAGAACTGAGTGACATACTGGCTCCATTCATTTTGATGTATGTCTTGCATGAAAACTTGCATTTTAACAGAAAACTCAAAAATTGCTATGCAAATCCCTTACCTATTACTGTTTTGAAAGCTAAGAGACTTAATGGATCCATTCACTTCCATGCACTTTTTGGACTGAAAGTACTATCTTCAAAGAACACTATCCTTAACTTAAAACTAATTTAAACCTAACATTAACACTACTCCTAAACCTACAACAACCCCAAAACCAACAACAAACCCAAACCAACCCAAAGCTTCACACCCATCTTAATCCCACCCTAAGCATAACCCAAACCCTAACCCTAGCCTAAGCATAACTCTCAGCTACAACCTAACACTAATGCTATCCCTACATTAACACTAAAAATAACCCTGAGCCTAACACTAATATTAACATAATCTCTTTCAGAATCCAAGTAATAATATCTCCACACATTCCTGTGCATTTTAAATGGAAGACAGCATTGCAAAGTAATGTTTCCTACTATAATATGAGGACAGAATGTAAATGTGTTTTGAGAGGTCATTGACTTACCAGCTCCATTCACTTTCAAGCCATTTTGATGGTGAAAAACAGAATTTGTGCAGAGCACTCAACTATAGCTCTGCGAACCATTACCTAACCCTGTTTTGAAAACTTAAGATGGTCCTGGTTCCATTAACTGTTGTAAGACTTTTTCACTAAAACTGTAATATTTCAGGAGAACCTCACATTAAACTTAACTTCAACATAACACAAACGAAACCACAAACACAAACCAAAACCCCAAAGAACCAATACCAGCACAAATTCCAACCTCCAAACATGTCTCCAAAATGAACCTCAAGTCTAACTTCAACCCAGTCACCTAACCCTAACCCTAACCATATCTCTAACCCAAATCCCACCCCCAATCTAACACCAACCCTAATCTTCACCCTAACCACAACTCCAACACCAATCCTAACACCCAACCCCAAGCTTTACACCAAACCAACACCCAACCACAACTCTAATCCTAACCCAGAGTCAACCCTAACCCTAAGCCTAATGCTAATCCAAACCCTAGCCACACCCTTCACCCCAACCCTAACCCTAACTCCAATGCCACCACCAACCCTAAACCCTACCTTAACCTTTATATCAACCCTACACCCAACCGCAACCCTAAATCTACCTTAACCAAATGCAAAATCTAACCCTAACCCTAGCCCTAACACTGAACTTAGCCTTAGCATAGTTGCTTTCAGAAATTGAGTAATGTACTTGATGCACACACGTCCATACATATTTTCAGCATAAAACAGCATTCTCCAACATATATCACCTAATTCTAGCTGAAAAAAAGTCTGTGAATGGTTTTGGAGAACTGAGTGAAAATGCTGGCTCCATTAATTTTGATGAATGTCTTATGTGAAAACTAGCATTTTCTCAGAAAACTCAACAATTGCTATGCAAATCCCTAACCTAATACTGTTTTGAAAGCTAAGCAGTTTAATAGATCCATTCGCTTCCATGCATTTTGTGGACTGAGAGTACTTTCTTCAGAGAACACTATCCTTAACTTAAACCTAATTTAAACCTAATATTAACACTACTCCTAAACCTACAACAACCCCCAAACCAACAACAAACCCAAACCAAACCGAAGCTTCACACCCATCTTAATCCCACCCTAAGCATAACCCAAATCCTAACCCTAGACTAAGCATAACTCTCAGCTGCAACCTAACACTAATGCTATCCCTATATTAACACTAAACATAACCCTGAGCCTAGCACTAATATTAACATAATATGTTTCAAAAACCGAGTAATAATAATATCTACACATTTCCGTGCATTTTAAATGGAAAACAGCATTGTAAAGTAACGTTTCCTAGTATAATATGAGGACAGACTATAAATGTGTTTTGAAAGGTCATTGACTTACCATCTCCATTCACTTTCAAGCCATTTTGTCAGCGAAAAACAGAATTTCTGCAGAGCGCTCAACTACAGCTATGCAAACCATTACCCAACCCGGTTTTGAAAACTTAGGATGGTCTTGGTTCCATTAACTGTTGTAAGATTTTTTACTAAAACTGTAATATTTCAGGAGACCCTCATATTAAACTTAACTTCAATATAACACTAACACAACCACAAACATAAACATACACCAAAACCCCAAAGAATACATACCAGCACAAATCTCAAACTCCAAACACATTCCCAAAATGAACCCCAAGTCTAACTTCAACCCAAACAGTCACCCTAACCCTAACCCTAAACCTGACCATATCCCTAACCCTAACCCCACCCCCAACCTAACGCCAACCCTAACACTCATCCTAACCACAACCCAACACCAATCCCAACACCTAACTCTAACCTTTACACCAAACTGACAACCAACCACAACTCTAATCCTAACCCAGAGCCAACCCTAACCCTAACCCTAACCCTAAGCTTAATGCAAACCCTAAACCTAACCACACCCCTAAGCCCAACCCTAACTCCAACCCCATCACCAATCCTAAATCCCACCCTAACCATTATACCAACCCTACGCCCAACTGCAATCCTAAACCTGACTCTAATCAAATGCAAAATCTAACCCTAACACTCACCCTAACCCTAACCCTAACCCTAACACTGAGCCTAGCCTTAACATAATTGCTTTCAGAAATTGAGTAATGCACTTGGTGCACACATGCCCATACATATTTTTAACATAAAACAGTGTTCTCCAACAAATATCACTTAATTCCAGCTGAAAAATGCTGTGAATGGGTTTTGAAAACTGAGTGACATACTGCACCTTTCATTCTGATGTATGTCTCGTGTGAAAACTACCATTTTCACAGAAAACTCAAAAATTGCTATGCAAATCCCCTACCTATTAATGTTTTGAAAGCTAAGAGACTTAATGGATCCATTTACTTCCATTCACTTTTTGGACTGAAAGTACTTTCATCCGAGAACACTATCCTTAACCTAAACCTAACTGAAACTTAAGACGAACACCACCCCCAAACCTACAACAACCTCAAAACCAACAACAAACCCAAATGAACCCGAAGCTTCACACCAATCTTAATCTCACCCTAAGCATAATCCAAATCCTAACCCTATCCTAAACCTTACTCTAAGTAAGAATGACATACTGGCTCCATTCATTTTGATGTATGCCTTGCGTGAAATCTGTCTTTTTCACAGAAAACATAACAATTGCTATGCAAATCCCTTATGTAATACAGTTTTGAAAGTTGAGAGACTTAATGGATCCATTCAATTACATGCACGTTTTGGAATGAAAGTACTTTCTTCAGAGAACACTATCCTTAACCTATACTTAACCTAAACCTAACCCTAACACTGACCCTAAACCTACAATAACCTCAAAATCAGCAACAAACCCAAACCAAGCCACAGCTTCACATCAATCTTAATCCCACCCTAAGCATAACCCAAATCCTAACCCTAGCCTAAGCCTAACTGCAAACCACAAACTGACACTAATGCTATCCTCACATTAAGACTAAACGAAACCCTGAGCCTAACACTAATATTAACATAATCTGTTTGAAAAATCGAGTAATAATATCTCCACATATTTCCCTGCATTTTTAATAGAAAACAGAATTGTAAAGTAATGTATCCAAGTAAAATATGAGATAAGTTTTTAAACGTGTTTTCAGAGCTCATTGACTTATCAGCTCCACTCACTTTCAAGCCATTTTGTTGAGAAAAACAGAATTTCTGCAGAGCACTCAACTACAGCTATGTGAACCATTACCTAAACCTGTTTTGAAAACTTAGGATGGTCCTTGTTCCATTAACTGTTGTAAGATTTTTTACTAAAAATTGCAATATTTCAGGGGACCTTCAGATTAAAGTTAAATTAAACATAACACTAACGCAACCACAAACCAAAACTCCAAAGAATGAATAAAAGCACAAATCCCAATCTCCAAACCCAGTTCCAAAAGGAACCCCAAGTCTAACTTCAACCCAGTCACCCTAACCCTATCCCCTAAACCTAACCATATCCATAACCCTAACCCCAGCCCCAACCCTAATGCCAACCCTAACCCTAACCCTAACCCTGACCCCAACACCAACACTAACACCAATCCTACACCCAACCCTAAACTTTACACCAAACTGACACCCAACTGCATCTCTAACCTAACCTTAACCCCAGCTCTAATTCTAACCCTAACCTTTACCCTAACCTTAACCCTAGCTCTAACCCTAACCCCAACCCTAACCCTAACCCCAACACCAACCCTAAACCCACCTTAAACTTTATACCAACACTACACTCAACTGCAACCCTAGACCTAACCTTAACCTCAACCCTATCCCTAACCTTAACCCAACCCTAATCTCAACCATAACCCTAACCTTAACCCCAACCCCAAAACCAACCCTTCAATGATCCCAAAACTTAACACCTAACCTACTCCCAACTGGAACTCTAAACCTAGCCCTAACACCAATCCTAACGCTACCCAAACCCCAATCCAAGCACCAACCCTAAACCCCACCCAAACCTTTAAAACAACCCTACACCTAACCACAACTCTAAACCTAACCCAAACCACAACCCGAACCCTAACTCTAACACCAACCCCAACCCCAACCCCAACCCTAAACCCCAATTTAACCTTTATGCAAACCCTACACTCAACCACAACCCTGAACCTAACCCTAACCCCAACACTAACCCTAACCCTAACCCTAACCCTAACACTGAGCAAAGCCTTAATATAATTTGTACCAGAAACTGAATAATGTACTTGGCCCATACACATCAATACATATTTTTAGCATAAAACAGTCTTCTCCAACAAATCTCACCTAATTCTAGCTGAAAAAAATTCTGTGAATGAGTTTTGAGAACTGTGTGACATACTGGCTACATTCATTTTGATGCAGGTCATGTGTGAAAACTAGCATTTTCAAAGAAACTTCAACAATTGCTATGCAAATCCCTTACTTAAGATTGTTTGGAAAGTTAAGAGACTTAATGGATTCAGTCACTTCCATGCACTTTTTGGACTGAAATTGCTTTCTTCTGAAAACACTATCCTTAACCCAAACTTAACCTAAACATAACACTAACACTAAGTCTAAATCTGCAACAACCTCAAAGCCAACAACAAACCAAAACCACCCTGAAGCTTCACACCAATCTTAATCCCACCCTCAGGCATAACCCAAATTCTAAACCTAGTCTAAGCCTAACTCTAAGACACAATCTAACACTAATGCTATCCCTACATTAACAGTAAACATAACTCTGAGCCTAACATTGATATTGACATACTCTGTTTCAAAAACCAATAGTAATATCTCCACATATTTCTGTGCACTTTAATGGAAAACAGCCTTGCAAAGTTATGTTTCCTAGTAAAATAGGACAACAGTTTGTAAATGTGTTCTGAGAGTTCACTGATTTATCATCTCCATTCACTTTCAACCCATTTTGTTTGTGATAAACAGCCTTTCTGCATAGCACTCAACTACAGCTATGAGAACCATTACCTAACCCTGTTTTGAACACTTAGAATGGTCCTGGCTCCATTAACTGGTGCAAGATTTTTTACTAAAATGGCAAAATTTCACAGAACCATCACCTTAAACTTAAATTCAGCACAACACTAATGCAACCACAAATACAAACAGAAACCCCAAATAACCAATACCAGCACTAATCCCAACCTCCAAACCTGGTTCTCAAATGAACCCCTAGCCTAACTTCAACATAAACCCTCACCCTAACACTAAACTTAAACCTAACCATATCACTAACCCTTATCCTGAACTCAAATCTAACCCAAACCCTAATCTTAACCCTATCCCCAACACCAACACCAACCCTAAACACAGCCCTAAACTGTACACCAAACCTACACCAAACCACAACTCTAAACCTAAACCTAACCCCAACCTTACTAACCCTAACCCTAACCCTAAACCTTAACCTATCCCCACACCTAACCCCAAACCTAACCCTAACCACAAACCCAACACCAAGCCTAAACCCCAACCTAACATTTATACCAACCATACATGCAACCACAGCCCTCAACCTAACCCAAACACCAGCCCTAACCCTAACCCTAACATGGAGCCTAACCTTAACATAATTTATACCAGAAGCTGAGTAATGTACTTGGTCCACACATGTTCAGATATATTTCAGCATAAAACAGCATTCTCCAACAAATCTCACTTAATTCTAGCCAAAAAAACTCTGTGAATGGGTTTTGAGAACTGAGTGACATACTGGCTTCATTAATTCTGATGAATGTCTTATGTGAAAACTAGCATTTTCACAGAAAACTCACCAATTGCTATGCAAAACCTTACCTAATACTGTTTTGAAAACTAAGAGGCCTAATGGATCCATTCACTTCCATGCACTTTTGGGACTGAATATACATTCTTCAGAGAACACAATCCTTAACCTAAATCTAACCTAAACCTAACACTAACACTACCGCTAAACTGACAACAACCTCAAAACCAACAATAAACCCAAACCACCCCAAAGCTTCACACAAATCTTAATTCCACCTTAAGCATAACCTAAATTCTAACCCTAGCCTAAGCCTAACTCTAAGACACAACCTAACACTAATGCTATCCCTACATTAACACTAAACATAACTCTGAGCCTAACACTAACATTGACATAATCTGTTTTGAAACCTGAGTAATAATAATATCTCCACATATTTCCATGCATTTTTAATGGAAAACAGCCTTGCTGAGTAATGCTTCCTAGTAAAATAGGACAACAGTTTCTAAATGTGTTTTGAGAGTTCATTGACTTACCAGCTCCATTCACTTTCAAGCCATTTTGTCGGTGATAAAACAGCATTTCTGTTTTATCTCAACTACACTCAACTACAGCTATGAGAACCATTACCTAAACCTCTTTTGAAAACTTAGAATGGTCCTGGTTCCATTAACTGGTGTAAGATTTTCTACTAAAACTGCAATGATTAAGAGAACTCTCGCCTTAAACTTAACTTCAACATGACACTATGCAACCACAAACACAAATACAAACTGAAACCCCAAAGAACCAATACCAGCACAAATCCCAACCTTCAAACCCGGTTCCAAATGAACCCCAAACTTACTTCAACCCAAACTCTCACCTTAACCCTAACATTAAACCTAACAATATTCCTAACCCAAAGCCTAGCCCCAACACTACCCTCAACCCTAACCCTAACCTTAACCCCAACCCCAACACCAACCCTAAATCCAACCCTAACCTTTACACCAAGACTGCACCCAACCACATCTCTAAACCTAACCTTAACACCTTCCCTAACCCTAAGCCTAAATCTAGTTCCATCCCTAACCTGAACACCAACCCTAACCCCAACCCCAACACCAATCCTAAACCCCACCCTAAACTTTATACCAACCCTACACTCAATCACAACCCTAAACCTAACCCTAACCTCAACCCTTACCCAAACCCTAACCCTAACCAACCCTAACACTGAGCCAAGCCTTAACGTAATTTGTTTCAGAAACTGCGTAATGTAATTGGTCCACACACTTCTATAAATATTTTTAGCGTAAAACAACCTTCTCTAACACTTTGCTCTAATTCAAGTTGAAAAAAGTCTGTGAACGGGTTTTGATAACCGAGTGACAAATTGGCTCCGTTCATTTTGATGTAGGTCTTGTGTGAAAATTAGCATTTTCACAGAAAACTCAACAATTGCTATGCAAATCCCTTACCTAATACTGTTTTGAAAGCTAAGAGACTTGATGGATCCATTCACTTCCATGTACTTCTCAGATGGAAAGTACTTTCTCCAGAGAACACTATCCTTAACCTAAACCTAACCTAAATCTAAGACTAACACTAACCCAAACCTGCAACAACTTCAAAACCAACAACAAACACATACCATCCCAAAGCTTCAGACCAACCTTAATCCCACCCTAAGCATAATTCTAGTCCTAACCCTAGCCTAAGCATAACTCTCAGCTACAACCTAACACTAATGCTATCCCTACATTAACACTAAACATAACCCTGAGTCTAACACTAATATTAACATAATCTCTTTCAGAATCCAAGTAATAATATCTCCACACATTCCCGTGCATTTTAAATGGAAGACAGCATTGCAAAGTAATGTTTCCTAATATAATATGAGAACAGAATGTAAATGTGTTTTGAGAGCTCATTGACTTACCAGCTCCACTCATTTTTAGCCATTTTGTTGTCAAAAAACAGCATTTCTACAGAGCACTCAACTACAGCTCTGTGAACCATTACCTAAACCTGTTTTGAAAACTTAGAATGGTCCTAGTTCCATTAACTGGTGTAAGATTTTTTTACTAAAACTGCAATATTTCAGAGACCCCTAACCTTAAACTTAATTTCAATGTAACACTAACATAACCACAAATACAAACACAAACCAAAACCCAAAAGAACCAATACCAGCACCAATCACAACCTCAAAACCCAGTTCCAAAAGGAACCCCAAGCCTAATTCCAACCCAAAACCTACCCTAACCCTAAACCTAACAATACCCTTAACCTTAATGCTAGCCCCAAACCTAACACCAACCCTAAGCCCAACCCTAAATTTACACCAAACCTACACCCAACCACAACCATGAACCTAACCCTAACCCCAACCCTAACCCTAACCCTAGCCCTAGCCCCACCCCAACCCCAACCCATCCCTAACACCAACCCCAAATACCAACCCTTAACCCAACCCAAAACTTTATATGAACCCTACACACAACTGCAACCCAAAACCTAACCCTAACCCCAACCCTAACACTAACTCTAACCCTAACCCTAACCCTAACACTAACACTAACTTTAACTTTGAGCCTAGCCTTAACATA
The DNA here is from genome assembly GCF_023851605.1 of Tamandua tetradactyla. Taxonomy (NCBI): domain Eukaryota; kingdom Metazoa; phylum Chordata; class Mammalia; order Pilosa; family Myrmecophagidae; genus Tamandua; species Tamandua tetradactyla. The sequence goes on along the minus strand of NC_135337.1, from coordinate 41,614,252 downwards.
ATTTGTTTTAGAAACTAAGTAGTGTACTTGGTCCACACACGTCCATACATATTTTTAGCATAAAACAGTCTTCTCCAACAAATCTCACCTAATTCTAGCTGAAAAAAGTCTGTGAATGAGTTTTGAGAACTGAGTGAGATGCTCCTTTCATTTTGATGTATGTCTTGCATCAAAACTAGCATTTTCACAGTAAACTCAATAATTGCTATGTACATCCCTTACCTAATACTGTTTTGAAAGCTAAAAGACTTAATGGACACATTCACTTCCATGTACTTTTTGGACTGAAAGTACTTTCTTCTGATAATACTATCCTTAACCTAAAACTAGCCTAAACCTAACATTTACACTAGCTGTAAACCTACAATGACCTCAAAACCAACAACAAATCCAAACCAACCCAAAGCTTCACACCAATCTTAATCCCACCCTAAGCATACCCCAAAACCTAACCCTAGCCTAAGCCTAACTCTAAGCCACAATTTAACACTAATGCTATACCTTTATTAACACTAAACATAATCCTGAGCCTAACACTAATATTAACATAATCTGTTTCAAACCAAGTAATAATATCTCCACACATTTTCGTGCATTTTTAATGGGAAACAGCATTGCAAAGTAATGTTTCCTAGTAAAATTTGAGAACAGTGCACCAATGTGCTTTAAGAGCTCATTGACTTATCGGCTCCATTCACTTTCAAGCTATTTTGTCAGTGAAAAACAGCATTTCTGCAGAGCACTCAACTACAGCTATGCGAACAATTACCTAAACCTATTTTGCAAACTTAGTATGATTCTGGTTTCATTAACTGGCATAAGATTTTCTACTGAAATGACAATATTTCAGAACACCCTGATCTTAAACCTAAATTCAACATAACACTAACCCAACCACAAACACAAACACAAACCAAAACCCTGAAGAACCAATACCAGCACAAATCCCAACCTCCAAACCCAGTTCCAAATGAACCCCTGGCCTAACTTCAACCCAAACTCTCACCCTAACCCTAACCATCGACCTAACCATATGCCTAACCCTAACCTTAGCCCCAACCTTAACCCCAATCATAACCCTAACCCTATCCCCAACCCCAACATGCTCTCTAAACCCAACCGTAACTCTTATACCAAACCTACACTCAACCACAACTGTAAACCTAACCCTAACCCCATACATAACACTAAACCTAACCTTAATCCTAACCCTAGCTACACCCTAACCCCAATCTTAACCCTAACGTAACTCTAACAACAAATCTAAACATTATCCTAAGCTTTATACCAACCCTAAACCCAACTGCAACCCAAAACCTAGCCCTAACCCCATCCCAAACCCTAACCATGACCCTGAACCTGACCCTGACACTGTGGCTAGCCTTAGCATAATTTGTTTCAGAAACTGAGGAATGTACTTGGTCCACACACACCCATACATATTTTTAGAGTAAAACAGCCTTCTCCAACAAATGTCACCTAATTCTAGTTGAAAAAAGGCTGTGAATGGGTTTTGAGTCTGAGTGACATATTCATATACTCAAATGACAAAGACATTTTGATGTATGTCTTGCGTGAAAACTAGCATTTTCACAGAAACCTCAACAATTGCTATGCAAATCACTTACCTAATACAGTTTTGGAAGCTAAGATGTTAAATGGATCCATTCACTTTCATTCACTTTTTAGACTGAAAGTACTTTCTTCCAAGAACACTATCCTTAACCTAAACCTAACCTGAACCTAATACTAACACTAACACTACCCCTAGACCTACAACAACCTCAAAACCAACAACCAACACAAACAAAACTGGAGCTTCACACCAATCTTAATCCCAACCTAAGCAAAATCAAAATCCTATCCCAGGCCTAAGCATAACTCTCAGCCACACCCTAACACTAATGCTATCCCTACATTAACACTAAACATAACCCTCAGCCTAACACTAACACTGAAATAATCTGTTTCAAAAGCCAAGTAATAATAATATCTCCACACATTTCCATGCATTTTTAATGGGAAACAGAATTGCAAAGTAATGTTTCCTAGAAAAATATGAGAACAGTTTGTAAATGTGTTTTGTGAGCTCATTGACTTACCAGCTCCATTCACTTTCAAGCCATTTTATCTGTGAAAAACAGCATTTCTGCAGAGCACTCAACTACAACTATGCGAACAATCACCTCAACCTGTTTTGAAAACTTAGGATGGCCTTAGTTGCATTAACAGGCATAAGATTTTTTACTAAAACTACTATTTCAGAGAACCCACACCTTAAACTTAACTTCAACATAAGACTAACACAACCACAACCACAAACACACACCAAAACCATTATCCGGCATAAGATTTTTAACTACAAATACAGTATTTCAGAGAATCCCCACTTTAAACTTAGCTTCAACATAAAACTAACACAACCACAAATACAAACAGACCCAAAACCCCAAAGAAAAAAAACAAAACAAATCCTAACCTCCAAACCCAGTTCCAAATGAACCCCATGCCAAACTTCAACCCAAATCCTCACCCTAACCCTAACCCAAAACCTAACCATATAGCTAAACTTAACCCTTGCTACAACCCCACCCCCAACCTGAACCCTAACCCTAACCCCAACCCCAACACCAACCCTAAACCCAACCTTAACCTTTACACCTACCTACACCCAACCGCAACTCTAAACCTAACCCTAACCACAACCCTAAGCCTAACCCTAACCCTAAACCTCAACTTAACCCTAGCCCAACACTTAACCCCAAACCTAACCCTAACTCCAACACCAACACCAACACCAACCCTAAACCCAACCCTAAACTTTAAGCCAAACCTACACAAATGGCAACTCTAAACCATACCCTAACACCAACAATAATCTGAACCCTAACCCTAACCCTAGCCCCACACCAAACCCCCACCCTAACCCTAACCTGAACACCAACACCAACACTAAACTCCACCCTAAAATTTTTACCAACCCTGCACCCAACCGCAACCCTAAACCCAACTCTAACCACAAGCCTAGCCCTAACCCTAATGCTAACCCTAACCCTAACCCTAACACTGAGCCTAGCCTTAACATAATTTGTTTCAGAAACTCAGTAATGTATTTGGTCCACACACATCCATACATATTTTTAGTGTAAAACTGCATTCTCCAACAAATCTCACTTAATTCTAGCTGAAAAATGTCTGTGAATGGGTTTTGAGAACTGAGTGACATACTGGCTCCATTCATTGTGATGTATGTCTTTTGTGAAAACTAGCATTTTCACAGAAAACTCAACAATTACTATGCAAATCCTTTACCTAATACTGTTTTGAAATCTGAAAGACTTAATGGATTCACTCACATCCATGCACTTTTTGGACTGAAAGCACTTTCTTTCGAGAACACTATCCTTAACCTAAACCTAACCTAAACATAACATAATCACTAACACTACCCCCCAACCTAAAACAACCTCAAAGCCAACAACAAACCCAAACCATCCCAAAGCTTCACACCAATCTTAATCACACCCTAAGCATGACTCAATTCCTAACCCTAGCCTAAGCCTAACTCTAAGCCACAACTTAACACTAATGCTATCCCTACATTAACACTAAACGTAACCATGAGCCCAAAACTAACATTAACATAATCTGTTTCAAATGCCGAGTTATAATATCTCCACACATTTCTGTGTATTTTCAATTTGTAAATGTGTTTTGAGCATAACTGGCATAAGATTTTTTACCAAAACTGCAATATTTCAGAGAACCCTCACCTTAAACTTAACTTCAGCATAACACTAACGCAACAACAAACACAAACACAAACCGAAACTTTAAAGAAAAAGTACAAACACAAATCCCAACCTCAAAACCCAGTTCCACTGAGTCTAGCATTAACATAATTTGTTTCAGAACCTGAGAAATATACTTGGTCCACACACATCATACATATTTTTATCATAAAACAGCCTTCTCCAACAAATGTCACCTAATTCTACTTGAAAAAAGTCTGTGAATAGGTTTTGAGATCTGAATGACATACTGGCTCCATTCATTTTGATGTATGTCTTTCCTGAAAACTAGCATTTGCCCAGAAAACTCAACAATTGCTATGCAAATGCCTTACCTAATACTCTTTCGAATGTTAAGAGGCTTAATGGATCCATTCATTTCCATTCACTTCCATGCACTTTTCAAACTGAAAGTACTTTCTTCTGAGAACACAATTCTTAACCTAAACCTAACAACCTGACACTAACACTAGCCCTAAACCTACAACAACCTCAAAACCAACAACAAATCCAAACTAATATGAAGCTTCATGCCAATCTTAATCCCACCCTAAGCATAGCCCAAATCCTAACCCTAGCCTAAGCCTGATTCTAAGACACAACCTAATATTAACGCTATTCCTACATTAACACTAAGCATAACCCTGAGTCCAATAGTAACATGAACATAATCTGTTTCATAAACTGATTAATAATATCTCCACAAATTCCTGTGTATTTTTAATGGAAAACAGCATTACAAAGTAATGCTTCCTAGTAAAATATGAGAACAGTTTGTAAATGTGTGTTGCGCTCATTGGCTTACTAGCTCCATTCACTTTCAAGCCATTTTATCAGTGAAAGACAGCATTTCTGCAGAGCACTCAACTACAGCTCTGTGAACCATTACCTAAACTTGTTTGCAAAATTTTTTACTAAAACTGCAATATTTTATAGAACCCTCACCCTAAATTTAACTTCAACATAACACTAATGCAACCACAACCACAAAACAAAACCCCAAGTACCAATACCAACTCAAATCTCAACCTCCAGACCCAGTTCCAAAATGAACCCCAAGTCTACTTCAATTTAAACCCTCACCCTAACCCTAACCCTAAATGTAGCCATATCCCTAACCCTAACCCTAGCCCCACCCTAACCCCAACCCTAACCGTAACCTTAACCCCAAAACCCAGCACCAACCCTAAACCCAACCCTAACCTTTACATGAAACCTACAACCAACTGCAACTCTAAACCTAACCCTAACCCCAAACCTAATCCTCACAGTAACCTTTACCCCAAAGCCAGACCCACACCAAACCCCAACCCTAACCCTGCCCAACACAAACACCAACCTAAACCCCACACTAACCCCCACACTAACCTTTATACCAACACTGCACCCAACCACAACCCTAAATCTAACCCTAACCCGATTACTAACCCTAACCCTAACCCTACATTAACCCTAACCGCAACCCCAACACCAACCTTAAACCAAACTCAAATCTTTACACCAAACCTACACCCAACTGCAATTCTAAACCTAACCCTTACCCCAACCCTAACTCTAACCCTAACCCTAACCCTAGCCCCACCCATAACGCCAACCCTAAACCTAACCCCATTCCCAACACCAACCCTAAACCCCATACTAACTTTATGCCAACCCTACACTCAACCACAACCCTAAACCTAACTGTAATCCCAACTCTAACCCTAACCCCAACCCTCACCCAAGTTCTAACCCTAACCCTAAACCTAACTCTATCACTGAGCCTAGCGTTAACTAATTTGGTTCAGAAACTGAGTAATGTATTTGGTCCACACATGTACATACATATTTTTAGCATAAAACAGAACAAAATTTCTTAGCTTTCAAACAGTATTAGGTAAGGGATTTGCATAGCAATAGTTGAGTTTTCTATGAATATGCTATTTTCATGCAAGACATACATCAAAATGAATGGAGCCAGTGTGTCACTCAGTTCTGAAAACCCATTCACAGATTTTTTTCAGCTAGAATTAGGTGAGATTATGTGCTGAAAGTATTCTCTTCAGGGAACACTATCCTTAACCTAAACCTAACTTAAACCTAACACGAATCCTACCCCTAAACCTTCAACAACCTCAAAATCAACAACAAACCCAAACCAACCCAAAGATTCACACCAATCTTAATCCCACCTAAAGCATAACTCATATAGTAACCCTAGCCTTAGCCTAACTCTAAGGCACAACCTAATACTAATGCTATCACTACATTAACACTAAAATATAACCCTGAACCTAACACTAATATTAACATGATCTGCTTCAAAAATCAGTAATAATTATATCTCCACACATTTTCATGCCTTTTTAAAGGAAAACAGCATTGCAAAGGAATGTTTCCTACAAAAATATGAGAACAGCGTGTCAATGTGTTTTGAGAGCTCATTGACTTACCAGTTCCATTCACTTTCAAGCCATTTTGTCTATGAAAAACAGCATTTCTGCAGAGCACTCAAATGCAGCTCTGCAAACTATTATCTAAACCTGTTTTGAAAACTTAGAATGGTCCTCATTTCATTAACTGGCATAAGGTTTTTTACTAAAATTGCAATATTTCAGAGAACCCTCACCTTAAACTTAACTTTAATATAACACTATGCAATCACAAATACAAACACAAATAGAAACCAAAAGAACCAATACCAGCACAAATTCCAACCTTCAAACCCAGTTCCAAATGAACCCCAAGCCTAACTTCAAACCAAACCCTCTTCTAATCCAAACCCTAAACCTAACCATATCCCTAAGCCTAACCACAGCCCCAACCATAACCATAACCCTAACCCCAACCCCAATCCCAACCCCAACTCTAAACCCAATCCTAACCTTATACCAAACCTACACCCAACGCAACTCTAAACCTAACACTAACCCCAACCCTACCCTAACTCTAATCCTAAAGCCACACTTAATCCCAACCCTAACTCTAACCCTAACCCCAGCACAACCCTAAACCCTAACCTTTATACCAACTCTACACCCAACCACAACCCTAAACTTAACCCAAACCCCAACCTTAACCCTAACCCTAACCCTAATCCTGGGCCTATCCCAAATCCCAACCCTAAACCCCACCCGAACCTTTATGCCAACCTTATACCCAACTGCAAACCTAAACCTAACCCTAAGCACAACCCTAACCCTAACACCAACCCTAACTCTAACCCTAACCCTAACCCTAACTCAACCCTGAGCCTTGCCTTAACATAATTTGTTTCAGAAACTCAGTAATGTACTTGGTCCACATGCACCCATGTATATTCTTAGTGTAAAACAGCATAATCCGGACTTCCGGAGAAGATGGCGTATAGTAAGACGCACGGGTCTTAGTTCCTCCTCCAGAAAAGCAACTAAAGAAACAGAAACAATACGAAACAGCTCCCGGAGTCACGACAGAGACCAAAAAGACAGCGTACCCCATTCTGGAACAGCTGAACGGGCAGGGAGAATCTGCTGCGGTGAGATACCCGAGGGGTGCGCATTTTCCCGGCCGGGGCGGCTGGCGACTGGGGTCCCCTCCACGCACATGGCTCCCCGGTCTGACTGGGAACGTTGGATAGCGGGGCCCTCCCGTCACGCTTGGCGTTTCGGGCCAGCTGGGCAATTAGGACCGGCACTCTCCCAAGCCGCGGCGGCCAGCGACCCCCGCCTCCACGCGCGGTTTCCCGGGCCGACTGCCGTGCAGACAGACGAGTGCCACGAGCGCCACCTACTGGGCAGGAAAAGAAAAACAGAGCCCAGAGATTTCACAGAAAAAGCTTTCAACCAGCTGGGTCCCACACCCAGGGAAATCTGATCAAATGCCCAGACACCAGCAGAAAATAATGGATGACACTCGGAAAATTGAAGATATGGCCCAGTCAAAGGAACAAACCAATAGTTCAAATGAGATACAGGAGCTGAGACAACTAATGCTGAATATACGAACAGAAATGGAAAAACTCTTCAAAAACCAAATCAATAAATTGAGGGAGGACATGAAGAAGACATGGGCTGAACAAAAAGAAGAAATAGAAAATCTGAAAAAACAAATCACAGAACTTATGGGAGTGAAGGACAAGGAAGAAAAAATGGAAAAAACAATGGATACCTACAATGGTAGATCTAAAGAGACAGAAGCTACAATTAGTGAACTGGAGGATGGAACATCTGAATTCCAAAAAGAAACAGAAACTATCGGGAAAAGAATGGAAAAACTTGAGCAGGGGATCAGGGAACTGAATGACAATAAGAAGCGCACAAATATACGTGTTGTGGGTGTCCCAGAAGGAGAAGAGAAGGGAAAAGGAGGAGAAAAACTAATGGAAGAAATTATCATTGAAAATTTCCCAACTCTTATGAAAGACCTAAATTTGCAGATCCAAGAAGTGCAGCGCACCCCAAAGAGAATAGACCCAAATAGGCGTTCTCCAAGACACTTACTAGTTAGAATGTCAGAGGTCAAAGAGAAAGAGAGGATCTTGAAAGCAGCAAGAGAAAAACAATCTGTCACATACAAGGGAAACCCAATAAGACTATGTGTAGATTTCTCAGCAGAAACCATGGAAGCTAGAAGACAGTGGGATGATATATTTAAATTACTAAAAGAGAAAAACTGCCAACCAAGACTCCTATATCCAGCAAAATTGTCCTTCAAAAATGAAGGAGAAATTAAAACATTTATAGACAAAAAGTCACTGAGAGAATTTGTGACCAAGAGACCAGCTCTGCAAGAAATACTAAAGGGAGCACTAGAGTCAGATACGAAAAGACAGAAGAGAGAGGTATGGAGTAAAGTGTAGAAAGAAGGAAAATCAGATATGATATATATAATACAAAAGCCAAAATGGTAGAGGAAAATATTATCCAAACAGTAATAATACTAAAAGTTAATGGACTGAATTTCCCAATCAAAAGACATAGAATGGCAGAATGGATTACGACCCAGCAATACCACTGCTAGGTATCTACTCAAGGGACTTAAGGGCAAAGACACAGATGGACATTTGCACACCAGTGTTTATAGCAGCATTATCTACAATTGCAAAGAAATGGAAACAGCCAAAATGTTCATCAACAGACGAGTGGCTAAACAAACTGTGGCGTATACCTACGATGGAATATTATGCAGCTTTAAGACAGACTAAACTTATGAAGCATGTAATAACATGGATGGACCTAGAGAACATTATGCTGAGTGAGTCTAGCCCAAAACTAAAGGACAAATACTGTAAGGTCCCACTGATGTGAACCAACATTCGAGAATCAGCTTGGAATATATCATTGGTAACAGAGACCAGCAGGAGTTAGAAACAGGGTAAGATAATGGGTAATTGGAGCTGAAGGGATACAGACTGTGCAACAGGACTAGATACAAAAACTCAAAAATGGACAGCACAATAATACCTAAGTGTAATGTAACTAGGTTGGAACACTGAATGAAGCTGCACCTGAAATATGGTTTTTTGTTTGTTTGTTTGTGTGTTTGTATCTTTTCTTTTTCCTTTATATATATATATATATATATAATTAGTATTATTATTTTAATTCTCTTCTCTATATTAACATTCTATATCTTTTTCTGCTGTTTTGCTAGTTCTTTTCCTAAATCGATGCAAATGTACTAAGAAATGATGATCATACATCTATGTGATGATACTAAGAATTACTGAGTGCATTTGTAGAATGGAATGATTTCTAAATGTTGTGTTAATTTCTTTTCTTTTTTTTGATTAATAAAAAAATTAAAAAAAAAAACAAAACAGCATAATCCAATAAATATCACCGAATTCTAGCTGAAAAAAGTCTGTGAATGGGTTTTGAGAACTGAGTGACATACTGGCTCCATTCATTTTGATGTATGTCTTGTGTGAAAACTAGCATTTTCACAGAAAACTCAACAATTGCTATGCAAATCCCTTGCCTAATACTCTTTTGACAGCTCAGAGACTTAATGGATCCATTCACTTCCATTCACTTTTTGGACCTAAAGTACTTTCTTCAGAGAGCACTATCCTTAACCTAAATCTAACATTAACACTACCCCTAAATCTACAACAATCTCAAAACCAACTACAAACCCAAACCAACCTGAAACTTCACACCAATCTTAATCCCACCTTTAGCATAACCCAAATCCTTACCCTAGCCTAAGCGTAACTCTAAGCTACAACCTAACACTAATGCTATCCCAACATTAATACTAAACATAACCCTGAGCCTAACACTATAAGATAATCTGTTTCCAAAATCAAGTAGTAATAAAATCTTCACACATTTCCAAGCATTTTAAATGGAAAACAGCATCGCAAAGCAATGTTTCCTAGTTAAATACGAAAACAGCTTGTAAATGTGCTTTGAGAGCTCATTGACTTACCAGCTCCATTCACTTTCAAGCCATTTTGTGGGTAAAAAACAACATTTCTGCAGAGCACTCAACTATAGCTATGCAAACCATTACCTAAACCTGTTTTGAAAACTTAGAATGGTCCTGGTTCCATTAACTGGTGTAAGATCTTTTACTACAACTGCAATATTTCAGAGAACCCTCACCTTAGACTTAACTTCAACATAACACAAACACAAACACAAACACAAACCAAGACCCCAAAGAACCAATACCATCACAAATCTCAACCTCCAAACCCAGTTCCAAAATGAACCCCAAGCCTAACTTCAACCCAAACCCTCGCCCTAACCTTAACCCTAAACCTAGCCCCAGCCCTAACCCCAACCCCAACCCTAAAACCAACCTTAACCTTTATACCAAACCTATAGCAAACCTCAACTCTAAACCTAACCCTAACCCCAACCCTAATCCTATCCCTACCCCTACCCCTAACCCTAACCCTAACCTCACCCCTAACTCCAACACTAACCCTGACCCCAACACCAACCCTAAACCCCACTTTAAACTTTATATCAACCCTACACCCAACTGCAACCCTAACCTTAACCCCAGCTCTAACACTGAGCCTAGCGTTAACATAATTTGGTTCAGAAACTGAGTAATGTACTTTGTCCACACACACCCATACATATTTTTAGTGTAAAATAGCATTCTCCAACAATTCTCACCTAATTCTAGCTGAAAAAAATCTGTGAATGGGTTTTGAGAACTGAGTGACATACTGGCTCCATTCATTTTAATGTATGTCTCGCGCGAAAACTAGCATTTTCACAGAAATCTCAACAATTGCTATTCAAATCCCTTATCTAACACTGTTTTGAAAGCTGTGAGACTTAATGGATCCATTCACTTCCTTGCACTTTTTGGACTGAAATTCCAAAAGGGAAACTCTATATCAAATGTGAGTTCTGTACTGTATGAAACTTACCGAAGTTCCTTATTCTTTGGGGATATTTTGAGGGTCACTAATAAACCTTTTAATTCAGTATTAGTATTACAAAGTTACCACCAGTATTTAAATTCTTTTCAAGAAATCCATCCATCTTTCAAAACTTTTGACCCAGTTTACATATTTTTGCCATTTTCTTTACTCTAGATTACGTTACAACTCAATCCAAACTACCTACCCGCCCTATCCCATCTCCTCTGAGCACACTGGGTCCTCATGTTCATTGTGTCAAACATCAGGGTGTACCCTGCCTGAAGACCTCAGTTCATGCTTCTGGAAATCCATCAAAACAAGTTGTCTGCCATGTTCTATGGGAAATCTGTGACTGCTTCTACACAGAGAAGTAGGTTTATACAGCGAAAGCGTGTAGGAGGCAATAAGATTAAAGGTTGCCCCAATGGAAGCGATTATTTAAATAACAAAGTTGAAATAAAACCTAAAGAAATGTGATTTTGAGGATTTGAGGAGAGTCCTTCATCCAAGGAGGACATCATTCAAGAAAAAGCTATTTTTTTGCTCTCAAAATCATAAAAGAATATTAATTCACCCACTCTAAAGAAGACATCCAGAAACCTTCACAAAATGCATAAAGAAATCAGGCTGCCTGACTTTACATATTAACAAATGGAAAAAGAAAAACAGATAATACTATAAAGACTTCAGTATTGTATTAATACAAATACCTGAAGTGAGAAAGCCAAGAAAATTGCATATAGTGAAAAGAAAATCTCTAGATTGGAAGTCCAAGAAATATCAACATGGCATCATATTAGCAGAGAAAGAAATTCCACAAAGTAGAGTGAGAAGAGATGTTCGCAGGAAAAACAGGAGAACATATAGTCATGGATCAAGACAAAATAATAGTTTAATAAAACAGGGGTCAAGGATAAAAGGACAATGAGAAGTCAAGGATAGGGAAGTGTCCACTGGACTAAGGAGGTTAAAAGGGAGAGACCTTGGTGAAAACAAAGTGGTGGGTATGGGAAGGAAGGTGAAGAAATGGAGATTGTTAGCAGAGATGCTTGGTACTGAAATAGAATAAAGAGATATATATGACATAAAAGGAGAGTTTATTAATTTGTTTGTTTGCTGCTTTAAGATGAAAGACCACTAAACAAGTATAAATGCTGGTGTGCTGTGGAGTCAATAGAGATTGGAGAGAGTTCATGTTAGAAAAAGAAAAAAGGATGAGTGGGGTATATTCAAACTGGTTTGGTGGAAGAAAATGAGACAATTTCTCCCCCCACCCCCTTTTTTGACTTGATGTACTTTATGATAGTACATGAGAATTTGGGCTCTCAGCCCCTGCCCTTCTTCAGGGGTTCTGAGATGGAAGCTGGGAGGATGGGCGATTCTCAGTACTAGGGGAGGGCGATTCTCAGTACTAGGGGATTGAGGTGGGGCCAGGACTCCCTAACAGCTCTCAGCTTTTCTTCCTCTCATGCTGTCACTGGGGCTGGTGGTCCAGGGGCTCTTAATCCTTGGATGCCATGTGGACTATAAGGCCCACCACCCTGTTACTGTAGCCAAATTCATTGTCATACCAGGAAATGGATTTAATGAAGTGTTCATGAGGGCAATGCCAGCCCCAGAATCAAAGTGGAAGAATGGGGGTGTCACTGATGAAGTTGCAGAAGACAACTTGATCCTCAATGTAACACAGGATGCCCTTTAGGGGAGCCGCTGACACCTGCTTCACCAACTTCTTGATGTCATTGTTCTTGGCCACTTTCTGCATTTGGCAGGTCAGATCCACAATGGGCATATTGTGGGTGGGGGTGCAGAAGGTCATACCAGTGAGTTTCCCATTCAGTTCTGCAATGACCTTGCCCACCATCGTGGCAGTGTCAATCAATGCAGGGATGATATTCTGGGCAGCCCCACAGGCGTCAAGTTACATTGTACCTAAGGGGTCATCTACAGTCTTCTGGGTGGTAATGATGGCATGGACGGTGGTCATGAATCCATCCCCAATACCAAAATTGTCATGGATGGCATTGGCCAAGGTAGCCAGGCAGTTGTTGGTGCAGGAAGCATTGCTGATGATCTTGAGGGAGTTGGCATACTTCCCATGGTTCATACACATCATAAACATGGGAGCATTGGCCAAAGGGGCAGAGATGATGACTCTTTTGGTGTCACCCTTCAAGTGAACATCCACTTTCTCCATGGTTGTGAAAAGTGGACTTCACAACATTGTCAGCACCAGCATCACCCATCTGATGTTGGTGGGATCTCGCTCCTGGAAGATAGTAATGGGATTCCTATTGATGATAAGCTTCCTTGACAGTGCCTTTGAATTTGCCATAGGTGGAATCATACTGGAAAATGTAGTTGAGGTCAGTGAAAGAGTCATTGATGGCAACAACCTGCACTTTGCCAGTTTACAGCAGCCCTGGTGACAAGGTGCCCAATATAGCCAAATTCATTTATTCCAACCTTTACCATCATGCCTCAGAGATGCGGTTAGTACTGCATGAAAAGATGAGTCTATCTGTTGAGCGGGAAGGAATAGGAAGCAACAGTTTCCTTTTATAATTTCTTTTTGCCTGTAATGTAGGAGGCAGTCATTTCCCAAAAGTGGGGAAAGATGACAAGGTCAGAGGTCTGAGCAGAGTAATGAAGTCCTGACATCGCTGCTGAGGAAAATCAGAGAAAAATGACTAGGGAAGATTTAGAAGGACTGCTAGCAGCAGTGAATGTCCAACTGAGCCTAGAATAAGTGAGATAACATTTTCAAATCTCCTAACTTCATGCTTGCCATAGAGTAGGCGCCTACTCAAAATTGGTTTCTGTCTTCCCTTCCATCACTTGATTTCCTTGGACAAAATTTGTTATATCACTAATATTCTACACATTTTCAGACACAGTGGCCCAGCAACTATTTTTCTTTAATTTTTCCTGAATTACTTGCAATGTAAGACTAGAGTATGCCAGATATATGGAGAAAATTGTTGATGCAAAATTATTTTAAGAAGATAAATGGAAAGAGGTTCTCCTATATTTACAGAAAACCATCACAAGCATTTCCCAGTGCTCTTACGGAATGTTAACAAATAGTCTGCTTCTTTTTCAAGCTTTTGTGCCCTCATAGACATGCTTCAATTTGTGTTCACAGCCATCTGCCTCCTGTCTTTATTTCATCACTACAAAACAAGGCTAGAAATACTGTTTTGAAAAAACAAAATTTTTTAATATCTCATATTTAAAAATCATATTTTGGTACAAACATAATATTATTTGAATATCCCTAAAAACAATAACTAAGTTAATTAAGTAAATTTCACATATAACCTTTTTAAGGGCCAGTCTTATATTAATTACCAAGACCACATAAAAGATAGAAGGTTACCCTAAGTGGCCTTTAGGCAGCAATTTGTTTGCCTTAGGCTGTTTCTCTAGGGCATAAGCACAAGTGTAAGCGTTTACCCATTACTTGCATTATCCTGTTACCTAGACTTATCTCAATCTCCTTTCTCTCTCACTTATTCACCTACCCCTTTCAATCTCACCTCATCATCAGTGTCAAAGGCTGAGATGCTGTAGCAGAACAGTTTAATAGTCATGAAGATTTTCTCTTAAGAATAGGTGAAGTGACAGGGCATAAGAATAGAAGAGAAGAAACAGTTATGTCATTAGATCTTCCATTTTGCCATCTGTTAAGTTCCATGCAATATTTTGATCCTGGACTACATGTTTGATAATGGAGAAGAGTGAAACCAGGTATTGGCAGGGAACCTCCCTTCTTTACCATTGTGTTAAAGTATTTAGAACATGTCTATCACATGATAGTTTTTCAGTAAAGGAGACCAGGGTGCCTAAAGCAGAGGAGCAAGGGTGAAATTATAAGAGGTGAGACCATAAAGTAGGTTAGATTGTAAATAGTCTTGAAGGATGTTTTAGTTTTCTAAGGCTGCTAGAAATGCAACATACCAGAAATTGTTTGGCTTTTATAAGGGGAATTTACTAAGCTACAAATTTACAGTTCTAAGATATAAAAACATCCAAACTAAGGCATCCAGCAAAAGATACCTTGACTCAAGAAAGGCTGATGGTATGGAACACCTCTGTCAGCTGGGAAGGCACATGGCTGGTGGCTGATGATCCTTCAGTTTATGGTTTCAAATAGCATTTCCAGGGGCATTTTCTTTCTACATCTCCTAATGTCTCTATGTCAGCTCCAAGCTTTTTCCAATATGAGATTAAAGAACTCTAGTAATTGACACATCTTGAAGGGTGGAGACACATTTCCATGGAAACCACTTAATCAAAAGTTCCCACTCCCAATTAAGTGGGTCAAATCTCCATGGGAACAACTTGATCAGGAAGATCCCAACCATAATTTATGAGTCATATGTCCATGAAGACAACCTAATCAAACAGTCCCACCCTAAACAATATCGAATCAGGATTAAAGAACATAGCTTTTCTGGAGTATACAATAGTTACAAATTGGCACAAAGGCCACTGAAGGATTTTGATTTTTACTTAGAGTAAGATGTGATACCATTGAGTAGAGGAGCAATGTGACCTCCCAAACATTTTAACAGAATCATATTATCTGCTTTTAAAATACCTAGGGAGGGGCGGGCCATGGTGGCTCAGCAGGCAGAGTTCTTGCCTGTCATGCCAGAGACCCAGGCTCAATTCCCAGATTCCCGGTGACTGTCAATGCAAAAAAAAAAAGCTAGGGAAACCGGAGTGGCAACTGGAAGAGCAGTCGGAAAGCATTGCACCAAATCACACAGTTTATGGTGGCTTGGACCAGGGTAGTAGTGGTAGAAGTGGTGAGAAATGGTATGATTATGGATATTCTTTGAAGGTAGAGCAAGCACCTATTGATGCATATCAGAAAAAATAAAAAGGTTGATTCAAGAATAAATGTAAGATTTTGGCCTTTGAACCCAAAGTGGGGAGTTGCAATTAACTTAATAGAAAACATAGGAGAAGAAACACTTCTGCAAGGAAGATCAGGAATTTGATTTGGATCACGTTCCACTTGAGATTGTTATTAAACAATCAAATGGAAAAGCTGAGCTGGCAGTTGAATAGATAAATCTAAAGGGAAAGGTCTTGACCCAGAATATAAATTTAGGAGTTATGAGGATATAAACAGTACTTCAGAGACCAGATGAGTTTACAATGAAGTGAATGTAACTAGAGAAGAGAAGACATCTGGAGACAGTATCCTGGGGTATCTGAGACTTTAAATGTTAGGAAGATGAGGAATTAGCAAAGGAGATTGGGAAAGGTAAGTTACTGAAACAGGAAGAAAAGCAAAAAAGTTTGTGGGAATGAAAATTAAATAGGGTAAGTTGATGTAGGAGGAGGGAATAATGTTCTTTAATCCTGATTCGATATTGTTTAGAGCGGGACTGTTTGATTAGGTTGTTGTCATGGACATATGACTCATAAATTGTGGTTGGGATCTTTCTGATAAAGTGCTGCTAACGCTCATGTAAGGTAAGGTTGAAGTTGACCACTGGGTTAAAGCTACACAGAGGGGCGGGCCACAGTGGCTCAGCAGGCAGAGTTCTTGCCTACCATGCCTGAGACTGGAGACCGGGGTTCATTTTCTGGTGCCTGCCCATGCGAAAAAAGAAAAAAAAGGCCACACAGAGATGGGTTTTCTTGAAAAGAGCTGTTTCAGTAAACAGGGGAGGTAAGTCTAATTGGATAAAATTTGAGAAAGAACACAAGAGGAATTGGAGACCATGATATAGGCAATTCTTTTAAAGAGTTTCTATAGAGAAAAAAGATAAAAAAATGGGGTAGTAACTCAAAGGAAATATGAAGCCAAGAGGTTTTCCATAAGATAGAAGATTTTAAAGCATTTAGGTAATCATGGGAGTAATTCTAGTAATTAGAAAAAATATATAACTTCTATGATCAAAATTGAAGAACCCATTTTCAGAGACTGGAGACGTTTTGCTGAAAAGGAAGTTCACGTGTCAGTATTTTGAAGCACAGGAATTATTTGAGGCCATCAGGAAACTCCTATAACAAACTATGACTTCAGAATGGTTGGATGAACTACGCTAGAAGTTTTCTGAAATCCATATTCTCAGAAATATAAAAATTACAGGGTGTTTGCAAATTGCCTCAATATTCCTATTGATGACATGACTGATGGAAAGAAACTAATGACATAAAGAACGTAAAATTCCTTTAAAAATAGTAATAATACAGATGGGTCCCGGGACCAGGTAAGTCCTGAAATGTAGATGGCCCAGCCTTTTTAGAACATCAGCTAGTTCCATCTCCATATCCCATATAATCAACAGCCCCTTCCAACATGAAAAAGTTAGAATGGACATAGCTCAAATACCTCTAAAGAGTGGGAGAAAAACCAAAGGTGATGGTGGAGTATATGGTGAAATTTGGATTTAATCAACGAGTATGAGTGCTGAATCATTATACTGATATTTCCTTTAGCCTCCAGTACCTTAGAGCAGCTAGAAATAAAAACATAAAATGGTGGAATAGTAACCCATACCAAACTCTGAAACGTGTTCTACAAATAATTGTGATGTACTTTGAAATTTATTGCTTTTATGTTTATATGTTATTTAAAGAGAAGGAAGAGTGTAACAGAGAAGATGATAGGATTTAACAAGTAAGTATGACTGCTGAATCATTATATTGATTTCTGTTGGTTTCCAGTGCCTTGGAGCAGCTAGAAGAAAAACTAAAAATCGTGAAACTGTAACCCATATCAAACTTTAAAATCTGTTCTATAACTACTTGTTAAAATGTACTTGGGGTGGGCCACAGCGGATCAGCAGGCAGACTTCTTGCTTGGATTCAATATCTGGTGCTTGCCCATGAAAAAAAAAAAATTTCTTGAAAAATTATTGCTTTTTTGTAAATATGTTATATTTCACAATTTAAAAAACATGAAAAATATTAATAACTAACACTTTCAAAGTACTTAAGATGTGTTTTGTGTATATTAACACATTTAATCATCATAATTCTATGAAGGCTGTTAATAACATAGTTGTTTTGCATGTAGAATAACTGTGAGTCACAATGAATTTAAGAAACTTGTGAATTACTGTAGTATCTGAGAACCAAGCTCAGCAGTCTGCCTACAGGATAGAATAATCAGTAGCCTCTTCTAAAATTTATAGAAGTACAGTCAATTATTATCATTTGTACTAGTTACATTCTATAAAGTCTACATGAAAACTGTATTGGCCAAGACTGCAATTGGAGAAATTTAGGATTCATTTTCAGAAAACCTTTGGTCACAACATTTTCATCAACCAATCGATACATAACTTTGTTTTATGTGTGTTCCTGTTTATATACACCTTATTTAATATGTATCATCAATTCATTCCACCAAACTCATGGCAAGCAGTGCTATAACTCATGCCTGAAAGATTATCTGACACCCCCCCTATTCTCCATAAGTCACATTACAGCCTCCTTGTGTTTAGGAACACTAAACAACCAGCACAGCACTTGGGAGCTATTTTAAAAGTGAAATTACCTACAAAACAGCACAAAAAAAAATGTGAAAAATGTGGCACTAAATTACTATGAAAATAATACTTATCTAGAGTATGAGAGCTGAAACAAGAAGGCAGAGTATTGCCTTGTTCAGCATCAGCTGGGAACGTGCTCATCAGATGACTCAAATTTTCCACTGCTCTGCGCATGTCTGCAAATGACCATGAAAGTGCCACGAATATTGATTGACTTTGAGGTTACAAAAAAATTTTAACCAGTAGGTCAAGTCAGAAAAAACAGTTTGAGTGTTAGTTATGCCCAGCAAGACATAAAAAGCTGGTTTTGTAATACAGATGAGAGCTTCACAGGTCGCCATTCCCACTAAGATATCTACCTATTGATGATGTCACACTGCCAGGAGGAGCATTCCAGCAGATATGAGGAATTTTTGCATCATTTCCCCTCCACTTCCTCCCAGAATCATGTAACTCAGATTTCCTCCCCCATCCCTCCAATAGCAGCATCATCCAACTATTTTCCTCTACTGTTTTCATTTTCCCCTTTTGACTGAACTTACATGAGGTCTCCTTCATTTAATGAGGGCAGGTGGGCACCTCTCTTGACTTTGTCGTGTGCTCTAACTGCTTCTAAATACTTTTCTCACTTTTATTGACGAAAGCCTCTAAATCATATACTGCACCTTCAGTCTCAGCTATATTTAAATCATTCTCTATTTCACCTCTGTCATTCTGTTCCCATCACCACTGCTTTCAAAATAAACTTCCAAGATGTACCACTGGCCTTTGACTTACCATCACCTTAAGTTGGTTCTCATTCACTTTCATTACTTTGCAGCCCTTGGCAAATTCAAGATAGGAGGAAGAGTTTCATATATAATTGGATAGAAAGGAGAATTTGTGGTCCTTATTCATCATCTATCCCACAATATTCAGCACAGTCCCTTGTATATAAAAACAGATGTTTGGGAGTGAAAGAGTAGTTCAGTGGTAGAATTCTCGTCTGCCATGTGGGAGACGCAGGTTTGATTCCAGGCCCATGCACTTCCCAATAACAAACAAATGAACAAAAATTCAACAAATGGTGCTGCAATAACAGGATACTCACATGGTAAAAGAATGAAACATGACCCCAGGCATATAGCATACAAGAAAAAAAAAGTAAATGTTCTATGAATAAATGAATGAATGAATGAATGAATGGTGTTAGATATATGTAGCATGCACCCTCTTTTAGCTATACTAAAGAACCTTTGGGTTTATTTTGGTTTTCCTGGAGTTCATGAGAGAATAAGAGACTGATTGCTTCCTAAAGCATCATGTTTGGCACAGTGACTTTCCATAATACTCTGTGGATCAGTGAGAAATCTCACATGAGTGTTATACTTAACTTCTGTAGCATAGAACTAAGAGGCTTAAGGTCAACCACAAACAGTAGTCTGAAGTGATTAAGATCTTTTTTCTATACCAAGCAATAAGTGGAGTCTACAATTTAGTGTCTTTGAAAGAGAAATTATTTACCCACTGATATTTAGAAACTAAGGATAGTTATTTTATCTATAACTCTTCTATATCAGTTTAAGGTGACAACTAAATTTATTTTCCTTTACTACTTTTTCAAATTAATTCATAGAGCTAAGAAGAGTAAAAACTATCTGAAATAGCAAAGAGAATTTGAATATTCCTTAAATAGTTTAGTAATCTTATCTTCCATTTCTTTTGACTTATTTCCTGATAAATATATTCACAGGTGTATACTGGAGCCACTGGGTAGTGGCATGGGCTTTGTCATAAACTTTTGTGAAGCAGATCCTAAAGATGATAAAGCTCTATTTCTAAAAGAATAATGCATTATTTGCCTTTCCAGATTGAACAAGGAAACTTCTAGCAGCCACTGTAGGGCCTTCAGTTTGGTTTTGTTTTATTTCTGTTTTTACCAGAATTCTTAAGAGATGGATTGCTTTCCAAAACAACATGTGCAGCACTTGCCTTGCCTCTTTATGTCTGGGGAGGCAGGGTTGGTAAAGAACTTGCAACCACAACTTTTTCATTATTGTTTCACTAGCTCATCCAAATCATCTCTGTCAAAGACAAAAATAAAAAATAAAATCAACCAAAGCCATGGAGAAAAAAAAACTTCTATATTATGGAGAATGGCCACAAAGCATAATTCTATTTCTGGTTTGTTGCTTTTTCCTCTTCTTGACTTAGCTTGAACAAGTCATAAAGTTATGTCATTAAGGGGGGAAATATGCCTCTTAAAAAATAACTTAGAGATTAGTTTACACAAAGTGTTTACTGGACTATCTCAAGAGATTTTTCGAAATTGCTTTCAGAGTGAAGACAAAATAATCTAGATTTATAGGAGTAAATGGAAATAAATTGCAATGTGAGGGAAAGGGGGCACCATAATGTCTCCAAGCCATCACCCAATCAGTTAAGCATGAAGGAACTGGGAATTCAAACTTTATGCTTTCAGAAAATAATGTTTAAGTAAGCTGTATGAATATTCTCAAGTCATAAAACATGTTATACTTTTTAAAAGAATGCCCCCTTGAGATTTACATCTAGATTTTCTGATACAAATAGGAATGCATGCTTGATCTTTAAAATTTTTATGAAATTATTTCATCATTATTATTACAAACATCTGAGATCTTAATTCACTAATTCAGATGACATTCATTTTCCTAGGGTAATATCAGAGAATATTCTAAAAATGACTTGTGGCTATCATTTAAGAACCATGTTGAATAACCCAGTAACACTTTAATCCTTTTGATTTCTGAAAAATTTCTTACCAAATGAGGTAAACTTTCACCTATCTTCTAAATGTGATAATTCCCCAATGACCTTTTAATAAAATTCCTTATTTAAATCTTACAAAATTATATAATAAATCCTTTATCAGATGAATCAACAGGAAGTTATGTACAAGCTAACGTGAAGAATGTTACTATTTGGGTTGCATGTTTCGTAGACCACAAATTGCTTTCATGCTGGAGGAAGAACTTTTACCAAAGGAACAATGTTGGTTAAATTCTTCCGTTGAGATTACCACATGGAGCTTATGCAGTCAAGGATTAATAATATCCAACCAACACGGATTCAATGTTGGGCAACATTTCGAAATGGAGATCTATTAGTAAATGGAATAGACTCGCAAGGGAACGAATGGGAGTATAATTGCCTTCTTCATTTAAAATTGAGCCAGACAATGCCTTTCTGGAAAGAGCCATGATATTATGCCAAGGTGATGGACTGCACTACTCACGAGGTCTCTTCCATCTTTAGTTTTATGACATGAAAAATAAAGAAACACATTAAAATTAATGCATTTTAGCACATATCCATCTATCACCACACAATAATTCATAGCTAAAAGAAAAGGACAAATAACAATTTCTAAAATCATAGGAAAGCACTGGACATTGGAAATATTCTTTTAAGAATAGCTACCAGCTAACTCTGGGTACGTTTGGATAACAATCGGAAGAATGCCAGAAACCAAATCTCGCAATTGGCATTTCCTATGAGACTCTATTTATTGATGTAGCTAATATGTCATTAGAAGACAAGGAAAGGCATTTCAGCTTTTCAAAAGCATTGCGCCATTGTTGTCATTTCACATCTTGTCATCCTAACAATATTTTACATGTGAAAAAATTCAGACGTCATTGGATATAAAATACGGGCAATGTTTCTAGAGCTGTTTTTCTCTAAGTGTGGTCCAGCAATCCCTAAGTGTCCCCAAGGCCCATTCAGAATACTTCATGAAGTCAAAACTATCTTTATAGTAATGTAAAGATGTTATCTGCATGTTTTACTCTCATTCTCTGTGGATAGGCTATATGATATGCCCACAATCATCTGAAAAATTATTAAAATACACATTTGTGTGAGGACTGATTTTCTTCAGATACTTCTTCAACTAAAACAACATCTCAAAATAAACTCACTGCAGAGGTAGATATTGGAATCCCTTTTATTCCTCCATTAAGACAAACATTAAATGGATTTTTAAAACTGTAAATAATGTCACTCTGCTTGCTAATTAGTTTGGGTTCTGAAAAATATAACTGCTTTTCATTAAAAATATGTTATTTATATTACATGTAATGGATCAATTGTTATGTTTAAGTAAATTAATAAATATCAAATATTTCTACATTTTGATTTCTAACACAGCAAATATCACTAGCTAAATCCCACATAAACCAAAAACTTTTTGGAGTCAGCTGTAATTCTTAAGAATATAAAAGAATTCTGAAACTAAAAAGCTTGGGAACTACTGACCTAAATTTTCCAAACCCTACATTTACTCAGCATCCCCCAGTACCATGCCATTTCTCGGCTTCTGTTTAAGTAAAATTCTTACATCTTGTCTATATTTGTTGCCTCCACTTCCTTATTCCCCTTTCTTAACTTACTCCCATTGGAGTTTTCTCCCCCCAAACCCACCCAAACCACTCTCTATTTTACCCAGGTAGAGGTCAATTGTCACTACTAATCTTTATTATTCTGTCAGCACCATTTAACAGTTGATCTCTCCCCTCTTCACTCAACTTCTTGTTCATCACACTCTCTTGATTTTCCTCCTGCCTCAGAGGCCATCTTACTTATAGTACTGACTCCCTTTCCTTCACTACAATTTAGTTTACAATGCTTCAGGGTTCAATCTTTGGACTCTTCTATACTCTATTCTTTGACCTTAGATTTCCTAGTTAAACCAATGTCTTTAAAAACTATGTATGTGCAATAATTTTAAATGTATATATCTCCAATCCTGGCTTTTTTCCTGAGCTACAAACCCTAAGCCCTACTATCTGCAAGATATTTCCATTTAAATATTTAAAAGGCATCTCAAATCTAAGATGCCCCAAACAGAACTCTTGGTTCTGCACCCTCCCTCCATTCATACCTACTCCTCTCTTTTCCCCAGTTCATAACGCTTCAGCCAAAATCCTAAGTGTTATCCTTATATCTTCTCTTTCTGTCCCACTCCTCATTCAATCCATCCACAGGTTGTGTGGTCTCTATCTTAAAAACATATTCCAATATAAAAAGGTCTTATCATCTCTACATTATTGCCAAGATCCAAGCCACATTATATCTTGCCTAGATTATTCCAGTAGCCTCCTAAGTAATCTCCTTCTACCTTTTCCCTCCTACAATCTAGACTCCATAGAATGTCCAGAGTAATTGATTCAAATGTAAATCAGATTCTATCATCCCATCCTCCAACAAAACCCTTCATCTTTTGTCCCACAGCAATTGATCCTGCCATTCCTGCCCCTGCACCCCTTCCTACACACTCTCTCCCTTTATCTGCTCCACCTACATTAACCTTGTTAATATTCCTTACATATACCAAGCTCACTCTCTTCAGGATTTATATACTTCTTATTCTTTCTGCCAATGCCCAATCGGTTGGTATAAAAAGTTCTTAAGATTAAGAATGTTAATTCTGTTAAAAACAGAATAAAGAAGAGTAGATAATTAATAGGAAAAACATCCTCAGCTTTACTTTTTTTAAACTTGCCCTGATCTTTCCATGGCTTTTTCTTCCAAATCATTTATGTTCCTACTCACATGCCAGCAATTGGGACAGCTCTTCCTTGGCTGTCCCATTAAAAAATGGTTACCCATTATGTAGCCTATACTCCCCTCTCTGAAATTGTATATTTATTTAGTTACTTATTTATTGTTTTTCTAAGTCCTGAGAGGACAGGCGCTTTGGTTTCTTCATCATCTTTTTCTTGGGGCCTGGAAGGGAGCCTGACTGATAGTGGACATGCAGGAGATGACGGCAATATGCTAACGCTGGTGTTCCATGTGATCTCTTTCAATAGGGAACAATCTACTTGGAAAAATCTGTGTCTTACTCATATTTTTATGCACAGCATTGAGCACTATACCTGGAATATAGTACATATTAAATAAGTGTTTAATGAATGAAATATATATTAAGTATTAGCAATTTAATGTATAATATTCATGACATATCGACCTTCATATCGACCTAGTCGATCATCAAAACAACTTTAAACAATATGTAAAAATTTATTTCCCTACCTTTTTATTTACAGATGCTTTCTCTATTACACAATAATTTGGCGAAAATACTAGCCTGGAAAACAAGTTTCTCTAATACTATCTTAATGCTCTTTATCTCTTTAAAAATAATTTAGTAAATGAATTGATGAACCACCTACAAGTTTAAAAAAATAGAGCTGAGGATGTGTTTTTCTATTAATTATCTACTCTTCTTTATTTTGGAATGTTAATAACTTTTTATACTAACTGATTATACTTCTGGAATTAACAAATGGTCATAAGGAAATGGGGAAAAGTGCCAAAATTGAGAAAACAAAATATGTTTTAAATTTTGCCAACTTTACATTCACCATTCAAGCGGCTCGGTAAATCTTTAATTGAGATTTGTTGTTTTCCACGAAATTTGGGATGCTTAAAATTAGGGGAGCCCATCAAGGGCATCATAGAACTTGTTCCAAAGATAGCCAGGTATTTTTCAAGTCTACGCATGTCTGTATGTGTGCAGGAGAGGAGTGATTTGAATATGGGTAGTAGTGATGATACCTCAGTCTGTATGCACACACATCTGTTAATGGCTTGAATTTGTGGCTCTGCATGACTTACTGGGACAGTAGCTTTCTCAGCTAAGGAATGGGACATTCCTTGCCAACTTTCTGATCAACAAAAACAGCCTGTGTTTCTGAATATGAGAAAGTACCTTTGTTTATCTTTCAAAATATATCTTTTAGTGATAGTTTTTACAGTGATAGAATAATGGCACCAACTGGTTGCGGAAAGATATTTGGCCTCTCTTGTTTCAAAGGAGGCAAATGTGGATGATGGAGCAGATACAGCATGAACATTCTGGCCAACTGAGCATTCAGGAGAATGCAACCTGAAATTGAACCAGAGAGAAGGTGTTAACATGCTGAGTGAACTGCTATTATTTTTTTCATCTCTCTCTATATATATATTTACTATTTTTGGTGACTTCCCGAAAACTCAGATTGGGTTCCAGTATATTCACTTTTTGGGAAATGTAGATAAGATTAAATCTCTGAGGTCTGGCTTCATGCAGAGTAGACAGACTTCTGGCTTCAGTTTTACTGCTGCATTTATTCTTTGTACATTTGCTCAAGAGCCCTTAACCAATTGCTGCATTCAAAATAAATCAAACAACACATAATGAGCTCATTGCCTGTTACTCAGATTCATCAATAGGAAGCCCATAGTTTTAAAGGTAAAAGCATTAGCATTCAAATTTAAATCTTTTGTGGTATGAGTCTTCATAGCCTCAGAAATAGGATTTCAGAAGATTATGATGGTAATGTGCATTTGCTATGTCTTTAAAGTGCCAAAGAAAAGAAACAGAAACAGAATAAATGTGGGATAAATTACATTTTTTTGAAACTTTTTTTATTTTAATTTGAAAATTACCCATATATCCAACTTAGTTCTTATAAACAAGTTTTCAGAAGGTATTTACAATTAGTAAGACTACTGCAAAATACCAAGCAGAATCAGGAAGACGGATCTCTGACTTCAAAGCCATCCTTCCTCTCCACTTCCCTCCTCTTAACCCACAACCCCACCCAAAAGCATGGCTTTTTCTAACCTTTGAAATTTCATGCAAGCTTGCAGTTTGGCTCTGTCTACAAGGCAGGAAATAGCCCATCTGCAGCATCCAGAGAGGAAAGTTTAAAAAAAGCACAAAACTTTTAAAATCTGATATTTTACAAAGTTTAGTTGAAGGAAGGGTTGGATTGTGTTTTTTGCTTGTTTTGTTTTAAAACTGCCTACTCCCAAGTGGATGATTAGTATTGAGTTGAGGTGAGGACAAGTTGGCTCTCAGCCTGCAGACTCTTCCCTGTTAGACCCAAAGGGAATTAAAGAAGGATTTGGAATTCTTCAGATCTTTAGCTTGGAGACCAGGGGCAGAGCCCAGATGCACAGTATTCAGCTGATGATTGCTAATTAAATGATTGCATAGTGACCTGAACTGGTCAGACTATTCATGGGAGAGGAAACAACACCACATGAGATAACTGGGAAGGGAAGAGAGCAATGTCTGGAAGAGCTTGCTGGAAACTGGAATGCTGGCTTGGAGTTTGTGTCTTTTTGAGGGAAAAGAGGTTAGCCAATCTGGAAATTTGGTCAAAGAAGGCACAGTTAGCTTTAAGTCTACCCATGTTAGGTGTAGGTTTGGGAAGAATGTTCTAATAGGTCTACTAAATTTAATGAGCCACAGGCAAGTAAAATCAAGCTATTGAGATTTTTAACCTGGTAATAATAAAATTTTTCAAAATGATGAGTTTGATTTCATTCTCCTTTAGATTATAGCATGCATAAATATCCGTTCTAATTTCTCCATAGTTAGGGACCCACACATCCCAGTTGAGCTGAGTCAGTTTCTATTTAGACAAGAGTAAGTATTGATAACATCCCTTTCACTCTCAAAAGAGTTGCAGTTTGGATGATAAATTTAATAGTCACTCTTTCTATGACTAATGACTTGCAAGATTTCAGATGGTTTCTAGTAATATATTACAGTGTGATAATTAGGGAGTCACTGATGAGCCTATTAAGGCTAATTGCATCAAAAACTTTTAAAAGACATAACCAGTATGAAGAAGAGTGCTTCAGCATTAACAGTAAAGTACAAGCTCCAAATAAGTTAAGTCTGTGGTGAAGCTGCCAAAACAAATTAATAAGTTATCCTAAATTGCATGAATCAAAGTCTAACATGCAGACCAAAGAAAGGATATTGTTATTACTTTCTGTTGTTCATATGCATACCTCTTAAGAAGCTTTAATAAATTGAAGCACATTTAGAAAACAATGTCAGGATGGAGTATTTTTAAGAAGCTATGACATAAGAGGTAAAGTTGAAAGAACTAATCAAATTCATCAAAAAGGAAATAAAGTTTTTGAAGCCTTGCTGGATATCTTCAAATACAAAAACACCTACTATATGGAGGCGAGAGTTGACTTTACTCTGTAGATCTTCAAGTTAATATGATAAGGTAAAGTTATCCAACAATAGATTTCTGTTCAATATAAGGGAAAACTTTCCAACTAATAAAACTTTCTAAAAATGGAATGAGATATCCTGGGAGATAATAAGCACCCATAGGAACATTCAAGCTGAAGCTAAAATGTATCTTAATAAAGATATGGAGTAAATTAATGCACTGGGAAGAAGTTGGGACTAAAGGACCTCTAAACTGCTTTCAAACCCTGCATCCTATCATTCTAATGAAATATTGGGTAAACAATTCAGGGAGATCTTCTACCATGGTATTGATCACTGTGTTTGCATTTTGCGGGGTCTTTGGATTTGTCACACTGACCCTTCTTTATAATAAATATGCTAACATGAGGCAATAATTCTCAATTTAACCATTATCTGTACCCTTGTATGCTGTTGAGGCAGGCTATCATTGGAAAGTTAATTCCTTAGCTGACTCCATCCTATACCTATTTATCCAAAATCTTTGGGGATGTTGCCCAGGTAGCTATAGGATATTCTTATATATTCTGGAATGGTCTAAAATTTGAACTTGTCCACCTACCAGCATTTAGGACTGAATGAAAATCTTGAAGCATTCTGAAGTCAATTTTATCTTTGAAAGTTGGAGACAGTTAGCCCTGTCCAAATAGTATATTATTAATGATTCTTGTTTGGAGATCATTTTAAGGTCCTTTAGGACACATATCACAAAAATGAACCAACAGAGGAAAATTATTGGCTAAAAAACTAAGAAACAAAAAAGGTGGAACTTGATTCAACTATGATTCTGAGAGTTCACTGTCATCAGAATCACATTTCTTTTACTCTTTTTCTTTTCTTCATTCCTTTTGCCAACTGGGCTTTCTGCGTGTAGCAGCATGACGGCCCCAGGAGTGGCTTTAAGCAATCTTAAAGCTCAATTTCTCTGAGCAATGGTTAGCATTTTCCCCCCAAGAGCTCAGAGAAGTCCTATGGAGGATTGTGATTGACCTTACTTGGGTCAATGCCACCCCTGAAGACAAAGGACTAGGGGTGCCAGTTCTATTCTAGCAAATATGAACTAGAAAAATTATTATGTAATTATGAAGTAGAATGAATGGGCAACCATGAGCACACTACAAAGAGCAATAAACAGAGTGAAAGGACAGAAATAAACCATAATCATTTTCCATTTTTTCTCCAACAAATAAGCCTTTTCAAGAGGTCATACTATAAACTCTTATAGTTTCTGCTGGAAACTATCACAAGGCATAGGGAAAATCCAGACTTTGTGAATATAATACAGTTAGCATTCCAAGGATTTATATTGCAAGAATATGACCATATACTATGTATAACTCATCACTAGCTCATACTACCTATAACCCTAACTTGGAATGTCTCTGATGGGAGAGTCTCTTCATTCTCTGTTTTTCTGGGCTCACCTCCAAGTGTCTCATTAATATGGTTGGGTTGCTGATCTAGATTAAAATATTCCTACTATAGAAGACAACAATGGAAGTCTACAGACAGTAGAAATATCAAGATATGATTCACACATAATTGAGGTGAAAAGAACTTTTCCAATCCCCAAGGTCTGGACTTTAACTCTCTGGTCTAAAGCCAACAGGAGCTGAGTATATAACCCTTTAATATGAAATCCTCAAAAACTAAGGTCAGATTTAGTTCAAATAAAATGATCATTTCTAAGTAGTTCAGTTGATTTTATTTAATTCACTTTCTTGATTTTCACATAGCAGATTAATTCTTTTTCCAGCTACTTTTCTGGTTCCCCCATGCCTTCCACTTTTTATAAATTCTTTTGATTAGTTCATTAAGTTAACAGTTAGTTCTTGCCCTGAACATCAGGCTCTTAGGAGAACTCTGGTTAGTTTCTCCCTCAACAACTTAATTGGAGACAAGGGAATTCTGAGCTACTCTTATTTCAGGGATCTTTGAAAACCCCCAAAGAAAACAGATTTTAATAAGCTTAAGTACCTGCTATCAAAGAGAAATTGATACCTCTATTCTACATAAGAAAAATATCATGCATATGTTTAAACTTCCACACATCCACTTCCAAAACAGAGTGGTTTGTCATTAACAACCAGAGAGCAGAAAGATGTCTTTGTTCTGCAAAAGAAAGAAATGGAGAAAGAGAATGAGAGGGAGGAAAGGGTATCTTTTTAGTGAAATAATGAATTATTTCAAGATAAATACCCAAAACGGAATACTGGGTAATATGATAATTGTTTTAGTTTGTTTAAGTTGTCAGAGTGCAGTATACCACAAATGGAATGGCTTTAAAAGAGAATCTATTAAGTTGCAAGTTTATAACTCTAAGGCCATAGAAATGTCCAAACTAAGGTATCCAGAGAAAGATACCTTAACTGCAAAGGAAGGACGGATGACATTCAGGGTTTCTCTCTCAGCTGGGAGGGCACAGAGGGCTGCTGGTTTTCTCTACTACTTTCTTTAATGGCTTCCCGGGGGCGTTTTCTTTCTGCATTTCCAAAGGTGTCTGGCTCTGAAGCATTTTCCAAAATGGTTCCCATTAAAGGACTCTAGTAAGTGACCCACCTTAAATGGGTGAAGACACGTGTCCATGGAAACCACCTAATCAGAAGGTCCCACCCACAATTGGGTGGGTCACATCTCCATGGAAACGATTTAGTAAAAATCACCCCACCAAGCAATACTGAATCAGGATTAAAGAACATGGTTTTTCTGGGGTACACAGCAGTTTCAAACCAGCACAGCAGAAATAACTAGCTTGAGAATTTACACTGTTTGCTGTATAATCAGAAAGTCTTCCATTAGATTTTCATGGCATGCTTTACCATAACCATATAAATAAAAAGTAATAGCATCTCACCATCCAAACCAAAAAAATGCTTTATCATCCTTTACAATCCTTTACCATCACTTAATGAATTTACCAAGCAATTACTCTTCCTAGATAATTGATCTGGTTGCAAAACCTTGGAGATGCAAGAGGAAATGGTTTCCTGTGTATGTGGAATGTAATACTAATATCTTTTCCTACTGCCACCTGCAAGTCCCAAGGGATCAAGCTTCCAAATAGAATTCTTTTATGCAGGTGGTGAATATGTTTGTTTGTTTTTTTCTTTAATTTATTTGGAAAAGGTTGAAGTCAAGGAGGGGACTTTTTTCATTGATCCATTTCCTGTGTTTAATTATTTGACACAGTTGACTCATGACTGTGTAATTACCTCTTGGAGTATTTAACATTAATGTAAAATGGTACTGTATTTTCAAGCCAAATGGAATTTTTATGAGGCCATACAATACTTTTTGGCTTTACTTTTTGTTTAATGGTCATGCTGTAGCAAACAGCAATGTGCAATATGAACAGTTAAACTATTCTCTTAATTATTGCATCTGGTTTACCATATCCTACCCATCTAGTATGTTTTAATTGAAGGGCAGAAAAGATCTCTGGTTGATCATTGATGGTTTTAAATTGGCACATAATGATAATACTGAGTTCTGGAGGGAGTTCTTCCTAAATCTCAGCATATGTCTTTATGTTAAACAATTAAACCACATCTGGAAAGAGAAAGCAGATCAGTACATTCCTCAGTGGACTCTATGAGAAAACTGATTCAGTGGGCTGAATACTTGTTACTTAAAAAAGAGAAAGATAACCTTGAACTAAAGAGAATTTTCAGATTTTTTTTTAAAGAAACAGGTGTTTGAAGGAAGATTCCCACAATGAAATAAATAGTTTTATATCGGCAAGGGCATTTAAGCAATAATGAGGAGATTTCATGCATTTTATGCAAGGGCACCAGGGGGAATTATAACAAAAGAATATAAAGATTTTATTCCAAGAAAGTATATTATTATTAGGATTTGCCAAGTCTCATGTAAAAGTTAGCTGAACAAGGACCCACTTAGCATTTAAAAGAGATTCTAGAATATGTTTAGAAAGGGTTAATGAGCTCTTCACATTGCCTAAAGCAAATTCAACCTAAAAGTTACACCTGGGCACATTTTTCCAGGTGATTTTAGGAGAACTGTCATCAACTCAGCTTTGGTTCAAACTCTAAACTTTTCTTTGATATACCCACTGCCAATACTGCCTATGTCCCTGACCCTGGACTCTGATTTCATTTCTTCTAACACACCTAAAAGATGCTGGGATCCTAAAAGATGCACCTTCCCAGAGTATTATTTTATCACATCACTCCAGTGCTGAATAAGTATCAATGCCTTTACTTTTTTTTTTTTTTGCCTTTAAGAAAAAGTCCAAATTTATGGTCTAATAGTCAAATATTCCATAATCCACTTCTACATTCTTTTCCCAAGTTCATTATTCTACTAGTCCCCATGAGAATCCTTTTTTTCCAGATTAACAGGTTTAGTCATATCTCCAAACACCTTTTGTATTTACATGTCTTTGGTGACAATATTTTCCTTGCCCAAAATGTTTCTCTTCATTTCTTAATTGAAATCTCTTCTGATTTTGAGACCCAGCTCAAATGGCATCTCTCTACCTACCATTCCTTTATAAAGTGACCCTCTCCACTAACCAGCATCTCCAGAATACTCATTTTCATACCATTCATTCACCATTTTTTGCTCTAGTTCCATTTTTTTGTATCTAGAGGGCTTGAAAACCCAAAATAACTGCAAACTTCATGCAGTCTAGAATTTTGTCTCAAATATGGGTAGTCTCACTCTTCTGCAATTAGTCCATAATCTTTCACATAATAAATGCACTTTTTATGTAAATGACAATTCCAAAATATTGACATACTCTTGACAATAAAGCCCACTTCGGAGGTGATCAATAAATGAGAGCTATATACTATGCAACAGTATTAGGTACTTATTCTATCAAGCCTTCTGCTGCATTTCCAAGTAATTGCCCTTGTCAATGTCAGAAGTATGAGTAGTGAGACTAAATTTACTGAGTTCCAGTGCAAAATTAAAAGCCTTAGACTTTGTGTTCTAAACATGAATCTCTAGGGGTTTCCATTCTCTTCCTTTTTCTCTTCACTGGAATCAATTCCTTGTTTGCTCATGTATCTATTGCTATGATGCCTTTTCCTTCAGCTACTCACCATCAAATCTCATTTTCAGAAAACAAACAATGAGACTTAGACTGTAAATAGTCAACCTATCAGTTAAGAATCTTTCAGTTAAAAGTGACAGTAAATTCAGTCTTAAATGGGAAAATTTATTGACTCACATAATTTAAAAATAAAAATGATGGTGGGAGAGATTTGGATTGAACCAGGAGTCCAATGTGGCACCAGGACTTGTTCTCTCTCTTTTTTTTTTCCCAAGTTCCATTCTAGTAAAAACCAAAGACATTGTTAACTGATAACTCTTCCTACTTCGCCAGATTGTTTTCTTAGTAGATCAGCTTGGAATATGTTCCTATTTCTAAACCAACCTGGACTAACAGAGACATGAAGTGTGAAATGTCCCTGTGCCACCGCAAGGACTAGGGTGCAATCCCACCTGATGCACACAGATTGAGAATGGGAAGAAGAGTGATTCTTCAAGAGAAAATTTGGGTGCTGTTAAAAAAAGTAGAGGGAACAGTCTCCTGACAGTTAAAACTCAGCAAAAATCCACAACAATGTATGCGCTTAAATCTACTACCCCTTTCAATAGTGGGAGGTAAGGCTGACACCCAAGAGCTCAGTAAAACGTTTAAAACAAAGAAAATTTGTGAGCAAAGCTTCTTCCTCTTGTACCCCTGAAACTACACCACATAGAAATCAGCCTTGTTAGATTGCCCTTGATTTGCCCCTCTTGTAAGAACAAATATACTCAAGCTTCTGGTGTCCTAGTTTCTTCACTGTCTTTCTAAAAACCAGAGTCAGGATTAGGGCTGGAATTCAAGTTATTGAGGATTGCCTAATAAAAGGACAAAGCAATTTGAAAATGCAAAGCTGCACTCAATTTCTTATTAATAATTGTGTCTCTGCTGAGCACATGTAGAGACAGATAATTAGATTCAAATAAAGAGTGATCTTTAATTGGATCCAGATGTGAAGGAGTCGGCAGACATCCACTAAAGAGAAACTGTGCAAAATAACCAAGAAACAAATGGAGTTGCAATGCGGAAGTTTATGAAGAATGATATTCTGAATGACTATAAAGCCTTTCAGGCAGCTTTTAGTCACACACTTGAAGAAATTTATCGTTGCATTGAGCATTAGTACAGAGCAGCATTGTCAAAAACCAATGGTATTTCCTGCAGAGAGAATACAATATGGTGCATACAGTTCTCAGGAAGGGCATTTTAAATATTTTAACTGTTCTGGAGCTGCCACCCTTTTTATTCATCAGCTGTGTTTAATATTAATTCCATGGCATTACAAACTAAACTCCATCATTTTTTGATCTCCAGTTTATGTCTCTACTAAATGGGGAAACTCTGTAAACACTGCTAAAAGCCTTACTTGTCTCCATTTAATAGAGAAAATCTAACTAGATGTTTGCCCAACATGGATCCAAATCAATGTACTCAGTCCATATGTAACCATAACCACATGTTAGTAGGAGACAAGGGTTGCCATCAAAACCACCCACAAATGGCATCAAAATCGATAAATACAAATACATACACTCCCATAATAATCAAGGTAAAAGGTAAATAGGTTTGCTGGAATATTTTAAATCTAAAATCTGTCTTTTCCATGGCCACTCAATAGTCTTTTTTTTTTAATTTATTTTATTACATTAACATACCAACATACAAACACTCACATTCTTACCAGATGATCATACCATTCCACATATATAATCAGTAATTCAAAATATCATGGCATAACTGTATATTCATCATCATTATCATTTCTTAAAACATTTGTATCAATTCAGAAAAAGGAATAAAAAGTAAACAGAAAACAGTTCATACATACTATACCCCTTATCCCTCCCTCTCATTAATCACTAGCATTTCAATCTACTAAATTTATCTTAACATATGTTCTCTCTATTCTTTATTTATTTTTAATCCATATGTTTTACTCATCTATCAATAAGGTAGATAAAAGGAGTATCAGACACAAGGTTTTCATAATCACACAGTCACATTGTGAAAGCTATATCATTATACAATCATCTTCAAGAACATGGCTACTGGAACAAAGCTCTACATTTTCAGACAGTTCCCTCCAACCTCTCCATTGCACCTTCACTAAAAAGGTGGTATATATTAAATGCCTCCAGGATAACCTCTCGACTCTGTTTGGAATCTCTCAGTCATTGACACTTTATTTTGTCTCATTTCACCCTTCCCCCTTTTGGGCAAAAAGATTTTCACAATTCCTTGATGCTGAATCCCTGCTCATTCTAGAATATTTCTGTCCCACCTTCTGCCAGGAAGGTTCACACCCCCTGGGAGTCATGTCCCATGTAGAGAGTGGGAGGGCAGTGAATTTGCTTGTTGTGTTGGCCTAGAGAGAGAGGCCACTTCTGAGCAGCAAAAGAGGTTCTCTTGGGGGTGATTCTTAGGATTATTTTTGTGTGTGTGTGTGATTTAATTATTTTATTAACTTCATCAAGATGTTTAAGAATGTCTTTCCTTATATTCATTTACGGTATTATGAATTTTTTTTCTTTCTCTCTATTATCGTTTTATTTCTTTTTCTGTTGTTTTTTTATTTCTTTTTCTAAATCAATGCAACTGTACTAAGAAATGGTGAATATGCAACTATGTGATGATATTAAGAATTACTGATTGTATATGTAGAATGCAATGATTTCTCAATAGTCTTTTTCTTTTCTTTTTCAGTGAAAAAAAAAGGAGCTTTCCAAGTAGAGGAAGCAATACATGCAAGATCCCTAACTCAGTAAAGACCTTGTGGGTATGAGAAACTGGAAAAAATCCAGAATGGTTGGGATGTAAAGAGAAAGGAGAGAATAGCTAAGTTGAGACCACATGTGACAGATCAAAGAACAAAAGTATTAGGCAGTTTATCTCTATGGGTGCTTAAGTCACCAAGAATAATCACAGGATGTTAGAAAAAGAATAAGATTTTGAACCAGGAACTGAGGTTTCCACTGAAGTGAAGAGAAGGGTCAAGTGAAAGCAATGGTAGAGGAAGAAGACAGCACAGCTAACTGAAACTCACTTCCATAGAGTAATGCTTGTGCATTCATGATTGTGTGGTGTGTATTTAAGTGAGTGGTAGTCCCAACTGCTTTTCTCTGACTATGACACAGATAAAATGGTGTGAGTGCTGGTGGTAGCTTCCTAGGACACTCTGTGTAGTCATATGGCATTTCAGGCAACAGGTTTTGGAGTATTACCTATGAGTAATATTGTTTGTTGGCAACACTTCCTGACGATTCACCTCACAGTTTCTGTAGATCAGGAATCCATTGGATGGGGGAGGGAGAGGATAGCTAAGTGGTTCTGGCTCAGGGTAGGAGGCAGTCAAGCTTTAAGTCAGGGCTGTGGTCATCTGAAGGATAGAATAGAGGAGGATCTACTTCCAAGCCCCACATATAAGTTTATTGCCAGAGCTTCTCCATTGGCTGTCTGAGTGACATCATGATACAGCAATGGATTTCCACCAGAGAGTACCATCTAAAAGTGAATACAAACTAGATGCCACAGTGTCTTATAACCTAATATTGAAAGTGTCATACCATCACTTCTGCCACATTTTATTAGTCATACAGATCAACTCTGGTACAATGTGGGAGGGGGCTATACAAGGCTTTCAGGGATTATTGGATTATTAGGAGGTGTCTTTGAGGCTACCTACCATAGTCTACCCTCTGATCCATGATAATTCCCATTCTTCTCACATAAAAAATATACATACATCCTCCCAATGCCCCACCAAACCTTATCCCATTACAGCATTAGCTCAAATTCCAGAATGCCTTCTTCTATAGCAGATCCAAAAGACAATGAGGAGTGTCAGATTTGGTTCCTTTAATTACAGTTCCTCAAATAGTTTCTTCTGATCTGTAGATCTTTAAACTGAAGAAAAGGTTATCTTTTCCACACTCACCCAACGTACAATGGTAAGACAGGCATAGGACAGGCACCAAAGAATTATTATTCAAAAAGAGGACAAATAAATGGCACACAGTCCTAAAACCCAGCTAGGAGGATGCTGGAAATTCCTTCATTAGGACCTAGTCCTAAAATTGCCCTGCAGCAATTCTTATTGACCCTTGGTTCTGTCCTCAAGCCTCTCCTGTAACAAGACAACTTCCTTATATTTTCCAGATATGATGGATTTCCCAGTCTTCTACATTGCAAAAACAAAATAATCATTCTGATAAATTCCCCTCTACTTTTAGTCACCCACTCCTTAGTTTCTCTTCTCATCTCCATCACAATTATATTACTATAGGAAGTTACTTTATTGTATGGAGAGACAAATGAAACTGATAGAGGGAATTTGGAGAACATTTTAAAAATTATTATTATTATTATTATTATTTTTACATAGGCAGGCACTGGAACCGAACCACGGTCTCCATCATGGCAGGCGGGAATGCTACCCCTACGCCACAGTCACACCGTCCTGTTTTTATTTTTGAGATCATAAAATTTTTGTGCAATCTGACCTTGGGTGAGATTTAGCTTGGGCGTTGTCTGATTTCTATGATGCTGAGAATCTTTAAAAAAAAATATTTTAAGACTCTATTGATTTAGTTTCCTAGAACTGTCATAAGAAAGCACCATAAACTGAGTGGCTTACAACAACAAAAATTATCTCACAGATCTGGAGGCTAGACATTTGAATCAAAATGTTAGCAGGACCATGCTCCCTCTGAAGTCTGTAAGTTTCTGGCAGTGGTTTGCTGCAGACCTTGGTTTATGGGCTAACTCAGTCTCTGCCTCCTTCCCATGTCTGTCTGCTCTCTCTGTACAAATTTCTTCTCCTAATGAAGACATCAGTCATTGTGGATTGGGGTCCACCCTAATATGGGTTGGTCTCCTTTCGAAAAGGAGATTCTATTTTCATTCATGTTCCCAAACTAGGTGTTAGGACTTGAACATATCACTTTGTGGAACACGATTCAATCCATAACACCTATCAGTCAATGTTTTCCGTACCAATTTGGAATAACCCAGAACTACATGGGAGGATGGGTCTATTCATTACCTACAAGAAAGAAAAAATTGTCTATGTTGAAAGCTGAGATCAAACAGTCAGATGTCAATTGTATAGATACGATTTCAGTGACTTAGGTGAATATTCTTCGTGCTTACCCAGTACCACATGTTCCCACTTCTAGGACAAGTAAGCATCCACTGTAAACGCAACTTTCATGAGCACCCTTATTTTGAGTGGAATGTGGTAGCCAGACTCCACAAAGGCCCCCAGTGATTCTTTGCTTCCTGGTATTCAACCCTGGTATTCTCCTAACTCTTGGCTCTAAAGAAATTAGCTTTTTCAGTTCTATCCCCAGGTATACAAACTCTCCCTCTTCTTTGTGGTGGTTTTACCCCATCCACTGATCTCTCAATTTTCTCCATCTCTGTCACCTACAATGGATTTTGTGTGTTTGTTTAATGCCTAATTTAATAAACTCAATTACATACTGAATAAAATTTTGAGCTGCAAACCCCAAAATAAAGAATACCATTTTTGACCAGCTGTGTTAAGGCTCTTTGGTTATAGATAAATTCATTCTTGGCCAAGGCTACTGTTTCCAAGGCCATTCAAGCTCAAGCCACTGGTAATGAGATGAAATTTGCTTTTAAGAGTAAATTTTATTTGCTCCATAAATAAAATTTGAAAGTCCACATCCTTCACTTAGGTTTTAAGTTTCTGCAGCTTTGTTACTCTATCTAAAATGCTGCATTTTTAAAGCTTTGTTGGTAGGTATACTATTCTTTTTTCTGTCTTGTTTTAACTAAATATTTATTTATACCTGTCATTGTTTAATATTGATTGATCTGTTAGAATTATTAAAAATTTATATATTTTTTCCTAGTATACCCTTAAAATTAACTAAGTCATGCAGAAATTTTATCTGCAAGAAATGAGGGATTGAATCCGTATGGTAAGATCTTTAGATTTTCATTGTGAATATTTCATTATTGTATAATTTGGGAGTATACTATTGTAATTTCTCTCTCTTCCTTTTTAAAATTAGCTTTTTAATTATACATAGTAAAATTTATTCTTGTGGTGTTTGAAATTCCATGCCGTATGTAGACTTTTGAGTTCTAGCTTTTTTCTCAAAATAAAGCATTTGAGATTCATCCAATGTATTGCATATATAAATACTTTGTTCCTTTTTATTGCTGAGTAGTATTCCAGACTGAAGATGTACCACAGTTTGCTAACACATTCGTCAGTTGAAAGACATTTGGATACTTTCCACTTTGGGGTCATCATGAATAAGCTACTACAATCATTTTCATCCAGGCTTTTTGTCCATTTAAAATTGCCTCTCTCTTGGATAAATACATGTAATGAGTCATATGTCAAGTATATATTTAACTTTAAGAGAAAAAACTTAGCTGTTTTCTAAAGTGGCTGAGCTATTTTGCAATCCCACCAGCAATGTATGACAGTCCCAGTTGCTCCAGCATTTTCAGTGTTTTGTATTTATTTAAGCAATTCTATTAGATTAGTAGTGGTATGTCATTGTAATTTAATTTGCGTTTACAGCTATCCTTTCCATATTGCAACTTTCCCATCTTGGTTTTGATATATATTGAGGGTTGGCATAAAAAATTAAATGCTAATTATGGGGGAGTTTTGCAGAAGCTTCAGACAGCAGTATTATTATTTAACATTGACCTGTATATATAGCCTATGACCAAATACTTAATCCACATTTTGCAATGAAGTACTGTAAACACTTACCCCATAAAAGGAAAATACAAAATTCAGACTTCTTCTCTAAGGAGGGTGGGGATGTGGGGGGAAATGTTATGCAGATTTTCTGGATTGCAAGGGCTGTGTGTGTATTGGGGGCTGGGGGTGAATGTCCTTAACCCAGTGAGGTGGAAGGAATAACTGTATTTAATGACAAATGATGTTGAGTATCTTTACATGTGAACATCCATCAAATTTTAAGCTCCATTAGGACAGGAGTTACAAGTTTATGCTATTACTCCTTAGCTCTAGGGCCTGGCATATATTGATGTTCAACAAATAACGTGTTGCATCAAAGAACAGAAAACACCATACATTCATGA
Source organism: Tamandua tetradactyla (assembly GCF_023851605.1). NCBI lineage: Eukaryota > Metazoa > Chordata > Mammalia > Pilosa > Myrmecophagidae > Tamandua > Tamandua tetradactyla. The sequence continues at coordinate 41,574,417 of NC_135337.1, read as the reverse complement.
AGAAGTTATAGACATCAGGTCTTCTTAGACAAAACTTCAAAAAAGTTGAAGAAACTCAAAAGACAAGAAATAAAAGAAAGTTCAAGGGTCTCTTGCTTCAAGATACATTCATAGAGCCAGAGAACAGAAACCTTCAGGCCAAGACATGGTCACCGTTGCCATGCTAGAATGTGCCATTTTGGGTTAGAGACGAGCAGTAGCACTCACCAGTACTATGCAGCTCAAACAAGGAAGTGCAGATGACATCAATCTTGCTTTCACAACATAAATATAAATCACTGAAAGGTCAATTAAGTCCAAGTCCCTTCCTTCCACTTCATCCCCATCATCCTCTTTCTTCATTCTCATCATCATCACAAATATTTGTTGAACAATTATGGTGTTTCCAGCAGTCTGTCCTAAGTTCTTTGCACAGGGTGTGTCATTTAAATTTCATAACAAATTTAAAAGGTACAACTATTATTGTCATTGTCCCAAATAAGTGATTAAGGCTTAAAGCTTGCAGAGGATCATAGCTGTGTGAAACTGGATCATAGTCTGCCCTGCCTAGTACCCAAGCCCATGCTACTCTACTTTGCAATTTCCTGCTCAGTAAGATTTCTTTACTGGTTTCCTCCAGCATGCTTTATTATACAGCCGCCAATCCACTTCTGGTGTGCCAGTTTCCTTGGACATGGGTCCAGGACCAGCCTACTGTACAGGTCAATTAAGTATTGTGATTTCAGGGACACTGGGAATATGCAGATGTCCTAAATTCTCCCTGATGCAATGGTTGAGACATATAGATTGTTTACCCCTTCATTCTTTTAACTTAAAATTGGGTCTATGTTTAATTGCAAGACTGATAAAGGTAACATTATTTTCTTATTAAGTTAGTACAGATGAGAAAATTAGAGAGTTGATGTTGATGGCAGTAGGGGTAAAAAACAAACAAACAAACAAGAGAGCAGAGAGTACTCACAAAGATCAAAGATACAAATATAGGAGAAAAGATACAAAATAGGAAGATTAAAATCACCGAAGACAAAGAATGCTTGATACATATTTAGTGAATAAATGAATAAATAAAAGACAACCTTGAGTCACTTCTCAAGTTTTGGACCAGTGGGAGCGCTGGCTTCTCTTGAACTCACCATGCTTCCTGACAGAGTGACAGTCTAAGGAGTTCCCTTGCCATAAGCACTGTACTTCAACATAATCTGTGGGGAAACACTGATGAATGGTGACTCATCCATTATGAAAGCTAAGGACGCAATTACCAGGTGATCCACTACATGTATCATCTTTGATTCCACTGAGTTGAACATAGTGCTGTTCAGAGATCATCAAATGTTTTTTCAGTAGTTTAAGTTTCAATAGGGTCCAGTACATTTTTCCTCCAGCACTTTCCCTTTGCTTTTGTGATCAAATATGCTAAAGCAAAACTAATTCCTGGAACTTATTAAAACAGAAGATTGAAGACACAGAGCAGCTGTCTGGGCCACAAGCCTCATCAGCACATTCCCAAGGATTGGGGGGTCAAGTCCAACTCCCAGGAAGCACAAACATGTAACTTGCATCAATGCTGAGATTGTGACAACAGTGGGTTGTGGCTGTGGGACCAGGTACTAAAATCAGGAAAGCTGACCCTTGGCCCAGAGAAAGGAGTAAGAAAGTCTTGGGAATGGTCGGAACCAAACTAGGAACCATTTCCCTCTATTCCTAACTCTTCCTACACTAAAATTTAGAAGTTGCTTGTCCAGATCCTTTTTCAGAATGCTGAATATATTCGTATTTAAGATTGACAAGGACAAATATTAGAACCAGATAGTGGTAATGCAATTAACCTAAAGAGGAAACTGGAGGAGGAAATTTGGAGAAAACAAGTTTTTCACATGTTTAGTATGAATTGCTGATAGGGCATTCACATGTCCAGTAGAGATATGAGTCTGGATACTAAAAAAAGAGAAAGAAAGAAAAGGTTAGGGCTGAACAGAGAGATTTAAGCGTTATTGATGTATAAATTTTAGTTAAAATCACTCCAGATTAACACTTTCTGACTCAGGATGCAATCATCCCTGCTGAATTCACCAGACACCAGATTTGATTATACTCAAATTCCTGTTTCTGGATCCCTACCCTATTCATGATAGCTCAGCTCTTCTTCTAGAACCTTATCACCCCATTTAGCTAAGATTGGGAAACCCTTCTTTGCTCTTTCTTGTCTCTTCCTGGTTATCGCTTAATTCTGCTCTATGTGAGTCAGAGATTGTCCCTCTTATGCTTTCCTTGCCTGTCATACCACCACTATAATCCGACTGTTGTCTGGTCCTGCTGCCACAGAGGATAGTTTGACTGATTGCCACATCCCATCTAGGAGTCTTTGTGCCAATCTGAGCAGCATTGCTAGAGCCACTTGTGAAGCCTTCCCTGAAGTCTATAGCTACCTGACTCACAACTTTATGTTCACCAAGCTGTCACACCAGGAATATACTGACTGTCCTAGTAAGTCCTAACCCACAGCATCTGTAAATCTGTAAATGTGTATGACCATTACATAACACAATAATGTGGTAGCACATGATCAAGCCTATCTGAACCACCTCATATGATCTGAGTTTTTCTGCCTCTCTTTATGACACTCCTTAGCACCACTTAAATACATCCATTCTCATTTGCTTTTCTCTAACTGCCTCCCCCTTCCTCTATAACTATAAAGCTTTTTCTGCTCCTGTGGAACTTTTGATATTCCTAATTAGCTCTTTAGTACATGTCTACAATTTTAGATTGGAATTCTAAGGAGATGGAGATTTTTGTGCAGGAGGTTTATTGTTAGCACTCGAAGCTACCATGCCTGGAAGAAAGGGAGGGGAATAGGGCTGGGCAGAGGGAGAAGTTGATCTGTGATGCACTTGCAACAGGGGCCTCCACTAATCCTACAGAGAATGCGAAAGCTGAGATGGAACTTCAGAGTTATTCCGAATCAGAACAAAAGGACCAGGTCCTTGAGACCCTATGTTAACCAGTCTTTCGTACATAGGCTGTTGCCAGCAAGGGAGAAATGCTTCTGTCAAACAGCATTCTTCAACTGAGGGCCATTTCAGGGAGAGGATGTAACCGACAGTACCAACAGCTAGGAAATAAGAGCAGGATCTTGAAAGGGGATCTGGTCAGCACCATTGCACCTACTGTATCTATTAGGAAACTATGAACCTAGCACCATTTCTCCTTTGCTTTGGGAAAAATTCGTCCTCATGTACTGCCTTACTCAAAGATGTAAACGTAACAAGTTGTATGTTACAGCCCTCGTGAGCATCATTGCAGAAACAAGACTTACAGCAACAAGTGAATTCCATGGATATAGAAATCAATAAGCTATTAAACTCTTATGGCTATTTCATTCTAAGTCATCTAGTCTGCTGGGAACCCCCAAGAGTTATTAACATAACAGATACATAGAATCCACGACTTGCCAATTTCGGTACATGGCTAATAGTACATAGAAAAGCTTCAGGGACCCTGAAAGTCTATCAGGTCAACACGTTGTACCTGTGAACTAAATATTTTTAGTTTAATTTTTTAATAGAAAAAAAAACTTTTTCTCTGGAAAACAACTACTCATCTAATGTCTTGAGTACATTAATAAACATTGAGTAGTCTTCTTCAACTAAAAACCATTAATGGAAAAAGGTACCAGATATGTTGTCAGAAAATTAGGTATGAGACTGTTTTAGTTTTCCTTGGTTGCTCAAGCAAATACTATGCAATGGGCTGCTTAAACAATAGGAATTTATTAACTCATGGTTTTGAGGCCAGAAGTCCAAATCAAGGCCTCATCAAGGCAGTGCTTTCTTCCCAAAGACAGTGTCCTGAGGCTGACTGCAGGTGACCCTTGGTCCTTCGCTCCCCTGTCACATGACAATGCACATGGTAGCCTCTCCTGCCCTCTTCCTTCCCTTCCAGGTATCATCAACTTTCAGCTTCTTGCCTCCAATAACTTTCTCTCTTATCTGTCTGAATTTGATTGCACTTAAAAATTAGGAATAAGGCCCATCCTGATTGAGGTGGACCACATCTTTACTGAAGTAACCTCATCAAAAGATCTGACTTACAATGGGTTCACACCCGTAGGAATGGGTTACATTTAAAAACATGTTGTTTGGGGGTACATGCAGCTCTAAGCCACACAGAGACCAAGCCAAACAGCTGTATGATTTTGTGCAAGTTAAAATCCATTTTGAACCTAAAGTTGACTCATCTAAACAATTGTAATGATGATAAAAGTGAAATCTACTTCATAAGGTTAACTGGAAAATTGCATAACTAACAATAGCAAAAATAGAATATTGATTACTGCTTGGTAGCCATTATGCTAATCATAATACCTGTATTTCTCATCCTAAGCCTTATTAGTACCCCAAGAATTATGTACTAGTATTATCCTTTCTTTAAGGAATAAGGAAAGTGAAACTTGCAAAGATTAAGTAGCATCCTTATGGCCACACAGCTAGTAACCACCAAGTCTGCCTGACCCCAGAGACCATGATTTAATTCTCTTCTGCAATTCCTCAGTAAAATATACTTTCAAGTCTGTGAAGCCCTGTTGTAAATGTCACTTTGTTTTGCCATTATTCTCTGTTGAACTTCTTTTGTCCTGTCTCTGTCTCTGTGGCAAGAAGGTAGCTAGTGTGGGTTGTGTCTGCTCAATCAACTTGTTTGAACACTGCATGCCTGGAGCTTTGTCTTGATAAAAGAGAGAAGGTGGTTGCAATATTCTCTGGCACTGAAAAGGACTTGTGAGTCTAATTCACATTCTCTGGCACTGTGCTATGACAGAGTCATTCCTGAAATCCAATGAATCAACTTGAATCAGAAGTTTTAGCACCATTGAGTAATTCTTTCAAGGCTGAGGGTACTTCATGTGTTTTAAGTGATACTTGTCTCTGATTTATTTGTAGGTTAGTGAACATCCAAAGGTGTTAACATCTTCATCCTTTTTGTAAATCTAGACAGACTGCACTCTTTAAATGGCCTTTATTATTCCAGTGATGTAACAGGGTAAGCTCAGTCTAGTTCCTTTTTTAATTACTCTATTTCACTGTGCCAAAAAACAATTTGTTTCAAAATATTTCAGAACTCAGTCCAAAATATAAGCTATTCACCTGTAAAAATAGGGTTGAGGGGGATTTTGGAGGAATGCAATTGCATTTTTTTTTTAAGTCACAAAAAACTTTAATTGCTTACTTTATTTTTCCAAGGTCTCTGAGAAATCAAAAAGGGGGCTAAACAGATTCTGGACTTTATAAAAGAAATTAACTTCCCAGATTAATATATTGTTTGCCAAGTTTCAGTTTAAAGTGAATTTTTACAACCAAGTTATAAAACTCCTGAAAATACCGTGGGGACTTAAACGGGAAAGCTCAGAGAACTCCAATATAGCTGATGATAACCTAAGAGCCAAAAACACATGGTGAGATTGCTATCCCAAATGGTGAAAAAGGAACAGACTCAGTTCATATGGTGAAATAAATGATATATTTTATGACATTCATATATTTTGAAAGGCATGCCATAGGGTATTCGGTAAAACTTTATTTGAATCTGTGGGAGACTGAATGACTCATTGGCTGGTAATAGGTTACAGAGCCCTCTACTTTAGGGTCACCAATACAAATCATCCCTGGGAAGAAAGCGATATAAAATTCTTACAATAGATCAACTTTTGTTTAATTCCCACTCACCAGCTACCCCCACACTCTGCATTCCCCAATCTCCAGGCCTCCAGTCTTGGGGCTGAAAGGTCCCATTCATAATTTTAAGATAGATGCATTTTTAATAAATTAAAAATTAATGCCTCTCATTAATTTCACTTTATATCAGTTAATAAATAATTTGTGAAAACACTAGCAAAAATATCAAGAAACCAATGTCACACCACAACTTACTAGCAGATGTCAGTGGACCTCCTTAGTGCCTAAAAATTGGCATGAAATACAAGGAAAACATCCATCTAAATAAAAATTTATAAAAAGGGTGATGTAATAACTGCGATGAGCTTCTAAAAGCAGTGTAGGAAAAGGAATCTCATGTTCATTGAGCATATCCTATGGACTGAGCATCAGTTAAGTACTTCCACTTACATAATATTTAATTTTCACAATAACCCTCTGGGATACACATATTTTATTGACATGTTGACAGATGAGGAAACTGAGGTTGGAAAAGTTAAAGTTGCTCAAGATTACTCAGCATGCTTTGGATGGTTCTGAAGCTTATCTCTTCATTTTAGTCTTTGGCCTTTGAGAGTGTTTTAAAGACCTAAAACTAATTGCAATATGCACCCAGCAAATTCAACTAATTGTGCTGCCAAAGAACCTTCACTGTCTAGTTTCCCAAATACAAGTATTCAACTACTATATGGCATCTCTCCACTAGGAATTTGATGAGTTTTAGCAACCTGGTTCTAAGTCATCCATCAAAGCACACCCCAGAAATGATGAACGCATGTATCACCATTCTATAAAAAAAAAAGGTCTGCTCAATGACAAACTTAGCATTTATGCCACCAGGAGCAGATCATTTTTAACAACCCCCTCCAACATGATAAAATTATTTTCAGGGATAATCATGAAATGAAACAAATATTAATGGGAAAGGAATTGCAGAGAAAGAAATTTTATTTTATTGGAAATCATATATATAATACAAGCAACTGTCTAGTAATTAATAAGTAAATTTTAATGAAACAAACATCTGCAAAAGAACAATATAGGCAGCTACTAAATTGTTACACTGATGTAACATTTTATTTCTCTTTTATTACTTATTTATTTACTTTATTATTATTTATTATTTATATAAGTTTTAAAACAACTCATAAAGGATTTAATTTAATTTTAAAGATATCATTGAAGTTCAGTAAAATACATCATATATGAGTTAAAATGTGCTCTTACCAAGCAAAAACTTTGTAGTTCATGTTTTAAATGTTAAATACAGATTTAAAACTCCATGTGGACACATGGGATGATAGATGTGAAGTTACTCAAGCTGTGTTTATTCACTTTTATAAACAGGTGGTTATCATCATTTACTCCAAATCTACCTCAGAAACAGAGATGGAGACAAAAATTGTGCCTGAAGCAAATACCAGCATGCTGAATCCTTACCAAGCTTCATCTCAAATCAAGTGTTTGTAGTTGAGTTTGCATGTGTTAGCGAACCAACTGTATAACCTAAGTACATCAACTTAAGGTCCATGTGGAAAACGATGTTTGTTAAAGGATAAGTAATAAAAATGTGCTAATGTGAGGCTTCCCTATATATTATTAAAATTCACTGTTATAATTGTTTACAACTTAGACCAACAAAATTGTTTTTGAGAGAGGAATATTTTATTACCGATATTGTTTAAAATTGCCAGCATATGGTTATAATGAAAACCAGCCTACTTTTAGAGCATTTCATTATTGTTTTTAAGTTCCCTACAGACTCTACACCTCTTATTGCCTATACTCAGAGCAAACCACGCTTGCTGCTAACTCAACATGGACTTACCAAAAATGTCTGTGATGGGATAAAATCTCCTGTAAGGCATGGGATGTTTAACTCTTTCCCCCACGAGGTACTAGTAAAGTCTGTTGAAATCCTTGTTCTTGGGAGATCTATCAATCCGTCTGATACTATTTGGCACTTCCACCAAATTTCTATTGTGTTCATTTTAAATCGCATGCCCTTAATCACTACCACCAATAACAAAAGGTGGAAACAGGTGGATGCTTTGGGGGTTTGTCCACTTCTCGGTCTGCATGACAGAATGAATAGCATAATAAATATCAGACGACACAGGCAACAGTCATGTGATATAAGACACCTCAACCAGTTGTCCATCCAGGAAAGGTTAGAGAAGGGTTAAAAGTTTCAGTTTAAATAAATCTTATACCTAAATGTGAGAATATCGGGTGGCTATTTTACTGAAAATCCTGATCAGCACACACACACACACACACACACACACACACACACACACACAAAGTACATGCAGGGTCTGTAATATAAATCTAAAAATGGACAAAGATTCATTCCATAATCTGAAAAACATAACCATACGGCTGTCGCCAAGGTCAATACCGACCAAAGCTTACACGGGGGGGGGGGGGGGGGATGGGGGGGGTGGTAAGGGTGATGTAGATGTAGAAATTTGAATGCCAAATAAAACCTATGATTAGGAAACCGGAGATGAGCAATTAACAATAGTCAGTCAAAAAAGGAAACCCAACTACATTTTCCCAACCTTGCATTTCATGCAGTAGGCTATTTGCGCTCCTGTGTAAATTGACTCCTGTTGGATAACATACCCCTGTTGTATAGTATAAGCGAGCACAACTTTGCACATATCCTTGTCTACAAAATTATCTTACACAATATACTACCTGTGAAACACACACACACAAGAGCAACAGCAATAAAAACAACAACATAGATAAAAGTATCAAGTATTAAGACTCAGCCTTAAAAATTCCTTTTCTGTGCAGTGTAATTTGGTGATATTTGTAACAACAGTTTTTAAGTTAAGTATTAGTCTGGATTTTTGAATTGCTCTCACCTAAATGTTTTAACAGTTCTTTATTCTGGGTATGAGTCTTCATTCCATTTCCAACGGTTACTATGTGATAGGAATAGATATCCCTCAATGACCACTTCTCTGAATTTTACTTTGTCTTCCTGTTTTTATCACTAACTGACCATCTTGAGGACATTGTACCATCAGGAGCAATTTAAGGGGTGGCTGTTTTTTCTCCTATACCAATTGCCATTGAATCTGAAGGTAAAATATATACTTCCTGCTCTTTGTTGCTTTTTCCAGTCTGTTGTTCTCCCACATCTAAAATTGCCCTGCTCCTTTGAAGCCTTTACCAGATGCCTATACTCCCACACCATATTACGTTTGTCTGCCATCCTCCTGGACCTAGTATTATAATGATCAAATGTCATTTTCCTGGTCACTGTACTTCTTTTACTGAAGATTTGAACACCTAACTTATTGTCCTTCCCTCCACTTCTTCTCTTGTTGTCTTTCCTCAATAAATACTAGTTCAATGGAAATTTTATTCCTGGAAGATCAATTCTTTGACATCCTCACCTCCAAAAATCGTGTTTTCTTCCCATGTCAGTCCCCTACTCCAAACTCACACCACCAATCAACTCAAAAGTGTCAATTCTATGGTCATGCAATTATTTGGCCTGCCAGAACCTTAAATCCATTGACCAAATTACCTTTTCACTGTCTATTTCCCTGTCATATCCTCACTTCTCTCCGTGCACAACTTACATTCCATGTCATGGATCATCATTATAATTATTCTGTTACATATATCCGAACACAGCTACCTATCTTTTTTTCTGTTGTAATTAGCAACACTATATCCCTATTTAAACATAATTTTTCATCCACTCTCTGATTTAATCCAAGCATCTGAACATGCAGACCGATATCACCTTAATTTACACCCACACACCTCTAGAGTTTCAGCACCCCTTAACAATTCAACTGCATTACCCTAATTTACTCTCCCACTCTCTGATATACCTACTTCGTACCTTGTCTTTTATCCTCAAAACTCTAATATCCTCTACCCCCCCCAATCACTCCCAGCTGTTGATCTTGTTTCTCAGTTTAAGAAACAACTAGAAGATAACTTTCTCATCCACCACTAAATCTATCAACCTACTTGCATTTATCCTTGTACACTCCTCTTTCCATGTTCAAATCTGTTTTGGTTTGCTAATGCTTCCAGAAGGCAATAGACCAGAAATAGATTGACTTTATGAAGGGGATTTATTAGGTTACAAATGTACAGTTCTAAAGCCATGAAAATGTCCAAATTAAGGCATTCAAAATTAGGATACATTCACTCAAGAAAAGCAGATCATGTTCCTAATTTCTCTGTCACTTGGGAAGGCACATGGTGACATCTGCTGACCCTTCTCTCCTGGGTGGTTTACAAAATGGCTCTCTCTGCTCCAGTGGGGTCCTTTTGCCCATTCCTGGGGGTATTTTCCCTCTCTAAGAGTCAGTGGATTCTTTCCTAGCTTCTCAGGGGCAAACTCTAGATTTTATCTCTTAGTTAAGCATCTCCAAATCATTTTCTGTCTGCAAACATCTGTCATCTCACTGCTATGTGTATGGACTCAGATCTCTCCCTCTCTTTCTTTTCTGCCTTTTAAAGGGCTCCAGGAAGCTGATTAAGATCCACCTTGAATGGGCAGTGTTGCATCTCCATGGAAACAACCTAATCAAAAGGTGTCACCCAGCAATAGGTCTGTCCCCACAAGATTGGTTTAGAAGAACATGGCTTTTGGGGGGTACATAATAATTTCAAACTAGCACATAATGGATGAACTATACATGCTTTTTTCAAAGGAAAATCCTTATATCAGGTTTATACTGGATTTTATGCCCATCTGCCTACTCAGAGACTTTGGTCTAAAGCTTTTTCTTATTTCTTCTGCATCATTAATTTCCCCTCTCTTCCAGATCACTTTCATCAGCATAGCATTATAGGTATTAAAGGAAACTTTTTAGAGATTAACTTTACTAGCTGTTTCACAATCTCTTGTTTTCTCTTGAATAAACCTCAATCAGGCTTTTGTCTCCATTTCTTATATTGGTTACTAATGAACTCTGTGTTGCTAATGCAATGGTCAATATGCCACAGTAAATTTCTGTGGCCCCTCAAGAGATCATCTCCTATTACTGTATCCTTATTCACTCAAATTCAACTCCATGGTCTCCTTGTAGTTTCTTTAAAAGGCAAGACAATGTTCATCACTCATCCTTACATTTGCTATTCCATATTCCTGGAAGTTTCTTCCACTTGTTCCTTGCATGGCTTTCTTCTGCACTTCTTTTAAGTCTCTGGCCAAATGCCGCATCATCAGTCAGACCTCTACCCAAAATGATATTTGAAATAGTACTCTTGTCATTCGCCATCCCTTATTCTGCTTTACCTTTCTTCCTTCCCCTCCCTTTGGGCAGGCACCGGGATTTGAACATGGGTCTCCATCATGGCAGGCGAGAACTCTGCCTGCTGAATCACCATGGCCTGCCTTCTGCTTTACCTTTCTTAATAGCACTTATCACCAATTGCTATTTTAGTATGTATAAAGTATTACGTGAGGCTGCAATATTTTTATGGAGGTGGACACCTGGCTCCAGAGTTCATCAGAGAGCTTACCCAATTAGCTACGACCAAATTAGACAGATTCTAAGGGTCTAAAAGCTGGCATTGAATCCAAAACCCTAGGATGGGAAGAGGGAAAATATAGAGGTATAGACCAGCTGAAAATGCTAAAGAGTTCAGTGTTGCAGCAACAATAGGGCACTGAGGTAGACAAACAGTATTGGAGTAACTAAAGAGGTTGGTTGTCTAGAGTAGACACCATTGAGTTTTCAGTCAATGTTAAGACAGAGGTGAAAAGCAGCATTCAGGGACATGAAAGCAGATTGCCTGGCATTCTCCTTAGCGACAGATTTAAAACACAGAAGGGTAACTATAGAAAGTTTCTCAAGTGTTTGGAAGTATTGAATACATTTGAGTGTCAGAAAAATAAAAAAGAAAGCAGAACACAAAACTTTTTTTCATAAGTCATATACTTTTGGTAAATTAGAAAAATTTACCTTTGGTAAATTAAAAAAAAAAAGATGTTATCAAGCATTCCAAAAAATATCCAAACACCAAGACACAATAAAAGTAGCTATGTGTGCCCAGCAACAGGCTAAGTTGTTGCTGTAACTGTCTTGACTATGTTAGGTCCACTTCTCATCTGTTTCATTTCCTATTTATAGTACCACTCTTACTTGTTAGCTAAGACATAATGTTTGTCTTTTGGTTTCAGCCATCTAGATCTGGGAAAGAGCCTGGGTTAATGGATACAATTTCTCTGAACCAGCAGTTAAAGCTAAGTTAAGAAATCAGCAAGTTTGCATTATCTTCCCAGTTGTCTTTAATATTATGCTGACATGTCTTTGAACAAAACTTATCATATCCTCATTTTAAAACTAGTTTTATAGTCAATTGTTTATTTTTCCACCTGCCCCATTACCTTATATGATCAGCATTTGTGATCTCCCAAAGCCTGCCACAGTGCCTGGCATGTTCATTTGACTGTTTTGTTTGTTTATTTTTAGTTGAATACTATATCATATATCTTGAATATATGATTCCATATGATTCCAGTAGACCCAGGCCATGCTTTAGGATTAAAAATATGTACATGTGATTAAGTTTAGAGTTTAACCATTGCATCAGTTACATTTCAGTCAGAATTCAGTAACCATACAAGTTCTTTCAACAGAGAGAACTTAAGAAGACTATTAAACAGTTATTGGAGAACTGAAAAGGCAAGAAGGGGACACTAAGGTATGATAGAGATAGTAACTGCAGGAAGAAATAAAGACTCCAAGATTGGAAAAACAAAGAGAAGAGATTGAAATCATTAAATCTTGAAGTTTAGAGGAGAGGACGAACAGATCTAGAAATCAGTCCCCTCAGGGGACACTGGTGCTAAAAAAATGAAGTTTGTTCTGTGAGTACTGGAAAACTGCTAAGTGGAGACATCTGTGAGCCCTGGAATGTCTGCTACTGCCATTGTGAAGAAGTTGGATTCTTACTGACAGGAACAGGAACCAACAGAAAGGAGCAGGGCCCTTCTCCTTGCTCCAGACTTCCAGTCTCATCTAGGATTCATTTATAATTGTACAATTATCTGTCTACTGTTTGTCCTACTCATAAGCCTATAAGTTCCATTACTGGTTGGTGTTCCATCAGATTCCTAAATTCTGGCACACTGTAAGAACAAATCCACAGATAAATAAAAGTGACCTATGCACTTAGTTGACCTACTAGGGAATGGGAAGGTGAAGACAGGTTTCACACCAAGAATGTAAAAATTATAGGATAAGCAAGATTTTGTCAGATGATCCATTGGGCATTAATAAGAATTTGCTGGTAAATTTTGTAATAATTATGTTAGCACTTAATTAGACTTATTTGTGTTGATTATATAAATTTATATATAGATTTCTTTTTAGCCCAACAATTTTCTTTCCATAGTTCCTTAATTTTTTGAAGCCCTCCAATGAGCAGAAAACCAAATTTTTAAAATAAAATTCTGTGAGATTCAAAGTATATTGGTGTGTGCTTAAATACTTGAAATATGCTCCTTCTAAGATTTATAACTATCGTGAACAAGTTTCCTTTTAGAGTAGTCCTCCCCTGCTGTTAATTGCAGCCCAAGTAAAGGTGGGTTAAACATCCCAGCTTATTTCTAAAACCCCTGTCTTAAAATCTCATCAGAGCCTTGTATTTCTGTCTCTCAAAATAACTTTGTATTTTTTAACTTCCCTGTCTGACCTTCACATCTGCGTCTTAATTTTAACATTTTGAAATAGGATGAGCTATAAAGAAAACACAATTTTCTCCTTTTCTTACTTGAAGATTATCTCAGGAAGAAGGATATGTTGGCATTGATATGAAGATGGGACCAAGGACAGAATCAAAGGATGCCAGTTAGTGAGTCACTCAACAGGTAGAAGTCGCCTAACATATACACATATTGTTTCTTATTCTATATCATCTTCTCATATTAAGCCCGATTGTACAAAAGAGAAAGGAAATGTTTGAGACCAAATAACACACTGCATTTGGAAAAATCTTGTCTTATCCAGAGGTCATCTAAATATATAATTAAAGAAAATACTGGTAAACTTGGAAATAATGGAAGGAAAAGATGATGTAATGGTAAATGACAGACTTTTCCTTAGTATATATAGTCAGATTTCCAATGGCCCACTTTACTTCTATTCTCCTTTGTATTGCCCAAATACTAATTTCATTTGATAAATCCAGTATATGCATTAACCTTTAAGGAAGAGACCTATGATTTGTAGAAAAGCATTTAAAATAATTTGAAATTTGAATTGTGGCCCAAAGAAATTGTTGTGTGTTAGATTGTGTTCAATACGTATTGCTCTTATTTAGACCATTTGCCTATAGCAATAAAACAGTTAAACCATTAAATTACATGACTTTCTCAAAATTGCTCTTCAATCATGATAAAATTTAGCTTTTGTGTCCTACTTATAAACATAGGTGAGTAGGCCAATACGTTTAAGACACCATTGTACCATAATCAAATTTAATTTTTAATAGTTCCTCAAGGATTCGGTCATTTTCCTGATATTAGCTAATGCATGTGTGTGAATGTGTGTGTGTGTGCTATGAATGGGTGGGTGTTCACAAACGTGAGTGTCTGTAAGCTGTGCCCTCTAGCAAAAAGGGAACCATCTCTAAGGGAAAGGGAAATCATATAACTCTTAGAAAAAAAATGCATGTATAGTAGAGGATTTAACAAGCATGTTAAATATGAACTAGTTTTGAAAAAGTGGAAATCTGAATTAACTCCAAGGAAAATGCAGAGAGAAATTATACTGATTTTCTCTAGTTTAAATTTTTGGGTGAGTTTTTTTGTTGTTGTTTTACTTTGTTGGTTTTTTTCCTTGCTATTAAGAAAATTTAAGATTATTGAAACAGCTTAATTATCAGTGATTTTTCCCAGCCAACTTTAAACATTAAAAAATCCTGAAGTCTTTGTGCAAGGGCAACATTGTATGATGAGCAAACAGAGTCCTACTCGTTGTCCCAAGATGCCATCCTGGCCAGTACTTCTGCCTGTTTATGCTACATGAATCCACTAGATAAACAATAAGGTCTACACCCCACTTAGACTTTAATCACATTTGAGAAAATCCCTCTTAACTCTAAATTCCCTTCTCGGCCAACTTTAAAAAAAGTAAATAAGGTTTAATAAAAATCAGACTGAACTATAATTTGTAATATTTGTCGGGATGAGCAAACCCAAAAGACTAACACTAATATTAATCATAGAAAATTTGTGAAATTACTTTTTTCCCCACGTGTACACAGTGCACTTTGGAGTAGAGTGCTGGCAACATTCTGGTGAAACTGTAAAGAGTGTACAGTCAACTGGGAGAACTCAGGCCAAAAAGATTTCCTTGGTTCAGTGAAGAATCCTGAGGTAGGCCGGGACAAAGCAGGTTTATGGCTTAGAGTAAATAGATAAATGATGTACTAGGGTCTGCAATTTATACCAGTGTGAAGAAAGCTCATTTTAATTTATGATTCTCATCTCTGTGATAATTCCCGGCAAGTCTGTGATTTAAACCAAGAGCCCTGGCCCATGTGGAGAAGTACATCTGCTCCATCCAACACAGGCATTATCCCACGGAAAGACTGGCAAAGGGAAGGAAACCTCAATTGCAGATTTGGACACGGCCATCAACACCTGTTTCCAGTTGAAACCCCCTGAACCAATTTCTGTTTTCAAAACTGAGAAAGTCAAGAAGTTCTACCAGAGATGCAAAAACAGAGTGCTTGTCCAGCCCAAAGGAAGTTAGGTTACACACCTCATGGAAATACCACTGAAAAGGGAAAACAGTGATCTGTTCTGTGGTAGCCAGAAAATTGCAGCCAAAATTTCATCAGTGTCCCTACTTGCAAACTGTTTCCTGACCAGTAAGAGGATTATACCCGTGCTAATGAGATTGGTGACACTGGAGGAGCTGTCCATTGAGGCAAAATGGTGCCAAGATATGGAAAAAATACAAGAAATCTAAGCACTCAGGCAAGTACCAATCTTAACGGGGAATGATAGATGCCTCTCACTAATGCGGAAGATACATAAAGCCACATAGACTCTTAACAAAAGTGGCGACAAAATTGCAGACAAGCAATTTCATCACAGCTCTCATCGGGCAGCTCTCCATTCTCTTTTGGTTTTAGATACCAGATAAAGGTCTTTGCTTCTCATTCCTTCTTGTCTGTTTTGGAGAAAGGTTTCCCCACTGCCTCCCCTCTATTATTTTGACTGACAATCCAAATTATGTCTACACTCACAATCAATTCTACTGCGTTCTTTGATAATGACTGTCCTTTTAACCACCACTGACAGTTGCTGTACAAACTACTATAAAACCACTAATTAAGAGAAAGGGGTAATCTGAACCGTATTTCAAACAAACGGGGTTTTACTGCTTTCTATTATATGGAAGAAATAGCTAAAATTATCTCGTACACCAAATAAAGAGGTTACCAAACTTTGCTGAACTTTGGAATCACTGGGGATCTTAAGATATACTGATGCCTGGTGCCAAAATTGAACATTCTGGTTTAACCAATATGGGCAGTGATATGTGCAGCTAAGTTTGGGAACCACTATGACAGTGACTAAGTGAATGAATTCTACAGCTTCCCAGGTTCACAACTCAGTTCCTCCACTTACCAAGCGTGTGGCTTTCAAAAGATTACTTCACCACCTAATCGTCATTGTAGTAGTTAGGTTCATGTGTTAACTGGGCCAGGTGATGTGTTAACTACGCCAGATATATTCTATGGCTGTTTATATCTGTGGTCGGTTTAGGGGAGAGACTTTCGCAATGAGTGACATTTAATTTAATTAGCAGGAGGCTTAAAAGAGAGAGGTCAGAAGAGGCTCAGCAGATCATTTGGAGATGCAGAAAGGAATAGCCCTAGGAAAAGCCATTTGAACCCAGAAGCTGGAAGGGAAGTCCAGCAGACCTCACCAGGTGCATTCCATGTGACAGAGAAAGCCAGAGGAAAGCCAGCTGCTTTTCCTTTAAAGAACTGTGAATTTGTAACTAAATAAATACCCTTTATAAAAGCCAGTTCATTTCTGGCATTTTGCATTCTGGTAGCCTTAGCAAACTAAAACAGTAATGATCTCTAGCACTTATTGTAGAGAATTAATACAAGTAAGTAATACAGGAAAAGTACTTAGTATAGAATAAACGCTCAATAAATGTTGGTTTTAAAAAATAAATCACTTAAAAAATAAATCCTTTATAAAAATCATATTTCAATATTAGCTCAAGCAATAAAGAATGCTTGCATTATTCTTATGAATTTCTTAGAATAATTTCATTCATTTTGAAATGTATTTGCCATACGATTTGCATTAGCATTCTATTGCTATCATGTTTTACCACAGGCTGCCTCGTTTTAAACAACACAAATTTATTATCTTGCACTTCTGTAGTTCAGAAATATGACACACTCTTCCTTGGGCTGAAATCAAAAGTGTCGGCAGGGCTGCATTCCTTTCTGGAATCTGTAGGGTAGAGTGTTCCCTTGCTTTTTCTGGCTTAAGGAGGCTTCCCATCTTCCTTGGTTCATTGCTTCCTTGCTCCATCTTCAAAGTCAGCAACAGCACATCTCTATGACTCTTCTTCCATAGTCACATCTTCCTCTGATGGAATCCAGATGGGAAAGTTCCTCTGTTTAAAAGAGAACTTTAAACAGAGAACTGGGCCAGAATGGATTGTCCAGGATAATCTCTACATCTCAAAGACAGATGTATCCTTAATCACATCTGAAAAGCCCCTTTTCCCATACATGTAACATATTCACAAATTCCAGGGATTAGGGCATTGACCTTTCCCGGGATCCTTATTCTTGCTATCACACAATTACTGTGGCCTAGGATCATATTCATTTTAAAACAGTGAAACCCTGTGTAAGCGCCTTGCTTTGCAAGATACACTCCACTTGGAGTCTTACAGAAATTATAAAGTTTGAATCAATTATGTCTGACTAGTAATTGATAACTGTAGTGAGCAATGGAGTAAACAGATCAACCCCTGCTAGAAACAGTAATGATTCTGTGCTAACTTTCTAAATTCTTCTATCTGTTGTTTCTTCTTAGAATCTAGATACAAATCTTTTACCCAATTCCCCTCAGAACTTCAGAAAAAAATTTTAAGTTGCTTGGTTCCCTTCCCACTATAATAGCACTTCACTTCTCTGGATTCCAAACCCCACCCCATACCCCCACTGAAAAGCTGCTTGAGCAAAAATAAGTAATGAGATCCCACCCGGATTGGTCATGTTTCCTGATACCATTCACACCTCTCTGGATAATCCATCATTTCTCTGCAGCACCAATTGACCCTGAAAAGTCTGGGCAAGTTCCCAGAAACCTGTGAGCTCGGCCATACATTTTCTAAGAGGGAATAGGCATTGCAGTCTGAAAAGGTTCGCCTGAGCAAATGTCCCCATTTCCAGCCAATGACTCGCTTTGAAAGCACACATTTTGACATTTCCCCTCAGTGATTTAGGAGCACTACCATGTGTCCTTGCTGCTCAGAAAGGCTAGCTTAACTGTGCCATGGAGTTCAGAATAGCCGTATATCGACATCAACAGCCTTTCTTCATCCAATGCAGCTGTGAATTTTCACTCTCTCACATCCTCCTTTCTCTTTTTCCTGACTCTATCCTCTTCTGTCTGAAAAGTGATTTATAGCAGCCTTAGGTTCCTCTAGGAACTCTTCACCATTCCTAGAGGTGAAGAGTTGTGCAGTCAGGGTCCTGGTAATCTTATTGCAGTGGACGGATACCTGGAAGATTAGACTAGATAAGTACAGCTGGACCAGATGATGGAAGGTTTGGATGTTGGACTGAGGGGTTTGGACTTGATTCGTTAAATGGCATGGATGCACCATAGGCTCCTCAGTAAAGAGGTGACATGATAATAGTCACATTTTAGAAAGAACAATCTGACAGTGCCATGGGTGATGACTGAGAAGTAAAGGGGAAAATTGAAGAGAAGCCACTTAGGAGACTACCATAAGAACCCATGTACTAGTTGATAAGACCCTACAAGAATGCGGCAAGGCATGTGAAGCAGGAACAAAGATAAATCTAAGAGACTACAGGAAAGGTGACTATCAGGCTTAGTGACTACTTTTATATAGGTGATAAACTTGAGAGAGACTTCAAAGATGACGTTAAAAACTAAAGCTAAAGCAGGAAGAAAATGGTGGTTCTTTGGACACACATAAGGGGAGTAGAAAGTTTGAAATTTTAATAACAATAACTATAATAGTAATTAATAGTGTTTATGGTACTCCCTGATTGAAATCCATCAATAGATTCCCACTGCAGTTAAGATAAATTCCAAATGCTTAACAATGCACACAGGACTTGGCTTTAAACACCCCTGGCATCTTTCTAATCTTATCTCCCATCATTCTTCTCCTTGTTCCAAATAGTAGACATCTTTCAGTACTTTGCATGGGTCAAATTATTTTTTGTCTGTAGAGTTGGATGCATGAATCATGTCTGGCCAAACATGGCACTTCATATAGTGACTATTCCAAGGAATGGATGATGTCATTCATGTTTGACATGCTGACATATATGACATATGGATGCTGTTTAAAAAATAGAGAAAGCCTCTCTCTCTCTTTTTCTGGAACCAAGAGCTTTAAGGATGATGTAGCCTTAGGATTGCTAGTGCCCCACTTGCCACCAAAGGAAGAAAGTCGCTCTGAGAATAGGCCTTGCATAGACAAACAGAAACAAGAGGTAGTGAGAGAAACAAAGAACTGAAGAGCTCATTTAAATCCCTGGAAACAGCCAAGCCAAATTACTTCCACATCTTGGATTTCTCAGTTTTATGTACCATTGAGTCCCTTTTTTTTTTAACTTAAGCATAGACTTCTGTCTCATTCAGCCCAGAGGTCTGATTATTCTGTGACCTTAAGGTTTCTAGGCTTCCCTTTACTCTGCCTGACTAACTGTCACTCATCTTCAGGACTCAAATTAAATGTTACAGTCTCAGAGAATGATATCATAAAGCACCAATTCAAATTAGGTCTCCCTTTGCTGTTTCTACTCAAAGCATCATATTCTTCTCCTTTACGGTTCTTATTATAATGTTTCTGTGTGTATATGTATATGTATAATGTCTGTGTTCTCTACTAAACAACAAGCTGGATAAGGAAAGTGAACATTTCTTTTTATTCATTGCCAAATTCCCATACCCTAGGTATCACCATTACCTAGTCAGTGCAATATAGTAGGTATTCACTAAACATTTTTTTAACTTTTTAAAATTGTAGTATAACCTATATGCAAAGCAAAGAAATAAAAAAAGCAATAGTTTTCAAAACACTCTTCAACAAGTAGTTACAGGACAGATCCCAAGGTTTGTCATGGGCTACCATAAAATCTTCTCAAATTTTTCCTTCCAGCTTTTCCAAAATATAGGTGGCCATGGGGCTTAAATATTTTTTTTTATCATCACAATAGACTTTTTTCCTTCTTTTTTGTGAAAAATAACACATATACAAAAAGCTATAAATTGCAAAGCACAGCATGACAATTAGTTGTAGCACAATATTTCAGAGTTTGACATAGAGTTACTTCCACAATTTTAGGGTTTTACTTCTAGCTGCTCTAAAATATTAGAGACTAAAAGAGATATCAATGTAATGATTCAGCATTCATATTCATTTGTTAAATCCTATCTTCTCTGTATAACTCCATCATCACCCTTGAGCTTTCCAGCTCTCTTTAGGGGTGTTTGGGCTATGGCAATTCTAAATTTTTCATACCCCACTAATATGGGGTAGGGAGATAGAACTATCTGATGTTTTGGAGAGGCTTGGCTGGGTTTGAGGACTTACCTGGACCAGGGACCCATCTGGAGGTTGTAAGTTTCTGGAAAGTTACTTTAATTCATAGAATCCTTGTGGAATCATATACTGCCCTAGATGTTCTTTAGGATTGGCTGGAATGGTCCTGGTTAGGGGTTGGCAGGTTATGATAGGTAGCAAGGTCTACCTGACACTTGCATAAGAGCAACCTCCAGAGTAGCCTCTCAACTCTACTTGAACTTTCTCTGCCACTGATACTGTATTACTCATACTTCTTTTTCCCCTTTTGGTCAGGTTGTAATTGTTGATCCCACAGTGGCAAGGCTGGATTCATCCCTGGGAGTCATCTCCCATGTCGCCAGGGAGACTTTCACCTTGAATGTCATGTCCCACATAGGAGGGAGGGCAATACTTTCACTTGCAGAGTTTGGCTTAGAAAGAGGGAGGCCACATCTGAGCAACAAAGGAGGTCCTCCAGAAGTAACTTTTAGGCAAGCCTACAGCTATTCTATGTGTCTCTGTTACTTATAAGCTTCACAAGAGTAAGCCTCATGATCGAGTACATGGCCTATTGATTTGGGTGTCCCTTAAGTTTGACACAGTATCAGGGGATTCCCTGATGGTAAGGTTTAATAGTGCCATATTCTTTCTCCCCTCCCTCAGGGGACTTTGCCAATACATTTTGATTATCTGCTTAATATACTCTAGAATGTATCCAGGTATTACAATAATCTATACAGGATTAAAGGATCTCTTTCTTATTCTATGCTCCTTGTGTTTCAATTGTTCAAATGAGCTATACATATAGATTGAATTAGATTATGCACTACAGAAAATTTCAGTTCCAGACCAGATAAACCTTTCTTCCATTGGTCTCAAAGAGTATTTGTGAATCTAAAATATGGACACTGCCTTCCTTACCCCTGTGTTCTTAATTACTTTAACCCTAACCTGTTCAGCTTCATTCATTTCTCTAAATATCAGGTTATATATATAACCTCTCAAAATCCAGAAATAATAATCACCACTCTGGACTTAATGTGTCTGCTCTGAAAGCTTTCAGTGTAGGCCCCTGTTTTCTTATAAGCATTTTCTAAAGGTGATCATACCATTCTTGTTCTTTTCTTTCTGGTTTATTTTGTCTCATCAAATGTCCACATGTTCATTCATGTCGTTGCATGCCTCTTGACTTTGTTCCTTTTTGTAACAGCACAGCTTTTGTTCATAAGTATGCACCATCATTCGCCAATTTACTTTTCTGTCAGTGCATCCTTCCACCACCTGCATTCATCGGGCATCATGTACAGGGCCCAAAGCCCATAGTCCATCCACATTCTTAATTTTAGATAATTTTATTGTTTAAAAAAAAGAGAAAAAAATAAACACACCCTCGCCAAAAAGGAAATTTAAACCTCCTCTTAACTCTTGTCCCTCCCCCATTATTTAGCTTTGCTGTTGCTATGGTGTGCTGATGGTTTCCTTCTGAGCATAGCTCATAGCACACAATAGCAGTTTTCACCGTGTACCCTGGACTCAAACACTCTTTGTACAAGAATCATATCTTTGAAGTAGTTCTTGCAAAACTAGTTCATACTTCTCATGTTAATCAGTGGGATATGTAGGTCTATACAACCCTTTCAATCTTGTTCCTCTTCAATATGGTAATATTACTTACAGACCCACTAGGGCCTTCACTCCTATCTATTCCCTTATATTGGAGTTCAACCTCATTAGCTAAAGGTTCACCCATCTATAGCTTCTTTCTGTCTCTAAGTCCCCTGTATTCTACATCATAAGCCTCTGATTATACCTTTATGCAGGTCATAAAAGTGGAATCATACAGTATGTATCCTTTTCTGTCTGGCTAATTTCACTCAGAATTATGTCCTCAAGGCTCATCCATCTTGTCATGTGCCTCAGGATGTCATATTGTCTTACTGCTGCATAACATTCCATCATATGTGTATACCACATTCTGTTGATCCACTCATCTGTTGATGGGCATTTAGTTTGTTTCCATCTTTTGGTGATTGTGAATAATGCTGCTGTGAACATCAGTATGCAAATGTCCATTTGTGTCATTGCTTTCAGCTCTTCTGGGTACATACCAAGTAGTGCTATTGCTGGGTCATAAGGCAACTCGATATTTAGTTTCCTAAGAGCCGCCAAACAGTTTTCCATAGTGGCTGCACTATTATACATTCCCACCAGCAGTGCATAAGTGTCCCAGTTTCTCCACATCCTCTCCAACATTTACAGTTTCTTGTTTGTTTAAAAGCAGTCATTCTTATAGGTGTGATGTGGTATCTCATTGTAGTCTTGATCTGCATTTCATTATACCCAATGAAAATGAGCATCTCTTCATGTGCTTTTGAGCCATCTGTTTCTGCTCTTCAGAAAAATGCCTGTTCATATCTTTAGCCCATTTTTTAATTGGGTTGTTTTTTCTTTTGTTGTTGAGTTATATGATTTCTTTGTATATACAGGAAATCAAACCTTTGTCTGATGTGTGCTTTCCATATATTTTCTCCCATTGAGCTGGCTGCCCTTTCACCTTTTTGACAAAGTATTTTGGGGTGCAGAAGCATTTGATTTGGAAGAGTTCCCATTTATCTATTTTTTCTTTTGTTGCTTGTGCTTTGGGTGTAACATTTAGGAAGCTACCTCCTATTACGAGATCTTGAAGATGTTTCCCTACATTTTCTTCTAGAAGCTTAATAATGCTAGTTCTTATATTTAGGTGTTTGGTCCACTTTGAGTTGATTTTTGTGTAGGGTATAAGATAGGGGTCCTCTTTCATTCTCTTGGCTATTGATATCCAGTTCCTCCACGCCCACTTATTGAACAGACTATTTTGTCCCAATTCAGAGGATTTGGGGACCTTATCAAAAATCAGTTGACCGTAGATTTGGTGGTCTGTTTCTGACTCTCAATTCTATTCCATTGGTCATTGCTTCTATCTTTGTGACAGTATCATGCTCTTTTGACCACTGTGGCTTCATAATAGGTTTTAAAGTCAGGGGGTGTTAATCCTCCCCTTGTTCTTCTATTTTAGGACACTTTCAGCTATTCGGGGTCTCTTTCCCTTCCAGATGAATTTGGTAGTTAGCTTTTCCAAATCTTCAAAGTAGGTTGTTGTAATATTGATTGGTACTGTGTTGAATCTGTAGATCAATTTGGGGAGAATTGACTTCTTAACTATATTTAGCCTTCCTATCCATAAGCAGGGAATATCTTTCCACTTATTTTGATCCTTGATTTCTTTTAGCAATGTCATGTAGTTTTCTGTGTACAAGTTCTTTATGTCCCTAGTTAAGTTCATTCCTAAGTCTTTTATTCTTTTAGTTGATATTTTGAATGGAATTTTTTCCTTAATTGGATCCTCAGCTATGTCATTGCTTGTGTATAGGAATGTTACTGAGTTTTGCACATTAATTTTATATCCCACCACCTTAATGAATTTGTTTTTTAGCTCAAGTAACTTTGCTGTAGATTTCTCAGGATCTTCCAAGTAGAGTATCATATCATCTGCAAATAATGAGTTTTACTTCTTCCTTTCCAATTTGGATGCCTTTTATTTCTTTGTCCTGCCTAATTGCTCTAGCTAGAACTTCTAGCACAATGTTGAATTATAGTGGTGACAGTGGACATCCTTCTCTTATACCTGATCTTAGGGGGAAAGCTTTTAATCTCTCGCCAGTGAGTACAATACTGGCTATTGGTTTTTCATATATTCCCTTTATCATATGGAGGTAGTTACCTTTGATTCCTATTTTTTTGGAATGTTTTTATCAGAAAAGGATGCTGAATTTGGTCAAATGCTTTCTCAGCATCACTTGAGATGATCATGTGCTTTTTCCTTTTGATTTGTTAATGTTTTATATTACATTGATTTTCTTGTGTTGAACCATCTTTGCATTCCTGGTATAAACCCCACTTGGTCATGGTGTGTAATTCTTTTAATGTGCTGTTTGGATTCGATTCGCTAATATTTTACTGAGAATTTTTACATCTGTGTTCATTAGGTAGATTGACCTGTAGTTGTCCTTACTTATAGCATCTTTACCCGGTTTTGGTATTAAAATGATATTAGCTTCATAAAATGAGTTAGGAAGAGTTCCTTCTTCTTCAATTTCTTGGAAAAGTTTGGGCAGAATTGGTGTTAGTTCTTTCTGGGATAATTTGATAAAATTCCCCTGTGAAGTCATCTGCCTGGGCTTTTCTTTGTAGGAAGATTTTTGATGACTGATTGAATCTCTTTCCTTGTGATTGGTTTGTTGAGATCATCTATTTCTTCCTGAGTCCGTGTAGCTTGTTTTTGTGTCTCCAGGAATTTGTCCATTTCATCTAAGTTGTCTAGTTTGTTGGTGCATAGTTGTTCATAGTATCCTCTTATGATTTATTTTATTTCTTCAGGGTCTGTGGAAATGCACCCCTTCTCATTTCTGATTTTTTTTATTTGCATCCTTTCTTTTTTTGTTGTTGTTGTCAGTCTTGCTAGTGGCCCATCAATTTTATTGATTTTCTCAAAGAACCAACTTTTGGTTTTATTGATTCCTTCTGCTGTTCTTTTGTTCTCCCATTCATTTATCTCTGCTTTAATCTTTGTTATTTCACTTCTATTTGTGTTAGGGTTAGTTTGATGTACTTTCTCAAGTTCCTCCAGATTTGCTGTTGTCTTCGATTTTTGCTTATTCTTGTTTCTTAATATAGGCATTTAGGGCAATAAATTTCCCTTTCAGCACAGCCTTTGCTGCATCCCATAAGTTCTGATAAGTTGTACTCTCATTTTCATTCATCTCCAGATAGCTACTGACTTCTCTAGCAATTTCTTCTTTGACCCACTGGTTGTTTAAGAGTGTGTTATTTAATCTCCATATATTTGTGAATGTTCTTATTCTTTGGTGGTTATTGATAGCCAGTTTCATCCCACTTTGATCAGAGAAAATACTATGAATGATTTCAATATTTTTATATTTATAAAGACCTGTTTTGTGCTCCAGTGTGTGATCTATCCGGGAGAATGTTCTATGAGCACTAAAGAAGAATGTATATTCTTGTGCTTGGGGTGAAATTACTTATGTATGTCTGTTAAGTCTAATTCATTTATCAATTTATTTAACTTCTCTATTTCCTTGTTTATCTTCTGTCTGATTGTTCTATCTATACAGGAGAGTGGTGTATTGAAGTCTCCTACTATTATTGTTGAAATATCTATCATTCCCTTAAGTGTTGCCAATGTCTGTCTCATGTACTTTGGAGCTCTTTGACTGGGAGTGTAAACACTTATGATTGTTATATCTTCTTGGTGAACTGGCCCTTTAATTAGTGTATAGCATTCTTCTTCGTCTCTTATGATGTCTTTACATTTAAAGTCTATTTTGTCCAAAATCAGTAAAGTTACTCCTGCTTTCTTTTGGTTACGACTTGCGTGGAAAATCCTTTTCCATCCTTTCACTTTCAATGTGTCCTTGTGTCTAAGATGAGTCTCCTGTATGCAGCATAAAGCTGGGTTATGTTTCTTAATCCATTCTGCCAATCTGCATCTTTTAATTGGTAAGTTTAGTCCATTAACATTCAAAGTTATTACTGAAAATGTGTTTCTTGATTCCACCATCTTATATTTTTTATTTTCTTTGTCAGATCTATATATTCTTTTCCCTCTTTCTCTCTGTATTCTTTAATTTTTCCTTAGTGGTACTATTCAATTCTGTGCCCTCCTCCAGACTTCCCTCTCCTGTCTTTTTTCTTCAGCTGTCAAAACTCCTTTTAGTATTTCTTGTATGGCCAGTCTCTTGTTGACAAATTCTTTCAGGACTTCTTTGTCTGAGAAAGCTTTAATCTCTTCCTCAATTCTGAAGGACAATTTTGCTAGGTACAGAATTCTTGGCTGGAAGTCTTTCTCTTTCAGGATCTTGAATATATCATTCCACTGCCTTCTTGCCTCCAGGGTGCTAGTTGACTCTGAACTCAGTCTTATTCGATTTCCTTTGTATGTAGTACAAATCTTTCAGGATTTTCTGCCTCTCTTCAACATTTGACAGACTGATTAGCATGTGTCTTGGGAATTTATTCTGTTTGGAGTTCTTTGGGCTTCTTTGACTTATATATTTATGTCCTTTATGAAGGCTGGGAAGCTTACCCCCATTATATCCTCAACTACTCTTCCTAGCCCTTTACTCCTCTCCTTCTGGGACACCAATAATTCTTATATTTGCATGCTTTGTTTTGCCTATTATTTCCCTGAGTTCCCATTCAATTTTTTCCATCTTTTTTGCCATTTGCTGTTTTGAGACTTCGAAGTCAATTATCCTGTCCTCTATATCACTTATTCTTTCTTCTGTCTCTTCAAATCTGGTGTTGTGTGCCTCTAGCATGTTTTTCATTTGGTTGACAGAGTCTTTAATCTCTGCAATATCTGCTCTTTTCCTATTTATTCTTTCAAATTCCTCTTTATGCTCGTCTACTATCTTCTTGATCTCATTTATGTCATCTGTTATCCCACTTATTTTATTAAGTAGAGTTGTATGAACATCTTTGGTTAGTTTTTCCAATGCCTGTGTCTCCTCTGGTGTTTTAATTTGGTCATTAGGCAGGCTTATATCTGTTTGCATTGTGATATGCTTAGTGATCTTTTGCTATCTTTGTGGCATGTAAATATCTTGATTGATTTACTTTGGGAGCTGATTTCTTTCAGTAGTCTAAGGTCTTGTGTTTGCAGGATGGTTGTATAGCAGGGAGCAGGGCATGGCAATGATTTGCTTCAGGGCAAGTATAGGCACAGGCTGGGGATGTTACAATGATGCTTGTGAATGTGGGCACCCAGTAGCCAGGGAAGATGTAGCTGTGCATGCCCACCAGTCTGGGGTGTGTAAACCTGGTGTGCACTGGTCTAAATCACGGGGCCTTCTGTGTGCATGCATAGAGCTGTGGCAGCAGGTCAGCATTATGCCTTCATAGATTTGGGGCAGATGTGACCTGGCTGTGCAGGTCAGCACTTTCTCAGAGCTGGGAAGTATGGCTGAGGATCATGGGCATGTGTGGTTCTAGGACTGCTGTAAACTGCGGTTCCCAGAGCTGAATGACATGATTGGGGGCCATGCGCATGTGTGGGTCTAGGAGTACCATTAAAGGATGCTCAGAGCTCAGGCAAGGTGGAGTGAGTCTGTGTGACACTGTGGGAAGGGGGTGGGGGTAGCCTGGGTATGAAAATTAGTGCCCACAATCTTTATGTGTTGGCAACAGCCTGCAAGGAATGGGGCGGGGTGCAGGTAGTGCTCAGGAGGGGTGCAAGAGAGGTGAGTTGGGCTGCTCTTGGGGTAGGGGTTTGAAGGCAAGTATGTGAGCTGGGGGCTATTGAAGTGGGGGTGCTTGGAGCTTAGGGAATGGGAATGGGTGACGTGGTTCAGGTGCGTGGGGTGTGGGGTGAGTCTCTGGTCACAGGGCTGAGCTGGTGAGGGTAGCATGTCCAAGGACTGTGGCCTGGCTTATTTCCTGGTCCCACGCTCCCCTCCATTCACTCTCATGGGTTCTAAGGCTCCACACATCCGCACTAGGCTCCAGTTTTCTGCCTCTCAGTTCATAGGCCTCTGCAGCCGTGGCTGCCCCATGTGGTGCAGAAGGCTCTCCCAGGTGAGATGCACTCCCAAATCACCACCTCAGTCACCCTCCCGTCCTTTCTCTAACTTTCCCATGGAGCAGGGCTAATCTCGAGCCATTCTATTCAGCCATCTTCCTGGAAGTCCTTATTCAATAAACTTTTGTTGTTGAATGTATGATGTAATAATGTGCTGTTTTTTTTTAAGTCACAGACATGAGCCTTGGACTTCAGGAAAAGGGCAATGTAGAATCCACATAAATATGAGAGATTGTACAGACATGTTAATAGGCAAGCACATAATTGCCAGCCAAACCAGTACACTTTTGAGACTAAACACTGCAACAGTAGACATAAATTGGAGCATATGATCACTTACATTTTAGCCTTCTGTAGCCTTCTAAAGTCTCAGTAGAATGACAGTAATATGATTTTTTAAAGATACAAATCCAAATTAGAGAGAATGCAAGGAAACTTTGGAACGTAGAAAGCAGATAGACAAGTAGCAATTGAGCTAGCAGACCCAAGAAAATCCAATCCCAAACCAATAGCAGGAAAGGCTGAGAAGCAGCCTAATGCTCACCGTGGAAGTCCTATAGACTTTTCTTAAAGAATTCTTATTCTTAGCACCTTATTACTCCCAATGTAAGGGGTAGAGGTGGAGGTAAAACCAGGTGCAGGAAGCAGCTGAACCTTCAGAAACCCTCCCCAACTCAGTGGATGTCTATTCCTCCCCCAACCAACAAAACATTGGAGGTTTGTTCTCTAAACAGGGTAAAATCAAGGTTCTCTGGGCTACAAGATATCATGGTTGAGGGCTGGGGTGGGTGCAATATTGAAAACAAGTGATTAACTGCACGTTTCAAATTAAATGTTAAAATAGGCATCTTCATCCATTTGAAAGAGAGGATTATACTGCCCAGGTAGAAAATCAGAAGAGCCTTCTTTGGGGAATTCAATGAATCCAAGCTAAAGACTTAAAGATACTGACCTTAGAGGAGTTTGTCAACTTAATGACCCAGCTTGAATCACACCTTGTAAAAGACCCATTCACAGGTGTAGAGTTTCTTTCTCGGATTCTCAGTGTCTCCCTCTTAAGTAAAAGTCAACATCCAATGTTCAGCAGACTTTTGAGGAAAGCCTCTGAAATGAAAGGCAGGTGCCAAAACAAATTTGGTGGTGGGTAGTAGTGATGGAAGAGCAGCACTGTGAACAAATTATCAGTATTAAAATCATATGTTTGAATCTGGTTGAAAGGGGAAATTTTAGGTTTTATATATAGATATATATTACTAGAATAAAATTTTAAAAAATCCTTGGAACAGTGCAGCACAAAGAATTTAGCCAAAGTAAACCCTGGACTATATATATTAGTAAAATTATAAAGTGTTATTATCAATTTGTAACAAATGGATCACACAAAATCAAGGTGATAATAATAAGGTGGTATAGGGGAACCCTATGTTTTATGCATGATTTTTCTATAAACCCATAACTTCTTTTAAAAAATGTGGAGAAAAAAGCCCTAAAGAAATCTGACAAATGCAGAGATAAGAGTATATATTTTTAAGTCATTATTAACAGCCTCAAACAATAAGAAGAGCTACAAGACACTTGAATGGGGTGAACAGAATATTTGGAGAAGAAAATTTTGTAAAATATTAATATTATAGTAGAAATGAAAACTTGGCAGATAGATGGGAATAAAATTTTAGTAAGTGTCTCAGAGAGTTGAGCAAAAAGACCAAAAGATGAAAAGTAAGAGAATAATGGCATGAAACTTATAGGACAATTTCACACCCAAATAATAGGAATTCCAGTAAAAAGAAACAGAGAATGTGGAAAGGAAATCATCAGAGAGATAATTCAAGATGATTTCCTAAATTGAAGGCCCAGCAAGTGCCCAGCATAATGGATAAACACAAATCTACACCAAAGCACATCATCCATTATGAAATTTCAGACAAAGAGAATGTACTCTGTTTCCAGAGAAAAAGAGTATGATACATACAAAGGACAAAAATTACAATGGCATTGAAGGTCTCAAAAGCAACCCTGGCACCTAAAATCAGTGAAGTAATGCCTTCAAAATTCCAAGAGAGGGTTTCTCCAATCTGGAACTCTGTAGCTACACAAAAGATCAATAAATGTACATTTTCAGACATGCAGACTCTCAAGAAATTTACCCATCAGGCACCTTTTTTCAAGAAGATATGTTCTGCTAAAATGAGAAAATAAACAAAGAAAGAGGCAAAAAGGAGATCTAGGAAAGAGGGGATCAAACACAAAATAGAAGTAATGGGAGTCTTCAGGGACAAAGGCAATGAGAAAAGGATGTGATAACAGCTCCACAGCTGCCCAAGGTTTGCCCAGCACAGGACTAGCGGCAGATCCAAAGGCTCTGGGAAAGAGTTCTTCATAAAAATGGCATTAATATATTACTGAATATATGTAAATATAACTAAGAAGAGATTTACGGGGGAGGGGGAGTTTAGGGATAAATTAAAATAAATATATGGAAAACTATGCAAACAGTAAAAATTACCATTATAATTATCCCTGTTGTTTTCAACCACAGGAAAAATTAAAAGTTGTGCAAAGAAAGATATTGCTCAAAATATCAATAATATTTTTAAATTCCTGACACTTATTTAGTACTTTTTTATATGACATGTAATCTTCCAACAGTTTATATTTATTAATTTTCTAATCATCACAACAGCCTTACATTGTAGCTACTATGATGACCTCATTCCACAGTTGAAAAAATTGAGAAACAGAGGTGTTAAGGAGCTTACCCTGATATCAGGTAAGTAGTGTTACTGGAATTTGATTCCAGGCAGTTAGACTCTAGAAGCTGTCCTGTTAACTATTATTCCATGCTGCTTAAAATTATAATAAAATTTTATATATCTTCACAGTCAATAAAATGTCCATGGTTAAAGATACATATTGATTGTCCATATAACGAAAGTTACAAAATGACTATATTGAAAGAAGAGGGAAAAGAGAAATGTGTTGAAGTATGGTGTGGTATATGTGAAAGGAAGCTAAATCTTGGCCTATGTTGGGAAGTCGATAGAGAAAACCCAGAATTAGAGAAAGAAATAGTAAGAGAGATATAATTTTTACAGATTTGAAGATAAATGTTCAAAAAATTAGCTAACAGAATTAAACATGGTTCCCTCTGACTATTCAGAAATAACAGGGTATGGAGGATTTCCTTCAGGGAACTAATTTTATCTTAAGCCTGGTCGAAATATGTTACTCTATAAACTCCGTGCACATATAAATTCCATTAATTTTTTACGAGTCACTACTGAAGATATAAGTTAGCATCACTGAGTCGATATTTAAAACCAGGAGTATGGGTGAACTCTCAGTTGGAATGAATGAAAAGATCCCACAGACAGGGCTTGAAAGCATGCATGATCCATTGTTAGGAGCCAAAGGAAAAAGAGGAAGCAGAAAAGAACAAATCAAAACTAAAGAAAAAAGTCAAAGGGATCCGGGAAGTCCAATGACTTTGAAAGCAAAGGAGAGAGTGTTGGGAAAAAGGGAGCCATCAACAATGAGAAAAAACTAGAGAGACAATAAGAAGGACAACTGAGCCCAAAATGCTATAAATTACAGACCAGAAGACAACGACATGTCAGTCCTGATTGGGGAACAAAGACCATGTTGAGGGAATTAAGGAAGGAGCTGTTGGTAAAGCATGAGATAGAGTGAGTACAGAACCACAGATATAGGTTGTCAGTGTAGCAATGAATCCAAAAGAAGTAATTTTCTCTATCATAAGGACTCTCCACCCAAATAGCTGCCTAGCCAATATGAAGTTTTCCTGACAGAGGCTGTCAGTGAAGCAGGTTCCCTTTCAGAAACCAGGAAGGCATAACAGGAAATCATTATCTGCAAAAAGTTTGCTGACATGAAGAATATTACATGATTCGCTTTGGGTAATGGTGGGTTGCCATTTTCATCGATGCCATCTTCATCGATGCCAAAATAAAGGAATCATCATATCTACAATATAATATTTCCATGCCCACCATATAACTTCTATTCAGATGTTGCCGCCAAGGAAATGAGCTCCTCTGGCTTTGATGACCAGTCAAGAAGAGCTGAGGCCTCCTCCCCACTATTGAGCCCCTGGTTGCTGGTTTTGTGAATCAGGAGACGAACTTTAAAGCAGGATCCAGCCCAGTGTTAAAATTCAAGATAAATGAGAGGTCACCGTTAAATTTCAAGAAGAGTACCAAGTACATGCTGATGAAGAGAGAAGCTACCTGGCAGCATTAAAGTGAAATCTCCAGAATGCAGTTATATTCTGGGGGCAGGTTAGAGAGAGAATGTTCAGGACTCCAGCATAATGACCATATGACAGGTGGAGATGAAAGTGTCCCCACCACCTACTCCAGAAACTACAGACTTTCTTTCCCTTTCATCTTCCAGACACATGCCCAATCAGGTACCTCTAGGGGGTGTCCACAGATAAGCCAATCTGAAATGTTATAGTCAGGTGGTAGAGTGAGGATGACAGACAAGTGTAAGTTGGCTCCCAGTTGTACATTGATAATCAAGCTTCAGTTATTCATTGGAGCTCCCACTTACCCCTCTTTCACTGTGGCACAATTTGAGAGAATGATGTTTCTTTAAATATATACATATATTTACATGCAGAGAAGTGATTATCAAGGTTCAAATAAAATTTATGTCATTCCTAACAGCCACATGTCACGTGAAAAATATTTTGAATGGCTCTCGTTTCCCTTCTTTCCGTATTTTCATGCCACTCAAAGGCAAAGCCAACACACACAAACACACACAAACACACACGCACACACACACTACACTGATGTGGGATTG
Organism: Tamandua tetradactyla; assembly: GCF_023851605.1. Classification (NCBI taxonomy): domain Eukaryota; kingdom Metazoa; phylum Chordata; class Mammalia; order Pilosa; family Myrmecophagidae; genus Tamandua; species Tamandua tetradactyla. The sequence goes on along the minus strand of NC_135337.1, from coordinate 41,541,439 downwards.
AGGTAGAACTATATCCTCACATTCAGTTGGATTCTCTTCCCCTCTACCTCAGTGGTGGGTTGGGGGCAGTGGGGAAGTAATATATAAGTTGAAGGGAGAGGATAGGGGGATGCAATGTCTCCCAACTTTATCCTGGGAGAAGGATCAAGGGGAACTTGTCTTTTCACCTCCCATGTCTTTGCCCTTCTTCCATAGTTTACCAGAAGCATAGAAAATGGGAGCATATATATCTGCTCTAACATATCCTAGATCGTGGATGACTCCAAGGGAACAGCACAGCAGTGACCCAAGAAGAGATACCCGTGGACGATCTCTGTTCTGCTCTAGAATGATTGGTCTGCCCCAATTCCCCACGCCTCCTCCCCCTCTGAGAAATAAAGAGTTATTAATAGACAAGAGAGTATCTGTCCTTTGGGAGGTGCTGTCTGAGTGATACCAGCTCTGGGCTCAAGCTCACTGGGTGAGAAAAGATTCCGTGAGCACGTGGGCAGTGGAACCCTGCTGCTTAGATTCAAATTCCAGGTGTGCACTACTAGCTGTGTGATCCTAAGAAACTCATTTAGCCCCTCTGTGCCTCAGTTTTCTCAGTCTAAAATGGGGTAAATGACAGTATTTACCTCATAGGGTTAATTTGGTCAGAATTAAATGAGTCAATTCACTTAACACATGCACAATAAATGTTAGCTGTTATTACGTGCTAACACAACAATCATCTATGAAGCAGCTGCTGCATATGAGATGCCAGGCCAGTCTTAGGCACATAAGCACGAGGCATGCGACAGTGATCTTAAGGGAGCTCACAGCCCACGGGGTAGATAGGCAGGTATAAAAACACAGGTATAGGCAGGTGTCTAAGGTGCACAAACGAGGGATGATATATTTCCTGATAACCCCGGGAATAGTTCAGCAGTGATGGAGAACTGCAAACTGAGTTAGAAGAAATGAGGCTGTGCTTTCCAGGCCACAGTAGGGGCAGGGGGAGTGGTGCTATTACAGGCAGAGAGCTGGCATGTACGAGGTCTGGGATGCACCCAGGGGCACGGCTCCTTTAGGACAGTGTTTCTTAAACTGTGAGCTGGAGAACTCATTTCAGGTGCTCTGACAAATCCAGAACTCTGCCCCGAAATCACTGAATGTAAGTTCCCGGGGTTAGAATCTAGGAAAATACATGTTCAACAAATGTCACAGATGATCCTTCTGTTTATTAAATGGTGAGAGGAATGACCCCCTGTGGAGTTACAGAAACAACCTCCCCACCCCCAGTAAGCCTTCAGACAGATGAACCGGAAAATATTAGATGAGGAAATAAAAGTAATAGATGTATAACAATATATCCTTCTTAAATTTTGAATGCCGAGAATTTAAAGTAAACTAGAACGCTAAGCAGCCATTAAAAGAACGTTGCAGGGTAGTATATTTTTTTATACAGAACTATGCTCATACAAGAAAAAAATACATATGCAGATTATCAGACACTGTGTCTACAGTCACATTTTTGTAAGAAAAGGTCTTTTTTTTTTTATGTTGAAGAAATATATTTTCAAGAGAAAAGTATCTTCACGAATATACCTTAAAATGTTAGTGGTGACGATCACCACTAGCCCATGGGAGTTTGTACGATTTTGTGTGTATGTGTGTGTATTTTCTGACTTTCCTACATGAATATGTATTTCATGTGTAAGTTTTAGAAAGCATTAGAAATTCATTTTCTTTAAGGCAAATAGCCAAAGCCAAACTGGAATTCTAATTCAGCGACCCGAAGCCGTGAGAACAGGAGGATTTGACCCTCAGGGCAGGAGGTGGTGACACAGCCCAGAGCTCTTCCCAGGGTGTCAGACCTTGGCTTGAGCAAGCATCCAGCAGCAAGGCCACCAGGGGAGAGCAGCAACCCAGGCGAGGCCCTTTGTGCCCAGGCGACCTCAGGTTAGGATCTCAGAGAGCCAGCTGCGAGAGCCTGAGGGAGCAGAGCTGGGGAAACCCAGCCTAGGCAGGCAGCCTGCACAGCAGGTTTGACATGGGCCAGATCCAGAGCACAGCTTGCGCCCGCCTGAGACCAGGTCCAATACCCCCCATCTCTCCTCAGGGCTTGGAAGTTTCTAGAATCCAGAGGTCAGGTTAAACCTCCCCCCACCCCCCGCCCCAATCCGCCTGGAGGCTCAGGGGTCTAGTGTTATAAAAATATTCTTAACATATTAAGGTACCCTCAGCAGAGCCAAATGGTTCCCTAAACCTGGGATCCTTCAAGTGTTCATATTCTATTTGTGAAATAACAATACGCTGTCTCGCAACTGCGAAATTATAATATTTTTCTACTTTGTGTTTCTAAAGTTAACGTAATTGAAGGAGTTGTCTCAGACTGGAGTTTGGAATCTGTGCTCCATATTCTATACCCCAGACTACACTATCATCCTGTGCCATGCAGTTGTTTAGTGAATGTCATCATGAATAAATTATGATATACAGGACGCTACCCTTTTACGTAAAATTATATGTATAATACAGCTGATACTGGGGATGGAAAAACTTTTCACTGGGCCTATATTGTTGTCTGTAAACCATGAACATTGAATTAACCCAATAAAAGTGACAATTCTGACCCTGGGCTATACCCATTACTCTAAGGTTACAGCTTGCAAGCCAACTCAAATTGTTCTCAATGTGGTACTTTACTGAAATACTTATCATCTGGAAACCGTATGTAGTGCATATTCTTAATAAATAATAACACATTTTATTTTGGTTTACTGAAAATTAACAGGGCATTTGGGAAATTGTTCTTACTGTGGGAGCCTGTTTCACATTTGCCTTGGCAGTACAATAGCTATGTAAGTGGAAAACAGGAGAGCCCATGGTTGTTGTGGGTGCGTCCCCCCCATGTCTGTGTTGGTATTCAGAGAAAGCCACGCAGCTGGTAACATTAATGACATCCCATATACTCAGAAGAGATGAAAGAAGCCAAACAAAGTTACAATGGGCTTAACCATATGAAAGTGTCATTCTAAGTTGATTAACTTTGCATTCAGACACATTAAATCTTCTTTGCAACTATATTCCAATCTGTAGTCCAAACAGCCTGCAGATTTTCAAGGCTTTTTAATGATTGCCTAAGACAGCTTTGTGAACATGCTGAGCTAGAAGGCAAAAAGCAGTGTGCATTGAGGGGGCTATTCTTACATCCATACCTATTCTTGAATTGTTCTTATGCACAAATCTCTGACAGTTCTGATTCCTCTCTACCCCAAGCTCTAGACGCATCCACTATAAGGTTTTCCCAGCCCTAACAGAACAATTAAGGGATCAACCTCAAGAGAACTAGTTGTAATTGGAGAAATTCATGTGTACATTTGGAGAGAGAAAGATAAGTATAGGATTCAAGGAAGAAGGGCGGGCTGGGACTGAGAAGTCTTTTGGATTTGAGAGGACAAACAAAAGCAGATTCTTTTTTAGTGTTCCCTTTGGTGCTTTTTCTTCTTCTTCTTGCTGGTCATTCAGTGTAAAAGCTGTGAGGGAAAGAGAGCCATATTCCAATTATATTTATCATCTTGCAGCCCTGCTTCAGCCTTGTCAATCTTCCCATCCCTTGCCCACTCTCTTTGCCCCCTGCCTTGTTACCCTGACATTCTACAAATGGTTTATTTTCATATTAAGAAACATTTCCAAATGTTTCTGTTGGTTTGCTTTCCATCTTAGTGTTGAATATACATTTTTGTTCAATCATTCCTATCAATTGTACTTGTGTGGGTTCAACCAGGGAACACTGAGAAAATAGATCATTATTCTTATCTAATGATGTGTTTTCTCTTTCTTGGATTTAGGAGAATTAGCTTTTCCCTACTTATCCCACCTCCCTTTCCACATGGCTGATCTCTGAATGATAATGTCTCTACCATCTACCCAAACACCCAATTGGAAACCAAAGTTATCTTCACCTTCTCCTTCTTCCTCCCTCTGCCCCAGCCACCCCAAACCCATGGCCAGCCAATTCTGCCTACCAGCGGACCCTCAAATTTTTCACCCACTATGAACTCCCTGTGTCAAGCCCTTATTATTTTCCCTCCTAACCAATCTGTCTGCCTTTAGTCTCTCTCTTTACAATTTACCTTACCATGCCACCAAAATATTCTTTCTAAAGTTCAAAGAAATCACACCCAGGCCTGCTCAATATCATTGAGTAGACTTCCATTTTCTAAAGGATTAGATACGCACTTGTAAAACAGCTGACCAAGGTGGTTAAAGCGAGGGCCCAGGATCAAAGTGTATTGGTTCAAATCCCAGCTGTTCCACTTAGTATCTGGGTGTCTGAAGGTGTTATCACCTAAGCCCTTTGCTTCTATGGAGAAGCTCTGTGGCTTCTCCACCTGTAACATGGGGTAATAACAATACCTTCCTCATAGGGTTATTGTGAGCTTCTGGAAAATGGCATAAAATGGTGCATTACATGTAATGAGAATTATAAAACCATTAGTTACATAAATAAATATAATCCCCAAGTATGGCACGGAGGCCCTTCACATTCTTCATATCCTCCACTGCTTCAGGCCACTCTGTTCCTGCACATGCTATTCCTTCTACCCCAAATACTCTTCTCATTGATACCTCCACATAGAGCAATTCTACTCAACCACTCATTTTTGGCCCATTACTTTACAATAGTCTGAGCCCATTGTGATATAATAGGGTTCAACTGCAGGCAGGGAAGTGATGTGGAAAGGAAGCCCAGGCCTGCAGTGCATCCTCACACTCCAGATTCCCTTGCTGCTACAGGTCTGGGTATGTGTGCATGCCCTGCAATTGGTAGCCTTTCTCTACCTGCCCCCACCTCCCTTTCCTAGGCTTTCTCTTTAGCCATGTTCACCTAGTCAGTGTGGTTGCCAAGGAAGTGTGGATCCTATAACCTTGAATTTCAAGGTCTGTCTTGGATTCACATCTATTAACCCCAGTTCTTAATGGCATTCATTAAGTATTAAAGGTACAACTGACATTGGAAAGAGAGAAGGAAGGAAGCAAGCAGAGAAGGAAGAAAAGAGGAAAATAAGTCACTAAAAATTGTGGCTTTCTCTATGCCAGGTGCTAAGTAGTTTACATGGATTAATTCAGTCCTAATAGCCCTAGGAGATGGGTACTGTTATTATCCCCATTTTACAGATAAGGAAAAAATAACTGAGGAACAGGGGTTAAGTGACTTTTCCACCATCAACCTGACCCTAGAGTCTGTACATTTCACTAGTCCCTTCCACTGGTCCCAAGCACAGTTCTCCCTCTCCCAATGGCCAGAAAATGCAGACTCAGGAAAGATTTATTACAGAGGCTTAGGTAGCAGGGAAGTAGGACAGGAAGTGTACAGGCTGCGTTTGAATGCTATCTCTAAGTCCTACTAGTGAAATTCCATTGCACAAATTACTTAACATATCAGATGCTCATTTTCCTTAACTGTAAAATAAGCATAAGAATGCCCACCTCCCACCTTCTAGAGTTATTGAATGGGAAAGGAGAAGTCCATAGCTACAGTTGCCGTGCTTTGCACACAGTAGGACCTCAATATAAAGTTATGATTATGACTAGCCTCTTGGCTTGGAAAAGAAGGTTAATTATTCAAATTTCCATTCTTGGCCATTTTAAGGCACAGTCTTAACACTCTTGTAATACATCAGTTTGGTTTGGCTAAGAACCTTATTTAAAAGAAAATGTTTTATGTGTGTTTGAACCAAAAGTGCTCAAGAATATTAGGGGAGGGGAGACAGGAATCTCTTGCAAGTGTGAGGAGCAAAGAAAATATAATCCAACATTCAGGGAAAAGCAAAATACTTTCATTCATATTGCAAAAACTAACAAAACTTCCACAGTCAAAGCACTAACAATTTTGTGTTATGGGTTTCAGTTTAGAATTTGAGAGAAGGCAACTTGAATCAAGTCCAACAATTCTCTCATATGCATAGGTGTGGAAAACCAAAAGGAACTGCTGAAACACAGCTGGAGTATTGGAAGAGTTTCATATTAATCTTAATTTGATTTTAAATACCTGATCATATTTGCAACTAAAGAAGCCACAAACAAATGAAAAATTAAATATTCTAAAATTAAACCTTTGTTGATAGGATTTAACCTTGTCTGTTTTTCTTGTGGTATTTAAACATTTTTGAATGATCAAAGACCAGTCCAAGTTTCCACACACACACACAAATTTAGAAGCAGTTACAAGAAGTAACTTAATTTATGGCAGTAAAGACCAAGTACATTTTTCACATGGCATAAATAAAAGTAGGTCAATGAGGGAAAGGAACTAGAGACAGTAAGGCTGTCTAAACATTACAGCGATAAATGACAAATCCTCCTTCAAACAATTTTTCCACCATTTCTCTTTTTATTTAGCAATATCCTCCATTTTTGCATTTAAAGACTATTCAGTTTCCAAGATACCAGGTTTTTCAGCCATGTTCATCTGCCCATTTTTATAGATAGAGCTAAAATAATCCCTGGTGATAAACTGTTTTCCACAGTCAAAGGACAAACTTCTTTCTCTTCTTTACTGTAGTCCTCTAGAGCATACTCTGCATTTATTCTCTGGGCAGAGTTCCAACTGATAACCAAGGGAGGCCTGCTGGCGGAATTCATGTACAGAAAACTTCATGCCACTAATCAGAGAGGAAAATTCAGTCCAGGCTCAGCTGGACATTCCAGAAAGAGGAAAAGAAATAAAAAGAATATCAACAATTGGAGGAAATGCTATGACTCTGCAAGCTTAGGCTTTTCAGGAATTGTATAAGATATTCTGCGATGGGCTGCATGGTGGATGAAGCAACACAAAGTAATAATAAAGGGGATGAGGTCTAAGGAAAAAAGAAAAATAAGTCAAGGGACTCATATCAACATCCAATTTTGTTCCAGAAAGCCATTCTGATGAATCTTATGGGGCATTCAGATGAATGTGTTGTGTACTTAGCTGAGGCTGGCCTCCCTACATGGGGAGAAGGACTAACTAACTGTGTAAACTCTAGCAAGTGTCTGGCAGCCTGGTAGGTTTTCCTCCTTGACCTTCCCACACCCACCCCTTCCTTTACTGCAATTCCAAACTTCTGGCTTTTCCTAATCTCCTCTTAGCTCCTCTCTGGAGTGTTGTATGACATTCATGTTGAGTGTGTGACTGCTTGGCAATAACATTCAGGCCTCACCATAATTGACCATCTTCCCGTCAACACTTCTGCTCATTGGCAAAGCTTGTCCTGAGGTGTGGACCTAAGCCCTGTCAAAAGGAGTGTAATTGCTAACTCCTATCAGATAGATGTACTCTCAACAAACCAAATCCTCTAGCAGACCATTTATCAATTCTGACCATTTCTAGAGCCAACAAGTAAAGGAAGACATTTGTAAGTGAATGGTGCAGTCGTCCATGTCTTTCAACACATTATGATTTTGAATAGTCTGCTTTGATGTGGCATTTGATAGCCTTAAAACCACAGACACCTAAAGTACCTTTCTTGGAAATAATTTAGGTATTTCTCCCTTGCAGGCTGCAGAAAATGTAATTATAAAACATGCCTAAGGGATAGATCCTTCTAAGCATATAAAAATAACTATTTCTCCACAAAATTATCTTTTCAACATATCCCATCCAACCTTGGGAAACAATGCTTCTGGCTGTCATCTTAGGGTCTGAGGGCTCTAATGTTCCTTACTTGTTTCCTCACTCCTAGAATTCCCCCTAATACTCTAATTGAATTCCTTTGCCTTGCTTAAAACATTTGCTTGAGCTCTTAGGGTCAAGCCCACATCCCTGAACGTGACCTGAGGAGTCTGTGTGATCTGGCCTTTGTTTAGATCTCCCTTTGCCAGCTAGGTTCTACCACTCTGGCCTCAATCCAGGACCTCAAACTAGTCATTGCCTCTCCTCCTCTCCTGACAGGCTGTCACCATGCCTGGATGACCTTCCCTAATCCCAACCACCACCATCACTGAATCTACACTTGAAGCTTTAAAAAATCACTTCTGCAGCCTTTCCTGGTTCCTAAAATGTCAAACTCTTCCCCTGAAGAGTTTCCGCAGGCCACTGCATTTCTGCTCGTAACATTTATAACACTTTGCCTTCTTCCACTGGAAGGAAATCTCATGAGGACTGGAACTGTGCATGTTGTGCCCAACGCTGTATCTTTGGCACTTAGCTAGAATCCTAGCACCTGTGTCCTTAGCACCTAGCCTAGTCATGAAATGTAATAGGCCCTCAATATGTATTTGTTGAATGAAGGGGAAAATGAATGAATGATTTATTGTTCCATGTTTTTTTTTTTCTTATTGTAGAGATTGACAACTCATAAAGCCATGATTCATGTATTTCTTTTTCCACAGCACCTACCACAGTATCTGGCATGGAGCATATAGTCAATACATCATGGCTGGATTGAGTTTGGGTTCAACCTTCAAGGCCAAGTTGGCCTGTGAGAATAGAGGTGTGTGTGTGTGCGTGTGTGAGTGTGTGTGTGTGTACATGTATGTTTTCATTACAAATAAAACTGTAACTTAACAACTTTCTTATGAATACTTCTAAGCAGAAAGCTAGCAAGTAAGCTCCAACTTAAAAATGAATTAAAGAACAGAAGCAAATGAACTGCTTACAAATCCTGTGTTGCCTAATTCCTTCCCTACTTATAATGGCAGTGCTTTCTCTGTGAAGTAATTTTCTTTTGGTAAAAGAAGACCAGCTTCCCTGACCCTAGAAAGAAAAGAATTAGTGATTTCTCTGCCTGTGAGTTGACAAACAGCACTTACGTCTCGCTCCTCTGATCTCCAGCAGTGAAACAAATAGACTCTGAAAATAATCTTTTTTTTTTTTTAAAGAGGTCAGGGAACCAGAGAATTCCTGTACAGTCAGACTTCTGGATAATTCTTCATTTTGTTTTTCTTCCAGGGGACACATCGGTACCCTGCTGTCCATACAAACCTCCCACCCATAAGCTTAAACAAAGTCTTTGCTCAGCCGGCAACACCAGACTCAGCAGCAGAGTGAGCATCTCCTCTCCAGAGGCTGACTCACTGTGCTTCTCTTCTCTGTCGCTTGCCATTGTCATGAACAATCACAGTAATCTCCAGTAAGAGTATCATTCAAATCTGCCACCTCTATTACCTGGTAGTTAGGTGTCGTGGCAAGATGTTTCTCTTTACTTGATCTGAATGCACCCTTGATATACAAGAGGGAAGTGAAGTGAGGAACACACTCATGTGATTCTATCACATCAACTGAATCCAAAAGGTCCGTTAGATTCTGTCCTCCCTCCTGCCCAACTTCATTCAACAGGTTCTTTATTATTTCTTATGGATGGCATCAAGCAAAACTTTTAGTGTGGATGGTGTCAGTCTCAGAACTTTTGGATTTTCAAGGTGGATGCTTATGTAGATTTGTCCTTGCTTAGCTTATCATTTATTTTTATCAAAAAGACATGGGTTAAAGAATACCGACTGGCATGTATTTGCAGAATGTCTCACAAATTGAATTTTAAAAATTAATTATGATAGAGAGTGTAGTAATAACAATAGTAATAACTAACATTTATTAACTCATAAAAAGTTTAAGAATCCATTTTTATCCACTTCCTACGACCACGACCGTGTAGAAGATATGCAGCGGTCTGCGATACACATAATGTACATTACTTGTTGACAAGAATAGCAAAATATAGGTTAGCTTTTGGGATTTTCAAAAATTTATGGAAGACGTTTCAACCTGCATATACAAAATGCCTGAAATAATAACCTTATTGGAAAACCTAGTGCATGATACCAGTAGACTATTATGTTGTACTTCCCACCCTCTCAGTCTCAGCTCTGAGTCCCACTGTGGCTATGGCAGAGTTCCATGAGGACGTCTATGGCAAACATGCTGTTTCAAGTGCATTCTGGGTGACTTTAGCTTTCTATCTCTGGACTTTTCCAACTGTAAAGATTTTCCGGCATTACTCTGTAAGACACTGGTACAGCCCAAATGTCTTCTTGCCATGCACCCATGTGTAGGGTCCCATCAGATAATCCTCAGTCATTGGGTACCAAAAGCGAGTGAAGAAATGACTTTCCCTATCACTCCTCAGGTGGGTAATTCTGAGAGACATTCTCTATACTCCTTAGAAGATCCTAGCAGCATCAAACTCCAGGGCCCCACAGACATGATCAGTTGACGATATATCCTTATTTTGGTTTTCTTCCTTTCCTGTTGCAGACTCAGCCTCACTCCTGTTCCAAGGTGTGTATTCTGACTCTACTACCTATAAGACAAGTGACCTTGGTCAAGTTACTTCAATTCTCTATACTTCATCTGTAAAATAAAGATAATTCTTGTGTCTTAGTTTGCCAGGGCTGCTATAACAAATACCACAGATAGGTTGGCTTAAACAACAAGAATTTATTTCTCAGAGTTTTGGAAGCTAGAAGTCTAAAATTACATTGTTGGCAGGATCATGCTTTCTCTGAGGTCTGTAATGCTTTGGCGGTGGCTTGACCACAATCTATATCTCAGTCTCTACGCCATCGCACTGCCACCTGTCTCCTTTTGACTCCTACCCATTGTGTCCAAATTTCTTCTGCTTATAAGAATTCCAGTCATGTTGTATTAAGGCCACTCTGATTCAGTTTGGCCTCACCTTAACTAATAATATCTTCAAAGGTCATATTTAAAGTGAGTACACATCCCCAAGTCTGGGGTTAGGACTTGAACATGTCCTTGTGGGGAAAATGATTCTATCCATGATACATACAGAGCATTTATAATTGCCAGGTACATAAGTGCTCAACAAATAGTAACTAAAGTAAATTATATTTAAGAGAAAGCAATAAACTCTGAGAGACCACAGCATGTGGGAGCTTGTGAGTAACATTCTATGACTAAGTGGGGACTAAGTGGGGGATTACACTTAATCTAAATGGGGGATCTAGAGGAAGTGAGGTTGGCAATATAGTCAGAGGCTCAATCAGGGAGGACATGCTTAAGAATTCTTGCTTTCACCTGAAGGTGATATGAAGCTATTGAAAGTTTTAAGCAGAAAAGTAACCTGATCAGATTTCTGTTTTCAGAAGATCATTCTGGAAGCCATGAAGAGATGACTAGGAGCTAGGTAGATCATATTATGGTGAATATAATAAAGCTGAATTGTACTCATGCAATTGGTGAATCAGCAGGGCTATTTAAAGTGCAGTCCTTTCTCATCAGCTCTATTCACCCCACAGTAAGGAAATGATCTCAAAAGGAGAAGGCTCATAAGTTTCTTTTTCATTCAAGCATCTGTGAACAAAGGATGCAATGATAGTCTTGAGATGTATGTTAGTTTCCTATTTCTGTTGTAACAAATTGCCGTGAATGGTACTTAAAACACCACACATTTATCATCTTATAGTTCTGGAGGTCAGAAGTCCAAAGTGGATATCACAAGAACAAAGTCAAATTATTTTGCAGATGGAAAAAATAATTCTGTGAGAACTCAAGGAACTCACCCGAGGTCATAGCACTTCCATTGCTGTGCAGGAAAATTAATCATGCCCATCAGTGGCCCCATTTGTAACATCCCCATAAGCATATTTGTTTCTAACAATGGCTTAGCTCTTAAATGTTTGAATTTATCTAGACCCTGTAGTGATGGACTCATAATACAATCATACATCAGGAAAAAACATACAAGTTTTACTTTAATTAAAATAAGCTTATAGTAAAGACTATAATGTTCTCCCTGGAATTTATGAGTGATTTAATAAAATTTTGATAGACTCTGAAAAGTCTTACACCTTGCTTCAGGCCTCTCTCTCCCCCAGTTCATCATTTCATGGCTGGGAAAGATCTTGAAACAGATCATTATAGTTGAATATCTGGGGGGTTAAAAAACACTTCTGCATATTGGTATTGTTGCCAGAATATATATAAAATATGAGTTTTCTGAAACATCAGATGGAAACAGCATGTCCCTTCACTTTTTTTTTATTTCCTTAAGCTATTTTTTTTTTCCATTGCTCTTATTCTAGCAAGAAGCAACATGAAGTTTTCCTAATAAACTAGGGAAGCTTCTGGATCAATGTTCCCCATGTTGTGGCATCCCCAGATACATGTTAATAAACCCAGGCATACCCCATTTCTTCTGCCTCTTCTTTGCTATCTGAGTAGAGGTTTTGCTGTGTAGCAAAATGTCTCAGTGTGAATTCCCCCCTAAGATGAAGCCAGTATTTTGAAGAATAAAAGGGACTATAGATGGTGCCATTCTGTACATTTTGAGAGAAATAATATCAATGCTACATCAATTAGGCACTTGTTTCTGTAATGTAGAGAATGAAGAGGAAGAGCATGTCTCCAGCTTTCTAGAGTGTGTTATTCTCTTCTCAGACTGAGACGAATGTTCAAAGGTTTACTCTTTTGCTTTTCAGTTTGTTATAATGTATGTACAACTGGAAGTTGAGATATAAGGACTCAGCTGAGTATAAACAAATAAAATGTCCTTTGTGGTCCTCTCCACGTTCTCAGTGGGGAGGTGGGACAGCGTCAAGGTGATCAAATGTACATGGTGCTGGAGGAAATCACACTCAAGGCTAAAAGGATCCTGTTGACAAAAGAGAAAAACACATCAACCATTTTTTCTTTATAAAAATGAAGAGATAATTGATGTCTTTCCCATGTCCCTCAGGAACCCCAGAGAAACAGGACAAAAAATATCATGTTAGGGGAAAGAAAAAAAATTAGTTGAGTTGCTGGAGGTCACAGTCTGAGCATTATTCTTCCTGGAACCCTAAGTGCTTAGAATGTGACCAATGACCAGTAAATTGTTAACTTAATGGAAGTGAAATCAATAGTACTGAATTATAGAGCTTGGAACAAGAGACCTTTTCACATGGAAACGGTATTATTGAGATAGAACTTGTCTGGGGATAGTCTTCTATGTCAGGCCCATGTTGAACTCCAATGTTAAACTCCACGAGAGCCACGGATCCTAAGGACCATGGACATCACCCAGAGCATCCAGAGAGCCATCACTGGGTCCTAGAGACAAGATGGACTACAGCAGCACTACCATAGGACTCCTCATGCTTCTCCTGCCTGCACCATGACACTTCACCTCCACAAGCCTTCATGGTTCTTTCAAATGCATATTTTTTAAATGCTTGTTTTAGTTTGCTAGGCTGCTAAAAACGAATAACATGAAATGGATTGGCTTTTAACAATGGGAATTTATTAGCTTATAAACTTACAGAGTTGAGGCTGTGCAAATATCCAAATTAAGATACCATCAAGATGATACTTTCTTCTGGTTGCCAGTGATCCTGGACTCCTCTGTCACACAGCAAGGTACATGGCAGCATCTGCTGGTCTTTCCCTACTCCTCTGGCTTTTATTGCTTTCAGCGTCTTGATTCCATGGCTTTCTCTTGCTCCCTCTATATTCATTCCATTTATAAAGGATGCCAGTAGGAGAATTAAGATCCACTTTGAGCCATACCTTACCTAAAGTAACCTAATCAAAAGGTAACACTTACAATAACTTTATACTCACAGGAATGGATTAACTTTAAGAACAAGATTTTGCGGGTATATACAGTTTCAAACCACCACAATGATTCAGAGCTTTTAAAAAGATCTTAGAGACAGAGAGCAACACACACACACACACACACACACACCACCACCACCACTACCACCACAACCACCACCACCACACCATGCAAAAGTTAGAAGATCTCCAAATTATTTTGTTTTTTTCCCAAAATGAAATTTTATCTGGCCACATGGCATCCCTCAGGCAAAACTTTTCCTTGAGCCAAATGCACTTGGGCAAGTAGAATCAGATAATATCAATCATTGCTTTTAGTCAGAACATCAGACAATGGCAAGCTCACTAGGAAGATGACCAAGATTTTCTGAGTGCTTATTATATGGGAGTGCCATGCTCTGCACTGTTGGTATTTTATAAAAGAGTTGGAAGAGAACTTCTTTACATGGAGCATTGCACGGTAGACTGAGCATTGGATATGGAGCTAGAACACCTGGGTTAGCCTTTGTGCTTTTCAGACAGATCATTTGAAATTCATAGATTTTGTTTAAACTTTCTTCTTCTCAACTAAAATAATATTTTGAATGTGTGAAAATATCAGATTACACATGAAATGAAATGTGAAAGTGTGTTGCAAGCTGTAAAGTAAATATGAATGTTGGTGCTTAACATTTTTAAAACCCAAGTGGGGAGAAACAGCCTAAATGTATCAGACTGAACACTTGGAGAGCAGGGATTGTGTCATATTCCCTTATTGAGCCTCTAGTGCACAACCCAGTTTCTCGTACTTATAGACATCTACAGCTATCTGATGAATAAACAGAAGAATAAATGATTTTGTGAATGAATGATGTAAGAATGGTTACAAATAAAAATATTGACAAGTGAAAAATAATAGTATAAATGGTGAATTTGTATCAGTAGTCAGGAAGACAAATGTTTGAAGAATGTTCCTCAATGAGAAAAAAAAATAAGAAATAAAAAAAAGAAACTGATGGGCTAAGAAAGAAGGAGGGAGCAAGAAGACAAGTGCTGACGGGAAAATAAAGCCAAATTAGTTTGGAAGTCATAAAATGTATGCTGGAAATGGAAAGTGCACAGTTGACTGGAGCAAAGGGCAGATGGAAAAGTACTAAGCAATAAAGTTTTCAAGATCCTGTGAATGAGAAAAAGGACAGTGGGAGGACAGTGGATGGAGAGCCATAAATGCCTGTGTGAAATGTTCTCCATTGTTTTGGGGACTGGGTGTGTGTGGAGACCAGTAGTGAGTAATGAGAACTTCACAGGCCTCATAGCAGAAGCAATTGCACAACTGACTTCAGAAGGAAGTCCATACAAGCTCTAGAATAAGAAATAAAAGCTATGGGCCACAGAGGATTCAATTGATGTAAATTTAATAGCAAACTGGTAGACTTTCAGGAGGTAACTCCTGAGCAGGAGTTTGAAGCATGATTAGGATTTCACAGGTGGAGGTTGGCACACAGTATAAATAATATGGAGTTAGGGAAGACATGCTGAATTTGATTTTAAAAAGAAATAGGATTGTAAGCAGGACAATTGTCTAACAACTTCTACTTGATCATCCAAGCTCCTACAAATTTGGCCCACATCGAACGCTTCTTTTGGGCTTTCACACTGCATGATAATACATTTAACTGGACCTTGTCTGCCTTCTTTCACTGCTTGTTTGAATTTGTTTTAGTCTTATCTTATGCAAGCAGAAGGTAATACTTAAACAATCCTTCCCTTGCACTTCTCGGGTCCTGTCAGCCACAAACCTGTGCTTTTAAGTCAGCATGAAACACCCATACAGAATTCCCCCAGTAACCCATTCATGGAGCCACTTACTCCCATCTGTGTTTGCAGCCACTCCCCCTGGTCCCTTCACTCTCATTCTTAACCTGCTGCCACTTTGAGCCATCCCTGTTTGGTCCCAACTCTTAGCTCTGTCTTGCCTCTCCATCGCTTTTTATCCCTGCGTAGTTCAAAGTTGCATGTGGACCCACTGACCTTTAGCTTCTGCTCCAGGGCTCTGATTTAGATCCCCCCACCTGCTACCCTGATGATGGCTATCCTGGGTAATGTAGCCATTGTATCTTCCAATCCATATGCACCATCTCCTAGCCCTGATCTGTTCATTTTCTAAGCCCAGAGGAAAAGAAAATCAGCCACTACCTCTAATATAGCACTAGAAACAGAGTAGGCTCTTAGTACACATTTTACATACTTAAAATGAATTAATCGGGCGGGCCGCGGTGGCTCAGCGGGCAAAGTGCTTGCCTGCTATGCCGGAGGACCTCGGTTCGATTCCCGGCCCCAGCCCATGTAACAAATACGGAGAAACAGAATACAAGAAAATGTTTAAAGATGTTTCCCTTTCTTCCTTCCTTCCTTCCTTCTATCCTTCCTTCCTTCTCTCTGTCTTTCCTTTAAAAAAAAAAAAAAAAAAAAAAAAATGAATTAATCACAAAGATCTTTGGCAACTTTTTTCTTCTGGCAGCTATGTAAAGTTCCTGGGGGATACAACGTATATCTACCAGCAGTCTTGGGCATGCATCACACCCCCCTTACTGAAACCCACCCCCCAAATTCAAAGAATAAATCCTGTGACCTCTGTGGAGGCAGCCTACTTTGAGGGGCCTGCGCCCCAAGGACAGCACTAGCGGCACGCGAACTGCATCTTAAGCATAGCACATGGTGAGAACTCTGTATAACTTCCCTGTAAGTTAGACAAGTACTTATAATGAAAGGTTTGTGAGTTCAGAAAGCCCCGGGGTATTTGAAAAGACAGTTCAGCTTCCTGTCTGGGAAGAAAGTGACAGTTCTCCTCTCTGGGATTAAGCTTCAGATATTCAAGAGGAAGAAAAGAAAACTTCTGAGAAACGCGTCGGACCCACTGCAGAAAATGTGGTGCCTCGTGAGCATTACTCCTGTGGAATCACACGCCTAATACATTGACAGGGCTCAGGGGGGTTGGACATCATTTCAAGAAAGGACGATGCCTTTTTCGTTCCAAATACCACCGCACAAGCAGCACCTACACCCACTCATGGATGGATAACAGCATGGCCAATATGCTCACCTTCCACAACAAACACATTTCCTAAAGATTTTTCAAACTTTCACCTCCATCCAAGTCTCAGTCATCCTCACACCTCACTTGAACAGCTGCAGCCACTTACAGACGGCTTTCCCTGCCCGGGAACTCGCTCCCCTCCAGTGTGTTCTCACACTCTGGAAAGTGATCTAAACCTCAAATCTGACTATCCCGTTCTCTGCTAAAAATCTTTAAATGGTTCCCTGTCACCTGTAGGATAATGACCAAGCTAATTATCACAGCATAGGAAGTTTTCTACGAGCTGGTTTCTGCCCCCCACCCCATACCCCAGACCCTCACCTTCCCACCTGTCCCCACCCCTGTTTTGCCTTTTCCTCTTCACTCCTTGAAACACGTTTCCACTCTTTCTTCACTTGGATAATTCCATTTTCTTCCTTCAAGATTTAGTTCAGCTATTAGATACTCCAGAAAAAAAAGTCCACTACTCATGGGCTTAAATGCCAGCTGTCTGTGCCACCCTACCACCTTCAACTGCCCCTATTTGAGCACTTCCTGGTCTCCCTGCTTGTTTTCACAAGTTTACAGGTAATATCTATCCCATATTCTGACCCATGGCAGAGGACTTAAGGCAGAGCAGATCCTCATAAATGTAGGTAGCTCTAAATAAGATCTTCTAAAAGTCGAATCATTTCCAATGTCTTTAGCACAATGGTGACCCCTAAATAAACATCTCGTGAATAAATAAATGTGAGTATATTAACCAAGCATTTGCAGACAATGAATAAAAATGATGTCGAGGCTCAGGTAAGGTGGGGTTAATGGATGACATAATCAGGAAAACAAAGGCAGCTTGGATTCTAAAGTAAAATGAACTAAGAGCAAAACTGAGTCAAAACTTTGAAAGTGAGGATTTGATGCTTTCAAATGCTAATGAGCTACAAATCAAAAATTTTGAAAAAGTAGTATGAGCTTTACATTTCTGAAAGATATAAGCATCTTCTCCAATCCTCCGGAATATTGATTTATTGTATTGGTGACTGATAAAAGAAAGACTGACCCTGGGAATGATTTAATTAGAGAGAGTCTTTAAGAAGTAACAAAAGTATCACTTACCTGTCCATGAAAATAGTGGTTTGAAAGAGAAAGAGATGGAACATATAAATTTATGTAGTCTTTTGGTGCTTTTGATGGTATGCCTTACAAAAGTCTAATGTAAGGTAAGAAGAGAACAGAGAAGCGTTTTTTTTGTTTGTTTTTTTTTTCACATCAGCAGACTCCAGGAATCGAACCCAGGTCTTCAGCTTTGCAGGCGAGAATTCCTGCCACTGAGCCACTGTTGCACTGCCCCCAGAGAAGGTTTTTGATTAAATAACAAAGTTGGATTAATATTTAAGGGGCAGTACATTTATGCGTGTGAGCACTAGAGAGGAGAGACATGACTATGAGAAAAAATGAAAGGTTCAGCATTAACAGTGATTTAGTTCCATTTGTTCTGTAAGGTCAGTGGTAAGAAATGTATGATAAGGCATAGAAGGTCAGCCTCTCCCTCTCAGTACTTAAGACATTCCTAAGTTGTAAATTATCACTTCTGAGATCCTCATTAATTATTCCCATAGACCCACTTACTTCCACTGACCCTTTTACTCTAGTGAATAGTACCATAATGAATTGAATGGCAGATGCATAGATAATTAATTTACAGTTTAGAAAGAGCTTTGTCATCAAAAGAAATCAGTTTAGTGAACCAGATAGACGAGGCAGATAGAAGAATGTGCTGGAAGCATTCAGGACTAGTGTTAGGTCAAGTATGAGAGGAGATGAAGCTGGCCTCACTCTCTCTTTGCACTTGATCTACAGTGCACCCTTCCAGACCACCCCAGCAAAACACAAAGTGGAGGCCAACTTGAGCAGAAAGCCACTTTCCAGTATATGTTGTTATTTCAAATCCATGCTTAAAGCGATCCAATGGAAGAAATTTTCCAGACAATGACCAGCTTGTCTGCCCAGAAGCATTTATGAAAGGTGAAAAGATTATTCCATGATAAAAGAGCTGGCTTTGTTCATGATTAAATGGCCAATGTAAAGAGTTAAAGCTATATAATAGAGCTTTATAATTTTAATATATAATTATATATTGTAATTAAATATAATATTTAATAAATGAGAGTAGATTTTTATCAGTCTTGTTCAAAGTTGCTACAGAGTACTTAGAAGTTTGTGTCTACATGTGCTTTTCATTCAGAAAAATCCATTTCCAACTCAGTAACTTGGGAACAGGGCTACTTGGTCTGGGCTCATCATGGAGCTTTAGCATCTGGGTTAGTTCCTTCTGGGAGTGAACACAAAAGAAGATATGGAAAGGATTCTAGGGCATGGGTCACACCAGCACAGCTGTAGACACTTAATGTAAGTTTATAGGTCCCTAAGGTCATTTAACAGTGTGCATCTTTACTTTCAACCTCAGATTTTTCATCAGTAAAACTAGTGCTGAGAATTGCTGTCACATTGTTCCTCCCTATATATCCCCATAGGATAGTCCCAGATATCCTATCAGTGTGTTAGAAGCTCCACAAGAAGGAAAGTGAAAAGTAGACAACTGAATCCAAATATCCTTTATACTTTTTGGATGCAAACAGACTGAGCATATATCCTAAGTGTGGAATCAAATACTAGTCAGTGAACAAAATTTGGGTGTCACCATATGAGTTTCACATCCTTGGGCCCTATGAGATTTCTCACTGGGCCACTTTTTATCCTTTTGCAAATAGAGGTGGTTAGACCAGAACCAAGAATCTCAAATGCAAATGTCTTTAGGAGACAAGCATGTAGCATAAATGAATGAAGCACTATAGATGTAAGACAATACTGAGCAGTGGGAACTTTGCAGAACTGGTAAGCAAATAGTCTTCCAAATAGGTTCAATCTTGATTTTTCTTAAAAAGTGCTTTAAGTGCCAAATCAAATAAATTTAGTTCCTGAGTCAGCTCATGGGCCTGTGTTAGGAGATGGTTTGACCTCTTTTAGGAGATGGTGTCCCTCTTCATGGATTTACACCAATGTTGCAGAGCAGTAGGATCTAAAATGTTCCAAGGCTCTGGACAACACACATCTTTTTTTATCAATGTCATCAAAGGGGTAAAAGGGTACTTGATCTTGAACAATAAATGCAAAACAAATTCAACAACAAATGTGGAAAATCTGAAGTAGAAAATCTATCAGCATGCAACCCTTGCTGTGATGATACTCAACTTGATCAGCCAAGAGATATGCTTCTGTGTGTATATGCCAAACAACGTAGCTTCAGAGGGAACTACAGAGAAACAAGAGAAGTTCCAGAGATTGAGCCACTTTTTGGAAGAAATGCGTCAGGCAAATTTCAACACAAAGCAACATGATTGAAAATGTGAACTCATGCCTTCATTTAAGGAAGACATTATAATTATCTACTGGGTAGTGTGTACAAGATGTTCTGAGATCTTAAATGAAGAAAGAGCAACTATTTGTGAGGAAATCTAGGAAAGCTTCCCAAAGGAATTGATACTTTTTTTTTAATTCCCAAAAGAATGAATCTTGAAGCATGAATAGATGTTTGATGGGCAGACAAGCAGGGCAGTACATCCCAGGGAGAGTGAACAACATCATACAAAGGCAAAGAAGCTGGGAAAAGCTAAATATATTTGGGAAGCAAAGTTCAATCTGGCTGGGCAGGACCAACAGTGTAACTTGGAGAAAATAAACAGATGTTGTGGAACCAAGGACCAGCTAAGTGACTCCAGGCAATTTATTTTATCTCTCTGAGAAATACTTTTCAATAAAAATGATAACATAATACCTACCTCACGGGGTTACTGTGTGAGTTAAAAGAACTATGGTATCTGGAAGAGTACAGCTCAGAATCAGTCCTCAATAAGTTTATTGTTTTAAAATGTTTAATGCAAAATAAGCTGACAATTCCAAAGCAAAATGAAACTGCACTGCTGTTACTGATTCAGCTAGATTTTAATCTTGCCCTGCATTATTGTCTTAGTAAGGGTGCTGTAGTACACAGCCCCTCTCTCCATTCCCCCAGCTGCCAGAGGTGCTGGCTATGGATGGTTAGCTGCTGCACCCAATCTAAAATTTGCTCCCATATCCAAGGTTACACTTTCTCCCTAGGAGCAACCCACAGTGAGTGACCAATCAAAGAAACATTCCCAACCATCTTGCCTCTGTTTAGCACAACTCTATAAGGACATACCAGTTCTAGAACTCCCCATGGGATTGACTAAAGCCTCTGTTACAACTGTACAGTAGCTCAACTTTTCCTTCTGTCTCATCCTGCTTTCCTCAGTCCCTAATGGGTGACATTCCTGAGAGTATTCACCACTAAACTTTCTGTACGTGAATCTCCATCTCAGTGTCTGTTTCCAAGGAATCCAATCCAAAGCTGTCACTCTGTTAATTTGCTGCAGCACTGAACCTGAGTTCAGATTCATGACACTGATACATCCATAATATCACTTTGAAAGTTAACTAGGTCTTAAAGCACATCAGCCTTGCCCTGGGCTGAATTTCACCATAAAGTTGAATTCAGTGACTTCAGAGTACTCTTAGTGGTATTTATTCTATAGAACCACTAGGTTATAAGCTTTAGAGACTCAAGTAAGAAACAATATGAGACCATTCTGTGCCCTCCAGATCCATTAGAAGCGACCAAACAAAGAAAAAAGATTTCAAAACACACAAGACTATGCATTCTCTAACCCTTCAGCTTTGTAGGAAAGATTTCTTGTCCTAAACCATTTCTGGGTTAATGTAAATGCACACCTGAGCTTAACAGCAGAAAATCTAACTAAATGCTCTTATGTCAATTATAGGGAAATGTTCTTTCACAGGGAATTAGGAGGCCGCATTTGAAACATTTGATCCTCTAAAGAAAATGTATTTGAGGAATGGGAAGTGAAAAAGCCTAGAGATGCATTTGTTTCCTTTCAGGTGAGAGACAGGACAAAGTCTTGCATAAGACAGCTACTAGAAATACAGGCTGGCCTCTTCAGAGCTCTTGTGATAGAATCTGCTCAGGTCTTTCCTTCCAGGAGTGGCGGAAGGCACTTCTGAAAGCAGCCTGAATTTGCCCCAACCCAACCACTAAACAAAATGAAGAAAGGCTGTTTGCTCACAATACCAAAGAGGATTTGTGTTTATAAAGTACCCAAAGTTGTATTTAGAAATACAACTTGTTTCTTGATTCAGTAAACAGATAGAAATTCACAGGGGTGAGACTAGCTCTCTCACATACTTTACCATACTTTACACTTTGTGGGGAAGTCAGCAAAGAACTTCACACTTCATTGAAAATCCATTAAAACAATTACCAGGTCATTAGCACGAACTTTTAAGCACTAGCTTTCAAACTGGCTTACTAAAGTAAGTGCTTTGATAGAGACCCTCAGCTCCCTAAGAAAGCACAGTCCTGTGGAGCTTTGGTAGACATCCAAAGCAGACAAAAACACAATTTTAAAAAAAGGAGACCCAAAAAAGTGACTTCTCATGGGGAAGATAAAGGAAGCATCATACACAAATCATTTACAGAACAGTGTAAGTTACATATTATAGTAAGAATATAGTATTTGCATCATTGTTCCCCCAATTTTATCTAGCAAAGTGTAGTAGATGGTCAGTAAATGTTGGCTGATTCAGAATGTGGCTCCCAAAGCAATCATAAATATCCACTGAGTGACTACTGAGGCTTTCAATACTATTTAAATGCCAATGATTCCCATGTTTATCTCTAGCATAAACCTCTCCCTTTAACTCCACTCTTGTATTTTCAGCTGCGCATTTTATATCTCACTTGGATGTATAATAAACCTCTTAAATATAACATGTCCAAGACTGAAATTTGTTCTTCCCTCAAACTTACCCTAACCTCAGGCATCCCCATATCAGTTAATGGCAACTCCATTGCTCTAAGAGCTTAAACCAGAGTTCCTTCTCTTTTTTTGTTTTTTTTTTAATTATAGTATAAGTGATGTATGATAAACTGCACAAATTTAAAGTGTACCATTTGACAAATTTTCACATATGCATACACACCTGAAACCATTATCCACATTTCTTCAAGTCCCTTTGTAATACCTCCCTCCTGTCCCTCACACTTTCCCTCCATCCCTTGCCAAGTAACTACTGATCTGCTTTCTGTCCCAATAGATTTGTTTGCATTTTCTAGGTCATTATATAAATGCAATTATATACTAGATACTCTTTAGTCTCTGGCTTCCTTACATCAGCACAATTAATTTGACATTTATCCATGTCTTTGCACTTATCAATACTTCCTTACATCTTATTGCTGAGTACTCTTCCAATGAATGGGTATATGCAAATGTGTTTATCCATTCATTATTAATGTGAACATTTTAATTGTTTCCTATCTTTTGCTGTTACAAGCAAAGTTGTTATGAAAATTCATGTACAAGTGTTTCTATGGACATATTCTTTTGTTTCCCTTGGCTAAATATTTAGGTGTGGAATTGGCTGGGTCATGCAATAAGTGTGCGTTTAAATTTCTAAGGGTGCCAAATAGTTTTCCAAAGTGGTTGTACCTTTTGACATTCCCAACAGCAGTATATGAGAGTTTCCAGTTCCTACACATCCTTGCCAAGACTTGATGTGATCAGTCATTTTAATTTTAATAGGTGTGCAGTGGTATCTCATTGTGTATTTAATTTGCATTTTCCTAATGAATAATGATGTGGAGTATCTTTTCACATGTTTATTTGCCAACCATACATCTTTTTTGGTAGGTATTTGTTCAAATCTTTTGCCTATTTTTAATTGAATTTTTTTATATTGAGTTATGAGATTTCCTCATATATCTTGGATACAAGTCTTCTATCAAACATATGACTTACAAGTATTTTCTCCCAGTATGTGGCTTCCCTTTTCATTTTCTTAACAAGCGTTTTGAAGAGCAGTTTTTAATTTTGATGAAGTTCAGTTTGTTCTTTTATGGATCATGCTCTCAGTGCTTTATATAAGAAACCTTTGCCTAACTCAAGATGAGAAAGATTTCCTCTGAAGTTTTGTGTTTTACACTTAGATCCATGACTCAAGTCAAATTAATATCTGTATATGGTACAAGGCTTGGATCCAAGTTCTTTTTTTTTTATATGGATATCCAATTGTTCCTTCACCATTTGTTGAAAAGACTTTTGTCTTTTTGCCTTTGCACCTTCGTCAAAAATCAATTACCCATATATGAATCTATTTCTGGGCTCTCTATTCTGATTTGTATCTTGCCATTTATACTGATACTACATTGTTTTGATTACTATAGCTTTATCATTAGTCTTTAAATCATGTAGTATTGGTACTCCAACTTTGTTCTTGTTTACAACTTTATTCTTGTTTTGGCTATTCTAGGTTCTCTGCATTTCCATGCGAATTTTTAAATCATTTTGTCAATTTCTATAAAATAGCTTGCTGGGGTTTTATTGGAATTGCATTGAGTTTAGAGATAAATTTTGGGAGAATTGACATTTTCACAATATTATGTTTTTCTGACACGTTATCAAGGCAAATATTTCCAATTATTTAGGTCTTCTTTTATTCTCTCAGCAATGGTTTATAATTTACAGTGCACAGATTTTGTATATTTTTGTTAGATTTATCCCTAAGGATTTCATTTTTTGATACTATCATAAATGGTATTTTTAAAAAATTTTCATTTCTGATTATTTGTTGCTAGCACATAGAAGAATTAATTTTGTATACAGATCATGTATCTTGCAAACTTGTTAAACTTAGTTTTAAATTCTAGTAGTTTTTTTTCTAGATTCTATCTGGTTTTCTACCTAAATGATCAGGTTATCAGTAAATAAATTAATTTTTCTTCTCTTTCAAGGTGGTGATGCTTTCTCTTTCTTAAAGGACTGGCTAGAATGTCTGCCATGATGTTGAATAGAAGGATCAATTCAGCCATTCTTATCCTTACTCCTTGTCTAAAGCAAACACATGCAGTATTTCAAAATTAAGTATGATGTAACCCATAGGATTTTGGTAAATGCCCTTTATTAGGTTGTAGAAGTTCCTTTCTATTCCTAGTTTGCAATTTTTATCAGAAATTGATGTCAAATGTTCATTCTGTATCTATTGAGATGATTATACAGTATTTCCTTTTCTAGTTTACTTTTTTTCTAAATGTTAATTCAATGTTACATCTCAGAAAAATCATACATAGTCATGATGTATTATCCTTTTTGTATAATGTTGGACCTGATTTGCTAAAATTTTGTTCAGAATTTCAGCATGTATGTTCATGAGGAATATTGGTCTGTAGTTTTTCTTTTTATAAGGTATTTGGTTTTGGCACAAGGAAAATGCTGGCCTCATAGAATTAATTGAGAAGTGGTATCAATTTAAATTTCTCTGAAAGGATTTAAATAGTTTGCATTATTTCCTCCTTAATTCAGATAGTTATTTGATAATTATTTTTTTCTTCAGCTAACTTTGAGTTTAACTTTTTTTTTCTTTTTCTCATTTTTAAGATAGGAGTTGAAATAATTGATTTGAGACTAATCTTATTTTCTAATATAGGTATTTAGTGCTACATATTTCCTTCCAAGTACTCATTTAGTATCATCTCATAAATGCTGATATGTTGTGCTTTCATTTTCATTTACTTCAAATATTTTCTAATTTCCCTTTTGATTTCTTCTTTAATCATGAATTATTTAGAAGTGTTAGTTTCCAAATATTTGTGGATTTTTCAGAGGTGTTTTTGTTATTAGTTTCTAATTTTATTCCATTATGATCAAACAAAATATTTTGCTTGATATGAAACTTTTTAAATTTACGGAACCTTATTTTATGGCCTAAAATCTAATCTGTCTTGCTAAAGTTTCTGTGTGCACTTGAAAAGAATGTGTATCCTGCTATTGTTGGGTGAAGGGGGGTAGGAGCATTCTATCAATGCCAATTGGGTCAAATTGGTTGATTGGATTGTTCAAATCTTCCACATTATTATAGATTTTATGTATATTTATCCTATTATTTCTTAAGAGAACAGTGTTGAAATTTCTTGATATAATTGTGAACTTGTCTATTTCTTCTTGAAGTTCTATCAGGTTTTGCTTCATGTGTTTTGAAGCTTTGTTATTAAGAGCACAAATGTTTAGGATTGTTATGTCTTCTTGATGGATTTACATCTTTATCATTAAGAAATGTACTTTTTTAATCTCTGGTAATATTTTTTGGTCTGATATCTTTGTTGTTGGATATTGAAATAGCCCTGGCTTTTTTTTTTTTTCATGGGCTGGCACCAGGAATCGAACCTGGGTTTCCAGCATGATAGGCAAGAATTCTGCCACTGAGCCACTGTTGCACCACCCCCTGCAGCCTTCTTTTGATTAATGCCATTATGGTACATTATTTTCCATCCTTTTACATTAAATTAATTTGTTCCTTTCTCCTTAAAGTGCCTACTTATAGATGGTACATGGTTAGGTCTTTCTTTTTCATCCAATCTGAAATTCTCTGCCATTTAATTAAGGGGTTTAGACCATTTACATATAATGTGATGATCAATATGGTTAGATTCAAGTCTATCATTTTGCTATTGGCTTTCTAGCTTGCTTCTGTTCCTTAATTCTGTAGGGTAGACTAAAGACTGGCAACTCTGATAAAGGCTGTGTTCATTTGAAACTGTTATGTACCCCAGAAAAGCCATGTTATTTTAATCCTAATCCAATCTTTAGTGGGCAGATTTATTATGAGTATGATCTTTTGATTAAGTTGTTTCCATAGATACATGGACCTGCCCGTTCAATGTGGGTCTTAATTAGCTTACTGGATTCCTTTAAGAGGAAACTTTTTGGGGAAAGCTCAGACATAGACATTTGCAGATGCTTGGAGAGCCAACACAGAGAGCAGAAAGATGAAACCAAGTGTCAGACATTTGGATATGCTTACAGAGCAACTGAAGCTCAGAGAGGAGGCCACTGGAACCGCGAGTTGAAAGCAACAAAACTAGGGAGCAAAGGGCCAGTATATGTCTCCATGTGCCTTCCCATGTGACAAAGAAATCCAGGAAACAATTGACCTTTCTTTAGTAAAGGTATCCTCTTGTTGATGCCTTTATTCCCCAGAAGCTAGATGACTGAATTCAAAGCAGATATTATTCTTTCTGTTTTCTGAAAATTTCAGTTATGGCTTTTAAGGATGAATTAGGTGAGGAGACTCCCCTCATTGCTGAGGTCTATCTTCTTTGTTTATTGTAGATTCAGTTAGCTACAGATGCAATCAACTGGTTATAGGTGTAAACCCCCCTATTAAATATGCTCACAGTAACAAATCAGGCCAGTACCTGATTGACAAAAAAATGGAACACCATGACTTAGTCAAGTTGACACATGAAATTAGTCTACCTTTATGTGACATTATACCACTGTACACACAGTTTGAAACTTACAGTAGTATGCTTTCATTTCCATCCTCATTGCCTTTATACTAAAGTGGTCATACACTTTACTTACTCATATAAATAAATGTTGACTGTTTAAACAACAATAATAGCATTCAATTGCATTTAAAGCTATTTATATAATGATAAAATACATTCGGAATTTACCCATGTAGTTACCATCTCTGGTGCTGTTTGTTTCTTTGTGTTAACCATATTTCCATCTGGTTACATTTTCCTTTTGCTTGAAGGAGTTTCTTTAACATTTCTTATAGTCCATGTCTATGGCAAATAATTCCTTCAGCTTTTGTATATCAGAGAAAAATCTTTATTTTTGCCTTCATTTTTTAAAAGATATTTCTGTTGGGTATATTAACTTAAGTTCAGAAGTTGTTTTCTTTCAATGCTATTAAAATGGTGCACCACTGTCTTATTTGTATTGTTTCCAGTGAAATCAATGTTGCATATTTATCTTTTTTCTTCTGTACTTAATGTGTGGTTTATTTGGTTTTCACTCTGGCTACTTTAAAGATCTGTTTATTTCTTTGTGTAGTAAAGAACTTAACTTACCCAAAAAGAGTTTTGGCCTTTGCCTTCATGTATAGGAAGTAATCTCTGAGCCTTTGGAACATTATGCTTGATAGGAGTGTCTTTGTTTGCCTGAGGGCCTTAAGTCACCCTGGATAGGCTAACAGTATGATTTATAGTGGAAGCAGATCACTAGAAAGACCAATAATGTGCTCTAGAGTCAGACCTTTGGATCACATGGCATTAGTTGGTCTGGAGAATGGGATAAACTGTGTGAGTAATAAATTAATCAACTACGCCTACATAATGGGGCCCCAGTAAAAATTCTAAACATCAAAACTTAGATGAGTTTCCCTGGATTGCAACATTGTGCAAATTGTCACACATTGATACTGGGAAAGTGATGCATACTGACTCTACAAGTGAGGACAGCAGAGATACCACATTTGGTACTTCTTTGGACTCTGTTCTATGAGCTACGTTTCTTAACTCATTTAAATCTGTATCTTTTCTTTGTGATAAACCAGGAGTATAATAACTTCCAATGAGTTCTGTGAGTCCTTCTATTACATTTTCAAACCTGAGGGTGGTTTAGATAACCTACTGATCTACCAATTGATGTCAGAAGTAAAGGTAGTCTTATGGAGGGCTGTTCTCCCTCAAAATCTTTCCAGTTTCTAATTTTCACACTTTTGTTTTGAGTAATTTGATTATGATAGCCCTTGGTATAGTTTTCTTCATGTTGCTGGTACTTGGGGTTTAATAAGCTTTGGAATCTATGGTTTTACAATTTTCATTAAATTTGGAAAATTTTCACTCATTACTTCTTTGGCTATTTTTGTCTCTCCCTTTATCCCTCAAGACCTTTGGGAACTCCAATTATATGTCTATTATGCCACTTGAATGTGTCCCACAACTCATTGATGCACATTTCATTTTTAAAAAATTCTTTCTTCTCTGTATGTTCCATTTGGATCATTTCTATTACTAGATCTTTAGCTTTTTAACTGTGATGTCTAATACATGCATTGTCAATGGAGGAAATATTATGCCCAAGGGAGCAAAAATTGGTTCTTAGGAAGCAAAAAGTTATATACAGTATATGTGTGACATTAAATTTCTTGAGTGGAGTGGTAGAGGAAAATATCCAGAAAGGGTCCTTAAGGATCATAACTTTCAACTGTTGAAAAACTGTTATAATCTTCTGCTTATCGTATGCAGGGTATTTTTAATCTCTTGGTCAGACATTCTTATCTTGGAAGTTAGATTTGGGACAATTTCCTCATATTCTCCATGTTTCTATTTAACTTTTGGAACAAGTGCAATGCAACTATGATAGCTTTTAGTATCTTTATCTACAATTCTAACATCTGTATCAGTTCTAGGGTGGTTTTGTCTGATTGAGTTTTCTCCTTACTAAGCATCATAATTTACTGCTTTTTTTCATGACTGATAATCTTTGATTAGATGCTAGACACTGTGATTTTTATCTTGTTTGCTATTGGATTCTTTTGTATTCCTATAAATATCCTTAAGCTTTTTTCTCCAATGCAGCTAATTTACTTAAAACAGTTTAATCCTTACAGATTTTGCTTTAAAGATTTCTTAGATGGGAACAGAGGAACATGTAGCCATGGGATAAGTTTTGCAGTTATATTTAGAAATATGAAGTTTTTCATTCTGGGTGTTCCTAGACTTTTTTTCCCCCCCACATGGGAAGGCACCGGGAAGCAAATCCGGGTCTCCAGCAAGGCAGGCGAGAACTCTGCCACTGAGCCACCATGGCCCACCCTGTTCCTAGACTTTTGTGGGCACCAGGTACTGTTCTTGCTAAACCTTCCTGAAGATTTTTTTTATCTAGCCTCAGGTGCCTGTGACAATCAATGCTCTGCTGAATAATCAAAGGGAATCCTCTGCAGTTTTCCAGAATCCTTTCCCTGTATAATTTTCTCCACTCAGAACTCTATATTCAAAATCTTCCAGTGTTTACCTATTCCTGCTAAAGTCAAACTCCTTCAAATGGCCTACCAGACTCTAAGTAATATACCCCAATTATCTCTCAGAACTCAACTTCTACCATTTTTTCTTTTAATTCCATCCACGTTGGCCTCTTCTGTTCCTTGAATATGTTGAATGTACACATATCTATGAGTCTTTGCTATTCCCTCTTCCCAGAGCAGTCTTTCCTCAGGTAGACATATGAATGAATACCATGCAACAAACACTGTACTCAAACTCAAGGTAAAATACTTTCATTTATTCATCCACTTATTCATTAAATAAATATTATTTATTATAATAGTGAATAAAATGCATATAATACCTGCCCTCTTACATTCTATGGACTGAATAGTAAAAGAGACAGTGAAGCATTCATTCATCAATTAAATCAACAAACGTATTAAGCATCCTAATATATGCCAAGCATTATTCTAGATTGTGGGAATACAAAAGTGAAGAAAATGTAAAATATCTGTCTTCATGGAGTTTACATCTTAGTGAAGGGAGAGAGGGAATAAACAGATAAACAAGTAAATATATATCATGTGGAGATATGTGCTTTGGAGAATGATAAAGCATAGTAGGAGAATAGGTAGTATCAGAGGGGGGATGGGAGTAGACATAATTAGTTTTTTTAATTGGTCTGTATCCATCAAAGTTCTCCAGAGAAATAGAACCAACAAGATAGATGTGTGTGTTTGTGGATGCATATATGTATATGTGTGTATGTATGTATGTAAAGAGATTTATTATAACAAATTCGCTCACAAGACTGAAAGGGGTGGCAAGTTTGCAATCTGTAGGTTAAGCTGCAGGCTGGAAATTCCAGGGAAGCTGATGTTGAAGTCCTAAATCTGAATTCCTCCAGTGGAAGCTGGCATACTGGAAATTCCAGCAAGAGTCAAAATTTAAGTCTTGAAGCAGAAATTCTTCTGACCTCAGGAACTCTCAGTACTTGCTGTTAAAACCTTTAACTGATTGGATAAGTTTCACTCACATTATGAAGGTCAATCTTCTTTACTTATGGCCAAATAATTGTAGATGATACTTCCATATAAAAAATATCTCCACAGTAATAACTAGGCCAGTATTTGATGCTAGGCTAAGTTTACAGGTAAAATTAACCACCTCTAGAGTCACTGGGGAATGCCTCACAGTGCAATGGTATTTAGCAGAAATCTTAAGAATATATGAATGTAAGCCATGTGGGTAACTGAGCAAAGTCAATTTCAGGCAGAGAAATTAGAAAGTGCAAATGTTCCAAAGTGAAAGTAGGCTTTGAGTACTTGAGAAAGAGTAAGGAGTCTGGTATGATCAATTATAACTGAGAGAGTTGGAAAAAATAATTCAAAGGAGAGATGATTATTTAGTTAAGTCCATCAGAAGGATGAGGAATGAAGGCACCATCTGCACAAAGGATCAATGATATGAAAAATGTTGCCATGTTTGCAGAACTAGAAGCAATTCAGTAAGGCTAGAGCTTAAACTGTGAGGAATCCAACTAGACATAAGTATGACAAAGTTAGCAATGTCTAGATTATTAGAAGTTTGCATCATAAACTCATGGCAATATAAAAGTATTAACATGTTTTAATGAGAGACCATGATGTCTGGATCTGAATGAACAGATATTGCTGAGACATGACATGATACTCCAGGAAAGGGGCCAGGTTAGTTAGGTCTAATTATTAGTCAGGCTCTAGGTTGTCTTGGAGAAGAACCAGGAACCCTAGAAAAGAGAGCCAAGAAAGTACGTTGTGGGAAGTCCTAGAACGGAGTTATGGAGAGAGAGATTTAAACAAGACTTTTTAGGATGTTTTCTTTGTAATGTACAGTAGAATAGCCTTCAATCTTTCTAAGAAATCTTTAGCAAAAATCTAGTTTATTCTTTAATATATTTGGCATTGGATTTATGGTTTTTCCTGAAATTTCACAGTTTGCTAAGATAAGCACTTAGGCAAGAACAAGGGGCTCAAGAAGTCCAGTTACACTAAAAAAAAAACACTAGTATTGTCTGATCCTAGTGTGTGTTGGGTAGGTGGGTACTGACTATCAGCAAATTACCCTCAATCATGCTGTTATTACATATTCTTGTGTTCTGTATTGTTGTTCTCTTCTTTGGAATGAATATTGGAAACACTTCATAGTGTCTGTTTCATCCATCTAAAGATATTTCAGTGCCTATTATGAGCCCAGCAATGTAGGGCTACCTCCATAAACCTTACTTTCTATGGGGAAGAGGTAAACAATAAACAAAAGAATTAAATAAAAAATGATAATATGCTGTGGCAATAAATGTTATGAAAAAAAATAAATCAAGCAAAAGAGATAGAATTATGGGGAAGATTGCAATTTTAATTAGGGTGATCATAAAAAATTTCACTAAGTGAGGCGACGTTTGTGTAAAGAAACAATGGAGATGAGACAGATTCTTTAAAGAAAGTGCTCAGATAGAAGAAACCACCAGAACTAAGATGTTCCTAAAATGCTTACTAAGCAGCAAGGAGTCAGTTTGAATGACAAACTGATAGAAAACAGGAGAGAACAAGGTGGGAATGGGGAGCAAGCAGATCACGTAGGACTTGAAAGTCATGAGTTTTTAGCTTTTACTTTGAATGGTATGGGAAACCCTTGGAAGGTTTTGAGCAAGGAATACTGTGTCTCCTTTGTATTTTGACAAGATAAATGTGAGTTGAGAAGAGACTGAAGGGGTCAGAGCTGCAATCAGGGAGACCAACTAGGAAGTGATCAGACCAGAATGAGAGCAGGCAGGTAGAAGTGGTCTAATTCTGAATTTATTCTGAGGGTCAAGCTGGCGGTATTTGCTGATGGATTTGTTGCCCGTGATTTGCATGTTGCCTAGTATTTCACCTTGAGAGACATTAAAATCCATTCTTAATATAAACTGCATGGCTGTGCTTAACATGAAAAGTTATGTGTGAGTTCTAAGCTTAGAAATACTTTTATCCAGAAAAAAAAAATGAAAAATTTAAATCACTTTTTTAAAAAAATGGGTTAAATATTCTATTCTAGTAGCTAAAGAGATAAGAGAGCCTGAGGTTTAACATTATCAGTACTTACAGGCTTCCTTTAAAATAATTCAAATTTAATTTTAGTAATAAGGTATCACTTCACCTAAAGGATAATATGATAATTGAAATGCTGGATACAAATGTCTTTAGTTTGGGTTGGGGGAGTAATAGTGAAAAAAAAAAAAAAAGAACCCAATACTGGCTTACACAAACATACTTATTCCTTCATTCTTTTTAGCATTGTGAGCACAAATCTTCAATTTTAAGGAATCCTTGCTCCTTTTGCTGAAGGGTGTTTTGGCTTAAAATCATGTTAATCGTGTGGGGGGTCCACATTCCACAAAGCAGCCCTCCCTGGGTCTTGGAGATGAAGGGGTAGTGCAAATCTTTCACTCCAAAGCCAGCTCACTCTGAATTTCTTTCAGCTGCTCCATTTGCAAGCAGTTTGGAAGCCAAATATGCTTCTGAAAGGAGTGGGGAATCTGAGAGTCCTGCTTTTTTCCTTTCTGAAACATGTACCTTATCTTTGTCTCAGTTTTTAGAAAAATCAAATATCATTAGGTTTCCAAAAATATTTATCTTGGAGCTTTGGGAGAATTCCTAGCTGGTGAGAAAGTGCTATTTCAAAGAAGGCAGGGAATAAATCTCCTGATGATGTAGATGTCCCAAGTAATTGCATTGCTCCCATTGCCAAAGGCAGACCCAGACCTTCCGTGGCCTCCCTGTTTAGTTGGGGGCCTTTGGGAGAAGCTCTTACTTGACAGTATTCCAAGAGGAAGCTGATTAAAGCCTAGTGGGAGCTGCAATGCCCTAATTTCATTCACCAATCAAATCAGCACTCAGTGGCCATGCCAGAAGGACCAGAGAAGCAGTCAATGGATATTTAGTCCCATAAAATATATCAAGATGTCCTCACACTTAAATGGACATTTAAAAGCTGGTGATCAATAGACAAATATGAGAACCCAAATTTTTAGTTTAACTCCCTCAGCCCTCTTCCTTGCCTGTGGCCACCCACAAAAGTAATTATCAGGTAGTTGGGACTGGAAACACAAAAATTCCAGGAATCCATCTCCCAGTCTGAAAATATCAAATGGGGTGTCTCAGGCCTAGACATATATTAAGGTATTTTTCTTTTTACTTCTTCTTTGTCTGTTTATGCTGCAGTGGACTTCTTACCTTAGTCTGCTGTTATAAGAAATTTAATGGCCTTCCAACAAACGACAGATTTTGGAAGCAAAATCCACAGGCCATCTGTAATGCCAACTAAGTTGTTACAACCTGAACCTGAGTGATATGAAGAGTAAGTATTGGAGCGCCAAGTGATTAGTTATGGTTAATTTATAACTAAACACACTAGTATTTAGTGGAACAAAAAAGGTCATTAGTATCTTACTAGGAAGCAATTAAATTAACAGCTCAAAGCCATTCATCAAATCACAAAACAGATGCTAAACTTTTCTGTAGGAAATCAGATTCTGTAATGCAGGAAAATAACTAAATTCAAAACACAGCAAAAATCCACTCACCTCCCTCAGCTTCTCTCCAAACAAAATCCACCTCTTTCATCTGCAGCCAAAGTCCCAGAGCTCTTCACATTTCAGAGAGTGGCCAGAAAAGAAAAAAAAAAAAAAAAAAACTAAAGTCAACCAGAAAAACTCCCTATACTTACTCTTGAAGTTATGCTCCTCTTTGTCCTACCACACACCAACAGCATCCTTTCATCAATATATGTGATTTTTTGGCAGTCGAATGAGAGCAGTAAGATTATCATCATATAATAAAACAACATGCTCACAGTATGTGACGTAAGATGCAGTATTAACTGGTATTTACACCTCCCTAAAAGTAAAAGTAACCTTCAAAAGTGTAAGTTAATATTTGATGGAAATTTCTAAAATATTTATTAGATATCTATGTATTTGGAATATAATGGGGCTAGATAACAAAGATTAAAACATGGTCCTGCCTTGGAGAAGTATGATGGAAGGAATGTGATAGATATGAGCAGGCATACTGGAACGACCATTCTCTTTTGAGCCAGAATAACTTGATTCTAGTCTTTAGAATTGTCATTTGTGAGTCAATTGACCTCAGAAAATTAATTTAACTTGCCTAAGCCTCAGTTGCTTGTGTGCTTAATGAAAATAACACTTAAATAAATCATGGAGTCATTGTAAGGATCAGATGGCAAAATGATGTATTAGCAAGAATTAGAGAGCATGTTCAGAGTGGGATCATTTAAGTCGGGTTGTATAAAGGGACTCTTTATATATAAAAAGGTATGACAAGGCCTAAGGGAGACTGAGGTATAAGGGATAGCGCGGTGCCTCATGGCTAGTACAGATAGGCCTCAGTCTTCTACCTAAGCCTCATGTGGTAATGGGTTAGAAGAGGGGAAGGAGGTGGAGAAGGAAAGGTAGAAGGGAGCAGTTACTTAGTTACCAAATTACATAGAGGGAAGTGTGGAGAGGGCAGCCTGAAAGAAGTAGGCTGTCAGTGGACTTCATCATGAACTCAGAGTGATCGCTCCTCTCTTTCTCCATCTCGGCCAGGGCTCTTCCTTGTACTAAACTTGAAGTTGCCCATTGAGATGGCACATATGGGTCATTCTTCGAGTGTACAGAGAAGGGTGGGATGAGCTGAAGAAAGATTCTGGTAGGGTCAACAGATGATATCCAGCCCAAATGATTAATGAAATTTAGAGTTTATAGTAATATTAATAATTCTAATACCTGTGAGTACTTGCTATATATACAGTGTGTTAAGTGCTGTTTATACATTTTATCATTGAATCTCAGAATCGTATAAGGAAAATTCAATTGTTATCTTCAGACTATATATGAAGGAACTGAGTCATTGGGATGTTAACTAACTTGACAAAGCGAAGTAGCATAGCAATTCAAACCCAAACCTATCTAACTCCAGAGTTAGATGTACCGTCTTACACTAAATAGATAAGTACTGATTAATTGATGCCATTAAAATTCCTCACAGCATTTAATCTGTACTCTTATCCTAATGAAGCCAGTGGCTTTTCTTGCAGTATGCTCCAAGTACATCACCTCTGGTCTTGGTAACCCCTCACCCTTCTGGACAAGTACTTAAAGAGGCAATTAGCACAAACCACTCGTACTGTGAATACTCTTTTAAAAAAACAGTATAAGAAGTGTTTCAAGTTATTGCTACAGGTATACTATTACATGAAGACTGTCAGATTCTCCACTCTGCTGTTCGCTCAGTATGAATGAAGTTATTCAGCTCTTCCGTTTATTTCCTCACCAGTAAATTGGCATAGCTGGGGAAGGAGGGCAGATTGGGTGAGATGAACTCTAAGGTCCCAACTCTGAGATTCTATATAATTTGTTATTTCTTTCAAGGTATGAAATATGCATAATGTTTCTATGTTAATTAGATGATTTGTTATAATGACCCTTCTTTGTCAATGTGTTCCAGAGTTTGACATTGATTACGTTATAATAGATTTTTTTTCTGATGCGCCCCTTCACCAAGTCAAGCCTATTCCAATATCCATGACATACATGACCAGAAACAAAGCAGTAACCTTATATATAACCCAAAGATAATATGTGGAGTCCGAATATAGAGTTAGCTTTTTTTGAGAATTTATTATATGCCAGAAATCAAACTAAGTGCTGTATAGGTTTTATGTAATTTTGTGAAACAATAATTATATTAAGAATTATGACATGACACCTAAAATTTTTGCTAACTGGCCAATGTTTGGAGACAGCGCTCCATGAATATCTTGCATTTATTCACGTCTTATGAGCAGTGGCAGTGCTTGTCTTTATCTTTGCAAGTATGCTATACAGCAATGGAAGATAAAAACAATGACTCTTCTGGAGGAGAGGTCAGAAGTTTGCTTATTGCCCATTATAAAAGATTTGGATTCTTTAAGCTCAGCTGTAACACAAAGCCACTCTGTATGTGTGCGTGTTCATAATAGCCACCTGGGCAACCTAACATCATTTCCCTGGAGCTTTTGGGGGGAAGATGGGGTAAAGGGAAATTGATGCCAGTAGGATCCTCATGCTGTTTGCTGTGCCATGAGAATAAAGTCCTTTGTTTCTGACCCAGAAATCTCATGTCTTCAATCAGTATCCATGAAACTGAGATAAAATCTCAGACCCTGCATGATTTTCCACAGCCATGTAACCCTGAACAAATAATTTTACTCTCTTGTCTTAATTTTCATTATCTATAAAATGGCTTCTTAGATCCTATGCTTCCTTTGTTTTATGTCTTTGAATTTTTGAAGAATTTCTGATGGACTTTCCTTAATTCCAAAGAGTCTGTGTATAAGCACTTAACAAGAAGTAAACAAACTGTGTGTGAACATAACTGGAGTGTGAAATGGGGGTTCAGCAAGAACAGTGAACATTTATGGGGCACTGGCTCTGAACTGAGCCATGTTCTAGGTGGGGGAGAACATAACTGGAGCGTGAAATGGGGGTTCAGCAAGAACAGTGAACATTTTATGGGGCACCCGCTCTGAACCGAGCCGTGTTCTAGGTGGGGGAACAGATAATAAATTAACAATTAACAAATGAATATATCCTATCAAATCAGGTAGTAATAAGTGTCAAGAAGAAAAAAATAACCAGAGACAGGGGTAGAGTGGCAGGGGTAGCTACTTTTAACAGACGGCAAAAAATAACTTTTGGAGGAGATAGCATTTAGCAGCAATCTAAATGGGGCTAAGTGGTTCTCTGAGACAAGTTCATGCCAGGCCAGGGGAGGAGAGTAAGTGTTAATGTCCTGAAAGGGCAACAAACTTAGTTCCGATGTAGTGTTTTCATCTGGAGCATTCATCAATGATCATTGACAGGGCAGGCAGCTAGCTCTCCTGAAACTCCAAAATATTGTCTTCTGCTCCCCATCCATATATCTTATACCTCTTAATACTTTAGCTTTTATTTCCCTGTGCCTGCGATAATAATCAGAGTAAGAATTAGATACACAACTCCCTTGATTCAAACATCAGGTTTAAGTTTTGGCAATTCCATCTATGGCAGAAATCTAATTATAAACAATACTCTTCCTTCCATTTTTCTTTAGAAATCATCCCAAAGGCAGTTCTCTACAAAGTGATAGAAAATGAAATACTGAAGGAAAGGTTCTTGCTCTGAGTGCACTATTAGCACCTTAGAAATTGTTTTTTGTCCCAAGTTCCAGAAATCTAAGTAAGAATGTGTTTTTTACTGCTCAATCAGGTTGGCAGAGCTAACGATGTAGTTCTGATAAGTTGAGAACCTATTTAAAACTCATAGAGCTACACATATTTATTCTTGGAGAAAAAAAGTAGTAGAAGCCTTTATGTGCAATAAAAAAATTTTAGCAAACCCGAACAGCCAACATGGCCATTTGGAAATAAAATATCTATTTTATTTGGAAATAAAATATTAAAATTTGCCAATTTTAATATTAGCAAAATAAAATATGTGCCAATTGATATTCCTTCAATAAAAGCATGCGGGACATAAAATGAAGGGATGGAAGTCCTGGTAAAGCAACAAAACATATTTAGAAAAATCTCTGGAGACATTTGGCTCAAACCAAAAGTGGTTGGGTTCATCCTTGCATGTGCAATGTTAGGGTTCTTATTAATGCAATAAATAAGATTTCTTTCAGTATTTAACTCAAAATAGCAAACTTAATAATACCTGTAACTAAAGTACCACTTGTATAGGTTAGATCAGAACCTAAGCAAAGAAAGCTCAGCATTTAAGGAATGAAAAACAGCCTTGTTTAAAGAAAAACATCATTCTGTTAAATATTTGGCTCAAAATAACCCAAATGGTCATCACTTAGGTTTTATTTCCTATTAAATTGTACATATTGAGACTTCTTGACTGCCCCTTTCTGCAGGAAGGAAGAAAACAATCTTTGTCAAGTACCAGCCACAGCTTCATAGTAACTTGGAAAAGAAGAAACCTCGTAAAGCAGACACTTTCCAAACTGAGAAGTTTGCCGAAAACTTAGCCATTGGAATGTCACCTAAACATATGGCCACTGAACCCATGCAAACAGTTTTGGAAAAAGTGTTGACAACATCTAAGATTTTTGCCACTTCCTGAAACTCTCAGAGAGACATTCCATATTTTCCGGTCTGAGAAACCAATCTTATCAAAAGTATTAAAACTCAGTGTTAAAAATCCCAGCATTAAAGGTTGTGGTTTCAATCAATGTTTCTGTCCATTTGCAAATTTGAGAGGCCACATATTATGGTGACGAGGAGAGACTGTGGAGCCAGGTAGAGGGTCCAACTGGTGTTGTTTTGTTTGTTTGCTTGCTTTTGATTTGCCTTTGGGGACATGGCCAGGAATCAAACCCTTGTCTCCTGCATGGCAGGCAAGCATTCTACCACTAAATCACCAAAAGGCAGGGGGTTCAGATCCTGGCTCTACAATTTGGACAAGTTGCTGTCTTAGCTTTTATTTACTTTAGTCTTGTAATCTGAAAAGT
The DNA here is from genome assembly GCF_023851605.1 of Tamandua tetradactyla. Classification (NCBI taxonomy): domain Eukaryota; kingdom Metazoa; phylum Chordata; class Mammalia; order Pilosa; family Myrmecophagidae; genus Tamandua; species Tamandua tetradactyla. Next base: position 41,502,386 of record NC_135337.1, on the reverse strand, counting down.
GGGGATCAATGGTTGTTTTGAGAATGAAATGAGTGAATATATATAAAGGCTTGGATAAATGTCTTGTGTGTAAGTAAGCCCTATTGGCCTAGCTCTTCACTTCTCCCTAAATCCATGATCTTTGCCAAGCAATTTTGCATTTTTTCCCACTGGAGGCAGGCGGCTTTGCATTTTCTCCCACTAGAGGCAGAGTATACTTTCCCATTTCATTGGTTGACTAGTTTTGCCACTGAAATGTGGGCAGAAGTTACTGTGCCAGTTCCAAAGCTAAGACTTCAGAAGTATCCCATGTTTCTACCTTCCTCCTTTCCTCTTCTTCTGTAAATCTGAGAAGGACATCTCAGTTATCCCACTAGAGGCAGAAATACATAAGAACACACAACATATGTGAAGAACCAAGAGCCAAGCTTAGACAAGTCCAGACCCACATAAGCAAAAAAAAAAAAAAAAACAAAATAAGACGTTATTTTTCAAATGTTTGTTATATATAGCAATGACTGATTAGTGCAGTTATTTTTGTAATATTGATGTGTTATTTTAAAAACATCAAATTAGTGGAGTTTTGTTAACATCCACCATTTGCTTAGACAGCTTGATGGGTTACAGTAGGGTTGTATTGCTCAACTAAAAATTGTATGCATATTCTAAAACCTTCCATTTCAGAAAAGCAAAGGAGAATGAATAAAAGTAAATCTGACGCCATTACTTGAAAAGTGATGCAAATGGTTTGGCAACACTGGACAAAACTGTGTAGGAGACTTGGCGTGGGTTCTTGGTACTCTGGTTGCCTCCTTTACTAAGTGTCCTTGTGCTAGTTTCTAAGATAAAAACACAAAGAAGTTTCATGAGAAAGAGGACTGATGAGATTAGCATGCATGGCAATGAAAAAAAAATAATATAGAGTTGAAATTAGTGGTCATGGGAAGGAGTGATGCTCTGAGGAAGAAGATGATTTCAGTTTTGAGCCCAGGCAAGCAAATTATAACCCCCTCCTCTCTCACAGCTTCCTTTCTGTTCCTTTTCCTACTATCACAATTTAACTATCTTATGTCTTCCTCCTTTAGACCTTGCTTTCTGTTAAGCAGCAGCTACCACACCTGAAAGGCCACGAGCAGTAAGTGTGTATGGCTTTTAACAAAGGCCCTTTATTGCCGTGATTGTAATGTGATCATTATTGAGAATCTGATGGAAGCAAGAGGTACCATCCCAGAACAACTTCCATACAGACACACTCACAGCATCATTTTTTCTAGACAAAAATGCCTCACCCAAGTCTTTTAAAGCAATGATCCAGTTCTGCAGTCCTTCATTCAATATCTATTTGTTAGAAAGTTCTATCATCTCGTCCTTAAAAATAATGCATAGATTCTCAGAGTCAGAACGGATCTTAAAAGCTCCCCTGTCCAACTTCCTATCTCATTGTTGGATCCCTTCCACAGCAGCACCTCCTTAAATGGCTTTACCCAGCATTGCCTTAAATGACATTAGTGACAAGAAACTCACTATCTCAAATGTGGGTTAACTCTTTTCTTAGCCAATTAGGCTTTAAAATTAGGATGCCTTCCTATAACACCATCCCTTTTCTAGTTCTACCCTTGGTATTCAACAGAACGAGTTGAATCACTCTTTTTCAGTGACCATCATTGCAATATTTATCATGCCAAACCCTCCAGCTTAAATATCTTCAGTTTTAAAGTTTCCATTTATTTCACACACATATTTTCTCTTCTCAATAACAACTCCTATACTTAAAGGTACCTGATAACCAATGCCTATCCTGAATCAAGGATTAAATTTTCTGTTCATTATTTACATGCTGAATGATTAGGACACTAGAACAAGTCAGAAAATGGAGCTGAGGAGCAAATTTGGTGGGGTGGGGTAAGGGTGTAGAGGGGCTGAAGGCAAATAAATCTTAGTGTCACTTTGCAGATACAACGTGTGCAACTCCTGCAGATATTTGGTGTTTTCTCAATTACATGTAGACGAACTACAGAACGAGATGTACAACTATTCTAAGACACTAAAAATCTTCCAAAACTTCACTTACCAGTCAAATGACTAAAACTAAAATAATGCTGCTTCAGAAAATCAATTTTTGTCTTCCTTTTTTCCTCACACTTGCAGAGACATATTCTTATTTGACCTGAATTATGTAAAGGTGAAAAGGAAAATTACCCAGAAAGCCATCCCTCTAGGATGTTCATACAAGTTGAAGTAAAACAATCCCATAATAACATAATACATAAAGCCATAATCCCTTAAAGGTAGAATTCTATTTTATTCCTCTCTGATTTTTCCAGAATATGGCAGCAGATCACTTTTAAAAGAACACAGAAATACAGGTAATAAATACCTGCTGTTGTTTCTTTTTCAAATCAAACTCCAAATATATTAAGACTCATGTTCCTTAATACATAGTGAGACCTGAATTGACTGCAGTCTCCCTAATCTGGACATGCAATTGACTGGGATACTTTTAAACTCCTCTTTCTTAAGAAGGAGCAATGAGAGAATAGTTAAACATACTCTGATATTTCCATATGATGGACTTATCCAATCATTAAATGCAATGTATATGGATACTGGCTCAAAATGGTACCAACCTCTTTCATTCCTACAGTAAAATACCTAAAATATTCAGGAAAAGCAGAAGCTCTATTGCCAAAGTATGGAATAAATTTCTCTAAGTGTGGAAAAGATGGAACTTAGCTCTGATGCCAGTTAACTTTCTTACCTGAAAGTAAGTGAAAAGATCCTTTATCTCCATTTCCATAAACACACCACACACTTTTGGTTGAATAAATAATTGAATGACGCACATTTGCTGGGAATGATGCCATATATGATTTCAGATAAGTTGAGAGTGATATGCTAAGACAATGTCCAAGTTAAGATGTTCAATAGTAATTGCATATATTGAGATCCTTCCAGTCTGGAGATAGAGACCTGAAATTTTTCAGCATATGAAAGGTAATTAAAATAATTGGAAAGGATGAATTTTCCCAGGGAAATGCTAGAGAAAGGTACTCTCAAATGTGACTGAGAAAGTATGGCCAGAGAGGCAGAAAAAAGCTCAGTACTAGAAGCCAAGGAAAGAGAATGTCTTAAGAAGGAGAAAATTATTGGCAGGCCAACTTTTCTGAGAGGTCAAGTGAGATACAGTTGGGTTTTGATGAGAAGAGGGTCATCAGTAACTTTAGACAGGCATTTTTTAACTGATTTATGGGGAATGAGCCAAATAATTCTGGTTTAAGAAGTAGGTGTGAGTGGAGACATAGAGATTTGAGTAAGGACAACTCTTTCTGGAAATCATAATGAATAATGCAATGATTAATTCTTATACATCAATCTCATTCACAGTTTAAAATGTCAATAAAATACATTCTTAGAACTTCTGGGTCAAAGGACAGAAGTATTTTTAAAACTCTTGATAGAGAATGCCTAATAGTCCTCTCTGCTGTTAACTTTTAAAATAATTTCCAAGTTTACCCTGCAATCATTCATTTAACCAAATCGTTTCCATTCTTTTTATCTATATCAAAACCTCACATCTGTACAATGTTCAGTAAGGATGAGTGTCAAGAATTGCAAGAGTATAAATCATTGAAAAAAATGAATTATTTAATTCATTCCTTCAGCAAATATTTATTGAGAACCTAATAGGTACCAAAGGGAGAAGATACAGTGGTTAACACAAGTGGGTAAGAAACATATTTAATTTCTAATTACACATATAACAATAATATTACAATTGTACTAAATGTATAAAATACTATAATAATTAAAATACTAATCTTATCTGGAGGTTAGGAAACAATCATTGTAAACGAAGGATGTGTAGGAGTTGGCCAGGGTGCTATGTTGTCTTTGTCAACTCAACATAATCCCCCCCTCTTCAGTCTCTTCTGCATATCAGAGGAACTGGGAACTAGGTTTTCCAGGATTGACTTCCTCTATTGGTTCCAACTTAGAGTCTGACCATGAGCAGAAGGCAGAAGAGAAGAAGGTTGTGACTCCCCAGGGGCAGTTGCACGCAGATTTGTAGTACAACAGCAGAGAGGAGATTTGCAGCAGATTTGGGGTAAACTGCAAATCAGTTGCTTCAGTGCTGAAGGTAGCTGAGATGGTTAATGGCAACTTCCCAAAAGTTAGTGCTACAGACTGAGCAGATGAGATTTGTCCCTAACCCTCACAGCTGCTGTCTTCCCTATTTTAGAGGGAAGAAAATGTTTCAGGCAGAAAGAACATCATGTTAGAAGGCCCGAGGTGGGAAGCTGCTTGGCCATTCTTGGATGAGCCACTATAAAGGGAGGAGAATATGTGAGGAAGGAGGGTGGAAGAGGAGACAGCAGCTGAGACGATCACCCAGGGAACAATGGAAGACCTCAGCACTTTTATAGGCTTGGGAGCAAACTGAACACCTACAACTTTAAAAGATTTGTGATAAAGAGTGTAGGATGCTTTTCTTTAACCAGAAAATGTGATCAACCAGAAGAACCCATTATCCAAACACTGGGTTTGTAAATCGATGTTTTACTACCTAATTCATAGTTGTTTTTGGCATTTAATAATTTTAATACTTTGAAGATCACTTTAAAGGATTCTAAAGACAGTTAATAACTCCTTGAAGATATTTTACTACTTCCTTCAGTTCATGCTCAGCCTTCCTATTTCTAATCAATCCATTAACAAACACTTATTGAACAGTTTCTTTGCAAAAATGAAAGCTAGATACTGGGATTACACCTCATATAGAATGGAGGCAAAAGTCATTTAACAGTTGAAGACCATCATAACAAGATGTTCAGTTCACATCTCCAGTTTAAAGAATGCCTCCTTCAATAATTTATGTTCATTAAATTTGTATTAATAAGTGTGAACAAGTGTAACATGATTGCTACCTGTAAGGCCTCAGCCTGAAATGCTCCCCTCCTTCTCTTTGTTTGTAGAACTCCTAAACATTCTTCAGAATGCAAAACAATTGTTGCTGCTGAAAACCTGTGGTATCTCTGTCCTCTATATTCACCAAATTGTTTTTATGTCCTTCACTTACAGTAAAAACCTACTGCTTTTTATATCCACATATTTACTGTAAGTTTTTATCAAATAAGAGCAGAATAAAATTGTATCTTCAATGGCAATGTTGCCTAACAGATGCTTAATAAATGTTTTCATTAATTAATTAATTTGGTAAACAAATTCAAGACACTTGGCAAAAATACAGTGCCCTACAAAAATAATGTATCTTATTGGGGGACCATGGACTTTCCAGAAAGATTTATCTGATTTCTTTTCTCTTGAGGGTTTTGGCATTTCCTCTTTCAGCCAGATCTCCTGAATTATTTTCTGTCTTCATGGGAGCTCAGTCCTTTTGCTTATTGACTGCCATCTTGTATTTCTGGCCAATGATTGACAGAGCAACTGGAATCTTCGAGCAGAAAATCAATAATGCCAGACCTTGAGACAGTCCACATATGCTCTTGAAGAAACTTGATTCCCCGGTCTCGGTGGCAGTCACTGATCAGAAAATGTAAAACTAGCGAGCCATGAATAGAAACAATGTAAAGTCAGCCCCACTGTTTCTTTGCATGAGGGAGTTTTTATATTGGTTTCCTGTGTTTAAATTCTGTGATGTTTCTCCAACCCTGGAGGGGGATGAGAAACTGGTGGATGGAAAAGAAAGGGAGAGGGAAGGGGAGCAGCGAGTGAAAATTGTGAAGTATGCAGATTTGTATTCATTTGTTTTCTCATTGCCACACTAACCTTCACCAGTCCTTAAGCTTTAGGGATCCTAAATGTAAATTTGTTCTTTAACATAACATTTTCCTTGTTCAAGTATAAGTGACACTCGAGTAGACATGAAAGATTCGAGACTTATTACTTGCAAGTTAGCATTTTACTGCTAATGTAGTCTGCCACCCTTTACCTCCTAGTTTTATGGCTGTCTAATTACAGCCTGGGGGCGTGGTGGCCCTCCGCTAAGCTACTTCAACTGGAGTGTAGCTCCCAGAGAATTCTCCCCATTAGGACCTCCCACTGAGTTATTGATTATTAAGGTAATGTGCTTTTAGTGTCCTATCTTTAACATGGAACTGTAAAAATGAATGGCTTGCAATTGAGAATAAAAAAATAAATAAAAAAGAAAGGAACTTCCCTAAAGGAGACCCTTCTATGCTATTTAGGTTACTGTTAATTTAAAACATTGTAAGACAAAGCAGTTTACCTGTCAAAGAATTATATGAATGGTATTTTATTACTATATTCTTAAATCTCTAAATAAATGCAATTTGACCCAGAGACAGTGGATGATTTATATGAAAGAAAAAGAAGGAAGGAAAGAAGGTGGGGAGGGAGGGAGGGAGGGAAGAGAGAAAGAAAGAGAGAGAGAGAGAAATAAAAACATTTGTCAAATTCAGAGGACTTTATTTTTTAAGTAAAGAAAGTACAAAGAGGCAAAAAAAAAAAAAACACATAACAATCCTATTAATAACACATGGAAACAAAAGAGAAAGGGAACTGAAGCCTCTTTATTATTTAGATGGAAAAATATGACTCTGGGTTAGAACAGAACAATCTTTCGTGACAATCCTTCAAGAGAGCCCACACACAAGATAAATACCAGCAAATGGCATGCAGGAAATGGAGTTTGTTAGATAAATTGTCGTAGGTGAGGCTTCAGGGAGAGCGGTTCCTCTTTCCCCTGCACACGGAAGACACTTCCATTTGCAGGGCCGCTCTTCAGCGCCGATGCTCACCATTAAAGCTACTGGAGCAGCCACAGCGGGAAAGGACTGGTAAGTGAGTAATAAGGAAATAAGGATGAACTGGGCGGGTATCCTCTGAATCTGAGCTTGAGTGCTCAGACCAGGCACCTTATTTTTAAAGGTAGATGCAGGAATCAGAGGCTGATAAATGCACTTGACTCTCAGAGAGGAAACGGAATCATTGATCACTTTTAAACCACAAAATCTATTGAAAATAGACCCAACAGTCAGTTTCAGAGGTTCCCATGATTAGTTTTTGAGGATTCAGGAATCCTGCTGTCTTCGTCTGTCTGAGAGAGATTAAATGTTGTTTGCTTGCAAGTTACATAATGCATTATCTGAAAACATGCTGGAAGATGCAAAAGGCCATCAAAACGTTAGAGTGTAGTTCCATTGTTATATTTTCTTTTTTAATGAAAGTAGTGCAAATCTGCAACTTTAAGAGCAAAAGCTAAATCTAACCCACAGAGGCTGGTTGCCATTCACATAATGATTTGGGTGGAGGCATATGAATCTTAAATGGTCCAAAGAGGGCCAATTATCATTTGATGAGTATCATAATCATTAATATTATTCATCAGCCAAGTTCATCTGCCGATCTTAAAGCCCTTTGCCAAACAAGTACCATTAACCAGGCCCCTCTGGATTGGATCTCAGGAGATCTCCCGGTTTAGAGAGGTTAAGAGACTGAGGTTCATGTGTAGAATAAGCTGGAGTCAGGGTTGTGCATCAAACAAAGTCACTGACCTACCCACCAGACGCTTTGTCTCAGAACGCTGGTACCCAAGAGAGCCTTGAAAGCAAAAAAATGTGCTAGCAGTCATTAATTAACTTAAGGGTGGGCTCTAGTTTAATGGGAAGGTGCTGACTTTTTTATGAGCAGAAGGAATGTATTTTAATTGGATTTGATAATAACACTCCCTTGGCCATATGAACACCAGAACAGTTCTTAAACTATAAATTTAAAACTCCAGACTTGAGTTGCCAAGGAGAAAGGGCAATAATAATGCTCTTTTCCCTAAAGGGAAAGGCTAAAATACAAGGGAACCCAGGGAGCCCAGGAGGAGGCAGGAGCAGAGTAAAGACATGGACCTGGGGGAGAATTTGCTTGCAAGCAGTTGGGAAAGCCAGCAGCTTACCCCCCTCAACACACACACACACACACACACACACACACACACACACCCTAAGGGTCAGACTCACACTCCTTCTGATGAGTTGCAAATGTTTTTAAAGCTTTTTTTTTTCTTCTAGGATGTTTCCTGTCTCATTAAAAAAATTAAAAAAAAAAAAAAATCCCACAAACTTTTAGATCTCTTTTAAGCAAACTGCTCTCTATATGCTGTAATTAAGTTTCATTTTTTTGCATTGACGCCGCCGGATGGAGGATGCCATAAATCATATGAACAAATGTTCAAGCTAAAAACCCTCTCTGTGAACACCATAATTTAAGTGAATTCATTCTCAGTTCATCTCTTGGAGACATGATCTCATAGCATCTGTTCCGGACAAAGATAGCTGTCCTCATTACCTGGGAAAACAGCGGTGAGTGAATTTACGCCACATAATTTGGGTAGCCCCTTTTCTAGTTCATTCATTCGTTCAAACATTTACCATCTCTAAGTTGGCAAAAGCATGTAAGCATGTACACACACATTCATATATACATACGCACACACATTTGTGAGGACATGAAAAACAACAACAACAAAAAACAGGGTGGGTCAGTTTTGGTTTCCCTGAGAAATCACCCCTCTGTGCATGTGTCTGGAAGTTCATCTAGTTGGCGATGCATCAGGAAACCGCTCCGCACCTTCTCTGGGCTGCATTTACCACCCAGTCATGTAGGATTGGGTCTTGGCTATGGCCAAACAATGGGGGTCCCTCCTAGTGGCCTGCTTGCTCTTGCCGGGCAGAATGCCACGAGGCAGCAGCAGCATGTGTCCTTGTATGGGCGAGTACTCGCTAGATGCTCTTGTCGTGTCCTGTTTTGATCAGCTCATATCTTGAGCGGTATCTTAAGATGAAACACGTGATTGAACACTGCTGCAGCTTGAGTTGTCAAAGGCAGACTTAGTTCACACACTACACAGTATGCACCGCTGCAGCACGACTCTCCCTCATGGTGTGGCACGACTCTACTGCCCACCACTCGCCAAGGCTGACCTTGTGTTCTTTGGTCAGCATGCTGCTGCTGTTGTCATTTTAAATGAGTAGAAATGGAAGCCCCTTTGCATACTCTAGTTCATCACAGACTCCAGCAGCCCCTAGGATCCTCCCTCTGCACCCCTTAGGTATTGAGTTTTCAGCTCATAATCCAGACTATGGTAGATCTCCTTTGGTTAAAATGTAAGTCTGAGATGGCAGCATTTTTACAAGTACAAAAGAGTTATGGAGAAAGCATTCACATCTGACAGGACTAATGAATAGACTGAAAGATTGAGTCAGCATCGTCAAAGACTTTGAGAGGCTGGAATGTTGGGCTGACTAACAAGATGGCTATTTTAACAGGAATAAATGTGAAGTCCTTCACTTACATTCAACAGAACACGGAGGTCTAGTTTAATAGTCATGCACGTGCTTTAAAAGACGTCGGCTTTTTCATTGACAGCAAGCTTAAAATGAGTCAGTCACATAAATTGTGGCTGCAAAATAATTTGAAATTTTTAGCAGTTTGAGGCAACAACTGTAGAAGTGTGATATCCAGATCAAGGGAAAGATGTGTCTGCACGCTGCACTGTTTAGACTTGAAGAAAGACATTAACCAACTGCATCTCATCTGAGAAGTGATCTGAATGGTGACAGAATGTTAAACCATTTCCTGTGGGTAACAGCTGAAGAAACATGAAATATTTAGCCTGATGAAGAAGAGAAGGCTTCAAGGATCTATCATTGCTTTTTTCAAATATTTAAAAGTTTCTGCAATAGAACTATTTTGCTCTCTACAGACAAAGAAAGAGAAGCATATTCAGTCTACAGTATCCCTGAAAAAGTTCATGCCTATTTTTTAAACTTGTTTTAAAAAGAAAGAAAAACAGCAATATTTTCAAAGCACACTTCAACAAGTCATTTCTGAACAGATTTCAGAGTTTGTCATGGGCTACCATTCCATCACCTCAGATTTTTCCTTCTAGCTGCTCCTAAATACCAGAAAGCTAGAAGGAATATTAATGTAGTGATTCAGCAGTCATATTCGTTTGCCATATCCTATTCTCTCTGTTATACCTCTTCCTTCCCCTTTGAACATTCTCCCAATCTATAAGGATCTTTGGGCAATGCCCATTTTGAATTTTTCATGTTGAGAAGTGGTGTCAACATTAATAGATAAGCAAATATAATTAATTGGTAATCTTGGAAAGCCTGGTCCCTCTGAGTTTCAAGATTTTTCTGACCTAGAAACCCTCGGGGAATTATAGGTTCCAGGAAGGCAAACCTAGTGCATGAAAACTTTATAGAGTTTCAGCCCTAGGTATTCTTAAGAGAAAACAGGAGTGATATGGTTTGGGGTTTAGCAAACTATGGCAATTAGCACTATCTAATTGAAGCTTGCTTAAGAGTACCCTCCAAAAATAGCCACTTGACAGCATTTGATCTCTCTTGGCCACTTTTTTTCTCTTTTTCTCTCTCTTTTTTTTTGAGTCTGCATTGGCTCCTTTATTGAAAGGCTTATGCCTGTCAGCTGTTTCTGACCCAGCCCTGCCCCTCAACCAAAGTAATTCCATGTGAAGTGAGGCCTCCAATTAACATGGGTGTGTCGGCTCCCTGCTACAGCCCAGCCAAGAGGTCTAGGGTCTGCAGCTTACTCCTGGGCCACAGGACTGGAGGGCAAGGAAGGAGGTCAGAAAGTCCAGTTAAAATGGGCAAGGTGCTGGTGAGAAGAGGCTGGGCCTGCTATTATTCAGGGTCATCTGGAAGCTGGTTCCAGAGAAACCCAGACCCCAAAGCCAGCAAGGGCCAGGGACTGGAAGAAAGGCAAGTCAAAGCCTTTCAGAACTTACTGGGGGCAGTTCAACCCCTCGGGACAGCAAGCCTTGAGTTCCACCTGGGTCCACAGCACACACACACTTTTTTTTTAAATTACATTTCTTATGCCTTATTTTATTATTCTCACACACACACACCCCACCACCACCTTTTAGTCTGGAAGGCATTGCCAACCCCATGGTGCTAAGGGCCAGACTCATTCCCGGAAGCCACACCCCACATTGTCCGGGAGATTTTCATCCCTGCATGGCTTCTTCCACGTAGGGGAGAAGATAATGATTTTCCTTGCAGAGCTGGGCTGACAGAGAGAGAAATGGCAAATCTAGACAACAAAGAGACTTCCTGGAAGCAATTCTTAGGCTTCATTATGGATAGTCTTAGCTTCTCCCCTATAGAAGTAAGTTTTATAAGGACAAGCCTCAAAATCCAGAGCTTGGCCAATTTTCCTGGAGTCCTCAATGGTTGAGAGGGTGCCCAGGGTTTCCCAGATGGGAAAGATTAACATATATATCCCCCACCCCATTCCAGATCCTCAAGGGACTCTACCAATATGTTTAATTATCAACCCACCATAGTCTGAGATGTATGCTGATATTTTATTAAGCTATACAGAAGTACAAGGCCTCATTCCCATTGTGGACTTCAGGAGTTTGGGTTGTTTAAATGAGCTATCCAGACAGGTTGATTTAGATTATATGTTATAGAAATTAGTTTCTATAATAAACCTCTCTGCCTTTGGTCTCATCCAGCAGCTGAATGTCTAGAGTACATACACTATCATCTTTTACCCTGCATTCTAATTTACCTTAGACTCAACCACAATGGCTTTGTTTTAAACTCTGAGGCCTCATCTCTTTTTCAGTTACTTTAGCTGTTATTATATATAGCTATGCTACTTTCAGGGCTGCAGCACTCCATTTCTGGGTCTTACATGTCATAGTTACTGAAAGTTTCAGGGAAATACTAGCTGTATTAGCTAGGGTTCTCTAGAGAAACAGAATCAGTAGGAGATACTGTGAGTATAAAATTTATAAAATTGTCTCATATAACCATGGGGATATTGAGTCCAAGGTCTGTAGAGTAGGCTGTGAGCTTGCAGTTCCAATGAAGGTCCTCAAAAAACTCTAGGAGAAATTGGCTGGGCAACCATGGGGATGGAAGAATACAAGATCTGTAGGGCAGGACAAGAGCTGGCAGCTCCAATGAAAGTCCACATGAATCCTCAGGAGAGACTGGCTGGCTGAAGCAGTAAGAGTGATTGTCTCCTGAATCCTCTTAAAAGCGTTCCAGTGATTAGATTCAGCATCACTCATTGCAGAAAGATATTCCCCTTTGCTGATTGCAAATGCACTCAGTCCATTGCAAATGGACAAATTAGTCCATTGCAAATGCAATCAGCTGTGGTTGCAGCCAACATGGTCATGATTTAAGTCCATGAAATGTCCTCATAGCGATAGATTGGCCAACACTTGCCTGACCAGACAACCAGGCCATGACACCAGGTGATACACATATAGCTCAATGTCTCAGAATCTGGAAATACATTTACAATTTCAGACTAAGTGTGGCTGCTATAAGGGCTTACAATCTAGGCGCCCTTTTTTTTTTCCTAGCATTTATTTACCACTTGTGTGAAACCTGGGTTGGCCATCACCACGAATAAAGGACGAGACAATTGAAAAAAAAAGAAAGAAAGAGATGAAGAAGAAACGACAGTACAAGCAGCTCAGGAGGAAAAACACAAAGAGAGTTGTAGACATCCCAGTCTGGTAAAGAAAAGAAGCAAAGCAGGAGAGCAAGGAAAAGTCAAGTCTGTCAGTTCACACCGCAATTGAGAAGGGGGTGCACCGTTCCTGGAAGTACTGCAATACCAGGTCGATGCTTGGAGTGGACGAAACAAGCTCCTATTCTATCTCCCTGCTCCAAAAATCCATTTAATATATTGTCCTCAGATAGAGGATGTATCAGATATTAAACTGATGAACAGATACTACACTTGATCTTAGCCAATAGGCCGAGAAACGATAGGCCCCCATTTTTTGTAAGTATTTTCAGAGAGAGACCTCTTTTGTTTCTGGTTTATTTTGTACAACACATTGTCCCCAAGGTTTATTCAGTTCATTTTGTGCCTCTTGACATCCTTCCTTTTTGTAACCACACCATATTCCATCATATAATTGTCTCACAGTTCACCATGCTGTTTCTCAGTCATTGCATCCTTCGGCTCTCTCCATCTATTGGGAATCATGGATAATGTCCAAAATAAATGAACCATGTCTTACAGTGTCCTCACTTGGTTGTACAATCAGCAGCACCTTCAATTTTAGACAGTTTTCACTGGTTCATAATGATGAAGAACTGGCAAACACAACATTATTTACTCTCAAATCAAAACTACCCCTTGGGGGTGTAGGGGTAAGTCAGTGGTAGAATCCTCGCCTGCTATGTGGAAGACCCAGGTTTGATTCCTGGTCCATGCTCTTCCCCAAAAAAAACCAACAGAAAAACAAACAAATTCAACAAATAGTGCTGCAATAATGGGATACTCACATGGAAAAATAATGAAATGTGACCCTGCCATACAGCATAAAAACAAAACAAAACAAAAAACTACCCCTTAACATTTGTCCCTCCCAACCAATTAGTTGCCCCTGGTAGTGCTGTGGTACTGTTGATGTCTTCCTCTTAACTATTGACCATACCTTGCATTTTTTGTTTCCCCCTATATCCTTCTAATATTGACTCTTTGTCCACTATCGAAACTTTGAAGTAGTCCATGTAAGAACTTATTTATAATTGTAGATTTAATGAATGTGATGCATGGCACTATGCAGCTCCTTTCAATCATATTCACCTTCAATATGGCAATGTTACTCATAACCCCCCTAGTTACCATCACTTCTATCCATTCCCTTGCATTTAGGTTCAACCTCTTTGGGTAACCTTTCCTCCATCTCTAGCTTTTGTGTACTTCTAGGTCTGCTATATTCTACAATGTAACCTCTGAGGTTACCTTTATCCAGAGTCATAATAACAAAATCATACAGTATCTGTCTTTTTATTTCTGACTTATTTCATTCAGCATTATGTCCTCAAAATTTATCCATGTTGTCGTATGCTTCAGGACCTCATTTCTCCTTACTGCTGCATAAAATTACATCTTGGGTATATGCCAAATTTTGTTTATCCACTCGTCTGTTGATAGGCACTTGGGTTGTTTCCATCTTTTGACAATTGTGAATAGTGCTGCTATGAACATCGGTGTGCAAATGTCTGCTCATGTCACTGCTGTCAGCTCTTCTGGGTATATACTAAGTATTGGTATTGCCAGATCATAGGACAACTCAATATTTAGTTTTCCGAGGAACTGCCAAACTGTCTTCCATAGCAACTGCACCATTATGCATTCTCACCAACATTGAATAAGTGTTCCAATTTCTCCACATCCTCTCCAACATTTGTAGTTTTCTGTTTGTTTAATAGCAGCCATTCTTATAAGTGTGAGGTGATACCTCATTGTCATCTTAATCTGCATTTCCCTTGTAGCTGATGAAAGTGAGCATCTCTTCATATACTTTTTAGCCATCTGTATTTGCTCTTCAGAAAAGTTTCTATTCATAGCCTCTGCCCATGGTTATATTTGTAATTTACTTAAGAAACAAGTCATTAGTGGAAATCCATGATAATTTGTTTCATTTAAAGGTGTACTCTACACTTCCAGGCAGACTCATCAAGTATGCAGGCTAGGTATTCCTCAGCAAAGTATTATGGCTAGGTCTTCACAGCCCCCAAATCTACTTAATTTGATTAATAATTCTTGGGCATGGATTGAAATATCTGCTGCCAACTCATTGTCTGGGTGCTGAGTAGCCATAGAAAGAGACAACAGAGTTGAAGCTAATGCTATTTCCAAATCTCTGACTGTCCTTTGACCTTGGACATGCATATAAAACATACTTGCTTAGTGCATTTTCTCCCTGCATTAAAGGTGAGAACAATCCATGTGTCCACCACCATTTCTCAACAAAAGTATGAAACAGTATAGATGACAGGTGAATGGAGGCATGGGGGCCCTTTTGCTCTTTTATGCTTTCCCAGCTTGATAAATGAGGAAGGCCTTTTATTCATCCATGGTTCTTAATAAACATGTGCTGTGCTTCACCCTAAAGCTGCTCTGGGTGGTGGTGGTGGTGAAAATTTAAGACATTTATAGCCGATACTTACACAACATAGGTTATTATGACTACAATTGATACTACTTTTATGATTCCTGATCCTATGGTGATCCAGGGGGTAGTTAATAACTCCCTTGGTGAAAACTGTTTACCCATAAACACTTTCATGAAGGCTGAGTAGCAATTAAGGTAATGCTTCTGGTGTAGGCAAAGGTAAATGACCTCGTTAAAACCCCAGCCTAAATGATACCCTAGTGACCTGAGAATGATAGTAAGCAGCAGTTTACTCACATTGAGTATTTTACTCACCACATCTCAAGCCCTCTATCATTAATTTTGTTTGCTTCCCATCCTTCACAGTGTGGCATGGGAATGCTGGGTTACACTTGGGATAGCATGTGCATGTGCATGTGCATGTGTGCCCAAAGAATTTGAACTGCTGACTGGCAGCCTGCACTTCTCAAACTGCAAGTTCAGTTACTTGGGTGACAGTCATCTCCTTTGTCCTCAGGAATTAGTGGCATTAATCTTGGCTTAACCACACTCAGATCCTGTAATCACTCATCTACTGATTTGTTTCAGCCAGTGTCATAAATCCATCTAAATCCTTTACCTATGGAGAGAGAGTGCAAATCCTGAAAAGAATTACTCACTTGACTAGCCTACTGGTGCTGCCATAAATGTCACTTAATTGTTACTAACACTGCAACATTTAATGGATCCCCATTATGGGATTTCTAAACCTTTGCTCTCGGCGTGTGGCCGGCTCTTTGAAGGAAACATGGCCGTCTTCTAAAATGCCTGTGGTTATTATCATTTAGTGCCAGGAAACTGACCTCAACCTCATGTGGTCCAAGCCACCCAACACTGGTCAGAGGCAACTCTGAGTCAGGATTTTCTTAATGGCATGCACAGTCAATCTATTTGTTCCTTTAAAGGGCTGACTCTGTAACCCCATAGCCTTTCACCAATCAAGAAACAGGGAGATTGAGAAGAATGAAGAACCACCATGTTTTCCCTGTAGTCAGTTCCATAAAAGTTAAAGGGCTGGGATGTTCACTGAGCAAGCTGCCTCTGTCAAATGCACCTGATCCTTTCTTTCCTGTTTCTTTTCCCATTTCCAATGTACTATTTTCAATAGTATAGCCTATACTTTTCATTTTCATTTCCTTCTGATTGAAAACTAATTTTCTAGTTCAGAAATGAAATGAAGGAAAATTATTTTTCCTCTTTTGGGCTGGAATCTTAAACAATGGAATATAGGCCTATTAGAAGTTAGTAATTTAAAAAACAACCATAGCTGATGTGATAGTAAAGCCTTCATATACATCTGTTCAAGCCACTGAGTATAAACCATGGTAGGTTGGTAATGCTGCTTCTGCCACAGTGTAGGTTATAATTCTTACTATTCCAAACAGGGTACAGTTAACTCTGGCAGAGGGTCAGTGAGAAGGACTTCTGGGATGATCTCATCTGGTTAGAGGAGGGAAGTGATTCTGTCTATGGGTTCCAACAGCATTGACTGGATTTCAGTGTACGTGTGTGTGTGTGTGTGTGTGTGTGTGTGTGTGTGTGTGTGTGTGTGTAGATGTCTGCTCCCACATTCCATCAATCTGCCCAGGGTGAAGGTGAGTGCTCTATTATGGGGCTAGCTGAGCTTGGTACATACATGCATGAGCAGCTACCAATTCTTTCAGTGACACTCTTACAGTTCAAACATAACATTTCCTCCTAAAGTCAAACTACAGTACCGTAACAAATTGTTTCATCTGCCTTATGACCTAGGACTTAAAGTCTTCAACTAATTTAAGAAGCAATCTAGTGACTAAAGAGAATTTTCTCAGAGACCCCACAGCAAAATTGTTCAATGCCATACTTCTTCAAAGAGCCCACAAACTTAAACAAGAACAGCACATGTTTGGAATTATGATTCAGATTTTGTGTAATGTCACTATTTATGCATCAGAATAAGAATTCCTGACCCAGACCATCTCAAAAACTATAAGAGAGAGGAGAGAAGCAACACAAATTCCAGAAGCTGCTGCATCTGGTCCAGATGGTGTACTCTGAGTCTAAAAATTCATTAACGGATCTGCAGTGTTGTTTTTTGTTTTATTTCATTTTTAATACTCCACACAGGTGGCTTGATTTGTCTATACACAAAGGAATTGCAACCACTGAGTCAGGAAAGGATTTAGGCTTCAAGGCAACTCCCCGTGCCACCTGCCTGGCAGCTTTCTAGAACTAGAGAGGGGCAGGGCATAAGTTCAGAGAAACCTGAGATTTGCAGGGGCCAGATCAAGAAGGAAGCAAGGCTCCCAAAGGCTGCCAGCCAGATTAGACACTCCCAACACTGAGGAGGTCCAGCTGGCCTTTCCTATTTTTTATGACTCTGTTGTTTGCTTAATCCTCCCTTCAGTCTACCTAATCCTCACTGAGCCACAAATTAAGAACATTGCTCCCACTTTAAACGCAGAGGAAACCAAGGCACAGAGCATGTGACACGATTCTCAACCAGCAACTAATCTAAGGTGAACAAGGTCTCTGTTATAGCAGAAAAGCCCGCATATAGAAAAAGACGGTGGAATAAACTAGCATGTAAATTTATGTAAATGTATTTTCTTTGAAAAACCTCACATTAGGAAGCAGGAAGGCAATGTTACTGCAGAAGACAAGAAGAAAAACTGCTCCGCAGTGCAGCTTGGACAGTATGAATTGTGCTATTGAGGAAAAGTGTTAGTCGAGGCATTTCCTGAGTGGCTCACTTCACAGGACCCGGACACACTCAGGTTACAGCTGATGCCCCGACATCAAACTCCAGAGCCAGAACATGGCAGGAAGCAGATGGTGTCATATTTTCTGGGTCTCACTGTCCAGTTGAGTTCAGCGCCTGCCAAGTACAAAAAGAAATGTCTCTCCTTTCACAGAGCACTGCACACACAGCAAGCTGCGGTGGTGGCCGAGGTGGCAATGGCAAGTTACGGGAGAAAGCAGAAGCATCTGAGGCAGCAGGTGCGTTCCGAGTGAAGACAGGAGGGTACAGGGTAGAACTGGCAGCAGGAGGTCACTCTCTCTTTCCAGCCATTTAACAGACAGAGCAGGGTGTTTTGCAAGTCAGATGCTGAAAGGAGCGGTGGAAATTCAGTCACAGCATAAAAAGATAAACAGCAGGGCGAGCTCTTGAGTGACCAGATGGACAGTCAGGTCAGAGGTCATCAAATCAGTCACACAGTGCCACATAAAGCAGCAGGCTGGCACTAACAGAGAGGACCCACCTGGCAGGCTGGCAGACAAGCATGCAGGGCACAGCAAAGGTACTTCAGAAAAGGTTGAGAGAGAAGAGTAAAACGGGACTCCCCTCCGAACCCTATTGCCCATGTTAATTTTCACTGTCTGCAAAGTCAAAATATGTAAACCCTCCCAACTTACACCATGAACATTTACCTAGTAGCAGTTATTTACATATATATATAAGTAAAATATATGTAAATATACAACAGTTCACACAAAATTCAGATGTATGCAGATATGGATATTTACATATGTATAGATAGACATACATGGATATTTACATATATGCATATATGTTGGGTGTGGGTGTGTCTTACTCATTAGCATGTTACACACTAGAGATTTTAGCCATCTCCAGCCAGAAATAAGGTACTAGGGCCTCTTCTGAGACCCATATATATTGATGGGTGGAGAGAAAGGGAAAGGAATAAAGCTTGCAGAGCTGCAAGCAGGAAAGTGAAGTAGGGGAAAGGAAGCTCAGGCCTGCAGTGCATCCTCACACTCTAGACTCCCTTGCTGCTACAGGTCTGCATAGTGTGCATGCCCTGCAAGTGGCAGCCTTTCTCTACCTGCCCCAACCTCCCATTCCTAGACTTTCTCCTTAGCCATGTTCATCCAGTTAATGTGACGCAGATCCTGCAACCTTGCCCCAGATTTGTGCCATTTGGCTAAATCTCCATCAACTTGTCAGTCCCATCCTAGGACCATGCTTCAGAGAAACTGTGCTGTTGATCACTGGTACACCAGGCATGATGCTGCAACTTTCCTTTCCAGGGCACAGGATCACTAGTTTAACTAGATTTCTGCTTCTTTTGTTCTTTTTCCCCTACATGCTGTCTTTTCCTTCTCTGCCCAAAGATTCTTACATGCTGAAAATCCATACTATGATCATTTTCCCCTCTTTCTGTCCCATGCTTCTTTTGCTAAGTCCTCACTCTCTCCTTCTGGTTTCCCACAATATAGTCATCATGTCTATAGTCACCCACAGCCTCATGTGCCAAATATCTACAGCTTTGGAAGTTTTAGCACCAAAGACATCTGGGGCTTAACCTTTTCAGTGGGAGTATGCAGTATAATGAAAATCTTGTTTGGTCTTTGTACTCAGTTTGGGGGAAGTAATGCATGAATTTTGGAATTTCCTATGATAAGAGTGCATTTTGTTCCTTTCTTTGGACCCATGAACACACCTGATAGTTAATATGCTAGTGAGATGACAGGGAGTAGTCAGCCACTCTCTGCAGTCTCGGGATGGGGGCTAGCCCCATCAGAGACCAACCATGTGATTAGGAGGTGAGGCTTCCAGCTATGTCATATCAACTTCACCTCCCTGACCTGTGGGAAGAGAGGGGGCTGCACATTGAGTTCAACTACACAGGCATAGATTCTATCAATTGTGACTACACAATAAAACCCCATATAAACTTGAAGGTATGATGAGCTTCCATGATTGAAAAAAAACACATTGCTGCTATGCTGGGAAGGTGATGTGTTCTGCCTCCCATGAAGAGGGCATGGAACCTTGTATTTGAGGCACTCCAAGACCTTGCCCTGTTCTTCTCTTCTTTTAGTTTCTTCTTATTTGTAAACTTTTACTATAATAAAGCTATAATCATAAATATAGTTCCTTCAGTGAATTCTGTGAGTCATTTTAGTGAATTTAAAACCATAGGGTATAGGGGGAACCCCTGAAATTGTAGCAAGTTGATGAGAAATGTGAGCGGCCTGGGCTGCTGAACTTGTAACTGGTGCCTAAAGGACAATCTTGTAGAGAATTGCCCAAAACCTGTGGAGTCTGGCCTACCTCTGGGTAGAGTGAAAATTGAATTAGGGTGACTGAGTTACTACAGTGTTTGCAGTTTGTGTCAAAGGATGTCCAGTTGAATTGATAAAAGTTTTCTGATAGTCTTTACAGAGCACAAAGCAGCCATGTTGTTTGTGTGCCAAAGCTCATCTGCTCAAAACTTTAAAAATATTTGAGGAAACATTGGCCCCAGACTTTAAAAGCTCTCCTCCTCCATAACCATCGAGGGTGATCAAGGAGACACCAATGCACTATTTAGGGCCATAGAGAAAAAGTGGGTGAGGACCGGATAACTTTTTCAAACTCCAGTTTCTATTTTTCTCCCTCTTATTCTTGCACTAGATGGACCAGAGGCATAAAAGGAATTAATGCTTAACAAGTTGAATAACTAATTGCCTGATAATGAGTCCCCCCTTAGGCTCTTAGTGAAGTGGGTGTCATCTGTAAATGCAGTGTTTTGTGGAGGCTTGGAGGCCTTTCCTGACACATCATAAATATTCTTGGAGAAATTAAGATTAGCAGTGCTGATCTCTTTTTGGTTTCTTGAAGACTCTTCAATCTCTAGGTTCCTAAGGTTTGAAAGGTCTTCCTGAATAATAGTGAGACCTAAGAAGTGCTCAGGAGGTGAGCACCCACTTCATCTTTAGTCCCTGAGATCACAAGTGAAGGGAGAACCCATAGGATGTAATTGAAAAAAAAAACATAGATTGTGAGAGAAAACACCCAAGTCTGAATTTCTACTCTGTCGCCAATACTTATCAAGTCACACACCATCCTTGAAGCACAGATTTCTCATCTATATAATTAGGAAGCTGGACCAAATAATGACCTCAGTGAGCTAATTTTGCAATTGTGGAAATGTACAAGAGTACCATCATTCCAGTGCAATAGAGGTTGTATTAGCTAGGGTTCTCTAGAGAAACAGAATCAGCAGGAGATATCTATAGATATAAAATTTATAAAAGTGTCTCACATAACCATGGGAATGTAGAATCCAAGGTCTGTAGGGCAGGCCTCAAGCTGAACAACTCCAATGAAGTTCCTCAGTGGACTCTCAGGAGAAGCTAGCTGGACAACCATGGGGATGAAAGAGTACAAAATCTGTAGGGCAGGCTGTGAAGCTTGCAGCTCCGATGAAGGGTCTGGAAGAACTCCATAGGAAAGGCTTGCTGGTTGAAGCAGGAATAGTGACTGCCTTTTCTAAATCCTTCTAAAAGCCTTCTGGTGATTAGATTAAGCATCACTCATTGAAGGAGACACTCCCCTTAGCTGATGACAAATTAGCTGTGGATGCAGCCAACATGATCATGATGTCCTGATAGTAACAGACAGGCCAGCACTTGCCCAACCACACAATTGGGCATAACCACACATGAACCTGACTATGACAGAGGTTTACATAAGGTGCTGTGACAACCCAAAATGTGGCAAATAACTAGAATAACTATAAAATGCTGCTTCAAAGGACCATATCTCCTTTATTCCATATGCAACCTAGAATATAGCATATGCCTAAAAATACAAATTGAATGGATGGATAGATGGATGCACAGAGAGATGAAGAGACTAAAAAGTACGTAAGGGAATAAATGAATATGTGGATAGATAGGTAGGATGATGAATGTTTGGGTAAGTGAATGCTGAGGAAATAAGGGCCAAGGAAAGATATTCAGATAACTGAGTACAATGAAATGATATGATAGAGAGAAACTGAAGTTAAGAACTGCCTTGTCTCAAGGATCATGTGTAACCTATGTTAAGTCTTCTGAAGTTTCTGCAGAAGTCAATGGGAGATGCTATATGCATAAAAACAAAATTTTGCCCATGATAAATTGGGTGGTATGACAAACTTTACAATGAAAGGCTTCGTATGAATATTTCCCTATTAAGACTAGGGACAGATTTATGCGTATTTCTTCTGCCCAGTGTCACAGTCCTCTCTAAGCTTTCCATGAGTACAAAGTCATCCTGTCAAACACAATGTGACTTTGAATGGAGTTCATTTAAATAGCTCTCTCTATAAAATTAAAATTTTAATATAGGCCAATTCAGCAGATAGTCTATGAAATAATCATTGGGTTTTGAGTCAAAGTACACAAACCATACCTCCTTCATTCTGTCACTAACCTATTAATTCCTTCAACAAATCAGAATCGAGCCCGCACTGTGCCCGAGATACTATTTTGGAGACTGTGGGGAGGGGGAGTTCAGTGATGGGCAAGACACACTCAGCTCCTACCCCCTGGTTTTTCCTCTACTGTCAATTCTCAGTGCACTTTTATCGCTTGATCTCTCCTACTCCTGTCTCTTCCCAGAGTGATAGAAAGTAGAGAGAAATGTGATTAGCCACCTCAATTCTCTTTCCTTACTTCTGAATTGTATTTCACTCAATGTGCTTTTTAAAGACAATAACACACACACACAGAGCTAGAATTTTTCAGGCCAGAACCCATTACCTCTACTAAAGGAAGAGAGTCCCATAGTCAGAAGAGTCCATGTACCTTAATTATGTAGCCCCCTTGGCTGTTACTATCTCAGCACCACACCAAGTGAGTTACCATTTCTGGGCATTCTTATCCTCCCACTTCTTGCTCAATGACTTTTCTTCCTGATGGGTTGAAAGAATTGCCTGAAATCACACACCAGAACCAGTCTTCATCATGTCATCCTGTAGTGAGAGTAGTAACTAGCTCGAAACACAAGTTTTATGGATCCCAGGTCTAATGATGAGCCAGGCTGTACGATTCTTCAGAACCTCACAGAGACTCTGCTGTAACAAAAATAAAGCCAAAGTTAAAAATATCTTAATATCCAAAAGCAAAGAGGATTTCTTCCAAAGCTGTGCTGTTTACCCGCTTAATACCGCTGGCAATTCAAAATCAATGTAATACAAGCATTCGCCAGAAACATACCAAATGCCCAACAGGATATAAGCTGGGTCTGTGACACCTTAACTAATAAGGGATGACAGTGAACAAGCAATAAAACAGGCTTCAGGATTTTTAGACAAGCTTGTGCCTAATGTGCATGGTATTGCCTGCTTGGAGATGGTGCCGCATTATTAGCATGGGAAAATCAAAGAACAATAAAGATCATTCCAAGGCATTCTTCCAGATGAGTAACCTAGAATAACTCTGCTCAGCTGAGAATTAAATGGGGACTTGGCAAGTTCTTCCAGGGATGTTTCACCCAGGATTTTAATCACTGATATCTGCTGACAAGATTAGCCTTAGAAATAAGGGAAAGCTGTCAACCTCTGTGTGAGATCCAAAATATCTACTCATTTGCTTATAACCCTCTCTGACCATCTTCTTCTCTTTGAATTAGCAAGAGGAAAGTTTTCAGAACCAAACACCTCTGGACCAGGTGGGCCTTTACACTTGACATTCCCTCAGCCCGGATGGCTTTTCCCTTGGAAATCTCATGGCTGGCTCCATCTCTGCTCAAATCTTACTTCTTTTTGGTGGTCTTCCCTGGCCACCCTCTAAGAAAGCAGATTCTGTCAACCTTCCCCTGTCCTACTTTCTTCTAGTACTTATCCTACTTTCAGCTAGGTGTTTATTATCTGCCTCCCAAATAGAAGGTAAACTGCAAGAGGGTAGGGACTTTTTTTCTATATTGCTCACTACTTCATTCCCAGAGACTAGAACAGTATCTGGTATATAATAGGTGTTCAATAAAATATTTGTCAAATGAATGAATAGGTGCTTCAGTATGGATTTGCTCATCTGTTCATTTCCCTCTGTGAAAGAATACCAAAACAGGAGAAGAGGAAAATAATACCAACTCTGCCATTAACTAGCTGTGAGATTCTGCAAAGCAAGTGAAATTATCTTGGACTCAGTTTGACCTTCTGCAAAGCAAAAATCAATGATAGGGGAGAAATACATCTTCTCTACTCAGCAAGCTTCCACAGGAGGGATTTTCCCTTCAATGCTTCTGATAATCTGCACACCTTTTATGATGGTGTAGTGACTTGTATGGCTCATGAGATAGGAAGGAAAACTAGGCACACACAGCCCAGTGCCTTCCTCCCTCACTACTTACAGGTAACAGCCTGCCTGTTGAAGGCACATTTTTGGCCTGCTCTAGGCCTTCACTAAACTTTTTGGTAAAGCATGAGAGGTACAGGGAGTTAGTGGCACAGTGTTGCCTTTGGCTGAAGGGTGAGCCAGTTTGATTCTTGGGTGCAGTGTTAATAAACCCATTGTGCCTCACACTTACACTGCATTCTCCATCCCCTGTTTTATCAGAAATAAAACAATATTCTGATTTCTATCTGCTTATTTCTTGCTGTTTAATTGCAACTGATTCAGAATGGTATCATGTATATACCCACGATGAAAAAGAAAATGACTAAAATCCTTTCCATGGCACTAGGTTCAAGATAAATTCATGCATTCTGTTTTTTCCTTGAAATATAAATCTCTATATAAAGTATGGCCATATGTCAAGCTGGGAGTATATATGAGTGCTCTGTTTCTTCCAAGAAATATAAAATATGTACACACACACGCAAACAGAGGAAGAGGGTATTATGCATTGCATGTGTGCATTTCTCTCTTTGTAAGTAAGAAGGATGGGTACAAAATTTGGGAGTAAGTTCTTAGAAAAGTAGAAATTGTACCTACAAAAGGGAAGAATGGTCAGCCTGGGTGGTCACACAAAATAACCAGGTATAAAGAGCATGTTTCAAGACGTGGCTCAGTTAAAGGTTTCAGGGGAACTCAATATGCAAACTCCACCCTTGCTCCTATTATCACCATGCAGTCAAGACCATGGATGATCCTACTAATTATAGTGAAATGGTTATGAAGCATAGCAAGGAGAATACTAAATTAAGATGCACATCAGAGGAACTGTATTGCTGAGCACGATGGGGGCCCTTCTGGGAAGGAGATGGAGGTGAGGAAGAGATGAGTGAAGAGGGTTGAGCTGCATCAATGTATCGGATAAAAGCCAAACATACTCTCATCATTAGTTGTTGACCTCCATCTTGACATTGCTTACAAAGGGTCAAAAGAAAAGCTAGCATATATTTCTTTCATTCTGAGCTGAACATTTTTTCACACTTTAACATTTCTGAAATTGGGAGGTTGCTTACCGTTGATGGTGGATCCGCATTTAATTTTCTTTTTCAGCAGTACATAAAATAATGGTGCATCTCCTAATTTATGGATAGATTGGATAGGACACAGTTGTTCTTGCTCTGTTTCTTACAACTCATTATATAGAAACCAGCCTGAAATGTGGTTTGGAGTAAGATATGCCAGGGATCAGATATGATTTCAACAAGGGCTGGTAGAAACATGTACTCTGGTACACCACTGGTTGAACATATGTAGGGACAATTTTTCTTTAAAGTAATCTGGGAATATGTGCCAGGATTTTCATAAAGTTGAATTCTTCTTTGCAGAAAGCCCCATTTTATAGAATATCAAAAATAATAATAATAATAGCAACAAGAAATGCAAACAAAACTTTGCATTTAGAAATCTGTTTGGGGACTTCATTTATATGAAATCAAAAACATCCCTCACTTTTTGTAAAATAAGATTTTAGCTGCACAAATTATGGAACATGCATGGAGTGGAGTCATCAAAAATTGAATTTTAGTCAATATTTAATAACATTGAATATGTTAGTAAGGTAATGTTTACTAGGAAATAGGGAATAAACTGTATTTTTTGTATTTTCCAAATTTTATAAAATATTCTATATATATTCAAAAATAGTTTTTAAAATGTAGCAAAGTGCTAACTATTATCTCTCCTGTTTGTGTATCATTCAAATGATTTTTTTTTTTTAAACAATGAGAGGCCCTGGATGGAATCCTGGACCAGGGTGGGATAAAAGAAACTTTATTGGACAACTGGTAAAATTTGAATATGGACTGTAGATTAAACAATAGTCTCTATCAGATAATTTCTAGTTTTGATAAATATCACATGGTTATGAAAAATAAAGTTCTTGTTCTTAGAAAATACGTCCTGAAGAATTTATGGATAAAGGGACATTACATATGCAAACTACTTTAAATTTACTTTAAAAAAAAATAGAAGAAAGTGCATAAACACAAATTAATTACCAAAGTAGTTAATCTAAATCAAATCATAAAATCATATGAAAACCAATGTATGGTCCATTTAGTGAAGTGATTCCTTCAGATCATTGGCTATTCAGTCCTTTTAATTTTTGAAAACGTGGCTTCAGTCTTTACCATTAGTTCTAGTAGATGGCACCGGAAGTCTGATCTAACAGAAGTAAATTAAACATCATAACAGAATAGTGGTTAACTGTGAGGAGGCAAGGGAAGAGGGAGTTTTTACTACATCAATATTTTATTTCTTTAAAAAAGTAAACAAAGTAAGTATGGCAAAATGTTAGGCTCTGATGGAGTTGGGTAGTGGATACAAGGTTATTCTTGTTACTCTCAGTACTTCTCTGTTTATGTGAAATATCCCATAATATATTTCATTCATTCTAATGCACATAGTTTTCACATTTTAAAAGGACTCTGAAATCAGGATGCATTTTAAGAATTGAAGGCATGTCAAAGTTCAATAGGCAGCATCTTTTGCTTTGCACATAAAATAATGATGCACCTTACAACTGATGAGTTCTTAGGTGCAATGAAATATGGCAATTTTTGTTAGGAGTAAATTATTGCATACAACTTTTCCCCATTCCCACCTTCATTCTACTCCAAAAAAGAAAAGTACAAAGAAAAAGATAAAATATTTTATAATAAACTGACACAGCATTACTCTTTTCGAAGACCACATGTGCCAGTAATTTTAAAGGACTACAATGCACTCCAGATTTTGCTGCCAAGTATTTCTGGATTGCTTTGTCAGTCTTTCCCCTGTTTGTGGGTCCTGAATTGAATATTTTCTTCTGTTGTATGGTGCTGGGTTCTGGGTACCACTTAGGTGGTACTCATAAGTCACTGATTTTACGTAGATCATCCTTATATTCCAATACAGGAAATATCTGTTTTGCATGTCTCAAGAAAAATGGAAATAAATCATCCACCTGAGTGCAATGAAGCAAACATTCAGAACAATGTGAATGTCCACATCCCGGGAATGAGACTGCATTATATAATTCCTAACACTTAAGAAAGTTTGGTGGAAGGGACCAGCATCAAGGCCATAATCAGCACCCAGTTCCTAAATGTCTTTCCTCTTCTAAAACTTGTCTAAGATCTTCACGTCATCCGGGTCAGCTCAGCACCAACATCACCAGCACACTAGGGCCTTGAGGTCTCACAGGCAGAGGCACCAAAACAGACACATCTGGGACTTTGGAGCCACCAGAGACAGAGGAGGTGGCAGTGGCATGGGCAGAAATGCACCCAGAACCTCTGGACAGGGCTCCATATGGGCATGAGAGGCAGAGCAGCTGTCAGGTGCACCACCTGACACCCTCCCCAAGCCAACTGACCACAGAGCCCAGCAGAATATTCAAGTGATTTTTATTTCTATCTACCATCCTTCAGCTGCCAAATTCTTTACCATATGCATGGATTGCTTTTATGGTAGAAGCAACTCTGCTACCTTCCAAACATACTTTGCTTCTTCTACTCATTTCCTTTTGCTCCTAATAGGCTAAAAACTAGTCTGTTTTTACCCACAAACTAGCTATTCCTGAAAGTTACCACCATCCTCTCTGAATGGTGAACAGAGGGGCATAAAGACTGCACCCTACCCCTAAATCCTGGATGACAAATTATGTTGGTCAAAGAGGGTCTATCAGATCTCCTGGCATCCATCAGGTCTCCTGGAATCTAAGCCTTGAAATAAACTGCTGGCCACTCACTTTCTGAGAGTCTGTATCCCTAAGGAGATGCTGCCCTTTTCAGAGAATGGGCCCACAGATTTCTTGTAACAGAAGATAATGTCCGGTGCTAGAAGTGAGACTTACCAAATTCTCATTTATTATTGCTAGAGTTGACTTTGGTCCATCCCTGGACCAAGAGGAAAGTTTGTGTTCTCCATCCTCATGCCACAAAGGGGAGAAGAGGGCAGGGTGCAAAAAAGGGAGAAGGTGGAGGGTGCCTAAAGGTGTAAATATAGGTTCACAAAAGCATCTTGAAGGGCAAAGCTCCTGTCAGTGAACAAGGCTATCCAGAGATTTTGAGTAGAAATAGATCATAGGTAATATGAAATTGGGAAATAATTTATGCAGAACAAGTGGATAATATGGAGTTTCTTGAATTCATCTAGGGAAATTAATTATATAGAAGAAATGAATACTTTTCTCAATGAAGATGTGAAAATTGAAACTGGAAAAGGCAAAGCAATGCTAAAATATTGGGATCATACATAAGCAACCAGATTTAATTCATATATCATGTTTCTGATAAGGTGATTTAGAAAATTAAGGTAGAATGAATTGTTAACTTCAGTTTAATCAAACTTTCAGCCATTTTCCAATTCTGGCTTCTTTCATAAACAGTTTGCTAAATGTGTCTCTTACTCCTTTTCTGTTATAATCACCAGTAATTAAGCCCCAACCAGAACAGGGAAATCAGGATGCCTAGATGTGTGTGCCGCACATTTCTATTTCTTTAAAGCACAGATGATTCTAATACACTGCGAGGATTGAAGGCCACTGACCTAGATTATCTAACATTAAGGGAAAAAAGCAGAGCAAGAATCAAACACTTAACATTAAGGAAAGATAAACATAATTCTACCATTCAAACACAGGTTTAGTATTGCTTAAAGAAAGAAAGAAAAACTAGAATGTGAATACCAAATTATGTGTTACATTTACATATATCTTTCCATTTAAAGCTCAACATAACCTGTGAGCTAAAAAGATTAAGTTTTGCATATAAATGTATAACTCTTCCTATTTTAATGCCTGCAGACTCAGAGCTGCTAGAATGCTTGCCACAGGTCACAAAGCTAGAAAACCTGGGACTGATCTCTAGACACTGAAACCTATGCTTCCCCAAGCCATGGATAGTCCATAGAAAATACTCTTTTTATAGCCCAGTTCACTGTCTTACTGAAGTCCAGCGCCTCTTCAATTATTAGCCATCTTTCTATGAGTCTCTCTATAACCAAGACTGGTTGACATTTTTTAGCATTCACAGTTAGGTCACATTACAAATGAGCAATGATATGCTGAGAAAGTGAAAATCGATGCCACTAATTAAGAAACTATCCTCTAATTTGCTTGCTTGACACTCAGCTTTAAAAGATGCATGAAGGAAAAAAACCTGTGACTGGACTGATCACTTCTGAAGGAAGTATGGGCATTTCTTTGAAGCTGTCAAGATAAAAATAATGCTAATATTTATTACACTTTTTGTGTGCTAAGCATCTGAACTTAGTTAATCCTCACAGCAATCTGTATGAGATAGGTACTGTTCTTATACCCATCTCACAGGTAAGTAAATTACCACATAGAGAACTTAGGTGACATGTCCAGGGTCATATCAATAAGTAATACTTTTCATTGACTCAAGGAGAGAGCCAGTCAACTATGCTAGCGTCATCACTCCCTGCAAACGTATCATAAAACAGTGCTTATAGAACCTCTCTAACCTCTTGGCAAAAGGAAGTGCTCTTTCCTATCAGAAATCAAAGGTATTTTTTTCATAACTTTGAAAATTGGTGAAAGTCATGCCTCTTGCCACCCCCTAACTCCCACCATGTTTGCCAACCATGCTGGGTGACAGCCTCCTCTGAGCTCATGCAAGCCTTTGATGACCACCCACATGGCTTTTGTGGCTTTGGAGTGTCTTTAACAGCTCCGTTCCTGCACTGTGACTCTACCTCCTGTCTAACAATCACCCGCTGTTCTGTAATTGTTGGCTTATCTCTCCCTCACTAATCTATAAACTTAAGGGCAGGGGTCATGCCTTTTCATCTTTTTACTCTAATGCCTCTTTCTGTGCTGTGGTGCCTTGGAGCTAAATACCTCAGAAAAACACATTCTTAAACTTAATCCATTCCTGTGGGTGTGAACTCTTGTGAATAGGAACCATTCATGAGGTTCCTTCAGTTAGGTGTGGCTCAACTGATTCTGGAAGGGTCTTAATCCTATACTGGAGTCCTCTATTCTAGAGTGAAATTCAAACACAGAGAGAAAAAGCCATAGGAAGATGCTGAAAGTCCTCAAAACCCAGAGAAACCAGGAGAGGCCACCACATGCACTGCTAGATGACAACAAAAGCCAACAACCAAGGACTGCAGGCGGTCACCTTCAGAATGTCACAGACTTCTGGGAGAAGGCATCACCTAGATGACACCTCAATTTTGATTACTCTTAGCCTAAAATTTATAAGCCAATACATTTCCATTGTTTAAGCCAAATCTATTGCAAACCATATATTGCACGGCCTTTGTTTTTTTTTGTTTGTTTTTTAAAAATGGCATTTGTTTTAATACCCAGGAAACCAAATAGTGCTCTTACAAAGACAGGGAAGAATTAAATTCCCAATCAATGGACACAGAACCCAGATGACAGTGTACTAAGTCGGAGATTCTGAAACTAATTCTCTAACTAAACTCTTTTCATGATAAGACAGTACAGTGTAATAAAAATGTGTCTGTGCAGTTATTAAATAAATTTGGTTTGGGGACCTTTTATAATTAATCAGGGACAACTGATATGCAGGAAAAAAAGTAAGGGACCTATGAAATAATTCTACTAATAATTTCAGGGTCTTGGTAATTATCTGGAGAGGAAACAAAGAATGTCAACTTCTTAAGTATTTCCTTCCAATGTTAATTTGAGTTTAGTTTTTTTCTCCTGCTTTTACTTTTAAAAAAACAAACATTTGATTCCCGGTGCCTGCCCATGCAAAAAAAAAAAAGACAGTATGGGAATGTGTAAAAATTGCAGTTACTTTTTACATTAAGAACCAAATATATACCTTTATAGTCCATAAGCCAAATAAAATAACATGTATAAGGGGAGAGGAAGAAGAGAGAAAAGACCAGGAAAGGGTAAAAAAAAAAAAAAAAGAAAAAGAAACACACACACACACACACAAAGGAATTGAATAGGAACTAGAAAATAGGAAAACTATTTAAAGGGGTTCTGGAGAAGTCAGTGGCAGAGCAAGGGAATGGATCAGGAAATAAAGTAACACATTTCTTAACTCCTTAAGAATTCCCACTCTCAGTAACTCCCTCCATAAAACTCCAAATTCAGAGCCATATAAAATTTCTTGTGCTATTTGACTTGATGGGTGAACATTTCCTTTCTCCTCAGTTCAGCTCTTCATATATCCTATTCTTTCCAGTTTTCTGAGCTTTTCAGCCCCCAACACCAGGAGTCTACCTAGAATTTACCTCTAACTATCTGCAGGCAACCATTTCTCTCTCTTCTGCAGAGGCTACCTGCTTAATAGAGCATTTCCTTGTAAAACAAAGAGCCTAACCTGAGTTGAACTGTAAGAACTTTCTTTAAGATATCTGCACAACGCTCTTTCCTTTTAAGAAAGAAGATCTGGCCAAAAAGTCCCTGCATTTTAGAGAACTTTTTGAGCCTCAGATAAAATTTAGTCAATAGCTAGGACAGGTTTACTGGTTAGAACAGGAATATGGGCCTCCGTGTGTGATGCATTGAGTTTAGTTGGAGCGCCGAGACCAGCTACTTAATTTGGGGGGCGGGGGGCTCAAGGCAAAATGAAAATGTAGGGCCTCTTGTTAAAAAATAACTAAGAATTTCAAATAGTGGCAGCAACATGTTAAAACGGGTGTAAAGCCTTTCTAATTGCAGTGCGTTGTGCAACTCATAAGTCACACACCCATGAAGCCAGCCTGTGGATAGCTAGTGGGGACAGCTAGGATTGATGTTGGAAGAAAAATGCAGCGGTGGCTAGTGTGGCCTGGTGATATGAGACTGGCTCGAAGTATAGACAAGTCACAGGTTGCCAGTGAGTGACTGGACTGGAAGCATTGGTTAGAGATAGAGAGTAGAGACGTGAAAGATGAAGGGAAGAGAGAGAAATGAACAATGCGGCTTTACACTCTGTCAGCCAATATTTAGACAGGAGACATGCCCAGAGGCCGCAAAGTGCCAATTCTTATTTATTAACATCTTTTTCTGCTAATCAAAACTGATGCTAGCCACGGTTACACACGACAAGATTTTCTCCAAGTACCGCTGGGGGATGCTGAGTGAATGATAGGCTACTATGAAGAACCTTAAAGATTTGAAGGCAGAATAAAATATTGTGGTCATCACAAGGTTTCTTTGACTTTCAGTTGAACTTGTTTCTCTTCTAGTTTAGCCTATTAATTGATTTAGGGAAGAAAACAAATTCCTTACAATGCCTACCTGGTCTATCTCACGGGTCCTCGTGAGCATCACTTAGCAATAAGGCATGCAACAGGAACTGACAACCTGGAACCTCTGCCACAAGAAGAGGAAGTGCTGTTCAGTGGACAAAATTCTGGGGCAGGAATTCAAAGACATACATATGTAACCAATGTCATAACTTACTACACCTGTGACCTTGAAGCAAATTTGATCCCTCTGAGCCTCTGTTTCTTCTCCTGTAAAATAGAGGTAACAGGGGTAGGTCATGGTGGCACAGTGGCAGAGTTCTCACTTACCATGATGTGAGACCAGGTTCGGTTCCTGGTGCCTGCCCATGCCAAACAAAAAATAGAGGTAACACCTCTCCTGTTTAGTTCGAGGTAGAATGATGTGTATTAAGATTTTTTTTAACTGTAAAGTGTTGTATGCATTTCAGGCATTATCATAAGGAGAACTTGGCACTATCAGAGTTACCTCCAAATCTAAAGCATTAAACTCAGAAGGCAGGGAATTCCATTTCTTGAGATTAACAACAGAAAATGAACTTGTGTTTCAGCCCTACGTAGGAACGGTTGATGCCACTGGTTGCAGAAATGAATGGAAGTGTAAAAAATAAAACATTTCTCTGAGCATTTGTTTATCCCCCTGTGTTTGATCCACATGGTCATTTACACTCTATCAGCAGTGGTACATACAAAAGGAAAAGTAAACCGTACATGTGAAAGACAATCAACCATTGTTTTCTTCTAAAATGCCTCAGGTAGGCTGGGGTTTGTCAAGCTTAAACAAATTTCTTCCTACTCCCCGGAAAATATTTACAATCAAGGAAATCTTAAAGCTTTGTTCTACACCCCCAGCTTCTTCCCACCCACCAACAACCCATCTTTTATCAACCTTCCTTCAAAACCCTCATTCTGCCATTAGTAAGGAGCAGCTAGGATATGGGTGACATGACAACAGAGTAGACCGCTACTAACGGTCTGGAAATTTCATGGGAGATATTAAAAGCTGAAAATCAATAAGAGTGATATGCCAAAATATGTATGGAACTGCTTCCTGCTTTTTATGAAGGACCCAGAATAAAGGAAGGATTGAGTTAGCTCTTCATCTCTGATTTCAGGCTTAGATGAGAAAGTCAAAGAATACTCAACAGTCAGCCGATTCACCAAGTAAGGAGCTAGGCCAGGATTTGGTGGTGAAGGCTTTGCTCTAAAGCTAATGTGTGCATTTTTTCCAAAATGGCATCTAAATATGTATTTCTTAAGGACATGGCTGAATTTGTGAATTTAAATCCTGGCTATCATCTTTTTAGGGAAAAAGATGAACTGTCACTGCCAGGATACTAGTTACAGCCAAAAAAAAAAAATCATTTCAAATATGTTTTATATAAGTAATGAAATGATAACAACTTCCAGATATGTGCCTGTTGCTTTTGAAATTCCAGGTACGCAGACATTTCTGGTTTACTACAAAGAAGGTAGAGCTAATATTTTAGAGTCCCTGAAAAGGCAGCCCTAAAATTCCTTTAACAATGGACAAAGCCTTTCATTCCACAGCCACAGAGAAAATGCCCTCTTACATTGGAAATATCTATTATCAGTAGGAAAGACCTGGTGTGGCAACAATCAAATCCCTGCTTTGTATTACTTCTGCTGTGACCTCAGACAGAGCTAATCACTATTACCTCTACTTATACACCGGGCTGTCACTGCAGGTTCACACTCTATTGTAATTATTTGTTTACATGACTATCTCTATTATGGGTTCTTCAAGGACAAGGGCTGAGTCTTGTCCATTATTGTATCGCCAGTGCCATATCTGCCTGATGCATAGTAGTTCTCAAAAAATTTAATTGAAAGAAAGCTGGGGTGTCTATTAGACTGCTCTAAGGGCAGTGCAAATATCAAATCAAAAGACATGCAGCCTGTCAGTGTCAGTTAGAGAAGAACAGTGTCATGTTCAGCCTTGGATTCCATTATTTTATAGCACTGGGAAATTCAAATGTTATCTGATGGTAATCAAGATGGGAGGTTTGGGAAGAAAAATGCTTGGCAGAATCTGGAAACCATGTCAAATAAAGAACAAATGAAAGAACTGGGAATGATTAACTTGACTATAGAAGGAGAAGGAAAGACATGTTTCCTCTCTTCAAATATTTGAAAAGCTGTCAAGTGGAAAAGGTAGTTAAATTTGTTCTGTACTGCCGCAGAGGACAAATTAAGGTCAATGATTAAAAAGAAGAGAGAGGCAGATTTCAGCTCATCACAGAAAGAGCAGTCGACAAAACCAGGACTCTTCAACAACAGAATGGGCACCAGGAGAGGAGTGAGCTGTCTGAAGTTACTCAAGCACAGTTTCATGGTCAGCCTACTAGGAACCCATCCAACTTCAAGTTTCTGATTGTCTACATGGTAAATGCAAACACCCCTGGAAACACCTAGGGAATCCCACCAAGGAATAAGTGATATCAGCTTCTTTCCAAGGACCAGCCTTAAATGGGTAGGAAAACAGAGAGGACAACACCAAGCTCCTAAAAGGGAGGATCTTAAAACTGTGCTCCATCTCCCCAGTTTCTTCCTGGGGGAGAAAAGCCACTGAAAGACAAGAGGAGAGTGGTAGCCCTGAAGATGCATTTTCATGGTACATGACTCCTGCCTGTTCTAGTCACAGAAAAATTAGGTAACTGGAGTAAGGAGTGCAATTTTAAAATGAGCAAGATTATTTGGAATTTGGGGAAAAGGCACACCTTTGTGAAAGTGGATGCGTTAAAAAGCTGCAATCACACATCTGTTTTCTTCTTTGGTTTACAATTGAGAGAACGGGAACAGAGGACTCCATGAAATTAAATGACACATCACATTGATAAACATTTCTGAGACAATACGGTAGCAATTTGAAGAACATGTAATATTCTCAAGCTATGTAAAGAAAGAGCAAAGAATATGTCCTTTAATGCTGAATTTTAATAATAATCTTACTATTTAAAAATATGGCATTTCACAATGAAAGCCTAACTGTTTCAGTCTGGTAATATGATAAGATACAGCTTGTAAAAACAAGAATTGAGTTTAAATATGTTCTTGTGTTTCATTTTTGATTTATCATGCCATTTGCTTCTAAATAAGATTGTCTTACTTTATTAATTTGCATAGCATGTGACTCCAAATAACAGACTCCTGATACTATCATTTTAAGATTACTGTGACATTATTTTGAAAGTGATAAAAAATTTGGTTAAAAGTAAAACTACATAAGCTAATTTTGTTGTCTTTGAGTCTTAAAAATACAAAAACATCATTTGGTTAGAACAATGAATTTCTGTGCTCAAATGCTAAAACCTGCTTGAAAATCGAAGGACAACTGGTAAATACAATAACGTTTTCAGGTAACAATGTCTGGTTTTGATAGAATTGGAGCCATGCGTTTTGTTTGTTTGTTTGTTTTCAGTTGACTCAAGATGCTTGATGAAAGACAAGGAACATCTTCAATGAAAATATAAAAATATACGTTCAAATTCATTCAGAATTTTCTAATAGCACCCTATCAGATTAGCTTGACAGTCTCTGGTCCAAGTTAGAAAATCCTGGGATGCCTTGCTTGAGTTCAGACCTTCAGCAAGTACAGATATTTCACTCAGTTCAATCTTTTTTTGTTGTTTTGTTTGTTTGTTTGTTTACATGGGCAGGCACCAGAAATCGAACCCAGGTCTCTGGCATGGCAGATAAGAACTTTGCCACTGTACCACCCTCGCCCACCCAGCTTAATCTTTCTCAATGTGGGAGAAATCGAAAATGTGGATATGGATAAAAAGCTGCAGGCCATTATATAGTTATCAGACATTGTTTAAAGAGCTAAGTAGTAAATGCTCCACTTTGGAATAGAGGTTGCTAAAATACAAGGCTCATTGACAAAACAAATCCTATGGTCTGTCCTGGGCAAGGTGATAAATAGGGCCACTGACTGATTAAGTGTCTTTCCTAACATCACTGAGACGACAGAAGAACAATAGCAGAGACAAAAACTCCACCTCTTTTTCCTGCTTCCCACATCCTCTTGTTAGTTATTTTAAGCTGAAAGCTGGGTAACAGCAATCCTGCCTAACATATTGCTTGTTTACCTAAGATGACATCTTAGAAGTTGAAAAGTGGCACATGACAGTCCTGCTGTCCTTTTCTTCTAGTCATCTGCAATGAGTTGAGTAAAATCTGTTGACTTTGATGAGGAAGAAACATCAAGGTTGGGGGATGATACATAAAATAATAAACAAGTTTGAACTGTATGTAGACTCTTGGTAGACTCTTATTTTTTTCTAGTAATTAACCAAGTGATATGGATTCACTGACGAAGAAACATCTCAGTGTCATTTCACACACACTCACACACTCACACACACACACACACACACACACACACCAATCCCCAGCCAGATGAGGAATCTCATTTGTCTGTTGTTGGGTCAGAAGATGCCCCCTGCAGCTTTGGGGAATATTGTTGCCTGGGTAAAATAAGAGGGTGTATTTCACAGGACCTATTAGTATGGGCTGCAAGCCCATTGTGAGAACAAAGCCAACCGCTGGATGAAAGTACAAGTACCAGGCCAGCTGAAACTCTCTGCCTTTAAGTTTTGTTTATTGTACACACATGCACACTCACACGCTCTCATTCAACACACACTCACACAACCAGCTTGTTAAACAGCTCCAGATTTATTTTTTAACATGAACTAAAATGTCTAGTATGGTCTGGAGGTTTGACAGAACCAGACAAGCCTGCTCCTTCCTGCCACAGGCTGGAAGCATCCAGGCCAGGCCTGAAAGCTGTTGGCACTCCATGGAGATGAAGGGCTTGAGACGGTTTGCCCTGCTCCTCAACATGGTCATGCGAAAAAGGGAGAGAAAATAAGGAGCAACATATGCCATCATGGCCTCTGACTGATTGTCTAGTCAAACTCCTACTTTTAAAGAAGGAAACTGAAGTCCAAAGCACACAGTGAGCCAAAGAAAGAACCAGTGCCAAAATCTGCATTTTCTAATCAGGATAAGATTAAGAACCCCAAGGATCCTAGTAAGTTCTACAAAGATTACGGTGCTAGTCCCATATGTTATTCAACAGAAAATCAGTAAGCAATGTATCATTCGGTACTGTAACACACTGAATTTTCTCATGTAAAGTGTCTTTTTGGAAATATTTCATATCAAATGCCTTTGGACATATTCTCTCCCAACTTTTGATTCCCTTGTCTTGCTAGTGCTCTAATCTTAAACTCATTCTCCTCAACAGAAGCAGACTGAGCAATATCCATGCCACCATTTCCCTCCTTATCTACCCCCACCTGGGTTGGAAGAGGCCTCAATTTTAGGCTGCCTCCATGGAGGAATCCTCTCGACCTTAAGTGGTCACCCAGCCCCTGCTTGAGGGCACCATGAAGGCAACACATGATCTCCTTGGATAGCCTATTCCATTTTTGGACTATGGCTTTGATTATTATAAGTTCTGTTCAGTGTTGATTTGGAATCTGTCCTGCTAAAGTTTCCACCTAGGGACATTGGGGCTTGAGGCCCATGCACAGAACTTTGAAGTAATCCTGTTGAATTTTCTTTCTTTTTAAAACCACCAAGATATTTATAGATTTCATGTACTATATTTATTATACCTCCCAATCTTAATTCAACCACCAGTATAATAGCCATCTCTCCCTTATATATCAGTGATGATATATATCAGTGAAGATAAAGTAAAAAAAAAGGAAACAAGGAAAATACATCAATGCATGCCACTTGAAGCATATCTTCAGATAAACACTGTTCTATTCTTTGCATGATCATATAGCAGGTCCTGGCCCATAGAACAGGTTCAATAAATGACTATGAACCACCTTGCATTTTGGGGAAAACCTCATGCTGGTTACTAGTGCTTATGTGTCTTTTCTACTAAGTACAAAAAATACAATACTTAAGCAAGCCATCCTAAAATTTTTCTATGATACTCATCTATAGTTTGGGACCATCTGTTTTTCTCTCCTTTACAAATTAGAATTGTAGTTGCCTCTTTCTGCTTGTTCCTATCGTACATTGTATCTTAGCATTTATGAGCAGTGTTCACCAATATAACATGTAGGTTTCTTGGAATACATAGATGTAATTTGCCAAGGGGATATACACTTATTTAGAACAGTCAATTAAACTGATTTTAACAAACATTCTTTTTTTTTTTTTTTAATTACGTGGGCAAGCACCGGAAATCGAACCCAGGTCCTCTAGCATAGCAGGCAAGCATTCTTGCCTGCTGAGCTACCGTGGCCCGCCCTTAACAAACATCATTGGAGCCTATTTTGTGCTAGGTCTTGTACTGACACTAGAAATATGCAAACAAATATGATGCAGTCCCTACCTCGAAGAAGCATATAGTTCAGGGAGGAAAAATAGAGAGTTTTAACACAATATATAAGGGATATCAGTGATACATTCAGAGAAGGCAATGAGCACACAGGGGAGAGCCACTGAGCCCAGGCTGGGGGGTTAGCAAACTATGCTTGCAAAAGATAGTACTGGACATATGCTTGAGGAATAAACAGAATTCGCTACACAAAAGTTCAACAGAAGAGCATTTTGAGGGGAAAAACAATTAACAAAATATAGAGGTGTGAATTTACATGAAATGTGTAGGAGCTAGAATGTTCTTGAGTGGAACTCAGTTTGAAGCCCAGAGCCATGGAATGTGATGCTGGAAAGATCTAGGGTTTTGGTCACTGAAGTTCTAGCTTTCCATGGCAAATGGCATGGGTTTTAGGAGATAAGTAGGAAGATGTTATTGAATCATGATATCTTGTTAAGAGTTACTAAAGACGTAACTCTTGTTAAGAGTTCTTGGTTGCAAACAACAGAAAAATAGCTCAGCTAACTTAAGGGGAAAAGGAATTTAATGAACAGGGATGAGATAATTCATAAAGTTGATAGGAAAATTGGAAAATAAGGTGTGGAAAATATCACTTAGGTCAATGAAAGAAGGAGAACCATCGTGCATTATATGTTCAGTTATGGGTTTCTGCCATGCAGTCTATCCATGCTATTTGGGATTCAAATCTATCTAAGTTCATCTGATCACATGTCAAAAATTTCTTCTGTAATGGAGCAAATAAATATTTTAGGCTTTCATGCCCACAGTCTCTGTATCAACAACTCAGCTCTTCTCTTATATCTCAAAAACAGCCTTAGATAATATGTTTAAAAAAATGGGAAGTGACTGTGTTCTAATAAAATTTTATTTACAATAACTGGCCACAGGCAGGATTTGGCTTGCAGACAGTTTGTGGGCCCCTTATCTAATTGAGTCTACTGTGAAGATTGCTCTCCTTAAGAAAGATGGAAGCAAAATAAAAGCTGATGGATTTGCTTTCCCTTTGTCATCCATCAACATTTTACCCCTTGTCACAATCTCTTCCTCCTTTCTCCCTTCACTTTTTCATTTCCTTTTTTCTCTTCAAAGTTCATTTTTAGAATCTATCTGGGTTAGTCCACCATTCCTTTGTACCACAATACTTATTCTTCAATGACCATGGTCCTATTAATTTTAACTTTCAAACAACTCTTTAAATCAGTAATTCATTCACATGTGCCTTCTTTTGCCTCTTTCATTAAGAAAAGTATCACTTGCCTCCTTCCTTTCAGTTGCAAAGATTTGGCCTGAGTCCTGTTCCTCATATGGCAATATACTTGTCATATGGTCTTCTTGGCTTATCACCATGGCTTTGATCTATCGAGAAGAGTCATGCATTTAGTACGAAGATTACAATGAGCTCTACTCTTTGGGAAAAAATTCCCTGCAATACTTTCATGTTTCTACATGTGTTTCTGAGCAGAAGCACCTCTGGCCTTTTGTTTTGGACTATATTTTCAAGGATGTTTATATAGTATCTCCTCTGGAGCAGAGAGCAGATTTGTTTACTGTCTAGTATAATAAAGATAATGTATTCTTTGAACACAAAGTTTGGGTAGGTTTTATTTGCAGCACATTGTAAAGGATTGGGGATTTCTAAATTCATTTGTTCCTATCTTGTGACCCAACCAATGGCAGGTCAGCTGTGAATTAGCCTTTTTCACATTGCACTATGTATATACTGGGGCATGAGGAACTAGTATAAATGCTGATGGTTTGGTTACTGCTATTGTTGTAGCAATAATTTATTCTTTGTCTCTGAGCCAGGGGTCTCATTTCTCCTGCCAGTATTCATGACACTATGGCAGGCTGACTTGTTAGCTTGAGTGACATGAAATCTTGACACACTCCACCTCCCCAAGAGTAGAGAAATATGGGAAATACCCTGACTCTAGGAATTAAACTATGGTATGGTAGAGCAATGCTGTGCAAGGATACCCTAAAAGAGAGTGTCTTATCTAAAGATGTAATTCTACCCATTCTCTAACTACTCAATGGTATAAGTGTTGAAGCTGGTTTTCTAGGGATAACTTTGCATTCTCAATAATTTAGAAAGAGAAAAACCTAATAAGTCATTTATAAATGACAGTGCTATAACTATTAGTTATAATTTACTTGCAATATCCTGCTCAACCATGACCCAGTTCCAAGGTCAATAAGAACTGATAGAATAATTTTGGCCTAGTGTGGGCAGCTTTGAATAGATACTGCATCAATAGAAGGAGAATTCTATGTATTAAAAGCAATAGAATCTGAACAAGATGAGGCAACTTGTCCCCTTCTTTTGTTCTGTCAATTGATATCGAACCTTGTCTGTGTAAAGAACCACTGTATTTAGCACTAGGATAGGAGGTGGGGGGAAATGATAGGGAAAACTCAAGGAGTTCAATGATCAGAGAAACAAAAAGCACAAAATAGTATTAGGAAGTGGAATAAACACCATTATATTAATATTATGCAAATTGAATTTATTTGTGTATATGTGCAGGATTAGAGGGGTAGGATTCAGGGAAAGATGTTGACACTACATGAAAGGAAGTTAGAGCCAACTGTAGTGAAAGGGAAAGTTGTCCAGAGTTGCTGAGTTTTGGAGCAATGTTTTGGGGCAATGGAAAGATATAACTTAAAAAAAAAAAAAAAAAAAAGGTTAGGCAATGTCAGTATTGATTAGTAGCATAAAGGTAAATGAAAGAATTGGTCAGCAGCACAATGGCGGACAAAGATAAGAAGAGGTAGGATAGGTGGTCTGGGCCTACATCTGCCCCTCTTAGTAACTAGCTCTGTGACTCAGCCTATTCCAATCTGTCTTTATCTGAAAACAAGGAGGTGAATTAGATAGCTTTTCAAAAGACTCTGAAATTTTGTAATTGGGTTTTAAGGAAGTAAGAAGCAAGTTAGCATAACAGTGTCAGTGTTGAGTTATAATGAATATTGGATTGGAGAGATGTGCTGAGCAATTGGCAGTGGGAGAAGAAGCTGGTATTGAATTTAAGGATCAGTAAGGAGCCACTATTTGTCCTTGAACAAAAATTACAAGATTAAAATACCTGTAAAATTCAATCAAATAAATTTCTTAATAAGGCTTTCAAAGTAACTATATTTAACCCAGACTCTTTTTTTCAGGAGGTTTGTAAAAGCTACATTTCCATCTATTCAAATGAGGGTAATAGCAATTAAAATATCAATTAAATTATTTCTCTTATAGCCTTTGAGAGATGGGAAGTTCCTTGAGCAGTACACAAGAAACGTTTGAGACACAAAGTTAATGACTATTAACAGATGAGCTAGATTAATCCTTTATTATTTAGAGTGGTTTTGAATCTGGGGGACTTAAAAGTACTTGGTTGCAACAGATTTCTTTAGGATCTGATTGGCTTTGCTTTAACTGCAATTCACAAGACAGTATTGAGCACTGTTTTAAAAGCCTACATGTCTATACCCATATTAAAACTAAATCCATTTTCTTATTCTATTCCACTCTGTTGTTTTCAAGCATTCATTTTACCAGTCAATTATCTCCCTGGGGATATCAATCTCTGTAGAAGTCCTCATTTCCCTAAACCTAAGGCCTTGGATAGAAGCAGAAAAGGCCAGTCGCCACCTTCAGTCTGATGTGTCTATCCTAGCAGAGTCAGGAGCTTCCTGGAAATGCAGGCCAAATTGGGACTGTCCTCAGATGGTGATCTAAGGCTGTCATGCAAAGAATCTAGAAAAGTCTTTGGAAGCTGGAGCAAGCACAAACCTGTTTGGGGGACAATGAGATAAAGGTCCAATTTGGGAGCTTCCAGGTACTAAAAAAGGCAATATATGGACACTTAAACTCATTTGTAGTATCTTTACAGCCAGGATAAACCCAAGCTCTTTCAAAAAATTATCTTAATTCTCACATTACATCTCATTTCTTATCCTCATTTTACAGATGATGTAGCCAAAGATATGCTTTCCAAGATTCAAGAGAGATATCTGAGCTATGGTATTGAATTAAGGGCACAGGAAGAAGTTGAAGAGTAGGTTTAAAGAAGAGGTTAAATATGTATATGGGTAAGGATTGCCAGGTAGATAAGATATTCATAAATTTTCTTTCAAAAGAAATCTCCTCTAACCTCTCAAAGTTCATATTCAACTTGTCTGCATAAAAGAAAACAAAAATATCTCTAGTTCCAGATTGTTTTCCCCAAGAACATAGAGTTCAAATTAATGTCATTTGTAGATTAAAAGTAGCTCAAAAGGTTACTTCAGTTAAGGTGTGACCTTCTTCAATCAGGATGGATCTTAATCCTATTACTGGAGTCCTTTACAGGAAGAATGAAATTCATGCAGAGTGAGAAAAAAACATGGAAAGCAAGAGCTGTGGATCAGTGGAACCTGGAAGAGAAAGGAGAGGCCAGGAGAGGCTGTTATGTGCATTGCCATGTGACAGAGAAGCTAAAGATCAAGGATCGCTGCAGCCAGCCCTAGAATGCCAGTCTTTGAGAAGAAAGCATCATTTTGATGATTAATTGACTTGGACTTTTTCCTGGTTTTAAGACCATGAACATTAATCCCCATTATTTAAGCAAAAAAAAAAAAAAAGTGGCTCAAAAACTTCTC
The DNA here is from genome assembly GCF_023851605.1 of Tamandua tetradactyla. Taxonomy (NCBI): domain Eukaryota; kingdom Metazoa; phylum Chordata; class Mammalia; order Pilosa; family Myrmecophagidae; genus Tamandua; species Tamandua tetradactyla. The sequence goes on along the minus strand of NC_135337.1, from coordinate 41,459,055 downwards.
TGATCTGACGGGATCATCTGTGCTAGACACTCAGACTTTAGGATTTACCCATAAAATATATACTTGTCAAATAAAACTGACTATACACATTTTTCTTCAGAGTAAATTGTGTCAATGGTTTGCTGAGGTAGGAGGAGACGGTGGGTATTGTAAAAGGAAGTGAGAATAAAGTACAAGTGTCATCGTCAATATCTTCCTTCCAAAAAGTAGTTCAGATTTTGCTTCCTCAACCCCTAAAATAAGCCATTTGAAAAGCTACAGATGAAGCTAACTTTCTCTTAAGTTAACATTCCAAATAACTTTGAAGCTATCTGTACAATACATTCGGGTGCTTTTTTTTTTTTTTTTTTGCCAATCTAAAAACAAAAAAATGGTATGAAGTAAAGAGGTGGGTGGGTTTATCTTCCCATTTTTTCTTCCATGAAGATTTCTGTCAGGTCATACCTTTAGTCTTTATAGCTGTTCTTTAGAAAGCAATAAATTTTTAGAAGATATGCCTAAAACCATCCCATAGGTAAAATTTAAAATCAAAACCAGAGGAAAAATAGCTTTCTGGAATGGAAATCAGGTAGGTAAGCCTGAGTTGGGTGGGTTGGATTCCAGAAGACACCCAGATTGTGTATTTTAATGGTCCTTAACTTCTGACAAGGGATTTGCCTCAGGTGAACAGGATTAAGATAATAGGATAATGGGGATCTCAGAATTATTCCTCAGAAGAAAATTTACTGACTATTAAGTGCTAAATGATTTATGCACATTCTACATTATCTTTCCCCAAAACATTTTATAGTTGTGGAAACATCAGAGAGGTAAAATAATTTGCATCAGAGCTTTCACTCATCCATTTAACAAATATTAATTAAAAATATAATATGTATCAGAGACTTTAATGGCTTTGCATATACAACAAGGAACAAAAAAGATAAAGCCCTTGCTCTCATAAAACACACATTCTAGTGAGTGAGGCAGATAAGCAAAAAAGTTCACACTAAATATCATGAGGTTGAGAGACACCATAAAGGAAAAGAAACCAGGGAAGGAGAATTGAAAGTGAAGGGAATGTACCATTTCACTCATGGTAGTCACCACAGGCCTGTTGGACGACCTGACGTTTCAGAGAAGCAAAAAAAAAACACAGACACACACTATGCTGATACCTCTGGGGAAAGTTCATTAAAAAGAGGGATGGACAAGTGCAAAGGCCCTGAGTTAGAGAGCACTTGGCTTGTTGAGAAACAGAAAGAAGGGCATGTGGCTGGAAAGAAGTGAACAAGGCAGAGACAAACTCAGTGAGGTGACCAAATGCCTGATCACATAGGGCTTTTTAAACATAGGAAGGCTTCAGAGTTTATTTTGTGTGAAGTTGGGAGGGTTTTGAACAAAATAATATAAACAGATTGTATACATTTTTAAAATCCTCATGGCTGTTATGTAGAAAATAGACTGACAGAAAAGGGGAAAATAGGGCATAGTATAAGCAGTCTGGACTGATGAAAGGCTACTGAAGTATTATTCCATGTAAGAAATAATGGTTGCTCAAATGAGAAAGCTAATGGTAGAGCTGGTAAGAAGTCTTTGGGTCCTGGACTTGTATTAGGGTAGAACCTAGATGATTTGATAACAGATTTGATGGTGATTGGATATGTAAGTGAGAAAAAGAGAAAATTTGATGATAAAAATGGATTTGGATTTGGGGGATATATAAAGTTTCAATTTAGAGAGATGAGGTTTGTTGAAGGGGAGGGTTCAAGGTGGTCTTTGAACTGGTTAAATTTAAATGTCCTACTAAGCATCCCAGTTGAAATGGCAAGCAAGCAGTTGGCTATATGAAGTTGTAAAGTTGATAAATAAATTTGAGAGATCTCTGTGAGATTGGGCATGACCATAAATCAGAGATTAAAAGGGAAACTAAGAGAGTATGTGGGTCCTAAAACCAAAGTGAATAAAATGTTCCTAGAAGAAGGGAAAAACAACTGTGTTAACTGGTGCTGCAGAGTCAAGTAAAATAAAGACTGAGAATTGACAATTAGATATGGCAGCATGGAAGTCAAGTGGAGCCATAATCTGAAATTGGTAAGGTTGGTTGGTTCCCATGGAGTGTTAGGAATGGGAGGCTGATTGGAAAAGGTTCAGGAGAAAATGGGAAGTGAAGAAGTATAGAGACTAAATCCAGACAACCCTTTTGAGGAGTTTGGCCCTAAGGGGAAACAGAGAAAAAGGGTCAGAGCTGGAATGGGATATAGGGTCAAGGAAGAATTAAATACTTTCTAGGATCCAGAGATCTATCTATACGGACAGACGATCACACAGCTAATGAGAGGCTGTGTTGGTATTAGGCTTTGGTCAGTCAGTTCCAAGTCCGCCCTTTTACACTCTGCTTTGTGATTTTGGATCTGGAACTCTCTAAACTACAGTTTCTCATTGCTAGTTGGTTCTTGTTTTGTTCTGCCATTAGGAAATTCTAGAAGGACACTGGAACACTGGAAGAGGAATAGGGTCCATGCTGCTTCCTGTTTCCTACCCTGGTAGCAGTAGTTGGAACCAATAGCAGCAACTGGTTCCAGGTGTTGTGTATTTCTACACAACCCAAACCAATATCAACACACCCTCTCATCAATACCACAACCGATGGCAGCCCCTCTGCTGAGGCCCTGAGGCTCTAGGACCACACCAGCTAAGCAGTCAGACCCCTTCTCAGGAGGCTCTGTGAGGACCCCTCCTCCAAGCTTCTAAATTCTAAAGCCCAACCTCTCCCCTTTGTTCCTACAGTTAATACCTCTGGGTTTCTTCGGTGTTTCCTTTGAACGTCTTTGATCTTTCAGTATTTATTTAACAATTTTATGAATTATGTTCCTTCTGTTCAAATAACTTGATGGTTTATGCTTTCCTGACTAAACCCTGACACCGAATCAGAGTCAGGATTTCAAGTCAGGACTGATGGGGGTCGAACTCTACACCCTCGCCACTATAAGATACTGCCTTTCCAATAGACATGTTCACATTTTAACTTTTCAAAAATGTTTTAACAAAATGTAATGAGGAATTACTCTCCATAAAACTAGAGTCATTCTGATACATCTTCAGACAATAGTCAGACCCCTTTACTTGCCTCTGCATTCCTCTGTCCTCCTCCTTACCACCACATGACTTTTCTTGGTCTCCCAATCTTTTATTATAATTCTAGCCATAAATCCATCAGTGTATTTTATATATTGAATATATCTTTCTATATATCTTATCTAGCTAATCAATCTATCTCAACTATCTTATCTATCTAATCTATCCTTGCCTATCTAAAATTATGATCTTCTATTATAATGCCATATATTACAATGCTTGCTTTTCCAGGTCACACTTCTCATTCTTATTTCATTGTTCTGATTGAAATATTTCAGGTCCCTGATCCTATTTCCCATTTTCCATGATTGGTTAATGGAAAAGAGAGAGTTAATGTTCTAACTATTTTTTGAAATCCATGCCTTGATCATAAATCCACAGTCCTACGAAGTCTTGTGCATCTTATAATCAAGATCCCATCATGCAATAAGCTTAGTCACATGTAGAATTAATGCCGTCTCTGTGGTCTCAGTTTCCCCAGCTGTAAAGTGAGGAGGTCATAATAGGCAATCCCCAAGAATCTTTTATCAACATGTCGCTAGGCCAAAAACCTTAGCTATATTAGGCTTCCAGAACTTGCCCTGTCTTTTAGCTCTTTTTTTGATCCTGGGTTTTGCAGCTAATGGACTGTTACTCCATTCCCTAAAATAATATAAAATTCAATTGAATTGGTAACAGTTCTTTGATTTACCCTAAAGCTTAGCCAACCCTTAGAAACCTTGCAATCTAATCTCTTCCATTCCCTCCTTGGTTCCTTTCTGAGAAGTCTTTAAATTGCATCTTTAGCTCACTGAACTCTAATTACTTTCCTTCTTTTCTTCATTGTTGCTTAACCTTCTTCATCCTTGGTTTCTCCTTTAACTCATCCAGTGCCCTCTTTTAAGAACCACATTTTTTCTTCCTTGATTTATACTCAAACCCATATACATTACTGATGTCCCCTCAAAGTTATAAAGAATGTGGTCATTAATCATCTGCTGCTACTGGACCTTCTTTTGGAGACTGGATGCCGAACAAAAGGGTTTCTGTGGGTGCGTGTGAGGCTACTGCAAAGGGCCCAGGCTGAAAGCCGAAGAGTGGAATCAAAATTCCAACTCCTTTATTTATTAAGTAGCTGCAAGTCCTTAGGAAAATGACTTAAAGACCTTGGCCCATAGTTTTCTTATCTAGATACAATAATATCTACACAGCTATTTATTCAACCAACATTTTTGATAATATTATGGAAAAGATCATTTAACAGCTACCCATTCACCCCCACTCCCACCCCTAATGTTAATGAAAATCTTGATCCTCTCCTCAATACTTTACAAGTATGTCATGTAAATTGACTTTCATTTCTTTGTAAATGATGTTCCCTTCTCTTCCACCATCCTTTGTTTCTTCACTCCCTCCTCCAACCTCTCTCATTCTCTTCCTCCACAATTTTCCACCCAATACTTATTCAATTCTGCTCTTTATGAATCAACTCAGCATGTCTCTCTCCAGAACTATATTCCCTTTGTTCTCCCATCCTCCAGCCAGGGTTAAGGGGCCCTTCTTCTACACTCCTAAGCCCATGAAGTATACTTCATCCTTTCTGCCCTAACACTGTTTACACAATATTTCAACTTTTGGTTTACTCATTATTTTTCACTAGACTAACTCCTTGTGGAAGGACATAGACTGATTTATTGTAATAGCCTCAAAATCTACCTTAGCACATAGTAGGCTATCAAATATTGAATGAAGAAAATAGTTTCCCAGCATTCACAGTTTCAGGCTCAGTGTTTTCTTTCCTTCTGTTTTAAGGATGTTTTTGGAGGTATCAGGACAAAAAAAAACTGCAAGCCCTTTGTAGGGACATAAAGCACATTCAGCCAAAGAAGGAGGAAGAATATGTATCACTGCATCTTATTAAGTAGAAAATATCCTAAGGGGAATATAGGAGAGAAAGAAATGCATTAAAAAGGCAGAGAGAAACTCCCCCAAAGAAGCTTTTGTTATTATTGTTATTATAATTAAAGGAAAGGAATTTGACAAGATCCACCAATTTTAAGGAACAAAAGAATGTCAAGGGACAACTACTAAGAGTGGATCTTCACCTCCATTTTCTAGCATACTGTTCAGCTGGCCTGTAAAAGTGCATCCACCATGCAGCCACCATGGGGAAGGGGAAGCCAACTTGCAGTTAATTAATTCTAAAGAAAAACCTGGCAGCTAGATTAAAAGGGCAGTGGATTAATCTTGAAATTGAGAAAGAACACCATACATCTTTCTGCTCCTTTCCATAGAAGAAAAATGCCTGAATGTTTGAAGTTTTACATCTCTGAATATTCTCCTTTGGTGATTGAAAAACAATGGGTCTATTCAGAAGGCATTTTCAACTATGTGCACACACAGATATGCCCAGGTACTCTCAGGATCATGGATGTAACTTGAAGCCTCCATGCTTTGCTGCCAACTAGAAACAAAAACAGGATAAGGCACAAGAGCCCTGGCTGACCTGCACACCTCACAAAACTACTCTGCAGTGTCAGCAGACCTATCTGCTTCCCCAAGAAGTTTTGCAACCTGTGAAAGCAATCCCATGTCCTGAGAGATGGATGCCAAGTCTGGCCCAGTAAAAATAGGTTGCACAAAACAGACCCAGGGAAAGGAGAATGGCTTTAGCATATTCTTGAAGATACAGACTGAAACTTTGTCTGTATTGTCTAGTAATTTCAACAGGACAAAACTTACTTAACTGTGGGCACGTCTCTCACACCTGCCTCTTGCACTACTCGAGGTACTGGTCACCATGAGCTTATCATTCTCTGAAAACCCTTGACCCATTCACGACTGCTTCCCCTGCCTGGTTTGTCTTCTCCTGCTTTCTTCTAGTACAAACTGAGGGAGATTTCTGCTGACTACCTTAGACTCTCATAGAATACTGAGTGAGATTGTAGTACTTATCATATTTGCAGAAATCATACTTGTATGAACCCAGTTCACCCACTAGGCACAGAGACCTCAGAACAGTGCTCATGTTGTTTCATTTTTATATCCTTGGCACTTAGCACCACATGTGAAACATAGTAGGCTCTCATTAAATGTTTCCCAAAGAAATGAATTTCACTTACTTAGTCCTCAGTTTCTACAAATGCAAAATGTAGAGGCAAGACTATACTATCTCCAAGGCTTCCCACAGCCCTGATATGATATGCTCCTACAAAACTTCCCCAAAAGTCACAGAAATGAAGAACTTAGAGTTTACAGACAAAACATTTGCAGCTCAAGTGCTTGCTGAGCACAAACTGTTTAACTGGCAAAAGCAGTCAACTGCTTTCCTCTGCTCCACCCAGTGTTGCTTCCTTTGACATTCCCACAAGGAAATTTTTCCTGGAAATTCCTGACTTCCCACAGGATCACAACTCTCTCACAGGATCTCCTGAGCCTTACTAGTTACTAAAGGAAAGGAAGAGACCACTATTAGCAAGGTTCATTAATGCAGCAGGTTTCAGTGAATTGAAAAGATGCTCATTACACTCCAAGTTCTTTAGCCCTATGTGTGTGGAGAACTCTAAAGGGATTCTGTTGATAATTCAGTGTTGCAGCCTAGAAAACATGCCCTGTCACTACTGGTCACAACTCATTGACCTGGCCAGACCCATGACCCCACCCAGCCACAAGGAGGACAGAAAGTTCAGCCTTGTTTATGCCAAGAAGAAAAGATCAGGTAACAGGGAGAAGCACTAGACATTAGCGCAGTGAAGCCCCCTGCATGTGGGAAATATGCAATTAACAAAAGGAAAGAAACTCATAGGACTGAAAACATTTACTGTCATCCTACTTATCTAGCATGCATTAAAGCAAAGCCCTGATATTTTTGAATGGCCCTAATGCTTGAATGTGTCTGAGAATCATCTCGTTCAAAAGGCAGATCCCTGGGCCACATTCCCTAGGAGATTTTGCTTTTGTAGTTGGAATAGGGCCTTTGGAGTCAGCCTCCCAATTGATTCTGAACACAGCTGGTATCTGTATCACTCTTTGAAGAAACTTGTCAAACTTTCCTTCCCATTCAAGCAAAAGCAAATCTGAGTTTTGCATACATACCCATTTGTAAATGGGACATTTTCAAAGTATTACACATCATAATTTCCACAATTGCAAATACACAATCACACAGTCCTTGTAAGGCAGTTAGACAAAAAAGCAGGGAGGAGGAAGTGACTTTAAAACCCATAACAGGAAGTTCCTTTTGCACAGGCACACCTAGTCCTTACTCCAGTTAGTGTCCAAGAAGAACGAATGAAAGGTGCAGCTCATCTATCCCTCATTAGAATAACCAAAGGGGAACAACCCCTCCAAGTCCTTGTACTGTAGGAATCCCAAGCTCAGGGTGTTTCTCTTCTCTTGAAGAATACCCATGCTCACCCCCTTAAAGTGTGTACTTTCACTTTTGGGGTCTGACTAATCCTTCCTGTGACAAAGTCAAAAACCTTCACAGAGTCAGCCCCTAGTTGATGTCTCTACCTCTCTGAGAAATCTGGGGGGTCTCCAGCATCAAGCTTGATCACCTTCTCACTCCACATTTCTCACCCTTACTTCACTGAGGATTCATCCTTTGTTCTAACTCCAGAACAAGGGAATTCCTCCATCACTTAGGGGGTGCCACTGTCCCACTCATAATTCTGGATGTGGGGAGATGGGGGGGATTCTACTACTGGGTTTGGTGATCCCAGGACAGTATGTTTTTTACTCCAGGTCATGATGTCACATCTATAAGGCTTAGATGATCCTTTCCTAATAATTGGATGTCTCTTTAGGCACCTCCTACTTTGCCAATGGGTTCCCCCAAGTCCACTCAGAGACCTGATTTATCATTCACATTCACCTGGCATCAGACTTTCACTCCTCACAAGACACAGTTCTTCCATAGTGTATACTGTCTAGAGAACTACCCAAATACCTTTAAAGACTTCCTTCTTGGGCAAGTAATTCTATATAGGGATGACAACTTTACTATCTGGTGCTCACCTACTTGCCTTGGAGATACCCAGGCAAGGGTAGGTCTCTGGGCATGCCCAGAGATCTCATCACCTGGAGAGTCAAAATGACCCAAGATGCTGGATCTAGGACTGGGTTCAAGGATTGAGTCCCGTATACAGTCCCTTCCTACTTCTCTTTTATACCCCCCCTTCTATACTTCTCTCTTTTTATCTTTCTCATAGGCAGAAACATAACCAGGAGAACAGCCAAATGTGGGTAATTGTTCACCTATCTCTACTGACTTTCTCCTTCTCTCCTGAAAGAGTGGGACACTTCTCAGCTTATATGGCCTAAAAAAAAAAGCTAATTTTCCTCTGCAACATAGCTTGGCCCTAGTAAAAATTAGATAGAGAAGTTTGGCCAAAATGGCATCCTAAGGTTTAACACCATACTTCAATTAGACTTCTTTCGCATGAGATAGGGGAAGTGGACTGAGGTTCCATATGCTCAGACTTTCATGGCCCTTTACCAAAACCCTAACTTGCAAGGAACCTGTTGCTTGTGTTACTCTTAAACCTCTGATGATACTCAGGATGACATTCTATATAACCCTCTCTTAAGTTCACCTTCTGCTTACATGGGAACCCCTTCTGGAAATCCTGAGGCTGCCCCCTCACCAGTCCATGAGTCTGCCAAACACACTCCTATTGGTCTGGTAGACCACTAACATCCCCCACTTTATCAATCCTCCAGCTCTCCTTTTCCAGGACAAGGACAGGGTAGTACCACTGGGATTCCCCAGAGCAGACTCTCCTACTACACTCTATCTTGAAAACTTCTCCCTCTCCAGGAGGTGGCAAATGGAAGTGTTGGAACTATCTGGGTACGTGCACCAATTTCTATGACTGACCTGGCCCAATGTAAACAACAATTAGGGTACTTTTCAGAAGACCTGGCCAAATTCACCAAGGAATTTTAGTCTCTTTCATTCTCCTTTGACCTTGAGGAGACCTTCACATCATCATATCTATCCATCTGCTGCACCCTGAAGGAAAAATTCCATATATGGACAAATGCCCAAGCCCATGCAGATAATCTAGCAGCAGCCCAGACAAACCAGTACCCAGTAGAAGCTACTTTGGTCTCTAATAATGACCTTAACTGGAACTACCAATGAGGGCAGGCAGACTTAAGACACCAAGACCATAAAATTTCCTGTCTTGTAGCAGGAATGAAAACAATGCACCACTAAACCAATAAATTTCAGTAAAATTAGAGGGATAGCCCAGGAGAAAGACAAGAACCTTGTATCCCAGGAATGCTTAGAAGCCTTGAAGAAATATACTTACAAAGACCTCAACTCCCAGAAAGGGCAGATTTTATTAGGTACTTACATTATCACTAATCATACCCAGATAGTAGAAGGAAATTGCAGAAAATGGCTATAGGACCAAAGAACCCCTTTAATCAAATGCTAGACCCTGCTTTTAGTGTTTTTAGTAAAAGAGACAGAGCTGAAGAACCTAAGAAGGTCCAGCAGGGTTAGCAAAAGGACAAAAGGTAGATTCATTTAATAGTAGTTGCTATAAGTAGCACCATGTGCCCTCATGGCTATTCCAAAGGCCAAAAGGGACAAAATGGTGGCTATTTCAAATGTGGAAAGTTGGGACATTGAAGCAGAGAGTGCCATGGCTTTGATGGGCCACAAGGGGCTTGTCCTAATGCAAAAAGGCCACTAGAAAAGGGACTGTCCCCACCTCCAAAGAGAAAAGGGGGGGCATCCTACATCAGTGAGAGCCTTGAGCAAGAATTGAAGAGACCCCAAATCCCAACTGGCTCCCACTTCACAGCTAGCCATAGTAATGGAGGAGACTCAGGTGACCCTTGGCATGGCAGGTTAGACTACTGACTTGTTAATTGATAAGTGAGCAATTTACTCTGTCCTTGGCCACCACTCTTGGACCGTCCTTGAAAACTTGCACCATGGTGAAGTTGACTGTAAACCAGTTCATATCACTCTTACATTGCAGGTTAGGAGATGTTCTCATAAGCTTTGAGTTCCCAGATGTCTCTGGATGTCCAACCCCTCTTAGACAAGAATCTCTTACAACCCTTAGGCTTTATAAACAAACTCTACCTTCCTTTCACTCACATGCAGACTCATCCTTGCCTTAGCATGGTCCAGCATGCAGTTGATCTCTTTAATCTATGCCCTGCTATATACATGTCCCATATTCTTTGTGATCTGACATGCAGACTGCTGATGTGAAACTCTGGGCCTCTGCCCTCCTATTTTGGACCCCCAAGCTACACATGAGGCACACCAACATGAAGCTAACACCCTCTCGTATGCTTCCCACATGGTCTTGATTACTTCCTTCATCTCTTGCTGAAATCTAACATCACCCTAGCACCTCCCACCACACCAGTTGAAAGTGTTCTGTCCATAGGTACCTACTTCATCACCCCTAGTAAATACAGTGTCTTTTTGTTTATATTCTAACTCCACACATCCAAATCAAGTATATTCGGCAGCCTAAGTTCATCACTCTACAGCTACAACTTTTGGATTAATGAGGACCACACCCCATCACTATCAGCATTGGCCACAGAATCATCCACCAGAAAGAAGGCACTACCATGTATGACAAGGGGTGCATACTCACCATCTCTAAGTTCCCTAGGAGAATTACACTCCTAAAGAAAAATGTCATTCACTCCCAAGGGGTGGGGCTGCCTGGTTTTTCTAGGATCAGTCAAGAGACAGAAGCAAATTCCTTGTATTATCTTCAGGCATTGCGCCCAACGCTTGCATCAAATTCTATGACCACCTGACAAGAACACCAGGAATAGTCTGGGATAAAATTGGGGCATCATGTTTAACTCTAATGACAACTCTCTAGGGTCTTGCTTTCAGCATGCAGTGGAGCATGGATCACTCATGAACAAATCAAACTCTAGCTGGCTACATCATCAGCCAGCTGTGCATCATCTGAGACAGTAGCAATCTAACATTCACTGTCTCTCTAGACCCCAATTAGGGAGTATTCTTTCTTTGTGGGCATAAAACCTATCTTAGCTTAACCCTGTGGTGGTCAGGGACACGCATTTAAGTATATTTGGCCATAATACTCAAGTTTAAGAATGGAAATGAGCCTTTTCCACTCTCATCTTCCCAACTAGTCATCCCAAGCCAGAGTCAAAAAGCAGTCCTGTTCCTAATCCCACTCCTAGCTACCATTGGGATTGGGGAACTGCAGTACTGGAGCTGCAAGGATAGTCCATGTAGGGTGAATCCACCATAATATCTCCCTTGAAAGATCCACTAGCATCAAGTGAATGGCCTTTACCTTAGCCTTCTCCAAAACCAAGTAAATTCATTAGTTGGCATTTTCCTCCAAAACTGATGAGCCCTAGATGCTCTTACAGCAGCACATGGAAGAACATGTGCATTTCTAGGATTGCTGTTTTTATGTTAATTAGAGCTCAAAGATGTCACTGAATTTTAACTCTCTTAAGGACCTGGCCACTCGATTGTCTACCCAGTCCCAAAGCATCCCATTTAATTTATTGGGGATTTTGCCACCCTGGATAGATATCATTTTTCCTTCTTTTCTTTTTGTCTAATGCTGCTAACCACCTTAGTTCTCAGTTTTGTGGGCTTTTGTCTCTCTCTCTCTCTCTCTTAGAACACTGAACCTTAATAGTAATAGAACAAGTCCTGGTACAGATTGGACTCCCTTGTAAAACATCAACAGAAAACCAAGGAGTCACACCAGAACAGGAAAGATGCAGAAAAAGCCCATACCCTCCCAAAAGTATCCTTAGATATGATAGCCAAAGAATTCTACTACCATTACAGGCAGGGACAATGCCTCCTCTTTCAGCAGGAAGAAGTTAAAGAAGACTGATCTCCCCACTTCAAAACCCCTTCAGATTAAGGGATGGAATTTCCTGAGGGGGAATGAGGCAGTTAGAAAGGGAAGCAGGGAGGGGGAAGTGACTCTAAGATCCATAATAGGAAGTTCTTTTTTGTGCATGCACACCACTACTGTTGGCACGCAAAGAAAAACAATGAAAGGTGCAGCTCACCCATCCCTCATTAGCATAACCAAAGGGGGACAACCCCTCCAAGTCCTTATAATACAGGAATCTGAGATAGATGAGCTCACATAAGTGTCTGTGCAGGTGCACATGGCATCCAAAAAAGTCATATAAAGCGGACTTCCTGATGGTGATCTTTTAGACTGACGACCAGTACATATTACGGACACTCCAGTATTCATGGAAATGCAAGAGAGTGGTCTCTGTGACAATCCATGTAACTAAAATAATTAAAAAAACAACAAGCAAGAGTTCTTGCCTGCCATACTCTCTTCCCTTGGAGAATGCCCATGCTCACCCCTTTCAAACTTGTACTTTTTTGCTCTGCATTTAAGTTTTTCTGGCTGTACACACTAATTCTTAAATCCTTTCCTGAGACTAAGTCAAGAATTTCCAGGGTGACAGTCCCTGGTTGAGGTCTCAACCTTTCTGAGAACACCAGGGGCTCTCCAGAATCACTTGATTTTCTCATCTTCAATTCTTAATTATTTGATAGTAACCACATTCCAAGATTCACTATTTGTGCCTCTTAAATGTTTACTTTCTTTGAAAAATCAAATTAGACACAGCTCAAGCAACACTTCAGTCTCAGACCCTTACAAAAATCAGGAAGTAGGAAGTTTGAGAGTTTCAGCAAAAGAGGATAACTATTTCTGGAAGCAGTCCAGAGACACTAGAAGTTTTCCAAACTCAAATTAAAAACAAAATACTTTTCCTCTCACAATGAGACTCATTTGGGCTAAAACCCTCATTAAAAAGCCAAGGAATCTTTGGGTTTGAAGCTTCATTCATACCTTCCTGTCAGTTTATCAGCTCTTCAGCTATACTTAAAGAACAGAGGTCTTAATCAGAGGAGGTTGAAGTAACAGAAGTCTGGGGAACTTACAGAAGATGTTTTAGGTACTAAGGCAGGAGGGAAGGAAAGGATGAGAAAAGGGTACATACAATCTAGAAATAGAGAAACAAGACCAAAAGCCTCCGACTTTGCAGTCATGCCAAGGATACTGGAGGCTGCCTGAGAATCACTCATGATTACTACTTTCAGTGATATCAGTGTCAACAAAAGGAGAAAAACTTATCAAAGTCCATCCTTCCTTATCCTAAGTCTGGAAGCACATACAGTCCTCAAAGAGATCACTTTGATCCCCTGTCCTAAAGAATGAGTTGCAAACTGCCTCCATGCAGCTTCAGGTCTTCCCCAACCAAGTCTGATCTTTCCTGGGGTAAAAAAAAAAGAATAAGGAACACAGGGAGAGGGAGGAGCAATGCCCTCCCCATCACCACCACCATAGCTTGTTGCTTTTTTTTTTTTTTTTTTTTTTGGTTCTTGGCAAGTACCAGGAATCGAACCCAGGTCTCTGGTATGGCAGGCAAGAACTCTGGCTTGTTGTTTTTTTAATTATTTTAGTCACATGGATTGTCACAGAGACCACTCTCTTGCATTTCCATGAATACTGGAGTGTCCATAATATGTACTGGTCGTCAGTCTAAAAGATCACCATCAGGAAGTCCGCTTTATATGACTTTTTTGGATGCCATGTGCACCTGCACAGACACTTATGTGAGCTCATCTATCTCAATTATTTCACAGAAACAATGCAGCTCATTCTTTGGCAAATACTAGCATATGAAAAAGATTGATTTCCCAGCACTTTAAACCCAACATTTCTAAAAAGGAACTTATATTCCCCCCTGCAAACCTGTTGCTTCACCTATACCACTTGTCTGCTGCTGAATTGGTAGCCAAAGCCAGAAACCAGGCATTCTCCTCCATTTCTTTCTCTCTCTCACTCCCCTTAGTGATCCAAATTATCACTAAGTCCTTTAAACCATGTCTGGTAATCTCCTGTTAAACTGGTCTATTTCTATCCATTTTCTCTGCCATCACCAGTCATTCAGATGAGGACACCGTAATCTTTCACCAGGACTACAATTAAATCTCCCAGCTGGTTCTACCTGCCTATCTCCATTCTCCACAGCAGCTAGATAGCCTTCTATAGCATACTGGACCATCTCATGTCCTTCCTTACTACTTTTCAATTGTCCTCAGAATCAGATTAATCATCTAAATGTATGAGGCTTTTCATGATTTCTTTAGCCTCAGCTTCCACTTTTCTAAACCCAGCTTTTTGCATATCGCACTGTCCTTGTTCCCATTTTCTTGACTGTCTCTGATTGTGCTAAATTCTCCATGCTTTTTCTAACTGTAGAATTTCCCAAATGTATTTTTCTGGACTATGCATGCCCTCCCCCCATTCCAGCCCTAACGTTCTAGTCTGGCTAACTGCAAGTTATCCTTCTTTCAACTTAAATGTCATTTTGTCCTACAAGCCTTCTCAGAATCCTTTCCCTAGCCCTGTCCCTGGCTACATTAGAGGGCCTTGTTATAAGCTTTGAAAAGTGCCAAAACACTTATTACCCAGTATTATAATAGAGTGTCTATTTGTCTGTCTTCATATGTAATATATGACCCAAGGCAGGAAACAATTTGTCTTACTCCTCATTAGTTTTCCACATTCTGACAAGAACCTAGCATGTAGTAGGTACTCAATAAACTTATAATGTTATCAAGAGTCTTAATTAAAGTGGGCTGGTGCCTATCTACACAAAGCTATTAAATGAAAACAGTGCATAGCATCTATTAACATTGGCTGTGTTCATAATTACCAATAATAACATGCCTTGAAAATAGAGGAATTATTTTTGTATAGAAAGAACCACTTTATTTTAATTTAATTTTTAATTATATGTATGTAATTAGAAGTTCAAACAAAAAATGCATATTCTGAATATATTCAATTTAATTTCAATTTTCCAACAAAAGCTTCTAGTTAAGTAATTCCATAGATTCTTTGCCTTGATAAGATCACCACGACTGTTGAAAAATTCAAAGAAGAAAAAACCCTCACACTGATTTCTTTTATGTGTATATTTTTTAAATACAAGAATAACTGACACCAAGGGATATCCATTAACATTTTTAGTGGACAATAAGGGGCCTTTCATGGACACAGTACTGAATTACATTTTACAGGATTGAGTTTCCAAGCACGTTGCTCCTCGGTGATTTCTGGCTCATAATGTATTGACTTTCTGCTTGGGCCAGAGCTTACAGAATTCCACTTCACCTAGCACCGTACCAGGTTACCCATATTTTATACAATTCTACTTTCAATAATATTCCCATAGAGGGGACAACCTGGGCAGTATGCACCTTGCCAAACCATATCTCCTAGATAGTGTACTCTTAGAAAATAAAAAAGCATATGGTAACAAGCAGTCACTATAAAGCTTATGTTCTATGATGATGACAGAGTACATTTTCTTATAACAGCTAGTTTGCTTGTTGCCCCCGTTTTAGACATGGGGGATGGGCAGGTGATATGGAGAATGAACCAGCCTTGTGAGTCTGACAAATGTGAAGGTCCAAATTCTGGCTCTGTTCCTATTAGCTGTTTGCACTTACCTAGGTGAATGTTCTGAATCTCAGTTTCTTTATCTCAAAAATGTCTATAATGATATTTATCAAATATGATGTTATAATGATTTTAAAACTTCGCCTATGTGAAAATATCTAGCAAGAGCCAGGAATCTAGTGTGCCTATTAAAAATTAACATAGGCATCCCCCCAACCACTCAATTTTGGGAAAAGTCAATGAAATGCAATGTGTGATGTGAATGGAAGATAAAAGATACTGAATGACTTTTCTGCCTTTCACTCTCCTTCCCCATGTTTCCAACTTACGCAATATTAGAGTAAAAGGATCAAGTTCCTTACACTACTAATGCAACCACCAGTGTCTAACATGTTAAAAAGTAATTGAAAGTCTTGTTACACATCTGATACATGGCAGGTGGGGAGAGGATAATTCACATGGGTTTGGCTCAGTTTTAGCAAAAGCCGACACAGACCTTGTAAACAGCTACCATATTCAGAGAAGATCAAGAAAATGAACTTTAGGAAATCTCTGTAAAGTATTAAATTTCTATGAAATGCAATTATCTAAATCACTTAGAAAGGCACAAAGTAAACTGTATATTCCACAACTTAAATATATGCATTTCAGCCCTCATTTTTTAAGGCCAAAGTAGAATTTGTCTTTGTTTGGGAGTTATCCAGACATAAACTGTGATGAGTTGAAAGGAAAGTAGCAATGATAATTTTACATTCATCTTTCTAATTCAGCTTCACACCTCGAAACCAAGTCACCATAGTTAGCCACTTTGATATATATTTCTTAATTCAGTGTCATTTTCCTTGGCATTTTGCCTTCATATTACTGTTCAAGTTTTACCCTTATGAGTGACTATCATATTTCCCATTTTTTGTCCAGGTTTTGTTTGTGAAGTTAAACTTTAATATTAGCATTTTGCCTCAAATCTTGGCAAGTCAAATCACTGCTTTAAGAACCTGCCAATGCTGCTGAATTTCCTTTTCAGTGTGACAATCTTGAATATGCTTCGATCCTTTGCAAAAACTTAATCTTTTATTTTTAGGTTAAAAAGTGTGACCATGTCAAAAAGACTTAAGAGTCAACCAGAAGAATCTCTCACTGACCAAGGAAAGAATGATGGATATAGATCATCACCACTTTGCAATCTTTAATGGAAAAAAAATGAATTGAAGCGATGGCCATTGATGGCTGCTAAAATCATTGAGTGAAAAGCTGATGGAGAATTTAATAATGGATGGATCAGCCCCAACAACATCTAATCCCATCAACCAATCCTAACATCACCCAAAGAGAGGAAGGCAGAACTTAAGTGTCTATTGATGGTGATAGAATGTCACCACCACACCTATGAGGCATTCCAGTCAAAAAAAGTCTAGCTTGAATCTGATCAAGCCACTAGATCTAGCTACTAGTTTATGGGCAGACAGGAGGATATGTAAAGGATCATTATAGGGATTCAAACAGCACAATCAAGAGTGTAAATAGCAAGAATGTGAGTAGCTCCATAGGACATATGCCCCAGTTCTTTCTACATTTGCAAAATTCAAAAACAAATGTGTTAAAGATACTTAAGACATATCAACCAAATGCTGTATCTGGACCTTGCTTGGATCCTGATTTGAACAAATCATACAATCAAGGGGAAATTTAAGTACTGACTGGATATTTGGTGTTTTAGGTGTGATAATAATATTCTCTTGGTCTTCTTATAAAATGAGTACTTATCTTTTAGGCATAAACATTGATGTATTTTCAGAAGAAAATAATATGATATCTAAGATTTGCTTCAAGATAGATGGAACAAGCTTTGTCCCTTCATTGATGATTGTTGAAGCATGGGTACACGAAGGTACATTTTACTCCTCTCTCTACTTTCCTTTATGTTTTAAGTCTTTTCCATAATATAAATAAAAGAAAGAATAAAGAGACCAATGCCTAGTGAATGGTTTGCCTCTTTCTCTGTCCCCTCCCACAAAGCAGACTATATATATATCACTGACACGAAACTACAGTCCTATACCTTTACAGAAATATTTATTATTCTCTAGTGCTTTCTCCAATATTTTCCCTATATTCCATAAGGAGATAAATGGGTCATATATGAGATGTCAAAAGAAATTGCCTTCCTTTGCAATCACTTCCAACTTCCACTAGTACAAAAATCCAAGTGAGTGCTAAAAGGGAAATGCCTTGTGACAAGGTCAAACAAGACAGATGAGAAATATGGCTCGTGAAGAAAAACTAACAGGTGCATGTTTTATTGGCATGATAAACGTGGAGAAAACAGATGTGGATTCCCATATAACATCATACTAAACGATTTAGAGTACATTTTCCCCCAAAGAAGCTTTTTCCCTAGCTCCTATTCTTGTCATTCTGATTGCAACTTCTGTAAGCCTCTTAGGGACTGGGGCAAAAGAGTTTGTGAAGATTCTATTTTTGCAGGAAATTTATAGAACCTGAGGCATGACCCCTATTGAAGCAGGCAAACCTGTTTGTTGAGGAAGAAGGGGCAAAAGTCAGACTGACACCAACCTAGGCTTCTATGCCGGGCAAAGGGGGCTGATGGAACCAACCAGCCAGTACAGCTGCCAAAGCAAACTGACTCAACCCTCACCCAAAATTCTAGAAAGTATTGGAAGGAATGCCAGCAAGGTTATGGGGCTTTGTTTGTTTGGGGTTTGTTCATTTCTTTTTGCCATACCTACTTGCGATCATGTCCAGGAAAGGCTTGAGTGTCATGAAGAATCAGTTACAATTATGGAGTTCCTCTTAGGCTCATCTTTGAAGCTATCATTTCAGAGCTATAAGTGGACTAATGTGAGATCATCTAAATTAAACAGTGTGTTCTGTGTTCTATCAACCTTCACATCCTCAGATCTCAGCACAGTGCCTGAGATCACATTTGTTTCTCAATAGATGATAGTACAAATGAACTAAGCAGGAAGGGGGAACGTTTGCTAGATTGTTTCTATGGGTGATTGACAGGAAAAGACTTGTTTTAAGAATCCATGCCTCAGATGTTCAGAATGCACCCTCTCATTACTTTCATCCAAATGCTCCACAGGTCCACACAACTGGGTACAAATTTTCCTCATCTCCCACTTGGACAATACAATCTCGTTGTCTTCTAACTGGTCTCCTCCTCCCTCCAGGTCCCCTTCCCCTTTGACTCCATCTACCTCACAAACCTGAGTAATTTCTAAACTAATCTGATTGCACCACTGTCCCCCACAATACCTTGCAGTGTCTTCTGTCACCCTTACAGGTTGCGTTACCCTACCTTCATTCCTTCTGGAGTCTCAAACAGTTCCCACATGAGTGAAGTTCAGCATTCATCACCCAGGAGTGAAGCAGTTGAATTGCTTACTGGACAGTCCCTCTATTTGCCACGTCTCCTAATGGTACAAATGATTTCTGCTGACTGAGATTTACAAGAAAGACTGGGAGGGATTACTTAAACATATGCTGAGATTTTTCTTTAGCAATTGAGTACAGCACAAATGCCCTCAAGTGCTTAACAATATTAGATTGTAATCTTTAAAAAAAGAAAACAAAAACATTAAGCTGACTGTGGTAATATTGAGGAAATGCTGCATTATTAAACTTTTAAAAAGCTCTTGCTAGGATTCATTTTAGTCAACCCCCCACACACCAAAATGTGTTCAAGCTTGTGTACTTGTTTTTGTCTGTACTGATAGATTTAGAATCTATTAGCTAGTGAATTAGCTTGGATGCTCAGAGTAGCTCATCAAGACACAGACTTGTATCATGGCATTTGTAGACAGAGTCCATAGCACAGTCATATTTCCGGCAGAGACAGGCTCATTCTGGTTCATTGCCCAGGAAGGGATATAAAAAGGGAGGAGACCCGAAGGTGGCCTTTCACTGGACCCGGGCAAAGCTCAGCAGAGGGAGCCAGCAGTGGGTCCTGAACTCCCTCGATTCCAACTGTGGATAAGGAAAGATAAAAAGGTTGAGAAGTAACCAGAACAATGCGGTAACTACCTTCCAACACTATACAACTCAAATTCTCCAGAATCTCCTTCTTCTAATCCTTTCATAAACTACTTACTGTGGCAAGCTACTTAACTACTCAAATACCTTTAATACGTTCCTGCTAATTACAGAACAAAGCCCCACAGTTCTCTGCCTGATATTCAAGCTTGCACCTTCTCTTCTCACCAGGATAATCCAATTTTATTTCCTCAACCTGGAGTGTATACCTTCTTCAAGATCTTCTACATGAAGTCTTCAGCTACTCTAAACAACACTGCTCTGCCTTCTCTCTGAAAATCAGGGTTTAACTGATTAATGTGTGCATGCATGTCTTAACATCGAAACCATAAACTCCTTGAAGGCAAGGGTTTCAAGTAAAAAGAATACCACACTAAGAATCAATCTAGCTCAGCTTTGCCACTTACTTGGGCTGTGCCCTTGAACAATTTACTTACTTACCCTGCAACTTATTTTAGTCATATGGAAATAATCCTGCATATCCTGAAGACCTCTCAGAGTTGCTGACAATCACGTTAGTAAAGAAGTACCAAAGTAGTTTATCAACCAAAATATTGCCGTGCAGTTTTGTGACATATTAGAAATACCTACACACACACACATACATTCACACACTTATAATTAGTATACCATAGAGCAAACTACCAGGAAGCTAATGTTAGAATTAGCCACACGTTCTATTTTCTTCAGCTTGGAAGTTTGCCAACAACATCACCAGCTAGAATTGAGTTTCAGAAGGTCACTGACTAACACTTTACTTGACAAAGAAGATTCTGGATAAATGTTTGATGAATAAATGAATAAAGAAATCATATGAAAAAGAGTTTATTACAGTTATCTGCTACATTCTAAAACCATAGACATCCTGGCAAATTGTACACCACCCTGCAGATTTCATAAAGTGCCATGTTCTAATTATCTAAGAAACTAACATTATGTATCAGAGGACACTAAAGAAGCCCAATATCCCTGTTAGAACTTTGTTCCTTGAGAAAAAAATTACAGATTATGTGTCACATTTAAAGTACAACATTATATCAGTAGGTCAAGATGTGCTTTGGGAGAATGGCTGACAAAGCATAGTGTCAACATAGCATTCAACTCCAGACCTAGATTAAAGGTTAATAGAACAGGGCAGGTGATGGTGGTGCAGTGGCAGAGTTCTCACCTGCCATGCCAGAGACCCAGGTTCAATTCCCAATGCCTGCCTATGTTAAAAAAACAAAAAAAGTTAATAGAACAGAAATTGTGTCCAATATGGCCTATGGCAATGGAACTGGGCTCAGCTACAAATCTGACATACAACCTCTTCAACAATCTCATCAGAGTATCTCCTGGGCCATAATTCACATAAAATATAAAGTTGGAAATGGCAGCCAGCCACACTGCCCTAGAATTACATCATATGTATTCATTTAAGTCAATGTAACCAGAAATGAGGCCCCTTATCCTGGACATATGCAGAAAAATAGATGAGTGCAGGTAGGTTGTCCTCAAATAGTTCTAAAGAGTAAGCTGAAAGAAGGCAGAAGACCTATAATGTCTCACTGATAACAGCTTCTATTCAAACAAATATGTATTGAGCATCAACTGTTTGCTGGACTATGGGGGTAAAAGTTAGGAATAAAAATGATTCCATTGAGGGTGCAAGGGTAGTTCAGTGATAAAATTCTTGCCTGCCATGCGGGAGACCTGGGTGTAATTCCTGGTCCATGCACTTTCCAAAAAACAAACAAGCATAAAAAAACAAATAAAAATTCAACAAATGACACTGCAATAACGGAATACTTACAAGGAAAAATAATGCAATATGAGCCTGCCATTCAGCATACAAAAAAAAAAATTCAGTTATAGTCCATGCCCTTAAGAAGATGACAGTCTCATAGGAGGGAAGACAGAAATGCTAACCAGAACGTTTTGATTAATATGATAAATAATCAATAGAGATAGGTGTTCCTAACAACCTCTTGCAAGGGTGGTCATGCAGGGGCACAGTTGTGGACTGGCCAAGGGCAAACCAGCAACGGGAACTTCAAACCTTTCAAAGGATGGCTGCTGCCAAGAATTCCATGAGGTCATAGTAGGACACCACCTTCAGAAAGCCAGAGAACATAAAAACCACACAGTAACATGTAGGCTTTACATTTGAATTTAATTAATAACCCCTGATTACCATGCCCAGTGCTGGCCGTACCCACTGATGTTCGTTTGGCTTTGCTGGCTCAGATGCTCAACTACCAAGGCTATGGAGCAATCAGGGAAACCAACCTGTAAGTAAATAATTATGTACAATAAATGGTCATGTTATAACCCATTTAATTTCTCACACCGAGACTCAAGGGATGAGAATTATTAACCTCACCCTATAGATGAGGAATTGTGGCCCAGCTGGGTGAAGTAATTGCCCAGCATCACCCAGTTGGTGTGTAGAGTGAGAACTCATTCAGCAGAGCTTCTGGCTCAAGTTCAGAATGCTTTCACTGAGAGCAACTTGACCCTCAGCAAACATGCAAACAGTATCTCTTGTGCCTTCTCCCTCGAACTGTGTGCTGATTATCAACTCCTGAAAAGTCACAAAGCCACATAAAACCAGGTTACCCTTTCCAGTACTTTCTTCAGATCTGGCTCCTTAGCTTTTATCCCATCAATGCTCCTCTCCTAGTGCTCTGCCCTCATAAAGTTCCACCATTGGAACACATGAGTATTTGAGTTTAAGACGGTAAACTGAGCAGATACATATTTATCATGTCCTTCCTGGGAACCCAATATACTTGTGGTCAAGGAAAAAATAGCTAACAAAAGTGGGAGGCCTTAAGGAGATGAGAGATTTTGCAAATGTTCTGGAAGTTAAAAGCATTGATGGAATAAAACTGCAGACTCCTTGATTTCATAGGTGTAGCAACCAAAGAACCAGAGAGTCTTCATGAGTCTTAACATGTCAGCATGGCAGGAAGGAGAACGTAGGAGAGAAGGAGGGTAGGAGGGTTGGAAGGAGAAGAAAGGTAGAGAACAGGGAGATTTATGGGGAAAGGAACTACCTCCAGCCTTACTTTTTCATCTAAGATGTTTCAAAGCAATAAGATTATGTCACTGTCATAATAAAATTGGAGGGCCATTCTCTAAACAAAATGAGCAAATTGTCTGAGAAGATTTAGAGTGACTAATGGGTGCATGAATGCCCAAATAAAATTACTAGGCATTCAAGTACATACGTTTGCTTTATAGGATGGCCCATCAGGTGACAATCTCCGGACACATACATGGAGCTCCCAGGCTGTCTCTCTGTGGCCCCATTCTTACCCAAAAGCTAAGACATTTGAGACAAGCCTGAAACATGAACTAGAAATACCAAAATAAGAAAAAAGGACAAACAAAAACAAAACAAAACAGAGGAAGCAGAAACAATTTAGGAACCAAAAGGAAATTTCAAAATAGCTTAATTGTTATCATCAGAAAGTTGGCATCATGATATTCAAGAATACATTTATGTTCATAAGACAAAAATAGGTATCTTTGGAAAAGGAACAAGAAGGAGCTTTTGGAAACTAAAGTTATGATTGCCAAAATAAAACATTTCACAGGATGGTAGATAAGGTATAGGAAATCTCACAGTTTATAAAGCAAAAAACACAAGTGCCCCCAAAATTATGCTTTATTTTTTATATAATTATCTCATCCTGCAATCACATTATTTGCTTACTTGTCTATTTTCTGTGTACTCCCCAAAATATAAGGTGCTCAATGAGTATTTGTGAAATTAAAATAAGTGAAAACACAAAGAGACAATATGAAGCAAGATAAGAAATAGAAGAATCATGGGATATTCAATGCTTGATTAATAAGAATTTTAGATAGAATCATGAGAAAAAGAAGAGAGCAAGAAATTTTTGATGAAAAAATTAAGAGAATTTCCCAGAGGTGACAGGGAAATACAAAAACCCCAAAGAACTTGAACAATGACAAGAATTCATGGGGGAAAAAAAAGACACCTTTTTAGAAAAATGATTGTAAAATTTCAGAATACTAACAAAAAAGGGAATACTCTAAAATCAACCATGGGGATAGAAGTGGTGGAGGTTAGGGGAGGAAAGTATAACACAAAAAGAACAAGAATCAAACTCACATCAGACTTGTCATCAACAACAGTTGATGTGGAGCCAGAGTGAAAACTCAAGACATTTTAGCCATTACACAGTAGCATAACAGGTAGATAAAATGAGCATTGACTCTGGAGACAACTGCCTGGATTCAAATTTGACTCTATGATTTAACAGCTGTTGTGTCTTTGAGTAAATGACCCAACTTGTCTATGCCCCAGTTTCCTTATCAGTAAAATGAAGATCATAACTCCTAGCTCAAAGTGCTGCTATTAGGATGAAATGAATTAATTTAATTTGGGGGACAACCCTGAAGGACAGTGGTGAGGGGAAATCCTCCTAGTCAGCAGAACTTTGAGCAATACACCTGGTTGTTCATTTTGCTTGGAAGGTGGAACAGCCAGAATTGCATTTGTATGTGGATTCATGGGCTGTCACCAATGGTTTGGCTGGATGGTCAGGGACTTGGAAGGAATATGATTGGAAAATTGGTGAAAAAAAGGTCTGGGGAAGAGATATGTGGATAGAACTTTCTAAGCGAGAACAAAAAGATATTTGTGTCCCATATGAATGCTCACAATAGGACAACTTCAGCAGATGAAGATTTTAATAATCAAGTGGGTAAGATGACCTGTTCTGTGGATACCAGTCATTCTATTTCCCCAGCCACTCCCGTCATTACCCAATGGACTCATGAACAAAGTGGCCATGGTGGAACTGATGGAGGTTATGCCTGAGCTCAGCAACATGGACTTCTACTCACAAAGACCGACCTGGCTACAGTCACTGCTGAATGCTCAATCTGCCTGCAGCAGAGACCCACACTCAGTTCCTGCTATGGCACCATTCCGTTAGGTGATTAGCTTGCTACCTGGTGGCAGGTAGTTTACATTGGATCATTTCCATCATTGAAGGGGCAGTGATTTGTTCTAACTGGAAAAGACACATACTCCAGATATGGGATAGCCTTCCCTGCATGCAATGGTTCTGCCAAAACTACCTCTGTAGACTTATAGAATGTCATGAAATTCTCTGATCTTACCATGTTCCCCTTCATCAGAGGCAGCTAGTTGATAGAAGAGTGGAATGGTCTTTTAAAGAATCAATTGCAGTGCCAACGAGGTGGCAATACTTGCAGGGCTGGGGCAATGTTCTCCAGGAGGCTGTGTTTGCTCTAAATCAGTGTCCACTCTATGGTGCTCTTTCTCCCATAGCCTGGAGTCATGGGTACAGGAATCAAGGGTTGGAAATGGGAGTGGCACCACTCACTATTACCCTTAGTGATCCACTAGAAACCTTTTTGCCTCCTATCCCTGCAGTTTTAACTCTGCTGGTCTGCAGTCCTAGTTCCAAAAGGAGGAATGCTTCCACTAGGAAACACAATGATTCCATTGATTTGGAAGTTAAGACTTCCACCAAGACATTTTCATCTTCTCATAATTCTGAACCAACAGGTAAATAAGGATATTACTGTACTGGCTGGGGTGATTGAACCTGACTATGAAGGGGAAGTAGGACTGCAACTATACAATGGCGGTAAAGAAGAGTTTGCCTGGTATATAAGAGATAGGACATCTCTTAGTATTACCAGGCCCTGTGATCCTGTGATTAAAGTCAATGGGCAATTGCAAAACATCAATCCAGGTAGGAGTACCAATGGTCCAGAAACTTCAGGAATGAAGGTTTGTGTCACCCTACCAGGCAAAGAGCCACAGCCAGGTGACATGTTTGCTGAGGGTAAAGGGAAAATGGAATGGGTTGTAGAACAAGGTAAATATGTACTATGACCATGTGACCAGTTACAGAAATGAAGACCCTAATAGTATGAATATTTCTTCTTTGTTTTATAATGAGTATGTAGGTATAGGTACTTAAAACAAATATCTTTGTTTTCTCCCCTATCTTATCCCCTTATCATATGATGCAAGTTGTATTAGTTCATGTCATAGTATTTAAGTTATAGGATATCAAGTTTAAGAGTGAATATTACCTAAGGACTTGTACCCTATTCTGGAAAGATTTAGCATATTTCTGGTTTTATGCAGGGCAGTTAGGGTGAGTATTGTTAGGTGAAAAATAATCCATTATTGTCTTATTTAGTGATTAAGTATCGCTTATGGTGATGTTTATAGCTGCCAAGTTGACAAGGGGAGAACTGTGATGCTTAAGTTCGTGTGTCAACTTGGCCAGGTAATGGTGCCTGGTTGTTTGGTCAAGCAAACATATTGGCCTAACTTACTGTGAGGACATTTTGTGGACTTAAATCATCAGTAAATTGATTGCATCTATGGCTGTTTACAATGGAGGAAATTGCCTTTAGCAGTAAGAGACATTTAATCTAAACTACTGAAGGCTTTAAAAGGAGAAGTGATGACTTCAGCAGTCAGAAGAGAGAATTTTCATCCATACTTCAGCCAGCAGCTTCTCCTGAGGAATTCATTGAAAACCTTCACTGAAGTTCCCAGTTTGCAGCCTGCCCTGTGGAATTTGGACTCGTGCGTCTCCACAGTTGTGTGAGACAATTTTATAAAATCTCATAATATTTACAGATCTCTCCTGTCAGTTCTCTTTCCCTAGAGAATCCTGACTAAAGCAGGGGGAAATTGTGAAGGAAACCAAAAATTATACAATAAAGGCTGAAATCATAGCACACTGCTATATTCTTTAGTGGTGAATAAGTGCATTAACATAATAGCATAAATGCTCCCCATTAGCCAACATCCTAAGTCAACTTGAAGATTATACACAGGAGAAAATTTTTGTTATAGGACAGAACGTGAATGGCATCAATGTTGACAGTATAAAAGTAAAAGTGTTGGAGTCAGATGGAGGGGGAAGGACATTTATGGAAAAAGATGTGAGTGCACTAATAGCTCTTTCTTATAAACTAGAAAATCAAGAGAAATTGTCTATAATTAATGGAATAAGAAATAGAGTATAAAAGGCAATTGACAAAGGAAAAAAGGCAGTAATGTATTTATTTCAGAAGAAGTGAAGAATAGAGATGGGGATATGGGTGAGGTAAATACTTAATACTGATAGCAAGAAGTCAACGGGAAATATCTAAATTAGACATGGTCTCAAGAAAGGAGCATATGTATACTTATATTTAAAGACATGGAGGTTATTTCTAGAAAACACAGGAAGCAATAAAAGTGGCAGCCTCTACGTAGGATATCAAACTAGGATACTTTGCAGGGCAATAATAATAATCTACGTGGGGGAGGGCAATAAATAAATCAAGGGTATGCAGGATGTATAGCCATCCTTGCTAAAAGAGATTGTTTTTAAGAGCTCTTTATTTGGTACAATCAATAAGATGGTCTTGGGAAAATCCATGGAGAAGGGGGCTTGAGGGACATTACAAATATAGCATTTGATATTTGTAATGATGTGTATGCAGTACTTCGATAAATAAAAAACTTATTTTAGAAAACTGAAAGCTGATTTAGGCCATGATACTTATGGGTTTACTAAGAGTTTACTACAGAAACTTAAAATCCTAATAGGATATTCAAGGAATCACAGTGTCTTAAACACTAGCAATGTTATTCTCCAGAGTAAGTGTTGCCTATTATAGGCATACTGATCACGAATAGACATAACGAAGATGTTGACCCATCAATTTACAAGGAATTTTTTTGTTGTTGAACTAAGGGGAAAGTCACATAATATAAACTTAACCACACTACAGTAAACAACTCAGTGACATTTAGCACATTTACAATGTTGTGCAACCACCACCGACATCTAGTTCCAAAACGTGCTCATAATTCCAAAATAAAATCCAGTTGCCATCAAGCAGTTAATCTCCATTTTCTCCTCTCCCCCAGACCCGTATAATCACCAATAGTGAATTGACCTACTCTGGATATTTTATAAAAATGAATTCACAAGCACAAAAAGGAATGAAGTTGTTAAGTATGCAATGATGTGAATGCACCTGTGGGACATTTGGTGAGGCAAATTAAGCCAGGAACAAAAGAGCAAATCTTATATGATAACATTTAGAAAACTTATAAGAAAACTGGGGCAGATCGGAAACTCTTATAGCAGTCGCTTTTAGTCAAAAGTGGTAA
Source organism: Tamandua tetradactyla (assembly GCF_023851605.1). Taxonomy (NCBI): domain Eukaryota; kingdom Metazoa; phylum Chordata; class Mammalia; order Pilosa; family Myrmecophagidae; genus Tamandua; species Tamandua tetradactyla. The sequence goes on along the minus strand of NC_135337.1, from coordinate 41,431,236 downwards.
CTATTATTTCTGGATTTTGAGAAGGTGTTTTATATATGTATGGCCTGGTATTTAGAGATAAGAATGAATCTGATTGGGTCAGGATTAAGGTAATTCAGAATACAGGGGTAAGGGAGATATCACCTATATTTTAGAACTTCACCTACTCTTTGATACCAAAGGAAGAAAGGTTTATTATGTCTAAAACCTAAATTTTCTGCAGCACATAATCTACCTCAACCTGTCTGGATAGATCATTTAAACAATCCAAACACAGGAAGCCCAGAATAAGAATGAGAGCCTTTAATCCTGTATAGCTTAATATAATGCCTGGATACATCCAAGAGTATATTAAGCAGATAATGAAAAAGTATTATAAAAGTCCCTTGAGGGATAGGAGAAAAATTATGGAACTATTAAACTTTACCACTGGGGAAACCCTAGATACTGTGCCAAATATTAGGGACACCCGAATCAATAGGTGAAGCCCTTGATCTTGAGGCTTGCTCTTGTGAAGCTTATGTCTATAGCACAGATGCTTAGCCTACTATAGGCAAGCCTAAGAGTTACTTCCAGAGGGCCTCTTTTGTTGCTCAGATGTGGCCTCTCTGTCTTTCAGCCCAACTCTGCAAGTGAAACCATTGCCTTACCTCCTACATGGGACATGACATCCAGGGATGAAAGTATCCCTGGCAGCATGAGAAATAACTCCCAGGGATGACCCTAGCCCTGGCACCATGGGATCAACAATGCCATCTTGACAAAAAGGGGTATCAGTGGCTGAGAGAGTTCAAATAGAGTAGAGAGGCTACACTGGAGGCCACTCTTATGCATGCTTTAGTTAGACATTGCTACCTACCATAACTTGCCAAACCCCAATCAATACCATTCCTGCCAATCCTAAAGAATTCCTAGGCCATTACATAATAGTCTACAAAGGTTCCATGCACTAGGGTAACTTTCCAAAACCTGCAACTTCTGGATGGGTCCCTGGACCAGGAAAGTCCTGAAATGCAGTGGAATCAGGCTTTCTAGAATATCAACTAGTTCCATCCCCCATCCCATATTATCAACAGCCCCTTCCAACATTAAAAAATTAGAATAGATATTGCCCAAATAGGACTAGAGTGGGAGAAAGATCAAAGGTGATGGTGGAGTTATACAGAGAACTTCATGTTTAACAAATGAGTATGAGTGCTGTATCATTCTGCTGATACTTCTTTTAGTCTCCAGTATCTTAGAGGAGCTAGAAATAAAAACCTAAAAGTGTGGAATTGCAACCCATACCAAACTCTGAAATCTGTTCTGCAAATAATTTCTGTGCTGTACATTGTAATTTGTTACTTTTATGTATCCATGTTATTTAAAGAGAAGGAGGAGTGTAACAGAGAAGATAGGATTTAACAAATGAGTATGACTGTTGAATCATTATATTGATATTTCTGTTGGTCTCCAGTGTCTTGGAGTAGCTAGAAGGAAAAACATGAAATTGTGGAACTGTAATCCATACCAAACTTTGAAACCTATTCTATAACTACTTGTTACAAAGTACTTTGAAATTTATTACTTTTTCATATATATGTTATATTTCACAATTTAAAAAATGTTAAAAAATGAATTCACAAATATGTGACCTTTTTTTGCAGGCTGTCTCCATGTGATGGAAAAATATGGTTGGAAGCAGCTCTGGAATGATAATCTTTCAGCATCACAACTCTGACCAAGAGAGTCCTCACCCCTAGCGCTATTCGAAAAGTCCTGGTACATGATTGCTCAATGTAGGTCACATGTCCACATCTTAGATTCATCACCAAGGTCAGGAGAGTTAGTTCCTTTGATTGATCCCATTGTTCAGGACAGTTTGGTTGGCTAAACCTGCCAGAATGCAACATAGCAGAAAGGGGTTGAATTTTCCAAAGGGGATTTATTAGGTCAGAAATTTATAGTTCTAGGGCCATAAAAATGTCCAAACTAAGGCATTGACAACAGGATACCTTCACTGGAGAAAGGCAGATAGTGTCTGGGAGTCCGGGGTTCCTCTGTCACATGGGAAGGCATTAGACCTTCTCTCCAGTTAGGTTTTATAAGGGCCCTCTCAGCTCCTATGGGTCCTTCTGGCTTCTCCCGGGATGTTTCTTTCTCTCTTAGCTTCTCTCAGCCCTGAACTTTCTTTCCAAAATATTTCTCCATTAAAAGACTCCGGCAAGGGATTAAGACCCATCTTGAAAGGATAGGGTCATATCTCCATGGGAACTATCTAATCAAAAGGTCCCATCCAGCTCTACTTCCAGAATTGGATTAAAAGAACATGGTGTTTTGGGGGGATGCATAACAGTTTCAAACCAGCACACAGGGCATGTTACCAGGAAAAGTAGGTAACACTGACAGTATCATAAGCCAGGCAGCCACCCCAATTTGAGCATATAACAAGGCCCAACAACATTTAGGTTTCATGTTTGGGTTCTTATCGTTAATGATACCCACAGAACTATGTACTGGTTCAAACAGAAATCACTTTCAGCTAGCTAGATTTAAAAGGGGGGAGATTTATTACAGTATTATTTGGCCTACATGGTGATTGGAAAAAAGCACCCACAGCACCCAAATTGACACATTTCAGAGAGATTAATTGGCTCTCAATATGAATTCAAAATTCCTGGGGAAGATACCTACTCTTCACTAAGTTACCTGTGACCAGGGGGTCACAACCTGAAAAAGGCAACAAAGAAATGGAGAGTCTAAAGCTAGAATTGACAGTGGTCATTCACCCTCTGTTAACCCAATGGCAGACACGAAGGCCATGATTTTATGAAGTAATTAACTTCATTATTTGACAATTCTCTTGTTAGAAATTTATAGCATAGCTTTGGAGTTAATTCTGAGCTCATGTCTTAACTGACTCAAGTAGCTTGGATTGAGCTCTTTGTCTCTTGAATCAGTTACAGCTGATTCAACCACCAAAGCCACCCATGTGGAATTCTATGCCCTTTGACAAGTTCTTTAGTTTCTCTGAGATTCAGTTTCCTCACCTGTAAAATAACGTTAATAATAGAACCTTTCTCATAGGAGTATTATGAGGATTAAATGAGATGCACTAATTTAAGTACTCTGCTTAGTGCTGAACACAACTGTTTGAGAAATAGCTATTATTTGTGTTTTAATTATTAATATCACTTACAATAAATTAAGCTAAAACATACCTAACTTCATTTTTTTACCTACTGAGCCATATTCTATGGTCTGCAGCAACACAGACCAGGGCTGCCTCTTTCGCATGACAGCCCTTCAAAGATTTGAAACCAGATTTCTCCCCTGTTTAGAATAACTGCCAGGTATGGAGCAATATAGGCCAAAAAGGCAGCTTTTGGAGCTAAGGACATGAGGTCTGATCTTTAAAAAACTGTGTACCACTTTTAGGGCCCTAGACTATGCTTACTTTCTCTGAAATTCAGATTTCTCATCTGGGTACTGAAAGCAATTATATAACTCTGATGAGTTTAAGAGCTGAATGAGATAATACCAGCAGTGTTCCAGTATTGGAGTAGGCCCTATATAATACATTTTATTTTGTCAGGAAAAAAAGGTGATGACTCAATGTTTGACTATGATGAACAGTGAATCGTGGATGCATTATAAACAGGTAAAGATAGGACCAGAAAGCATTAGAATTATCTTATCATCTGCAAAACTTCCCAGTTCCTTTGTCCATTTATTCAGAGCCCTATTCTCTGCTGAGGACAGTCATGATGACTGATTGTAGTTTGAAATGTTATCACTCCAATTAACATGATTGCATTTTAATTGGGATATATAATGGTAGCTATTGCCAGGTCTGGAGTAGGATATTGGGAGAGGAAGCCCTAGGCAGAAAGAACCAATAATAATATGTAAATTGGTGGCTTTCAAATTTTATGTGTATCAGAATCATTTGATTTAGTAAATCTGGACAGGATCATCCCCAGGTGATTATGACGAAAACCAGAATTTGAAAATCAATGTTGTTAAGTCAGTGGTTCTCAATGTCAAGGGCCCCACTAGAGTCATCTGTGACATTTTAAAATATACAAGCCCAGGCATCACTCTCCAAAATAGTTTTGATTGGCCTGGGGTGGGTCCTAGGCAAAGACATTTTTTTTAAGTCCCCAGGAGATTCTGATGTTCAGCCAAAGTTGAAGATCACTGTTGCGTGTCTTTCTGCACCCAAGTAGGCCAGGATGAGTGATAAGTGGGGACCAAGTAATGCAGTCCTCCAACAGATTTCCAAATTGCTGGACCCACCTGTCAAAGTCAAAGTCCCTTTTGAAAGAATGTTCCACCTCTCCGTGGTAAGTTGCATATTTACAGCTATTTCCTCTGTTCATTGCCAGGCCTGAGACATTGTTGAGTGCTACAGAGGAGCTGTTATGCTTCTCTCCAGGTGGGTAAAATGATTCTGAAATGTAATTTTCTGAGTACAATAAAGCAGAATGCATTATATATGTATAAATTAGTAGTCATAATAATAATGAAGCTTCAAAAAACACTTACTAAAAATGGTGTGACTTTCAAAGAGGCGAAAGCAATTTAATGTAAGGGTAAATTACTATTCCAGTGTAGAGATCTGTTGGTGTGGCTTCTATTGATAATAATGCTAGTTACATATGCTTATTCAGTAGGCATGGTAATCAAACACTACACTTAAAGGGTGACTTAAATTGTACCCCACATAGTTGGGCAACATTCTGCTTCCAAGAGTTATTCATCTGCAATTAAATACTGAAAATCTAAAACCATGTCATTTCAGATTTTTCTAAATCCAAATCAAGGAAGTTTGCTCTTGTCCTTGTTTCCACTTATGAAATATATGAGAAAATAAGGCAGAAGAAAGATGGTCTATTTTTAAAAAGTTAACTGTATGTGTTACCTGGACTCGCCTGTGCACATGAAACAAACACTCAATGTATCTTAAGTGCTTTGGGTGAGGTAGAAGCAGAATCTCAGCCTGTAGCCATATCTCAAAATAACCCATAGAAAAGTGAATAAGCAGGCATTGTCATAAGAGAAAGCATAATGGAGCTGGCCTTGCCAAGGCTGGTGAGTCCAGAGAACTAGGTCTCTCAGGATCCAGTGAAGCCATAGAACTCAGGTCGTCTCCTCATGTGTGCTCAGTAGGCTACTTGGGCTGGAAGAACAGCTTCTTCAGCCACCTTTGGCAAAAGAGTGTAGAAGGGACTATCTGGCCAGAACTGCATGTGTACTGGAACAGTAAAGCTGTGCCAAATAAAGCTGCTTTAGGAATCAGCTTCATTCCTCATCTCTCTTTTTCTCATGAATCTCTGCTTTTTCTTCATGTCTGCTTTACTCTCCTCTAATTACTGACTTTTCAACTCATCCCAAATTTAACTGGGATGAGTTTGGCTAATTTCTGTTAGTGCTTTGCACCAGTGATCCCATGAATTATCAGCCAGCCAATAGATGGGTTCCCTGGTCTATTTTGAGGGCTATCCCTGCACAAACAAATAGACCAGTCCTGGTTTCTGAAGCAGGGATCTGTGGATAAAGTAGAGTCATCTAGAATGAGAAGTTGGGTGTAGTGGGCACCCTGTTTGATATGCTCTTAAAACCACTCCTGCTCTTTTCTAATTCTGCTATTCCTAACCAAAAAAACACCCTAATCTATATGACTTTTCAGTTTCTTCTCATACATGCTTCCTATTGCCTTCTCAGCCTTATACCCTCCCTCTCTTATTTTTTTCTATGTCTTTCATATTTTCTTTCCTCTACGTCAACTGCCTTTTTCCGTTTTTGCAGTTCAAACATTCAGTAAAGAGGATCTGTTTGATCCAGATGGTATTGTCCCTATTTGGCAAAGGTCTCCCTTTAAAGCCACACCTTAGGCTACTCGTCAACCAATCAATTTGCTATCTTGATCAGTATCTTCCCTTGATCTAAACAATTGAGTCCAAAGTGGAGTGGGTGTCATACGGTCATGTATGTGTACCTTAACATTTCTTCATTTGGCTGGAACCATGAAGAAAAAACACCTCATAAGGAGTTATACTGGTCATTGTTTCAGGGTGTGAACAAGATCAATCAAATTTAAGTAAAAAGGGGTTTTATTAAAAGTTGTTAGCTTTACAGAATCTCAGGTAGGCTCCAAAAACCAGACTTGGATCACATACCATCAGGGATAGAGCAGATTGGAGAAATACCCAACTACTGAGTACTGTTCTAGTAAAACACAACTGCTACGAAATCTGTTGCTCACTCACTAGGCTACTTGGCACTAAGGAAATTCTACGTTGGCTTCACCACAGGACCATCAGATGCCTCTATTACTGGGCTTACCTAGTAGTAATCTGGTCTCACGTCTGGTATCTGCTAGCTCACTGAGTTCATCTCTACTTCCAGGGCTCACATCAGGGATTTATTTGGCAGAAGTAGGATCATGGGTGAAACCTTAGATACAAAGGATTGAGAGGAAAGATATGTTTTAATTTTCTAGCCTCTGTGGTTTCAGAATCAAACTAGTTAATAATTCAAAATGGACTGAAAGAGTCAAAATATAGAATCTATCACGGGAATTCTGATATTTTAACATTCCAGCATCTCTCATTCAATCATTAGAGAGTACTGTAAAGAATGCTTTATTTGGGAAACAGTCAGAGAAGTACTCTCTTGCTGTTCTCCTTCTAATAAATGTGGATTCTCTCCATTGAATTAGTCAGACTTCTAGTTCACTCACTCCTTTCTTCATGGCTTTGCTGAAATTCTTGTAGCATCCTTTGGAAACTCCTGCTTCTTTACCACAAATATGTGCAAAATGCCAAATTTCAAGATCCAGCTTCTACCTCACTTCTTTTAAGATACCTGCCTTCCTTAAGTAATACTATCATATTGTTATCTCTTCTTTAATCCAAAACTCCTTATTCTTTCCCTCAATGAATGATACTGGGTTTATTAGAATTTATCTTTCAGGTACATGTTACACTGTTCTTGCCACCTCATTCACACAATAGAACAGGCATATAGCACTCATACAATTGTTCCTTATGACATAAATATTGATGATTTCAAACACAAGTAACGGGACAAAATCCTTTTAGAGCTATTGGTAAATCAGAACTTTCCCTTTGGCCTGAAATAAAATTTATTCATTTCAAATTAGAATCTTTGGTGTGTCTTAGAAACTTGGAAGAACAAATTAGTCATTTATAAATTTGTAAAAAATTACAAAAACACAGTGGACTGTGTTTTTTGGCAAGTTTCTGACAGCAGTTAGAAGCTTGTCTGTGAAAGGGAAGGGGCTAGTTTTGGGATATGAATGGAGTGTGTGGGAGGGAGATGGTGAAACAGGAGAATTGGGAGGACGAGCTCATTCATGATGAGAGGACAGAAGGAAATAACAGTACGTTCAGCCCTTTTGTCAAACTCTTCCCAGGACTCTCTTATTGCAGAAGAAAAGCACATACGTAGAGAAACTGGGAAGGTGCAACTAAACCTAAGTACAATGAAGACATGACAATGTCATCTATTAATATATTCTGTTCACAGCACCTGGCACAGGGACGTATATGAATAAACCGATTTGTGCATATTGATTGATTATTACCTCATGAACCTAAAATTTGTTATTTCCATTCAAAATTTGGAAAATGGTCTCCATAAACTAGACTGTGTAGTAGAAAGTCATCCAATATAATTCCTTTCATATATTCCTCATGCATATGCATCCTCACTAAACTCTTCCTGCTGTCACTGCTAAACCAGGCCTCCCACTCTCTACCCTACCTTTTCCAAGCCAGGCACACCTGCTACCCTGGGCACTCACTGCTGCCTCCACATCTTGCTGCGTAATGCCATTGTCAACCTCACTGCCTGGCGTGCATGTCATTCTCCTTCACTGGAAGAAGGAATGTTTAATTATTTTTAATCAGTGGACATGGCATCTTGCTAGACAGCGACACTTGGGGGATCCAACACCATCTGCCTTCTACCAGGCGCCAGCTGCTCTGGTGGATGTGGGTAGAACACTTTAGGACATGGCACTTCCGCTGCCAAGCACCGACCAGCCGCTGCCTCGCGGCACGTTCTCCAACGTAAGGCGGCCACTTGGGCTCATTCCCTATCATGGATCGCCTCTCACCCCTGTACCCTCCCACAGCGGTGCTCAGCAGCCCCAGCTCCCAGAACGCTCCCCAATGGGCCTGCCAGGAATAATGGGGTGTCCAAATATAAATGTCATCCTAGCCCAATTGGCCACAGATCCTTCCATCACCATTAGTCCACCTAATGGAGCTGCTGACTTCAGTCCCACAGAGAACCGTTCCCGGCCTCGCAGCAGGCGGACCCGCCGAGAGAAATGTCAGCCAGCTACAAAGAAAGAAAGGAGGGGAATGTCTCTTAGAAAAATCGCCTGGTAGTCCAGGGTGAGCGGTGCCCCGGTGAGTGAGCGCCTGATCATTTGTGCTCTGCATGCTCTCCTCCCAGAGCCATCCCTTCCACCACCTACCCTCCAGGCAGTTCCTCTAGCGGCGCCAACGCGCGCTCCTTGCAAAGCCGCTTTCGTTTGCTGCAAGCGCTGCCGGTTCTGGGGACGCTGGCCACCTACTTCCCAAGGAGCTCGAGGGACTCCCAATTTAATTCCCACACTGAGAATCAAGGCCCCCAGGTTCTTTTCACCCTCCTGCCAGCCCGTTCCTTTGTAAAAAGCCGAATTAAGCGGCTCCAATTTCAGCTTTTATTTTCATGCAAAGTGAAAGATCATCTCCCGGTCCTAGCTGAAGGCAAGATAAAAGCCCCAGCTGAGCCTTCTCCGGGAGTCAGTTTCACCTCCCCCAGGAAAGCAAACTGTTTTTGTGCCTGAGGGAAATTACGGAGACTCACACTTTCATCCAGCGAGGGACAAAAGGGAGGTCAGGTGCTGAATCTACCAGGAATCGGGATGTGTGAAATGTGATTAACCCAGGAAGGAGCCAGACTGAGCGAGGCTGGGGCTTCTCTTGTCTCTGTGTGTTTCCCAGGGTCAGGGCAGGAGGAAGAGTAAACAAAAGCATTAAATAAATATTTTTCCATTTAACCCGCGTGTGAATGCATATTTCACAACTCCAAAAGTACTGATTGAATCGATAGTGCAGCATTAGCCTAAATCACGAATGTGGTGCATATCTGTTGCATTCTCAGCATTTGTGGAAAAAAAGAGGGGAAGGAGAGTTGAGAAGGGGGAGAGGTCCCAGAATGAGCATGAAGCACATTGTGTCCCAGTCCATCAGAAGCACTGTTGAACCTTTTGGGGCCCATCAGATAAGCTCACTTAATGTTATTTCTCAGGCTAAACACAACCCACCAGTGCCTGTAGAATTAAAGTCATCAATAGCTGAGCTCCTGCATTTACAGGAAGACACAAATAAAATCCCTACTGATATGCCCATCAGAGCTAGAAGTTCTCTGTCCCCTTTCAGACAGATTTTCTGTAGGCGCTCTGGGTGGTAAATGAAGCTACAAGTACATTCGTCTCTTCATCTTTTAAATACGTAATGCCAATTTCATTTTCAAGCACTTTGCTTGGAATGCATTTATTATTATGTTAGGGTTCTGTTTCCACCAAACTACCCCCCCCCCCCCCAGTCTCCCTGCTTGGACAACTTGTCTCTGGTGTGAGATGTGGGCTGGAAACAGATACTGTCTGAAATTGACAGGCGGGGTATTAAATAATCACATGAAAAATTCCAGTAAAAATAGAGTCAATTATCAAAAGATTAACACTTTTCAAGACAGGCATGATGCTTTAAAAATATTCTTCAAATGTGAATTATTTAATCCTTTGTGACTAAGGAAATCTTTGTGTGTACTGGGGCAGGAGAGAAGGGGGATGTACAATGGTGAAAAGTAAGAATATAATATATGGCACAGTGAGAACATATAAGTTATAAAACCTATGAGATGGTTGATAACTAAATCAAATCTTGATTACTCTCCTATATGAAGAATTCATAGATATTTTCTCAAATATCCCTAAAGGATTAACATAATAAGCTATCAAGTGCCATTGCAGCTACTTCACAAAAATGTAGTTAAGGCGACACTTATCTAGCAGTGGGAAACACAGTTCTGAGAGAAGGCACTTCATATATTAAAGCTTTAAATAGTTTTCATTTAGGACCCTCTTCACTAAGGAATTGCTGCTCTGGAGGCTGGCAGGGGTCGAGCATTTACCAGTGTTTTTCAGCCAGGCGTAGGAGGGCTTCTTGTGCCTGAGCAGGGCTGATGCTTAAGGCTGAGAAGCAACTCACCTCCTAGTGAGTTTCCACCTGATCCTCTGGAGGCAGAGAGCTGTTGAGATGCACAGAACAAGACTTCCCTAAAGCCAGCTCAAGTGGGATTACCTTGGAGGAGGGCTAATATTGACCTTCAAAATCGAGAAGCACCAATGTCCCCTAGGAGACTTCCCCAGAGGAGCTAAAGCAGATTGCTCCTGATCAATACGCTCTGTTTCTTTATTACTCAACTCCAGCCACGGAGACTTTCAGCGGCCTTTGCACTAGGTAGAGCTCTCTCAAGCAAATGAATCAATTGACTTGCTTTAGAAGAGTTTGCTGAAAGGGCTAGTCCATACAAGAAGGGCAGTTTTGTCTCTCCAGTTGGACTGAAGGTCCACGGATGGGACAGAAACCGGTAAAATCAGGGAGTCTTGCCTGAGCACATATGGTTTAGAGAGGAGAAAAGCATGATGTGAGATGCAGAAATTTGTACTTGAACTAGCTTAAAAAGTTTGACTACTCTTACCTACTCCTTTCCTTCTACTCATTTTATGAGCAATATATATTCTGAGTGATCATCATACATATTCTGTAATTTTTCACTTAGAAAAATAGCTTTTGCGTTTCACCCAGCTTCTAATTCCAAAATTAGTTCAACATCTAACAGTGAATGTAGAAATATGTACCCCTTTCTTAGACATTCCCAGGGCTGTTATCGATTTATGCTGCATCGTGATTTTAGTCTTATGGGACAATCACTTTGTTAAGACTATATTTACTGTTGTGGCTATTAAATCATATTAATTACTTGGCAGTTACACAGAGGGAAAGCCGCCACAAACTGCAGCAGTGACAAAATTCAGTTTTCCTTCCTAGATAAACTCAATACAAAGATAGCCCTGTCCTAGTTTTTCAATGGCATTCCAACTTCTTTTTTCTTTTGCATATCTTACAGGAGCATTAACCTTAGGGTTGCAGTGAGCATTTTGCTTTAGATTTGAACTCTGGTGGAAAAGCCCCTTGAGGGAGAAGAAGCAGGATATAGACAAGTGCTAATGGTAACACAGCACAGAAGCAAATTGCCCATCAAATGGGACAACTTTAGTTTCACAGAAGAATTTGCAGGGGTAAAAAAAAAAAAGGAAAAAACAGAAATCTTCCAATACTGGCTGTTCTTGATTTAAGTTGTTTTTAGTGGATTTCTATGGGAATAAGGATTCTCTCTGGAGCTCAGGGAGTTTTTAATAACACTGTCCAGATCTAAGTTGCCTGAAAACTCCCGAGGTGGCTTAGTCAATACGAAAGTGAGAAAATGAGGGCTGTGCAGCGAAGAGGTTTCTTACACTGGGATATGAGTTAATAGGATCCTTTTGAAGATATGCATGAAGCCTGCAGCAGATTCAGCATGGATACAAGGGCTGAACTCACTCCTTGGTGGATGCAAAGTGGGCTAGCAAGTGGCCACTGCAGACCCTGCACATATTTGGCGCCTGCAGAAGGCATCCCTGAGAGAGCAACTGCTTCCCTGTTTCTGCTCCGTGCCCAGCCCCATCCCACTCACAAAGATCTAGCATTACCTCGTACTTAAGAATTCTGGCCTCCTACCAGAACTATCTGAGTGAAGGTTGCTGACTCTTTCGGATCTTTTGGAAAGATTCTGCTTTGCTCTGTATTTTAATAAAGCGTCGGGTCGAATTTCATCCAAACTGGTTCACCTGCCTTCTTGCCTTGCATATTGATTTTGGCCATTAATTTTGGGCCAGCTTTTAGCTCAGTTGAAGCCCTCGTCTGTGATCAAAAGACCTGCTTAAATGCCTCTGATGATCTTCATTTTTTGAGTACCAAATACCTTTCATTTACAACCCACATCTTAACTGAAGTCCCCAAGCCAATGAAGAAGGAGAGAATAATGAGGAACAGGGATGATGCACAAGGGTCATTCTGGATTCTTACTGTTATTTATTCATTTGGGACTAGCAAACAGGCTCACCCTTAACGGTGCACTAAGTTTTGACTCCAGTAGAAATGATAATAGGTGCATTTTAAAAAGTAGATGCCTCTTCTGTAACAACATATTGAACTTGTTAGAAGCAGGAAATAGCCTTTGTTGCCCCATTATGAGTTTTGTAAAAAGAAAAGTACCACAGAAAATGCTGGCACTTCATGCAGCCAGCTCCTAATTTAACTGGTGCCCGTTCAGTGGTTTTTTGTTTTTGCTTCTCTTTCTAACGAAGCATGGAGACCTGAACTATGGGATATATGATTTTTGCTCTGCATTTTGTAACATCGAGAGAAGTAGCAGAACTATTCTCACTTGAAGAGGTCTGCATTTCACTAAGTGTACCTGTGCTAGTTTGAAATGATGTATGTACCCTAGAAAAGCCATGTTTTAATCCTAATCTCATTTTGTAAAGGCAGCCGTTTCTTCTAATCCCTATTCGGCATTGTAAATTTGAAACTGTAATTAGATCATCTCCCTGGAGATGTGATTTAATCAAGAGTAGTTGTTAAGCTAGATTAGCTGGAGGGGTGTCTCCACCCATTTGGGTGAGTCTTGATTAGTTTCTGAAGTCCTATAAAGGAGGAAACATTTTGGAGAATAAGGGAGATTCTGAGAGAGCAGAATGACATAACCACAAGAAGCAGAGAGTCCACCAGCCAGCGACCTTTGGAGATAAAGAAGGAAAATGCCTCCCGGGGAGCTTCATAAAACAGGAAGCCAGGAGAGAAAGCTAGCAGATGACGCCGTGTTCGCCATGTGCCTTTCCAGCCAAGAGAGAAAACTTACCTGTGTTTGCCATGTGCCCTCTCACTTGAGAGAGAATCCCTGAACTTCATCGGCCTTGAACCAAGGTATCTTTCCCTGGATGCCTTTGACTGGACATTTTAATTGGGACTTTTTTGGCCTTAGAACTGTAAACTAGCAACTTATAAAATTCTTCTTTTTAAAAGCCATCCTGTCCCTGGTATATTGTATTCTGGCAGCTAGCAAACTAGAATAGTACCTGTCTTGATAGTAAACTACTTTTCTTTCGATACCTCACATCAACCCCTTACCTCCTTCTTTCATTCTACTTTGCCCAGACATTTCCTCCAGGCCACCTTTCCATTTCTACCTCTCATCCCTTCAAGCTTTCGCTACACATTTTTACAGGGTGCTCTAACTTCAAGGGCTTTTCTTTCTTCTTTAATTTTATAATAGATGTGTCACTAAGCTGTCTGCATAGGAAAGTCCTAAAATAGACTTCCCCACCAGCATGCCTACTAGAGTAAAAAATGTAACTTTTTTACATGTATCCTTCTCACCTATGTAATCATGCTAAGAAACAGCTTAGAATCCATTTCCCATGTGTGGTATTTAAGGCTCATCTGCCCCAGACCCTCTTTCAAACTGTAACTTTTGAGAGGATGGAAGATGTTAATTTCCCTTCCTTTCCTGCCTCCCCCGCTTTCCTTATTATGGCTCTGTAACTTGACCTTCTCCATTTTCCCCTTAATCTCTCTCTCTTTTTCCTGGTCTCTCGGGGGTGATACAGACATTCCTCTACTTAATAATTCTCCCTTACTGTGGCCAAAAGCAGGTCGTAATGCACTACTCTGGTGCTCTGTCTCTCTTACTCTCTCTCTCTCTTACACCTAGTTTTACATTTCCCCACCTGTTTTTCTTGCTACTCATATTTTCCAGGAATTCCATGAAACTTTCACTCAAGCTGTTTAAGCATATATTCCTTCAGGCTGCCAAACGACACTCTCTAGGTGTGTTTTCCCCAAGTCCCCAAGTACTTTTGCTAACGAAACTGCTGAACAGGAGCTAATTTATCACTCTGTTATCACTATATTAGGGCATGAGAGAGCCATAGGTAAGATGAATTATGGATCCAGCCAGTGTCCCATGCATCCTGTATGTCAAGGTAAGCAAGTGCTGTGTTGTGTTATCTGTCAACCTCCTAAACAGCTGACATTTGTTATTTTAATTAATAGTTTACTTTGCTGAAATAATTTCTGTGAGAAGCTGTGACTTTTTATTAAATCTTCACTGCAGCATTGTTTTCCCCAGATTGCGAGACAAAAGCTAATTTTCAAAACTGCTTCATCCTACAAGGTCACAGTCAACAGCTTGTGTGCACATGTCAGGGAAACATCTGCTTCTGTGCCACAGATATAAGTAAAATTTGCTTTATTTTGAAATTTAAATTTACTTTTAGTTGGAGAAAAATGATGAATCAGTCATTAAATAGCTATTAAGTGATGTTGATTAGGGAAGACTTTTTAACCAGTCATTTCATTTCACAACTGACGCTGAAATTTCCCCGACCTCAGCATTCTGCTTAGACATTGCAGGGAGCTGTGGTCACTGGCACATCTGGAGTTGGACCAACTTGTCTTTTCATTAATGCAAATCATTATTATGTAATTACTCAGCCTGCAATGGAGAGATCATTGATTTTTTTTGCCCAGTAGCAGTATTTTGAAGTCACTGATGACAAAGGGAACTTTCAGGACACTCCAAACTATACAAATTAGCTCCAGTTCAAGAAAGGCAAACTTACTTAAAAGGTTCCGACACTAAATTTAGTTCTGAGATTTTCTCTTTGCTTGGAATAAATTAACCAAGGGAAGTTGGTTCCTTCATGTTGTTTTAATTACTTTGGGCAATGCATTTTACTCATCACATTTCCAAGACAGTAGCACTTTAGTGCTCTTTCCCCAAATGGACTTGTGCTCTTCTGCCCTTACTCATACTACTGTATCATATCCTAATACTCGGGGGGAACCATCACTTTTCTGAGAATGCCAGTAACGCCTTTGGAGAGCGATATTCTAATCTGAGCAGTCGCTTATTCCTCTGATGTTTCTGGGTCTTGTTTCCTTGAGGTCACAGATGTCCTAAAATATTGGCTTTCAAATAAGCAAATTACTGGCTTTTGATTATGAGATCCTCATCTTTTTGAACCATAGAGGCTACTGATTTCTTATGTTCAGTGTAGACTGAATGATTGGTCCCCATTCTCTACAAGTCCTTGAATCTATACCCTTGCCATGGTCCCATTATAGGAAGGAGTTTTTCCTTATCTCTGACTTTGTACTCAACTTGTGACTTGTTTTTTTTTTTCTTTTTAAACAAATGGCATGTAGGTGAAAATGACAATGAGCCAGTTCTAAGCCGAG
The DNA here is from genome assembly GCF_023851605.1 of Tamandua tetradactyla. Lineage (NCBI taxonomy): Eukaryota > Metazoa > Chordata > Mammalia > Pilosa > Myrmecophagidae > Tamandua > Tamandua tetradactyla. Next base: position 41,415,850 of record NC_135337.1, on the reverse strand, counting down.
GCCTCAACTATCTCCCCATGTTTTTACTTGGCCTTTTGCCCCTCTACTATCGCCATAAGAAAGCCATACCCCTGGCTAGCTCACTGGTTCATGGAGGATGAGAGGCACTGGAGCACAGCTGTCCCTGCTGAGCCCCAGCCTGGGCCAGCTGACCTCCAGCCCACTTGAAGGCACACAAACTGTAATACATGATTCTTGTTTTAAGTCCATTGACTTTGGGGTGGTTTGTTGTGCAGCAATAGCGAATGTAGCATGTGGTGTTTTTTTATTCCAGCCGTATGGAGGTACAATAAACTTCACATATTTAAAGTATATAATTGATAAATTTTGACATATTTATACACCCATGAAACAATCATCACAATCATGATGATGAACATATCCATCACTACCCAACATTTTTTACTTTCTGTTATCTCTCCATCTTGCCCCTCTTCTCCCTCACCATCTCCATTCCCATCCCCAGGGAAAGTGTCATTTTGGATATATTTTGTGTTCATTTATTTTCTTGCAGTCTACATCTAACAGTTTTTATGTGGGCTATGCTCTATCATCCCTAGTTCATATGTAAGCACTGTGCTCAGATTTAACTTTTACTGTCTTTAAAGGCCCAGTGCCTCAGATGGAAATCCTTGGTAGGAAAAAAATCAAAGAATTGGCCCAAGAGCACAGACTTTGGAATTACGTGAGACTATTTTGGATTCTAGCTCTGATATTTAATTGCTCTGTGATTTTGATCAAGTTGAGTAAACTCTCTGAGCCCCCATTTGCTCAAACTGAAAATGGTCATAAATATACCTAGTCTCATTTGGGTTGTTTTGGGGACCAAATGAGATAGTGCATGAAAAGTGCTTAACATGAGTGGCAAATAGCATATTATCAGTAAATTGTAGCTGCTGTTACGAGCTTCATGCCATCAGGATAACTGCCACTTACATACACAGTAGAGCCCAGAGCAGCAACCTGCACTGTGCCTGGCATATAGCAGGCACTTAAAACACACTGATTGACTAAAGAAATGAACACATTCACTTCAATGTTTATTTCTTTGGCCACAACTGGACATTACACTTCGAAAAATGAGAAGTTCATTACATTGAGTCAAGGTTGGTATTTATTTCTCCCTTTTTAATAGCCTTACTCTTAAATTGTATACCCAACATTTCCTACAATCCCTAGGTCATCAGTGAAGGCTGCAGCAGCAACTACGGTGGGAAAGGGGACCCATGCCCCAGACTGATATCCGGTACTTACTTTCCGTGGGACTCTGAGGTCTAGATCACTCAGAGCCTTTTCTGGGCACTTGCACTTGCCTCAGATTGTCTTCTCTCTTCTTCCAGTCCCACCTTCTTTGCAAAAATAGAATAAAGAAATATAAGAGAAATAAAGGGCCATCATTCTGCTTCAGATGGGGGCTCTAGGAAGCAGGAAACAAGTTGTACTAGCACAGATCTGATCCCTTCCCTCTCTTATTCTGTCTCCCTCTGCTGTGTTTGACCCCAAAGGGTCTTTCAGCCTCTCCAGGCAACTCTTCCTGACTTCCCTGGAGGTCATCTGGTGCCATTCTATGTCCATCCTGGTTACTTTAGGAACCTACTGCCGACCCTGCTCCTGGGCTCCTGCCAGCCTCAGACCCTGATACCTTACGTTAATAGCCCATTTTCCTGTCTATGACCCTCAGAGATTTTCCTCAACAAAGTAAGAGGACAAATGCTCCCTCTTTGGCCGAACACTTATAGACCCCAATTGGGAGTCTGCGAGGCTGCTTTGCTACCTCACAACCCATAGGTGAGTTTCCCCAAAGGTGTCCTTTCCATGGTCAGACCCTTCCCGGGTCAATTATCAGACTCCAAATCCCATCTTCCTATAAATTTGCTTTTGTTATGCTCGGGGCAGGTACTGAAAACTACAGCTCCCATTTGTTAGCTGGTGCCCTGCTTGGTTCCACCAAGAGAAGTTTCTAGAGGAAGACTGGCAGATGAGAGGCATGGTAAGGGGCTTGCTTCTTTCTATGTGTTTGCAATTCCTGATTACGTCACCCCACCAATGCCTTCAACACCAACAGCAGCAGGTAATTCCAGGCTCCAGCTATTTCACTGGCCTCTTCATGCCCCTCTGAGCTGGAGCACTAGCCATGTAGCTCTGGCTAGGCAGAGCTCCTTTTCTGAGCTGCTGGTTCAGATAACTCCAACCTCTTCCCTTTGTCCCCCAGCCCTCAAAGTGGTAGCTGCTTCCTGTAGTTATTATCCTCATTTCCTTTTACAATCCTTCAAAACTCCAAGATCCTTACCTCCTTGCCTCACCTCCCCTATCCACTCCTACCTCCTCACCCCCCAGTTTACTTAAACAACAGTGGCCTGACAATACTGTCAAAAGTTGAAATTCCCAGAATAGCGGCCCTGAGGGTAGAAGATATTTGTTATGCTGGTATCTGTATTAAATTTTTATATTGCTGCTTAGTAAACTACCACAAACTTAGTGGTCTAAAACAGTATATATATGTTATCTTACGGTGCTGTAGGACAGATATCTAACACAGGTATCTCTAGTCTAAAATGAAGGTGTCAGGAAGGCTGCCTGGTTTCTGGAGGATTTAGGGGAAAATCTATTTCCTTGCATTTTCCAACTTCTACAAGCTGCTGCTTTCTTCCATCTTCAAACAAATCTCTCTCTCTCTCTCTCTCTCTCTCTCATGCTACCATTTTTCTGGTTCTCTGCAATATGTGTCTGCTTCTAAAGATTTATGTGAGTAAATGTGACCCACCTACATATTCCAGGAAAACCTCTCCTTCTCTCGGTCCTTAACCATAGTCACATCTTCAAATTCTTTTGTGAGGTACAGTAACTAATCACAATTTCCTGGGATTAGGGCATGGACTCTTTAAAGGGCCATTCTGCTTACCACAGAGTCTTTCTAATTTCCATTTAATCTTCCTTCTTTCTTGTTTGACATACCTCCCATCCTACCTACAACTGAGGGTTTTGCTCAAACTTGGAAGCATGTTTATGAGGTTTTTGTTTGTTTGTTTGTTTTCTTTTTTTTTTACATGGGCAGGCACTGGGAATCGAACCCGGCTCCTCCGGCATGGCAGGCAAGCACTCTTACCTGCTGAGCCACCGTGGCCCACCCTGCTTATGAGTTTTGAAGGGATAGCAGGAGACAAAGATCTGATTCTTGGTTGAGAAAGTGTGTGGTGACTTTTTACCAGCCGGCGCACCTTTCTTTGGGCCTCAATGTTCTTACCTGTAAAATGGAGAGATTGATCACAATGGTCCAACCTGGCTCTAAAATATCAGGATTCCAGCCAAGGGTAAAAGGGGCATCCTAACTGCTGTAAGGAAGAAGTCAGAGAGCAAAGCAGGCTGGCAGATAACTGAGAAATAGACAACAGACGATGCGGATGCCAAAAATATATTGGCACCTTTCACCAAAGGCGCAGAGTAAGGGTTTTCTGCTCAGGTTTTTTCCATCCTGCTCTGACTAGGCTGTGCCAAGGTAGAAACCTCCACTCATCCAGTTCCTGCAGTGGGGGCAAGCAGGCCAGGCCACCAAAAGAGAGGTACCAGCTTCTGGAAGGTGGTGTTGGCAGTTCTCAATGATTGTGGCAAGACTCCAAGACTGTAATCCTTTTCTCAGGGGCTTGTGAGGTAAGCTGAGGAACTTCCCATATGCCTTTCTTGGGAGGGAAGGACTCTGGGAGAAGGAGCTAGAATGGAGTAGGGTGGGGGGAGTAAGCTCGCTAGCCAGAGTCTACCTACCTATCCCCTTTATTTTTAAATTGATTGATTGAAAGAAATAGTGGAGAGAACGTAATTGTAATTCCACACTCTGGGTTTTTTAATTTGTTTGTTTGTTTTTGTTTTTGTTTTTGTTTTTAACTCATTCCAAAAGTCAATACAACGCTTTGTTTGCTTTGAGACCAGATGATTTCTCTGAGGTTTATTTCAACCATACTTTTGTTTTTTGGATGTGGTGAAGAGCTATCTGGCCATAGTATTTGGTGAGGAAAATTCAAACAAATGTCTTCTACTAGGGCCCTCAATGTGACTCCAAGTCACTGGGCTTCTTTGCAGGGCAGGGCCGGGGGCAGGGGTTGGGTTGTAGATAAGCGGCAATAGGCCTTCAACTCTCACGAGTCATCCATAAAATGCGTCTCATCCATTGAAATGCACCTCACTATCGGCTTTTCTGCCGTTTGTGTTCCTTTATTCTCTGAGTGTGTGTCTGCGGATATGGAGAAAGTAACCACTGGAAAAAAAAGAGAAACATGCTTTCTCCCTGATCTATGGTACGTTTTGTATGTCTTTTCTGTTTTTTAGGGATTTGTGTCTTTTAGAGTCAGGCTTCATTTCAGAAGGCAGTTGGGTTGACTCTGCGATGATGTATTTGTGTGGAAGAGGGAGGTTATTGGTTTTTCCTCATTTATATGTAAGGCCTCTCACAGGGAGATATTTTTAGAAACATTTTTTGTTTCTCCTCATATTTTTTTCCAGTTGCAATGTATTTGCTCACTTTTGGGGTCAGTGGTCTGTATCCCTTTGGTGTGCAAAGTTAGAAAAAGAAACATTTGAAGAGTAGAAAACTTCCTTGGTACCCATCATGACATCATGTTTGTCACTATCATCTGACCAATAATGGAAGGGCCCCGAGTTTCTTTCTGAGGTGGTTTGGCTTTTATGGATGGTGAGGCTGAAAGACTCTGCATTCTTTTCTATCCTATTCTACCTATATGCATTCATGGATGAACTCCACCGTTGACAGTTCTGATTTTCTTTCTGCCACAGTCAGCTCTGTTATCCTGCCTCAGGCTTGAACCTGCAGCCGCTGAATCTTGTATTTGCTCTGCCTGAGGCCTTAGCCTGCTGCTCTTCCCTTCATCCCTTATTTGTTCCTTCGTTGTGCCACCTGTTTGTCTCATCTGGCACTATAATAAGGCATCCCTCCATCTCCTTATTCTACCCCTAGTTAAAAAAAAAAAAAATCCCAGGTGGCTCTCTTTCACCTTGTGTGTGTTTGAATCTGCCCCAGCAGCTATCGAATTGCATTTTCTTCAGGCACATGAATTCCAAAGCCGATTTCCATTTGTTCTAAGAGAACAGACCTCACTGCAAGACATCAGAAAGGCATGCAAGTACTCTGTGCACACTTAAAAGAAAAATTAACAAACAGGAATGGTGATGTGTCCAGCACCAGTGACACTGATAAGCCAAAGGCCCTAGTAAAATCTCTTTTTAAGTATAGACTCAAAGCACAACTCCTGTCAAGGTCAGCAAATCCCATCCTGCCACCTGGCTAAAAATATGACTCCATGCCATCTCTTGTCCTAGCGTTGTGTTGTTCATCTGGCAGCCACTCACCACATGAGACACTGAAGCACTTGAAGTGTGGCTAGTTCAAGTTGAGATGTGCTATAATGGGAAAATACGCACCAGAGTTCCAGGACATAGCATGGAAAAAATGAATGTGAAATGTCTCATTGATAAAGTTTTTTTTATTGATTACCTGTGAAATGATAAGATTTTGGACATATTGGTTAAATAAAATATGTTATCAAAATAGATCTCACCAGTTACTTTTTGCTTTTCCCAATGCAGCTAGTAGCAAAATTTTAAATTACGTGGCTTGCATTTTATTTCTATTGGACATTGCCATTGTAGAGTCTGGTTAAGGAATGACACTTGGAATTTTTGTTTTTCTACCTCTTGAAAAGCAATTTTAAAACACTGAAAGTAAGGAATTTATTACTTTTCATTTTCTTCTCAGGATATTTTGCCTGATTTTGGGTCACCAGCAGCAAAATTTCTGTAAAATTTGGACATGTGCTTTTTTTTTGACACATGCTATTTTTAATGGATTTAGTTAACCTCTTTAACAAAAGTTGGTTTCCATATTTATATACTACTTTATACTTAATAGAAGTTGTTTTCTGTCCTTTTTCTCTTTTCCTTGCTTTTTTCTTCTTTCTTTGCTTTTTCTTCCACCAAACTCAATCTGTTTTGAGATTAGTTTAACATTTATGAGTACCCCCACTTAGTACAAGAGCTTATAAATAATATACTCCCTGCCCTCAAGGAGAATATACTTCTAATGAACAAAGACTGGCAAGTCTAACGTCCTCTGATCATAAAATTTTAATAGAAGAAAAGGCTGTGGTATAGATTACATTTTCATCATGTTTTGTCTGGTTTTTGACAGTGATTTTTGTAATAAAGCTGAACCAAATGGAGCAATAGGTTTGCTGCTATGGATGAAACCCTGTTGTTGACATAAATCACAGGATTTGGGAGACCCCAAAAGACGTTTTCCAGGATCTGAAAAAAGCTAATAGGGAGCAGTTATAGACTGCTTAGTATATGCCAAACCCTGTTCTAGATGCTTTGCATATGCAGATTCACAATAATCTCAAGAGGCAGAAATTTTTTTATGCTTATCTTACAGATGGGGAGATTGAGGCCTGGAGAGGTTAAGTAAATTGTTTAACATCACACGGCTAATGAACGTAGGAACTAGGAATCATTCTGGTTACAAAGGCAGGGTTTTTCGTTGTTGTTTTGTTTATATACCAGTACTCCTCTTTTAAAGAATCACTTTACACCTACACCACACAGCATGGCATTTATAAGCATATATGACTCCCTAATAAGATAAAGCAAAGGCACTATTGTTCATCTTATTAGAAATGAGATACACCAATACTTTATAGTCTTCAAGCATTATTGCACTTTAACTTTCATAATTTGACAATATATATATTCATGAAACCATCTGCAGACAACTACTGTTTAACAAAGAACCCTTTTAGGTTGACATAACAGTCCTAAGTTGTTTATTAGGTATGAATTTTACAAACATTACTTAAATTAGCTGTAAAGGAAGGAGCTGGAGGGCATTGTGCCTTCTCCAAGCTGTACAGTGAGAACCACCATCAGTTTGGTAGAACTTATGGCCCCTTCCAAGCGTCAACCCACGCATCTACCGGTACTTGCGGAGTGGCTTGGTGATCCACTGGGTGTCAGGATTTCTTCTGATAGCTTTATGGAACGGATCAGTGAGGATAACCGCAAAGAATTTGTATGTGGACTCTTCACCAACCCAGTAAGAATTCAGGACTCTCAGCGCCCCACGGTGGCATCCAGCTCACTCTTTAGCAGCAGACTGGAGGCTTCTAGCAAACTTCAGCTGGTTAACACCACCATGGACACACTTGCCTTAGGTTGCACCCTTAGGAACCCAGTGTTTGTGCCCACCATGGGACACTCGAATCCTATAGATAACATGACCTTGCTGCGCCTTGTATCCCAGGCTGCACGCTTTATCAAGCCAGGTGGAACAGGGGCCCCTGGGGAGCTCAAAGAGCTGTGTGGTACTGCCAGCAGCAGACCCTCAGAAAAAAGCACATTGCATTGGGCTGCTTTTTCCTCCATTGCTCCTTACAATGGAGGAAGTGTACTTACAAGCTCCCATCCTGGCTTACCAAACTCTTGCTGCACAGGAGGCAAGAGGAGCTACCAGGAGGCAGAGTCCCTGCATCTGGATGGTTGAGGCGAAAGGTGACTCCAAAGCAGCAGTTTTAACCTCCACACCACACTGCTTCATTGGTATGATATAAAAGACTCAAAATTACAGCTCCTTCCAGCTATGCATGCTAAACTTTGAAGGTCACCTGCGATTTGGAGCACAGTCTCTCTAAATTTCATTGTCACCTGCATTTTATCCCACCACATCTTTTGCCATACATTAAGTAAAAAAACAATTCACCTTGTTTGCATCCTTGCTTTCCTTGACATCTGTATGAATTGAACCTAATATGCCTAACAGGTAAGAGACAAGTGGTATAAAGACGTGCCCAAGATAATCCACAAAGTGATCTAGAGTTTTCTGTACCTACTTTCTTTGCAGTTCTTTAAGGAATGCAGTCCATATCCCACTTTTTGTTCATGGATTGTTATGAGAAACTCATTTGCATATCTGAAGAAGGAATGTGGCTTTTAATAATCTTAATGGGAACTAGAAATAATGTCATTTTCCTGATAAGTTGTCATTTTGGATATTCATCTTCCTGGCACCAGAATACAAAGCATGTAAATCTGTGAACAGCTGCCTGTCATTAAAGAAACTGATGTGACATTCCCAGTTTTTGCAGTCTTTCCCGCACCAATTTTTATACTACAGGCTGCTTTGATTTCATTTTTTTTCCTCTGGATTTTTGTTCTTAAAAACTAATTTCCAATGTGAGTCCATAGTAATTCATATACTTCTCAACACAAAAGCACATTATTTAGAGAATACACTCCCTGTTTGATCCAGGGATTCTCTCCTAGCAAGCCTCTGAATCACCTTGGCAAAATCTTTAGCAATATTCTTGGAACCTTCTGACATTATGCTTAATTAAAGTTTACATGTTAATATTGAACAATAAAATGAAGATAGCATAATAATGCAGAAAAAATAGAATGAAAGTAATTAGCAGCAATGATACTTGTTCGTTCAATTGTATCATTGCACATACATGTCCTTGCCAATTTATAATTTTTTCAAGTTATTAATTATAGCTTCGGAAGCAGTATATTTAAAATACCACAGGAACCATCTCCTAAGCATCCCTAGATTTAATGAAAAGCTGGTGATTATTGCCTTAAATAGCAGCAGAGATGCTTCCCGACCTTAGAGAAATCAGTTAATCTCTAATTTCTCTTGTGTGTGAACAAGCAAATATTATTTCTCACATTTTTCTTGAAGTTCATTTAAAATAATATAACTTTGCTTTGTTTACATATTCCTTACAATTCAAATGGGATTTTCCCTTATCTCCAGATTGTTTTATTTATTTTTTTTGAAAGAAAATAATACCAGTATCTCTTATGATTGAAAACTATTAGGGCAAAATCTAACAGATTAAAAATATGAAAGTTGTTTAAAATTGTGCTGGCAAGTGGGGGGGTGGGGAACCAAGGTGTATGAGAGACATAGAAATTACTTTACACATGTCCTTCAAAAAAGTTTAATACATAGTCAGGTCACATTACTGCACATCAAATTCTCTAGGTCTCTGGCTGCCAGTAGCAATTATCTGTAAAAGAACATGTTTTCCCCGGTGACTCGCTATCGGGAATTTTTGAGTATACCTAAGCATAGCCTTGAGCAAAACTCCTACGGGGCATATTTGGAATACAGGATTTCATTTGGATGCAATATCAAGGTTTCAGTGCAATATGTCTATCTATATATTTTTACATCTGTTTTACCATATTGATGTGTTTATCTGTTGACTTTAATTACATGATGTAAGTATATATAAATGTAAATAGTACTCCTGAGCTTCCACCCAACTTTTGTCATGAGTTATACAAATATATTTCCCTTGATGCCTAGATGATTTTATATTATAATGATGTCTTCTGAATTTTCATGATTAGTTTGCTCAAAAGGTATTGGCTATTTGCGGATTGCTGAGGCATCAGGTCTCATTCTACATGACCAGGCCACATTTCATTAGTTCCCAGTGACCAGAGGGGTATCAGTTCGCAAAATCATCTTTCATCCCAACTCTGCACAAGTTAATGATGATGCCTCCTTTTAAAGGCAGTTAAAGTATGAGCACACATTTTTCAACATTGCATTGCCAATTTGTAGAACCACCAAGAACTGGAAGAATAAATGTTTCATTCAGAGTTCTCAAAGTAAGTTCAAATACTTAAAGGTTTAAATGTAATACCTTCTGTTCTAGGACTTTAAAGCCTCGATTTTGCATGCTTTGATTTGGATCAGATTTACTCCATAATGAGATGGTAGTTCCCAGGAATGTGCTTTTCTAATGTATATGTATCAAATGTTGGGGCGCCCACTGAGTTAGGATTTATAAAGGAGCAAAACGTATCATTGGCTCTAAAAAGAAGCATGCAAAAAAAAAAAAAAGCTTAGTCTAAAAATTAACCTTGTGATCAGCCTACCTCTTAGCAAACTTTTGAGTAGTGCAGGACAAATCCTTTACTACATTTGACGTAGCCAAATTCTACATTGTACTAGCCAAAATGAAATAACTCATTTTTATGTTTCTTTCCATAATGAAAATATGGTCCTCTTAGTGACAATAATAGTCCTCACCAGCTCACCCAATGTGACCTAAAGAGACTGTCATCCCACAGGAACAGTGACAAGTAAGTTGCTAGGTTGCAAAGTACATCATTTGTGAATGGCTCTCTGGTGATCACTGAAATTGGCTAGTGTGGACCTGAGTGAGCTAGGCAGGCACGATGGACAGTGTCACTCTAATACCTGGACTTGGGCCACATATACACCCAACTTAGCTGTTGGGAAATTTACGAAGGTATCTGACTTATTAACTCTTCAACTTAGGGACTTCTCCAGTAGATTTATAAAGGGTGAGGCTCAGTCATGCATGTTTATAGGTGCCTGGGATTTACCAGGAATATCTCCTTTCAGGATTTCAGGTGATTCCCCTCACTAAGAAAAAAAAATTAGAACCTCAGTTTTCCTGTAATTCTACCTTGGTTAAGGAAAGCTGGAAAACATCAGTTTTTACTCTAATGCATTAGGTTTAATGTTTGCAAGAGCCATGTAAACCATTTGGGATTTTTATAGAGCCATATGCACTTTTACTACTGCAAAAGACAACAGTGTTACAGTCATGATAAATAAAATTATTTGCAAGCCATTGCTGCTTGGACAATCCAATAGTGTGTTGCATTTTAGCTTCTGTGGCTACAAAATGTAAATGAAGTTGTAACAGCAGAAATTTTCATCTTTTCTACTTGTAGTAATTCTCACAGAATCACAAATGCCTTTCTTTCCTCTTCCTGGATCTCTCCAAATAGATCCCATTTATCTGATTGGCTTTCTGTCCCATCTTTCTACATATTACAGCTAATTAGTACCCCCTGATGAGAAACAGTCCACTGATGGAAAAAGCAGTTAGATAAGATCTGCATTAACAAATGTAGTTCATTTAATATCATTTGTGCTGCTGCATTATTAATAATACATAATTACCCTGCACAGGCTGGAAGGGGAGAATAAAACTGTTCTTTAATTTCTTGGCCTTTGCAAAGAAATAGTGTATTACAGAGAATGAAACAGTGTTGGGCTATTGGTTGCCATCCATCATAAAGCTTCATGTGCCACACAATTTTATTAACTTTGGGTCTAACTAGAAGTTCTATATTTCGACACAATTGCAGACGACCAAGAGACAACCATTCTGTGGAATTTTGAAAGGGCTAACTTCTTGTTTCAGAATGTTAAATTGGGAAGTCCAACAGATGGCTTCCAGAAAGTTGAGGTTTTCAGCCTATCAAGAGTATTTCACTGTAATAGGTAATGGATACCATAGTGGTGGATAATTAATGCTCACGCTGATTTATTTAAGCACAATAGAAGAAACCTGACTTCATTCTCCCCGTTCTCCTGAATTAGGGTGGGCTGGATCAGAAAGAGCTTCCTGCAGAAAACCCATGTTAAGATAGTTAAACCAGCAGTGGTGGCAGCGTCAGAAGAATGGCTAACTTTGATCAAGTCCCTACTTTATGCCAAGTTTTATTCATTCTCACAACAATCTTATGCTGGGGGTTACTATTTTGATGGTAGAGGTCATTCAAATCTGGCAAGACCTCACACATTGTGTTGAAAGAAAAATCTCCAGAAAAGAGGCCACACTCCCTGCATGTTTCTTTACTATGCATTCTACCTAGTGAAGCCAAGCCTCTTAGACGTGGCTGGCCAGATGGGGCAGTGTGAATGCGTGTAGAGCTGCCCAAGGCATATGTTTGCACAGGTGAGGCAGGCTGGGGTTGCAGATCTAGCAGCTGGCCTCAGAAAACTGCGGATCCCTCCCCATCCCAGGTCTGATATAGTACCAAAAGGAATAAGGGAACAAGGGAAAAAAGGCATATGCAGACCTGAATGTTTGAGGCATGTTTATTTTTTCCATGTTTATTTTCTCCAATTAAAGCCACACATAAACCATTCTACTTTGTTCATTAGCCCACTCATTTAGTCATCAAATACCTATTGAGTTCCCACTATGCCAGACATTTATTTGCAAAGGGAATAATGGGGATTCAAAGAGGAATGCAAAATGTTCAATGACAAATAAGAATACTTCTGCTGTCATCAGAGAGTATGGTTGTGAAAACAGACATTAAAATAAATTATTAAAATTTGTTGTGTTTGGGTACAATATGGGCACAATGTAGGGTCAGAGATTCTCAGAGAATGATTGCTGCTTTTCGTGTAGACTAGTAGGAACTTATTTTCTCCTTAGGATTATAATCAATTTTGTTTTTAATGATAAACTACAAATAGCATTTTATTAGCCTTCCCTAATAGTATTGTTACTTAATAGCACAAGGCATCTTTCTTTTTAGGACCATGGTTATCAACATTTCAATATCCCTTTGAAACACTTGTCAACCAGGGATATGTAAGAATGGTTAATATACATGCTAACAGCATGATAAAGATAAACTGGCATTAGTGTTTGTATATAACTAGTAAAATATTAGGATAGTATCTTTATCTGTACTGGATTTTATTTTCCCCAGCACACAGATACTACAATTTTCACATGGGATCATTTGTATTTTTCTCCCAAGTATTTTAATGTCTACAAGATGCAGGACAGAATTAAAATCCTTCGAGAGTTAAGATAACTTCTATACTGTCATAGCAATTAATTCAGGTCTTAGTGCAATAACAATCACTTATACATTGAGGATTTCCAGTGTCATCTACTTCCCCTGCCAACATGTGGGTCCCCAACTCCCTATTTCGAACTTGAGGCACTGCTGCAGTCTCCCTAGGGCATTGTAAAAAGATAGCCATAGTATGGTGGAAAGTACCACTGTTCACCAAAATATATCCTCTCTTCCTCCTGGGCACACAGCTAGACTATATTTCCTACCCTTTTCTGAAATTTGATAGGAAATGTGACTGATTTTTAGCGAAAGAAATGCAAACAGCAGTGATGAGCTCCACTCAAAGTCTAGCCCATAAAACCTCCTGCAGGCCATGATCCGTTTTCTTTCCTTGCCTACTTCCTAGAAGTAAAATGAGAACGCAAGGCCCTCCAGGCCAGCAGAGGCTCACTATGGAAGGAGCCTGGGTCATCGACTCACTGCTTGAAAGAGAGCTTTCCAGGAGAGCCCAAACCAGGAGCGCTACTTGTTGTATAATCAAGAAATAAATCCCTATTGTGATATTTTAAGGCTGCTTGCTTTAGCTGTTGGCCTACCCTAAAACACATAAGCTCTTCAATTCAATTATCTAAAATAAGTAGTTTGGAGGAGTGTTTTGGGCAGAAAATACTGGAGGATGTTGCATGGAACAATGCTACCATGCAGGGTAGAGAGTGGGGTGGCATTGAACACCGTTATTATGTGGAGTAGGGATAACATGGATCACCCATCTCCTGTAGGGTGGGGGTGGGCATTGAACACCACCATCATTCAGAGTGATTACAGCTTCCTCAATTTCAATGTCACTTCCTTTTGCAAGACATTCCTAATCCCACTGTCCAAGTTGGGTCTCTTTAGGATACTGCTCTTGCTTGGAATACTGTGCTTTTCCTTCATGGTACATTGAACACATAATTAAATAATTGATTTGCTTGAATGAGTGTTTTCTTCCCATACTATTATATTTCCCGAAGGCTGGAAACTATTGCATCTCCTGTGTCTAGAATGGTGCCTGATATATAGTTGGTGCTTATCAAGTATTTGTTCAATGACTAGCTCTCATCCTTTTGTTATCTATCCCAGCTTGTTTTTTCACTCCCCTAACAGAAACGAGATTTCTATTTTAGGAAGTTACAATCAATGACCTGAAAAGCCCTTTCTAATTATGAGAATAGGATTTAAATCCTCATTCCCAATAAACATGAGTCTCCTACATCCATGGAAAGCAAATGCACACATATAAACTGCCCCCACCATACACACACATGGACACCCTAGGAGCAATTTCACACGGACACCTGCCAAGAGCTAGCCCTTGCTACTCATACAGTCGCACACCTTCATCCAAAACACACACAAAATAGACACGGACATCACAGAAACGAATCTACTCCCAAAGACACACCCCCTCCACTATTAATACACACTCAGACAAACACACACACAAACACTTAAAACCATTTAACACCTGTCATTTAGGTGACATTTATTCTATGCTTTCCTACCTCATCCAATAAAAGGGGAATGCATAAATCCAAAACTAAAATAGCATTCTTACTTCCATTGTCAATTCTGTTTTTGGAGCTGCTCTTTTTAAATCGGTGTCCTCTGTGGGAAGAAGAAGTACACGGGGCACAGAGGGGAACAAATGTCTCTCCTCAAGTCATCAATTATTCTGTAATTTACATTGCAAATGTTATCAAAAATGCAAATGTATGTGACATTTCTAATTGTTTCTAGATCATATGCTAAGATAAACATTGGCTTGGTTAAATCATATTTCTAAGAATAAGAGAGCTGAAGACTTTGTTGTTATTCTTTATATTTAGAGGTACTTAGAGAAAACGACAAAATATTGTTTTTTAAAGTTATCCATCCACACTAATATATGCAGTACTCATGTGATAAGATATTTTGGAGTAAAGAATATGATAGACAATGTCACAAGTCAGCCAGCGACGTGTGAGGGTTACCCACAAACATTTAGCCCTATGTTGGGGAAGGAAGGGATGGGAAGATATACAAGAATAACAGTAATAAGTCACTACAAGGTTTTCTCTAGGAGACCTCAATATGCATAATCAGTTCTGTTCTTCTCTACCCATCCAGAAGTTTCCGGACATAACCTCTCTACCTCTTTCCACTTTCCTGGTTACCCACCCTGATGCCCACTTCAGAATAAGAAAGATACTTAGCTTAGAATTATCAATCACTTTCAGAAGCTAAGTAGGCAGCTGGAGACAGAGTGGAAAGGACTAGCAGTCAATTGTCCCTGGTTTCTTGCCCCCAACAAGGCCTCTGTCTTTTTTTCCAATGAGTGCTATCCATGCATATCATAAAGTTGCTGGGACATGGTCCAGAGCCTTCCTTAACAGTATATGAAGTCAGTCACAATCTCGCCATTGATGCAAATCCACATAGAAGTCCACTCATCCACATTTTTATGTAGGAGACCCATGTACACCAAGGGGAGTATTTAAACAGGTGCCGTGTAGAAAAGAGTAGGTGGCCCCACCCTTTTGATGGATAGAGATCACCTGCATTAAAGTCTCAGGACTTGATTGAACATCAATTTCTGGAATCACTTTCTCCTTACCTTCTGCCTTTCTCCAACCCTGCCCAGCAACTAGGTTTGCATGAATTGTACCTTCCAGTGGGCCTGAGAAATTCCTTTTAGTGCAATGGGAATGCCAAGATGTTATCCACAAACACTCAAGGGAAAGCCAGTTCTTCACTAACAGGGCTTTGTAGGGATTCTGCTGAAAGCTGTAGAACCTTTCCTGAGGGTAAATTAAAAAACACAAGAAAGACACAGTCATAACTTTTCATTACGTTTTAGAGGGCTCTTTCTTTTTCTTTTTCAGCTTCTCAATAGACAGGGTATAATCCCTGGAGTTTTTGACAACTTGCTTCAATAGTCAAGCTCAATGCCATACCACATGGGAAGATCATGAGCCTGAGAGTTAGAAAGACCTGTCTCTGTTGCTTACTAACATGCTTACTAACCCATGAACTTACATGAGTTGCCTAACTTCTCTGATACATCCATTGTTTCACTCTAAAACTGCAAATAATACCCTTCATCACAAGCTACTGCTAGTTCTATGAGATTTTATTCACCACTATATCCCTAGTAACTTAAAAACTGCCTTGGGCATGTAAGAGGTTCAATGAATGATCCTGCTTGACTGAATATTTCTAAACTCCTGTATAGTGTCTAACTTCTAATAGGTGCTCAGCAGATATTATTTTCCATTTCCTTACTGCAAAAGCAGAAAAGAAATCCTGGTTCCTGTATGTTTTTTGATTGCAAATTTCACTTTTCTCCTTGGTCAGCCACACCAGGACACATTTCCCAAGTAGTGATCCAGCAGCAGCTAGAAGAAAGGGTCAGAAAAAATTCTTAAATGACATCATTGTCAATGGTACAGGGCTATGTTTTTAAAAAAATTTTCATTCCCCATATATCCTGTTGTCTTCTGAATTTCCCTCACTAAATGGATGGTATTTACCCATATGAAGAGTCATCATCATTCAGCATCATCTCAAAACTGACCTTCTGTTTTAAATCAACAGCCTGGAAATAGACTTGAGAAACAAACGTATTTGAAGAGAAAAAGGAATCCCTATTTCATCAAGTTTCTACTAACAAACAGAGTCAGCCATGAACAATTTGATAATATAGTTTTACTTAAGAAAGTTGCCTTCCAAAGAGAAAGTGAAGAGAACTTGTCCTACCCATCTGCTAATATAGAAGGAAAATGGAAAGAGAGGCAGAGAGTGGAAGCTGGCCACTGGAAATGGAACAGCAGACTGTGGTCTGGGAAGGGAGGAGCATGACAGTCAGGTGAAGGGGAAGCTGAATTCAGGTAGGGAAGGGTCTTCTGTCCACTCTGGGAGGCTTTGGCCTCTCAAGGATCCTCTCACCCATGTACCTGGTCAGCCACAGCCTGGGTAGACAGAAAGCAAGACTAAGCTGGCACTGCCAGAAGTCCTAGGCTTCCCATGGCCTGAGAACAATAGGAAAATAACAATGATAAGGGCTTAGACTGTGCTGAGCAATGTTCTAATTCCTTTACATATGACATCATTTAATTTGCACAGGAAACTCATGGGGAAGTTACTATTATGATTCTTATTTTACCTATGAGAAAACTTAGGCAGGGAAAGGTTAAATTACTTACCACAGTAGTTTTCTAGCGGCTAGTACTTACCAAGCATGTACCCTTTACTTAGCACTCAGTACCGTAAATTCTTTACATGTATTAACTCAGCTAATCCTCACAATGACCGTATGAGGTAGGTATTATTGTTAATCCCACTTTATAGATGAGCAAACTGAAGGCACAGTGATGTGGTTTTCCTGAGGTCACTCAGCTGGTAAGTGACAGAGCTGGACTTACATGGAACCCAGGCAAGCTGGCTTCAGAGTTCGTGCTCTTAATCAGAAGTTTTTTCAATACACCTGAAGTAGGGTCTAGTACTTAGCAGAAAATCTGGCTAGGGATTGAGCAATAGGTGACCCTGCTGCCAAATGATAGCAAATAGATCTTCAAAGCCAAGGCCAAGTGGAAATCAGAGCTCCAGACCTTAGAGGGTCTACAGAGCCAGGGTAGAATGAAGTGGTTCCAAGTCCACCAGCAAGGTGGGAGGTGGCTGAGCTCTCTGCGAGTCTTAAATACGCCGAGGAACAGATACAAGTTGTATCGGTCATAAACTTCAGCTTTGACAGCAGCAGAGTGGGACCAGAACCTCCAAATGTCAGTAGACATCCACCAGGGCACACTTACTGAACCAAGCAGCCCCCACCTCTCACCCCTACCATCACAGCAGAGACCAGCCCAGGGACCAGAATGATATTAGCAGAATGCAACCCCCCAACACAATTTCACAAGTCATGTAAGCTGCCCAAATGCCACCTAAAAAAGTGCAGGAGGAAGAAAGCAAATCTGAAAAATGGAGCATTCATTTCTTCTGGACAGAGTTCAAAAAAGATCATTTAAATTAGCAAAGGCAGATATTGTATATGGGAACGTTGAAAATAAGGTTGTTTTTTGTTGTTGTTGTTGTTTTACCTGCAACACATTGGGGTGGGAAGCCTGTAAGGAAGAATAGATGATTAGTTCCTGAAAATTAAGAAACCACATTTTCTTTGAATATCTGAGGCTCGTGTGAATAAATGTGAGCTCAGAACTCCAAAAGACTCCAAGAGACCGTCTAATGAAACACCTGCAGTATATTTATTAACAATTAGGATGAAGAAATGGATAATATACTGATTGAATTGGTGGTTGATGCGAAGTGGAGGATTATATTGAATGCATGATGTGGCAGAATTAGGATCTGAAAAGCTAACCACTGGCTGGTCCAGTGAGCCCCATCTGGCCAGAACAAATGTAATCTAGATAAAGTTAACTGAGCTAAGGTACAAAGAACCAATTGGACGAAAATCGTTTCTGAATAAGGATGTCTAAATATCTGAACATTTACCCTATTGAAGATGAATTCGATTATGGACTCCAAGGGAAGAACAGTAATGATGTTTCTTGAGCCCTCCCTATGTCCCAAGCAGATGTGCCATCTCATCGAATCCTATGATACATATAGTGTTATTCCTATTCAATTGGACAAGGAAATTGGAGTTCAAAGACCAAGGTCACACACAGCTAGTAAGTATCAGAATCAGGATTCAAACCCATGTCTGTCTAACCTCCAAGTGCCCAGGTTCTCTACACTACACAAAACTGCCTCCCCAACATACGGCAATCAGTTTTGGGGGGTAAACTGTTCTAACAGCCAGGATCATTCTCTGAAATTTAGTTCATCTCTCAGTATTGGAGGAAGAAGTAGGGCCAGTCCTAGAGTGGGAAGGTAGAGACATAGGAGATGAGGTGCCATTGGCAAGGAGTTTTCCTAAAATTCTGAGGTTTTTTTATTCCACCTCTGAAAATTTGCAGAAGCTCTGGTCTATGTATTAGGTAGGTCTTGCTGCAATAAAATGCAACCCCAAATCTCGGTGACTTACAGAAACAACCTTTATTTCTCTTTCATGCATTTGAGGGTTGGCTGTGGCTCAGTTGTGGCTCAGCTGGGCTGGGCTGGGCTGGGTTGCAGCTGTGGCTTGGCTCAGGTCAAGGTCTGGTCAGTCTCACTTTTCTTCTTGTTCTGGTTTCTCAAGTTCAGGGAACAGCTGCAACCAGGACGTGTGGGTCACACATGGAGGGCAGAGCTCAAAAGCATATTTAAAGCCTCTGGCTCAGATGTGAACATCATGTTTGCTCACACTTAGCTGTCTGCCAGAGAAAGCTCTTTACCTGCTCATAACAGCTACTCAATAGCTGTATTTGAACTGCAGCAGATTTAACTCATTTCCCCGTTAGAAAGAAAATCCATTTTTTCAGAATTCTTCATTGCGCATTGATGGTGCAACTCCACTGAGAGTTTGTTTCCTCTAGTACTTTTTTGCTTGTTCATTTCTTTTTGGTTTTGTGTTTGTTTTACTTTCAAAAGAAACTGTCCGGAGTGATGACAAGCCCAGACCAATATGAAATAAAGGAGTGCAAAGAGGTGAGTGGAAATATTCCAAATCCCCCACAGCTTCCATGCTACAATGAAAGGGTGTAAATAGCTATGCAATTACATCTTTAGCCATGGATGTTTATTATTTATTTCTTTAAACTTTGGATACATCCCTCACATATAAGCCTCGGGGCACATTTACAAGCACTGCTGAAAAAAAGATTGAGAAAGCTGTGTTATCTATTTATTCCAGGGGAGATTTACTTCATTTATTTATTTGTTTGTTTATTTATTTATTTATTTGATTTATACAGCTGGGTCTGGTGCAAGCCCCTGGGCACACTCACATCAATTAAAACCACAGATAGAAGCAGAATGCTGAATACAAACAAAATCAACAATTAATGGACTATTCCCAACTGTAAAGCACTTTGGCAGAACCTTCAAATCATTCCTCCCCACTAACCCCCTTGGGCAGAAGGCTGGGTTAACAGATGGTTAAACAATGTTAAGAGAGGAGAATACAGCATTAATAGTATAGACGGAGATGGGAAGAGAGACAATGTGAGAAATTCACTGAATAATTCATCAGTAAAGATTCAGGTTGAATTTGTGGACTTGGGGCTGGAGTTCAAAGTAGCAGTGATCTGACAGGTGAGCAGACACCACAGTTCTGATGATGGAGAGAGCAGAGCATGAGAATAGTAGAGTAAGAAGAGTTAGATGCTGACTAAAATTAGGTACCCAGGAATATCCCATCCTTAGGACTTACTGGGAGTCTGTCCAATTGCTGCGAGTGATCTGGTTTTATTATTATCTCACTATCGGCACAATCAAGTTGTTGGTCAAGTAAAGCTCAGCTTCTTTGGGTAGGTAACCACCCCTGAAATCGTGTGCTATTGCAGTTGACCACTTAGGCAGCTGCTACAGAATGGAGTGATGCCTTTAGATGGGAATTAGAATAGGGCAAGCAATTTTGACCTTTGGTATTATATATTAGTGAAAACATAAAAAGAAAGGAAGAAAAAGAAAGGCTAACTTTTTCGTGGTTAGGGTATAATTATATTTTGTAAATTCAGACATTTATATCTCATGAAGGAAAGCATATAATCCAATACATTTTTACCTATCCACTGTGTAATAACCGATATCAAGATATATAACGTTTCCAACAGCACAGAACTCCTCCTCGTGCCCCTCCCAGCCAATATTCCAGCCCTAAAGATCACTATTCTGATTTCTGCAACCACAAGTCAGTTTTGCCTGTTCATATAAATGCTTCATGTAAATGATATCATACAGTATACTTTCTTCTGTATCCGCACTTCTTTTACTCAGCATTGTATCTGTGATAGTCATCCATGTTTTTGCAAGTAGCAATTCTGCATTTTTTACCGCCTTGTAATATTCTGTTGTGTGAATATACTACAATTTATCCATTCATTCAATTTTTGATGGATGTTTGAGTTAGTTCCTGTTTTATATTATTATTTTTAATAGAGTTGCTATAAAGATTATTGTACAAGTCTTCAGGTATTTACCTAGGAATAGAATTGTTGAGTCATTGAATTATGTGCACTTAACTTTAATAGATACTGCCAACCAACTTTCCTTAGTGGTTGTACCAATTTACACTCCTATTAGAAATGTATGAGTATTCCAGCTGCATCATATCCTTGTCAACACTTAGTATTGACAGTCTAACGGCAGCAATGATGATATGCACTCACATTCCATTGTGGTTTTGATTTGCATTTTCCAGATAATGCTACATACCTTTTTAATAGCCCGATTGGCCTTTTTGATAGTCTCTTTTATTAAGTACCTATTCAAGTCTATTGCCTATCTCTTCATCAGGCTGTTGGTCCTCTTCCTTTTTCTTTCATTTATTTGTAGGAGTTTGTAATATCAAGGATATAAGCTTTAGTTAGGTATGATGATGAATTGCCAATTTCTTCTTCTTGTCCATGGCTTGCCTTTTCACTATCGTAATGGTATTTGTTTGTTTTTTTTAATCGTATTTTTGATTAACAGATGTTTTACAGTTTACTGAAGCCCAATTTACCAAACTTTCATCTTTTATAGTTAGCGCAGTTTGTATCCTCTTTAAGAAATCATTGCCCACCCCAAGGTCATGATATTCTCCTATGCTTTTTTTTCCCCCTAGAAATTTTACTGCTTTACTTTTCATATTTAAGTCTACCCATTTCAAATAAATTATTTTTCTATATTGATATTCAATTTTTCCAGCACCCTTTACCAAAAAGGCCACCTTTCCCTCACTGAATTGCAGTGCTCGCTTTGTTGTAGAGCAGTCACATATGTATGGTATACTTTTGGTTTCTAGTCAGTTCCCAGGTCTACTTTTCTCCCCTTGCACCACGACAACACAATAAGTCTTGAGACCTGTTAGTGTGGGTTCTTCAACTTAAATCATTTCAATATCTATGTATGTTTATCTTTCACTTATCTTTCTGTGACTTTCTTGTGTTTTGTTTGTTTGTTTGCATGTCTCTGCATTTGACTCCTGTCTGACACCATCTCTATATTTTAACGATTTCTCTTCTATGACTTTATTTCTCTCTCTCTGTCATGCAAGGGGGGTCACTAGCACCACATAGTGCAGAAATAACAGGATTTATTTGGGAGAAAAAATTACAAGCATGGAAGTAACAGGGTGCATGATGCCTCCTGAAATCTCATTATTCCATAGCCAATGCTGAGTATAGACATTTTATAAATAATATGGATGAGGTTTCAACAAAGAAGAGTCACCATTGCTGGTAGGCTAGGCATGCCAACAGAAACACAGCAAGAGAGAACAAGCCTTGCCCCCACACCATGTTTCATGTTTATAGATTAATGTAGGAGGAGCTAGAGATCATATATTTTTTCTAAGTAATAAGGAAAATAGCAAAGAAACTCTAAGGCCAGTAACAGTCTAAGGAATGTATAGACTGAGGATCAAGGTCTCCTTTCTGAGGACCCTGAGAACAGCTTTGCCTGCCAGGACCATTAAATGCAGCCAAAGACCTTGTCTCTGCACAAGTTGAGCCAGCTCTCTGCCAGGCTACCAAAAAAGGAGGACAAGGATGCACCTCTAGAACCGCTAGATTTGTCTGTCATTATTCTCCATTCTCTACATTCATTTTTTCTGAAGTTATTTCACTGCTCAACATTTCTTGAAGGCCTTCTAGGAGGTGAACGAAGCATTAAGCCTTCCAGACACAAAGTGACTCAATGACATTGCTACCATGAAGAAGCTCACATTCTCACCAGCAGTCACAGTAAAGAGAGTTCTAGGAATGATGACAGGCAGGGGAACAGAAGTCGCCAGGCCTCACTAATCCTTCAGGCAGTTCACACTCTGATCGTCTAAGTTTACAGATGTAAAGGCTCATACACTTGTAAAAAGAATAGAAGTGAGTGGTTTTAAAAATTAGTTGTTGCTTTGTATTTATATCTGCTAATTTTCAAAGCAGATGCATCCATAACTGCAAAATTTAGAAGCACTCTAAATATCCAGTAGGAAAGGAATAGTTGAATAAATTATAGTAAATTAATGAGATGGAATATTAATGTAGCATTAAAAGTGATCATTAAAAAGACCAAGTAGCAAAACGGAAAAGTGATCCAAATTGTGGGTATGTAAAAATGCTATGTTTATGGTCAAAACGTGTTGCAGTGAAAAACTCGGGGATAACAAAATGTTTGCTTTTACATTTTCCTTTAATAGAATTGGTTTTCGAGTAAATCTAGGAGCAAAAAGCAGAAGTCAGCTTTTCTTATTTCTTTTTCTGTTTCCAGACTTATCTCTGCTGCGTATTTGCATAGATTAATATAAATATAAAATAATCATTGTTTTTTTAAAGTTATGTGAATATATATGTATGTATGTATGTTAATTCTCCATTAAAAACAGTTCTTATCAAAATGGACACAGGAGCAGTCCAGCTCAGAATAAATAGCAAAGGAAATAAACTTGATGGCTCAAATTTAGGCACTGAAATTTTTGTTTTTTGCACTTCCCATTCCTAAGAGGAGAAGGGATAATTCTAACATTTCTTTTGACTACACCTATAACAGAGGCAAATGCCAAAAACACTTCAGCCTCCCTGTAGCGAGGACCTCCAGCTATGTCAAAACTCTGGCCTCTCCTGTTACCAAAACCAGAAGGTCCACTCTGTGGTTCTGTTGTGGAAGGGGAAGAGCAGGAAGCTTCTGCCTGAATCCTGAGATTCCTTCCATTAAGAGGGCATGCCACCCTGGCCTTCTCTGTATTCTTGTACCCCCCACTACGAGAGGTAGAATGAGTAGCTGAAGTACAGGATCTGGAGATATTTAGCCCTACCCTCTGACTCCCCTCTCTCTGTTCCTCCACGCTGTACATTGTTACAGAGCAGGCTTTGTCTCTACGCCGTTGGTCTTGCCCAGCCCCATGCTATTAGGCGGATAAGTGGGTAGAAATCTGTTTCTGAGAATGAGGCAGCTCTGCCCACAAATACATGCCACATTTTTCAATTTTACCTTTATCAATTACAGTGATACTTTGGTTTCCCGTCTCTTTTATTCTTTTGTTTTAACTTTTGATATGCTCAGAATTCGTGCAAGGGAGAAGGATGCTACTTGTTGGATGCCTTTGAGAATTATTGCAGGTCAGTTTCTCTGGGAAGTAGACTTGGAGAAAGAAATTGGCCCACAGGAAGTTCATTTGGGAATGCTGTTGGAACTATGACCTTGGGCAGAAGAGAAGGAAGTAAGTTTGCCAGAGAGGATCTGGGCAGTCACAACAAAGAACTCAATTGCCTTCAGGGAGAGTTCTGACACTCAGATGGTCTTTTAGGGCAAGATGGATTTGGGGGAGCGTTCACCCTTTATACTCTCCCCAGTGCCCAGAAAGGGGGGTAACCTTGAGTGAGACAGTTCTCTTTGACAGAGCACTTTTCAGAGAGGGCTGAAACCTAGGCCTTCAATCAGCAGCACTCCTGAAAGCTGAGGGATAGTCAGTCCTCCAGTCCTAAAAGGAGATCTATCTATACCTACCCCAACAGGATCCATGGTGTGATGGTTACATTCTGGTGTCAACGTGGCCCAAGTGATGATGCTCAGTTGTCTGGTCAGGCAAGCACTGGTCTGATCATTATTGCAAGGATATTACGTGGGTTGTTGATAAACTGGAAAGCTGGTGTATTAAACTATCAGTCTGTTGATTGCATCTACAGTTGATTATATCTGTGGTTAACTAAGGTGCATCTCCCACAATGATATAATCTAATCAGTTAAAGACTTTTAAGGAAGAAAAGAAACTTTTTCACTGCTTCTTCAGCCAGTGAGCCTCTGTTGTAGAATTCGTCCAGACCCTTCCTTGGAATTATCAGCTTCACAGCTTGCCCTGTGGATTTTGGGCTCTTCCTTTTCCATGGTTGTGTGAGACATCTTTATAAATCTCATATTTACAGATCTCTCCTGCTAGTTCACTTTCTCTAGAGAAACCTGATTAATACAGCTTGGTACTGAGAGTGGTTCTTGAGAAACAGAATCTTAAAAATGGGTTTTTACATTTGGTTTTCTACTCTGATTAGACTCAGAGGTACTAATGACTCTGTTTCCAATAATCAAGATAACACTGACAGTCCATGAGGTGAGTTAGCAAGAGAGTTACTCAAAATATTACCATCCGATTCTTCTACTTGCATGCTTATATGAGGCAAGATTCTGGGTGAGAGTGTTTTTGACATCTTTACAGAGTTTTGTGGAGTTAACAGGTATGATGATGTTGGCTGGTTGTTGTTAGATGCACTAGATACAATGATGAGGAAAAAGGGTGAGCTAAAGGCATCAAATTTGCAATGTAAGCACCGTATGAACAATATAAAAGTTTCCATGTGTGCCCTGAAAGAAAATCTTATTTCTTGTGGTCGCAGACTTGAGATCTCTGAAACCAGACACAGAGCTTCGTTGTGTGAGTAGCAGATTTACAATGTAAACTAAAATCCCAAACTTTCAGGGTGTCTGCTATTAAAATAGGGTCTTTGATTGGAAAAGAATAGGATCCTGAAACCTGCAATGAAGAAATATGGCTTGATAATGATGGCGATGGGGGGATGGACTCCCTAGAATGTACTGAGCCTTTGCTAGACAGACCTGTAATGGATTGCCCTGAAGAAAGAGTTTCCCTACCTCCAGTCTGCTTGGAGGAAATAACTTTCTGGCCTCCAGTTACCCAGGGAAGTTTACCATCCAGATTCCACCTAACAAGATTAACCCTTCAGTGTCTGCTAACCCTATAACCACCTTCCCTGGGGAAACAGCCCTCACTTTCTGTCTGGAGTGACTAATCCTGTTTCACCAGATGAAACTGTAATGGAACGCCCTGAGGTAATTGATTTGAAAGACACTTCTATTTTTTTTCATGACCCACTCCCACCAACCCTCTTTGCTTCACCACCTATAACTAGACTAAAATCCCAACAGGCCCCGAAGGGTGAGATACAAAATGTGACCCCTGAGGTGATGTTCTATACTCTGAAAGAACTTCATGAGTCTTCCAATCTATATAGGCAAAAATCAGGGAATATGTGTACGAATGGATATTAAGGGTGTGGGATAATGGTGGAAGGAATACAAAGTTGGATCAAGCTGAATTTATTAATTTGGATCCACTAAGCAGAGATTCTGCATTCAGTGTTGTAGCTTGAGGGGTTAGAAAGTGCATTAACAGTTCGGATGGTTGGCTGAAACTTGGATCAAAAGGTGGCCAACATTACCTGAGGTCGAAATGCCAGGTATAATGTAGATGAGGGGATCCAGAAACTTACAGAAATTGGAATGTTAGAGTGAATTTATTATGGAAGATCTGCTCACACACCCAAGGAAAGTCCAGAGGGCACTTCTTTCACCAGAACCTTGAGAAATAAGTTCATGAGACTAGCTCTGTCATCCCTGAAGAGCTCTGTAGTTGCCCTTCTCTGTAGATCAGATATTACTATGGAAGCTTCTGTCACTGAACTGGAATCCTTAAACATAATGGGGGGATGATTAGATCCCGAGTTGATAGAAGTCATGTAATGACAGTTAATCACCATAGACAAGGTGGGTGTGGCCACTATAATGGACAGCAGACTCAAAGCAGCAGTCAAAATAACCTGACTTCCTGAGACTTGTGGTGTTAGCTAGTAGATCATGGGAGACCTAGAAGTAAAATAGAGGGGCAGTCTACTAAATTCTTGCTTGAGCTGTATAAGCAGAAGAATTCTAGGTCAAGTGAATAGAAGTCTAACTTGAATTACAAAAACAGAGAGTCATGGCCCCTTAATCAATTCCCAGACTTGAGACAGTTTGCAGACCCAGAGCTCCTTGAATAAGGGGAAGGCCAAATACCCTTGGGGAAGAACCCTTTAACAATGTCCAAAATTTACACCCTTAATCTTCCTCCCAGCCTTCCCCAAGGAGACTTACGGCCTTTTCCCAGGGTGACTGTGTACTGGGGAAAAAGAAATGATCAGATATTTTGGGGATTATCAGACACTGACTCAGAAGTGACACTAATTCTAGAAGTAGGGACTTATGGAGATCAGGTGATTGATGGAGGTTTAAGCTCAGGTCCATCTCACAATGGGTCCAGTGGGTCCTCGGAACCATTCTGTGGTCATTTCCTCAGTTTCAGAATGCATAATTGAAATTGACACAATCAGCAGCTGGCAGAATCCCCACATTGGTTCTCCAATTCATGGAGTGCAGGCAATTATGGTAGGAAAGGCCAAATGGAAGCCACTAGAACTGGCTTTACCTAGCAAAATAGTGAATCAGAAACAATATGGTATTCCTGGAGGGATTGAAGAGATTAGTGCTGCTCTTAAGGACCTTAAGGAGCCAGGGGTAGTGATTTCCACCACATCTCCATTCAACTCTCCTGTTTGGCCTGTGTGGAAAACAGATGGGTATGGAGGGTGACAGTGGATTATTTTAAATTTAAGCAGATGGTGACTCCAACTGCAGCAGCTGTTCCAGATGAGCTATCATTGCTTGAGCAAATCAACACATCACCTGGTACCTCATATGCAACTATGATCTGTCAAATGCTTTTAGCTCAATAACTGTCAATAAGGACCATCAGAAATAGTTTGCATTCTGGTAAGGCCAGAAGTATACTTTCACTGTCCTGCCTCAGGGGTATATTAACTCTCCAGCCCTATGTCACAATCTTGTTCGCAGGGACTTTGTTTCTACCTCCCACAAGACATCATACTGGCCCGTTATATTGATGATATCATGTTGATTGGACCTAGTGAGCAAGAAGTAGCAACTACTCTAGACTTATTCATAAGGGATTTGTGTGTCAGGGGATGGGAGATAAATCCAACAAAAATACAAGGGCCTTCCACCTCAGTGAAATGTCTAGGTGTCCAGTGGTGTGGGGCATGTCGAGATATCCTTCCTAAGGCAAAGGATAAGCTGTCATATCTGGCATTTTTCTACTACCAAAAAAGAGGAATTAATGTGTAGTTGGCCTCTTTGGATTTTGGAGACAACATATTCCTCATTTGGGTGTGCTACTCCAGCCCATTTACAGAGTGACCAGAAAAGCTGCTACTTTTGAGTGAGGACCAGAACAAGAGGAGGCTCCATGACATGTCCAGGCTATGTGCAAGCTGCTCTGCTTCTTGGGCCATGTAATCCAGCAGATCCAATATTGCTGGAAATGTCAGTGGCAAATAGAGATACTGTCTGGAGACTTTGTCAGGCCCCTATTGGAGAATCACAACACAGACCCATAGAATTTTGGAGTGAAGCCATGTCATCAGCTGCAGATAATGGTTTAGCTGCAGATAATACTTTCCTTTTGAGAAACAGCTCTAACCTGCTACTGAGCTTTAGTGGAGACTGAACACTTAACCATGGGCCACCAAGTTACAGTGAGACCTGTGGTCTAACCCACCAAGCCATAAAGTTGGGTGTGCACAGCAGCACTCCATCATAAAATGGAAATAGTATGTAACAGATAGGGCTTGAACAGGTCCTGAGGGAACAAGTAAATTACATAAGGAAGTGGCCCAAATGCCCATGGCACCCACTTCTGCCACATTACCTTCTCTTTCTCAGACCAGAGTTATGGGAAGTTCCTTACAGTCAGTTGACTGAGGAAGAGAAAACTTGGGCCTGGTTTACAGATGGTTCTACATGATGTGCAGGGGCCACCCAGAAGTGGACAGTTGCAGCAGTACAACTCATTTGTGAAATGTCCTTAAAGGAGAGTGATGAGGGGAAATCCCCCTGGTGGGTAGAGCTTCAAGCAGTGCACCTGGGATGTTCATTTTATTTGGAAGGAGAACTGACCAGAGATGTGTTTGTATACTGACCCATGGGCTGTTGCTAATGTTTTGGTTGGATGGTCAGGGACTTAGAAGGAGCAGGATTAGAAAATTGGTGAAAAAGAGGCCTGTGGAAGAGGTATATGTATAAACCTTTTTGAGTGGGCCAAGAACATGAAAATAATTGTGTCCCATGTGAATGCTCACCAGAGGATGACTTCAGCAGAGGAAGGTTTTAATAAATAAGTGGATAAGATGATACATGCTATGATCAGCCTCTTTCCCCAGTAACTTCTGCCATTGTCCAATGGGCCTACGAACAAAGTAGGCATGGTGGTAGGGATGGAGGCTATGCATGGGCTCAGCAACATGGACTTCCACTCACAAGGCTGACCTGGCTATAGACCCACACTCAGTCTCCGATATGGCCCCATGTTAATGGTGGCATATTGGACCACTTTCAGCATAGAAGGGGCAGCAATTTGTTCTGACTGGAGTAGACATGTACTCTGGATATGGGTTTGCTTCCATGCATGAAATACTTCCACAAAAACTAACATCCATGGACTTATGGGATGCCTTATCCACCTTCATGGCCTTTCACACAGCATTGCTTCTGATCAAGGAACCCAATTCACATCAAATGAAATGTGGGAAAGGGTACATGCTCATGAATTCTCTGGCCTTACTGTGTTCCCCATCATCTAGAGGTAGCTGGGTTGATAGAATGGTGGATTGGCCTTTTGAACAGCCAATTATGGTGCCAACTAGGTGACAATACCTTGCAAGGTGGAGGCAGTGTTCTCCAGGAGACTGTGTATGCTCTGAATCTACATCCACTCTGTGGTACTGTTTCTCCCATAACCAGGAGTCATGGGTCCAGGAATCAAGGGGTGGAAATGGGTGTGACACTACTCACCATCACCCCTAGTGATCCACTAGGAAAATTTTTACTTCCTATTCCTGAAACCTTAAGTTCTGCACTACAGTCTTAGTTCCAAAAGGAGAAGTGCTCCTACCAGAAGACCAAACAATGATTCCATTCAACTGGAAATTAAGACTTCCACCAGGCCATTTTGGGCTTCTCATGTCACTGAATCAACAGGCTCAAAAGGGGATTACTGTTCTGTCTGAGGTTATTGAGACTGACTATCAGGAGGAAATTAGACTGCAACTACATGAGAGAGGTAAGGAAGAGTTTTTTTCGAACATAAGAGATCCCTAGGGTGTATCTTACTGCTACCATGCCCTATTATTAAAGTCAATGGAAAATTGCAACAATCCAATCCAATCCAAGTAGGACTATCAATGGCCCAGAAGCTTCAGAAGTGAAGGTTTGGGTCACCCCACCTGCCAAAGAATCATGACCAGCTGAAGTGCTTGCTGAGGGTAAAGGGAACATGGAATGGGTAGTAGACAAAAGTAGTGATAAATGTGAACTACGACCATGTGACCACTTACAGAAACAAGACTGTAATTGTAGGAATATTTTGTCCTGTTTTGTTATAAGTATGTTTGCATTTGTTTTCCTCTTATCATATGGCATAAGATGTATTGTTCATGTTATAGTATTTAAGTCATAGGGTATGAAGTTTAACGGAGAATGTTACCTCAGGACTTGTACCCTATTCTGGACAGATGTAGTGCATTTCTGGTTGTATGCAGGACAGTTGAGTATTAAGTGAAACAGATGTCTGTTATTGTGTTCTATTTGGAAATTAAGCATGTTTCAAGGTGATATGTATAGCTGCCAAGTTGACAAGGTATGGATTGTGATGGTTAGGTTCTGATGTCAACTTGGCCCAGTAATGATACCTAGTTGTCTGGTAAGGCAAGCACTGGCCTGACTATTACTGCAGAGATATTTCATGGCTGGTTGATAAACCGGAAGGCTGGTATGTTAAATCATCAGTCAGTTGATTGTATCTGTGGCTGATTATGTCTGCAATCAACTAAGGCATATCTCCCACCAGTTGAAGACTTTTAAGGAAGAAAAGAAACTTTTTCACTGCTTCCTTTTCAGCCAGCAAGCCTTTCCTACAGAGTTCATCTAGACCGCTCATCAGAACTGCTGGCTTCACAACCTGCCCTGCAGATTGTGGACTATTCCACTCCTGCAGTTGCATAAAACACCTTTATAAATCTCATATTTGCAGATATCTCCTGTTGGTTCTGTTTCTCTAAAGAACCCTGCCTAGTACACATGGGCTGTTGATTCTTTCAACTAGCTTAAGGTTGAGCAAACAGTGTTATTTCTGAGGATATTCAAGACAATTTTCAGTATCATGTGGTATATATGCATTGGCATATGTGCATGTGTATTCATTAAATTCTTTTTAAATATACATATATATACATACACACATATACACACATTTTAGCCCAATATTATAGAACCTATAAGCTATTACGATTGATTGGCAGAAATTGAATTCTAAGAAGTACTCAAACACCACTGTCAAGATAGTATACATGTTTTTCTCTTTCTCTGCCAGCCCGCCGCGCGGCACCCATGCCCCGCAGCAGCCGACCCGCCCGCCCTCCTTCTCCCCTCTCTTTCTCCGCCGGCCCGCCGCACGGCGCCCACGCCCCGCAGCAGCCGACCCGTCCGCCCTCCTTCTCCCCTCTCTCCCCCCTCCTGCTCTGGCGGCTCTCCAACCACCACGGTGCCCTCTTCCCCCGCCTTCACCAGCTCCTCCACCACCAGCCTCGACAACATTGCCGCCCTCACTTTTCCTCCTCCAGAACAGCTACTGGGGAAGAGGAGACAATACAGAGCAGCTCCTGGAGCCACGATGGAGATCAAAGGGACAGCGTACCCCATCCTGGAACGGCTGACTGTCTGGGAGAACCAGCTCCGGTGAGAACACCGAGGGACGCGAGCTTTCCTGGGCGGGATGGCAAGCGGTCGGAGTCCCTCCCTTCCTCCTTCCCAGGCCAGCTGGCAGAATTGGGCAGGCGGTCCCCTCAGGCCGCGGTGGCTGGTGTCCCTACCACGCGAGGCCCCCCAGACCAACTGAAAGAGTTGGGTCAGAAATCCCCAGACTGCGGAGAACGGTGACCATGGGGTCCCTTCCAAACACGTGACTCCCCGGTCCGCCTGGGAACAGTGCACTTTCACGGGCTGCAACAGCTGGCGCCCTTCCGCCACGCTTGGCGCCCCGGGCCAACTAGGAAATTTGGTCGGGCGCTCTCACGTGCTGCGGCGGCCGGCGACCCTCCCCGCGTTCGGACCCCCGGGCCGGCTGGCACTCTTCCAAGACGCTTCGGCTGCCAAACCTCCCCTAAGGCGAGAGTTTTCCAGAGTTAAAGGACCCACAGCAACTTTTACTGGTGGGACCCGCAGACAAACGTGTGCCACGAGCGCTACCTACTGGGCAGGATAAGAAAAACAGAACCCAGAGACTTCACAGAAAAATCTTACAACCTGTGGGGTCCAATACTCAGGGAAATCTGACTAAATGCCCAGACACCAGCAGAAGATAACGGATCACGCTCAGAAAATTGAAAATATGGCCCAGTCAAAGGAACAAACCAATAGTTCAAATGAGATACAGGAGCTGAAACAACTAATACTGAATATACGAACAGAAATGGAAAACCTCTTCAAAAAAGAAATCGATAAATTGAGGGAGGACATGAAGAAGACATGGGCTGAACATAAAGAAGAAATAGAAAAACTGAAAAAGCAAATCACAGAGCTTATGGAAGTGAAGGATAAAGTAGAAAAGATGGAAAAAACAATGGATACCTACAATGATAGATTTAAAGAGAAAGAAGATAGAATTAGTGATTTGGAGGATGGAACTTCTGAATTCCAAAAAGAAACAGAAACTATCCGGAAAAGATTGGAAAAATTCGAACAGGGTATCAGGGAACTCAAGGACAATATGAACCGCACAAATATACGTGTTGTGGGTGTCCCAGAAGGAGAAGAGAAGGGAAAAGGAGGAGAAAAACTAATGGAAGAAATTATCACTGAAAATTTCCCAACTCTTATGAAAGACCTAAAATTACAGATCCAAGAAGTGCAGCGCACTCCAAAGAGATTAGACCTAAATAGGTGTTCCCCAAGACACTTATTAGTTAGAATGTCAGAGGTCAAAGAGAAAGAGAGGATCTTGAAAGCAGCGAGAGAGAAGCAATCCATCACATACAAGGGAAACCCAATAAGACTATGTGTAGATTTCTCAGCAGAAACCATAGAAGCTAGAAGACAGTGGGATGATATATTTAAGTTACTAAAAGAGAAAAACTGCCAACCAAGACTCCTATAACCACCAAAATTGTCCTTCAAAAATGAGGGAGAAATTAAAACATTCTCAGACAAAAAGTCACTGAGAGAATTTGTGACCAAGAGACCAGCTCTGCAAGAAATACTAAAGGGAGCACTAGAGTCAGATACAAAAAGACAGAAGAGAGAGATATGGAGAAGAGTGTAGAAAGAAGGAAAGTCAGATATGATATATATAATACAAAAGACAAAATGGTAGAGGAAAATATTATCCAAACAGTAATAACTCTAAATGTTAATGGACTGAATTCCCCAATCAAAAGACATAGACTGGAAGAATGGATTAAAAAACAGGATCCTTCTATATGCTGTCTACAGGAAATGCATCTTAGACCCAAAGATAAATATAGGTTGAAAGTGAGAGGTTGGGAAAAGATATTTCATGCAAATAACAACCAGAAAAGAGCAGGAGTGGCTATACTAATATCCAACAAATTAGACTTCAAATGTAAAACAGTTAAAAGAGACAAAGAAGGACACTATATACTAATAAAAGGAACAATTAAACAAGAAGACATAACAATCATAAATATTTATGCACCGAACCAGAATGCCCCAAAATACGTGAGGAATACACTGCAAACACTGAAAAGGGAAATAGACACAAATACCATAATAGTTGGAGACTTCAATTCCCCACTCTCATCAATGGACAGAACATCTAGACAGAGGATCAATAAAGAAATAGAGAATCTGAATATTACTATAAATCAGCTAGTCTTAACAGACATGTATAGGACATTACATCCCACAACAGCAGGATACACCTTTTTTTCAAGTGCTCATGGATCATTCTCAAAGATAGACCATATGCTGTGTCACAAAGCAAGTCTTAACAAATTTAAAAATATTGAAATCATACACAACACTTTCTCGGATCATAAAGGAATGAAGTTGGAAATCAATAATAGGCGGAGTGCCAGAAAATTCACAAATACATGGAGGCTCAACAACACACTCTTAAACAACAAGTGGGTCAAAGAAGAAATTGCAAGAGAAATTAGTAAATACCTAGAGGCGAATGAAAATGAAAACACAACATATCAAAACTTATGGGACGCAGCAAATGCAGTGCTAAGAGGGAAATTTATTGCCCTAAATGCCTTTATCAGAAAAGAAGAAAAGGCAAAAATGCAGGAATTAACTGTCCACTTCGAAGAACTGGAGAAAGAACAGCAAACTAATCCCAAAGCAAGGAAAAGGAAAGAAATAACAAAGATTAGAGCAGAAATAAATGAAATTGAAAACATGAAAACAATAGAGAAAATCAATAAGACCAGAAGTTGGTTCTATGAGAAAGTCAATAAGATTGATGGGCCCTTAGCAAGATTGACAAAAAGAAGAAGAGAGAGGATGCAAATAAATAAGATCAGAAATGGAAGAGGAGACATAACTACTGACCTCACAGAAATAAAGGAGGTAATAACAGGATACTATGAACAACTTTACGCTAATAAATACAACAATTTAGATGAAATGGATGGGTTCCTGGAAAGACATGAACAACCAACTTTGACTCAAGAAGAAATAGATGACCTCAACAAACCAATCACAAGTAAAGAGATTGAATTAGTCATTCAAAAGCTCCCTAAAAAGAAAAGTCCAGGACCAGATGGCTTCACATGTGAATTCTATCAAACATTCCAGAAAGAATTAGTACCAACTCTCCTCAAACTCTTCAAAATAATCGAAGTGGAGGGAAAACTACCTAATTCATTCTATGAAGCCAACATCTCCCTCATACCAAAACCAGGCAAAGATATTACAAAAAAAGAAAACTATAGACCAATCTCTCTAATGAATACAGATGCAAAAATCCTCAGTAAAATTCTAGCAAATCGTATCCAACAACACATTAAAAGAATTATACATCATGACCAAGTAGGATTCATCCCAGGTATGCAAGGATGGTTCAACATAAGAAAATCAATTAATGTAATACACCATATCAACAAATCAAAGCAGAAAAATCACATGATCATCTCAATTGATGCAGAGAAGGCATTTGACAAGATTCAACATCCTTTCCTGCTGAAAACACTTCAAAAGATAGGAATACAAGGGAACTTCCTTAAAATGATAGAGGGAATATATGAAAAACCTACAGCTAATATCATCCTCAATGGGGAAAAATTGAAAACTTTCCCCCTAAGATCAGGAACAAGACAAGGATGTCCACTATCACCACTATTATTCAACATTGTGTTGGAAGTTCTAGCCAGAGCAATTAGGCAAGAAAAAGAAATACAAGGCATCAAAATTGGAAAGGAAGAAGTAAAACTATCACTGTTTGCAGACGATATGATACTATACGTCGAAAACCCGGAAAAATCCACAACAAAACTACTAGAGCTAATAAATGAGTACAGCAAAGTAGTAGGCTACAAGATCAATATTCAAAAATCTGTAGCTTTTCTATACACTAGTAATGAACAAGCTGAGGGGGAAATCAAGAAACAAATCCCATTTACAATCGCAACTAAAAGAATAAAATACCTAGGAATAAATTTAACCAAAGAGACAAAAAACCTATATAAAGAAAACTACAAAAAACTGCTAAAAGAAATCACAGAAGACCTAAATAGATGGAAGGGCATACCGTGTTCATGGATTGGAAGACTAAATATAATTAAGATGTCAATCCTACCTAAACTGATCTACAGATTCAATGCAATACCAATCAAAATCCCAACAACTTATTTTTCAGAATTAGAAAAACCAATAAGCAAATTTATCTGGAAGGGCAGGGTGCCCCGAATTGCTAAAAACATCTTGAGGAAAAAAAACGAAGCTGGAGGTCTCGCAATGCCAGACTTTAAGGCATATTATGAAGCCACAGTGGTCAAAACAGCATGGAAGATATGATATATCGACCAATGGAATCGAATAGAGTGCTCAGATATAGACCCTCTCATCTATGGACATTTGATCTTTGATAAGGCAGTCAAGCCAACTCACCTGGGACAGAACAGTCTCTTCAACAAATGGTGCCTAGAGAACTGGATATCCATATGTAAAAGAATGAAAGAAGACCCGCATCTCACACCTTATACAAAAGTTAACTCAAAATGGATCAATGATCTAAAAATTAGGTCTAAGACCATAAAACAGTTAGAGGAAAATGTAGGGAGATATCTTATGAATCTTACAACTGGAGGTGGTTTTATGGACCTTAAACCTAAAGCAAGAGCACTGAAGAAAGAAAGAAATAAATGGGAGCTCCTCAAAATTAAACACTTTTGTGCATCAAAGAACTTCATCAAGAAAGTAGAAAGACAGCCTACACAATGGGAGATAATATTTGGAAATGACATATCAGATAAAGGTCTAGTATCCAGAATATATAAAGAGATTGTTCAACTCAACAACAAAAAGACAGCCAACCCAATTACAAAATGGGAAAAAGACTTTAACAGACACCTACCAGAAGAGGAAATACGGATGGCCAAGAGGCACATGAAGAAATGCTCAATGTCCCTGGCCATTAGAGAAATGCAAATCAAAACCACAATGAGATATCATCTCACACCCACCAGAATGGCCATTATCAACAAAACAGAAAATGACAAGTGCTGGAGAGGATGCGGAGAAAGAGGCACACTTATCCACTGTTGGTGGGAATGTCAAAGGGTGCAACCACTGTGGAAGGCAGTTTGGCGGTTCCTCAAAAAGCTGAATATAGAATTACCATACGACCCAGCAATACCATTGCTAGGTATCTACTCAAAGGACTTAAGGGCAAAGACACAAACAGACATTTGCACACCAATGTTTATAGCAGTGTTATTTACAATTGCAAAGAGATGGAAACAGCCAAAATGTCCATCAACAGAAGAATGGCTAAATAAACTGTGGTATATACATATGATGGAATATTATGCAGCTTTAAGACAAGATAAACTTATGAGGCATGTAATAACATGGATGGACCTAGAGAATATTATGCTGAGTGAGTCCAGCCAAAAAGTAAAGGACAAATACTGTATGGTCCCACTGATGTGAACGGACATTCGAGAATAAACTTGAAATATGTCATTGGTAACAGAGTCCAGCAGGAGTTAGAAACAGGGTAAGATAATGGGTAATTGGAGCGGAAGGGATACAGACTGTGCAACAGGACTAGATACAAAAACTCAAAAATGGACAGCACAATAATACCTAATTGTAAAGTAATCATGTTAAAACACTGAATGAAGCTGCATCTGAGCTATAGGGTTTTTTTGTTGTTGTTTTTTACTAGCATTACTACTTTTATTTCTTTTCTCTATATTAACATTTTATATCTTTTTCTGTTGTGTTGCTAGTTCCTCTAAACCGATGCAAATGTACTAAGAAACGATGATCATGCATCTATGTGATGATGTTAAGAATTACTGAGTGCATATGTAGAACGGTATGATTTCTAAATGTTGTGTTAATTTCTTTTTTTTATTTTTATTTTTTTTTCTTTTTTCTTTCTTTCCATTAATAAAAAAATAAAAAATAAAAAAAACTTTCCCTCAATTCTAAGATGCATATTTTTCACATTTTAAGATATCAAAATTTGTCTTGTAATAAACGTACATTTAATGCAAAAAAAAAAAAGATAGTATACATGTAGTCATTAATTTGTTCTGTGAGCTTTTATTGAGTAACTACTAGAACACTTGTAAGGGAATACATTGGTATAGACACTGTACCTGCATCCATCAAGGGTTCAAACTCTGTGCCTAAATAAGGCCTTTTCAGAAACTCAAATTACATTACTCCTTTGTAGTGGTTTGGAACTATATGTGCCTCCAGAAAATCATGTTCTTAAAGCTAATCCATTCCTGTGGGTGTAAACCTATTGTAAGTAGGACCTTTTGATGAGGTTACTTTCGTGAAGTCATGGCTTAGGGTGAGTCTTGATCCTCTTACTGAAGTCTGTTCAGACAAAGAAAGCCATGGAAGCAAAAGCTGAAGTCAATGAAACCTGTAAGAGAAGAGAGAGACCAGCAGATGCTGCCTTGTGCCTTGCCATGTGGCAGAGGAACCAAGGATCACTGGCTGCCAGTCTTCAGGAAGAAAGCATCGACTTGATGATTGCTTGATTTTGACATTTTCTCAGCCTCAAAACTGTAAGTGAATTAATTCCCATTGTTTAGACACATCCTATGATCCTATGACACATCCTATGGTATCATTTCCTGGTATCTGTTTTGAGCAGCCAAGCAAATTAAAATACCCCACTGCTATATGAGTTCCCAAATGTGATATATTTCTTCATCATAATATAATTTTTGCTACCTTAAAAATCATCTGTCCCACCTTTTATAATCTCTAGTGGAGACTATATCTGCCCTTTTTGCCACTGTATATCCCTAGGACCTTACAGAGGTTGATTCAATCATACAAGTGATCGATAAAACTTGTTGAAGCAGTGAATGAATAACCAAACCAAAGAAATGTATGAAGCATTATGCAGATTGAGATGTTGATGGGAGTGTGTCCAATATTTGAGGGACTGAGAGGAGAACTAAAAGATGCCCCATTTTTGAAAAGATCTAGTAAGTTTAATGATTAGTTATTAATTCAGTGTGGCTGGAACAAAGGGTGATGTAACTGCAGATAAAGGTTAGGGAAATGAGCTGTATGATTTAAATATTTCAGGGGGAAAATATCAAGAGTTTTCCAAAGGTTTAACGAATGTAACCAGGGGCAGAGTCAGAGCCAGGGGGTGAAATGCAGAAAAGTAGGAAAAGCACAGGATGCATTTACTGATGCTTCGGAACTCAGTCACACAAGACAAACCTCTGAGTGTAGCAGGTACCAGTTTGGAGCAAAGGGAAGAATAAGAATCTCAGAAAAAAAACACAGAAATACCTGACTCTGATGTTCTAATACAGTACCCAGTACCCTTGCTGAAAGCAGGAACCCAACCTGGGCAGAGACCAACGTCATACCCATACATACAAAGATTCCATTTGCATATGTAGCAGAAAATCTTTTTCTTTGGTTACGCCTGAATTATTTTCTAAGTAATAAATATAAACAAGTCCAAGAGGTGCTGAGCAAAAGGTTTTGGAGGCAACCAGGTAACACAAGGACTTGACATGATTCAACCTCTGCACAAGCAAATTCAGCAGAAAGCAAGAAGCAGGAAAGCCACAAATCACCTTGGGAGAATTTTCTGCAGTGGAGACCAAAGAAAATTCAAACAGACTTGGTTCACCATTAACAACACATGACAGCTAAAAATCGGAGAGGCCATCATGAACTCTGTTAGCTAAGCACACAAGATGAAGGTCTGGGGAAAAGCAGAAGAGTGCAGAGAGAAATAGGAATGTGAGTAGATGTGCAAAACTTTATAAATTTTTTAGCCAAAAGGTTGGCCATGGATATTGAAAATTGAAACCTATTTTTCGAAAGTGTTTAGGTAATGGTATTTAGAGATAACCTGCTCAGGTCGGGATTAAGGTAATTCAGAACACAGTGGTAAGGAAGACATTGTACATATTTTAGAACTACACGTAGTCTTTGAGACCAAAGGAAAAAAAGGTTTGTTTTGTCTGGAACCTAAATTTTCTGTAGCACATAATTTAACTCAACCTGTCTTTGTAGCTCATTTGAACAATTGAAACACAAGGAGCCCAGAATAAGAATGAGGGCCCTTAATCCTGAATAGCTTAAGGTAATGCCTGGATACATCCCTGAAAATATTAAGCAGATAGTCAAAAAATAATGGCAAAATACCTTGAGGGATAGGAGAAAAAATATGGAACTATTAAATTTCACCATCAAGGAATCTCCTGATACTGTGTCAGACATTAGGGACACCCAAATCAATAGACCAAGCCCTTGATCTTGTGGAGCTTATGTAGCAGAGAAGCTTAGCCTACCTATAGGTATGCCTAAGAGTTACTTCTGGGGGACCTCTTTTGTTGCTCAGATGTGGCCCCACTCTTTCTAAACCCAACTCTGCAAGTGAAATCATTAACCTCCCTCCTACATGGGATATGACATCCAGGGGTGAAAGTCTCCCTGGTGACATGGGAGATGACTCCCAGGGATGAATACAGCCCTGGCACCATGAAATCAACAATTCCATCCTGACCAAATGGGGGAAAAGAAGTGTAACTAAAAAGTATCAGTGACTGAGAGAGTTCAAATACAGTCAAGTGGCTACTCTGGAGGTCACTCTTACACAAGCTTCACTTAGACATTGTTACCTATCATACCTCGTCAAACCTCAAGCAAAACCATTCCTGCCAATCCTAAAGAACACCTAGAGCAATATATAAGATTCTACAAAGTTTTCATCAACTAGGGTAACTTCCAGAAACCTTCAATCTCCAGATGGGTCTCTGGACTGGATAAGTCCTGAAACCTAGAGAGCTCAGCCTCTCCAAAACATTAGTTAGTTCTATCTCCCTACCCCATATTATCAACAGCCCCTTCCAACATGAAAAAGTTAGAATGGGCATAGCCCAAATACCCCTAAAGAGTGGGACAGAAAGATTGAAGGTGATAGTAGAGTTATACAGAGAAGTAGGGTCTAACAAATGAATATGATTGCTGAATCATTAAATTGATAGTTCTTTTAGTCTCTAGTATCTTAGAGCAGCTAGAAATAAAAACCTAAAACTGTGGAGTTGTAACCCATACCAAACTCCAAAATCTCTTGTACAACTAACATTGTGCTGTGCTTTGAAATGTATTGCTTTTTTTGTATATATGTTATTTTTCATAAAAAAGAAAAGGAGTTGACAGTGATGATTAAAAAATTATTTATTCCTTCTAACCTCCAATATTCTAGAGCAGCTAGAAGGAAAAATCTGACATGATGGTATGGTAGCTCATGATAAACTCAGGGTTGTCCTATAACTACTTATTAAAGAGTGCTTTGAAAACTATTGTTTTTCTCTTTCTTTGCTTTGTATATATTTTATATCGTACCATTAAAAAAAGTTGAAAAAAAAAGTGTTTAAGTAATGACTGCCAGGTTATAATCCATTGGGTTTAGGGTAAACTGCAGGTAATATATTTTAAAAATATTTTTAATTTTAAGATCATAATTAGATAATTGTATATGTGGTAGAAAACCAGAGAGAATTAACTCCATTCATCAGAACCACATAAAAGAGATTCACAAAGCTGTGGTCCTTGATCATATTCTTCTAAATATAATTTTAAAAATACTTTTTAACTGCCATCTTTAGAAACTTGAATCGATTCCTAGCTCTAGACTTTCTAGGGATTCTTACAGATCTGAACTCCCTCTCTTGCTCTTTGTATGCCCTAGATCTTTCAGAGTAGCCTCTGTGTTTAATTTTTTAATATAAATTTATTTAAGACTCCATCTTGATCATTTTAGGTAATATACATGCAATATGGTTCAGTCTTCTTAGAGTTATGTTTAGAAGTATAACCAATGAAATGATATGGGGTGGTGTGATTTTCAAGCATTTTAGCAGAATTCATTTTTAAAAGTAAAACATACATCATCACCATATTTATAAAATAGAAAGTAGAGTGAATTCCTTGGTTGAAAGTGGGGCTTGTAGTAGTGGTGGGTGCTTGTAATAAACATGCTACCCGTTCAATGTCCCTTATCCCCGGAAAAGCGTTGGATCACACAGAATCCATAGGTCATAGTTTAGGAACCACTGATGGGGCAGAGAAAGGACTGGACCAAGAATTGGAAAAACTAGCTCCAGCCACACTATGTTATCAAGAAATCATGTGACCTTATCCAATCAGCAGCTCTGAGCCTCAGTCTTCCCCGGGTGAAATAGCAGAGAGAGAATGAATAATTTGGAAGACTCATTCTAATTAATTATATCTTAATATCCTGATAATAGAAGTTTATTTCTTGGAGAAATTATACCTCTTTATTGAATGAAGCTGCATCTGAGCTATAGGTTTTTGTTGTTGTTGTTGTTACTATTATTATTACTTTTATTTTTTTCTCTATATTAACATTCTATATCTTTTTCTGTTGTGTTGCTAGTTCTTCTAAACCGATGCAAATGTACTAAGAAATGATAATCATGCATCTAATGTGATGATGTTAAGAATTACTGATTGCATATGTAGAATGGTATGATTTCTAAATGTTGGGTTAATTTCTTTTTTTTCGTTAATTAATAATAAAAAAAAAAGTTTGTACATATCCATTTAAAATATGTGCTTGTCTGAAATTTCCTGGTCTGGGATTTATCCTTATGTACATTGTGTCTTCATTTCCTATTCTGGGATCGCTTGAAACCACGTAGTCAGAATCCAATCCTCAAATGTTTTCTAATTTTCTTGAACGTTCTTCCTTTTCAGAATTCTGCTGTAATATCAAACCTCTCTGTTCTCCTCTTCTTTTACAGTGCCAGGTTTCTGAGGTCTAGGGGACACATCTTGGTTATTGCTTTCAGATGGCATGGCATGAACACTTTTCCCCCCAGGTTTCGATCACATCCATTTCATCAAACAATTTCCCCTTGTGGCTCAGAATTAGGTCCAGTTTACTGGTTTCTCCAATCCCTTTTTCTGACCTCCAGGAGAAGAAATTATTAGAAATAGTGGCCTCCTTTAGTTATATGGGCAGGGAAGCCAAAACCCGTAATCTCCTGGGGTTTAAAGTGTTTCACTGGCCACCCCTTATCAGTTGAATGGGAATGAATATAGACCAAGTTTTAGCTCCTGAATTTTCATCAGGACAGACCCGTTAAAACGATTAGCATATAGAATGGGGATTGCCAAGTCACTCGGCTGCTGATCCCTCCCCCTTAGGGATGGACTGGCAAGGTTTTTGTGTTCTGGTCCACAGATGGGCCTGCCTTCACTGGTGTCCCTTGTGCATCTTCACAATGTCCAGTACACTCTTTCTCATAAATACAGTGAATGGGGACAAAGCAATCTGAGGGTACTTAGGAGAGACTGATTGGTAGGAAAAATGGAAATGATTCCCCAGTTTTTCATCTTATGTCTAATTTCTCATCAGTTCCTCTTAGTTCCTAACGAAGTCTCCATTTGGATGTCGCAACTCACTTCAAAGAGACCACAACCTAAGTCAATATTGCCTTTCTACCAATATAATTCTCCTTCCCAAGCACCTTTTTAGGTGCTTCTATTCTTCCAGTTTCCCAGTTTCTCCTCCATGACCTTCTAGTTAAAGCACTTTTTTTTTCAGTAATAGGTCATGGGAAAATCTACCCACTTTAAATGGTCCTTTGATTATTATTTTTTCAATTTTCAAAAAATGTGCCAAGTGGAGTGAAAGCTAGAGAAGGTTTGCAAGAGTAGTGTGCTTTTGACTGCTTATTTAACTTCTCCTGAGTTCAAACACAATCTGAGGGTTGAGGAATTTTAATTATAAAGGTTGCATGATAAAATGGCTTCTCAAAGAAACACTGCTGAGTGCCTGTTTGTTAATTGGTTTTTCTTTCTCTGCCAAATGCATTAAGAGTTTGTCATATTTTAAGTATAACGTAATTAGATATAAATTCAAGAGAAGAGTAGACATTATGAAAGTTTTGACCCCAGTTTTCTCAGAAATTATTATCACTAATTATTTTCTCTGAATTTATGTTCATAGCATCCTGTGCCAAGCCACAGAGGCTCCCTGGCATCAAATCTGATCGGGGCTAATAATGGAAATAATGTAGGGACCAGTATCCAAGCTAAGCCTCATGGTGCTCAAATATATCTGTAAGAACGTGCCACCATGCCTTTCCAATGCAATACTGAATCATTCTAAATCTCACACTGAGAGAGGGAAACAAAATATAGAAAATAAAAAATGAACCCAGGAGCAGCAGGTAAAGATT
This sequence comes from Tamandua tetradactyla, assembly GCF_023851605.1. Classification (NCBI taxonomy): domain Eukaryota; kingdom Metazoa; phylum Chordata; class Mammalia; order Pilosa; family Myrmecophagidae; genus Tamandua; species Tamandua tetradactyla. The sequence continues at coordinate 41,372,252 of NC_135337.1, read as the reverse complement.
AGCTATAGAGAAACAAACTATGTGATGGATCCAGGTGTTTTCCCTGCTGCCTGGCATCAGTGGGCAAAGCTTTTGAAAGCGCAAGGCCTCCTTTGGTTACTAAGCCCAATTTCAGTTACAGTGCCACGCTCTCCATGGGAAGCAGTGCATATTTACTGGGGTAAACAGAGGTGTGTGAGGTTTGAATAGCATATGGACCTCTTTTTAAGGGAGTGATGGGAACGAAAACAGAGGCCATTTGAAATAACACAGACCTGATGGAATTCTACTTGTTGGGCTCAAACTAAGATTAGAACTAACAAAATTACTTTTAGGCCCAGAGAGGGAGTGTCCTTGAGACCTGTCACTCATGCCAGAACCTACATTGCTATGTGAGTTGTGTCTTAACCCGAGGCACCCAAAAAATATTTGTATGCCAGATGAGATCGTTAAGAAAAATCTATATAGGGCTTAGTTTAGTTTCCTTCTTTCCGTGTTATCTGTAGGGCAAGGTATTTGATTATTTCTTTTAATTTTAGGGAGAGGGAAAGGATTCATTTCAGGGCTTGGCACTTCTCTCAGTCATTGTGGCTATATGGAAGCAAAGTAGGAAAGTGCAGCATTTATTCTTCAAAATCTTGGAATTGAGTTCATATCTGATGATCTGTGACATTTTTTTCTCAGCAGTGATTGTATTTCTCTGGAACAAAGCCAGGCCATTAGAAGAAATGAATAATTTGTTTGTATATTAAATCTGATTTTTTAATGTATTTTTATTGAGATATCTTCACACACCATCCAATCTATCCAACGTATACAATGAATGTTTCACAAGATCATTCATCACCACGATCATTTTTAGAACATTTGCATTACTCCAGAAAATATCTGTTTTAATTAGAACAGGGAGCAATTGCAGATGCTGAGTTAGGAAATAATTTGTGGAAATAACTTGAGAAAATTTATGGCAGAAGAGGCTGTATTGACCAAAGAACAATTCTCTGGTCCTAGCATCTGTTCTGGTTGGTTGGTTAGTTGGTTGGTTGGCTGATTGTTTTTTTATCCCCCAGAGGAAGTGGTAGTACGTACAGTTGGTTCTCTGTCCAGGTCTCCTTTACCAAGTTGGTACAATCATCCTAAACTGCAGTGACTGTTGTCTACTAATGATTCACAACTTCTCTCTTTTCCAGAGTATTGCTCTTCATAGACAAGAGCCCCCTTACAAAGGAAATTATACTCCCCACCCCCTAGGGCAGTCCACAGACAATGATTGGCCTTGAGCAAGAGAACTCAGAAGGCTGATCCACTTGCTCACAGCTGGGTATCTCTGTAGTACAATTTTTGCTCCAATCATTCTCCTACCCAGTGGATCTGGCCAAAGCTAGACTTGGCTCTTTCCTTTTCCTGTCTTGCTTCTCTCACCCAGTCATAGGATTTTTCTAAAGAGCATACTCTCAATAAATTAAGGGCACTGGATTTATGTCTCAGGTTTTGCTTCTTGGGAACCCAAACTAAGACTGGTGCAATTTTTTTTTTCTATCTTACATTAGATTTTAAATCTCCATAATCTAGGCAAATCATTTCATGATGATGAAGAAACTGATTAATGAGATTATTAACTATTTAAGGGCTTCCTGATATGCTGAATCACTATTTTAGGTCCTGTGAGAAATCACTGCTTTCTCAGTACTTCCCTTGTGCCTTGTCCATGCTCTATAATAGTACTTACCACATCATATGGTAATTATTGGTTAATATACTTTCTCTACTCATTAGATCATATATTCTTTGAGGGCAAGAGCTGGGTTATATTCATTTTGTCCATCCTATCCCTTCTTCCCATCTCACACGTATATCAACTCTAGCACAGTTCTGAACAAATAGCAGTGAGCTCAGTAAATCTTCATAGAATGAATGAATGAATCAAGATCACATTATGTCCTGTGTGAACCCTAGCCCTTTTGCCTTTGTTGGCTACTTCCTTCATCAAAAAAAGACAGAATTCTATTTTATGATATATTTGGTATAAAGATGAATATATTAGTATTATATTTTAAAACATTTTCTTTGACCTAAAAGTTCTCTTATTTTAGTTTCTGATTTCCAATGTAACTCTAAAAGTATTGCAGACCTTACATATTGTACCTATTGAGCCTAATTGACAAGCCAGCCCTCGAATGAATGGCCACATCTATTAAACAATGAAACTTTTCTTATAGGCATTTATCTTTACTTATGTAGGCTGATTTAGGTTTATTTCACCCAGTTTGAATAATATATAAAATGTTTGAATACATATTCTTTTTCGTGTGTGTTTTTTAACTAGAGTAGTTATTATATTTTTTATTTTTATTTTTTTGCATGGGTAGACACTGGGAATCAAACCTGGGTCTCCGGCATGGCAGGTGAGAATTCTGCCACTAAGCCATCATCACACCACCCTAGAGTAGTTACTTTTAATCCATATGTTACATCATGGGGAATTTACTAGAAATGTTAATGTGAAGTACTGCTCAGTTCATTTTGAATAGCAATTTAAAATGACTGGCCAAACTTATTGCTAGCTGGACACCCTACCATTCTTTGACTAGAACAAGAAAAACATTAAAATTCACAAGAAAAAATTAATTTCCTAGTATAACATTAGGGATGATGATTTCAAATAGCCACTATATATTATTAGTTCATAACTACTATCTACAAAATGTCATGAAAATTAAATTTCAGATGGTAGATGAGGTTTGTCTCACTGAAAAAAAAAGTTTTAATAAATATTAAGCACAGAAGTATTGGGGGATGATGAAGATTCAGAAATTAAGCATTGAGCATGTGGGCATCCATGTGACACCAAAGAATTAAGGACTCAAAAAATTGCTTAGCTAAATGCAACAGCCAAGAAGGCTGATCTCACTATTTTTGTGCTGCGAGGAATGACAGTTCATCTAATGGAAAATCTTTCTTCACGATTTATGCGTTGTTAGAAATACTGCATATTAGGATTAATTAGGATTTGAGAGACATGGATTCTTAGAAATGAGGCAGGGCCTTAGTGATCCATATCCCTTTCTGTATAGAAATAACCTACCCAACATCCTGCAAAATATTAAACAGTGACAGCTTTAATATTCTCCATTATGGGAAACTTACTCCCTACAAAGCAACCTGTTCTTCTGTTGTACAATTGTAATTTTTTTTTAATCCTGTTGATGTTTAGCAAAAATATACTCCTCCCCTTCCAAAAAGTATACAAAGTTAACTCTTCATTTAGGTGGTGTTTCACTTTCTTGGGCTGCTCAAGCTAATACCATACAACCGTCTGGCTTAAACAATGGGAATTTATTCACTCAGTATTGAGGCTAGGAAAAGTCTTTATCAAGGTATCATTCAGGCAGTGCTTTCTTCCCAAAGGCTGGTGTTCTAGAGCTGGCTGCTGGTGATCCTTGTCCTTGGCTCCTCAGCACATGACAATACACATGACAGCCTCTTCTGGTCTCTCCCTTCTCTTTAGGGTTCCACTGAATTTCAGCTTCTTGCTTCCTGTGACATTCTCTCTCTCTCATGTTTGAATTTCATTCTTCTTATAAAGAACTTCAACAATAGGATTCAGACCCATACCTTAACTGAAATAGCCTTATCGAAAGGGTGTACTTACAAGGGACTCACACCCACAGGAATGAATTAAGTTTCAGAGCATTTTTTTAATGGGGTACATAGCTCCAAACCATCACAGATGGTATGTTAGGAAAGTGACAGATAGAACAGTATTCACTTTCCAGAATTGTATTCTCCAGCACTAAAGCAATAAATATTTTTTAACCTTTAGTGATTTTGAATAAAAAAAAATCTTTCAGATAGTGTGGAATGGTAGACAACGTGGAAGGTTTTGAAACAGAGAATTATGAGTTTTAAACCTGGCTTATACATTTATTCGCCTCTGTCTGACCTAAGGAAGTGACTTAAACTCTCAAAGACTTATTTTTGTCACCTCCAAAACCTTAAGGGTTGAGGGAATTAGAGACAGTGTACATAAAGCACCTAGCACAATTCTTGCTACGAAGAAAATGTTCAAAATATGGCAGCTGCAATTAGTTTGTCTCCTTAAACATGCTAACTTTATTTTGACATTATAATGATTCAGGGGTGATAATTATGAATGTTAATTATTGTACAGCACTTGAAACAGGTCTCAGTGTTTATCACCACCTTAAAAGTACCCCCAAACTGCTCTCTCTGGTTCTGTGGTTGCCTTTTAATTTTTCTCCTTCATTGCTCCTTGCTGTCAGATCATACTGGCTATTGTCAGTGTGTCCTCCTCCTAATTTTGTCTGCTCAGGTCTGTGAATCAACCAAACAACAGCCAAGAAGTCAAACTTTTCATCATTCTGTTTAAAATAAGTGGTCATAGATTCTGCAGAGGAATTCTGAGATTCCCTTAAAAAGTCAAGTTTTCCCATTTCAGAGCCTAGGTTTTAGTGCATGTGTGCTATGTCAGTTATTTCAGCACCTGCTGAGGACTTTTTGCCTTCCTGCCAGGCTCATGATTGTCCTGTGGAGAGTAGAGATTATCAGAGGGCTGACATTTTGATAAATACAGAAGGTGGATAGATGGAAGATGATATAGTCTGTCTGTATTCCCAAGAAGATAGTACACCTCTGTTCTCCATCAGTAAAATCAGGCACAAACATGAAACCTGAGCCATTTCACAACTGAACAATGAAACAGATAATGTAAAATAGATATGAAATAGAGAAAGACATAAAGCATCTTCCTTATAATCTAACTAATCAATGCTGTTACATATGTTGTACCCTCTCTTTTAAAAAGTGGATGATGAATCTATTTGCAGTCTTATCTATTAGAATAAAAACTAAACACATTTGTTTTCAGATATACAACTTTTTCATTTCCTGAGATCCCCATTCATATGCTTTCTTCTAACATGCTTTAGACAGCCAGAGTTTTTGTATATAGCTCTCATTGTGAGCCTTTATTCTAAATTGTATTTTGATTTAGTTGTGTGGTTTTCAAGTGGTTTTCAGCAATGCTGTACCTGATTTCTTTACTAGTCGGTAAAAATAAGATATTTTTGGTTATATTTTATTTGATTAAGTCTAGCAGCAGTTTACCCAATGATTTTACTAAGTTTAAAAAATCAATATAAAGTCGCCTCTCTTTTAGATTTCTGCTTTTTTCAAATGATATATGCACTACATGCGTGTAAGGACCCCAGTAAAGAAATAAAAGTTAGATTGCCATCATATTCTTGACATACCCAAGTTGAATAAAGAGTGAATGTTTCTGTGCTTAGATAAACACATAGTTGGTCCAAGTTGGTAGGATCAGTTTTCTATTGCTATGAAGCAATTACTCCAAACAAACATTTATTATCACAGTTTTTGTGGGTCAGAAATCCAGGTGCAGCATAGCTAGCTGGGTGCCTCTGGCTCACGGTCTCTCGGGAAGGTGCAGTCAAGCCATTGGCAGGGACCAGCTACAGGCACGTCAAGGTTCAACTGGGATTACAGAATCTGCTTCCAGACTCGCTCACCCAGGGGTTGGCAGACCTTAGCAGATCCACTTCTAAGCTCAGCTCGCCCATGTGGCCTCTCATCCTGTAGGTCTCCCCACAGACTGTTAAGTGTCTTCACAACATGGCAGCTGGTGATGAGAAAGTGAAAGTGAGAGAATCAGAGACAAGGACAGAACAGACTGTGCCAGAGAATGCTAAAAATGGAAACCACAAATCTCATGACATCCCATCACTTTTGCCATATTCTGTTCATTAAAAGTGAATCCCTAGGTGCAGTTCACACTCAAGGAGAGGGGATTACACAGAGGCGGGAATCCCAGGAAGTGGAGATCATTGAGGGACGTTTTAGTGGCTGCCTACTGCAGTGGAATAAAATGTATGGGTTTATATTTACCAACTTTTCTTCACCCTGACAGTTTGGACATAGCAAAAAAAAAAAAAATTAAATCCTTATCTGATGGTTTTTCTATATAATCATGAACTACCTGCATATCCACTTATTACAGAAATATCCTATTTAAACTACTACCCAAAACACTCCAACAAACAGCCTTTTGTTATGTATAGTCATCATGGCACACAAGTTCTAGCTGATCATCTGAGCTCATGTCTGCCTCTAACTGAAGGATCGTAGTACTGGGAAGTAGCTGCAAAAGCAATTAACATTGACTGAGCTCCTCCAATGGGGCAGACTGTTTTCAAACATGTTCATGCAGATTATATTTTATCTTCACCCAAACCTGCAAAGAATGTCCTTTTGTTCCCAATGCATAGATGAAGAACTTAAAGGTAAGTAACTAGCCTATGGTCCCACACTTGAAAAAAGGCAAGGGATTCAGGATTCAAACCAAAGTTTTAGGGATCGAGAACCCATGCCATGTCCACTAGTACATCATACTGACCCATGCCTAATATCTTTGAGTCTGGGCCTTAGTTTTTCCCAGGAAATGTTTAATGGACAAATACCATATATCTAAAAGATCTGTTGGCATAGCCATATCCATATCTGTCTGTCTATCTTTCACACACCATATATTCATATACACATGCATGATATATGCATATAATATGTATAGCAGGAAATGGATATATAATACAAAGATGTAGACGCATAGGTCAGAAATCCTTAAAATAAAGTACCATTTTATACTAATTCCAAGTAGTATTCACGTATTGGGAGTTTGTATTAGATTAGCTGACTAGGTATGATGCTTGATTTCCTCATCTGTCATTTTCCAAGAACTTCTGAAACTCTCTGGTTGGCGACAGGGAAAGAGTTACGATCTGAGCAAAAAAATTAGATTCACACTCAGACTAACTGTCTTTAAGTCTTGGCTCTATCATTTATTTTCAGCCATACAACCTTGGGCCATATGCTTAGGCTGTCTAAGCCTGTGGTTTCCTTAGTTTTGCACTTCCGCTAACATTTCTTGAGTACCTACTACAGATCAGACTGTGCACTGATGACTTTTGCATAAATCATCTCAATTTGTAAACTGTGATAGCAATGCCACCTAGCAAGGTTGCTGTGATGATGAAGTGGGCTGATGCACATGTGAGGCCTTTATAAACGGCACAGGCTCCTACAAATGTTAGAGTGTGTCATTTTTCCGTTTTCCACTCTGGTGCCTCCAAATGATAAAACTGTAATTTTGACCTTAGAAACCACTGCTCATCTAGCTTTATCCTCTAGCTAAATGATCCAGAGGTAATCTAAGAGTTATATTAATCTTCTCCAGTCTCAACTTTAAGTCTTATCACTCCTCTGCTGAATAAACAAACAAACGTCAAAACCTGAATAATATCCAACTCACTTCCATGATATATAATTTAAGGTCTTCCACCATCTAACCTCAACTTGCGTTTCCAACTTTATTTTCCATTACATATTCTGCATCAGCTTTTCAACAAAGTAAAATAACTTGCCATCCTCCTCTTCAAACTCTAAACTTTGTTTCCTTGTGGCTTGTGCTGGCATTCCCTTTCTCTGGTCTTTGCAATTGATACATGTAAAGCATTAGGACACAGCCTGGAATGTGGTAAATCCATAATAAATCATAGGAGTTATTATTTTCACTATGACTGTTACCATCACCACTATCACTACCAGTCCTTCAAGTCCTATTGCAATATTTCCTCCATTACAAACCTACGTTACACGCTCTTCTACACGTGCACAGCACTATTTCCTAACATTTCCAGGGGGGACTTTAGTCACTTTCTATGATGTGTGAAATTATACACAAATCCATTCAACATATATTTACTTAGCACCTAATTCCTAGCAGACCCATGTTAGATAAGATGCCATGCCTAACCCTCCTAACTGGTTTCCTTGCTTCTCCTCCTCTTGCACCTCTACCGTCTTCTGTCAACATAGCTGCTAGAGTGAATCTTCTAAATCTTACATCAAATTGTATCAATTCTTTGCTAAAAATCATGCCACGGATCCCTGTTTTACTCAGAGTTTTCACTTGCAGTGGTTTATAAGACTTTTGTCATGTGACTCTGCAAAATTTCATCAAAGTTTCAGCAAAGGCCCCATCCCCTACTGTTTTCTTCCTTGATCACTCTGCTCCAGCCACGCTGGCCTTCTTGATGTCCCTCAATCTTACCCTCAGTGTATTTGTACTGACTATTCCCTCTACTGGAATATATAGGAAGATCCGAGAGATCTACTTGGCCCCTTTTAAAGGTTGCTTTAAATATTACCTTCTCAAAGAAGCCTGCTCTGATCATACTATTTAACTTGCTCCCCAGCTACTCTCACTCTGCTCTGGTTTTTCTTTGTCTATGGTATTTATCCCCTTCTATCCAAAGCATAATTTACTTCTTATGTTAATTGTTTATTATCAGTCTCTTCCTCTTGCTTCAAGAGCATAGAGGGTAGGGATATTTACTGGTTTTGTTCACTGATATATTCTATGCAATTATTGTGCCTGATACAGAGTAGACTCAATATCTGATGTCCTAATTTCCATACCTTCAGAGAACCTAACACAGCATCATACAGGTAGGAGTTGTTAAATAAATATTTGTTATTGAATCACTTTTAATCTCTTTAAATCATATTTCTAGCATTTTCAAGTGGCTTCATTGTTCACATTTCTAATAGAATGTATTTCTGACATTATGTATTATATATGTATATATATAAATGTATATATGTGTGTGTGTTTGTGCATGTGTATATATCCTCTCAGGTCTTCAGGCACTATATTGTGAATATGTGATGTTTCAACGGGAAGTTTTCCTTTTCAGTTTTGAAAAAGTAATCAACATGCATACTAACTTCAGGTTTTCTTCAGTCCTCTTTTCTTGCACTTAAAGCATGGGCATATATACTAGGTATTTGTGGTTAGTAAATTGGTAAATCAAAAGAAAAATCAATTCAGTTCAATTCAGCCAATAATTAATAAATATCTACAATGTGAACTATTTCACTGGTTTTACAGAGAGAAAGAAACAACACTTCTACTCTGAAGTTGTCATAAAATCCTGGGTGAAAGAAACATATGAACAACTGGTTATAAAATAAAAGCAAATATAAGAACCAGAGAAAGGATACAAAGTTGTCTGGTGAGTTTGTGTAGATTGCGTATATCTGAAAAGAGGCATTCATCTCTCTGCTCTTCGGCCAAACCCCTGCCAGGGCAAGTTCCCTCCATAAAGAGGTTAACATTCAATTAACCAGAAAATCCATTAATCAGAATGCCTTGCCTCTCAAACTTGTCCAATGACAAAGGGTTTAGTGTTCTTTCATCCTTTTGCGCATCTACGCTGTCTTTGAGCAGCATGAAAGGCGATGTAAGTAATAACCCTGAAGCTAGACTTTAAAGCTGATCACAATCATTTGGTAACTTGACCCCCCTCTCCCCCAGGCCTCCCTCCACCTTGATGGATTTCGACTGGGGGCTGCTCCCAGTTCCTTTGTGAAATTTTTTGCTCACGATGACTGATTGACAAGTGGAGACTTTTCCTTTACTGGGGAAAAGAAATTTCCAGGGTCATGCTCCTTGTATTTGCAAAGAGCTCTAAAAGCTCTGCAGAGTGAAAAGAGTCAAAATTGACTTCTTCCTGATGATCACAAACTTCATGACAGGGGGAGAAAAACAAACAGGGAGATTGAAGCTGCGATGCAGAATGTGAAGATAACTACCAAGAAGGATGATTTCAAAACAGTCCTCTAGGTAAATATGGAGTTAGATACGCAACTAGAAGCTACAGACATTAGAGAGAGGGTACACAGGCTGAAGGGCCTCAACCCCAATCAAGACAGGGTCTGCAGTAGCGACTGCCAAGAGAGAAGGATGACACACTACTGTGCGGACAACTTGCTTCATGAAAAACACAACGCCTACCACAGTTTCTATGGACTTGCTATTCCTTCAAGATTATACTATGTATGTCCTCGTAGGTGCTTCAGTTGTTTCAGGAAAAAAATTATATTTCCAATATACATATTCATATGCCTATAAACTATATCTGTAGTCTCCATACTCATCTTGATTTATTCATAAGGCCCTGCAAAATTCATAGCTTAGCAAGGAAATGTTTTAACTCTTCTTATCTCTTTTGTGGTCATTTTCAAAACAGGATGACTAAAAGGTGGGAGTTTCAAGTTCCAGCCGCTTCGGAGCACAAAAGAGTTCCATATACTTTAGATCTTCATTCCTAATAACAAAGTCCTGAATTTTGAAGAGGGATATTTTTATCCCCAGGAAATAATCTTCTTTAGAAAAAAAAATAGCTGAAAAAAAAAAAAACTAGTTATATTGGTATGTGTTTAAGCCTTTATATTGAGAAGGGAGATTATTAGCATAGTGGTTTGAGAAAATAAGTAGGATTCCTGTTTAATGAAACCCATTTTCATTACTGCTTGGCTTCGTGACTAGATAGCCAAAGGCAAGAAGGGTGCAGAAGCTGGTGTTGAACGAGCTGATTACGGAGAAGTCATAAGGATACAAAGTGAGAAGCCGGTGGGGTTATATGGGAGGATGTGAGGAAGTGGGACGTTGTGAAAAAGGCTCTGAGAGGGCGACATGGAAAAGGAATCAACTCCAACACACCGCAACCCCGCGTCCATCATCTGGAATGCGCTCCTGGCCCGAGTCACTGAGTAAGATTCAGATACATTACCCTTTCCATAATTTCATCACTAACAAATATGACTGTTCACTAGTGAGAATGAAAACGATTAGATTTCATGCTTGAGGATTCCTAGGAATTTCCTGCACCTTGGAAAAATCTCTAGTTTTATATCAGAGCTCAGAAACAAAAAATTATGTGCTTGTTTAGCTTTTCACAAAGAAAGTTCCAAATGCATAAGAATATTAATTGCTAATGAGAATGTAAAGAGGTGAAGAAAAAAAAAGGGGAAATTTCATTTATTAGTGTCCCCAATAAAGGAGTAGATTTTAACCATAGATGCAAAGCATGAGTGTGAGATCTGGTTCATTCCCAGGAAAGACAGTTGAAATTATCATGGCTCTGTCTGCCCACCTATAAAATGAAGAGTAAATACACACTTCAGGTTTGACAGGGGACTATTAAAAGGTTTACTTCTATAATTGATGTAAAGGGCATTGAGTTATCCGAATAAATGAAATTATGTAAATGGAAAGTATCATAAACTTTCACATCCATATATCATTCATGATCCCCCAGTCAGCAAGCAAGTCTGGACAGAAGTATTTCCCCCATAAATAATTTTCTGAACAAAAAGTTAAAAAACCCAATGCTCTGGAAAACATAGTAAGCTCCATACCATATAATTAGTTGAGAAAGGAATTGTGCTGGTCATTTCTACAGTGTTCACACTATCATCCACTCTCCAGAAACATTCAATTAAGTCATCCTATTGTTTACAAATCACATGCAAACCCAAATATTGCAAGGTTAGCCTGTTCTTCAAATAGCTACACTTCTGACATAATTTCACAGCAAACTGGAAATACAGAGATGCAAGAGCTTTCCCGGTTGTTGCTAATCTTCCCACTCCAAATTATACTGCTGCTTCTGTATTTTCTGCTACATTTGCTCTTTTTCAGGTGGAGCTGACAATTCTGAGGTCACACTGGGTCATCAATGGCAAGCTGACAGTAGGACACATGGCTGTTTGAGCTAAGTCATTAATAAGTGAACCCATGGAGCGCCATTTCATTAGCGAATGTATCATTAAAAGCATCACCTCCATGACTTACTCATTGTTCTTTGCCCAGCCTGGCCCCTGCCTTGAAGCCTTAAAAATAAAGAAACCATGCTAGCCCACTGAAGGGCTGAGACCAGCTAATTAGCAGCACCTTTCCTGCATATTTTCTTCTCTATATGGCACAGAGCAAGGGTATCTCTCTCCCCACCCCCAACTATAGCTATTTGCTTCGGGGAAAGAGAGGGAGGAGGAGAAGCGATAATGATCCAAAGCAGGGAAATAAAGCCAGGGATCTAGGAGACAGCAGCTTGTGTCCAGGGTCCAAGACTCAATAGTTCTATTTTGGCATTATTTGGTTGAGAATACCAAATGCCTTAGCACATAACAGCCCTGGGTATTAGCCCCATCTCTACTACTTACTAGCTCTGTGAACTCAGACAAGTTACCTAATGTCTCTGAATCTCAGTTTCCACATTTGTAAAATGGGAATGGGAATTTGTCAAATGGAACACATGTAGAGTATGTAACACAAATGCCCTTATTACTATCAGCTTCAAAAATACATCAGCATCTCTAAAATGACTCAAGCATTTCTTCCTCGGCAAGTCTTCTGGGCTAGTCTACATCTCCCTGTTCCCTAAGGACCTCATTATCAGTCTGAGTTCGGTTTCCAGACTTTGTGTTCTCCAAATACATTGTTCTCACAGCACTTATTAATCCACGCTATCTTCTGTTCAGGACTCCAAATACATCATGACAGACACAGTTGTAAGCAAAGGTACACTTTCAAGATGGCTGACTAAGACTGATTTATATGGTCATAGAACTGGATTAAACCACAAAACCACACAGTAATCACATCTAAAATGGCTACAATGCTAGCTAGCACTTGAATCACCCAAATGATCTAAATAGCTGACAACTGCAGCCTACAGGCATGATCTGAAACAGAAAGAAAGTAGACCTGGGAAGTCCTTCATTTTTTCATTCAACACATACTTATTGAGAGCCTACTATGTACCATGCACTGGAGAAAGAATGGTGAACAAGACATAAATTATTTACAACTGTGATAAATGCTAGTAAGAAATACAAAGTGTACAAGAGTGAGTCACAGTCCTGAGGTCATAGAAAATTTTCCTTATGGAATGATATATTCATCAGCCATTGCTGCAATCACTGCTGCATGACAAACTACTCCAAAACTTAGTGGCTTACAAGAATAGGCACTTTTTATTCTCATTCACAAATCTGTGAGTTATCTGCAGCAGTTGTGCTTTAGATTGTAGGTTTCCAGGGATTAGCTACAAAATCAGGGCAAGTAAATCTCTGCTCTCTGCTCCCAATTTGGGGCCCAGGATGAAGAAGCAGCACCTGTCTTAGACTTGCCCTTCTCATGATTAGAAGAGAAGTCCAAGTGGCCAAACCCAACCACACAAGCATATGCAAGGTCTCCCTTCATGCCACATCCCCTAATATTCCAACAGCTTAAACCCAGTCACATGACCAAACCCATTGTCCATGGAGTGGACAATATACCCCACCTACTATAGTTCTCTGCAAAGTCATACAACAGAGGGAGTAAGTGAGGAATAACAAAGCATAATTCAATCACAATTGGCTTTAAGTGCCAGTTATGCTAAAACATAAAGTATAAGCCAGCATTAACCAGGCAGAGGAGAATTCAGTAGGACTAACATGAGTTAGTTGTTCCTTCAATTAAGAAGAATTGTAGTTATTCTCAGACACTATTTTCTACGTCACATGTCTAAGATACTAATAATAACTAACTTTTCTCTCTAGTCCCCTGCCGTGGTCCTTGAAAAAGATAAACAATACACCCCAATAGTTGTATGGGGTAGCTGGGGAGATCTTTTATGCTATTCCTAAAGGGAATTTTATAAGCCCCATAGAAGTTTGTAAGACAATATGGATACTTGTTACAAATGGTAGCACTTACTCCCCTTAATTGAAATGTATGAGGACTGTGGAACAAGGGTAAAAGTAGGATTTGTCTATCTATCATTATGACAAATGGACAGTTTATCGCTTTGCATTTGCTCAGCACTGCAGGAAAAGGGTGTAAGTTCAGAAAAATCCATTTCCCACAGAGCAATTATCAATTTTAATATTAAATTTTAAAATGATTTTTAATTTATCAACTGGTCCCTGAATTCAAAGTTGGAACTGTCAGATCTCTGCCTTGGATATTAGGCTGATGATGGTTCATATTCAAAGTCCATAGATAATGAAGATTTTGTAAATCTGTAATGCAGTTCTTTTTTTTCTCATTGTAAAATAATTGATCTTGTTGCCATTAGGGAGATGATCAACTGCTCTACATTTCTTTCTGTCGCCTATACTTTTTTTTGGTTCAAATGCAAAGCAAAACATTCCAAACTAGAACCCAATGTTCATTAAGGCTGCCTGATCCCTGGAAAAGCAGTGTCCTGCTTCACTGAAACTTTGAAAGTTTCCTACTTTGATGCAGTGTTGAAAAAGCAGTAAAACAGAGGTGAGCAGTTTTATAGTGAGAGGTCAAAAAAGTATTGCTCTTCTTTTGCCCTTCATTCTCTTGGCAGCAGAACCTTCTCTGGTCTTTGGTTCAGAGTCCAGGAGAAAATTCTCATTCAGTTAAAAACAAAAGTGAGTCAATTCGTGCTCACCAAAATTCACACATGGGAAGCTAAGACTGCCACAGAGACCAAAGTGCCCTGCTGGGTCCTGACTTGACAAAGGGCCTTGAAGGGTATTGAGTTGGCCAGACCCTGGGATATGTAATAGTTCTTAGAACTTAACCTTTCCTCAATGCTTAGACACCATCAAGGTCCTGTCCAGGTCTCAGATGCCGCTCTACAATCCAGCTGTAAGATGGCACTGCCCGTCAAGATCTAAGACACTGTCTTCAAGATCTAAGACACAGCTTTCCTCTCCAGGTCTAAGGAAGCATAAATAATAAAATCATTGAAACACTCTTCACTAATCAGATGGCCAGTGTACTGTCATATTAATTATAGTAATTCCTGATCTTCCACATAACTTCTGAAACCTAAGCATGCTTTGATTTTGTTTCCTTTCAGAATTTTCTAATTCCTCTAGAAACTTATATGATGGAAGACCTGAGCAATTTAAGTAGTAAATGATTGCCAAGAATTCTGAATTCAAATGTAATTTGGCTTCTTATCATCATCTATCTTCTAAGGTGGAAATATTCCACTTTATATGGAAATGAGAACAACTAGCTAGCCGATAAAAGGCAGATATAATTTTCTCCCCAATTTAATGGAAACTGCTAGATCTAAAGCACCCTGAAGGTAAGGCAGCATCTGCTATAGTTTCTGCATCATGGTAAATACCTTGCACGATGCCCAGCACATGAGAGGCATGAAAAATATTAGTATGGATATATACATGACTGTTAAGCCAGCCCAAGGCTGTTGAATGACTCAAAATAACCCACATCAGAAGAAAGGACAAAAATCCTGCTTATCTTCTAAAAGGTGTGATTTTTTTTCCCCCCAGAAGAAAAATTTCAAAACCACTTCTTTTTCCCCAGGGAGAGAGAAGATCAATGCCAGCCACCCAGCAGTCACCAGACACCCCACGGTGTGTGCAGACCTGATGGAGGAAAGAAAATTGAGGTGAGAAAATAGATTTCACTTTTGTGCTTTAAAGTGGTTATTATAAGCAATAGGGAAGAAATAATTATTTTTTAAATGATAAGCAACAACCTGAACAATGTGACAATATTCTATTTAAATGTAACTTTGTGAAACGTGGTTATTTGGTGGGTGCCTAGTTCTCCCACTTTGGATGCCTTTAGGCTGTCAGTGAGAAAAACAACTTCGAGTCAAATCACATCAGGCAATAAGTTGCTGGTTGTTCTTGCCATTTTCCTAAGGAGCATAATGGAAAGACCTCTTTGCTCCCTCTGACAACAAAAACAACCACAGCCATTTAAAAAAAAAAAAGATTTTTATTCTTTTATGCAAAATTGTGCAGTCTTCTCCACATCAAGACTTTCAGTGGCATGGTTTTGTTTCTGATGAGTTTTTTTTTTTTCTTTTTGACAGCATATGACTTCTTCAATCATAGACAGAGAAATAGTCAAGAGGATAGCATCACAAACAGGACTCCAGCAGCTTTGGAAATTAGAATCTTGCTTTCTCTTCCTGAATATAAAATTCAGATCTCCAGATAAATTCCAGACCCCTCACTAACTCTTTCTCATCCACCCTTTCAAATCCTGTCATCTTCAGGGCCCATAATTTCATTTCAGCATCTAGTTCACAGAACTCTTTCAGAAAGGTAGAGGAAAAAGCATCTCTCATCCTGCCTCTACTTTGCCACTCCTTTGCACCAATTATAACACCCTGGAACACTCAGCAATGTTTCTGCCAACTCTGATGCTCTGATTCCCGAGCAATCAGAGAGGAGTCCCAGCCAAAGAAGACAGAACAGCGTTAGCAGACAAATGGAAGACTGGATACATTTTCCTATGAAGCCTACTGGGGCTCATTTACCAGAATCTTAGTCTCTTTTAATAAAGAGTTGACTTCAGTCTTTATAAAGCATGACAACCCTTAAGCGCCAAACAACTGGGGCTACTCAACATAGGAGGAGAGTGGCCTCTAAGAAGCCACCTGGGTGGTTGCAATGATATTTATTTCATCATCTGCACCAGAGCACAAGATCTAGAAAGGGACCTTCATTCCAGATAGTGGTTCTGACCATGAGTATAATATAGTCTTGGAAGCAGATACTAACTCAGAGGGTTTCTTGAATAATAGAAAGTCCAAGACAGCTAACGATCTACAGGGGGATTGAGAGTCATGGGATCTCTACCTCTTATGGTCCACTGGGTCTAGGGACCCTGATAAACACAAAGTAGAAGCTTTGTGCATTTCCTGAAATACTTCATTAATATATAAGCATTTGTATTGTGTGTGCGTGTGTTTCCATTCTCAGCCCATAGGACTTATCAATCTTTAGGAGTTAGCTCAGCAGCAAAGCGAAGTTTGTTTCCTTTACCTTCAACTGCTTCATGTCAGCTTATAAAAATAGAAATCAGTCAAATATCCAAACTAACAGCATTTCATCAGTCTTACTTTGCCCTTAATAATTCATCCCTCTTATGTTTACTCTAATACCTGTGCAGCATAAATATGCATGATATGCAGCTGTGTATGTTTAAGCATTTTCATGGATAGACTAACAGCGGGAGACTTTTGACCTTGGTCTGAAGAGAAAAAAGTTCCTGCAGTAACTAATGACAGAAATGACAGTCTCATACTTTAAATTAAAGGGGGAAGGGGAGAAAACCCTTCCCAGGACAGAATTTCTTAACTACGATTTAGATTTCAGTCTAAGAAGTTTTTTTTATAAATTACATTTAGAAACAGTTATTTTTTTTTCCTGCACCAGGCTTAACAAAGATAATA
The DNA here is from genome assembly GCF_023851605.1 of Tamandua tetradactyla. Lineage (NCBI taxonomy): Eukaryota > Metazoa > Chordata > Mammalia > Pilosa > Myrmecophagidae > Tamandua > Tamandua tetradactyla. The sequence continues at coordinate 41,355,150 of NC_135337.1, read as the reverse complement.
CCTATCCATTTGCCAAAAACTTTATAGAGATGTTGTGAGAAATAATAAAAGAATGTCTGTGGAGCCTTGGAACTCCTTGGGATAAATATGCTAATAAATACAAAGGCTTTTTATTAACTCTAGTAAATATCCTGTCAGGACAAAAAGGAAAACCACAATAAGAGTGAGATTTGGGTGAAATCTGCTAACTCCTAATCCAATTATTCTAGAGGCTTTGATTGTTTTTTCCTAACTCTCTTAAATGTGTAAGGAGTGTATTAGATATTTAACATCTTATTTTCTCACTGCTTGAGGTTTTTCGATATCTTGGCAAATAATGCCAGGTATTAACAAAGACCAAGTAAGCACCTATAGATTGCTGGCACCTCATCTTTTTCACTGCAGTCAAGAAGCAGTAAAAGACATGAACATGGAGCTTTGTTGTTTATAACGTGTATCATATGCTTTCAATCTCAAAGTGAATTTTCCAGATGTTTTGGTCCATCTCTTTAGTGTGTTTGAACACTGCGCTGTTTTCTCCTTTTCTGTTTCTCCTAAAATATACAAAGTCAAAGGCTCAGGCTGAATTGAACTCATTCATCCTTCTTTACCATTTTTCAATGAAAAATCAGGTGAAAGGGAAAACAATACCTCCAAGATCCCATTTGCAGATATAATATTATGAGAAACCTGACACAGAGTTATGTACCGGCTTGTAATGGCACAATTAGGATCTTTATCTGAACAGGAAAGCGTGGGCCGAAAGGCATTTTTCATTTTCTGAACAAGCACCAACCAAACTCGGGAGGCTGTCAAAGTTAAAGAGGCAGAATGTTGCATTGATAAGTTGTACTTGGTGATGCTTTTTCTGGGCCCAGAGAATGACAGATCCAGAAATCAGCATCTGTCCTAGAGGGAATTCCAAAACTCTGCTGCAGGTATTACTTCCGTTGGTAGGGTCACAATTGAAACACCAGATGGGCAAAGAAAATGGAGCTTCTTTCTTTTCTACAATTGATAAAATCTCTCTCATAAACTCTCTCCTTGCTGAATAGTTGATGGGGGTGGAGGGTGTAGAGTAACAGGCTTTAATGATGTCTCAGTCTCCTCTGGGTTGCATGGCCTCTTCTGGATGATGTTTCAATCAATTCAAAGTTTGCTTCTCAATGATATTATTTCTTCTTTCTTCCTCTTCTTTCACCAAATGATGCTTGGGTGTAGGGGCAAGTTGCAGTCCTCATGATTTGGGGATGAAGAGGCCCTTAGTCTTGTGCTATTACCTAGCAGGTGTCCATGGCAAGCTGACTGGTCCAGTCTTTGAGTATTCCCTGACTGGAAATGCTCCTAGTGTTCACCATTGAAGTGAGCAGCTGTAATCAATGATGTTCCTTGGGAACCAGGCCATCTCCCTTTGAGGACTGACTCCCAAATTGGTCTCACTAGCCAACTGGAGGCTACAGTGAGGTCTGTGACCTCCATTTATTCCCCAACTTTTTTCTGTAGGTTGGAGCTCAAAACATGCCTTACTCTATGTTTCCCTACCTCCGTCTCCTCGCCTTCCACCATCCTGCAGAACAGAAGATACATTCATTCTATTTCCTCTTCCTCTATAACCAGGACATCCCCTTCATCAGAGCTTTGATGATTTTATGTATGGTACATCCCCAACCTACATGTTTACAAAGGGGCATATGGATCATGCATAGCCTTGGAGGTGGACATCTTCAAGGGAGCACCATTTAAGGGGCAAGAAAATACATAGATTAGTATTTTCAAAATATTAGCCCTATTACAAAACACTGAAACTGAAAGACTTTTTTTAAAGATGCAGTTAAGAAATTGGCAGCATGTATGTGTGTGTGAGAACATATGTGTATAAGTGGGGGGGCTTACATGGTTCTCTATGCCTGTGTCTTGGAGAACAACATGGTAAGGGTCTGTAAAGACTCACTGGCTATGTAGCATCTCAGTCTATTAGGGCAAGACCCTTTTGAATTATTCCATCTCCACCATGTTAAAACTTGCAGAGTATTTCATCACCTGTCTCAGGTGATGGTGTTTGAAAATAGATGCGAGTCGTCAACCCAGAACGCTTTCCTTCTAGAAACCTGAATATTTCCTCCAGGAGGTATTGGGGAAATACCAAGTCATTGGAGACTGCTTTTCCAACCCCAACTGACCTTGACCTGGGTTAAAATATTGTTTCCTAAGAGCACCTCATAATTTAGACTCTACAACAGAGATCCCTTCTGGATTCTCCACGTAGAATATTTGTTCGGCTCCCCCTGCCCTGACTTCCTATGGAGAATAGACATAAGTGCCTCTACTCCATTCTGTGGGTTAAGTGGATGTTTAGACCATCTTTTGCTTTCCCTCTGGAATAAAGTAAATCTCCCAAGTAGTATCCCAGAAGTTATTTTTAAGTAGACTCAACTTTATGAACAAAAGGGGCAAGTAAAGAGGAAGTCAAATAAATGAAACTTCCTAGAGAAAATTCCATCTGGTAAATAATTATTTGCCATGAACTCTGGAGGTGTAAATTGAACTAACATGCTACTCATCATATCTCACTTATAACCAGTCTCTTTTTATAGCAGATGTCATAGGCCGAAGGCAACTTTCAGTTACTCACATATTATTTATGAATTTTATCCACATAAAACTCACATATAGTCTGCTTTTCCCCACAACTTTTTAGTGGATAATAATTGAGACATGAACATCCTTGAATTCACTTTACAATATATTGTTTCTTGATTAAGTAATACATAATTTTAAATAGATTAACTTATTCTAACTTTGTCTTGAAAAAACCTACGACTGAAGTTACTCTTCTAGGTGGTATTCTCCAAAAAAGTAATGATTTGGAGAGTTAAATGCAACTGGGTTCAAATCCTGACTCAGTTATGAAATTTCCACTTTAAGGGAAGTTGCCTCCATTTTATTTTGCTGCCTATGCAATGGAACTAACATCACATGGTAATTAGGAGGGTTAATTGAAATTAAGTCTATGGTAACAGCCTAAAATGATTTTTGACATTTTTTAACCCTTGATCTTCCACCATGGAAACCCACTTCTACCTGGGTTGCTTAAAATGTGGGGAAGAGAGAAGCCAAGATCAGAAAAAGAAATCTTCACACATTTTCCACCACATGATCATGTTTATACTGAGCCTTGGACACTGGCTGAAGCACCAGAATAAAAAGCATAATAAATAACATAAAATTCTAATAAACATAAAGGGGATGGTGGATGACCAACAAAGAAAAATAGCCTCCAGGCCTAGCACCAGAGACCACAGCTCCCATAGCACAAATCCTCTGCGCAGGCAACCCAGTGGCATTGTCAAACAGCCATGTTCCTTTGCTCAATGAGCAGGACAGACAGTGAGCTAAGTAAAATGGACAGAGTGATGGGCAAGACAGTCCCTGCACTCAAAATGCTTAGTGTCTAGCTGGGGAACCAGAAAAGATAACCTGCAATTCCAGGTCAGTGTACTGACTGCTGGCCGAGGGGTAAGTACTGGTTGCTCTGGTGGCCACAAGAAGGAGAATTTCTCAAAGGAAGTGGTGTCCGAATTGTGCCACGAAGGACAGGGATGATTAAGACACCAATACCTTTCCATACATGAGGAAGTCACTAAATATTGGACTCAAAATTTCTGCCCTTTCCATGTTCTCTTGCTCTCTTCATATTTTTCTGCAGAGCATAACTTTACTTTTACTCCTGAAACACAGTTAGCTTACTTTTCCAATTCCTCCCTATTGCTTACAGAGTTAATTAGCCACAATTTACTTAGTTGAATTCCCTAGAAGTCACTGGATTCTGAATCAGCTGTACACTCATCTAAGTGTGAGCTATAGAGATTGTTCTTATGATCAAATAATGTCAAGCATGTTTTTTGACAGATAGCACATACCGGGTTTTTTATTTGTTCAAAGCTAATTTCTGATAATGTCCAGTTCAACAGGCTCAGATGGCACATTTCATTTAAAAGTAACTAAAAATACAAGCACCTTTATCTTATAAGGCTTGTATTATTTGTACTTCTCTAAATGAACTGGGGAATATATTTGCATATCTGCATTCTTTTTTAATGTAATTTACAGAAACCCAATTCAAATTAACTTGAAAAGAAAAAAAGAAAATTAATCAAATTATAAGATATGACTGGATCCAAGTCCTCAAACATTCTTACCAGTGTATCCTGTCTTTTCCTCTCTCTTCCTTTCTCCTTCTTCTCTCCCTTACATACCTCCTTTTTGTTTGTTTGTTTCTGCTTTCTCTTCATTCATGATAGGTTCTTTACACAAGGTGGCAAAAATGTTCCCAGCAATCTAACTCAAAGCTGCATCATACTTGCAGCTAGTTATTACAAAGAAAAGTCAGGACTTCTTACCTAACATATTTAGCAAAATTCCCGAGGGTTACTGATTAGCTAAATTTGTGTAGTATGCCCAGCTATTGAACAATCACAAGAGCAGTTGATGGGGTAACCTGAGTGCCCAGATTGAGTCACATGCTGATTTATGGCCAAGATCCCACTTTCTTATAGTCAACGGCATTGCCAGGTTGTAAGAAAAATTGCTGAAAGAAAAAAATATTGGACAGGCAACTGCAACATAACAACTATTCATTATAACACAAGCTGATAGAGCATTATGCATTCTTGAACTAGGCCAGGAACTCAGGCTGAAATAGCTGTTTTTGACTCTTTGGGAAAAAAGGCACAGGAAATTCAGTAAAAAAAAAACTCACCTTGGAAGAAACCTCCCCTTCTGGGAAACACATGCAGGCATCCGAAGTAGCTAAGAGGCAAATTAGTCTTCTGACACACAAACCAATGCCTGAATACTTCAACTGTTGGAACTTCTAAACTAGTCCTGCAAACACCCAGAGAACAAAACACTGAGCCTAGATCAGGACTGTGCAGTTTAAAAGAATGGTGGGGAAATTAAGATAGTTCAAAACTGGACAACAGAGCTTTACAGATTATAAATGCAGCAAAGGTTCAGTAAAATATAGATTATTTAGTGGATAGAAAAGAAGTAAGTGAGATCTTCATTTTCTTTTGGAATCCTCTAGAGCCCATGTAACAGAATTAAAAATAGAAGTATGCTTGAAGCAACCATCAAAATAGCATTAAGCTCTGTGACAGGAATTGTTCTAGAGGCTGAAGACAAAAGGGCAGATGAGGCATGGTCTTGCCCTCAAGGAAGTCACTGTTTTTGTGGGAAAGAAAGACACTTAGGCAGATGATTAAAATCCAGTGTTCTACAATAGAGGTTTTTACAAGGTGCTGTTAGAGCATAGGGTAGACTGAGTTCTTTACCTGGGTGAAAAAAGCAAGTTCTTAGTCCATTCCTGTGGTTTTGAGCGCATTGTAAAAAGGACCTTTTGAAGATGTTATTTCTAGTTAAGGTGTAGCCAGATGAATCAGGTTGGGCTGTAATCCTGATTACTGGAGTCCTTTATAAACAGAATTAATTTCGGACATGGGGAGAGAAAGTCAGGGGAAGGAGCCACAAGCTGAAGTCAATGGAACCCAGAGAATATGCTGCCATGTGCATTGCCTTGTGACAGAAAAACCAAGTACCCAAAGATCACCAACAGCCAGCCCCATAACACCACAGTTTTGGGGAAGAAAGCACTGCGTTCCTGGCTTTGTACAAATGTTTTAGCAGCTAGGAAACTAAGGCAGAGCATATAGTATGAATTTAAGAGGTCACATCTGCAATTCTGCAATAAATATGTTCCTCCATAGTGTCTGAAATTCCACCCCAAAAGGTTGATTCATCTGGTTGAAAGATATCTCCTTTTAACTTTTAAATAGCCCTGGTAAAGATATCACTTTAATCAGGATTTTCAGTTTTTCATTGGTATAAATTAATCAATATGATCATTTCCTTGCTAATAAGTGCCTCAAATTAGTAAGCTCAGGAAATGGTGGTTTCTTGGGGCTAGTGGATTGAGGGTAATGGAACAGATGAACATTTGATGAGCAAGATCGAACCCCAAAAGGCAGACTTCCTCCAAGAGACTAATTAAGACTCAGGCTGGTTCAGGGTATCTGTTTAACCCTTTGGTACCCTGAGGCACTCCATCAGGACATTTAAAAAGATGTAATGTTGTAGAAGAATTGTTGGACAATTGAGTGATTGACTATGTCTAGTTGGATGACCATAAGTCAATCAGAAAAAATTGGAATGACTTTCCCTCTGCATGCCTCCCTTCTCCCCACTCAGGGTGAATATTTGAGTGATATTTGGGTCTTCAAGGTCTGGGAGAGACCTACCAGATAGAGACGGACCACCTGGCAGGTTACCATAATTAGGCGTAGGCATACCCACTGGGACACTTAAGCTGAATTTTTCTGACAAAGGTAGCTCCCTCTAACTGGGAGGTCTTGCATCCCCAGGCCCTGAATATAAGATAGGAGTTGCAGATTCTGAAAGGGACTTGGGGACCTTAAACCAACTCTGAGAAGACTTCACAGGTCTGGTCAAGGAACACAACAGAGAGGCACCCTGGACTGAGGATGAGAGACTCTTGTATCTTCCAAGTCAATGTGAACATCAGGACTCTTATCCATCAGAACAGTGGAGGGAAAGGGAGCCATAAACAGTGACTGATCGAAGACATCTCACCAGTCTTCATGGATGCGGATAAGCTAGACTTCATTTGATTTTGATAAAAGATATGGCAGGACTTGTACCTAGGATGGCATGTAATGATCCAATGTCATTACAGAACTACCAAAAAGTTACCATTTTAGCTAGGGAGATGCAATAGCAAAAGGGAAGATTGTTAAAGGAAAGCGGGGTATTCAAAGTCCATTGTAAACTCTTATCAATAATTTGTTTCAGAATGGGCATTTGACCTAACCTGGCCAATGAAACATAAAGAGAGGATGGCTGGGGCTTCTGAGGAAGAATTTCTCACTCCTAAGAAAGAGACAAAAAAGAGAGAGTCCTTCTACCTCAGGGCATCATTATGTTTAGATGAGATTGTTGGAACTGCTACAGTTATGTTGCTACCAGCCCAAGGACAAAGTGAACACGTAGAAGGGGAAGAGCTAAGAGAGTGGCTAAACGGTAGAGCCGGAGCCTTGACTGGCTTCACGTAGAACCACTGCCTTCTGACTTTCTTATTATAAGAGAGGATCAATTTCAATATCACTTAAGATAATTTGAGTTGGCATTTTCCTTCATTCACTGCCAAAAGCACTTGGTATACAGGTATGATGTATACCTTTTAGGTGTGCTAAATCTTTTTAGATGTAAGAAACCCCTTGGCACTTAACATAATTGGTTCATTAGGTGTTAGCCAGGGAGCAAATCACTATATCAGTGCCCCCCCTTGTCCCAACTCCCACTTATTCTCTATTCTATACCAAAGAACTATTATCCCATAACAATATTAGGTTCTATTTCTGCTTAAACACCTCTATGGGCTTCCTATTTTCATTAGGGGAAACTACGGTAGATAAAGCCCTTGCCAATCTGCTGATCCTGCCAGTCTCCGACTGCTCCATTCCATGTACCCAGTGCATGAACCGTTCTGGCTTTGCCTTCGCTCCCCAACACAATAGCCCATTTTGTGCATCTCTGGCCTTTCATGTGAGGATCGTGCTGCCTAAAACCTCTATCTCCATCTTCTCTGCCAGGAAAATCTCCTATTTTCCATCCTTACCTACCTTGTGAAGACTTCCCCTGGCTTCCCTTTACTCTGCGTTTTATAACACCTATGTCACATCTTTTAGGACATTTTCGTGTATCTATTCACATGCATCAATGCCCCCTGCTAGCCTGTGTGTCCCTTGAAACCATCTCTGTAACCTCAGCAGCTAAGCTACTTCTGGCCCCATAGTAATAATTCAATTAATATTTGTGAAATACATGAGTGAATGGACAGACAAATAAATTCAATCTCTTAGGATTTAGGAAAGTTAGAAATGCAAGTTTTTTAATATCTAGAGTCTTTCTGCTGAGTGAGCAACTATTTCCACACCTCTTAAGGGCATCACAGTTAACCAGTCCTCTAATGCTCCCAGCCCACACGGTGATTTATTTTGCCACCTTAAGCTATATTCTTGATTACTGCTTGTCCAAAGGGCCAAATCACTCTGGTGGGCATGACATTTTTATACTGTGTTTTAAGTGTGAATGTGAAAAAAAATGGACTTCCAGACACAGCGTGGTTATTTCAATGGTTGCTTAACAATGTATGACATTCTGTTAGGAAATCTAAGTTAGAAGCATGTGATCTAAGTGGCACAGAGACCAAAACAAGTATATATATATTTTAAAGAACTGTCTCCTAAATGGATTCATTTACTGATCAAACATAAAACATATACATGCATTTTTACCTAAGAAACCTTTTAAAAGAAGAAAATGTTGGTAGGAATTAAAATTTGGTAACATTTTTGCAAAAAAATAAGAAATCCGTAATATTTATATGTTACTAAGCATGAGTAAATGGAAAGAGAATATACATGAGAGCAAGAGCACAAAATAATGTATCCAGGCATCCTATTAATGCAGTTTTTCTCAACAGCTCTGCTTCAGCTGCTTGCCACTAGAACACAAACCATGGCATCTGGGTGCCTGACAAAGCTGCACTGGTCTCTGGCAGTTTGGAAAGTTAGCTGCAAATGGAGGTTTTCTAAGTGGTTGCTTGCGACACCATGCTGGTGGCATTAGTGCCTGGGAAATACCAAGAGCTAAATGTTTCCCCTATTTCATTTTCTAAATTTTATAGCCCAATGGCAGTCAGGCTGCAGGCATTGTATTCTGAAAGGATTATTGCACTTCCTGAGAACTTAAAGTCACTCAGCTTTTGCCCCCATGGCTTGGGACACCAACCGAGACATATTGCAATCACACAGCTGCAATAGACTGTCTCTCGTGGCTTCCTGCTTAATGATATTCCAACATCAGATCTCCCTTCTATTACGTAGACTCTTTGCCACCAATTCCTTTTCGCTTCTTTCAAGCCTTTTTTCCCCTTTTTTTTATTTACCTTGTTTATCTTACCTTCACACTTCCCTGACCTGATTACCCTTAGACATAATCAACTCCTGTTCTCCTTTATGTATCAGTGGCTGCTGCTTGATGTTATGGTGTTATTTTAATATCGTAACGGAAAATGATAAAGGCCAATCAATTACTTTGCATTATCCATAGTGTTCCATGGGGATTGATTTTCCTCTATGTAATCATGTTTGTAGCCATAAAAACAAAGATTAAAAAGGGTTTTCTTTCTATTTTTCATATTCAAAAGAGTCATATTAGTATCCCTGCCTCATAACAATGCTGCTAAGAGAGTTAAATCTCAACTAGAGAACCAGAGTCCCTAGGAGAGAGTGAGAGCCATGGACAGGGCCCAAGGCTGTTCTTTGGACTGTGGCCCAAGCCTTGAGTATTTGTTTTCCCTGCTGTTCTTCAGATAAATCTGGCATCACATTTATTATCTAATAAATGGCAATCCTGTGTCAGCTGCACATTTTTTTTTGCATTTCATAACAGAGTCCCATTTTGCCGCTTTGCTTTCTCTTTACCACATAAACTGCTTAAAATCTCCCACATCAAATAATCTAGAAAAGTGTCGATAATGAATCTTCCCCAGAACCGCTGTGCCATTCACTCACTTAAACCTCAGTTGCCTGCTGAGGCTCCCGGTCCTCGAGAATAAATATACATTAGAAGCAAGCAGGGCACACACAAAAGCCAAGAGATAATACAAAGCGGGCAAGCACTTACAGGAGGGGCCTGCGGAGATTCCCAGTCTCTCCTACAGCAGGGAGATTCTCTGAGCCAGGAATTGGCTTCAAAGAGATGAACTACAGAGACTAAGTCCTCTAATCACCAGCTTTACACGCACTGAGATTGATGGGGAGCTGGTGGGCAGCCCCAAACGTCAGCCCGAGATCCGATGGAGAGCGGAGCTCTCTCCACAGCCCAAGTCGGCCGCCAGAACCGTAGCCTTGCCATCCCCTTGGCCAAACGAGTAGACCGTTTGTCTTTTGTTTGGTAGAAAAAAATCCAAATAGAAACCGTGCCTGTCGGAAAGCCTGGCGCTGCTATGGCTTTGTCTGACCTCACTTTTATTGCACCAGTGCTTCAGACTCTCTTTGCCCTCGTTTTGCTCCTCTGTTGACTCTTGTCCCTGAAATAAGCAAGTTGCACATGTTAAAAAATCATTCCTGGTAATAGGGTGGGGAGTGTCAGGGTTTACATCGACATTCCCTTGCTTGTGTCCAGACACGCCCAAATGCCCTTGGAATCCCTGACTGTCCTGTCTTCTGTGCAGTGACCCTCAGGCTCCGGCAGGGCCAGGGGTCAGCTG